>NC_057829.1:43055000-44305000 GCF_910594005.1 Cervus elaphus | reverse complement strand
GGGAGCCCTGGCTAAACAGTAATGAGCCCAGATTCTGTCTCTGCTCAGGAACCATGGGGCTGGGGCTGGGGGTTTGGGGGCTGAGTGGGTACAAAGGTGAGACTGCAGAGGGGACCCTCAAGCAAGTTTCGGGCTCCACTGGACTCCAGGGGCACCAGCTGGAAAAGAACAGCCCTGCAACCTGAAATCCTAAAGATTTTTAGCCCAAACAGTTTATAAACCCAAATGTGAAACGGAGATCACTTTTACTTACCCTGCCCCACTTATTCTGAGATGACTTTTTTTTAATGGACTGGAAGACAAATCCAAAACAAATTCCCTCGTGTGCCAGTAGTCTGTGTTAGCTGAGGTAGGTGGGAGACGGCTCTCCCAGGTGTGGAAACCACAGAGTCTCTTGGGCTTGTGTTTTCAGTTATGTTAAAATCCTCAGGCTTAAGCCCATTTATCTGTATTTGTATTTTAAAAGTGGACATTTCCTGTTCTTTTGAAGACTTAATTCCAAGTGTTCCGGATTTCTGGTGTGTTTCCACAAAATATGGTGGAAAAATTTACTAAAAAGAGTTCAAAGCTCACAGTGAATTTTCCTATAGGCATGTACACCTTGGCTTAAACTTTAAGGCAAGCAGGGTAGAAAGGACAGCATAGCTAGAACCCACTTAAGCGAAACTTTTACTTTGGAACCTGTATTTGGAACATTTGTTGAATCCATAACCATAAACACATTGACCCAGATGTATTCTTCACTTGTGCCTTTCTCCAAAAACAAAAAGGATAGGATGCTTGTCCTCCATTGCAACCCCAACTGTTATGTAAACTTAGTCAACATTTACCAAGCAGTTTTCCTAGGTGAGACCCACTTCAGACCCCATTTGAAGATGCGGATATAGAAATACAGAAGAAACTTACAGAACTGAGGGGAACAAAGAGGGAATATTTGAGAAGAAGGTCAAGAGTGATGTCCTGGATGTTTTTCTTCAGGGAAGGAGCCAGGGTGCAAGTCATAAATTTTCCAAGAAAAACTCACAATAGCTCTTTAAGGACAAAGGCAAGGGGTAGGCCTTTACCAGGTAGAAAAAAAGGATGGCATTTGGGAGAGAGAGTAGACCAGTACCTTTGGGAACGTGAAATTGCAAGTATCTTCAAAGGTGGAGGAGGCTGAGATGAACAGATGACAGGGCGGGTGAGAAGACAAAACACAGCCCTGAAAGAGTCAAATTAGGAGGTAATGAAAATTCCAGACCAAGGCATCTGGGCATTGGGGAGACATTGCTTTAAGCAAATAACATGTTCAGATTTGATGGTAGAAAGACTTCTATTATGCAAAGCTTTGAGCACTTATATCTGTGAATGGTGTAGGTGATGAATAGGAGGGTAAGATGCTAGTCACAGAAAAGCAGAGAGGAAGTAGTTGTAGACAGATGGGTTCAAGATAGCAAAGATGACAGCAATGGCCTTGGGAGAAAGAAACATTTAGAGCAACAATGTCCAGTCCCAGAAGGATAGGGTGAGGAGTGGGAAGGACTCAGTAATATCTTACGAGGTTTCATGCTGATGATGACCTTTGTGACAGTGATCATGTCATGATGACAGTCAGTGTTCATAGTATTTATTATGCACAGCTTCGAGCACTTTATATCTATGAACTCATTCCAGCCTCCCAACCTTATAAGTAGGCACTGCACTTATCACTGTTTTACAGTTGAGGAAACTAAGGCATGGAGTGATTGAGTAAGTTGCCCAAGCTCACACTGTAAATGGTGGACCTAGGATCCAAACCCACATGGTCTGGTTTCAGAAACTGCAGCTTTGCCACTCACCAGATATTTGATTAAAGATGTAGATTACAACCTGAGGAGAAGAATATGACTTCAGCTTTGGACAAGTGAGATCCAGGTGCCTGTTCACATTGGAAGACATGTGCAAGGGTTACTGGGAATGCATTAGAGCATCTCTAGTTTACAGAACTGCCTTCACACCGGAGACCCACAGGCCTCTAGAAAAGCAGTGCAGTGCAGCCAAATTCCCAATTCCTACTCGGGTTCTGCCAGTTACTAACTGGGTCGAATCACTTCAGTCTGGGCCAGTCTCATCTATGAAATGGTCATAAAAACACTACTTAATGATACAATGCAGATTAAATAAGACATGCATATATAGCTCCAGGGGTAGGCTCTGGTGTATAGATGTGGCTGATGAGTATCTAAATCCCCTCCCAGGAGTGTGGTGCTTCATAGGAAGTTATCTGATACTTAAAAGATTTCTCTGCAGTTAAGAGTTGCATGATCAAAATCATCTCCTTAAAGTCAGGAAAAATCTCAAGGAGGGTTTAGTGATATAAAAAATTAATAAACAGAAACCTCAATTAAGCAGAGTCAGGAGACCAGAAGGAAGAGCTCTCATGCCCTACCAGGATAGCAGAGCCCAACAGGAAGAAGAAAGAATCTTCTTCTTTCCTGGCAAGAGCTCAGCCGATGAAAACTTATGAACTCTATGTTTACTCTGGCTCTCCTAGCTTTCTTTTCTCCTCTATAAAAGAGTTCTCCTTCCCTGGCCATTTGAGGACTTGCATGTGGCTCACCATGGTTGCAGACCCCAAATTGTAGTTCTCTGCTGACCCAAGATAATCCCATCTTTACTGACTGCCTATTTACTTCAAGTCAACAGAAATAACCAACCTGATGCTTCCTGTTCCCCAATAGCAGCCTAATATATGGACTGGCCCGCTCTGTGACTGGCCCATTTCCTGGCATTCACAGGTGGCCTACTATCTGCCTGGCATCACTACCAGTCTCCAGGAACATAAAGACCACCCTTCCGTTTCCACCAAGGGATGAGGAAAGACAGAAAATATCCCAAGGAGAAGTGTCTTAGAAACAACAGTTTCTAAGTTACATCCAGAAACAGAGTAACATCCTTCCCTGCCGATGTGGGCCGTGGAAGTAGGAAAGGCCAAGTCAACCTCTGTTAGCACAAGGGGCACTTTTTTTCCCCCAATTATTTTTATTAGTTGGAGGCTAATTACTTTACAATATTGTAGTGGTTTTTGCCATACATTGACATGAATCAGCCACAGATTTACCTGTGTTCCCCATCCTGAACCCCCCTCCCACCTCCCTCCCCATCCCATCCCTCTGGGTCATCCCAGTGCACCAGCCCCGAGCACTTGCCTCATGCATCCAACCTGGACTGGTGATCTGTTTCACACTTGATAATATACATGTTTCGATGCTGTTCTCTCAGATCATCTCACCCTCGCCTTCTCACAAGGGACTCTTTTTAAATGAAGTACAGCCTGGCAGTGCAAATAAAGTGCTATCTCTTGAAACATGGCAAATGTTTTCAGAAATAGTCTCAGTTCTTATATGCACAGAAAATACAAACAAGGATATAGAGGATTAAAACTGAATGGAAACAGCATTCAAAAATCTAGATGGAATGTCCAGTTGAAAGGTCTGGCCACTTAAAGTAGCAATATTCAAGGTGGTTACAGTGGAAGTTAAGGGAAGTTGAGTAGAGAAGTCCACTGTCTTGGCAAGAATCAGTTTGGGTAACAGCCAAGTTCCTGGGTCTTGACCCCAAGGTCTCTGACTCCTATACTAAGTGCTTTGGCAATCTTTGCCTTGCTTGTGGTCCCTGGACTCATTGTAGTGCAGGTCTTTCTGAGTGTTTCAAGGCTGCCCTGTTTATGCCTGATCTTGGCAAGAGCACAACTCTAGGAGCAAGTGTGATTGCCCTTCTTGGTTGGGAATTGTGATCCATGTGCCCCTTGGGAGGAAATAAGAAACACGTCTTTCTGCTCTAATCCTGTGGAAGGTACCTGGGAAAGCTTTAATTTTCATTCCTAGGAAGTGACACTGTTCTCTCCTTCAAATATATACAGGAGAGTTAAAGTGCTCCTTTAATATGTTCATTATTAACAATTACATGATTAGAGCAATTATAGTGGACAATTATAGTTTTTTGCTAACATAATTTTAACTTTGTTATTATAGCACATACTTGTTTTCTTAAAATGATGCCATCTTTTCATAAGGTTTTATTATTCATATCTTAGTGATATTCAATTTATCTGGCAAAACCCAGTACACCCTCAGCATCGCTAGGACATTCCCCTAAGGTTGTTATCCAGGAGTGGTAGACTTCTCCTCTCTGTTCCAACCACTGATTAGGACTGATATCAGTGATGGCTATGGGTTTACATGACTTTTCCTAGGAACTAGGGCATGAACCCACTGAGCATGAGAAGACTGTCTTTCATCACTACAGTCTCAGGGCTGCTACAGTAATCAGCTCTCTCTATGTCTTCATTCCACTAGAACTGACTTTTTAATCCAGTTCTGCAACTGGGTGCACTACTGATACTATCACAATAACCACCAAGCTCAAATCTTGCCCTCTGTCTGAGGCTGGTTCCAAAAACCACAAATTCCATATCTGATTTTTTATTTAAGATCTTCCATTTACAGGAAAATGAAAAATTTCCAGCTTACACAAATGAGTGTGAAGCCCAGTGTCCAAGAAATAGCTTATATTAACTGCCTGGAAACACTGGGCTGGTAAGACATACCAAGTGCAGCTTTTGGAACGTGCTCCTGCTTCTAAAAGAGAAACCCTATGCATGCATGGGTGGTCCCTTCCACATGTAACAACTTAGACTTTAAGATCTCCTGCAACACTTGGAGCCCTCTTTTAAAAGGACTGTAAAATGAATGTTTGGCCCATACATTTCACGGGCCACTTGGGCAACAGCCAATTGTCTGCCATAAATGGGTCCTGTTATTCCAGTGCAAGTTGAAGGTCAACTGTCCCCCTTAAGAAACACTCCAATTCCTGCTTAATGACTCCCCACCGACCCAGTGGTAGAGAAGGCTTTCTTTGGGAATCTCCATCTTCCTAATTCTCAAGAAGGCTTGTATTCAGGAAGTCATTGCTTATCCTTGAATCATTTGCAGTGGAATGCAGTTATACTTAGCCTGCTTGGCAGTATTAATAAATTTGATTTTGGCAAGAAAAGATGGGTGTCCATGGACTTTCACTGCTAATATTAGTCCTATTACTGCCCTATAACACAGTAGTACTATGGATTGCTACAATCAGATTGCCTACTGTATGCCAAGTCCATGTGCTTTACCGTAAGAAGGAGGAACACGTTCTTATCATTTACAGTTTATAGAGAGGGAAACTGAAGTTTAGAGAGGTTAAATATTTTACCAGGAGTCATACAGCTAGCAAGAGTGGTGGCTTGTGCTCCCAATCGGAGCTATTTACTGTAAATATTATACTCCTGTAAACATTTATTTACTGTAAATATTATACTCTGACTCAATGGACATGAGTTCAAGCAAGCTCCAGGAGATGCAGAAGGACAGGGAAGCCTGACATGCTACATACAGTCCATGGGGTCACAAAGAGTTGGACACGACTGAGCATTTAACAACAATTATACTCCTGAATGTTATGACACACTTCCAAATAAGGGGGTGGAGGTGGGGTTCTCAGAAACAATCTGAGGCTTCCCAGGTTGCTCAGTGGTAAAGAATCCGCCTGAAAATCCAGGAGATGTACAAGACACAGCTTCGATCCCTGGGTTGGGAAGATCCCCTGGAGGAGGGCATGGCAATCCACTCCAGTATTCTTGCCTGGAGAATCGCATGACAGAGGAGCCTGGTGGGCTACAGTACATAGGGTCACAAAGAACTGATACAACTGAAGTGACTTAGCATGCATGAAGACACAATCTGGGGGGCCTAGTGCTGCAAAGATGTCAGTCTAAACATTGGGCTCTAAAGCACCACATTCTGCCCCAGAGTCCTCACCCATTCCAGCTGCCACTCGCTAAACATATGAGACTGTTGGCCGTAAGAGAAATCACACAAGGAATTACTCAACTGCTCAAAAAGTACACTATTGGAAAAACAGGCATTCTGACAGTGTGGGAGAATGTTATCTTTGTAGACAAAGGGTAAAATCATTTGAAAGATAAAATGGTTATTTATTGCATTTTTCCATGCTTTACAATTTATTATATACATTCAGATTTGGAGATTATATGGTAATGTGAACCCAGATATCTCAATCCACAATTTCCAGATTTCTATAGAAAGGATTAGCAGAATGTAAACATAGACATCACCACCACTGGCAATAAAACAGAGTCATATCTATGCAGAGAACATTTTGCTACAAATAGAACAGATGTGTCTGGATTGGAAAAGGCAGAGGACTGACTCCAATTTCCCTTCTCTAAAAGAAGACATCAGGGAAGAACTAAAACTCCTGTCTCAGAGGAGTAAGTGTTGGCTAGAAGGGAAAGGGGTAAAATCTACTTTGGGAGAATTCCAGAACAAACAGCACATCTACGCAGAAACCCAGAAAGCAAAGCCTCCTCCTTTTCAGTGAGCAGTTTGGGGGATAGAAACCCCAATTTTTTCCTGGCTGTTTTGTGACTCTTTACCCAAAGTCAGACCTGGTAGAATAATCAGTGATTAGATCATAAGCACAGAGTGGAGAGATCTCAACAGATGATGGACAGTATTCAAAGAGATGTTGGAAATCCCACGTCTTTCCCTGGACAGTGTGGGAGGCAGGTGAGTTTAAGAGATGTACCACAGGTGGGATGCCCGCCTGACCCCCCACCCCCCCTGCCCAAATCTGTGGGAAGGACCTAACAAATTTAGATGAGTTTGAGGAAACGTGAGAATGACAAGAGTATTAAGCCACCTCCTTGAATAGGGTATGAGGAGGAAACTGCACTCTACTAAGCAGAAACTCTTCCTCTGGCAGGCATGCGTGAGTGCTAAGTCACTTCAGTCATGTTCGACTCTGTGTGACCCCATGGACTGTAGCCCACCAGGCTCCTCTGTCCATGGGGTTCTCCAGACAAGAATACTGGAGAGGGTTGTCATGCCCTCCTCCAGAGGATCTTCCCAACCCAGGGATCGAACCCCACTCTCTTATGTCTCCTGCATCGGGAGGCAGGTTCTTTACTGCTGACACCACCTGAGAAGCCCTCCAATGGCAGGACATGTGGCCAAAATGATGTGAAAGAGCTAGTGCACTAGCCGAGGGAGGTGCTTGGAGAAATGCCCAGCAGTGATGGTGGTGGCTCCCCACAGCTGCAGTCCAGTAGCTCCTGCAATCCTAGGGAGGGCAGTGTGGAGCAGATGGAACTCAAGAGTCCTGGGATTAGAAAAGGGGAGGAGGCCAAGGTTGGGATATCATTCAAAAGAGATAGCAACAAGTTTTGTCATTAGCAATTTTGACTCTTACAACCTTGAAGGCCAGGTGGCACTGGTAGCAAAACCAGGGATTTGACAAAGATGGAGGCCTATGTAAAGACTTATTCAGACTCCATGTGCAGACACAGAGCCCTAACTACGCCACCGCTAGGGCCACAAGGACACAGGGTCACCCGCCCCCCAAGACCCAAACACCACATTGTGAAGAGTAGTGGGGAGGGGAGGAAACAGGAAAACCAACATTTATCCCAAACAGACTATTTTGAAAAAGAAGAGATTTGGATGCTGCTAAATGGCATGTTTAAGTAACCCTATCCAACATCCTCAGTACTCACCAGGGCACGGAATTATGAGAAAGATTAGATCAGTTATGGAAAATAATGAAATGTTTTTCTGAAACTTGTTTAAGATTGTATGGGGAAATTTCTGCCATAATCTCACTAAGATCTGACCTGTACCAGTACCTATTATATATAATCTGAGATATATATTTAATTTATATAGAAGCATAATTCACTCCCTTCACCACCATGATCACAGAGAACTTAAAGAATCCAAGAGAGAATTAACTTAAGAAATTTATTGAGAAATCAGAGAATGATAAAATATGGAAATTAGGCTAAAGATGAGAGAGTTTTGAGGGAAACGATACATTTGTCTCTTGTGGGGCAGCCGAGTGGTGTGAACAATGCGTACCCATCACTATGCACACCTTTCCTTCCACAGTGACTATTTCTGGGCTGAGCATTTGATTCTTGGTTACCTGACCTGGGGGATCTGGATTTTTGTTCAGTGATTGTGGGAAGAGGTATGTCTGGATGGGAATGAGAACAACTATAACCCTGAATGCTGCTGGAAACTACCTTGAAACCACACAAGAAACCAGTCTGGAGATGAAGGCAACACAAGGAGGGGCGCAGAGCCAAGGGTGGGAACTCTTCCTATTTCTTGCCTGACGCGTGAACTCCCACTGGATTCTTCAGAAGCAGAACCAATATATTTGATTTATTATTTAAGCTAGTTTAAGTTGCACTTTCTGTTATATTCAATTAATACAGAAAGGGGGGAAAGATCCAGAAGATTGAATATATATTTAACAGGAAACCCATAAAAAGAAAACAAAGCAGATGCAGTTAATGCAATAATACGAGAAATAGTCAAAGACGACTTAGCTGAACTAAAGTAAAGAAACCTCAGTTAGAAAAAGTTCGCTAAGTACTAGCAAAATTAATTAAAATAATCCTGTGCTTAAGCATTTATTTTCTTTTAATTTTGAGGATAAAAAAAACCAGAAGCATCCAAGAAAGACAAAAAGAAGAAGCCAAGGGGGGAAAAAGGGGGAGAGAAAGGAAGTGGGAGCAGGAGGAGGAGGAGAGTAGAAAAGGGGAAGAAAATTCTAAAGGAACAAAAATTCAGGCTGGCTTCAAACTGCTTGCAATTCTAAAAAAAAGACATTAGAAAAGAGTCCAGTTTTAAAGGAAAAATAATGATAAAAGAATTAGAAGACTCTATGCTTAGATAAGGGACTTCCCAGGTGGCGTAGAGGTAAATAATCTGCCTGCCAGTGCAAGAGACCTTGGGCTCCCCTGGATGAGGGTGTGGCAATCCACTCCAGTATTCTTGCCTGGAGAATTCCATGGACAGAGGAGCCTGACAGGCTGCAGTCCATGGGCTCACACAGAGTCAGACACAGCTGAAAGAACTTCGCACACCGGCATGCTTGGATAAATTGTCTACTTGTGCAAGAAACTTACATTTTTGTTTATGAAAAGACCCCAAATTTGAAAATAATGTAAGCAGGATGCACCTGCTGACTGGAAGATGAGCCCATGTACCGGGGTTATATAAGAACTTCACAAAAATATTGGTGGAAAAGGATGAAACTCACATTTCTAACCAGAGCTCACTGTAAACAATTATATGTTGAAAGTCTATTAAATAACTGTTGGTTATTAAAAATGATATTATACTAATATATTATGTTAAATAATTACATGTAATGATAACATTTGAATATTAATCTCAATCTGGATATAAAGTTCAAACACAGAGAAAACTGAAAAGAAAAAGAGTTCTGAAGTAAATAATTTAGATACTTTGTACAGTGTTTCAGAGCATAGAAAAGTAAATTGCAGGGGAAGGGAAAACATTGCAAATCGTAGCTAATAACAAAATCTTACAAAGATGTGACAGAGAAAAAAGACTAAGCAATCCTGTTTTTTAATCAGTGGAATATTCTAACTAGAATAACTAGAAATAGAACCCAGAAGATAATTCAAGGAAGTACACATACTGTGAAGTTGTACCAGAAACTACACCATGCATTTATCAAACTCCATTTCTTTTTCCACCTGTGCACACAGCTATAATACATTTCCCAGCCTGTTTTGTATCTTAGGTGGAATCATGTATCTTAGATGGAATCATGTTTCTTAGATGGAATCATGACAAGTTCTCACCAGCAGAATGTGAATGTGGTAGGGAGTGTCACCAGCCACAGGGGTGGGGGTTCTGTCCTTCAAGCTCTCTTTCTTTACTGCCACTGGCTAGAGTTAAGGGATACAGAAAGGACTCTATGCCCCCCAGAAGATGGTGGCACCTCCGACCAAGAGCTTGGGCTCCTAAGTGACTGTATGAAGCGGAGTCCCTCATTAACCAGCATTTGATGAACAATGGAAGCAGGAAACCCTTTACTGCATTAAGTCACTCAGAATATGAAATTTTTGTGACAGAAAGTAATCTACTCTATTAAAAGCACTTATCCCAACATTTTAAGATTGGATTAATATAAAAGTAAAATAATATATTACAATAGGAAATTAAAGAAGACAAAGTATATAATTATTTCATTAGCTCTGAAGAAAGCATTTAAGATTTAATACCCATTTCTGATTGAAAACTATTTTTTAATTTAGAGAAACTATGAATAAATGGATATGTATTTTCAGTTGGCCACAAATACGTGAAAACCATATTCAAACCAATTGTACAACACAGTGGTACAGTTTTAGAGATATTTCAGTTAAAGACAAGATAATAATGCCTAAGAAAAATTTCTAGCCACTGCATATGGCAGGAAACTTAAAGGTTGTAATCACTGGAAAGGAGACAAATATATAATTCACATATGCTAAAAACCTATAATAATTAACTGAGAACTTTTAGTTAATAATAAAATTCACCTTGGTGGCTACATACAACAAACATACAAAATTCCTGAGAGTCTGAATGCATCAGAAATATTCAATAAGAAAAACCCTAAAAAAAAAAAAAAAAAGAAAAACCCTATAATGAAGATACATGTTAAAACAGAAAGGAGAAGGAACAAAGAAGAAAGAAGGGACTTGGGATGAGTATAAAGAGGAGAGTGTAGGATGTATATCTGAGAAATTTTAATCATTATTGAGTAACACAAATAAAAATAGAATATATTGAAAAATATGACAGGCTGTATTCTAGTTAAAAAATGCAATAGTACACAATTTCCAAATCTCCTCGAAGAATATCCATAATACTGTATCCTAAAGCACTTTTTCCCTATTAGGCTTTGAGATGATTATATTTTTTTCTAGCAGGTTTTATGTAATATTGACTTTTTCTTCATTGAAGATGTATTTTTATCAGAAAAATTAAACTAAAGAATAGAGTTTAGAAGGACAGTTACTTTTAAGCAGATAGAAATGTCTAAGGGGAAATACTATTCCTGACCTGCCTGTGTTAAGGGCTTCTAGTCTGATTCCACTCCACGTCCAAGCAACATTGTTCCAATGTCCTCAGAAATCTCTCCTAGGTATAAGGGTGCTCCCCTCTTAGCTCTGGCCCCGCGACTCTGCTACTGCTCTGCAGCCTCCCTGGGATTTTTATTCCCTGTCCCTGATGGAAGGAGGTTGTGGTCTTCTGTCCAAGAATGTTTTGAATTCTGGTATGTCTTTAGTTCTATGCTCATGACCCTCTGCATTGGGCCAGGCTCTACCTGCCATTCCAAGAGAATATCTTAATTTCATTAGAAGAGAAGGAAGAAGCAGGCAGAACAGGGACTCTCTGCTCCCGCCCAGATCTCAGGACAGTTTCATTTCTGGTCCCAGACAGATTTTTGACTATCCTTTGGCCAAAATTGGCTTTTACTCTGAACACCCCAAATTTCTTTCAGAGGAGTGTTCCAAGATGAATTATTTTGATTTCTGGGAAAAATCCTCCATGGCCCCTAAACACGCTTTCCTTGCCATCCACAGTGGTATGCATTGGCCATGGGAAGCGTCCCCACAGTAAGCAGTGATTTCATAAGGATTGAAGGAAGCCATGGTTTTGATTCTCAGCTGCATTGCACTATGTGGATTGCCTGAATTACTTCAGTGCTCTGCTGAGACTAGATGAGCCAAGAAGCAACTGAATTAGGCATCAGAAGAAATTCCATTGTGACTTCGTATTATATTTTAATTAAGTTTTACTTGAATATATGTCTTTGGCATGCTAATATACTTGAATGGTCTTTTCAAAGAATTAGTCATTTTAGGAATGCAGAGGGAATACAATTTTTGACCCATCCTTCTTACTTTCCAATTGAGTTGACTGTGACTTGGAGAGGTTTAGTGACTTTGCTAGAATCACACAATGAAAGGCAAGCCCAACTCTGTGACATCTAAGGTCTATCCCACTAGTGAGGAAGGGGCTTTGTAAGTCACCAGCAATAGGAATATCATAGCCAACAAGGTCATGGACTTGCCATAGTCCCAGCCCTGAAACACTTGGTGTGACTTGGCACGGTGCTTACTTTAGTTTCTAATCTCGGTCAGCCACCCATTCAGCTTGTCTGGACCACTCTTCTCTTTAGCTTCAGGCTTGGGGCCTGGGCTCTAGATTGCTGCTAACTTTTTGTGGTGAGATTAAACTCCAGGCCTCCTAATTTTCAGAAAACAGTTATCTGTTTACACCACACTCTTATCTTCAATGACACTGGTTATAGAATTGAACCTGTGGCATGTAGCTTTCCAGAAGCCAGTGCTTCATGAGTTAGAAATAATTCAAAAATAGTTTCCTCTGTTGTTAATCTAAGACTTCATTTCTTCTTGTGGCTAAAACTATCATTGAAATAAAATGTAGACTATTAGGGGCTTCTCAGGTGGTTCAGTGGGTAAAGAGTTCACCTGCAATGCAGGAGATGCTGCTTGGATCCCTGGTTTGGGAAGATCCCCTGGAGGAGGAAATGGCAACCCACTCCAGTATTCTTGCCTGGAGAATCCCCATGAACAGAGGAGCCTGGTAGGCTACAGTCCCTGGGGTCACAAAGAGTCAGACACTACTGAAGCAATTGAGCACCCAATAGTCATGTAGACTATTAGGGTAGGTTTATTCGGGTTCACAAAGAGGAAGACTGACAATCCCTTGCCAAGCAGCTCCTCGGGGAAGGGTGGGAATCCTGCAGCACCTGAGGCTCCAAGCCCCTTCTGCTGGTAGATGGACTTGGAGCCCTGTTCAGTTACTGTGTGATACAAAACAGGATGTGAGTGGGCCCATCACAGCAACATCGTCCTGCAGAATTACAGAGGCCACTTAGGCCAGGTCTCCAGGGGTTAAGGGTGCTCTAAGATTCCCTGCCACCCACCTACGCACACACAGGGGAACTGAGAGCTGTCAGTAAAGACTTGGGAGGACCATCTCAGCAGAAGACCATTTAGGCCCCCATGATTCATCTTCAGAACCTGGTATGTCTGCCCACTGCTCTTAGACACATTTCAGCACGCTGTTGGGACTTAAAACTTGGCACATAAGCTTTCTCAGCTCTGTTCCAAACTGACCGTGTCCTTCGCCCGAACCAGTCTTCCCCTGATTTCAGTGCCTTTCAATTCTTGTGGTGCTGCCTGAAATGACGACATCAGGGCACTCAGCACCCTTTCATTTTGATATGCAGACACCACAAGAGGGGTTAGAATGTACCAAGACATTGACTGGAATCTTCAGATGATGTTAGTTCGGACTGGAAGAGTTTTGTGAAATGTATGGTGTGAGGAGGAGGTGCTGTTGGAAAGCCCAGAAGATAAACCTTGCAACTTCTCAGTGGCTTGGGCAAGAATGCTAACACCAGGCTGCAGACACGTCAAAGTGGGAGTGGGTGGGAGACGACACAGCTGATGACAGAACCAGTACAAGATGGGGCCCGAGGACTGAACTGAGAGTCTGAATACAAGATGGTGGGATTCCACGAGGTAGTGGGACTATCCCAACACAGAAACGAAGTGTTAGTCACTCAGTTGTGTCCGACTTTGCGACCCCACCAGGGAAATCCCTCCCAACACAGTGTCAAACATTATGGATGAGGACTTCCCTGAGGAAAAGGAAGACAGAACAACTGCTTTTTACCTGCACTAGTCAGACCTAGGCTGAGATTGATATGTTAATCCCCCCCCCAAAAAAAAACCCAATAAGCTGATAAATCCACAGAAACAGGGCATGAAGAAAATCTAAATGCTTAACTTTGAAAATAAAGTACTCAGAAAACATGAGGACAGATAGCCAAAGTATTGCTCCATGGCAGGGGAGTTAGACCACGATTAGCCAGTGAATCACGTTCGTGCCCTGCCCTCCCCTATCCTTGTGGCCAGACGTGGTGCAGGGCCCCCGTTTCTGTCTCCCTCAGAACCACGAGGTAGCCTCCTTGCCTTCTTCATCACACTCCTGACAATCATTGCCAAATCAGTAGAAACCAAGACAGAGCTCATTTGTTAGTCTGAGGTCAGCATTATCTTTGGAAGTAAGAGGGAAGAACTAATATCAAAGGAGAAATTCTATGGAGGGACAGATTTTACTCAACACAAAGGACTTTTTTTTTTTAAAAAAAGAACACTTAGAATTGCTCAACCATGGCATGAGTTTACTTTGTGAAATAAGCAATCTTTCCTGTTAATTTTTAAAGGAAATCATTTAATCATTTGTCAC
The DNA here is from genome assembly GCF_910594005.1 of Cervus elaphus. NCBI lineage: Eukaryota > Metazoa > Chordata > Mammalia > Artiodactyla > Cervidae > Cervus > Cervus elaphus. The sequence continues at coordinate 44,290,829 of NC_057829.1, read as the reverse complement.
AGAGAACTCTGTGTGGTGGGGCATTGAAATGTGACATCAAGGCTCCTTCAAACTATGATGCTTGTGATTAAGAAGATAATACAATCTGCTGTAATTCCAACCCCACCTCCTACCCCTGCCCCCCCATGCAAACGTCCAGGCCTCCAGACTTTAAACTGGAAATGTCTCCAGATCCGTGGAGCTTTCAGAAACCAGACGATGTTCTCATCCAAGAGGATGACACAGTTGAACAAGGATCCTGACGGATCCCTTAAAGAAGAGAAAGTCAAACTATAGAAAGGAAGGTGACTTAGTGTGTTCTGGATCCTTCTGAGCAGTGAGGAGAACGGGACCATTTAACGAGATCTCTGGATTAAAATTAGCTGATGTTTGAACATGTTTTCTTTCATTCACCAGCAGTTGGCTGGGCACTTTCATCCCCACAAGAAACCTCAATACTGATACTAGTAGTGCCATAATTTACAAAAGAGGGAACTAAGGCAGCCGAGTCAGTCATTGGACATGGGTCTAGCTGATGCTAGGGCACCTTCTTGTGGCAGAACAGGGAAAAGAAATAACTGCAAAGCCCTGGTTCTAGAAGGAGCCAAATACAATAGACAGATGACTCAGTAGACCTCAAGTCTGGAAGAGTGGATTTGAGAAGTTGTCACAACCATCTCTTTCTGTCCTATAAACTACATCATTTGTTCAACCACAGCAACCTGTTATAACCTTGTGGGGTTCATCTGTCTGTCTTCAGCAAGCACCACAGATCCCAGCCTGTAGCAGGACCCATAACAAGTGTGATAAATCAAAACAACAGAGGGGAATCTGGCCAGGTGAATGTCCACACTGGTTGCATGTGAACTTCACAGCGGTGAACTTTTGAAGATACCCAGGCCAGTGCCTCACCTACAGAGCGGTGTACTTTTTGTCGCTTGTCAGATACTTTGAAAGCACAGAACTGCCACGCATAAGTCCAGCCAGACCGTAGAGAGTTTATTCCTTTGCTCCAGTCCCGTTTTTCTCACCTAAGCCTGTAGAAGTTTCTAACTAAAGGAAAGCAGTATGATTTTAACTTTTTTTTTCTTTGTCCACCCCATGAGTCAGTGTGGGATCTTAGTTCCCTGATCAGGTATCGAACACAAGCTCCCAGCATTAAGGGTGCACAGTCTTAACCACCAGACTGAACAGAGAGATCCCTTACTATGTATTTTTAACATTATCTATAGCATCTTTTCAAAATTAATTTATTAATTTTAATTGGAGGCTAATTACTTTACAATATTGTGGTAGTTTTTGCCATACATTGACATGAATCAGCCACAGTTATACACGTGTCCACCCGTCCTGAACCCCCCTCATACCTCTGTCCCCATCCCATCCCTCTGGGTTGTCCCAGTGCACTGGTTTTGAGTTCTCTGCTTCATGCATTGAACTTGGACTGATCATATGCTTTAGCATCATTGTTCACTCACATTCCTCTTATAAAGGGAGTCTGTCTGGTTTGGGACCCTGAACTGGTCAGCAAAATTTAATTTCCTGTTGGTAAGATTTAAAAAAAGAATTCTTAACAAGAAATAAAATTTCATGTTCTCTAATAATCTCACTGGATCTTCAGGGCCTCTGCATGTCAAATGCCTGTTGCAAACTGATACTCTTATCACTTTGGAGAAACAAAGTTCCCCTGAAGGGATAGACTTTTGGCAAGTTTGACCTTATTGTATTTTTCCAGAAAATAAAAGTTAAAATGACTATGAGTAGAGATGGCTTAAGACAAGTCAGAGACCTGAACTCTGGGTTCCTGGACCAGCAATCTGGCCATTCTTCTGTGAACTTGCCCAAACCACAGGATCCCTCGGGACTCTAGTCCTCTCTATAAAATGAGGGGAAGCTGGAAGGAGATTCAGTTAGGACCTTCCAGCTCTGACATCATCAGATCATGAATCTTAATGAGGAAATCAGACGAGTGATCAGCACAATCTACAAGGCATGTTGCAAAGTGGGGGGAAAAGCTCTTTGGATTTGGAGTCAAATGACTTTTTCTGCCCAAAGCTAGATGACCTTGAGCAAATTTGGTTTATCAATTCAATCATGTACATGAATTATGTGAAGGTGTGAAACTAACTACAAGCTCTTTTGCAAAGTGAACAAGTTGAGACCCGAAATTCCTTTAAGAAGTTCAAATTTGCTTCCTGCTTCTGAAATGCCCATGTGAGAGTTTACTCTTTTGTTTGGGAAAGTCCTCAGTTTGGGGTGAACCTAGATTCACCATTAACTTGCATGTAGATCTTGAGACAAGTTCCTGTGCAGGTTCCTATTTGGCAGAGACCTGCTGCTGCCTTTCTGAAGACCTTTAACTTGGGGGGGGGGGGGTGATTTTTTTTCCTATGGTTCTCAAAACTGCAAGTGTATGGCTTCTCTTTTTTAGCAAGTAGGCAAGTGTATGTCTGTGTGCACACACTTCAGTGATCACGTGCTTATGTTCAAGCAGTCAGCCCCAGAAAACCTGGGGAAGTGGACCACATGATTGGATATGCTGGCCTGGGCACCATATTTGATCCAGCCAGGGGGTCAGAATAGATGCACCCGATTCTCCAAACCACCCTCAGACTGGACTAGCATCAGTCTGCAGGTAAAGGTTCTACTGAGTGATTCCAAATATGTTGTTTTGGGACTGTTAGGTTCTTAGTATGCTGGTACAAGATCACAATTCTTGTTGTCAAGGGAGAAAACTTCTGTTTCCAAAGTATAGATATTCTTAGCACCAATCATTTTAACAACTCTGTGCTCCTTTCTCAAGTGCAAGGGAGTCGCTTATTTAATGGAAATGAGAGCTCAGGAGGAAGGTGCAATACTGTAAAAGTCGGTAGTACCAAAGTAACCTGACACTGAACTCAGGCTGTGGCTACTGCTTACGCCAACACCAGACGACGTTCTTGGGAGTTAAGATGCTGCTGGGAAGACGGATTGATAAGGTGCTTTAACTCCTGCACATCTGCATGGCACCAGTAGTCCCAAGTGTGGCTGGTTCACTGGAGGCCCTCCATAGCTGGACCTAGAAACCCCCGGTCTTAGTACATTTATGACTCATGAAAACAGGAGCTAGAAACTGTTAATAGGGTTTTGTTTTTTTAATTGGAGGAAAATTGCTTTACAATGTTGTGTGGGGTTCTGCCATACAACAACGCAGATCAGTCATAACTACATATATATCCCTTCCTTCCTGTGCCTCCCTCCTCTCCTCGCACCCTATCCCACCCCTGTAGGTCGTCACAGAGCACCAGGCTGGGCTCCCAGTGTTACACAGCCACTTCCCACTAGCTATTTATTTTACACATGAAAATGTCTACATGTCAATGCTACTTTCTCAATTTGTTCCACCCTCTCCTTTCCCCGCTGTGTCCACAAGTCTGTTCTCTTCATCTGCATCTCCATTCTTTCCCTGCAAACTGATTCATCAGTACTATTTTTCTAGATTCCATATATATGTGTTAATATACTGAACTGTCCATCACCAAGTCTGATGCTTTTCCCCATGTGAAAGGACATGCCACCACTCAGGAAACTCTGGCACCAAGTGTGGGAACCATACCTGCTTTCTGTATATCAGGAGATGGACTCTGCTACACTCAGGTTCTCTGAGATTGCTCATTGGGAGCCCCAGGGTCTATGCCAGGAATCACCTTCTGAAGCCAACTCTTTCCAGAGTACACTGCTTGGGAAACTGCCTAATTTGAAAAACGTGATCACTTTTAAACCTAGTTGGGTTATCTTAGCCTTATTATAAAGATGATTTGTAAAACATCTGTGCTTCATATGGACAAAGCCAGGGAAAATATTCAGCTAGGAGCTATATTCGTTTCACATCTGCAACTAAAATGCTCTACGATTATGCTCTCTCTTGGGAAGAATCCATCCATATGGCCACACGGGAGAGCCGAATAAAATATGTTGCACCTTATTTTCCTATTATACACTTGATTTTCATTAAGGCTCCACATACCTCTTTCTCATGATTTATTTAATGTCCTCCATATTTCTCAAAAGCAGACAGCACTGTGGTATATTTTGTCTCTCCATGAGATAGATAAGGAAACCAAGACATACAGACTGACAGTTACTTCTCTCCATATGATTCAAGTGATCTGAGATAAATTCCCTTCAGCATCTCTTGCTCTCAGGACAGTTGCTCCATCCACTTCAATGTCAAATATGATCGCATACGCATAGAATCAAAAGATAGAAAACACAGATTCATATTATGCAATCAATATATGTTTCCTAGCAGGGCACTAGCTCAGCAGTTATGAGTCAACAGGCTTGTCTTCAAATTAACTCATGCAAAATCTGCTTTATGGCATGAATCAACCTCTGTCATAAATCTATAGATATTAATACAAGTATTTTTTTCAAATCAATCACAAAGTGCTGAATCAAATTGTTAAAATTATTCTAATTATCTGTAAAATGTCTAGATGATGAAGCTCTCAGATAGTCTTCAAATCTTCACACACAGACAACTGCCTATAATCTAAAGAACTTATTGGGTAATAAAAAGTTCCACAGAATTTATTTACTTTTCTTTCATAGAAAGCTTTGAAGAAGAAACTTTATCTATATCCAACCTAACAATTAGGATTAGATGACAATATTTATTGAGCACTTCCTGTGTGCTAGACAGCCTGCTGAACACTTTCCATTAATAAACTCATTTCTTAATAGTAACTCAGCTTGACACTTTCCATTAATGACCTTATTTCTTCCTCGTGATCATCATGCAAGTTGGGGTGGGGGTAGAGTAGGGTTGCACTCGAGGAATAATTTGCATGAGCTCCTAGATCTAGAAGAACCAGGATTTGATTCTAGACACAACCAATTTAACTTAACCTCTAGATGTGCACTTCCAATACAGTTGCTATGCCCTATGTAGATACTTAAATTTAAATTTACTTAAAATTCAGTTCTTCAGTCACACTAGCCACATTTCAAGTGCTCAAAAACTGCCTGAAGCCCCTGTGACTGTATTAACAGTACAGGTATAAACCCTCTCCAGCATCACTGATAGCTTTATCAGACAGTCCTGAACTAGAACACACTCCATTTCTTGGAGACTACTGCAATCTAAAGAGAGTCACCATTTGTCTTCAAATTTCCTCACCTATCTTGGGGTTGGAGGCATGGGACGCAGGGGTGGGGGTACCTCATTTCTATCAGAAGGCGGCTGTAAAATGTAAATTTTGGAAATAAATACATCGGCAAATCCCAATCTTCCTTGTCCTCTAAGACCAAATACCCCTTAACTATTATACTGTCTAGGATTTTTTCCCAAATTCCCTTCACTTCACCCAGAGAAGAGGAGAGGTGGGGAATGTGAACAAAAGTGTACTGAGTTCCAATAAGGGTACATATCTTTAATCTCTTCAGTGGTGTACACAGGGTGTATTATTATCCCCAATTGCCCATGAGGAAAAGAACTTCAATTACTTGTTCAAATTCCCAAATACAACCCGACCCTTGTTGCTTATAGAGTAATAGCGTTGTGAAGCCAAGGGTTCTTAATCCTTTCCTCCTCCTCCTTGCATACCTAAGTAATGTACAGCCTATGCAACCTGCTCCCAGATTGTTACTCAGAATTATAGGGAATAATGGAAAGTATATTAAAATGCTTATAAACAGAAATAGCATTACTATGGAGATAACTGTTCTATTAAAATAAAAAGGTAAATTATTTATGAATTTTTGCATTTTCTGTATAGTCTGCACTGAAAGTCACAAACTTGAATGCCAAGAGAAATTGTGCAGAAAAGGTAGATGAATGGAACAAATAGCTGTGGGCCCTTGGTTAAAGCAGCAGCGCAGTATCATCGAGAACTTCTTAGAAATGCAACTTCTCTTTCCCTGGACTATTAAATCAAAACATTGGGGGTGGCACCTGCAATCTATGTCTTAACAAGCCTTGTAGGTAATTCTGATTCAAGTTAAGATTTGAGTACCCCTGATTTAAGCAGTAAGAATTGGTAGTGTCACGAATGCATGGTGCACACTCCCTCTACCCAGATGGAATTGTTCATTACATTACTGGAATGAAGGTCTAATGGGGCCAGACCTTCTTAGGATTCGAATGTCATGGAAGTGGAGGGGAGTCAATGTCAAGTGGAAGGGGAGGATGACTATAAGAATTAAGAAGCATATTGCAATTTGGAAGCTATTGATACTCTTCTATTGTATTTCTGTACAATATTTTTAGTAAACTAAATAGTATACAGATTAGTGCTAAATTTTAATTTTCTCATTATCTCTAATAATTTGAAACATACTCTCTTAATAGTATCACAGCAATTCTTGGTCTCCTTTAGAATCTTTTATTACATCCAGATTCTGTTCCAAAGTTACTCATTGTTAGTACATGGTTTTCAGGACTTCAGTAGCACCTACCAGTTAATGAAGTCACAAAAGATATGTTATAAGATACAAAAAACAGGTCATATTCTAGTAACACTAAATATTTAATAAGATCATCAATATCACTAAAATTTCTCACAGAAGTTCTGTGAGGTCTGACAGAGAGTGGTGGGAATTTCCATTTATCAGCTAAAGCAGTGCTGCTAAGAAACAATAAAGTAAAAATAGTTTGCTATGTGTTTGGCGCCCCCTAGATTAGAAATTATTTTAATTTTTGACTTTCATGAAAAATTTGGGTTCCTCAAAATACTTTCAATTTTGTACATAAACTGAAATTTTATTAGTAATTTTAAGTAAGCTCTGTTTCAAATTGGCCTAGTGTGGTTGGACTAGAGAGTTTTTCTTTCATAAAAATTTTATAAATTGCTTTCAGTCTACAAAAGATAAAAATAATAAAATACACATTTGCATATTAACCATTCAGATTAATAAACAAAGCAAAACAAATATTGTTGAAGCTTTTCGTGTGCCCATTCTCACTCCCATGCTTTCCCTTCTCCTAGAGGTAACTTCTCTTCCAAACATGCTATTTTTCATTCCTTTTTTCTTTTACATTTTATCACACATGTGTGCATGTCTCCAGAATGTGTTATTCTGTTTTGCATATTTTTAAACGTTTGCAAATGGAATTGTTCTGTATGTGCATTACTGAAACTTGCATTTTCACTCACTGTTACATTTGTAAGCTCTAAGGTTGTTGATATTTGCAGGTCTAATGAATTTATTTTCATTACTGGAAAATGTTACATGAGAAGGAATTCATCAAAATTTGATCATCATTTCTTTTGCAGATATGATTTTTAGCTAGCTCCAATTTTGTGCTCTCAGAAATGCTGGTGCCAGTATTTTCTATTCCTACTGACTCTGCATATGGTGTTTTTTCAAGTTACATAGCCCAGAGAGGAATCGTGAGGTTATAAAACACTGTAAATGATTTTTTTTCATCAATTAGATATTGCCTTATTGTTTTTCAAGTGCTTATAACTGTTTACATTCCTAAAGTAGAGCATGAGTGCTCTTTTTTGAAATGTTTATTTTCTAATATTTCACGTTGTCAGACTTTAAAATATTTTTGTTGATCTTGTAAGTGTGGATTTTTTTAAAAAAAGAATAAACTTTATGTTTATTATTTATATTCAAGTTGAACTTCTGGAAGCTAAGCACGAATTTGACCACAGGAAAACTTTGTAATAAAGTTCATTTGGTGCTTCCTTGCATAACATGATGGAAAGAATCTTCTCCTTTATTTTTTAAAAGCAACATTAAATTCCTGGTTATAATGCTATTTGCATACTAATTCAAAACTTTCTACACAAAATTAACATTGTGTATTTTATATTCAGTAAAGTAAATTGAATATATTATTAAATATTTTAATTCTATGGATATTTTCCTTTCTCTAGGTGATTTAAAAACTTAGGAAGGCAAACACTACATACAGTAAAACAGAAAAGCTACATTCCTATTAGGAAAGAAATAGGAAAAATAGTTTCCACTCCCTTTATATAGCCTTTCCCCAACCACAGTCATTTCAAATTGATCTGTGGATGCCCTTTTGGTAAATACCCTCTTTTGTCCACTCTCCTTTCTCAAGGCACCAGAAAAGAAACTAAACATATTCTTATATGATCAAGCAATTGCATTCCTCAGCAACTACACAAAAGAGCTGAAAAACTTATGTACCTACAAAAACTTATACATGAATATTTATAGCAACTTTACTCAATGTTGTCAGAAATTGAAATCAATGAAAATGTCCTTCAATAAGTTAATGGATAAATAAATTTTAGTACATCCAGGAAGTGTAGTATTGAATATTATTGTTGTTGTTTAGTTGCTAAGTTGTGCCCAATTCTTTTGCAATCCCATGGACTGTAGCCTGACAGCCTCCTCTGTACATGAGATTTCCCAGGCAAGAATGTAAGAATGGGTTGTCATTTCCTTCTCCAGGATATCTGTCCAACTCGGGAATCGAACCCACGTCTCCTGCACTGGCAGGAGAATTCTCTGCCACTGAGCCATGAGGAAAACACAGTATTGAATATTATTCAGTGCTAAAAAGAAATGATCTATTGAGCCATGAAAAATATGGAAGAAACTTAAATGCACATTTCTAAGTGAATGAAACCAACAGGCTACACATACTGTATGATTCCAACCACATGACATTCTGGAAAAGATAAGACTATGGAGACAAGAAAAAAAAAATTAGTGGTTGACAGGAGTTGTGGAGGGGAAAATTGGTGAAGCACAGAGGGATTTTAGGACAGTGAAAATACTCTTTTTATACTATAATTATTGATACGTTTGTCCAAATCAATAGAATGTAAAACTTCAAGAGTAAACCATAATGTAAACCATGGACTTTGGGTGATTAGGTCATGTCAATGTAGGTTCATCAACTGAAACAAATACACAACTCTTGTGGGGAATATTGATGATATTGATAGTGTGGGAAATTATGCTTGTGTGAAAGCAGAAGGTGTATAGGACACCCGTGTACCCTCCTCTCAACTTTGCCTAAAATTGCTCTAAAATTAAAATATCCTTTGAAAACAGAGCCAAAGTGAAGCAAAAGCAATGTAAATGTGGTTTGATGAGAAACAACATATGGTGAGACTTTTACACAATGATCATTAAAAAGGAATTCTAAATAATGCATCAATATAGCAACATATTTTTAAACTTCCTTTTAAAATAACCACAAAAAGATGAAGGGCTTGCAGCAGAAGTCATCTGGAAATTAGCAGCCATATCTGATAAGTGGCCTCTAACGTAGTCAGGACAGAGACGACAATGGCAACCCACTCCGTACTCTTGTCTGGAAAATCCCATGGACGGAGGAGCCTGGTAGGCTGCAGTCCATGGGGTCGCAGAGTCGGACCTGACTGAGCAACTTCACTTTCACTTTTCACTTTCCTGCATTGGAGAAGGAAATGGCAACCCACTGCAGTGTTCTTGCCTGGAGACTCCCAGGGACAGGAGAGCCTGGTGGGCTGCCATCTATGGGGTCGCACAGAGTCAGACATGACTGAAGCAACTCAGCAGCAGCAACATAGTCAGGAAGAGAATGTTCACATTTTTCTGAATGTTAAGAAGGGCCTAACAGATGCCCAGATGGAATTATCATGTTGTCCCACATGTTTTGAGGCTCTATCCATTTTTATCAAGATTTTTAAATTTATTTTTTACATCAGATAATTTCAATAAATCAATCAAATTCACTAATTATTCTATTTCATAAACTGTTTAAAATAATTTAATAGTTTTTTCATGTCAGCTATTAAAATTTCCATTAGCTTATTTTTTATAATGATTATTTATTTATAGAGCTGTCTTATTTGTGTAGTTACCATCATTATATTTTCCTTTAATTCTTTAAACATCATTTTTTTTTTAAAATCTTTTAACATATGAGACCTAGAAGTCTTTGTTGGTACAAAGCAACATCAGGGGTCTTAAACTAAACATGGAATTAGTTTCTACTGGCTGCTTTTTTTTCTCCCCCTGAGTCTGGGTCATACTTTTCTATTTCTTTGCATGTCATATTTTTTGTAGTTCAAAAATGGAGTAATGAAATAATAGATTGTAAAAAGTCTGGATTCTGAAACTTTTTGGTCTTAAGAGGGTTTGGTTTGTTTTGCATTAACTTGCCTAGACTTGGCTGTAGTCTCTGCCTCCCTGACAATATGGGGCCACTGATGATTTCCTATCAGCTTCCCCAGTGTCTGAGTAACTTAGGAATCAGCCAACAATGGAGACAAGTGTGTGCTCAAGTGTAAGTCTATGCTCAAAATGTAAGGCTTCCACTCTGCAACTAGGGCAGTGTGGAAAGGGGTGCACTTTCAAAGTTCAGACAGTTCTCAGATCTGCCCTGGCTTTTATTTTCCCCAGGACCTTCTTAAATCTTCCATGACCTGCATACAGAGATTTCCTGTCTTCCAAGGATGTGTAAAAAGTATTTAACTCTTTTATGGCTCTCTAATTTTCAAAGTATTACCCTTAAATTTCTAGCTGATCTGCCACTCAATGCAAACAGGACTAACAGGCTAGCAGAGCTATGGATTTTCCCTATTTTTTTTAATTATACTTTTACTGACACCATAAGCCATGAGTTTTTACCCTTTACACCAAATCAAGTTAACCACTCATGGCAGCAAGGTTACTGGTTTTCACAGCTAGTACTGCCCTGGAAAAACTACCACAGCTGAGCTGGTGGTAGGAAGATTAGCAGAAGATTCAGGCAAACAGCCTCATGCTCCCACAGTTTTTTTTTTGGAGGGGGGAGACTTTCTTGGGGCTCAGCTTTAAGAAGAAAGAAAGAAAGCTGGGGGCTGAAGAACTGATGCTTTTGAGCTGTGGTGTTGAAGAAGACTCTTGAGAGTCCCTTGGACAGCAAAGAGATCCAACCAGTCCATCCTAAAGGGGATCAGTCCCAAATATTCATTGGAAGGACTGATGCTGAAGCTGAAACTCCAATACTTTGGCCAGCTTATGTGAAGAACTGACTCATTGGAAAAGACCCTGATGCTGAGAAAGATTGAAGGCAGGAGGAGAAGGGGAGGACAGAGGATAAGATGGTTGGATGGCATCACCTCTCTATGGACATGAGTTTGAGTAAGCTCTGGAGTTAGTTATGGACAGGGAAGCCTGACATACTGCAGTCCATGAGGTCACAAAGGTTGGACAGGACTGAGGTACTGAATTGAACTGAACTGAACTGAATTTGTGGCTCAGTTGTTGAAGAATCCACTTGAAATCCAGGAGACCCTGATTCAACCCCTGACTCGGGAAGATCCACTGGAGAAAGGATAGGCTACCACCCACTATACAGTCCATGGGGTCACAAAGAGTCAAACATGACTAAGGGACTTTCACTTTCACCCACAGTTTTTACCCAAGCTTTTAGCAGCTCTTTATGAGTAAATGCTTAATTTGCTATATGCTTCTGGTCAATCTCCAGAAGCCTGAAATACTTGCTTTTGATAATTTTGTTTCATTTTAAATTTGGTTTTGTGGGGTACAGGGTTTGCCATCTACTTTTCCATAGCCAGAGTTCAGTTCAGTTCAGTCACTAAGTCGTGTCCGACTCTTTGTGACCCCATGAATTGCAGCACGCCAGGCCTCCCTGTCCATCACAAACTCCCAGAGCCTGCTCAAACTCATGCCCATCGAGTCGGTGATGCCATCCAGCCATCTCATCCTCTGTCGTCCCCTTCTCCTGCTGCCCCCAATCCCTCTCAGCATCAGGGTCTTTTCCAATGAGTCAACTCTTTGCATGAGGTGGCCAAAGTATTGGAGTTTCAGCTTCAGCATCAGTCCTTCCAATGAACACCCAGGACTGATCCCCTTCAGGATGGACTGGTTGGATCTCCTTGCAGTCCAAGAGACTCTCAAGAGTCCTCTCCAACACCACAGTTCAAAAGCATCAATTTTTCGGCGCTCAGCTTTCTTCACAGTCCAACTCTCGCATCCATACATTACTACTGGAAAAACCATAGCCTTGACTAGACAGACCTTTGTTGGCTAAGTAATGTCTCTGCTTTTTAATATGCTATCTAGGTTGGTCATATCTTTCCTTCCAAGGAGTAAGCGTCTTTTAACTTCATGGCTGCGGTCACCATCTGCAGTGATTTTGGAGCCCAAAAAAATAAAGTCTGACACTTTTTCCACTGTCTCCTCATCTATTTCCCATGAGGTAATGGGACCAGATGCCATGACCTTAGTTTTCTGAATGTTAAGCTTTAAACCAACTTTTTCACTCTCCTCTTTCACTCCATAGCCAGAAGTCCCAACCATTTTCATTTATAATATATATACATTTACTAAAATTTCCTTATGATTTATAATCTTGTGGGTTTTTTTTTTTTAAAGAAATCCTTCCCTCTCTCCCTTGGATGTTAAATATGACCTCTCATATTTCTTCTACATGTACTTTTCTTTATTAATTTAATTTTTCATTCACTTGGAATTAACTATTGTGTAGAGTATGGCATAGGTTCTAATTGTATTTTTTGTTTATGGAGGGATTATTTTATGTTGGCATACCTCTGGGCCAATCAGCAGGGTCTCTGTTTTGCTAACATCTTTACAATTCATGCTGGAGTTCATTCTCTACCTTATTTTCTTCTCTTTGGCTATTTTTGGCTGCATGCTCTTCCACATAAACTTTAAAGACAGTTTATCAAATCCATAATAAATCTTGTTGGACTTTCTAATGCAGTTGCATTATCTATAAATTAATCTTAGGAAAAATTTTATTTTCATAATAAATATGTTTATTTAAATTTTAATATCAATTTTATAGCATTCTCTCTAACTAGTTGGAGCATGTATAGGAAGATATCAATAATGATGATCATCAACTCTTAATAACAACAATGTCCTTTATAGACTTTGACTAACACATTTTGATGTTTTTTTTTTTACATTTTAAGAGTTTTTTCATCTGATTATTATAGTGAGTAGGTGTCCAATTTTAAAAGAAAGAAAATAGTTATTTTAAAAAATGTGTCAAAGAGAAAGTGACTTAAGAATTAGACTAATTCAGGATCAGTGACCTCTGTGATGGGGGTAGAATACATACATGTGATCAATTCTTCTGCACTGTGGTGGCAATGTTCCCAGACCAGTAGAGAGTAGGCAGTTTTGTGGTTCTGATAAGCCACAGTTTTTCTAATTAAAAAAAATTAGATTCAAATGCTGGTTCCTCCACTGACTTTTTTTTTGGCCACGTCCCAGTGTGGCCAAAATCCCAGTACAAGGGGATCTTAGTTCCCCCTTGTGCGTGTATTCAGTCGTGTCTCTATTCGCAGCCCCACAGACTGTAGCCCCAGGCTCCTCTGTCTGTGGTTAGTTCCCCTATTAGGGATCAAACCTGTAACTACTGCTTTGGGAGCACAGAGTCTTAACCACTGGACCACTAACGAATTCCTTTCCTTTATTCTTTTGATCTTCTATTTTCCAATAGCTTGAGATCAATAATCTCTATCCCCAGGATTTTTGTCAGTTTTAATGAAACAAAATAATGTAAATCAAAGTCAGTTTGGCTTTACTTAAACCCCCAATTCCACACCCTTGGACATCAATCCATCCCCACAATTTCTGCTGATGCTTTAAATTTAAACTTGCATAGTTCTCCTATGTTCCGTTCCTATTGTGCTGTCTCTGCTTTGTCCTCACATAAACCCAAACATGAACTTGCAATTATTTATGAATTTCCATACAGTTGAGTCATGATTAATTTTATAAAAATTTAGGCAGGGCTCAAGTGCACTGTCTTCTGCCATTTTTGATGATTCTTTAGTGTTTAAACTCTACTCCAAACTTCATACCACAAGGATTGGCCCAGAAACTCAACAGCACATCGGTGCCAACAAAAACAAACGAAACAGGCAAAATAAAAAAAAAATAAAATTAAAATCACCTTGGAAGCTGATTGTCATTATGAAATATCATGTGTATATATTATGTGTATATGTCAATATCAGCACAGTGAATGTCCAGACACTAGTTATAGTAAATGTTCACTTTTTCTTCCTTGTTGGGTCATCACCTTATAGCAACATGAGAATCAATTTTAAGAGCCCATTCCCTTAGATAAGTTATTCCTCTTAGATAAGTTTCAAAGGCCATGTCCTGACTCCTTTTCTCTTTCCATCCACCTCACTTTCATCCTGCTGGGGAGAGCTAGTGGCAATATCTTAGTGTCCCAGAAGCATAAATGCCTTCTCTGGCCATGTTTTTTAGTCTCAGCTATCACAGGGACTGAAAAGTGGAAACAGGACTTGAGGGTTATAGAACATAACTCCGTTTTTGGAGACAGAATTGTGTGGTCCTTGCCTTGCCAGCCCATCTGTTCAACATTAGCCCCCATTAAAATGAAGATGTCATGTTTTGTTCATAATCAACCACTGTGGTTGGAGCAGAGTTTTTTGGGTCCCCTAATTCTAAAGAGTTTGCTTACCACCGAGGACATCTCTTAGCATGTGTCAATGTTCGCAGTCCTCAGGTTCACTTAGAATCCCCTTCTGTGAGCTGACAGAGACTCAGGACCCCACATGCATCCATGGGCTTCTCTTCCTAATGGCTTCTAGACTTAATGGCTGAGTTCTGCAATCATCCAACTCACAGTGGAGAAATGAAATCAGAAAATTATTTTTGCTCCTGGCTTCAAGCTGTGAAACAACTCTTTTCTATAGTGGTCTACTGGGTCTGCCGTGTCCCCACTGCTGTGTAATCATTGTTTATAATCTTTACAACAGATTCTTAAAATTGGTCTTATTAGAGATCATTTTACAGCTGAAGATATGAAATCTTAGGGAGTTTGAAAAACTTGCTCAAAAATACACAGCTAATAAATGATGAGCTAAGATTTAATCCCACTAGAGCTGGCTCTAACCATTTACCATGTTCCCAGCCATGGGCATACTATGAATAAGTGAGCAGCACTTGGCATGCTATTTCTCATGAAATAGCTCACAGGGCAAATCAGTGGGCATGCTGGGACCCAAGCCCTCAGGCTTACAGCAAGAGATTGTTATTTTCTATATTAGTTAAGGAGGTTGGGGAAGGGCTTGAAATAAGATTCAAACATCAGCATTTATAAGCTGTTTGATTTGGGGTAAGTCACTTCATTTGAGTGTGAAAATTATCTCTTGAAGATAAAAATGAGAATTCTAAGTACTTATATGATTACCATCAGGATCCAGTTCCTCTCCCTTTAAGATGCTAGATATTCAGAGATTGCAAGGGTGCCAACTACATGGTCATCACACCACCCACCATTCAGGAAGGTCCACATCTCAGTACATTCACATCAAGGCCAAACTTTCTATTGTTTTTCAAGTTATTATTTCCATGTTTGGGGTTTGCAGCCTGACTTTAATAATTCTCAACATATCTGTTGATGCCCACCAGACTAAAGTGATGCCCAGCACACTAAACAGAAGTGTGTTTTCTTGGAAGCCAAAGAATATTTTTGAACTATAATGAAGATACAAGCAGGAGCCAGTGAGTCATCACAATTGGCTGAAATTAATGAAGATGAGACTAGATAGGTAATTAAGACATTTATTGTTCAAGCAGAAAAGGAAATAACCTTCCATGGCATCACCTTCAACATCCCTACACTAGGCTGCCTGGCTTTGATAGGCTAACATTTCCCTCCAACTGCAATGGCAGCTCCAATCCTCAGAGAGCATCTGACCAAGGTGTGGGCTCTCTTGGAGCAAGGCTCTTTCTAAGCCTCTAATGCAAGGCTCTCTTTCTAATCCTCAGCCCAGCCACTAGGCTCTGACAGGCATGAACACAAAGCAAGTTTGAGAAGTGTTTATCCTCTAATGGGGGGGCCATATTCCCACTGTAACTCTCACTTCTCCTTTGCCATATCAGAGAGATCATGCTTTTATGGCCTGGCAGGTATTTATGGCACCTCTGTGGGTTGATTAGGCTCAGCTGGTTTTATTTTACCTTTCAAAAGATACATGGAGCCTTTTGTGTGATTTTTTTTTAATCCTTCAACCAGGAGACAAAGCAAACTGGAGGAAAAAATGTGGTCCTGGAAAAAATCAAAGGATGCTCTCCAATTTGTGAAATGCCTTTCTTTTTGTAATTCAGTGAGCCTGGGGTGGGGGGGGATGTCTCTTTATGGCATCTCACTTCCAAAGAGTGAGGAAGGGGCTTCAGGAGGAAATGGGGATGAAGGACTTGACTTGTACCCGAGCCCATAAAAAGGCTGAGGGAAAGAATAGCTTCCACCAGAAACAGACAGATCTTGCCGCTCCAATCCTGCACGGCAGAGTTTGGAATGTTCTCTGCAATGTGTCTGCATCAAAGCCTGGCTCTTCAGCTCCCTGATTTATCTGGAGGGATTCACAGGATTAATGGCCTGATCTGGGAAAGCTCACCTTGCGCTGTAGATGCAGTGGAAGACATTTCAGGGATTATTGAGTCAAGGAGTAGTAATAATAGTGTAGTGGTAATTGTAGTAATAACTGTAAGTAATTATTATTTGTTCTGCACCTGGCAATCTGATAAGCCATGATCTTATGTAATCCTTACAACAATATTACAACATACCTTAACATTACATTTAATGTCTTGGCAGAAAAACTGAAAATCTGAAAAATCAGTAGCTAGCTTAAGATCATCTTTTTTTGTAACTAGCAAAGCCAGAACTCACCAGCTAAGTTCAGAACAAGAGGCCTCAAGCCCCATAGTGTACTGCTGCTGGGTAATTAATACCACTAATAAATGAGCTATGCAAACCCTGTTGTAAATGGTAAAGCTCTCCCCAGGGCAGGATGTTGGTGCTAGTGCTGTGATGTATGTTGATGCCGGCTTGCCAGCTGCGAGTCGGACTCCTCCGGCTGCGCCCATGGCTAAATACTTGAGGAAAAGCCGTTGTGTCCTTCTGGCCTCTAGCACTGTTCAGGTCCTGCTTCTCACCCTTCACCCTGAACTCCCTTTCTTCTCAGCCCGCATCCTGCTGCATCTGAGGCCTGACTTTCTTTCTCTAGCCTCCTGATGGGTGATCTTACTTGACTGGCCTCGAGTGGCTTTTGGTTGGCTCCACCTGGAGGCAGCGCTCTTAACATGTGTGCCTGTGCCCCAGACTATAGCCCATCTCCTGCCTGAGGCCTCTCACAAGTACATCTTCCATGTACCTGATTGCAATATGGTCTCCCAGTCTTCACCTTTGCCTGTGGTCCCTTCTCCACATGAAACTCTCCCTCTGTAATATTCTACCTTCTCTTGACTCAATTTCAATTTCTTTTTGGCCTCAGCATCTGAACCTGTGAGCTGGGTTGCTGGCCCTGCATGAGATCCCACACTGCCCCATGTTCACCCACACTGTCCACTTGTCAGATTCCATCATGTTGCAGCTTGACAATAAGGGAGAGATTGGAGTCCTCCTTGCAAGCAGGGTCCAGGTGTTAGAATGACCCAAGTCTTAGCATAGGCCTGGCACATAGCAGGTACTCTCTTGACAAATACTTACTGAATGAACACATGGTGCAAACATGAGTGAATTCCACACTCTGTATCAAGTCCAGGACCCCAGAGTCCCTACTTAATTGTGTTAAGAAAACTACACTTCCTCCCTTAACTGGAGTCCTCATCTCAGGATAATGAGAAGCTCAAAGATAGGGCAGCATCCTGCTTCAGTTCAGAAAACAAAAAGTCCAAGTGCACAATCTACAACCAGAGGCTTTTTCTTTAACTTTTAATTTTGAAAATTGATATAAAGCTACAGGAAGTTGTATAGAATGTATAGGGAAGTCCTGGATGCCCTTCATCTGGTTCTCCCAGTAGCAACATCCCAGTAGCAGCATCCCAGTAACTACAGTACAATATCAAAACAGGGAAATGACATCGGAGAGTTCATTAATCTTATTTAGATTTTTACCAGTTTGGCATCCTTTTTTTCTTATTTATTTATTTGGCTGCATCAGGAATTAGCTGCAGCACACAGGATCTTTGATCTTCCTTGGGCATGTGGGATCTTTAGTTGCAGCATTCAAACTCTTAGTAGTGGTATGTGGGATCTAGTTCCCTGACCAGGGATAGAGCCCAGGCCTCTGCAATGGGAGCGTGTAGTCTTAGCCACTGGGCCACCAGGGAAGTCCCACCTTTGCATACTTTTATTTGTGTGTGTGCCTGTGTATTCTACATGATTTTACCACCCGAGGCAGCTTATGGGGCTTCCCTGGTGGTTCTCTGGGTTGTGAAGGTCTCCTGGAGAAGGGAATGGCTACCCACTCTGGTGTTCTTGCCTGAAGAATTGCATAGGCAGAGGAGCCTGGCAGGCTATAGTCCACGCGGTCACAAAAGAGTCAGACATGACTGAGCAACTAACACTTTCACTTTCACTAGGCAGATTACAGTAACCACCACCACAATATTCAGAACTGTCCCATCACCACAATGCTTCTTTGTGTATCATTTCTCTGTAGCCCCATTCATCCTTCTCTCCATCCCTAACTCCTGGCAACCACCAATTTGCTCTCCATCTCTAAAATGTTATTTCAAGAATGTTATATAAATGGAACTGTACAATAAGTAATCATTTGAGATTGGCTTTTATCACCCATCATTATTCCTTTGAGATCATTCAAGTTGTTGTATGTACTGATAATGTATCTGTTTTTATTGCTAAGATAGCACTTCATGGTGTAGATGAACCAATCTTTTTATTTAACCAATCACCCCACAAAGGATATTTGGTTGTTTCATTTTGGCTATGACAATAAAGCAGCTATAAACTCATGTACAGGTTCTTGTGTGACCATAAGACTTCAATTCTTTGAAATTAAAAATCCAGAAGTACAACAGATAGATCATATGATAGTTGAACATTGACTGTTTTCAAGAAACTACCAAACTGTTTTCCAGAGTGACTGCAGCATTCTAAATTCCCATTAGCCCAGCGTTCATGATCCAGTATCTCCTCACCCTCTTTGGCATTGGGCATTGTCGCTATTTCTTTTTTAATTTTTTTTTTTTAATTGAAGGATGTGCTTTACAGAATTTTATTGTTTTCTGTCAAACATCAACATGAATCAGCCATCAGTTCAGTTCAGTTCAGTTCAGTCGCTCAGTCGTGTCTGACTGTTTGCAACCCCATGAATCGCAGCACGCCAGGCCTCCCTGTCTATCACCAACTCCCAGAGTTTACTCAAACTCAAGTTCATCGAGTCGGTAATACCATTCAGCTATCTCATCCTCTGTGTTCCCCTCTCCTCCTGCCTCCAATCCCTTCCAGCATCAAGGTCTTTTCCAATGGGTCAACTCTTCGCATGAGGTGGACAAAGTATTGGAGTTTCAGTTTCAGCATCAGTCCTTCCAATGAATCAGCCATAGGTATACTTATATCCCCTCCCTCTTGTACCTCCCTTCCATCTCCTACCCCATTCCACCCCTCTAGATTGATACAGAGCCCCTGTTGAGCTTCCTGGGCCATACAGCAAATTCCCATTGGCTATCTATTTTACGTATGATAATGTAAGTTTCCATGTTACTCTTTCCATACATCTCACCCTCTCCTCCCCTCTCCCCACATCCATAAGTCTATTCTCTGTGTCTCTTTCTCCACTGCTGCCCTGTAAATAAGTTATTCAGTACCATTTTTCTAGATTCCATATATATGCATCAGAATACAGTATTTATCTTTCTCTTTCTGGCTCACTTTACTCTTTATTATAGGTTCTAGGTTCATCCACCTCATCAGAACTGACTCAAATGTGTTCCTTTTTATGGTTGAGTAATATTTCATTGTGTATATATACCACAACTTCTTTATCCATTCACTATTTTTTTTATTTCAACCTTTCTAATAGATATGTGGGCGTTCCTTGTGACTTAGCTGGTAAAGAATCCACCTGCAATGTAGGAGACCTGGGTTCGATCCCTGGGTTGGGAAGATTCCCTGGAGAATGGAAAGGCTACCCACTCCCGCATTCTGGCCTGGAGAATTCCATGGACTGTATAGACCATGGGGTTGCAAAGAGTCAGACACAACTGAGCCACTTTCAGTAGGTGTGTAGTGATATCTAATTATGGTTTTGATTTGCATTTCATTAATGGCTAACGGGGTTCTCAAGGCAAGAATACTGAAATGGTCTGCCATTCCCTTCTCCAGTGGACCACATTCTGTCAGACCTCTCCACCATGACCCGTCTGTCTTGGGTGGCCCCACATGGCATGGCTTAGTTTTAGCATCTACGTCATGAGAAACACTGGGCTGGAGGAAGCACAAGCTGGAATCAAGATTGCCGGGAGAAATATCTATAACCTCAGATATGCAGATGACATCACCTTTATGGCAGAAAGTGAAGAAGAACTAAAGAGCCTCTTTATGCAAGTGAAAGAAGAGAGTGAAAAGGTTGGTTTAAAGCTCAACATTCAGAAAACTAAGGTCATGGTATCTGGTCCCATCACTTCATGGCAAATAGATGGAGAAACAGTGGAAACAGTGGCTGACTTTATTTTTTTGGGCTCCAAAATCACTGCAGATGGTGATTTCAGCCATGAAATTAAAAGACACTTAAAAGACCAACCTAGACAGCATATTAAAAAGCAGAGACATTACTTTGCCAACAAAGGTCTGTCTAGTCAAGGCTATGGTTTTTCCAGTGGTCATGTATGGATGTGAGAGTTGGACTGTGAAGAAAGCTGAGTGCCGAAGAATTGATGCTTTTGAACTGTGGTGTTGGAGAAGACTCTTGAGAGTCCCTTGGACTGCAAGGAGATCCAACCAGTCCATATTAAAGGAGATCAGTCCTGTGTGTTCATTGGAAGGACTGATGTTGAAGCTGAAACTCCAATACTTTGGCCACCTGATGCAAAGAGCTGACTTATTGGAAAAGACTCTGATGCTGGAAAAGATTGAGGGCAGGAGGAGAAGGGGACAACAGAGGATGAGATGGTTGGATGGCATCACCGACTCAATGGATGTGGGTTTGGGTAGACTCCGGGAGTTGGTGATGGACAAGGAGGCCTGCCGTGCTGTGGTTCATGGGGTCACAAAGAGTCGGACATGACTGAGCGACTGAACTGAACTGAATGGCTAATGAGTTTGAACATAATGTCATAAACTTACTTGCCATCCGTATATCCTCTTCAGTGAAGTGTCCATCCATGTCTTCTGCCCATATTCTAACTGGGTTTTTTCTTTTCTTTTACTGTTGGATTCTGAGATTTCTTTATATATTCTAGACACTAGTCTTCTGTCAGATACATTGTTGACAGATATTTTCTCCCAGTCTTTAACTTGTTTTTTCAACCACCTTCATATGGTTTTTCGTTGAATGAATTTTTAAATGTTTTATGATGTATAGTTTATAAATTTTTCCTTTTATGAGCCATGCTTTAGTGCCAAGTCTAAAAAGTCTTCACCTGGCCCTAGATCCAGAGAATTTTCTCCTAAGCCTTTTTCCTAAAAGTTTAAAAGTTTTACCTTTTATTTTTAAGTCTACAATTCACTTTGGGTTAATTTACATAAAAGGTATGAGATTTAGGCTGAAATTCATTTTTTTTGCTGATGGATGTACAATTATACCAGCACCAAACATGGAAAAGTCTATCTTCATACCACTCAATTGCTTTGACTTCTTTGTCAAAGATAAGTTGAACTAATTTGTGTGGCTATTTCTGGATTCTCTTTTCTGGCCCATTGATCTGTCTATTCATTCACCAGTATAGCACGCTGTTGGTTACTGGGTTATTCTTCAAGTTTTTTTGTGTTTTTTTTTTCAAGACTGTTTTTGTTCTTATAGGGTGTGTACCTTTCTGTGTAAATTTTAGAATAAAATTCTCTATGTTTACAAAAAATATTGTTGGGATTCTGTTAGGAATTACATTGGACTTATATCTCAGTTTGGGTTAGGGCTTTCATTTTTCTGCATTTCCCTCCAGTTCCTATTATCCATTCTTCAGAGCTTTGATGCTGGGGCACAGAGTGAGCAGGAGTAGAGCCTGTTCTCCACCTTGAGAATGTTCTGCTACTACTTCACTCTGAGCTGGGAGTGGGCTGGCCAGGGTAGCCCTGGATCCTAAAGTCAGAAGCAACACTTTCCTGTAACCTGCCCATCTCTCTGCCCCAGCTGCGGGATGCCTGTGAGTGACCTGCATCTAGAGTGGCATCGCCTCATCTCTGCCATATCAATCATAATCCTAGGTGAGACAGGGTCTAAGCTGCATGTCACGCCTTTCTCCTCATGGCAAGACAAACTTCTGTCCCCTAAGTATGGTGTGGAATCAACAAAGGCACCAGCTTTAAATGGGTCTTTTGAGCTCAGACAGCGCGCAAATCTGTGGTCACTCTGACACAGTGATATTGGAAGGGCTCTTCTCTCCATTTTCTTGTCATGATGTAAGTCTTTTCCATCCTGTGTGAGACTAGAGAACAAAATCAGTCAGGTAATGTATGCTAGAGTGTTAGTAGCTCAGTCGTGTACTACTCTTTGTGACCCTATGGAGCCCACCAGGCTCCTCTGTCCTTGGAATTCTCCAGATAAGAATATTGGAGTGGGTAGCCATTCCCGTCTCCAGGGGATCTTCCCAACCCAGGGATCAAACTCAGGTTTCCTGTTGCATTGCAGGAAGATTCTTTACCATCTGAGCCACCAAGGAAGCTCAGTCACGTAATACTGGGCTCTAAGACGACAACAAATTAACTCCTAAATGCTCCTGGCTTAATGTATATTTCTATGTTGCTTCCAGAAAGTTACATTTGAGTCTGATGGCCTCCTTTTTTTATGGAGCAAAACCATCTGGAAATGTGATTTTGAAGCTTGCTGAACAGGAAAGAGAGAGCTGAAAAGTGAAGTCATGACTTTATACAACTTTAGCTCGGAAATGGTGCACATCTCTCTTGCTGTGGTTCACTGGCCAGATCTATTCAAATGGCCCCAGGCTAACTTCAAGAGTCAGGGAAATGCAATTGCTGTAAACAGTACACACCCCTGCCAATAACAATGAAGACTGAAATTCCTTTCACCCTGAGGTAAAATGGAGCTTGATTTAAAAGAAATGAAGTCATCTGACAGTTTCTATGCACTCATTTTGAGGCTGATTTTTTTACCCACGCCATATGTTGTAGGCTGAGCTACCTTAAGCTGAAGCATGTGGATGATACAGCTTGAATCTGTTTCACGCATATATCCACACAACATTCACTTTAGGTCATGCTAATGCTATTGTTTCATCTTCTTAAAATACTCTGAAGAGGGAGCAATGGTCAAAACAAGGATTAACCCCACATAAAAGTCAGGTTTCAGATGCTGACTGTCCTCTAGGAGGTGTAAATATAATATTCCAAGACAGCTGGCTGCTGTCTGCTCTACTTCACTACCAGAGCAACTGATGTCCGCAGACCAGCATCTGAACTACCACACATTAAATTCAGTCTCTGGATGATAGCACAATAAATGAATTTTTTTTCAAAGCCTTAATGTGTTCATTTAAGGACATGCCTGTGTCTTTAAGAGCTGGATAGAGTCAATCTCAGGTGACTATTTAAGCAACATTGTTGTTTCAATAATCATTGGCATTGTTTTTATCTAACTTTCCTGGGGACAGTTGTTTGGTCAAACAGGGAGAGACTGGGGGAAGAAATGAAACTTGAGGCCTCCCTTGGCTAGAACTTGGAGGATGACAATCCACCTACATGTGAAGTGCCCGTTGTCCGGACTAGTGGAGGTATTCTATTCCAGAAGCAGAGATTGGTGAGCTGGACAAACTCTGAGTTATTTCCAAATACCACTTCCAGTTTTTCTTGATGATATTTATATCATTGTTTGGGACATATCCATTTTTCTTTCTTTCCTTGAACTTACTTTTTAGTATTAATATCCCTCAGGGTCCAACATGAAGCTTCCAGCTTTGACACTTGCCATTTTGACAATGAGGCAGGGCAGAAGCAGGTAGTCCTTCTGGATGCTCGTTCCCATCTCTTCCTGTCATGACAACCTCTCCTCAGATGGGTTTACTTACAGGTACAGCTTTTGAGTAGCCCTAAATTACATGTCTGAAACAAAAATGTGTTTCGTAGTGAAGTGTGACTAACTTTATTTGAGGGTCAGCTCTGCATCTGACATGAGGGATGGAGGGGTTTGCCTCCCTCCACTCAAACCTCCAGGGACATAGGCCAGCAAGGGGCAGTGCCCTCCCAGGGGGAGGAAGCATTCTCCTTGGCACATTCTTAACACAGCAAAAGTCTCTGCCACAACCCAGCTCCAAAGTTGTTGGAACTTCAGTGCCTGGTCCACAAAGCCAAGCTGTCACATCATGAGGAATCAGTTTGTAAACTTTTCATCCAGATTTCAGTATGAATCAGACACTGCCAGTGTATCTATAGTGGTTCTGAAATAAGTGATATGTGTGTATATACATATATATATATACACACGTACATACACATGCATGTGTGCATATGAACACATGCATCTTTCATGTGTCTGTGTAGATGCACACATGTACATCTATGCATCTGTATACACATATATAAATATGTGTTTACATATATACGTCTGCATGCATGTGTGCTCAGTCCCTTTAGAAGTGTCCAACTATTCTGTGACCCCCTGGACTGTAGCTTGCCACTCTCCTCTATCCATGGGATTTCCCAGCAAGAATACTGGAGTGGGTTGTCATTTCCTCCTCCTGGGGATCTTCCCGACCTAGGGATCAAACTTGCATCTCCAGTGGCTCCTGCATTGCAGGCATATTCTTTACCACAGAGCGACCAGGAAAGCCCCCTGCATGCGTATGTATATATAAATAGAGGGTGTTTGTATTTAACACAAATCAAATGCTTGTTTGGAGTGTTAATATGTTTCCTTTATGTTTCAAGGCCGGAAAGAGCATGTTTCCAATTCTGTGTGCCAAAGGACTCCATGGAACTCATGAACACATAACTCTGAGGCAAGTGCATTTGATTGAGAAAGCATATTTGCTTCTTGTGATCAGTTTCTTTTGACTCCCAAGGGCACCACATTCCATTAGTGAGATATAAACTCCATGGAGCTCTGTCCTGTCCCTGGATACAGTGTCCACACCCCACTCTAGGGGAGGAGGTTGCCCATGCAATAGGAAAAAGGATGCCTTTTTTTGAGATCTGGAAATTGTTACCAAGCTTTTATCGATTCTATTCTCCTCCACAATTCAGGCATCAGAAGGAAAACCATAGAAGGTAACCTCTGGCTGTATTCTCTTTGGAACTCAAGACACAGCAAAGTTCCTAGGGTGGAATTTTGAGTAATCACACCCAACTGTAGGTAGCCCTGGAGGTAACTGGGAACTCTGGGACTGTGTGGGGGTGAAGGTGCAGATGAGTCTCACAGCATCCTTCCAAATTTAGGTTTCAGGAGACAAACTATTTTTCCTTGAATTACCTTGGCATATTTGGTATTTGCAATTGCAAAGGTCTGAGCCTTGCTATTTGTGCAATTTGGCCTGGAAATAGAGACCTCAGCACTTCTAGGGTCAGCTGTGTGTAAGCGCCGCGGCTCTGCATACCTCATTTCTTCCTGGTCTTCATAAATTTCACTGCTGTCAGCTCAGTTTTATTCATGGGAGCTAACACAGGCAGCGGCCAGGAAGAGCAGAGTGAGCCAAATTGTCCATTTGAATCTATTTAGCATCTAATACTGAGAAGTAAAGAAACTGAGGGAAGGGGGGAAGGAAAATGAGATGCTCTGGTGGAAACCTGCTAAACACTGAGAGTATTTGGCAGGAGAACCTCAAATAAATCATCAGTGGTCTGCACCTCACAAGGAGACACTTTGGTCCCTGGAAACTTGGTGGGGGGGTGAGATATGGGGTAGAAAAGCAAGTCAATTCTCAGGGAATGTGGCGAAAGCACAGGCATCCCCAGAGTCCTTACACAAACCTCCATTCCATGCATCACTCAAGTCAGCAATCCACAAATCTCTCATCTGCAGACTGGCTGCAGCACTGCAGAGTTAGAGGGGGTCACGTAGGATGCCATTGCTGGATCTGGGCAGATGCTCCACAACCCTACTGCTGGCCATGCTGCCTCCAGGACCGGCCAGCTCAACCACCATTCTCCCTGAGTGCAGTGCACACCACTGAATCCAGAGACGCATCAGCTACATGAGTAGGTTAGACGATTGCCTTTTCCTGAAGCACAGGTAACCATACTTCCTTGCACTTAATATAGCAATAGTAGTAATAGCATTAATACTTTATGAATTCTATATTCTCCTCTTTATATAACCAAATATAAATTACTTTATTAAATACTCATTAAAAACTCTGATTTTCTAGAACCTGTCCTTGAGGTTCTAAACTGATTGGGAAGGCTGTAGAGTAGAGTAGACCAGTAGAATTGACCCTACATTATAGTCGTTTAGTGAGGAAGTGAACATTAACTAGTTTTCCAATAAAAAACTAGTTAAAATTAGCTAGTTTTCCATATTTAGTAGCAGCCATATTTTAAAAATCCTAAACGAAATCAATTTTGAATATTCGTTGAAAGGACTGATGCTGAAGCTGAAGTTCCAATACTTTGGCCACCTGATGTGAAGAGCCAACTCATTGGAAAAGATTCTGATTCTGGGAAAGATTGAAAGCAAAAGGAGAAGGGGATGGCAGAGAATGATATGTTAGAGAGCATTACCAACTTAATGGATGTGAATTTGAGCAAACACCGAGAGACAGTGAAGGACAAGGGAGCCTGGCGTGCTGCAGTCCATGAGGTCGCAAAGACTTAGCAACTGAACAACAACAAAAACAAATATTTAAAAACTAAAAATAAACAAGTGAAATTAATGTTACTATACTTTATTTGGTCCAATATCTAAAATATTATCACTTCAACACATAATCAATATAGAATTATCAGCAAAAACTTTGCATTCTTTTTTCAGTATTTTCTACTCTATGCTACACTTATACTCATCTCAATTTAGGTAATTTTCAAGGGTGAGTAGACTTTTATGCTTTACAAAGATAATTGCACTGGGTGTAGCATTTTAAATGGACAGTTGTTTTTTTTCTTTTATTGCACACACACACACAAAATGTTACTGTATTGTACTTTGGCCTGTATGGTTTCAGACAAGAGATCTGCTATTATTTTTATTGTTGGTCTTATGGGTATAATGTTTTCCTCCCACCTGGTTACTTTTAGGAATTTTTCTTTGTACCTGGTTATAACAATCTGGTTGTAAAATCTGTGATTTGATTATCATGTGTCTTCATGTGATTTTCCTTCTGATTCTCCTGCTTGGTTAAGGTTCATTGATTTTTATAGGACTTCTGGGTTTGTAGTTTTCATCAAATCTGTAAAATGTTTTGTCATGTTTTCAAATATTTTTCTCTTCCTCCTCCTAAATCCTTCCCTTCTGGGACTCACATGTTAGACCATTTCATATTGTACCGTGGTTCACCGAATCTCTTTTATTATCAGTCTTTGTATCCTCTGGGTGCTTACTTGTAGTTTTTATATTGCTTTGTCTTCAAATCTACTTTTCTTTTGTAGTGTCAAATATGCAACCATTCCCACCTAGTGAAATTTTCATTTCAAATATTGTATTTTTTATGCCTAGAATTTCCAGTCGGTTTTTTATATCTCCCATATCCCATATCATGATCACATTTTCTTTAAACACTTGAACATATATTTATAATACTTGTTTTAATATCCTTAACTGCTAATTCTATCATTTCTGTTATCATTTCTCAATGATTCCATATATTGATTAATTTTTCTCCTAATGATGAGTTGTATTTTTCTGTTTCTGTACATGTATAGTAATTTTTTATTGGATGTCAGACATTGTGGATTTTGCTTTTTAGTTCTCCAGATTTTCTTGTATTCCTTTAATGAGTGTTGGCTTTTTCCTGTAAGGCAGTTAAACTACTTGTAGAATAGCTCAATCCCTTCAAGTCTTATTTTTTAAGCTTGTCTAGGATGGGGTTTGAGAACTTAGTGTACTCAAAGAATGCTTTAGTCCCGTTTCTAGGAGTTGACACTTCTGAGATCTCTATTAACTGACCCATCTATTCAGTGAGATTTTCCACTCTGGGTAGTGGGAAATGGGGTGATTTCCAAGCCCTGTGCAAGCTGTAAGTAATTGTTTATCTTACAAGTTGTCTATAGTTGTTCTTTTCTGGCAATTGTTTCTTGCCTGGAGTCAAAAGTTTTGCCACACACGCATTTAGATTGGTATTCAGCCAAAGTCTCAGCTCAGCTTTCTGGAGCTCTTTCACAGTGTAACCCATTACTTTATGGTATTTTGTTCAACAAATTCTAGCTGACTGAGTCTTCCTGAACTCTGAGCTATGACTCATAAAGTCAAGAGACCACTAGGCTCTATTTGAGTTCCTCCGTCCTATACTGTGGTCTCGAATTTACTCCCAGGCAGAAGGTCAGATGGTTCATCAGACTTGCCTTCATTTTTTCTCTTTTCTCAGATGTCGTAGTCTGGTGCTGCCTATTGTCCAATGTCTAAAAGCAGACATCTCATATATTTTGCCCAGCTTTTTAAAACTGCATAATTAACAGAAGTCACTTCATGGATAAATACAGAAGATTTTTCTTTTAACTCAAGCTCCTTTTAACTTATTCCAGAAATATCACCTAAATTATTATTTTAATATGGTAATTAAATTGTTATTACACATATTAAAATAAGTATATATACTAAAATAACATCATAATTATTAAGAGAAATGTATAAATTTGAATACCAATTGTAGTCTACTTGAGGTTCACTAGGGACATAACTACCATACTTTGGGAAACTATAAAAATTTTTTAAGCTTTTAAGACAAAGTCAGCATTTATACAATAGTGCATGCATGCTAAATTGCTTCAGTTGTGCCCGACTTTTTGTGACCGTATGGACTGTAGCTCCTGTCCATGGAATTCTCCAGGCAAGAATACTGGAATGGATTGTCATGCCCTCCTCCAGGGCAACCTCCTGACCCAGAAATCAAACCAGCATCTCCTGCGTCTCCTGCATTGGGGCAGGCACTCAGCCTGCTTTATGGTCCAACTCTCACATCCATACATGACTACTGGAAGTTTTTCCAGTTTTGACTAGATTTGACTAGATGGACCTTTGTTGGCAAAGTGATACCTCTGCTTTTTAATATACTGACTAGGTTTGTCATAGCTTTCCTTCCAGGGAGAAAGCATCTTTTAATTTCATGGCTGCAGTTACTGTCCACAGTTAATTTTGGAGTCCAAGAAAAAAAAATATGTCACTGTTTCCACTTTTCCCACATCTATTGCTATGAAACAATGGGAAGAGATGCCATGGTTTTAGTTTTTTGTATGTTGAGTTTTAAGCCAGCTTTTTCACTCTCTTCCTTCACTATCATCAAATGGCTCTTTAGTTCTCCTTTGCTTTCTGCCATTAAAGTTGCAATCTGCATATCTGAGGTTGCTGATATTTCTTCTGGCAATCTTGATTCCAGCTTAGGATTCATCCAGCCCAGCATTTTGCATAATGTACTCTGCATAGAAGTTAAATAAACAGGGTGACCATATACAGCCTTGATGCACTCCTCCTTGGGAAGGGCATTATTCTGCTTACCACCCATACCTCTCTGAGAATTTCTTCTACTGATACTACGTGGATTTCTTATAATTCATTTTGTTGCAAAGCAATGTTTTAAAAACTAGTGTAGTATCCACCACTATCTATTTTGCAAACTGTTGGTTCTTCCCTACATTATCAATGTCCCTCTTGAAGTAATAAATATTATAGACTATATAATGATGAGTTTGGTGATGCTAATTGTTATGTGTCATGCAAAATGACAAGCATCATGAGTGTTTATAGGTAGTATACATAATCTAATTCAATTCTCATGATACCCCCATGAGATAGGGTGTAATTATCATCTTATGGATGAGGAAGCAACTTAAATATTTATTAAATGATCACTGGGCTTCCCTGGTGGCTCAGTGGTAAGGAATACACCTGCCAATGCAGGAGACACAGGTTTAATCCCTGATCTGGAAGATTCCACATTCCATGGTGCAGCTAAGCCCTTGTGCCACAGCTATTGAGCCTGTGCTGTAGCACCTGGGAGCCACAACTGCTGAAGCCCTCAAGCCCTAGAACTCATGCTCCATGGCAAGAGATGCCACTGCAATGAGAAGCCTGCTCACCACCACTAGAGAGTAGCCCCGATTTGCCACAACTAGAGAAAAGTTTGCACAGCAATGAAGACCCAGCACAGCCAAAGATAAAAATAAATAAATAAACAAATGATCACTATTATTACTATGCCAAATGAAATCTTAGAAAACAGTCAGTTCAGTTCAGTCGCTCAGTCATGTTCGACCCTTTGCGACCCCATGGACTGCAGCACGCCAGGCTTGCGGGTCCATAACCAACTCCCGGAGCTTACTCAAACTCGTGTCCATCGAGTCGATGATGCCATCCGACAATCTCATCCTCTGTCATCCCCTTCTCCTCCTACCTTCAATTTTCCCAGCATCAGGGTCTTTTCCAGTGAGTCAGTTCTTCCCATCAGGTGGCCAAAGTATTGGAGTTTCAGCTTCAGCATCAGTCCTTCCAATGAATATTCAGGACTGACTTTCTTTAGGATGGACTGGTTGGATCTCCTTGCAGTCCAAGGGACTCTTAAGAGTCTTCTCCAACACCACAGTTCAAAAGTATCAGTTCTTCAGTGCTCAGCTTTCTTTATAGTCCAACTCTCATGTTCACATCTTAGAAAACAACTTATTTTTAAAAACAGTGAATTCTAAACATCACCATTGATTCACAATTTTGTCTTCCTAACTATAAAATATTAATGGTCACAAAAGTCTCAAATCTTCCAATAAATAGGGAATTTTCCCAAAGTTATACTGACTTGCATTTCTATCTGACAGTCATTAGAGCTTTTCACCTGTTTCTTTTTTGGAGCTCTAGCTCATTCTTTCTGATGCCCTACTTCTCAGACCTTCCTTTTTGCTTTGAGATTTCCTATTTTGAGTTCATCTCTCAAACTGTCTCTTTTGCTCCAGCAACCTCACTCAAATATCCTTTCAGTTCAGTTCAGTTCAGTCGCTCAGTTGTGTCCGACTCTTTGCAACCCCATGAATCGCAACACGCCAGGCCTCCCTGTCCATCACAAACTCCCGCAGTTTACTCAAACTCATGTCCATCGAGTTGGTGATACCATCCAGCTATCTCATCCTCTGTCGTCCCCTTCTCCTCCTGCCCCCAATCCCTCCCAGCATCAGGGTCTTTTTCAATGAGTTAACTCTTCGCATGAGGTGGCCAAAGTATTGGAGTTTCAGCTTCAACATCAGTCCTTCCAATGAACACCCAGGACTGATCTCCTTTAAGATGGACTGGTTGGATCTCCTTGCAGTCCAAGGAACTCTCAAGAGTCTTCTCCAACACCACAGTTCAAAAGCATCAATTCTTCGGTGCTCAGCTTTCTTCACAGTCCAACTCTCTGTTGTACGTATTATGAATATAAGATTACCTCTTTTTCCTTCTAACAGGTAACAATCATTAGTTTTTGTTGCTTGAAAATCACTTGAACCCTCTACTTTGATAATACTTGACTTCTCTTCAAATCTCATACAATAAAATATCCCAGATTTGCCTGTCATTTCATTTTACAACTTAGTGAGAGTTTTTTTTTTTTTTTTTGGCTTGTGGAGACCTTGGCTTGAAGCTCAAGAAGTAGAGAAAAATAATCTTTTTTTGTTTAATTTAAATAATCTTTTCCCACTTGGGACAGCATTATTCAAAGTAGAGATGTACTGTAGAAGTGAATTTTGCTATTACAATGTGAGAGTATGTGACATATATCAAAGATGTTCCAAATCCACAGGCAATTAGAAAATGCTGGAGCCACTGGAGTGAAAACTCCACATCAACCACAGGCCCAGTTGGTCAAGTAAAGAGTGTCAGGAGGTGCAGCCCAGAGCCCACTTACTCATTTCTCTTTTCCCTGAAGCTTTTACCAAATACCTCATTTATTACAAACTGAACTCTTCAGGCCAGAAATCACAGAACAGTCACCATGTCCTCCTTCAAAGGGGGCTTATGACCCAATAGCTGCCAAACTCAGCTCTTGGGCTGAAAGTGTTCTTATAAGAAAGCCCTGAGGTGGTGGGTGGGGTGGGAAAGGACAAGTACAAGCAGTCCTATGGAAGTTCTTGAGCTATTAATATTTGTGATTCCTAAGGTACTACAAATGCAGAAGAACAACTCAGCTTTAACTTTTATAATAATTCTTTAAACTAGATGAGATATGGTTTGAGCCACCCCAGGAATGGTCAGTGACCCCCCCCCCCCCAGACCTGGTGCCTTAATTACTGTGATCTTACCTCTTAGCCTGAACATCTGAGGACCCTCACATTGCATTGGATATGGAGAATCATTTTCACCTAATTATTTTTGAGCCACATCTACAGATGGTTTAAATTGTGGTAACTTTGGGACAATGATAATGTTCAAGATCAGAGAAGAGTTGCTGTTTTGTGTACAAGAGGGAAGATTAGCTTATCCTTGTATAAGGGCAAAATTTTTCAACAGAGTATGTGAAAAGTATGGTTTTCTTCCTTTAAAAGGAAAAAGAAGATCTGTCCTAGGCAACAGCTCACAGAAAGTCTGTTGAGGTAGGAGGAAGGATATACAAAACCAGGGAGGTTGAGACTCTATGGGCACTCTATCAGAGGCAGAGAAATTTGCCAACTATAGGAGAAGAGTTGGGCCCGATGAAGTCATAAGCGTGCTTACAGTGGCTTAGTGGAAAGCCTGGGAGATGGAGATAGTCCTGGAGCACCAGGCTGATGAAGGCAAAGGTCTTGATGTCACCAGATAGGGCTCTCTGGTCCATCCGCTCCAACCTATGTTGGGCAGTATCCTCTTGATGTTGTTTGCTCAGATCTTTATGGTATTTTCTTCCAGTAGCCAAACATAAAATTCTAGTCTTGGTTTTTATTGCTTGGAAGCTGGCTCTTCTGAGCTTCCTATCATGCATACATTACTACTCTTGATGGTGTTCTACAGGCCAGTGAGGTTCTGTTTTTGTTTATTCTATTTTTTTCCCTACTCCACAGATTTTATTATCTCTGTAGACCTGTCTTCTAGGTTATTAATTTTTTGTTTTCAGTTCAAATCTGTCTTTAAGACCCTTTAGTGATTTTTTTCTATTATTAATGTTGTTCAACTCCAGAATTTTTATCTAGTTCTTTTTAAATAATTTCTATATTTTTATTGATATCCTGACTTTACTGATACCTTGTATTTGGTTAAATGTTATTGTCACCCTTTTCTTTAGTTCTTTAGATATGGTTTCTTTTAATTCTTTGGCAATATTTATAATAGCTGATTTTAAATATTTTTCAACTAAGTCTTGGAGGGACATTTTCTATTGCCTGCCTGTTTTGTTACTGTGAATATGATATATTTACCTGTTTCTTTGCATACCTTATAATTCTTTTTGTTGAAAACTGAATATTTTAGATATCATGTTCTAACAATTCTGGTACAATTCAGATATTTCCACCCACCCCTTAATATTTGTTGTTGTGGTTTGTTGCTGGGTAATTTTTTATGTTGTTGTTTTTTTTTTCCTTGTTTCTTCTTATTCAATGACTTTCCTAAACTAATTCTGCATTTCCTTTTAATTAATTAGTTGACATTTATAATAAAAATTTAAATTATTGAAGTAAAATTTTAGACCATGAAATCCATGCCATAACAAAGGTAAGAAAATAACACTATCTACAAACCTAGATTTAAGGAAAGACATTTTTCCAAAATAATATTTTGAAATTCAGGATAACTGACTTCTTGATTAGCCACTGAATGTCATAAGTATTTGAATGATAATTAGATTGGAAGAGTCAGACACCATGGAGAGCAGACTTTTTGAATGACAAAGACTCTCTCCTGGACTAAACTTAAGTCAAGCTACTATAATTCTTCTTTCTGATTAGTTGTTTACCTTGGGCTCTGTTCTTGGCCAGTTTATTCCAACTTTAGCATGAATCTTGCTTAATCAGTTTACTGAAAATCACCCTTGATACTATATCACCCTGGCCTGCCTAAAATCCTAAGTCAGTTTAGCCAAGAATTACCTACCTCTTAGTAATTCTGTTGTAGCCACATGATCTGGGAAACAAACTCACTCAGAGGGACCATGCAGATAGTGGAGTGCAGTTTATTACACTGGCGGGCCCAAGACAGAGTCTCCTCTTAGCCAAGCATCCCAACCAGTTTTTGTGAAAACATCATATACCCTAAGTGTACATGCTCAAACCCACCTCCCCAAATTCCCTGAAACTAGTCTGAACAAAGGAAAAGAAAGATACAATCGAAGTTAACCCTGATTCGTATGCCTTAGGCCTAGGTAGTTAACAGTGGACAATTATCAGTAGGCTTGTGGTCATACCCCAATATGCATAATAGAATGTATGAATCTTTTCGGTTACACAGATAATCAGGGTATTATTCTTTTAGGCAACTGGAGAGTCTAGGTACAAGCCCTGGGACTCTTCCTTCTGAGGGCCTGGTTTTCCAGTTGGTCTGTCATTTCCACAGATACTGGACATATAGCTCAAAGCCCACAGTCTGGCCCAAGATGGAGTCCTGCTTTCAAGATGGAGCCTGTTCTGTCTGTTTCCTCCTTCAATTCCATCTATGGACACTGCCTCCACCTTGATTCTTAGCTATAAATCCCCACTTTTCCATACTGTATTCACAATTGAGTCTGATCTCTCTCCCCTAACACAAAACTCCATCACTGTAATGCCCCTTAAATAAAGTCTTTCTTCCTATCTTTAGCAAGTGTCAGGATAATTTTTCAACAGGAAGTCTAAAGAGTTAACATACATCAGGCCAATAGCTGTACATGACTGCTTTATAGCTGTCTCTGTGAGGAAAATTTGTTCTTTCTCCTGGTCACCTCTTGTTCTGCCATTGCCTCATAAAATATGGACATGAAACATAAATATCCCCAACCATGAGGTGGTGATTCAGCAAAATATAGAATATAGTTCAACTGCACTTTGCTGTATCTGCCTTGACTCCAACAATTGTTCACATGCAGAGAACACGTATGCCTGGCATCACAAGTCACTTTCCCTCCAATATCCTTCATGGACTACCAAGAGCAGTGAAAATGTACAGTGCAAAAGAGATTTTCAAAATAGATGAACTTCAGATTAGACCTTAGTGTGCCTCTAAGTAGTATGAAAATGAAATTATCCAGAAAGCAATTTGCAACTTTAGTGAACTCCAGAATACACAATAAATTCTATGCATTGGCAAACTTCAGTGCAAGGTTTTTGGAAAGAAAATATTTAGGAACATCAAAACTACTGGGCTGCTTGGCTTAGAGTTCTTGAGGACTGCTTTAATGATGACCCAAGCACTCTTCATTCCTGCAGACAATTTAACATACAATTCAACGCTATGTGTGAAAAGCCTTCCCTCTCCTCCTCCAGCCAAACTCATATGAAGGAATATGGAAATAGCCCAGAGTATCTCCTCAGGGACAAAAGGAAAACATTTGTAAATGTTTTTCCACCACCCAAGTTAGATGAGATTCTCACTGGGGCTGCTTGTAGGGAAAAAAAATGGAGAGAACGATTATTCTGTCCAAGGCTAAGAAAGGAACATATCAAAATGGGTGCCTTCTCTCCATTTCACTCCTGGAAACATTAAAGCTACAAAAAATGCTGCCAGATATTTATTCCACTAATGAAATATAGATGAGATTGTGTTGTCATAAAGCACTCCACCAGCCTCCTTTCTTAATACAGAGAATATCCAGGCAAGAATACTGGAGTGGGTTGCCATGCCCTCCTCCAGGGGCATGGCACACACATATCTATTCATGTGTGTACACACACACATATACACAGACAGATCTAACATGACAGATGTATTGGTTAGTTTTCCCCAAAACTATTATGTGATATGGAGGTTGGGAAGATGTCTGGCTATTTCTTATTGAATATTGAGATATAAAGGAAAAACTGTGGCATGTCTTTGAACAAGAAAATTTTAAAAATCTTTATTTGTTAAACATTTAGCATGTACAGTATGTAACTGGCAGTGTGAAATTACAAAAGCACAGTATTTCCCTTTTAGGACATTGTTACTTTAGCTGGGATAGAGGGACATGGAAGGAAAATGTGTTAAACATCCAACTAATTAGAACACAAAAGTCAGCAATCTCAAGGCCCTAAGAAAACCATGAAACATGAAGAGGTTTGTCAGATGCTCTATTCTTCCTCTGGCCATAATCAATTTTGAACCCAGTGCTGGCATCCTCCTACTGACCACCTTCCTTGACCACCAGACAGACTCTCCTTCTTCCAAGGGTGGCTTTGCCAGTAAAGCAAGACTTTTCACCCTCCTGCTTTATCTCTGGGTAAAATAGGACCAATATTTTGAGTTGTCTCTCTGTACTCACAGGAAGCTATGTACCTGGCCAGAAAAGCAAGAATTTTCTGTTTATAAATCTTATTGCATGAAGATCAAATAGTTTAGGGAGCATTGCCCTAAATTATTTGGGGCTTCCCCCATGGTTCAGCAGTATAGAATCCACCTGCAATGCAGGAGTTGCAGGAGACACGGGTTCTGTCCCTGGGTTGGGAAGATCTCCTGGAGGAGGGCATGGCAACCCACTCCAGTATTCTTGCCTGGAGAATCCCATGGACAGAAGAGTCTGGCAGGCTACAGTCCAGAGGGTCACAAAGAGTCAGACACAACTGAAGTGACCTAGCTTACATGCACGCCCTAGACAATTAAGTTAGCCCTAGCTCAGCAGTTCAAAAATGGTGAGCAAGAACTGGAGTTCAGCAAAGGACTAGAATTTCTCTGAGACTTTATTTTGGTCCTTGTATAATAAATTTCCTCTGCCTGCTCTGGAAAAAGTCAACTCAAAGAATATTTTAAATAGTAATGGAATAAGCAATTAATTCTATGCTAGAATCAGTTCTGGAGAAGGTAATGTCAACCCACCCCAGTACTCTTGCCTGGAAAATCCCATGGACGGAGAAGCCTGGTGGGCTGCAGTCCATAGGGTCACTACAAGTCGGACACAACTGAGTGACTTCATTTTCACTTTTCACTTTCACGCATTGGAGAAGGAAATGGCAACATTCCGGTGTTCTTGCCTGGAGAATCCCAGGGATGGGGGAGCCTGGTGGGCTGCTGTCTGTGGGGTCGCACAGAGTTGGACACGACTGAAGCGACTTAGCAGCAACAGCAGAAATCAGTTCAGTTCAATTCAGTTGCTCAGAAGTGTCCAACTCTTTGTGGCCCCATGGACTGCAGCACATCAGGCTTCCATGTCTATCATCAACTCCAGGAGCTTGCTCAAATTCATGTCCATTAAGTCAGTGATGCCATCCAAATATCTCATCTTCTGTTGTCCCCTTCCCTCCTGCCTTCAATCTTTCCCAGCATCAGGGTCTTTTCTAAAGAGTCAGTTCTTCGCATCAGGTGGCCAAAGTATTGGACCTTCAGCTTCAGCATCAGGCCTTCCAATGAATATTCAGGACTGATTTCCTTTAGGATGGACTGGTTTGATCTCCTTACAGTCCAAGGAACTCTCAATAGTCTTCTCCAACACCACAGTTCAAAAGCAACAATTCTTCATATGAAATTATAAAATAAATAACCCTTAAACATCATATTTTCAATAAAAGATGAAGTATTTAAAAAGTAAAGCATAAAATAGCATATAGAATATGGTACCAAGAAAACACACAAAGCCAATATATTTTACAGGTTGTTATGATTACAGGAGATCTTTATATTCTTTTTCATTATAGTGTACTTTTTTCCAAAATACATATATGTTAATTTTGTGATCAGAACCCAAAAGCACTTAACAAAAAGAAAAGAGAGAAACATGGTTTAGGATGAGCTATCTACTACTTACAAAAGAGTTAACTAAAGCATAAATATGTTCTCAAATTTAGAATGAAATACATATAATAACACAAAAGAAGATATCATACATCTAGAATAAACCATTTACTTTCCCTAAAATATTAGCAAAACACTTAGTTAAGGAGACCCCCAAGTAGCATCTGAATTTGAATATTTTCCCAAGTCCACCTCCTATGGTATATCCTTTCTCTTTCTGATTGTGATCCACCCTGGTGCATGAGGAATCATAAAAAATCTGGTCACTTCTTTGAATCAGAGCTGTAGAACCAATTAAGAAAACTTCAGATTGCCATTGTGCAAACCTACAATTTTCAAAATACATTCCTCAACCACAAATATATACGGGAAGAAAATTATCTGTTAACAGACAAAAGAAGAATTTTCCCAGGGACAGAAGTGTATTACTTATGAATACACTTTGATGGATGTATCTGATTATGGAAATGAGTCACTGGTCATTTATTCATTTATTTTCTGTGCTGGAGATTGAGCAAGTTCCTGGTATAAAGTGGCAAACAAAAACGATGCAAGCCCTGTTTTAATGAAGAGTCTACTTTGAGAGATAAACACGAAGAAACAAACTATAATTGCCTACTCTGGGGAATTGCGTGAAGCCCTCGATGGCTTCATTTGAATATGGTTCCAGGCAGAGAGATTAGACTGATTATTGTTCTCTGTAACGAACGTAACTCTTTGGAGTCAAAGACAACCAAACTATGGACACAGAGATGGAGGTTTCAGGAGGTCACACATGGTGCTTAAGTTTACCAGCATGGTGGGAGGCAGGGCCCAGGGGAAAAGACCACCACTGAAAGTTTCTCAGGGATGGAGCTGTCTGTAGGAAGGACATTTAAGAATAGGGAAGTCTACTTTCAGGTCTGAGTTGTTTAGTGTACTTTTCTCACATATAATCCTCTACACATAGCCTTCAGGTGGCACCACCTTCAAGAATAAAGGGATCGTAGTAACATCCAAAGAAGCGTCATCACGTGAAAAGAGAACAGATGCTGGGAATCAGGGCCATCTGTGAGACAGAAAGCCAGGCAACCCCAAATGCTCAGCCTAGAGAATTGGAAGACACATACATCATTATGTGTGGCCAGGGTGGGGGCTGACTATGACTAGAGTCAGAAGGAGACACAAATAGACTGAGGTACCTATGAACACTTAAAAACACACTTAAAAAACACACTTTAAAAAACTAGAGACCCCTTCGCCTTTACTTTCAGCCAGGGTCCTCTTCTATGCCTCCCTTGGTATTGCCTTAGACTACTCCTCACTCTTGATATCTGTAAAGCCTGCACTTCAGTTCTTTGTATTATGTCATACTAATAAGTGGACTTATGTGCTCATTTTCCAGACTATTTTGTGGCAGCAGTTGGAGTTAGGCTGATCCTTCTGTGTTTCACTTGCTTTGCTTCTTAGAAGAGGTTTCTTGGTTTCATTATCTTTTTTATGTGTCTACTTGTTTCTAAAATACTGTGAGATGTAAGAGAATTTGCATCTTTATATTAATTTTTCCCTTTATGCATCCTTTATTAACTCAATATAACATTTTCATGCTTTTAGCTTCTGGTTAAAGGTAATACATTTTGTATCTCAATGTTTTTCTCATAACAACCCTGTGCTTCTCATTGACTCTCAATTGCTTTCCTCCTTGTTCCTTTGACTTTCTTCTATTCATGTGTGTTCAACATGAGATGGAGAAGAAGGGGGCTCTTAGACCACTTTCCAAATTTCCAAATATCTTACAGACTTCTCTTTCTAGTTTAGTCTGTCATTCCACATGTGCACTATCTTAGTTCAGTGACTTGCAACTTCCTTATCTTACCAACCAACCCAATAGTCTACCCTCTTTCAAGACAACTGATTCCCCTGTTACATAATACTCTCTGAATGTTCTCAATTCCTCTCAACATTGTCTATTTAACATTCTTCTCCAGTCACCTGCTATGATTTCTAAACTTTTACTACATTTTATTAACTTTTTCATAGAATTTTTTAATTTAAAATTTTTATTAAAAATATCTTTGGGTTCATACCCATTTTCTGAACAAGATGGAGTAAGAGGAGCTAGATTTAGCCTTAACATTATAACAATTTTTTTGAAAAAAGACAATGTATATGAACTAACAATGTTTAGACACTGGACAGCAGGCATCCTAGGGCAAAAGCTCTAAGTCTATAATTGCTCCAGGTGGCCAAATGGCTTAAAGATGCTAGATGTTTTGAGTTGCAGTGGAGGAAGGAAAAAAACAGGAAGTGCATGGCAGTCTCCGTGAGCTTAGGAGACAGAGCTGGGAGCTCCAGCTGACCAAGGCAGCTAGAATTTTCTGGGAAGACTGCTTTACAGAGAGGGCCCCAGAGATCAGCAGACAGACACTTGTCTTTAGCTAAGGCTGATCAGCTCACCTGTGTTAAAATGATCAGAGACCAGGATTGAAACCATGTTTCCCCTGGTCAAAGTAAAAAACTCCCATAATGCATGGGGGATTAAGTAGAATATTCAGAAGCAAAGAGACAAAATTAGCTCCAAAGACCAACCTAACAAAATTTAAAGCAAATTCTAAAAAATCAAATGGCTCAGTGATAAAGAATCTGCCAGTGCAGGAGACAGAGGAGACACAGGTTTGATCCCTGGGTTGGAAAGATCCCCTGGAGAAGGAAATGGCAACCCACTTTAGTACTCCTGTCTGGGAAATCCCATGGACAGAGAACCCTGGTGGGCTACAGTCCATGCGGTTGCAAAAGAGTCAGACATGTTAATTTCAGTTCAGTTGCTTAGTCGTGTCCCACTCTTTGCGACCCAATGTACTGTAGCACACCAGGCCTTCCTGTCCATCACCAACTCTCGGAGTTTATTCAAAGTCATCTCCATTGAGTCGGTGATGCCGTCTAACCATCTGTCATCACCTTCTCCTCCTGCCTTCAATCTTTCCCAGCATCAGGGTTTTTTCTAATGAGTCAGCTCTTTGCATCAGATGGCCAAAATATTGGAGTTTCAGCTTCAGCAGCAGTCCTTCCAATGCACACCCAGGATTGATCTCTTTTAGGATGGATTAGTTGGATCTCCTTGCAGTCCAAGGGACTCTCAAGAATCTTCTCCAACACCTCAGTTCAAAAGCATCAATTCTTCGGCACTCAGCTTTCTTTATAGTTCAACTCTCACATCCATACATGACTACTGGTAAAACCATAGCCTTGAGTGGAAGGACCTTTGTTGGCAAAGTAATGTCTCTGCTTTTTAATATGCTGTCTAGGTTGGTCATAACTTTCCTTCCAAGGAGTAAGCGTCTTTTAATTTCATTGCTGCAGTCACCATCTGCAGTGATTTTGGAGCCCAGAAAAATAAAGTCAGCCACTGTTTCCACTGTTTCCCCATCTATTTGCCATGAAGTGATGGGACCGGATGCCATGACATGAGTGAGTAACTAAGCAAAACCGTTTCCACACAACTGAACTGCATTTCAGAGCAAAGCTCAAGAATAATTTTAATGTACTTATTTTTTAAGAATTATAGATTTACATGCAGTTGTAAAAAATAAGATAGAACCTGTGTACCCTTTATGCAGTTTCTCCCCATGGTGACATGAGGCAAAACTATAGCACAAATGACAACCAGAATATTGACCTTGATAAAATCTACTAATCTTATTCAAAATTCCCCAGCTTTACCTGTATTCATTTCTCTGTTTGTGTGTGCATGAATTGAGTTCTGTGCAATTTTAACATAAGTGTAGGTTCATGTACCCACAACAGTTTACATATAAAATAATTGCAGCTCCACAAGGACCTGCCTTGTGTCTTTTTTGTAAGTATGTCGGTCTCCCTTCTGCACTTCTCCTTCCTGTCCCTAACTTCTGACAACCACCAATTGGTTCTCCATTTCTATAGTTTTGCCATTTCAAAATGTTATATAAATAGAATCATATAGTCTGTAACCATCAGAGTTGGTTTTTCTATTCAGCATAATTTTCTGGAGATTCAACCAAGTTGTAGCAGATATCCACAGCTTGTGTACATGCATCTGTGTGTGTGTGTGTGTGTGTGTAAGTGTGTGCATGTTTGGATTTTTTTCTTTAACAGACAAGCCATGCTGAGTGGTGTCAGATCATTGCTTTTCCGCTAGTTCACAGTGCTGCTGCCCTGTGTGTATTTTCTCTGTGTGTGTATTTGCTAATTTTTATTAATTCAAGTTTCTCATTAGATAAATTTGACTTTCTTTTCTGAAATTCAAGTTTGTCCCTTACTTTGTGGGGTAACTTTTTTAAAGTTAGTCGACTAATACTCAGCCACAAAAAGAAACGAAATCCTGTAATTTGCAGGGATGTGGATAGACCTAGAGACTGTCAGAGAGAGTGAAGTAAACCAGGAAAAGAAAAAACAAATATCATATAATATTGCTTAGATGTGAAATCTAGAAATATGCTACTGCTGCTGTTGCTAAGTCGCTTCAGTAGTGTCTGACTGTGTGACCCCATAGGCAGCAGCCCACCAGGCTCCCAGGTCCCTGGGATTCTCCAGGCAAGAACACTGGAGTGGGTTGCCATTTCCTTCTCCAATGCATGAAAGGAAAAGTGAAAGTGAAGTCGCTCAGTCGTGTCCGACTCTTAGTGACCCCATGGACTGCAGCCTACCAGGCTCCTCCATCCCTGGGATTTTCCAGGCAAGAGTACTGGAGTGGGTTGCCAGTACTTCTCCTAGAAATATGATGCAGATGATTTTATTTGCAAAGCAGAAATAGAGACCCAGATGTAGAGAATAGACATATGCATAACAGGAGGAAAGGGGAGAGGGGATGAATGGAAAGAATAGGATTGATGTATATACACTACCATGCACTACTATGTATAAAATAGATAACTAATAAGAACCTACTGTGCCGCCCAGGGAACTCTACTTGATGCTCTGTGGTAACCTAAATGGGAAGAAAATCAAACAAAGAGGGGATATATTGACATGTGTAAGTATAGCTCATTCACTTTGCTGTACAACAGAAACCTACACAACATTGTAAAGCAACTATACTTCAAAAAAATTCATTAAAAAAAACATTTATCCAGGAGGGGGTATTGGGATGGGGAACACATGTAAATCCATGGCTGATTCATGTCAATGTATGGCAAAAACCACTACAATATTGTAAAGTAATTAACCTCCAACTAATAAAAATAAATGGAAAAAGAAGAAAGATTAAAAAAAAGAAAAAAAAATTTATATGTCAAGCTATAAAAAATAATGTCATTTGATAGGCATAATTGTTTATGGTAAAGGCATAATTGTTTATGGTATGTGGTATTCAACACATATTTCTTTTCCCCTGTTAAACAGTTCATTATAATTTTTTAAAAGTAGCTATTTTGTGAAGATATGTGATCCAGAAAGGAAAGGTATCATGGGAAGGCTTATTTGAAGCTATTTAGAGCAGATATATAGATATATACAGATAGATATAGATGGTCTCACTCTCTCTTTCTCCAACTGAGTCATACGTTCAAACTTCTTCTTTGAAAGGTTAGAGAATACTAATTTTTTAAAATACTAAGTGAGGAATCAGGTTCTTATTTTTTCAAATATCTTGGACAAATCACATATGTTTAAAATTTGTTCTTGTGTTTATTAGTTTTGCAAGAGAAGGCATCATCTTACACAGTGTTTATAATCAAAAGCAAATCATTTGTAATCTAAAACAAATCTTTTTTTTTTTTTTAAATAAAGGAAGTTTGCAAAAAAAACGCTTTTGGTCTTTTGCAATTCTCTTTGTACTTTCTCATTATTGAGTAGTAGTCTGTGGCATGGATGTGCCAATGTTTTTGAGCACTCACCCACAGAAAGGCATCTGGGTTGTTTCCAGTTTTGAGCTACTGTGAATGAAGCTGCTAGGAACATCCTTATAGACTATTTTTATGAGAATGTAAATTTTTATTTCCCTGGGAGAAAAATCCCAAGAGACAATTGCTGTTGAGTCATATGGTGATTGCATTTAATTTTCTAAGAAACTGTTTTCCAAAACCATTTCACACCCCTACCAGCAATGTTAGAGTGATGCAGATTGCCAGCTTTTGGTGTGGTTATCACTTTTATTTTAGCCATTCTATAGGTGATATCTCACTGGGGTTTTAATTGGCATATCCCTTATGGCCACATATGTTGAACCTCTTTTCATGTGCTTGTTTTCTGTATACATAAAATTACTCAGTGAAATTCATTTTTCTGATCGGATTCATTGATTTTTTTTAACTGTTTAATTTGAAAGTTCCTTATATATTCTAGCTAATAATATTCCATTAAATATGTAGTTAGAAAGTATTTTCTCCCATTTTACAGCTTGCCTTTTCATCTTAATATGGCAAAAGCTTTTAATTTTGATAAGGTCCTATTTTCAATTTTTTCTTTCATGGATTGTGCCTCTGATGTCAAGTCTAGTAACTCCCTACCCCCAAATCCCAAAGATTTTTTCATATATTTAACTCTAATAATTTCATAGTTTTGCATTTAACATTTAAGTGTATGATCTGTTCTGAGCTAATTTTTGTAAAAAATGTGAGGTTCAGGTCAGTGTTCAGTTGTTTCAGCACCCTTTATTGAAAAAGTTATCCTCCTGAATTGAATTCCTTTTTAATCTTTATAAAAAATCAATTGGGCATATTTATGTGGGACTTTTTCTGGTTATCTGTATTTTGTTCTGTTGATTTATTCCTCTGCCAAAGTCATTGTCCTGATTACTAAAGCTACAAGGCAGTCTTAATATCAAGTTGACTAGTTTCTCCACTTTATTATTCTTTTAAAAGTGTTTTAGCCACCCCACACCTTTGCCTTACCACATAAATATTAGAATTAGTTTATCAATGTCTACAAAATAGCTTGCTGTATTTTGATTGGGGTTGTGTTGAATCTGGACCT
Source organism: Cervus elaphus (assembly GCF_910594005.1). Classification (NCBI taxonomy): domain Eukaryota; kingdom Metazoa; phylum Chordata; class Mammalia; order Artiodactyla; family Cervidae; genus Cervus; species Cervus elaphus. The sequence goes on along the minus strand of NC_057829.1, from coordinate 44,246,061 downwards.
TGGCTCAGATGGTAAAGAATCCACCTGCAATGCGGGAGACCTGGGTTTAATCCCTGGGTTGGGAAGATCCCCTGGGGAAGGACATGGCAACCCACTCCAATATTCTTGCCTGGAGAATCCCCATGGACAGAAGAACCTGGCAGGCTACAGTCCTGGGGTCACAGAGAGTCGGACACAACCGAGCAACTAAGCAGTGCAGTGTTGAATCTCGATCTATAAATCAATCTGGGAAGGAATGACACATTAACAACATTGAATTTTTCAGTCCATGAATATGGAAGAGCTTTCCATTTCTTTGGATCATTTTAAAACTTTTTTTTAGTGTTCTGTATGCATATAGATCCTGTTCAATTTTTTTTAGATTTATACCTCAGTGCTACATTTTTTGTGCTAATGTATTGATTTTTTAAAAATTCAAAGTCCTATTGTTTGTTGTTAGCAGAATGCTTTTATCATGAATGAATGTGGGATTTTGTTAGAAGATGTGTTTTTTTTTGCAATAAGTTCTACTTTAAATACTGTAAATATTATAAATATGTTTTATATAACAAAGGTAAGACACAACCTGGCCTCTTTACATGTTTGAAGCTGAAATAAATGTTTTCTACTAGTGAGTCCTAGTCATGCTAACTCTGTACTTGATACTCTCTACACAGTTCAAATACATGGAAAATGTAATTGTGCTGAATGTGGATATATCACATCCACAGAAGATGGATTTAGAAATCTGTCAAACTTGTATAGAGCCATTGCTCAGATAATCTAAAAAAATGCCATGTAAACTTCTGGTAATTTACAATCTATAAATTATAGATCATTTTACTGTAAGAGTCACAGGAGAAAGGGGGCATTTTGCAGTCCTCAAAATCATCATGGGACAGGTCCTGTGGAATTTAATCCCATCTCCAGTGTACAGTTTAAAGCATTAGCAGACATTTGGTGATGACAAATATGTCCATAAGACATTTGGTCAAATTTCAAGAACCTTTTGGCATAGACAAATGTCTTCAAGGACATTTGGACAGGACCAAATGGTCTTGTAAATATCAAGAACTTTTTGGCATGAACTGAGTGTCTTATGAACATTTGGATAGGACCAAGTGGTCCTATAAATACCAAGAAGGCTATGGTGTGAACCAAACGTCTTATGGGCATTTTGAATGGGACAAAATGATCTTGCAAATATCAGGGAACTTTGGGCATGGACCGAATGTCTTATGGACATTTTGGACAAGACCAAATGTCCTGCGAGGAATTTGAGGATGAGATGTCCTGTGCCTGTGTGTACATACATATGGAAGGGGTGTTCATGAGGAGAGAAGAAAGGTTTATTTCATCACTTTATGACACTATCTAAGTCATTTTAATAAAATCTATCTTCATGTTTCAGAGCCATGCAGAAAAGATCCATTGTTTTTGCCAATGTGTTTTCCAAGGACTATAGGCACTTCATCTACAAGAGCACAGTATGTTTTTAATGGGTTAGTAGAAAACAGTACTAATATCCAAACACAGGGTCAATGGTATATTTGTCATGCAACTTGGCCTTGCAGTTGGAGTTGAAAACTGCTGCTGTCAAAGGAAATGTTTAGATGACTCAGCCAAGAAGGTGGTTTATTAGTTTTGGCAGCAGACAACAGGTGAATATTTCTTGGAGGAGAGAGGTTTTATACAATCTGAGAGAGATTGTTTTTACAATCTGCCCAGCCATGGCCGTGGTTATTTAGATTGATGAATTGGACAATATTTCATTTCTCATGAGCCTGATGACCTCTACTGATGGGTTGGTGTTGCCACTATTTGTTTAACATGATTGGACTAAAGTTCTCACTTCAACAATATATTCTTCAGCTCCCCTGAGGAGCAACATCTAGGGTCTGGGGCATCTATATGTTCTGTGCCAATTTGGCAGGAGACGGCAGAAAATTCCTGCTGCACCTTTTTAATGAGCTGGAAATTCTAAATGGCTGCAGCTACTCTGGCTATAAAGTGTGTTTTATCACAAGAGTATATCACAGCATGGTGAATATCAACTCCCCAGGGACAGTGGATATACTCTGTATGCATCATAAGGAAGACCTTATCCACTCTGAGACCCCAGGTTGATTCCTGGGTCAGGAAGATCCGCTGGAGAAGAGATAGGCTACAAACTCCAGTATTCTTGGGCTTGCCTGGTGGCTCAGTTGCTAAAGAATCCACCTGCAATGTGGGAGACCTGGGTTTAATCCCTGGTTGGGGAAGATCTCCTGGAGGAGGAAATGGCAACCCACTCCAGTGTTCTTGCCTGGAAAATTCCACGGGCAGAGGAACCTGTTGGGCTACAGTCCATGGAGTTGAAGAGTCAGGCATGACTGAGCGCACACACAAGGAAAGTACACACATTACTCTTTTCTGAACTTTTGAGTAAGTTTCACGTCTGAGGACAGTTTTCTAATCGGTCAAGATGTGAGGCAGTAACCGTTTCTCTTTCTTAGACGCTGATCAGTCCCAGTCACTCTCCCCACCTGATGAGAGTCTCCTGGCCTTGTTCCTGCTGAGTGACTCAGCCTGGATATGAATGCCTCCCTGCCAAGTGGTCTGTACAGTGAATGATACCATACACTGTGTTTTATACATGACATTACTGTGTACCACACACACATGCACATATGGAAGACTGCTTTACCATTGAATGAACAGTATTTTCAGTCATAACAATGTTTCATGTATATGTGTATTTACATGTACATGTACTCATGTTTTATATCATTACCATGGCAATCTTGCATGAATCCACATAGGTCATGCTCACAGGTAAGGCTTGAAACACTGATCCAGGTCTTGGCTGAACACCTGTGATGGTTCTAGAATGCAAGAGCATGGGAGGCCATCTTCCTCTCTCCTCCCTCTCTCCCTGCCTCCCGGGCGAAGCTGTCTTGCGATTTTCTCATCTCCTCCCAAGTTCTGATGAAGTAAGAAGGCTTCAGGCTCCCCACTCAGGATACAGCAGCAGAATAAAAAGCCCCTGAGCTAGAGTTGGCTCCTCAGCAAAGGGAGTCTTATCATGCAGGTTGCAGTGATCTGTCCACTTCTGTTTGGGTGTCACCCTGGGAAGGAGCCTCAGGGAACTGGCACCTTTGGCTATCCTTCCTTCTGATATTAGTGTAGGCAATAAATTGTCTTTATCTGACAATGATTGTGTCCCTTTACCAGTTGAATCTATCAGACCTTAACCTTTGCCTTATGCTTGACAATGTGTGTGTTTTAAATAAAAAAGAGACACTGTCACACCTCATCCTTCTCTGTGCCCAGTCCTTGTTCCTGAAGCTATTCCTTTCACCTTTTCTGGCTTTAGTTTATCTCTTCATATATTTAAAAACATGAAAATATTTCCATTCCTTCTTTTGCAGTGCTGGGCTAGTGTTCACAATGAATGTGATGACTCAGCTTTCTGCATACACCCCCTCCACTTTGCTCACATGAGCCTTTTTCAAACCTCACTGTTTATTTATCAAATATTTTTGTAGTCCTTACCATTGCCAGCTACTCTCTAAGTGCTTTTTAAATACTTACTTATTCCATCTTCATAATGACTTTGAGGTTAATGTCGTTTCTAGCTATATTTTACAGATGAGAAAGGAAAGGTGCAAAGAGTCTAACTTATTTACTCAAGGTACTAAAGCAGTTACTGCCAGAGCTTGGGTTTGAACTTAATAGCTGACAGAAGACTGTAGACTTGAAGACATTCATCTCTATCACCTCTCTTCGTTGGTATATCAGGTTATTTGTTCATTTATCATACATGTACATTACTATTGCTTGTTCTGTTTCCCCTCACGAAAGATAAAAATGTTAGTCTCTTTTTCTCTAATTTCTACTTTCTAATTTCTGTCAGTTTTATGTTGTCAAGGTTTTAATAGTCTCTGTTTTTTGTTTTATGATGATAATTACATTTTCCATACTTTGTCTATGGTTGAATTCAAAAGGTAAGAAATGATATTTACATTGTTATTACTAAAAATATTGTTCATTTCATGGTAAAGTGGTCTGCTAGAATTATATCTCTGTATGGTCTCATGATACCGTCCCTGGACAGCACATTTTCATAGCACTGAGATAAAATATATTTGGTTTTCTTATTCTGCATCAATTGCTTGAAATACAGCATGTTTGACTTTGTTTCACATTTGGGCCACAGTTTTCAAGCTCTCTGTTTTTCTTGGATTTTCTAATTGTCTTTCTTGTTTTTCCTTTGTAAGAGGAATAATATGCCTTCAACATAACTTCAATTTCATCCAAATCCTCAATTATAATGTCTATGGCATGAAATACTCTATTTTTTCTCCAGAGAGATCCTTTCTGGAGTTTTCTGATTTGCTGCTACAATCTCAAAGCCTGCTGTCTTGGTAAGCTGCAGAGCTGTCATCCCAAGACTTTTATTTACTACATCTCTGGGTCTCCAGGCTGTTCTGAAGATCCCATTTCTATTTTTGCTTCTTTGTTTCTGGCTTCTCGTTTTGTTGGAGTATAATCTTCAAGCAACATTAGCCCCCAACTTTTCCCTCAGTTCTCTCTGTATATGACTGTTATTCAGATGTTTTCTCTGTCTCACATATTTTGTCTCATATTATCTGCCTTTTTGTCTTTTTTCTACTACATCTTGAGATTTACTCTATCTTCCAACATTTTTTTTTGCATTTTAAAAAGCTTTTTATTTTGAGATCATTGTAGATTCACATGCAGTTATAAGAAATAATAGAGATCTTATGTATTACCAGTTTCTCACTTATGATACTATCTTGCATAATTTTCATACAGTAGAACTATCAGGAAATTGACATTAATAAAACCTATCAACCATAAAAGTATTTCACCAGCTTGATATGTACTTGTTTGTTTATGTATGTATGCATTAGTTCTAGGCAGTTTTACTGTGTGTGTTGATTTACATGACCACTGCTGCAACCAAGACAAAGAACAGTTCCATCACAAGATCCTTGATACTATCTTGTACAAGTTCATGCGTGTGTGCATGTATGCATGCATGTCTGGTGAGTTGCTCAGTCATGTCTGAGTCTTTGTGACCCCATGGACTCTAGTATACCAGGCTCCTCTGTTCATGGAATTTTCCGAGAGAGGATACTGGAGTGTGTTGCCATTTCCTACTCCAGGGAATCTTCCGACCCAAGGATCAAAACTGTATCTCTTGCATCTCCTGCATTGTTAGGCATATTATTTACCAACACCTTCTTTTCCCTCCCCACTTAGCATCTGACAAGCACTAATCTGTTTTCCATCACTATAATTTTAAATATTGCTTTTCAATAAATAATATAGTACTTTTAAAATGCTTTTTAAGTAGGACTATACAGTATGTAACCTATGATGACCTTTTCTGTTCTTTTAAAAAGATCCAATTGTGTGGATCAATAGCTCTTTTTTATTGTTTCTTATTCCACGGCATGGATGAATCACAGTTTAACTGACCATCCACTGAAGGACATTTGGTTATATCCAATGTGGCTGTTACTACAAAGCTTCTAAGAATATTCAGGGACAGATATTTGTATGTTTCCATTTCTTTGGGATAAATGCCTAAAAAGAAATTGCTAGACCATGTGATAAGTGTGTTTTCCACTTTTGTTACAAACCTCTGGTTCTAGAGTGACTATATCATTTTATATCCCCACCAGCAATGTAGGAGTGATCTGGTTTTTCCACAACCTTGCCAGCACTTGGTGTTGGTACTTTTTTCTTTTACACATTTAAACTATTTGGTTTATAGTGATATCTCATTGTGATTTTGATATACACGTTCCTAATTTGAACTGTGGTGTTGGAGAAGACTCTTGAGAGTCACTTGGACTGCAAGGAGATTCAACTAGTCCATCCTAAAGGAGATCAATCCTGGGTGTTCATTGGAAGGATTGATGCTGAAGCTGAAACTCCAGTACTTTGGCCACCTCATGTGAAGAGTTGACTCATTGGAAAAGACCCTGATGCTGGGAGGGATTGAGGGCAGGAGGAGAAGGGGACGACAGAAGATGAGATGGCTGGATGGCATCACTGACTTAATGGGCATGAGTTTGAGTAAACTCCAGGAGTTGGTGATGGAAAGGGAAGTTCTTTATATATTCTAGACACAAGTCTTTATTCTGTATATACTCTAAATAGAAGTTTTTGTTCGATATGCAGTTTGCAAATACTTTCTCCCAGTTTTCAGCTTGTCTTTTCATCCTCTTCAAAGAGTCACAGAGCAAAAGATTTTAGTTTTGATGATGTCTAGTTTATCAATTTCTCCTTTTAGAGATCCTGCCTAGTCTAAGAATTCCTCACCTAGCCCAATGATCATTCACCCAGTGAAGTAAAGATCTTTGAATTGTTTCCAGTTTGAGGCTACTACTAATAAAACATTATCAAAAAGTTTTACAAATAAATATGTGATGCATTTTGAGTTAATCTTTGTGTAAGGTATGAGGTTTAGGTCAAGGTAAATTTTATTTATTTTTTTTGTCGATGGATCCCTGGCTGTCCCAACACCATTTATTCATTTATTGAAAAGATGCTATTTCCTCCATTGAATTGTCTTTTCACATTGATCAGAAATTAGTGGGCATGTTTGTGTGGGTCTATTTGTGGGTTTTCCATTCTGTTTCACTATTCTGTTTCAGAGAGAGTGTCCTCAATCATGATCTTCATTAGTCTCTCATATCAAGATGAGGCAGGTATTTTGGTTTCAATTGCACTGACATGGTCACTGAGGCTCAGAGGGTTTTGGTGATGTGACCTTACTATATGGCCAATAAAGAAGAGATGTTCTGTTCTAATGCTTACCCCATGCTCATTCTGCAGCCTGTAAATGCCTATTATCCTCTGCAATTTCACTGAGTCCTCCCTTTAACAATGAAGCAATACTTCCAAGCTCATTCTATAAGCCCAGCATTACCCTAATACCTAAATCAGGCAAGGACACTACAGGGAAAGAAAACTAGAGGATGATATCCCTAATGTACATAAATGCAAAGTACTAGAAAACTGAATTCAACAGCATATTAAAAGGATCATACACCATGGTGCAAGTGTGGTTCACTATAACACAGATCAATAAATGTGACATGCATCAGATATAGAATTAAGGATGAAAATCATATAATCATCTCTATAAATGCAGAAAAAAACATTTGACAGAGTTCAGCATCCTTTCATGATAAAAGCTCTCAACAAATTAAGTATAGAAGAAAATGTACCTCAACATAATGAAGTCCATATCTGACAAGCACATAGTTAACATCATAATGATGACAAGCTAAAAGTTTTTTCTCTACAATCAGAAACTTAAGATAAGGATGCCCACTCTAATACTATATGATCTCATTTGTGTGTGGAATCTAAAAAGTCAAGCTCATAGGACCAGAGTACACCAGTGGTTGCCAGGGCTGGAGCCAGTAGGATGGTGATCGTACTTCTCTGGTGATTCTCACCAGAGAAGGGGAGATGATGGTAACAGGGTACAAGCTTCCAGTTATAAGATGAGTAAGTTCTAAGGATCTAATGTACAACGCTGTGATTATAGTTAACAAAGAAACATTGTATACTTAAAATTTACTAAGAAAGAAGGTCTTAAGTGTTCCCATTACACGAAAAAAAGTAACTGTGTGAGGTGATAGATGTATTACTTAACTCAAAAGTGGTAATCATTTCACAATGTATCAATATACATATATCAAATCATCACCCTATACAGCTTTAAAGAATCACATTGTGTAACCAAAATGCATACAGTGATATTTGTCAATCACACTTCAGTAAAGCTGGGGAAAAACAATGAACCCACCATCAAAACTAAAACAGTAGAAAAGAAGAGACAAGGCTAAGATCCCACAGTAGACTTTGAACACAGAACCAAGCATGATTTCATATGTTTGCTACATAAAGTTTGAGCAGCAGCAGTCTCACAGTTCTCAGCCTTATTGCTGGTTACTTATTGTTCCAAAACACATCCAGGTATTTTGCCTGAATCAGGACCTCAGCATCCCCATTTCAATGAGTCTGATATCCAGGCTGCTGTTGTAAAGAAATGCCTGTCCGTAAGCGCTTTGGAGGGGACAAGGCACAGTGTATTCAGCCCACGACCTTCCCTCAATTTCCTGTGGAGAAGCTCTGGAAGGAAGGGAACTGTTTCACTGAGCACTGTGTGGACAAGTCAGCATGAACCACAGCTATTTTTGCAGTTATCAGTACTGACTATGCAGACAGCTGCAAGGAAGAGATCTGCCAGCTGTGATTTATTTCCTGCTGCATCTCCCTTGGTATACTCTAAAAACAAAACATAAGCAATGTTCACTGTAGGGAAGAACAGCAGACACATGAGAGAATTTTCTTTTTTTCTGCTCAAATCTGATGGCAATTGGTTTATTATTTTTTTTTCTACCAATAATCACTTTATTTATTTATTTATTTTTAATTTTTAATTTTTTATTAGTTGGAGGCTAATTACTTCACATTTCAGTGGGTTTTGTCATACATTGATATGAATCAGCCATAGAGTTACACGCATTCCCCATCCCGATCCTCCCTCACACCCCCCTCTCCACCCGATTCCTCTGGGTCTTCCCAGTGCACCAGGCCCGAGCACTTGTCTCATGCATCATGCTTTTCCTATTGATTAATGTTATCTTCCATTTGGAAGTATTCATCCTCTTGATTAAATAGAAAACATGAAATTTGAAATTATTTTGTTAATAGACACAGAATCTAAAAATAAGAAACTCTCAAGAAATGAAACTGTGTGTTTTACCTGAATTATAAATGAAAAAACTATGCGTGGCTTACAGATTGCTTTAATCTAGACATTAGCTAGTGTTCTCTGGCTTATCCACATTTTTAAGTTTCTTGAAGCAGGACATATGAAATGATTGCTAGTCACATATTATGCATTCTAACCTCGGAATGCCTATATATTTATGCAAATGAATGTTTTACATATTTACTTTTGCAATCTGAAAAGGGCTAAAATATATGAACTGCTTAATGCTCATTTAGCTAGGAATCCTGTAAGTATCACAGTTCAGAAATTTCTGCACGATTTTTTCTTGAATTACCGGCAGTTCCTGATTCACACCATGGGGCCAGATGATTTCAAGCTGGGCAGGGTGGTAAGCCCATCCCACTGTCATAAATAGCCAACCATGAAGTGTGACTCCCTATGATTACTAAACCCTAGACCTGCATTTCACATGCCACTTTGAAATTTTCCGCAAGCCTGACTTTACGATGAGAGATACAGTCCAGATTTTCAGTTCTGAAGCGAATTTCCTTATATATTTACAAAGAGCATTGCCAAGAAGCTGAGCTCTAATGAAACGTCCTCCTTAAGGGCCTGTCTTGCTTTGCGAAACATCCACTGAAAGGATGCGCTCAGAGGAATTCAGACATCGTTCCATCTCTGGATCTTCTCCAACTAGCGCACAGGCCCGTTTGGCACCAGTTGTATCCCAGCTTTCCCAAAAGGCTCTGAAAGAGCTCCAGGACCTTGTTTAGGCTCTGCTTCTGCATATGGATCAGAGCACCAGGAAGGAATCATGGAAGACACTGGCCTTGGGAAACAGAGCTGCGGAAGAAACCTGGAGGAGATGGAGGGGACACGTGCATTCACCGTGTTGGTTTCCAGAGTGACCTGGAAAGCCAGGTTGGAGGCAGGGACCTTGTCCTGGGCCCCCAGGAGGGAAGAGCCAGATGTTCAGCCGTCGCTCTCAAGTGCTGGTATTCAGGGACTCCATGCAGCCAGAGACCCCAGAAATGGAACGTGATCATCAGAGAAAACAAGGAATATAACATACATATCTATGTGCACATAACATAAAATAGAGACTAAGAGAAAGAGGGTATGATTATTCTTCAAGAGCCAGTGAGGTGATAGATGGAAAGCTACCTGAGTTTTAATTCCTCGGTACCAGACTATGGTAATGACCTTCAGCAAGTCTCTTACAACCTCTGTACCTCAATTTTCCTTTCTGTACAAAGAAGGCACTGGATAAAGCAGCCCTTTAGATAACTTCTAGTTCTTTCATTTATTTGGACTTAAGAATATTGGAAGAGGGGCTTCCCTGGGGGCTCATTGGAAAAGAATCCACCTGCCAATACAGGAGACACAGGCTCAATCCCTGGGTCAGGGAGGTCCCCTGGAGAAGGAAATGGCAACCCACTCCAGTATTTTTCCCTGGGAAATCCCATGGACAGGGACCTGGTGGGCTACAGTCCATGGGGGTCACAAAAGAGTCAGACATGACTCAGCAATTGAACAACAAAAAGAACATTGGAAAAGAGTCATGCTTCCAATGGCCTTGTCAGTTACAAATCCTCAGCAATTCATAGATCACCATAAGTAGAAATGATACAAGTGATACAGATGTATTAATATATCTAAAACTTTCCTTTTAAGGAACGTAAATTGTAGCTCTCAAGCCTTCTTTTACACACATTAGCAATTGCAAAATATAGGTTAAATGATAAGAACACAATAAAATGCAGTTAATAATTGGAAAACCTATAGCTACTTCCCAATCGATTAAAAAAGTTGAATATTCCAGAAAATGAGCAAAACATTTGAACTGGGAAGTTACCAAAGATGCAAATAGTCAATTAACAAATAAATATTTTAATAGCTCTAACATAAGTGCTAATTCATAAAACAATATATCCTTGTCATCAGTGAAGTAAATCAGCCAAATACAGGTAGAACTATAAATTAGTTCTGTTTTTAATTTTCATAGAGAAATTAAGTAATAGAAAGCAAGAATATTACATGTACACACTGCTGTTTATGAAATGGATAACCAACAAGGTCCCACTGCAAAGCACAGGAATATGAAGCAAGAAACATAGGTGTACACACTGCTGTATTTGAAATGGATAATCTACAAGGTCCTCCTATATAACACAGGGAAATCTGCTAATGTAATGTAGCAGCCTGGATAGGAGGGAAGTTGGGGGAGAATTGGAGACATGTATATGTGTGGTTGAGTCCCTTTGTTGTTCACCTGAAACTATCACAACATTGTCAATTGGCTATACACCAACATAAATTTAAAAGTTTAAAAATAAAGTTTAAATGTAATAAGTCCTTTGAGTCAGAATTTCCACTCCTCAAAATACATTCTGAAGAAACAATAAGAAGTGTCCATAATATGCATGGAGTAATGTTCAGTGAAGCACTGTTTACAATATTAAAATGTTAAAAAAAATTTAAATCACTAAATTTATTTTCATACATCCAAATGCTGCCATTAAAACTTTTGATTTGAACACTCTTAGCAATATTGAAAATGCTACAGTGTAAAATGAAATTGGAGGATATATAACATGATTCCAGGGCCATAATCCAGTTCTACAACTGGTCCTCCTGTGCATGGGGAAATAGGTTCCAAGACCCCTGTGGATACCAAAGTCCACAGATGCTCAAGTCCCTTATGGTGTAAAATGGCATGGTATTGTCAGCCCTCCCTATTCATGGGTAGGAGGGCTGATTGTATAAAAACAAATTAATGTGTAGTTTTATTTTGCTTTACTTTACTCTCTTTTCCAAATCCCCAACAATGAATGTGCATTACTCAATCATCATAAAAATAAATATTATTTTAAAATGAATCAACATTGAAAAATCCTTCCATAATATCTACTCCATCTTAACATGCCCTTATTCTATGACTGAGCAATTCCACTCCTAGGCAGATACAACAATGCATACATATGTTCACCAAATTTTATATCTTACAGCATTCATAGCAGCACTATTTATAACACCCCCTAAACTGGAAACTGTCCCAAACAGCCATTAGCAATAGAACAAATTGATAAATAGTGGTATATTCCCACAATAGAGTACCATAAACAAAAAGAATGAATGATGCTTAGCTACACACAATGACGCAGATGAATCTTACAAATATCATGTGAAATGAAATGAAAGAAGCCAGACATAAATAGCACATACTTTATGATTCCATTTATATAAAGTATGAAAACTGGCCAAATTAACTAAGTCATTGGATACTCTAGGGAAGTATTTGGGGAAAGAGAGTGCAATGGCTTCAGGGTACGGTCAGGTTCAGTGTTTCCATCCGAGTTTGTGCAGTCACTGAAAATCCATCCAGATGTACCTCTCTGTGCCCTTTTCTGTGTATCTATTATACTTCAAGAAAAGATTTAAGTGTAGATTAATGAAACATTTAGCTAATACGGTGGAGGAAGTAGGAAAGATGGGAAGCAGAAGAAAGGAGCGAGATAAATGCAAGCCTGGGTACCCGAGAGAAGAATATCTTTTCCAAGTGATAGAGAGAGAGGTTAGGATAGGATGTGGAAAGGAGGGGAGGAACTGACCCACTGTTGTCCTGCAGTTTGCACAAGAGCCTCGGCAAAGGGCCGTGACCTCTCAGCTATTCTCCTCCATAACTCACACCAGTTCATTGACACTGTTTTTACCCTTGCCATTCCCTTGATCTGGAAGACTTGTTTTCTCAAATCTGTCTTTGGCTAACTCCATTCAAGTCCTCAAAGCATTCAAGTACCACCTTTTCCAAAGGGCTATTCCTTACTCCTGTTTTATTTGACCTCATGAGAATTATTGCTATGTGTAGTTAAATTGTATACACACAGTAAAGAAGAAATGCAGATGGATATTGATATATAGGTTTAGATACAGATACAGACATTTGTTTGCTCCGCTAAAATAATAGCTTTGCAGGGACAGGCACTTTATCTTCTCCCATTTTTCTCTCCCTAATGACTTCCATAGTTTCCAAAATATCGAAGTACACGTTGAAGGAGTATTGTTCCCTTGGGCCCCACTTATACAATGTGGCCACACTTGTGAAGGTGCCGATGTCATGTAAATGGAAATAGCCTTTCTTGGTGAGCCTTTCTGCTCTCTGTGCCTTGCCCTCCTTGGGAGCCCAGCGGTATTCTGAGCAAAGGGTGAGGCCATGGTTGCAGCTTCCCAGGATAATTGGAAACAGACCCAGCAACTGCACACACTGAAGTGAGGAAAGTGGTTGCTTGGAGAATGATGGAGCACTAAGTGCCTTTGTGTTTTTGTTGGGCAATCTGAGCTGCTGGACACATTTCATGCAAAGGGTCAGCGTCATACTTCTCAGGAACTCCACTTGAGAAATAGTAGATGAACAGAGGTCAAGATAATCTGAGTCCACATGGACCTCTCTAGTACAGGGGACTGGTATAAAATCTTGTGAAGTGTTCTCAAGGGGTTGTGTGTAGTCAATGTTCAAAAATTCCCAGAGTGTTTGGTTCACATGTGATTTCCTTATTTCTGTATTGAATTACAACAGCATGAAGGCAGCCATATGAGGTTCTTATTACAGCTGGGGGAGCTCAATGGGTCTGTTCCAGTTCTGGGAGATAATATTAAAATTTACCTATACGTTGGCTTGTGGCTCAAGTAACTACCTAATTTGACATTTGTCACAATTCATTGAGTTGGACAGGGCTTTATAAGTGTTCCCTTTTGCAGATGTGGAACCTGAAATTCAGAAGTGGGGACTCATTTGTTTAGTGTCATCCCTGTTAGGGCAGTTGCCCCATGTGGCTGGATATACTTGTTAGGTCATTGCCTGTCGAGATCAAAGCACAAGTAGATGGTGCAATTGAACCTCAAATATTTCTGCTTTAAGAAAACAATAAAATCCTTACCATTTAGCATGTTTTTCCTTTTCTTATCTATTCTTTCCTTCCATTTCATAATCTGGTCCCTAGACTTTGTGTATTTATATTTTGAGGCTTCTTACAGTTCCCCAGAGTCTGAATCATTTTAAAACAAGACAAAACAGGATGAAAAGAGCAGACAGAGAATCTCACTTTTCAGTAAAATCTCAGCCTTATTCTTAGTAAGTATATCTGGTTGCCATTTATTTTCATGGCTTTGCCAAATAATTATATGGCTAACAACTTGGGCTTCCCTGGTAGCTCAGATGGTAAAGAATCTGCTTGCGATGCAGGAGACCTGGGTTCAATCCTTGGGTTAGGAAGATCCCCTGGAGAGGGGAATGGCAACCCACTCCAGCATTCTTGCTAGAGAATTTCATGGACAGACCATGGGGTCACAAAGAGCCAGACACGACTGAGCAGCTAACACTGCACTACATACATAACAGCCTGAAGCTAATGAAGTCTCCCAAATCACCTAAAAATTTCACTAGGCGCCATGAACTTAGGGAATATTTGACTTCATAATGCACTCCTAGGCACTTTGACTGTGTCTATAGACACTCAACATTTTCATAATCAGTTTACTTATAAGGTCAATTCTTTCCTTCTGTCTTGTTTGACTATCAAATGTTCTAACTGTGCAAATAGGCAGAGTTATTTTCTAGACATTCTTGTTAAAAAGCCACCATAAACTCCTGTAAGTTCACCCTGTGACCTGTGTTATCCCTTGACTGTTTCAGGCCTGCCCAGCTCTGGGCTAATACAATCTAGAGCTCATCTGTAGGACCATCAAGGGCTGAGGTTACAAAAGCCCCAGTGAGTGGCTCCTTGACATCAGCAGAAGCCGTTGAATTTGGTCCTGCTCTCCTGAGCTCTATATCTACTGCCTTTCTTCCATGTTGTGCAGATTTCACCTTAGCCTGTTTGTCCAGCTCTTATCCTTTTGTTTCTAGATTAGAGTCAAAGTCCCCCAGTGATATTAGAACTCTCTCTTGTCTTGTGAGGTCATTTTATCAGGTGTCGAGGTGCCTTTCCAATGCTGACCTTCTCTACATCCTGGGTCCAGTTCCCTCCACTGTAGGTCAGATTATGGAAATATAACTTTACCATGAGTCCATTGCCTATGCCCAGAGATTCCTGATACTGTAGCTTTCACACTCACTATCTAAATAAAGCTCATGAGACACCAACACCACTCTGGACCATCATGCCCTCTTCAAAACTGTGATACGAATTATTGGGTATCTCCTCTATGGGTAGGAGACAAACCCATATCCAGAAATGTTCTCTTCATTCTAGATGTGCTTTGTCCAGCTTGCTCCTCAAGCCCAGCAGGCCTCGTGGGGAAACCTATATCTCTCATAGCATCTGCATCCTCCCCCATTCTTCTGCTGCCTGTGGAAACCCTATCATAAAGGTCCACGCCAAACTCACCTCTTTCAGGATGCTGCTGGATCCTTTGGCTGCTCTGACACTGTATACTCTTTGAGTGGTAACTTTATCCTCCTTATACTGTAGGCACTTTGCATAGTCAGCTTACTTAAGGATAAGGACTCTTGTTTATCCAGTGATGCTCTGTGTCTGCCTTATCTTGGTATTTCTGGCCAATAAGCTGATATTTGGCCTGCCTCATCTTCCAGTGCAAAGCAATTAGCAATGCAGGGGATATGGATTCAGCCCCTGGTCAGAAGATTACAATCCCACACACCTCTGAGCAACTAACCCTGCACGCTGCAATGAAGATCCCACATGCCACAACTAAGACCCAAGGCAGCCAAATAAATTAATAAGTAAATATATTTAAGTGTTGGTTTGAAAGTTTCAGGGTGTTCTTAGTTAGTGTGGCTGCTATAACAGGTACCATAGATCAGGTGGCTTAAACAACAGGAATTTATTTCTCAGAGTTCTGGAGGTTAAGAAGTCCAAGACCAAAGCACTGACAGATCCAGAAACCGGTGAGAGCCTACCTCCTGGTTTGCAGGTGGCCATCTTTCACTGTATCTTCACACAGTTGAGAGCAAAGAGAGAGACTCGATATCGCCTCCTCTTTCTAGAAGAGCATTAATCTCATTTATGGGGACTACATCCTCATGACCTAATTGTCCCCCACAGGCCTGACTCCAGTACCATCACTTTGGTGATTAGGCTTCAACGTATGAATTTGGGAAGTGTAGAGGGTAAGGACACAGTCCATAGCACATGACTTCCAGGCACTCTGGGGTGTCAATATGCCCTGGAAAACCACATGGAGGTGGGGGCAGTGTGGTGGCGGGGGTACTGCCCATCAAGCCACGTGGTCAGGGTGTCTTGGGAGACTGCGTGCAGAAAGTATTTAGCACAGGGCTTACTCTGCATTCTATGGTTCACTGGGTCCTGTGAATACAGCAGTGTACAGCACACGGTCTCACAGTTACTATAGGACACATAAATGACTCTCACTATGACACCATATGTGTAAAAATAGAGAAACTTAGGATATACTTGGGGCATAGAGGGAGAAAAAGCATTTAGTCCAACCTGGAAGTTTGGGAGTACTGTCTGGGAGAAGTAACACCAAAAGTGAGTTTTGGACTTCGTTGGTGGTCTAGTGGTTAAGAATCCATAGGCCAATACAGAGGACTCAGGTTCAATCCCTGGTCCAGGAAGATTCCACATGCTGCTGCTGCTGTTGCTAAGTTGCTTGGGTCGTGCCCATAGATGGCAGCCCACCAGGCTCCTCCGTCCCTGGGATTCTCCAAGCAAGAATACTGGAGTGGGTTGCCATTTCCTTCTCCAGTTCCTCATGCTGTGGGACAACAAAGCCCATGCATCCTAACAATTGAGCTGGTGCACCTAGAGCTCTGTGACGATAAGACACTGCAAAGAGAAACCCATGCACCATAACTGGAAAATAGCCCCACCCACTGCAACTAGAGAAAGCCCATGTGCAACAGCGAAGATGCAGCACAGCCGAAAAATTTTTTTGTTTAAAAGAAAGTTTGCCCAGGATGACTAAAACTGAAACAAAAAAAGAAAAGCAAGATGAGCATTGTGAAAAGAAATACCGCCAGCCTGTTATGGGTTGAATTGTGCTGCTCCAAAACACATCTGTTGGAGTCCTGACCTAGTATATCAGAATGCAACTATTTGGAGATGGGATCTCTGAAAAAGTAATAAGTTAAAGTGAAGTCATTAGGGTGAGCCCTAAGCAGATATGCCCAATATCCTTACAAGAAGAGGACATTTGGACATAGAGAGCCATAGGGAGAATACCACATGAACACGAAAATGGCCATCTGTTGGTCAATGAAGTGGGACCTGAAAAAGATTCTCCGAAACAGTTCTCAGAAGGAAGCCACCCTGTCAGCACTTGGATTTAGAGTTCCAGTCTCTAGAACTGTCACACTACATTCCTATTGCTTCAGTCACTCAGCTTGTGATACCCAGCAAACTAATTCAGAGCATGAGCCATTTGAGATGACTGTCAAAAGTCAGGTACCCAATCCTAGACCCCACCAGACTGGCCAGGTCCCATTTATCCATCTCATGCCCATCAGCTTGTTCCCTGGACAGGTTCTGCTGCTCACCAGCCCCACCTTGCTTTGTCTGAGTCTGAAGAATTGGTGAACACTCACTCACCACTGTCAGCAATCAATCTTTCTTAACCAGAGCTCTTTCCTTATTACCCATCTTCATTATCTACTCACATAAACAGCAGCAGTGCAGCGGAAAGCACTTAGCACCTTGTACACAATATTCTGATGAAGAATATCCAGCTTTTAAGCTTATTCCCTGAAGCCAGATCTTGTTCTTGAGAAAGATGAGGAATTCAGGATGTTGGATTTCATTATCTATGGTCTTTGGCCCACTAATCTGATCTTTTATTATCTTTAGAAAGCTGGAAATGAATAAACAAACACATGCCTGTTCCTACTTAGAGCTGGATAGCTGGTGTCTATAAAACACCCATCAGCAATCTTCTTTTACTCTCAGATACTTAGGAAGCAGTGAGGCATTTCTTCATCATTAAATCAAACTGCTCAATTCTACCCAGTGGGTCTGCAGGCCACAACAATAGAGGCTCCGAAGGGGAACTGCTCCTTTGCCTTAATTCTATGCTGGATCCATTCCCACTGTGCACATCAACAATCCATCAAGAGGGGACACGGTCTGTTGATGAAAAGAATGGGCTGAATGGATGCCACTCGTTTAAGTAAGTGCCATAATGGGAGTGTCCATTGTGACTATGTGTGGCTCCACCCAGCACAGCCCATCTTCAAACTGAGATGCCTGTGGACTTCCATGACAAGAAGGTACCCCTGGTAAAGAGAGGTACCCTCTGTTCTCCCAACACCCTATACTAACTCACCCATGCTGGCCCAGTTATTTCATGCTCCTGACCCTAACACTGCTTACCCTTCTTTTTTCTGTTCCTAGCCCCACTGTTTTGTTTGGCTGCTGATGTAGGTCTTTCCAGCTCAGCCCCTAAACCTCAGAGACTTCTGCCTTTCCTGCTCTGCCACCTAGAATGGGACCCCAGCGCAAACAGCAGCAACAGCCTTCTTGGCCATGCCTTTCCCTAGGGAGGGGTTGATGACTGGACACTCCTGCATGACTCCAGGAGCATCCCATTACCAAGGAAGTGTGATTTGACTGGTAATTCTTTTTTTTTTTTTACAACAGGTTTTATATACCTTTTAAGAAGCTATTGTTTTCATTTTGCTCTTTAAATATTACCTTTTCAATGAGAAAAGGACTATAGGAAAATGCTTGTGTGTTACATCTCCACTCCCGAATATAATCCTTCATCAATGATTTATCAGGCATATATATGAATTTTTAGCTATGTTGTCCATTAGGAAGCCACTAGCCACATATAGCTCTTCAAATGTACATGATTTCAAATTAAATAAAATTTGATATTCAGCTCCTTAGTAATACTTGCCACATTTCAATTTACTGTTCAAAGCGACATGTGACTAGTGGCTGCCATATAAGGAGAGATTGACGCTGGAGCGGCAGCGAGCGGGGGCTGTGCGGCGCTGGAGCAGCGAGCTGCTGAGAGGAGATACCCCACGTTCAAGGTCAGAAAAACCCCAGTAAGATGATATGCACTGAGAGATGGCATCAGAAGGCAGGCAGACAGACTGAAACCACGATCACAGGAAACTAACCATCTAACTAAAAACTAACTAATCACATGGACCACAGCCTTTTCTAGCTCAATGAAACTATGAGCCATGCTGTGTAGGGCCACCCAAGACAGACGGGTGATGATGGAGAGTTCTGACAAAATGTGGCCCACTGGAGAAGGGAATGGCAAACCACTTCAGTATTCTTGCCTTGAGAACCCCATGAACAGTATGAAAAGGTAAAAAGATAGGACACTGAAAGATGAACTCCACAGGTCAGTAGGTGCCCATATGCTACTGGAGATCAGTAGAGTAATGACTCCAGAAAGAATGAAGAGACAGAGCCAAAACAAAACAACACCCAGTTGTGGATGTCACTGGTGATGGAAGCAAGGTCTGATGCTGTAAAGAGCAATATTGCATAGGAACCTGGAATGTTAGGTTCATGAATCAAAAAAATTGGTAGTAGTCAAATAAGAGATGACATTTTAGGAATCAGTGAACTAAAATGGACTGGAATAGGTGAATTTAACTCAGATGACATCATATCTACTACTGTGGGCAAGAATCCCTTAGAAGAAATGGAGTAGCCATCACAGTAAAAAAAAAAAAAAAAAAAAAAAACACTTGAAATGCAGTACTTGGATGCAGTCTCAAAATTGAAAGAATGATCTCTGTTCATTTCCAAGGCAAACCATTCAATATCACGGGAATCCAAGCCTATGCCCCGACCAGTCTGACCATTGGACACACATGAGGGAGTGTCCAATGGTTCAACTTCATGCTTAAGCTGAAGTTGAATGGTTCTATGAAGACCTACAAGAAGTTTTTAAACTAACACCCAAAAAAAGATGTTCTTCTCATCATAGGGGACTGGAATGCAAAAATACGAAGTTAAGAAACCCCTGGAGTAACAGGCAAATTTGACTTGGAGTACAAAATGAAGCAGGGCAAAGGCTAATAGAGTTTTGCCAAGAGAACACACTGATCATAGGAAACAGCCTGTTCAAACAACACAAGAGAAGACTCTACACATGCACATCACCAGATGGTCAACACTGAAATCAGATTGATTATATTCTTTGCAGCCAAAGATGGAGAAGCTCTATACAGTCAGCAAAAACAAGACCAGGAGCTGACTGTGGCTCAGGTCGTGAACTCCTTATTGCCAAATTCAGACTTAAATTGAAGAAAGTAGGGAAAAACACTACACCATTCAGGTATGACCTAAATCAAATCCCTTATAATTATACAGTATAAGTGGGAAATAGATTTAAGGGACTAAATCTGATAGATAGAGTGCCCAGTGAACTATGGACAGAAGTTCATGACATTGTACAGGAGACAGATCAAGACCATCTCCAAGAAAAAGAAATGCAAAAAAGCAAAATGGCTGTCTGAGGAGGCCTTACAAATAGCTGTGAAAAGAAGAGAGGTGAAAAACAAAGGAGAAAAGGAAAGATTTACCCATTTGAATACAGAGTTCCAAAGAATAGCACGGAGAGATAAGAAACCCTTCCTCAATGGTCAGCACAAACAAATAGAGGAAAACAATAGAATGGGAAAGACTAGAAATCTCTTCAAGAAAATTAGAAGTACCAAGGGAACATTTCATGCAAAGATGGGCTTGATAAAGTACAGAAATTCTTCTTCTAACAGAAGCAGAAGTTATTAAGAAGAGGTGGCAAGAATACACAGAAGAACTACACAAAAAAATCTTCATGACCCAGATGATCCTGATGGTGTGATCACTCACCTAGAGCCAGACATCCTTGAATGTGAAGTCAAGTGGGCCTTAGGAAGCATCACTACAAACAAAACTAGTGGAGGTGATGGAATTCCAGTTGAGCTATTTCAAATCCTAAAAAATGATGCTGTGAACGTGCTGCACTCAATATGCCAGCAAATTTGGAAAACTCAGCAGTGGCCACAGGGCTGGAAAAGGTCAATTTTCATTCCAATCCCAAAGAGAGGCAATGCCAAAGGATGCTCAAACTACCACACAATTGCACTCATCTCACACACTAGTAAAGTAATGCTCAAAATTATCTAAGCCAAGCTTCAACAATACATGAACTGTGAACTTCCAGGTGTTCAAGGTGGATTTAAAAAAGGCAGAGGGACCATAGATCAAATTGCCAACATCCACTGGACCATAGAAAAAGCAAGAGAGTTCCAGAAAAACATCTATTTCTGCTTTATTGACTATGCCAAAGTCTTTGACTGTGTGGATCACAACAAACTGTGGAACATTCTTCAAGAGATGGGAATACCAGACCACCTGACCTGCCTCTTGAGAAATTTGTATTTAGGTCAGAAAGCAACAGTTAGAACTGGACATGGAACAACAGACTGGTTCCAAATAAGGAAAGGAGTACATCAAGGCTGTATACTGTCACCCTGCTTATTTAACTTATATGCACAGTACATCATGAGAAATGCTGGGCTGGATGAAGCACAAGCTGGAATCAAGATTTCCAGGAGAAATATTAATAACCTCAGATAGGCAGATGACACCACCCTTATGGCAGAAAGTGAAGAAGAACTAAAGAGCCTCTTGATGAAAGTAAAAGAGGAGAGTGAAAAAGCTGGCTTAAAACTCAATATTCAGAAAGCTAAGATCATGGCATCCGGTCCCATCACTTCATGGCAAATAGATGGGGAAACAGTGGAAACAGTGGCTGACTTTATTTTTCTGGGCTCCAAAATCACTGCAGATGGTGACTGCAGCCATGAAATTAAAAGACGCTTACTCCTTGGAAGGAAAATTATGACCAACCTAGACAGCATATTAAAAAGCAGAGACATTACTTTGCCAACAAAGGTCCATCCACTCAAGGCTATGGTTTTTCCAGTAGTCATGTATGGATGTGAGAGTTGGACTATAAAGAAAGTTGAGCACCGAAGAATTGATGCTTTTGAACTGTGGCATTGGAAAAGACTCTTGAGAGTCCCTTGGACTGCAAGGAGATCCAGCCAGTCTATCCTAAAGGAAATCAGTCCTGAATATTCATTGGAAGGCCTGATGCTGAAGCTGAAGGTCCAATACTTTGGCCACCTGATGCGAAGAACTGACTCATTTAAGACCCTGATACTGGGAAAGATTGAAGGTGGGAGGAGAAGGGATGACAGAGGTTGAGATGGTTGGATGGCATCACCGACTCAATGGACATGAGTTTGAGTAAATTCCAGGAGTTGGTGATGAACAGGGAGGCCTGGCGTGCTGCGGTCCATGGGGTCACAAAAAGTTGGACATGACTGAGAGACTGAACTGAACTGACAGGACATTTATATCATTGAAAATTCTGTTGGACAGCACTGGATCTGTAAAAATATTTGTCTCTGTGCTTATGTGATGTGTACCTGTTTTTCTTTTTACATAAATTTATGGCATGGCACATTGTGTTTTAACTATTTTGTCAGTAAGTAATATCTTACTGATTTTTTAATGCCACTGTGTGTATAATGCCCATGTCCTTTTAGCACCTGCCATTTCTATATTGATGGAGTTTAGATTGTTCCATTTTTATTTTATTTAATGTTTGCAATTACAAGTGATGTAACAACTAACATCTTTGTACATCCTTGTACCCGCCTTTGTATGAATCTAGCTGATTATTTTCCCAGAAGAGTAAAGAGAATTTCTAAGAAGTAGAATTCTGAGTCAAAATTTATGTCCATTTCAGGTATTACCATTACTAAAAATTGCCCTTTAAAGCAGCTATATCAATGTGCAGTTGCTTTAATCCCTTCCCTTTTCATTAATAATTTTATGAAACTTTGAAAATTTCACCATGCTCATGGTTTTAAATGATATCATTACTGCTTTAAATGGATACTTCTAGATAAGAAATTGATTATCAGTCAATACAAATTGCTGAAAATTTTTATTTCCTTTACTGTGAAAAGCCACTTTAAATATTTTGATGATTTTTCTATTTGTGTTTGTCATTTACAAATAAAGGAGGTTTTCATGTATTTAGGATATTGGTCTTATACTTATTACCTATGTTTTAATATTTACTTATAACTTTTTCAACTTTTTAAGGTAATATCTATACTTTTACAACCTTTTAAAAATGTTTTTGATTTTACAGTTTTAAATGTTGTCATCATATTTGTCAGTCTTTATGACTTTAGTATGTATTTCTTATTTTAGGTCTTTTTACTCCTAAATCATAAACATCCTTTCTCCTAAATTATTTTTGGCTTTTAAAATTACTATTGTTTAATTCTATAAACTATCTGGAACTTATTTTTATGAATGATACATGAGGTAGAGAGCTAGCCTCTTTTTTAATGCTTTATTTAACACAATTATAATTACATAGCCCATTTCTCTCAATTGACTTTAAATCTTATTATTTTCCTATGTTAACTAACCCACATCTATGTGAAAATGCCTATACATTCTATACTTTAATAAGTCTGTCTATTCTTGAACATTGTTTTATTAATATATTCCTTTTCTTTATATTAAATTATGATAGACAATAAGGAAAATTGTTATTACTTCTGTTCCTTTTTCAAATTACTTTGGAGATAGGAATTGGAATTAGAATTTTACAATTCATAAAAAGACACTGTAACATTCTAATGAGTGTTGAATTGAAATTATAGATTTCTTAAGAAGGTATTGATATATTTACAGTATTGAGCTTTTCCCTCAGTGAAAATGGTTTACCTCTTCATGTATTTAGCTTTATTATTTATGCATAACTATATTTTTATTTATAAAGAATTTTATTCATAAAGATCTATATTTCTTGCTAGAGCTATTCCTAATTATTATATATATACATTTTATTATTACTGGAAATCAATTATACAGTGTATTTGTTAATTGGTTGCTACAGACATATTGAAATATCACCAATATATATTTTTTCTGTTAGATAGTGACCATAAGTGGGTTATTAGGACTGATGGCAAGTGTGGCACCCACAGATTTTACCCACAGTTTCAAAATCATTGTATTCCAACTTGGGGCATAGCACTGTAATGTGGTCATTTATGGTAAATATTTAAGGTAAATATTACATCTTGCAAGTGCCCCATTCTCACAATGAACTGTGTCCAGACTGATGTCTCAGCTATATTTTTAAGAATTATTTCTCTGTTTGCTGTGAAAGTGGTTTCTGCAGGATGCGATATATGAAAGGATCCTCTTCATTGTGAAGTGGGTTGCTTATCTGAAGAGATGTTGTGTGGAATCCCCCATAGGTGGATCTAACAGTCTAACCCTTAGTTGGTAATGTCTTTTCTGAAGGCAGAAAAGACAAACCTACACCTAGGACACATGTTAGTCATGGTCAGGGTGATGCTACACCCCTGCCAGAGTGAGGCATCAGGTTTGATGTAATCAACTTGCCACCAGGTGGCTAGAAGGTCTTTGCGATGGAGAGTGCTGATACCACATTGTAAGTTCGGTGTTACTCTGTTCCAAGTAGCTTAGCATTAGATAGATCAGATCTGGCAGGTAGGAGCCCCTACTTTTGAGCAAGTCCATTCCTCCAGAACCTCCATCCTTGTTACCATAGCAACTGTGCTCATGTACCAATTGTGCCAGCACTAGGGTTGCCAAAGATGTAAGCTGTCTGAACTCAGTTGGCTGTCATTCTCACCACTTGGCTGTTTGTGCCATTTCTATTGTGAGTGTTCTCAATGGACATTAACATGTGATAAAAATTTCCTTTTCCATCGTTCCATACACATGCACGTTCCTCACACTTTCTTGTTTCCAGTTTTTCAAGCTTTCTCCATAAAGAGCCTTGACCAACAAGCCAAGAAATTTGAAATGCTCGTGAGTTTACTTTTAACCTTGCTTAGAATGTTTTCTCTTTCTGCACATAATTAAGCAAAGAGGTGTATGCTTGCATGCTAAATTGCTTCAGTCATGTCCAACTCTTTGCAATCCTGAGGGCTGTAGCTTACCAGGCTCCTCTGTCTATGGGATTCTCCAGGCAAGAATGCTGGAGTGGATTGTCATGCCCTCCTCCAAGGGATCTTCCCAACCCAGGGATTGAACCCGTGTCTCTTGCATCTCCTGCATTGGCAGGCATGTTCTTTACCAATAGTGCCACCCTTGATAAGCCCGTGCAATAAGGCACACTGCCCAAACTGTGCATTTTGAGGCTCTTCTCTCATCACTATCTTTCAAGACTACTCTGTGTGTGTGTGCATGCTAAGTGGAGCTTTAATGCACTGTACAAGGGATTATGACTGTTCACTTAGGTATCCGCTTTCAGTCTTCCAACTTATTTTGACTGCATACATTAAGCAACACACTTGCTAGCTACTATGTATCTTGTCTCTAGAGTACCATTATCCATTAACCATATCTCTTTTTGCTACTTAGAGCCCCAGGGCCACTCTGATCTTCCTGATCATTATAATATCTGTGCCTACTTTGACTCTGATGTCACTGGACCAGGTGTCAGCTGGCCTCTAACGTTTTGTAAATTTATAATCACCATCGTTACTAGGCATCACAGTTCCCTAGCAGCATCTTCTATCATCAACTTGGCCTGCAAAAGACAGCCATCACTGATGCTAGAACCAGAACATTTCTAATATCTTTGGGATAGAGTCATAGAGTTAAAAAAATTGTTCATAGGCTTAAAATGAATTCTATAATGTGGTGCAAGTGTAGGAAATTATGAATAAGCTTACTGATGGGTATAAAAAATGCAATTTTAACATTTGTCTTTAAAATTCACTTTCAATTCAAATGTTTTCTGGGGAAATTCCCTCATGTGATGTATCTCTTACAATGGAACACAAATCAAAAGGAAATTGGGATTTCCTCTACGTACATTTGACGAGAACATTCTATACTTAACCTGTGTTTTCTAAAAGTTCTCCAATTATAAAAAGTTCTCTCTAATTATAATAACTCTTAATAGAAGGAGTTATAATAATAGCTAAACTTTGTTGAACATTTGCAATGTGTCAGCACTGGGATAGATATTTTAATTGCATTATTTGAGAGAAATTAAGGAGGTTGCAGAATGAAAGAGACAGGGCAGAGTAAACCATCACTTGAGGATCAGCTGACTTTATAAAGAGAACAAGACTCTCTGTAACCTCTCAAATGAGGGGGTGGGAATTAGAGTAAGGACCCCATTAGAAAACACATATCACATTGAGCAACAAGAGACCTTTTTAAGACCCAGGTCCTCTGGAAGGATGATTTATTTCAATTTATTAAATTCAGCTTTCCCTTCTGGAGATGCTGTGAAGGGAGTCTGTATATGTGGAATCTGTTTTTCCTCTGCATCTATTACATATAATACCTTAGGAAAATAGCCAGCTTTTCTGACATGGGAGGGCACATATAAGGTAGTTTGCTAAATTCCAAGTTAGGTGAAGCCTTTGAAATTCACTCTGAAGGGCTCTGAGTGCAATTCCAAAAACCCAGACAGCCCTCAGAGCAGCAAAAACTAAGGCACAAGGAGAGAATGGTGTGTGGGACTGAGTGGCAAAGTGAATGTTTTTCAATATAGTTAATGTCCCTCTTGAGCAATGCTAGGTAAACCAGTGACTTGAGATCTATAATTCTGGAATTATAGTCCCATCTTGCTCTGTTCCTTCAAAATACAACTTCCAACTCCTGGAAATGGTAGGATAAAGAAGCAATTTTCCTACAACCCATATGACATTGCTGCTGTCTAATAGGGTGAGAAAAGTGAGAAAGGCTCTCTTTTCTTTGGAGGCAGGACATTTCAAAAGAGCCACTGGCCTACCTTAAGGTAAAGGCAAACTGAAAGATGACTGCATGCCATGAGTTTAAGAATCCAAAAAGGAGACAGATTAGAAGGAGCACAATTCCACAGCAAACAGAGAGATAACTTTTACATGTGCATGCATGCTAAGCTGCTCCAGTCATATCTGACTCTGCGATCCTATGTACTGTAGCCCACCAGGCTCCTATGTCCATGGGATTCTCCAGGCAAGAATACTAGAGTGGGTTGCCATTTCCTCCTTCAGGGGATCTTTCCGACCCAGGGAACAAACCCATATCTCTTATGTCTCCTATATTGGCACAGGGGTATGACAGAGGATGAGATGGTTGGATGGCATCACCAACTCTATGGACCTGAGTTTGAGCGAGCTCGGGAATTGGTGATGGACAGGGAAGCCTGGCTGTGTTGCAGGACATGAAATTACAAAGAGTCAGACACGACCGAGGGACTGAACTGAACTGACATTGGCAGGTGGGTTTGTTACCACTAGTGCCACCTATGGGAGACCAGCCTGAATTCAAGGAATCATACCTTGAATCTACCTAGGGCAGATTCTGCCCTAGACTTCTATGCCTGCCATAACACATTGCCATGAACAACATAAAT
The DNA here is from genome assembly GCF_910594005.1 of Cervus elaphus. Taxonomy (NCBI): domain Eukaryota; kingdom Metazoa; phylum Chordata; class Mammalia; order Artiodactyla; family Cervidae; genus Cervus; species Cervus elaphus. Next base: position 44,218,901 of record NC_057829.1, on the reverse strand, counting down.
TCGTCATCTTACTGAACTGTAGGGTGGAAGTCTGACATGGGTCTCACTGGGCTAAAACCCAGGTGTCAGCAGGACTGCATTCCTCCTGGAGACTTTAACAGGTCTATTTCCTTGCTTGGATCCATTTTCCAGCTTCTGGAGGATGCCCCTGGCTAGTGGCCCCTTCCTCCATCTTCAAAGTTTATAAAATTTCACTTTTTACACCTTTACCCTGATCCTATTCCTATCATCACATCTTTTTCTCTGGTCACAGCCATGAGGTTCTCCAATTTTAGGACTCCTGTGATGACATCTCCCCATCTCAGGATCCTTATCACATGAAATGTCCTTTGGCCATGAAGATAAAATATTCACAGGTTCTCAGAATTAGGACATGGACATCTTTGAGGGTATTACTGTGCCCACCATATCACCCAATGTGACATGTTATAAAAAGTTCATGATGCGAATGAGAAGTGAGATGGTTACATCTTAAAACAAGTAACTGTGTGCCTCGGTTTTATTTACATGTGAACTAAAGATATCAATTGCATGGTCAGGATTCATGTAATGTTTCCTTATGGCAGTACATTATCTAGATTCATCTGTCTGAGGAGGGATCTCCTGGGTTTCTCCTACAAAGGAACCACTTTTGGAAAGCGGGCAGTGTAAGGGTGGAGGAAGCAGATGCAGTGGGTCCTGGGAAGCAGGAGCCAGGGAATGGCAGGCAAGCCAGGTTGGGGTGGATGCTCAGGATTGAGACACAGGGCTTGGAGCCCCAGGGGAGGGGCAAAAATGAGGTGCAAATATTAATGCTTATATATGGAATCTAGAAAAATGATACTGATGAACCTATTTGTAGGGCAGGAATGGAGACGCAGATATAGAGAATGGACGTGTGGACACAGTGAAGTGAAATGAAGTCTCTCGGCTGTGTCTGACTCTTTGTGACCCCATGGATTGTAGCCTACCAGGATCCTCAGTCCATGGGATTTTCCAGGCAAGAATACTGGAGTGGGTTGCCATTTCCTTCTCCAGGGGATCTTCCCGACCCAGGGATCGAACCTGGGTCTCCAGCATTGTAGGCAGACACTTTACCATCTGAGCTACCAGGGAAGCCCAGTAGGACACAGTAGGAGGAGGAAAGAGTGAGGTGAATGGAGAAAGCAGCATCGACATGTATACGGTACCATATGTAAAATAGATAGCTGGTGAGAAGTTGCCGTATGACATAGGGAGCCCAGCCTGGAGTTCTGTGATGACATAGAGGGGTAGGTCATGGGGAGGGGAGGGAGGTGATATATGCATAATTACAGCTGATTTGTGTTCTTGTATGGCAGAAACCAACATAACATTGTAAAGCAATTTTCCTCCAATTAAAAAATAAATTTAAAAAAAAAGAGATGAGCTCCTGGTAGATTAGGAGTCCCTCACTTGCACTCCTTCTTTCCCAAACTCTGCCCCATCTAAGTGGCTTCCAGTTCTGATAACCCCAGCTTTTCACCCTGTCTTTTCTCAGGAGAGTCTTCTTTCCCCAGACTCTCATGCTCTATCCGTAGACTATTGGGAAGGTAGGAAAATTGTGTTACTTCCCTGAGAGCTGGAAAAACACAGGCTCAATTGTAGCTTATATTTCTCTCTTGAAAAAAAAAAACAAAAACCAATCCAGGTCTATTGGCCCCCAAACGCATATTTCAAACACGATTAGAACAATTTTTTTTACCAAAGTAACTCCTTTTACTGTAAATTACAGACAATCTGATATTCCATTCCTAAAGAATTTCATATGAATCTGTAAACATGTTCTGTAAGCATTTTTCTACAAAGCCAAATCCATAATTCCAACTTAACAGAGTTAACAATAATTCCTTCACACCAGCTAATATCGAGATCAAGTCCATATTTACTTACTGTCCAAAAATAGTCTTGGTGGGCCTGTTACTACCATGTTTCAACCCATGGCTGCATGCTGTGTTGCACCTTGAATAAAAGACCATAATTTGTGAGGAATCTGGTTCACATAGCACTTGGCTTCCTGGAGATACTTTGGAATTTTTCAGAGACTGTATTTAATCCATTACAACACTAAAGGGCTCAAATTTGGGCCCTGAGTCTTTTTCAAAAAGCAGTTCAATAATGACATGTTTCCAGTGAGTTGGTCACTGATGGGCAATCAATTCTGAACATTTTCATTAACTCTTCTTCAAATCCTCCCACAGCATTGAGCATTGTGAGTAGCCACCCCAATCTCTAGTGGCAAAGATTTTGTCTGGAGATCGTCTATATTTCACCTCAAAACTCAAAAAGTGTCTATGCTTATGAGGAAAAGAGGACATCTTGAGTATTTTGGGTAAGTTTATAAGCGCCAGCCAACATAAGATCCTGGGCCAGCTGACGGCACATCAGAGAAGGTAGAGGATGGGGAGGCTGATAGACTTCGAGACAAGTTTGTTCCAGGGTCCAGGGCTCTGAAGGATCTGAAGTAGCAACTTTCTCTGAGGTACTCCGAAGTTAGGGTAATTTGACATGTCCATTGCAAACAGAACATGACCACATCATTTCCTGTTAAACCCTTTTATACAAGCTGGTCTCCCAACAAAAGAAGAATTCTGGGCTAACCTGAGGAGTCATTTCGCCAGATATAAGATTTTTGGATGGGAATCAAGGCTGCTGAGAACAGGCCAAACCTTGCTCTTTGGTCAAATGGTTCCTTGTTTATGGTGCCCAGCTGGCAGCTAAAATGAAAACCAGGAACCATTTTGCCAATCAGCGAGGCTGAAAAACATCTGAACTACTCAACTGAGCAGAACCACAGAAAGGGTATTTCTGTGATTGACATCTTCCACCAAAACTGCCTCCAAAGAATGGATTTTTTTTTCAGAGTCCACCAATCCGTCTGAGGCTGGTACTTATGGGCCTTTGGGTAACTCTTTCCATGCCCAGATCTGATTTAACCTGACCCAATGGTAAGCATGGTGGGAGGCTCGCTACAAGAAGACAAAGAGATCAGATCATGAGGATGAGCAAGTGAGCTCAGTAGTGGGGAAAAAGCACATAGCACCCACGGATAGTGTCCTCAGAGCTCTGGGCTCCTCACAGGTGGGAGAGGTAGGGGAACTATGACCAGAAGGGCCACAAATCACAAGGGGGCACCAGAGGTGGATTCAGAGAGTATATTAGAATGAGACAACTGACTGAGAAGGTGGGACCAGACTCACCCTTCCTGGCTCATCCTTGCCAGATTTCATTAGTGCTTTAGGTTTGGGGAACAGAAGGAAGAAGAATTGAAACCAAGAGAGGCAAAGCCAAAGAATATTCAAACTACTGCACAATTGCACTCGTCTCACGCTAGCAAAGTAATGCTCAAAATTCTCCAAGCTAGGCTTCAACAGTTCATGAACCAAGAACTTCCAGATGTTCCAGCTGGACGTAGAAAAAGCAGAGGAACCAGAGATCAAATTGTCAACATCCGTTGGATCATAGAAAAAGCAAGAGAATTCCAGAAAAACATCTGCTTCATTGAGTATGCCAAAGCCTTTGACTGTGTGGATCACAACAAACTGTCAAAAATTCTTAAAGAGATAGGAATACCAGACCACCTTACCTGCCTCTTGAGAAACCTGTATACAGGTTAAGAAGCAACAGTTAGAACTGGACTTGGGACAACGGACTGGTTCCAAATTGGGAAAGGAGTATGTCAAGGCTGTATATGGTCACCCTGCTTATTTAACTTATATGTAGAACACATCATGAGAAATGCTGGGCTGGATGAAGCACAAGTTGGAATCAAGATTTCCAGGAGAAATATCTATAACCTCAGATATGCAGGTGACACCACCCTTACGGCAGAAAGTGAAGAATTAAAGAGCCTCTTGATGAAGTGAAAGAGGAGAGTGAAAAAGCTGGCTTAAAACTCAACATTCAAAAAACTAATATCATGGCATCCGGTCCCATCATTTCATGGCAAATAGATGGGGAAACAATGAAAACAGTGAGAGATTTTATTTTCTTGGCTTCAAAATCACTACAGATGGTGACTACATCCATGAAATTAAGAAGCTTGCTCCTTGGAAGAAAAGCTATGACCAACCTAGACAGCATATTAAAAAACAGAGACATTACTTTGCCAACAAAGTTCCATCTAGTCAAAGCTATGGTTTTTTGAGTAGTCATGTGTGAATGTGAGAGTTGATTCGCACCCAAAAACCTTTCTTTCCATAAAGAAAGCTGAGCACCAAAGAATTGATGCTTTTGAACTGTGGTGTTGGAGAAGACTCTTGAGTGTCCCTTGGACTGCAAGGAGATCAAACCAGTCCATCCTAAAGGAAATCAGTCCTGAATATTCTCTGGAAGGACTGATGCTGAAGTTGAAGCTCCAAAACTTCAGCCACCTGATGCAAAGAGCTGACTCATTTGAAAAGACCCTGGTGCTGGGAAAGATTGAAGGCATGAGGAAAAGGGGACGACAGAGGACAAGATGGTTGAATGATATCACCGACTCAATGGACATGAGTTTGAGCTAGCTCTGGGAGATGGTGAAGGACAGAAAAGCCTGGCGTGCTGCAGTCCACGGGGTTGCAAAGAGTCAGACACGACTGAGCAACAAAACAACAAAGAAGGTGAGGCAGCAGTTTGGAAGGGTAAGATCATGGGCAATCTGGGTCCCTCCTATCTCTGGCTAAGGGCCTTGAATGCAGGTCATCGACCCTGCTAAGCTTTAACTTTAGGAAGAAAACAATTTGTCTGCCTACCCCAGTTCAGTTCAGTCGCTTAGTTGTGTCCAACTCTTTGTGATCCCATGGACTGCAGCAAGCCAGGCCTCCCTGTCCATCATCAACTCCTGGACCTTACTTAAATTCATGTCCACTGAGTGGTGATGCCATCCAACCATCTTATCTTCTGTTGTCCCCCTCTCCTCCTGCCTTCAATCTTCCCCAGCATCAGGGTCTTTTCCAATGAGTCGGTTCTTTGCGTCAGGTGGCCAAAGTATCGGAGTTTTAGCTTCTGCATCAGTCCTTCCAATGAATATTCAGGACTGATATCTTTTAGGATGGACTGGTTGGATCTCCTTGCAGCCCAAGGGACTCTCAAGAGTCTTCTCCAATCTAGTGCTATAAGCACTGATCAGCTTCCTGGAGCTATGATGACCACACTGCAACTCTAGGTCCTTACAATGGGATGCAGTTCCAGAGATATCGGGAACATCCCAGATATTTTTCTTTTTTTTGGCCTTATTCTACTCTATGCATTCACTCCAAGTGTACACATGCTGCTGCACATACGTGCCATTTGTACACAATTCACCTATGTTTCCCTTCAGCATGCATTAAGTTTGACTAACTCAACAGACTTTTGTAAAAGTGAAAAACATAAATATTTTATATAGTTGCGGTTGCAAGATCAATATGTATAAATGAATATGTAAAGATAAGAGAGATATTTTACAAAGTAAGACTGTAATCAGAAGTAAATACTTGGGGAATGCAAAAGAAAAAGAAAAAGTAGTGCCAAAAATTTATTCTAATTGAATATTTGTAGCTCATTTCCAGCTGGCAAAAGATGCCACAAATAAAGAGATGAGAGATAAAACATGACACTCCTGGAATTGGACATCAGTCAGAAAATCTGTTTCTTATATACTCACAAGCTATGTTAGTTCAGATCTCCATTTTTCTTGACATTTAGAAATTGTCTACACATATGAAGGCTTGAAATGCTTGTCATTTGAATTAGTAAAGTTTTTACTTTTCAGAAAAGTCTCCACTGTTCCTTCATGTCAGGCTTTGAAGTGAAAATTTCCTATGGGTGCCAATTAAGACCAAAGAGACAATATTTTCAACAGCCAAATTAACAAAAATTTAAATGAAGTTACCTTAAGGTAGTTCTAAACTTTGCCAGCTCTGTTATAAATTGGTATAATCTTTCTGAAAAGTAACCTGAAATATCCATCAAGAGTCTTAAACATCCCATTTATTTTTAGTGCATTATTTCTACTTCTAGGAACCTAGAAACTTGGACAAATACACATGAATAATACTTTCATATCCATATGATTAAATTTTCACCAACTCTAATGATGAATTAATTGACTCTAATGAATTAGGTCTATATTTATTCAAAGAGAATACTTCTTGTTATATTCTGATGTGAGAGAAAAATAATTTTTAAATTATTTTTAATTTAGAAATAATGCAAATACTGAACTCCTTATGCTATAGATATATGTGTGGGTTTGTGTTTGTAAGTATATCTCATTGATACATATAAGTAGTGAACAATGAAAACGAACTGAAAACAAAATTCCATAAGCATGTCTACTAAAACTGCAAGTAATTCCACTTATTTTGGTGCTTTCAATTATTTGAGATCTCAGACTATTTGTTACAGCTATAATTAAAAATAATAAAGCTGTTTTCATTTGAATGCACTTATGGTTAAAAATTCAGAAAATAAATGAGAAATATAAAAATAAAAATCACCAAGACAGTCCCCAAAGAGATAGTATCTATATGTATTTTCTGTTTTTCATTCCAGATTTAGATGGATTCAAAAAAAATGTGAATGTATAGATTCAAAATAAATGTATATTTATTTCATAAAGATACATATAGGTAGCCAAATGTCAATATATAATATTCCAGTCTGAAATTTTATTTTGACTGATACATAACAGTTCATCAAACTGACCTGACTTCTATTATTCATGCAAAGATTCTCTTCTTGTTAAATATTTAACTTGTTTGCAAATATTTTGCTACTCTTGATAACACAGTGATGGAATCTTTGCACATATATGTTTGGATAAGATACTAGAAAAATTGATAAGCTAAAGTACATATGCATTTAAAACTATATATTTGTATGTATATATGTTTCTATATATAAATAATCAAATAAACTATATAATCATATATAAATAAATAATTGATGAACTGAAGTGCATGCACATTTAAATAAATAAATATATATATAATCATCAATTATTTTTCGGAAAGTTTACATCAATTTATAGTTCCATGTTGAGAATAACAATGATAATTATGATAAGATTAGTTAATGCTAGGTAGAATTTACTACACGCCAGGAACTTTTCTAAGAATTTTGCATGCTGATTCTCATTCTGCCAAGAACTCTTTGAGGATTATTAATCCCATTATACAGATGATATACTGAAGCACAGAGATGGTGACAGCCAGTGACTAGATATCCAACCCAGGTGGATCTGCTCATGTCACCCTGAGCACTCTGCTTTAAGGCCTGCCTAATAATACACTGTTTTTCGTTTTTTTTTCCTTTTTGAACTTTTAATTTTATATTGGGGTACAGTTAATTAACAATGTTGTGATAGTTTCAGGTGAACAAGGGAAGGGGCTCAGCCATACATATATATACATGTATCCATTCTCCCCCAACATCCCCTCCCATCCAGTCTGCCACATAACATTTAGCAGATTTCCTTGTGCTGTGCAATAGGTCATTGGTGGTTATCCATTTTAAATATAGCTCACTGTGTTTCTTATATATTGTATTTTTTTCTCTAGGTTTGTTCTTTGTTTCTAAACCACATATATGGTAGACTGACTTCTACAGAAATTTCACTTTTTATGCAGTCATATTTATCATTTTTTTCATTTGTAGTTTCTGCTCAGATAATCTGTGGAATTTATTTTCTACATATTTGATTCTAATGTGCTTTTAGAAACAGTTATTTTAGTCTATATGAAATATAAGTGTAAGTTGTGAGATAAGAATCCTACTTTCCTCAAGTGGCAAAGTAGTAAACCCAATTATCACTTTATAAATAGAAGAAATAAATTTTCTTGTAAAATGAATAGCAACAAAGGCCCAGAGGAGTGTGAAGCCAGCTCTGGGGAGAAATTGTAAGGAAATGGTCTCTTCTTTAAAATCCAAACCCCATGCTCTAAACAGCACAAGGAAGACATGCTCCAGAATAAGAAGTCTTGCTGATGACAGTGATCAGAAATTACCCCTCTATATCCTGTATCCTGAATCTTTCTTCTCCTTGGAGCCTTCATCTAACTACAGTGCAATCCTCAGACATTCACCCCCCACTGCATATGGGACACCCATTTAATTTTTTTGATAGCAGACCCTTTCCTTTGTTTCATTTGTACCACGGATTTGAGTAGCATTTTCACTGAGAACTTATTAAAAACCAGAGAGACACTGTGGGCAGTATAAAGTAGCATAGTTCTGCTCCTGTCCTCAGATCTTGCTCATTCCTATGAGAAGGCCTGGCACCCTGGTAAGTGGCTATCTGGCCTGGGGAACTAGCCCACATTTGCTCTCATGGCCACAGTTTAACTCTTGGCCCAGTCCCTGAGGCTACTTTCCTGTCCCCCAGCTTTATCTTTCCCAGTCAATATTCAAAAGACCAAGAGTGGGCTCTTATGTGTGTGGCTCATCTCAGCAGAGCCTGGAGAACCAGCTGGGCTTTGTGTGGATGAGGGGTTGCACTGGGACTTCCCTGGCTAAGTGGCTAAGCTTAAGTGGCTAAACTAAGTGGCTAAGTGGTCCAGTGGCTAAGATTCCACACTTCCACAACAATGGACGTGGGTCCCGTCTCCGGTCCCTGGTCAGGAAACTAAAATTGCATGCTGCACAGTGTGGCCAAAAAAAAAAAAGAGAGAGAAAGAGAGACACTGCATTTCCCATAGGTGGAAGCCAGCCAGCAGCTGAGGCCCACGGTGACTGTCTGGTCCTTTGCTTGACGGCATTACATTCCACATTTATTTCCAACTACACATTTGTTTCATATCACTTTCCTCTTTTGACCCATTTCAATTCAAAATTTACCACTCATTTTGTCTTATACCATTATCTCTAGCATGTCTTGACTCATTATCATAGTTTGTGGGTGCCTAGGAGTATCCCATTAAGTGATTTAGAATGCACAGGCACTTTTAGAACTAAGCCCCAGTGTCTTAGGGAAACTGCTTCCCTTAAAAAACAAATGAGACAAACTCTTTATAGTTAAATGTCCTTCGTATACTAGGCATTTTAAATATTATTTCATTTATGATCCTACAGTTTCTCTGAGACGGGTGTTATTTCCATTTTACAGATGATGAATACTAAGTTCAGAGAGGTTAAGTAACTTAAAGATCCAAGATTGTTGTTGTTCTTTAGTTGCTAAGATGTGCTTGACTTTTGCGACAAGATGGACTATAGGCTGCCAGTCTCCTCTGTCCATGCGATTTCCCAGGCAAGAATACTGGAGTGGGTTGCCATTTCCTTTTCCAGGGGATTTTTCCCAACCCAGGAATCGAACCCACGTCTCCTGCATTGGCGGGTGGATTCTTTACCACTGAGCCACCAGGGAAGCCCAGTCCAAGATCACTCAGCTTATAAATGGTAGAATAGGGATACAGACCAGATATGACTTTCTCTAAAGTTAATCTTCTTTCTACTATGCTGCCCCTTGAATCTCAGCTACGCGAGCGCATCTAGATTTCATTTGTGGTGAAGAAAAAAAGGTCTTGAGAAACACTAGCAGTCATTACGAGGTAGCATGAAGTATCATCCCCTTATCCTTAATGGACAGTTTATTCTTTCAGTTTATTGGGCCATTTATGGTAGTTTCATGTCTTCAGAGCTTCAGCAAGAGGCTTAAATCACTTCAATTTGAATTTTAAACACAGGACTGTGTTTAAGTCCAATTCACTTAAGGGGGATTGACAAGCAGGAGAGAGCGATCCCTGCCCCATGGACCAGTAGAAGGGCCCTTTCCTTGAGGTATACAGTTCAGAGTAGACTAAACTGGACATCAGAGGACCAGGCTCCAATCCAGACCCTGCTACAAGAAGCCTTTGTAAATCCAAGGCTTCCTGAGCCTCAATATCCCTCTCAGTAAAATGGAGAGGGTTTGACCATTTGAAGGATGATGAGTAGATTTTAATTCCCATGCCAATTTTATACATGTGGCCATAGCTCCCTGGAACACTGTGTTGGGAAGGATTCTACAGCTTAAGAGAAGGAGTCTGTGCTAATTCCTGAAGTCCACCCAATTTGGACACAGAAGATCAGAATGCTGGCATCTTCAGTCTCCTAGATCCAAGAAACCACTAAGTTCCCTTTAAGTTATGACACTTGTGGCCATATAAATCTACCCCTTTGTTCTTGTCTAAATTCAACAGCCTCATAAACATAAATCCTCCTGGACAGTCATGCATATAGGACATCACAGGACATGAAAACGTGGAGACTCATAAGAGCTGGTCCTCACTGGGGAGGTGCAGGAAAGTTAAAAGGAGAAATGCTTTCAGGCTCCCTTCTCACCCTGGAGCTGTTTTGGAGGAACGGTGCAGTATTTGAAGCTGAGAATATACTTGTCTTAGGAATGTTGATTTTCTTCAGTGGTTCAAAAAAATGTAAAGCCTTGGGCTTTCACATTAAAACAGGGTAGGAAAAAAAGAAAAATGTATTTACATGATTTTTTAAAACTAAGGCAGTGCAAGGAAATGTGCTTTTCTAACCTGCTCTGCTCCCAAGAACCTACACGATCTGCTCCTTTTCTGTTAGCTTTCCTTCTGTGGAAAACTTGGAAAGTACCCATAGAAAGAGGAACAGGAAAGTGATAACCAAACAGTTCAATCAGGAAAAGAGATACTGATGGAGGCCCCAGGATCTTGTCTCCACTTGGAAACAGCAACACTTGACACTAATAGCCAGACTGTGACCTCAGGAAGCTCTAGGGAAAAGTCTAGACCCCAGCTGGGGCCTGTGAGATGTTGTAGCATGAACTCTGTTGAGCAGTCTCCCTAAAATGGGGCCATTGTGCTAATGGAAATGGCAAGGAAGAAACATCTTTTGTCTCTAGCCTGCATAAACGCATGGCTATTCATTAAGTATAGTCTCCATCTTCCAAACAGCCTTCAGGTCATTATATTCATTTGGTAAGTATTTATTGAGAATCTATTATACTATGTACCAAGTATGATACAAATTCAATAATCTACTTAATATCCTACTGGTATCTCAGATCCATGACTGCCTTGAATCTGTTCTTCTTTTGTATGTCCATCTGAGTAAACACCACCATCATCACCCCAGGATCTTAGCCAAAAGACAGGCATCATTCTCCTCCCTACCCCCACCCTCCTCTGCCCCAGTTCATTCTTCATCACTGAGTCAATCTCTAAGCCCTGTCCATTTTAGGACAACTCAGAATTGATTCAGAAAGAGGCCTTTAGTTGTCTTATCTCTGTGTTTTTGGAACTAAGACTCAGTCAGTCAACAGCTGCTGCTTCAGCTTCAGTCATGTCCAACTCTGTGCAGCCCCATAGATGGCAGCCCACCAGGCTCCACCATCCCTGGGATTCTCCAGGCAAGAACACTGGAGTGGGTTGCCATTTCCTTCTCCAATGCATGAAAGTGAAAAGTGGAAGTGAAGTTGCTCAGTTGGGTCCGACTCTTCACGACCCCATGGACTGCAGCCTACCAGGCTCCTCCATCCATGGGATTTTCCAGGCAAGAGTACTGGAGTGGGTTGCCATTTCCTTCTTCACAGTCAACAGCATCTGCTTCCTATTCTGAAAGCATAAACCTCTGATACTTTCCCATGGGCTTGGCAAGCAAGTCATCCTTTTCGCAATTTTCCCCAGTGCCAACAAGGCTGAGTTCCTCTGGGCAACAGCAGTGGAGTTCAGCCCCTTTGAGCATGGCCAGTGTTGCTGACCTGCAGGGCAGGTGGGGCCCTAAGGTGGGGCAGGTATGGCCACAGAAGTTACACCAAACCAACCCTGAGTGTTGATTTTGGATAATGTGCTGCCTGGCGCCTAGCTTCCCTGGTGCCTGATCAATGTCTAACCACTGTTTCATGGTCTTCCTAGTGGTGCTTCGAATTATCCAGCAGCCTTTCCACAAATCCCTTTTCTTAATGTAATCAGCCAGAGTCAGTTTCTGTTGCATGCAAACAAAGATTTTGCCCAAACAAGTATCAGAGTGCTGGGTATCATTCCCTGGTGAAGAGAAGGGAGGGGACAGAGCCCCAGATGACACCTGGGTGTGGTCTTAGCAGTAAGGACCAAGACAGACAAAGCACTGGCCAGGACTCTGCAGCAACAGATGCAGCCAGGCAGAGAAATGTGAAATCTGGACAAATATTCACAGTGAAGCCAGTGAGTGGGGATCTGATCTGAACTGAGTCCTCAGAAGTCCCATGGAATTGGGATGAGACATAAGTGACCATAGCAGTGAATGGTTAGTGGAAACACTGGACCAAGGAACTGAGAACAGGGGCAGGGCAGCCCAAAGCATCCTGTAGATGCTCCTGGGTCAAAACTATGGGATCAGAAACTAGTGAGGCTGCCCTCACATCCTCGGTTCCCTTGGCTCCTCCATGTCTGAATTCACTCTTCTTTGCTCCTCAGTTCTCCATGGGGCTTGATCCTCTGATTGTCCACATGCATGAGTTCTCAGTCACTTCCATTGTGTCCGACTGCTTGTGACCCTGTGGACTGTTGCCCACCAGGCTCCTCTGTCCATGGAATTCTCCAGGCAAGGATGCTGGAGTGGGTTGCCATTTCCTCCTTCAAGGAATTTTTTCTTGACCCAGAGAACGAACCTGAGTCTTTTTATGTATCCTGCATTGGTATGCGGGTTCTTTACCACTAGTGCCCTCTGGGAAGCCCACACACAGACTCAGTCTCTCCCTGACCTGGTACACTATTATCTCTGATTATGTGGTTATTTCAGTGATGTCAGTTTCTCCCACTGGATTCCAAGTTGCAACAGGAGAGAAACAATGTCTGCAATGACTCACCACCATGTCCCCAGGGCAAATCAAAATACACACCCAATAACTACTTGTTTAATTATTATCTAAGAGAGGAAAACTCACTCATTATAATAATTAATGTAGTCTTAATAGTGCATCCTCACAACTCAATGAGGTAGTCACTGTTGCCTCTGTCTCACACTTGAGAAATCGCACACAGATGAAGTGATGTCATAGGCCCATATATGAACTTGACCCAGGTCTATCCTCACTCATGTCCTACAGTCTTTTGCCAGCCCCTGCACTCAGATGCAAATTAATGGAAAGGGCCCAGGACTTGTATTAGGTACCACTCCTTTCTACCCATTCAACATTGGAGGAAGTCTCTCTTGCTCTCGCTCTCGCTCGCTCTCATGTTCTAATCCACGGCCAAGGAAGTCAGGCAGAAACAGGGGGTGAGTCTGGTGGCAGGTGCTCCCCCACAGGCCTCTTTTGTGTGATGAGCTTATTGTTTTCATTTAATTTGAATGCCCTAGGGCAAGTCGTGTCCAACTGTTTGCAACACATAGCCCGCCAGGCTCCTCTGTCCATGGGATTCTCCAGACGAGAATACTGAGTCAGTTGCCATGCCTTCCTCCAAGAGATCATCCAGATCCATGGATCGAACCCATGTCTCTTACGTCCCCACATTGACGGGTGTGTTCTTTACCACTAGCGCCACCTGGGAAGTCCTCAGGGCAAGCAAGAGCTCTAAAAGTTTCAAGTTGCTCACCCCAACCAACCCTCCATTTTAAATTGTAAGGACCCAGTTCAAGCCTTAATGTCATCTGCTTGGAGTTTGTAAGCTTTTAAACCTGAACTCCTGGGCTAGCTACCACTGTACCCTAATTACACGTGACTCCACCGATGTTCTCATCCCTTTCCTCCCTGACATCTCTTGATGAACCCAGGGTCTGCTAGAACCCGGGCATCAAGTCCAACAAGAAGCCAGTGTTACACGACTACTGTCCTCTCCTCTTGTCAGTATATCTAAGGGTTATTTTGAGTATTTTTAGGATAAGCACACAAAGATGTGAGACCCTCAGGAAAAAAAAAAAAAGACGCCTACAAAAATACCTCGTATTATTCAGAGGAATTCAAACCATATGTTTATGCTTCTTTTACTGATTCTTTTACAAGTAAACCGTTAAAATGCACTCCTCTAAGAGCTGTTTGATGTCCCAAGAGCTCCCAAACATTTTACAAGCTGTTTTCCTTAGAACCAAAGGATGTGTTCAACTTACCTAAAAGGTTGTGGAAGGCACCCAAATCTGAAGGATTCCTTCACAACCTTTGAATTGGATGCAATAAATTGCTTGACTCTAACTCTCCATGACAGATGAAATTTGTAACTGTCCTTGTGAAACCACTGATTTGGTTTCTGGGAGCATTAGAAAGAATGTCCTTGGAGGGAGCCAAGACCTTAGGAAAATTGTGACATTTGTAAATGTGGCTTTTCTGATGCCGAGTTCCTTTCTCTCAGCTGGAAGTTGCTACAGAGCAGGCAGAAAACAATTGAAGTCCAACTTTCATAACCTGTTCGTCTCCAGGATCTCCTTCTCATATTTTCTTTTGAAGATTTGTTTAACAAACAAATGCCATTTCTTTTTCTGTTCTAACCAGCAGATAATAATCATCTCACCTCTGCGGCAGGCTGTGCTTAGTTGTTCAGTTGTGTCCGACTCTTTGCGACTCCATGGACTGTAGCCTGCCAGGCTCCTCCGTCCTTGGGATTCTCCAGGCAAGAATACAAGAGTGGGTTGCCTTGCCCTCCTCCAAGGGATCTTCCTGACCCAGGGATCGAACCCAGGTTTCCCCTGTTGCAGGCAAATTACCATCTGAGCCACCAGGGAAGCCCAAGAATACTGGAGTGGGTAGCCTATCCCTTCTTCAGGGGACCTTCTGGACCCAAGAATGAAATCAGGGTCTCCTGCTTTGCAGGAGGATTCTTTACCAGCTGAGCTACCAGGGAAGCCCCATCTTACCTCACACAGTAGGTCTGAGTCCGTCTGAGAGCAAAGATCCATTATAGCTTCATCAGCCTGCCCTATCTTGTTGAGACTCAGTGTGTGACTTCCTTTTGGCTCTTGCAGAGAACATTATTATTATTCTACTTCCACTTTCTAGGGTTTTTCACAGACATATTTCTTTCTCAGGTATTAATTTTTTATTCAGACAAAAAAATACAATAGTAGCTTAAACATCTCACTTTGTCCAGAGATTTAGTCTTTGAAAATTCTCCATGAATTCTATTTTTTGATATTTTACTGAGGTGTAATTGACTTATTATATTAGTTTCAGGTGCACGACATAATGATTCAATATTTGTTTGTATTGTGAAATGATCAACACAGTAAATCTACTGTCACCACACACTATTACAAATTTTTTTCTTGTGATAAGAACTTTTAAGACCTACTCTCTTAGCAACTTTCAAATATACAACACAGTATTATTCACTGTGGTCACCATACTGGACAGGACATTCCCATGACTTATTTATTTTATAATGGTAACCCGTGTATTCTCTTAAGCCTTACATATTATTCTAACAACAGCCCTGGGACCACCGTCTCAGCAATCCATCATCCAGGTAAGATAAGTGAGGCTCCAGGGGAAATTAAGGACAAAGCTGAGACTCAGGGTCCTGGGTTTAAAAACCACTACACCTTCTACTCTGGGGGTCTTAAGCACAACATACTTAATGGAGCTCAACAGCCAATCTACCCTATGAACATCTATGATTGAATCAGCAGAAAAATGAGCAAATTTCTAGCACTAAGGAAACCAGAGAGGATTTCAGCTAGTTAGATGTCTAGCTGAGAGATGGGCATCTAACTAGCCTATGTTAAGATTAGCCCAATGGGAGAACTATCCTTTCCAGTGAGCTGATGAAAACCTTTATGACCAAAGGGAGAATACAAGTAAGACTGAGCAGGTTCATTCTACTTTAAGAAAATACAAACTAGTCAAATTAAGAGACTTCTGGAACTGCATAATTGTGTACAGAAAAAAAATAGCCTTGGGCACCTGGATCTTTTCACAGTGGAAGAACTGTTTAGAGAAAAGTCAACACTTGGCTGTAATTACTGGTTATCCAATACTTTGCAAAAGCCCTTGATGTTTGCAGTGCCAGAGTGATTCGATGTGAAATATAGCTTCGATCATGCCTTGGTACAGATGACAAAGAACACAGTGCTCTTTCTGGCTCCAGCCACGCTCCTGCCTTCCTCCATGTCCAGAGCATAGGAAGAGGGTGACTTAGTGAACTGGGCAGTTCCAGTCCTACTGGAAGACTTCAGTTCCTGAAGTCCAGTCCTTGAAGATCCAAGAAAGTGTCCTTCTGAGCCTTGTGACCAGCATGCACACAGAGCACTCTGAGCCCTATTATAAAAGTTCCACCAGCTTCATCTTAATATTCATTCATCCAGTCTAATGTCTCTTGACAAAGAAAGAGAAGCATTACATGCGAGGAGTCCTGCTTTCTGCCTCAGTTCAGTTCAATTCAGTTCAGTCGCTCAGTCATGTCTGACTCTTTGCGACCCCATGAATCGCAGCACTCCAGGCCTCCCTGTCCATCACCAACTCCTGGAGTTTACTCAAACCCATGTCCATCGAGTTGGTGATGCCATCCAACCATCTCATCCTCTGTCGTCCCCTTCTCCTCCTGCCCCCAATCCCTCCCAGCATCAGGGTCTTTTCCAATAAGTCAACTCTTCACATGAGGTGGCCAAAGTACTGGAGTTTCAGCTTTAGCATCAGTCCTTCCAATGAACACCCAGGACTGATTTCCTTCAGGATGGACTGGTTGGATCTCCTTGCAGTCCAAGGGACTCTCAAGAGGCTTCTCCAACATCATAGTTCAAAAGCATCAGTTTTTCAGTGCTCAGTCTTCTTCACAGTCCAACTCTCACATCCATACATGAGCACTGGAAAAACCATAGCCTTGACCAGACAGACCTTTGTTGACAAAGTAATGTCATCTGTCAAAATTGCCCTCTTCACCTCCAGCCATGGGCTCATACTCTCCTTGAAATTCTTATTCAAAATGTCACTTTTAAAAAAAATGTAAAAGACTTGTTGACATCCTTAGTGTGATGATCACTGCCTCAGATTATCAGAAGTTTGATACCACCATGCCATTCCAGAGGGGTCACCCAGTTCATGGTCAGTGTCTCATGAAAGGGAGTCTCAGAAGCTATTTCTTTGTCCACGGCCTCAGTCCTGAGCCTCCTTCATCTAGCACCATGTTTTCATCCAGTTCTCTAATTCCCGTATCATCCAGTCTTATTACAGTTTTCTTATGTAGGACTTAGTTCTACCTTCTTACCTAACACCTTCACAATACACACACACGTGCACACACACACACTCACACACAGGGCTTCTCTGGATCCATCCTCTGTTGTATGTCCATAAACACTCATAATGTATTATTTTGGTGATGCTTGTTGTTTAGAGAAAGCCCTCACTAGTTCATCTGGGGATCAGATGAAAACCTTGGCCAGAGCATCTTTTTCTGAGATGGTGCTCCCATGTGCAGGTCCCCATGCCGATGGCTGGTCCCTAAACATCCTTAACATTGAGTGTTATTCACAAGCACAGGCTTAGGAGTTGGAGGAACTTGTGTCTCAATCATGCCAGCACTGCATCATGCCTGTGAGGCCTTGAACAATTTCTCAGTCCTCTGGCCCAATTTTGGTTTAACCCAAAGACAACTTGCCTGTTCAAAGTGTTGCTGGCAAGGATTAGATGAACCTAGCTTTGCCATTTTTTCTTCCTTCTGTGCAGTCAGCCTCCTGTGCCCACATTCAATGCAGCGCTGCTCAGGAGCAGCCCTTGATGACTTCTCTTCTCACTCCATGGTCTTGTCCCGAGTGATGCCACCCAGGTCCTTAGCGTCACTTCCCACCCGCAATCAGGTGACGCACACATGTGTACATCCAGCCAGGCCCCTTCTCTGAGCTCTGGATGTGGATATTGCATAACCAACTTGACGCGTCTTCCTAGGTGACCCAGGAACTATCAAATCAGCACTTCCAAGATTAAAGGCAACATCCAGACTTCCCTGTGGCCCAGTGTTTGGCAATTTGCTTGCCAATGCAGGCGACATGGATTCAATCCCTGATCCAGGAAGATTCCACATGCGGCAGTGCAACTAAGTCCGTGCACTACAACTACTAAGCTAGCACTCTAGAGCCCTCAAGTCGCAACTACTGAAGCTGCATGCCTAGAACCTGTGCTCCGCAATGAGGAGTAGCTTCTTGCTGCAACTAGAAAAAGCCATGTGCAGCAATGAAGACCCAGCACAGCCCAAAATTAAAAACAATTTTTTTTAAAAAAAAGAGCAAGGAGGCATCCCCCCTTTAAAAAAAAAAAGAAGGCAACATCCCCCACCCTGCTAATCAATGTTCTCTTTCTCCACGAAGGGTGGCACCACCCACCCACCTCTGCAAGGCACAGGCCTCCTCTCATCACCTGATTTGCCCACTGCCTCTCCAGACACAACCATCACCAAGTGTCACCTACCTACCTGCAACAGCAAAAGGAACTCTTGGGCTATAAATTTGCATCCAGCTCCTCACACTTCTATTGATTTATTGATACACTTCATCCATTCATTCTCTTTATAAATATTAATCAAGTGCCTACTAGTACATTGTTGATTTCTGTTGCCTTGATTCTTAGTAGTTTTAAACACATAATTGAAACATAGATTATATTTAGATAGCATCTCATAGTCTCCAAAGGGCTTTCTGATTTCTCATAAAAACACAGTGGAGTAGGAAAACGGAGATCGATAGACCCATATTCATATAAGCCAACAGAATCCAACTCACTCAGGGCTACACCACAAAATCCCATTGAGGCTAGGATGGAACCCAGACAGCAGGTCTCTCGTTCATTGTACTTTCAACTCTACTCTGCTCTCTCCACCAACTCACCAGGTGCCAAGTTAATTGATTCTCCCTCAGAACCTTGGCTGGTGGTTCCCGAATTTGGCAAACATCAGAATCACAAAGCTTTTGTTAAAGAGGAGGGTGTTGGCCCTGCCTGCAGAGTTTCTGACCCAGCAGGTCTAGGGTGAGCTTGAGAACCTGCATTTCTAACAAGTTCCTGATGCTGCTGCTCCGGGGACCAACAGGATGAAAACCACTGATGTGGGCTGACTCGTCCACCTGTGTTCTTGTGCCCATTTCTTGTCACCTTCTTTGAGAAGAAACTTGGCCCTACCTGTGTTTTCTGCCTTGACTCACCTTTGAGCAGAGACAGGTGTCTTCCATATAAGGACCATCCCTTATTTCTTGACATTGACGAGAAGACCTGCAATTGTGGTCATATGGAGGGGCTGCTTGGTTCTTTAAGCTTTTACCACTGACTAAAGAGGTTTGCCACGTGGGTGCTTGTCAAACCCCACTGTTACAGACTCACTGCCTTTCAGAATTGTTCAAAACATGGCTAAGGAAAGCAAAGTTTATGGAGAATTTAGAGACTCTTGCTCATCCATTTCTCCAAATACCCTCAAAGACTCATTACTATATTGAGGCAAACCAGCTGATATCCCCCACCTGGTCCCACCTGGCCCCCTAGTATGTCCTCCTCTGCACAAAGCCCTGGGAGACACTGGGTTAGTGACCTGTGCATTGCGCTGGGCCGTCACACATACCCGGGGCCCTGCAGGAAACGTCCTCTGAGGACACACTGTGTGAAGCAGCCTCATCGCTGGTCCCAGGGGAATGTCACTCCTGATTTGTTCCCAGCATCATTGTGCTTCGTGAGCAGATGCCATGGCTTTGCCTCACAGACACTGCGGCTCTTACATTAACAACTGTTGTGATCACCTCATCTCTTGGCCACTAGGGGACCTGGCACCAGCTCTGTGACCCTCCCTAGAGGTCTATGGAACACCCACCTGCCTATTTTTCCCTTGTTTCATTATCACACTTATTTGGAATGTGTGGTGTTTTGTTATGCTATATGACAACATTTGACCCTTCCTGAAGCGTGACAGATATGGGAAGATGGGTGGAAATGTGGACCAACAGCTGAAGAGGTAGAGTGAAAAGGTACTGGAGGGTTCACTGCTGGTCAATGGCAAACACTCTTCCCACAACACAAGACACAGCTCAGCACAGCGATGATGAAGGTAAATGCCTAGACCAGGGCCTAGAGGGCAAACCATCCGATTTTGTTTCTGACCTTCAAGATGTCATGTTTGAAGGGGTTTTCAAATGCTACAGACCCCAAATGTGCCATTTTTTCTGGTTAAATTAGCCCGAAAGTATTAACCACTCAGTTGTGTCTGACTCTTTTCAACCCCCTGGACTGTATGTAGACTGCCAGGCTCCTTTATTCATGGAATTTCCCAGGTGAGAATACTGGAATGGGTTGACATTTCCTTCTCCAGGGGATCTTCCCAATCCAGGAATCAAACCTGGGTCTCCGGCAAGGCAGGCATATTCTTTACCATCTGAGCCACCAAGGAAGTCCCAAATTAGCCTAATAAATTAATTAGTACACAAATGAACCCCAAACTGGCTCTGAGCTTTGTGAACTAATATTTTCTGGTAGCATTGTAATCAGTATGATGTTTTCCAAAATAAATTTGCAAAATGTCTTATATTAAATGCAAAGGTTTATACTGGCCTTAATATCTAACATAAATATGTAAAAAAACATTCACATGTAGCTCATCATAGCAGTATTTCTTGTTACATGATGAAAAGGCTAATAATGACATATGCTATATGAAATATTGGTTTTCCATGGTAGCTCAGTGGTGAAGAATCCACCTGCCAAGCAGGAGACAAAGATTCGATCCCTGGGTCAGAAAGGTCCCCTGGGGAAGAGAATAGCAACCCACTTCAGTATTCTTGCCTGGGAAATCCCATGAACAAAGGAGCCTAGAGGGCTACAGTCCATGGGATTGCAAAAGAGTCAGACATAACTTAGAAGCTAAACAACAACAGCAACATATGAAATATTAGGGAGTAACCAAGTATTGATCAACAAAACTATACTGCAAGGTGAAAAATATAATTTAGTATTAAGTAAAATCAAAGTCATAGAGTTAATTGTCAGACATAAGGTCAACTATGATAAGAAATATTCTCGGAAGAAATGACAACAGTGTTTATAGTAATGAGATTTAGAATAATTTCATCTTGCCTCTATTTTCCAAAACACTTTATTATGTGGTTATATTACTTTAGTAAAGTAAAGTATATGAAATAAAATTTTAAACATTACCATTGAGAGTGGAAACTCAAGTTGTTCAAGAGCATAAACAGGCAGCCCACAGGCCCAGGCTCAGAGCACATGCAGAGATGCCAGAAGCGGACAGAAGTAAACAGAAGCACAAACGTGGTTCCCGTATGTGCAGTGGCTGCCAGACCCACAGGAGGCCCAGGGGAAATGGGCGTCCAGTGCGCCGGGATCTCCAAGTGTCCATGAGTCAAACTCGATACACCAGCTGTTGGTCTCAAGCTCTTATTGTCACAGGCCATAATCTCGGAGAACACTTAGCTCCTCCCACCAGGCTGTGGCCTGAACATTTGCTGGCTGGACTTTTCCACTGAACACAGATGCCAGCCCACAAGTGAAGGAGAATTACGCAGAATTTGTCTCATTTCGGGTGTCTTTGATTTTCCAAATCTTGAGATGATAAATATGGCCAAATAAGAAGCATCATCTCAGAACCACATCCAGGGATGTGGGTAGTGGGCAGGGGCCTTCTCTTTCCCTCTTAGCTCTTCTTCTGCAAATAATACTTTGAGACCAAGTGATCCTGGGAAGAAGTATACGCTATAGGGAACACAGACATCCTTAGGTTCTCAGTGACTTTCATGGACTCCTCCTTTTATTTTCTCCTACTTCTTACCAATGGGGTAACTTCTAATATGTTCTGTTTTAAAGGAAAGCTTTCTGCTCTGTGGAAAACTCAAAGTTGTGAAATGGCATTCCTGAACCATCCTGAGCTGGCTGGATGCTGCAGAATCTCCCAGGCCCAGCAAAATCCATTGATGTAAGACAAATCAGAGAGCCAAGATTCCTCATCAAGACCCCATATCTGATGAGCGTCATAAACTTGGGAGCTCTAGGAAGCCCAATTCAAAGATGAACTCCTGGCAATGGCTGCATTTTCCAAGGGGAATGCCTTCCCCTGAAATGAGAGAGTTGGCAGCTCCATCAGTCAGTATGGTCCTGGTACTGACCTAAGAAGGAATGGACAGAATTTATCCACCATGACTTTCTCAGCCACGGCCAGGTTCCAGGAACCTATTTCACTCAGTATTCACTCATGTCCTTTGCAATCTGAGATTAATGCTCCAAGTGAGAGATTCTGAACGCAAGATATCACAAGCTTTTGCCATCTCATTCTTAAGCCTCCTGTAATCCTCAGACTCTCATCCCCAGAAGTCAAGTACCAGCAACCCACATTGCCTGTGAAGTAGTTAGTACTTAAACCAGGTCAAAGGATGCATGTTGTTCTTTGACAACCTGACAGGGACTTCCCTGACCATCTGGTAGTTAAGATTCTGAGTTCAGAGTACAGAGGACATGGGTTCAATCCCTGTTAAGGGAACTAAGTTCCTGCATGTGGCATGGCATGGCAAAAAAATAAATAAACAAATAAAAGTTTAAAAATAAAGACCTGCAAGATTCAGCTTTACATCCTGCCTGAATGCCCCAGGTCACTATATCCCCCAAAAAACCAGGCAGCTCTTAATGAAATCTCTGGGCAGGGGAACACAATTTGTGTTTTAATTCTCAGTTTTCTTGAGGGAAAGTAACTTTTCCCATTGTCCCCAGTGAAGTCACCAAAAACTCTCCTGTTTTTTTTCTAAGCTCCATCTTTCCAGCCTCTTCATCATCTTTGGGACCATTCCCAAGAAGGCCTCTGGCTTCTCTAAATCTCTCTTAAAAGCCTTCCTTTTGTACTAAATGAAAGCAAGCTGACACATTCCCTGGACCCAGAAGTCTCTAGCTTTGCGTGGCCTGCAATTTTTCAAGAATGAAAAAAAAAAAAAAAAAAAACACAATAAAAAACGCATGTCTTTGAGGAATGAGTCAGAGGCATTAAAGTAACTCCTTGTGCAGGGGACTGTCTCCACAGGCTTGATACCTTGGCCCTGCTCTAGACATTTCTCATACTGGGAAGAGGTCTGAAATGTTAATGCCTTGGGACCCTGCCACAGTTTACAAAAAGCACCTTCTCCTTCAAAAGCTTCTGTGTTAACCAAAAGTGATTAAAACCAGGTCCTTGCCAAGGGCGTTCTTTCACAGTTCTGAACAAGTAAGGAAAAGCAGAGATGATTATCCGACCAGCCCGGCAGAGATTTGCTCCTTTCTATAAAAATATACATGCTGACAAAACAACAGCTGTAGATTTACAATTTGTCTGATTTGATCACCTTTCAGCACAAGAAAACCTGGCTTGTACACTCCATTAGAGGGGTTGCTGTGGGGACTATCAGGGGAGACAAGGCCCAGCCTGGGACCCAGAGCAGAGATCAAGCTCGGATATCACCTGAAACATCACTCCCGAGATCCAGCTGGAATGTCCCAGGCCCCCAGGAAAGGTCCCTTGATTTCTATGTTCCTGCAGCCTCATGGGTGACTCTTGCAGCACATTGCGGGGTGTGTGGTGATGTGTGCGTCTGTCCACCTAATGCAATAGCTTGTGAGTTCCTTGTTATTTCAGTGGGAGCCCATTAAGCTTTTTCTGAATCGCTAAGGGCTTTTCCCTGGAAAGCCAAGAGAGCTTCTCTTTCTTTTAAACAGACATAAAATGGGAAGAATCGGTACCTTCATTTTCATCCAGACAAAGCAGTGCTCATTCAGGCTACTGACAACATCATCTCAGGCAAACCGTGAAGATGTTGCAGGTTCACTTCCAGAAACAACAACAAAACAGACAACACAGCAAACCTAAAACAAGTCCCAAGAGTTTTTTGGTCCCTCAGTACCATAAAGTTATGTTTATACTATGCTGTAGTCTCTTAAATGTGCAATACAGGATCATGTTTTTTAAAAAGTGTACATATCTCCACTAAAATATATTTTATTGCTAAAAATGTTAACAACCATCTGAGTCCTTGGTAAGTCATAATCTTTTTACAATAGTAACATCAAAGATCACAGATCACCATCACAAGTATAATAATGAAAAAGTTTGCAATAATGTGAGAAATACCAAAATGAGACACAGAGACATGAAGTGAGTAAATGCTATTGGAAAAAATGGTGCTGATAGACTTGCTTGATGCAGGGTTGTCACAAACCTTCAATTTAAAACAAACAAACAAAAAAAGAAAAATAGCTGTTTGGTTTGGTTGGGGATATTGGACCTGGGGGCATGCAGGCAGGATGGAAGGCTGAATCTTGCAGGTCTTTATTTTTTTGTTTTTATTAATTATTATTTTTTTTTTGGTCATGCCATGCTACATGCAGGATCTTATTTCCCCCACCAGGGACTGAACCTGTGCCCCCTGCATTGGGAGCTCAGAGTCTTAACCACCAGATGGCCAAGGAAGTACCTTGCAGGTCTTTAAAAACAGGAACAATGTATGAAACACAATAAAGAAAAGCACAATAAAATGAGGTCTGCCTATAATTGTAAGACAGATCCAAAGGTACTGCTTCTTGTGGGCAGAATTCAACTAAAAAGTTCCCAGTTCATGGATACTGAAGATGCAAGAACACCAGACAGGAGAATGGATGCTCTTGCCCAGCACCTCCGCCCATCAAGTGGTACCCACCCTCTCTCCCAGAGACAGCCTTAGGAAAGAATCAGTTCAGCTCTCCACCATAGCAGAAATCAAAACCATGCAATTTAAAACAATGAGGTGCTATTTCCAGTCTATAAAATTAACAAAGTTTTAACTGATAATGACAGTTTTCATAAGGCCATGTTCTAATAAATACTCTCTTACACTACTGTGTATGTAAGGGGTGGGGGAGATTTATTGGTGCACATTTTCCAAAAATCAGAATATATTCAAGGATCTTAGAGATGCAAACAAAGATACATGCTTTAACATGTCCACTGAAGCTTTATTTTCAAATAAAGAAATTTAAAACAAACTCAGCTATGAACAAACTGTGGTGATGTACTAGTATACGCTAAGCTGTGCAAAGTATACACTAAGTAAAGGTTGAAATTTCACCATCTCGACACAACTGAACTTTATTTCTTACTTAAAGTCTAATATATGTTGAACATCTCCAGGCAGCTTTCCCCCAAGCAGAGACTCTTAGATCCATGCTGCTTTCATTTGCCACCTGCCATCCGCCGTTACTGATGAGGGGACAGAAAAGCCTGGGGAGCATACTGGGTTTTTTCAATTATTTGTTTGTTTATTTTTGGCTGTGAGGGGTCTTGGTTGCTGTGCATGGGCTTTTTCTAGCGGCAGCAAGCAGAGGCTACTATTCGTGTGGTGCACAGGCATCTCATGGCGGTGGCTTCTCTTGTGGAGCACGGGCTCTAGGCATGCAAGCGTCAGTCATTGCAGCACGTGGGCTCAGAAGTTGTGGCTACCTGGCTCTGGAGCACTGGCTCAGTAGTGGTGGCGCAAGGGCTTAGTTGCTCTGCGGCATGGGAGATCGTCCCAGATCAAGGATAGAACCCATGTCCCCTGCATTGGCAAGTGGATCCTTAACCACTGGACCACCAGGGAAGCCCCTGGGGAACATACTTTTCTGAGAGCAGCGTGGTTCTCCCTCATCTGCACTTGCAATGTTTTACTAAGCTGTTCATACAGAATCATGTCACAGGTTCTCCACAACATTTCCTCTCTCTGAGCATCAGGGAAATGTGGGTTTCCAGATCTCCTCTGCAGTCTGATTGGACCAACAGGTTGAAATTCTGGCCAATGGGATATGGCACCTTGGCCCTTTGTGCCTAGGACAGCACTCCTGGTTTATTTGTCTTTGGCCAGTTTTGCCTTGAATTTCATGACTTTATATTTTCCCCCATTTAGTCCTTTGTACTATGTGTCCCCAAATGAGAATACAAGGCTTCATGAGGAGAGGAGTTTGGTCTGTGTTGTTCACTGCAGTATTTCTGAACTAGACTATATATACATATGTTGGGGGGGGGGGTGGCGGGGACAGGTGGAAGGAAAAGGTGACAAGAATTAATAAAAAATAAGTAAATTTTCCACACAGTGTGCTTAACCACTGAAATGAGGACACATAAAATGGTTCAAAGGATAAAGTTCTGGTCAAGGACAAATCATAATATGAGAAGAATCAGGGAAAATGGCATTTTTCTCATGTGAAAGTTGCCTTATTTCTATCCTTCCATATGAGTATCCCACTCACAGCTCTGTGATCAGCCAGGTGGCACCAAAAGGCTAATGACTTCCTGGGTGTGCATAAAAGCACTCTAGGCTGGGGGCCAGGAGACCCCAGGCCAGTTATAGCTATGCCCTGGGTCTGAGATTTTCCTACTGTGAAATTAGAGGGCAAATAACATAAAACAGCGAGAGATTCTAAAATTCTTCAGGAACTGAATTCAATATGTATAAGTGAGATATTTCTATTTGGAAAATGGACTCCAAGCAGATTTGTTGCATGAAAGCATGTTTTGATAGCATTCTCTTGGTATTAGCATACAACAGAGAAATGATCGCCATGTCAGACCAGCAAGACTGATATCAAGAACCCTTTGTTGAGGCTAGAATACTGTTCTATATGATTTTCTAATCTTGGATTGCTGACACCAACTTATCAAGTGGGACACTGGGGCACAGAAGGCCTAAGCAAGTGTTCAGAGTAAAAGAGGTTACACGCCCAGCTAATATTCAACCCTCTATAAAATCTTGACCTAACTTGAGTGAATATTGGACTCAAAAGGCATAGCCTTTCGGGAGGTCATGCTGCTTCAGAAGAAAATAAATAAGTGCCACAAGTCTTTGCTCTTCTTCACCAAACTGTGGCCTAAATACCAGGGCCCTTTAGAAGACAAGAATGACAGACAAGTACCAGGTGGAAACAATTAACCCAAAATTCTATCAGCCCAGGTGGCTCTGGCCTAGACACTCCATCTCCATCCCCCAAACCATTATGATGGATAAAGAAGGCCAGTCCCCCAAAGACAGACATTTGAGATTCTTTGAGATTCTAGGTCATGCCCTCATGTCACCTTTTAAAAAGAACCAGCTTGAAGCAGGGGGACCTTCTTTGAAATTCTGTTGCCTGTCCCAAGTAGACCTTGCAGGCTTCTGTTGCGCTATTCATTTAATAGGAAGCAAAAGCAAATGATGATGGTGTGACGTTTTAGTGCTGCCTTTGCCTTAAATGATAGGAATTATCGTCCTACCCAGAGAAGAGTGCTGTATTCAGATAGCCCTGGAGTCAACATGGCCACCTCCTCGGTGTCTGGCCTCTACAACCTAGCTTTCCAATGTCCTTTCAGAGAGGTGTAATAATGGGGCCTGCTCCAAGGAACCAATTGGGAAAATACAGCTTCTGTGTTCCCAGACGAAATCTGCCCCAGGACCTCAAAATATTCAGAGGACCAATGGAAAGAACTCTGCACTTATTAGCTGTGAGAACCTTAAAATGAGAAGCCACTTGAGTGCAATGGTAATGCATAATAGAATATCCGCATTAGACAAACAAGAGCACTGGGAAGAGAAATAAAATTGTACCTGATTAGATCAACACACTAAGGGAGAAAAAAAATCTAGACCAAGTGATTTTTATTACAAAGGTAGTAAACAAAATGGAAGAAATGAATTGCTCAGTATCTACATTTGAAGTCAGTGTGTATGGGCTGAATTTCCTTATCCAAATGTAAAGATATTCTGGTAGCATAGGGTTAAAATTGTGCACCAAACCATCTAGATAACAAAAACTGACATCAAAAGCAAAATTATGGAGGACCACAACCTCCACAATGATAGAGGAAATATATTTCCTATTCATCCTGCTGCAAAGTAGAGAGGAAAAGGCAGACTGACCGGGCGCCTCAGAACCGAAGCCATGATATGGTGGTGAGTTCCTGGGATTTTCTTTTGAATTCATATATTCTAGACTAGGTGCTAGGGAAGATAGTGACCTGAAAATGCCAATAGGTGCAGAAAACAAGGGCTCGCCAAGAAAAGCCATTTTTTTTTTTAACAATTGAAAAAGCAGAATTAGGGTAGCATCATAAGACCAAAAAGATTTGACAGAACACATGGACAACAAGAAAGTGATTTTGTTCTGTTTTCTATAAAGAAGTGAGCATCACCCAAATTCCCAATATCCTAAGATCTTCACCATTAATATTCTAGAACCAAACTTTCTTGTATAATTTTAATCACACACACATGTATTTTATTTTCCCACAACCGGGGCATTCATGCTGCACTCTCTAATACCTTGAAGGCAGGCTAGGCTACAGCCAAGTCAGGCAAAGGGCTGGCTGGGTGCTGGTCTCCCTGGGGGTAATTGGGGACCTCTGGTTGAATCCTCAGAGCCTGGTATTCCCTGTGGCCCAGAGCCAGGCAGGTGAGACTGCCTTCCCAGCCCTGGAACAGAACGGGCTGGGGTTATACAGAAGCCAAGAGAAAAAAGTTAGAGATGAAGTAGCTGAGATCCATCCTTTTTAACATTAAAAGAAAATCCAGTTGTCTTTCTACAGGCCCTTAAGAAATGAGAAAAAAAAACCCAGAGGCTTATACTGACACAATTAATACTTTACTTAAAAATCAATTGTCAATAAAATGTTTTTACATCAAACCAATCCCATGGATAGAGGAACCTGGCAAAGTACAGACCATGGGGTTGCAAAGAGTCAGACACAACTGAGCAACTAAGCATGATGAAGCCCAAGGAAGTGCAAATATCCAACAAAGACTCTACTAATTCTTTTGCCAGACCATAGTCAACTTAGTGAGCAGACTAGAAGCAGAGCAGAAATGAAACCAACCTGGAAGTGAAATGAGGACAAGGAATGTGCTGGCAGAGGACTGAGGATCAGTCTCCTGGAACCATAACCCACCAGGGCAATCAGAATCAGCCAGCCCCTCAGTAATCAAGAACCGACCATCACACAGAACAAGAAAAAAGACAGCACCTATAAGAAAATGTCCTACTAAAAGCCTGCATTCTGTGTTAGTGTGGCGGTGATTATTCTTCAAGGGATGTGTATGAGTGTTTGTATTGTTGTTGTTCAGTCTCTAAGTCATTGTCCAACTCTTTTGTGACCCTGTGAACTGTAGCACCGCCAGGCTTCTCAGCCCGTGGACTTCTCCAGGTAAGAATACTGGAGAGCCGTGCCATTTCCTTCCCAGGGGATCTTCCCAACCCAGGGATTGAACCCAAGTCTCCTGCATTAGCAGGCGGATTCTTTACCACTGAGCCACCAGGGATACCAAGCGTATGTGTGCATGCACTATTTGTATGTACTTATAATTTTTTGACTCATTTTTTTCACTTAGTAGATTTTGCTCATCCTCCCTCTGCATAGATGTAGATTAACTCATCCTGCTTCATCTGCCAAGTGAATTAGGAGTTCACTGCAGGGCTGAGTCATCGGGTTGGTGTTTCCTGGTTTATGGTGTAGGCCAGAGTCAGCCAAGGTTCCCTGCGCCCCTGCTCACAGGGGTTCAGAGCTTACAGGCACGTCTTTCTCATCCATACACAGGCTGAGTAAGATGAAGCTCAGCAGGCCATTAGCAGGGTCTCCAAAGTCCTTCCCTCCAACCCTGCTTTCTGCATGTTGAGTGGATTACAGGCTCTCTGCAGCAGCCTATCCCTTCCCTCTGAGATCCTGAAAATCTGGAAATCACTGGCTCCAATGCTGTCAACTTCCTATCATCCAAAACTTCCTTGATGTCTCAGGGCCATTTACAGAATCACCTTCCATCTTCCAACTGCTTTGCAGACATTTCCTTAATTTCTCCTCTTCAAAGATAAACACATGGGCCCAACTTGAAAATGTGAAACTGGAAAATGTGGATTCTCAAATCATCAAGGGAAGACAGAAGAACTTGTTCAAAGACAGACCCAGGGAAGGGCGTGATGTAGCCAGAGAATCTTAGGAACATAAATGGAAAGAGCAGAGGACAGTGGGAACATTTGTTTAATAAGCATTTACAGAATGCCTTCCAGGTGCCAGGTTTCTGCAAAGTCGCAGAGGAGGAAGTGAAAGGGACAGCCAGGGGCCAGAAGGTGCAGGACTTTGCCAGATCCACATGATATTTCTTCTGTGGTATTAGGGTTTTCTTATCATGTGATGGTTGAAGTCCCTAACCACACCCTGTAGTATCACTGGGAGCAGGCACCATACTAGTCCAGCTTCATGGAGTGAGAGGGGCAGCCACAGAAATGAAGCCCTTGGCCAGAAGAAAGAGTTCAAATGAGTGCAAAGTTCCAGTAAAACCCAATTTTTTAAATATTTTTTAAAATTTTTCTTCTTTGAGATATAATTAACATACAGCACCACAAAGGTTTAAGGTGTACAGCATAGTGATTTGACTTACATATCTCATGAAATGATTACCATAATACATTTAGTAAACATTCTTCATCTCTTACAGACACAAAAGAACAGGAAAAGAAAAAAAATAATATTTTCCTTGAGATGAGCACTCTTACAAAATGCTCTAATAACTTTCATATAAAACATATAGCAAAAAAAAACATATAGCAGTATTAATTGTGTTAATCATAGTGTATATTACATCCCTAGTATTTATTTATCTTATAACTAGCAGTTTGTACCTTTTGATCACTTCTGTCATCATACAAAGATATTACATTGTTATTAATTATATTCCCAACACTGCATATTTCATTGCTGGGACTCATCAGTAAAACTCAATTTTTAAATAAAGTTATCAGATCAGAAATCCAAACAGTGAGCACTTAAGAGCAAGGAGGTATATAAAATAAGAAAGTGCTGCACTCGGCACTTTTTTTGAATGGATGAGAGTTATGGCCATTGTGCTTTCAGTGCCTGGGAAGGGTTATAAATAGCCAGGGGGAAGGGATTTTCCCATATGCTCTATCAAACACACTCACACGCACACACAGACTTTAACACTCTTGATTTTTCAGACATTCCAAATTTTAAAACAAATAAGTTATTGGAATAGAAACATGAAGTGTGCCAAGTTTTCACCAGCAACCAAAGGAGCCAAAAGTATGAACATGTGAAACTTCAGGACACAAACCAGGAGTCTGACCCTTGGTGGAGAGAGCGGGTCCCCCTCAGAGCCAGGCAAGGGAGGACAGGCATGGGAGGGTGGGTTCCCAGGTAGGAGCCTTGCTTCAGTTATTGGACAGAACAACTGTATTGTGAATATCCACCCTTCCTGGAGCTCCCAGACGGCTCCTTCCATGGAAGGGTCCAGCCCAGCTTGGGGAGAGGAAGCTCTGGAAAGTTGGGGAGCATGCTTATTCCCATTTACCCTGATCTCTGGGACCTGAGGGGTGGGAGTCAGTTCAGGAGGGACACATGCCCCTTTACAGCCAGTCTTAGAAGGAAGCTTCTCCAAAGGAGGGCAAGGATGGCCACAGTTAGAGACCAAGGTCCCTGGAAAGGAAGACAAAAGGCCAGTCTGGAGGCAAGTCTCAGTGGCTGTTGTGATGTGTCCCCTTGCTTCATCTTCAGGCCGTTCCTACTGCCACATGTCTTCCCCAGATGACCATTCTACAAGCTTCCAGGTGACTCTGATCTGGCCTGAGACCCACTGATTCACAGAGTTCTCCAACTGGAGAAAACGCACAGGAGAAGGAGACCTAGTCAGAGGGAAGACCAGGTCAGGGAATGACTTTGGTTTTAGTCTAAACCACAGACAAGGAAAATTAGAGCTTTCTTTCATTCAGGGTCCCCCATCTAGGAAAAGAAAAAGTCAAGTTGAGGGAATTCCATGGTGGTCCACGGGTTAGGACTCTGCACTCTCACTGCAGAGAGCATGCTCTGATCCCTGGTCAGGAAACTAAGATTCTGCAAGCCTCACAGGGCAACCAAAAAAAAAAGAAAGAAAGATTAGTGAATAGGATTCAAGTTGGGAGCAATAGTTTTTTTTTTTTTATAAAAAACCGAGCTGGGAGATATTTCAAGGTTACACAGTTATGATGACTTCCACCTACACATGATTCATTCTTGTCCTGGAAATGATCAAAGGAAATCTGCTTATAAACAACAATGCCACAAGAATAAAACCAGAAGGACAATTGGGAGAGAGGTGTTCTCGTGCCTAGCGGCTGCTTTGCCATGCTTAGAGGGCATTTGCAGCAGAATAAGCAATAGAAATATGTATTTATCATTCATTCATCTAATTATTCTTTAATCAAATGCTATTTTCTGAGTATGTTGGGAACTGAGGGCAAAGGGAGAGACAGCAATCAATTCATTTAACAAATGTATACTGAGCACCTATTGCACATAATAATTGTATGATTCCTGTGTGTCATCACTTGGATTCCAGTCACATAAGGGTACTGTCTATGTTCCAGGGGGTAAAGGTGCACGTGTGTTTGTTAAATTTTGTCTATACCCCAACTTTGGTGTACCTCATGTAGGTTTAGCCAACAATCATTCCTATAAGGTTGATAAGGTTATGATGCTATGGAATAAAAAAGTCACTGCTGTGTTGTGATGGCTAGAACAATTTTTAAGACAGGAACTTCCTGAGAACAAATGATGTGTTACTTCACAACAAATGGAGAAAATGTTGTAATCTGTTCAATTACCAAAGCATATAGTCCCAGTTACGGTGTAATTTGGAATTCTAGGTCAACTGAGTTTTACACTATTTATGGATTTATGCCTGCCAAAGAGACGGTTTTCAACTTGAAATGTGATCCAGTGTTTGACTTTGGAACTGGTGTTCTAATGCAGCTTATTCAGTTCTCATGGCCATATATTAATGCTAGTTAGATTTAGAAATCTGAGGGACAAAGGCAGTCATGAGATATTTTAAAATGCAACCCTATTTCTAAGCCACTAGCCTCTGATGCTGCATATTTTGCTTGGTGTCCAGATGGGGAACACATTTTTATCAGCCTGCATGCTCCCAGCTTGCATGTTAATAATGGGTACACACTTTGGTATTATGCCAGCCTTATCCTGGCAACTATTTTTGGATGGACTATTTCCAGTGAAAACAACTGCTTCCCAAGTAGTTTTAAGTGAAGTACCCAATTAGGAACAGAAATTTGCAATGGTTGATAGATTCTCAGCTTTAAGAAATAAACTAATCGTCAATTCCAAGCTGCCTAAGAAACTACTCCAGAATAAGAAACCACAACCAGGAAGTGATAAGCCATTACCAAGAGCAGTCTTTAAAAATCAAAGGAAATATGAGACTAAGAAAGCTGCAAAGCAGGAAGTGACTAGAACCAAGACTTGGCACCTACCCCTGCCCCCCAGAGCACCCCCACAGAACACTGTGTCTCCGTTAACATCTGGAGACCATGAGGCAGACGAAAAATTCAAGATACTAAAGGAGACCCAAAAGCAACTGAACCTTGAAAGAATAAGCAGCCACTGAAATATGACTAGAAAAACAATAAATTGGAGAAAATTCAAAAAGATATCACCCTTCTCCAGGAGCTGGAAGATTTGGAATTGGTTATGTTAAATATTTAGAGAAGGCAAGCTGTTAGCATAAACCAGGAAACACATCCTGTGTATTAAACCTGGTGGAGCACCCTGAATGTCACCAGGCCACCACAGACCCACCATGTACGGCTCATCTATAATGCAACCATTTAGCCAAGCTTTGACATACATGTGAAAATGAAGTGTTAGTCACTCAGTCATGTCTGACTCTTTGCAACCACCCCACAGACTATAGCCCGCCAGGCTCCTCTGTCCGTGGCATTCTCCAGGCAAGACTACTGGAGTGGGTAGCCATTCCTTTCTCCAGGGGATCTTCCCAACCCAGGGATGGAACCTGGGTCTCCTGCATTGCAGGAGGATTCCTTACCATCTGAGCCACCAGGGAAGCCCTCAGTTAATAATGTCCACTAAGGCAACCTTCTCTACCTTTCAATACATGTTGAAGAAAAGAGATATCAATTTCTTAGCTAAGCTCAAGATATTGAAAATCAAGTATCATTTTTATTTAGTATAATTTACCATGTATGGGGAAAGACATTTTAAATTTAAATAAATGTAACCCATTTGACTGCTTTAAAGTAGTGCAAAACAAGCCAGGTGAACAAAAGCTTGAGAATAAATGTTTTCTCCTAAACCTGTACTAACTCACTAAGTTGATCAGCATAACCTCAGAGTAATTTTGTAGAAAAGTGAATTGCTTTATAGCACAGTTCTTTTGAGAATCCTTAAAATTTTAATTTTTAAACCAAGACTCAGGCTTTGCTCTATCCAGTGAGGAACCCCACAAGAGCCTGGATACATGGGTGTCATTTCCCCCTCACAAAAGGAGTTTCAGCAATCTTTTTAGTGGCCTTGAATGGTCAGAGATAGAGTTGGACACATAATACTGGTATGTGGAAGTCCCCATTCATTTATGCATATGTATTTCATGCCTCCCATGAGCTAAGCTTCGTCTAGACATAGTCAAGATATAATAAAATGTACCATGTGGAGTCTTTCATGAAGGAGATTAATAATATGTTAAAGTTTTTAGCAGGTAGAAGAACTTAAAAGGGCTAAGAAACAAACACACACACTAAAGAGAACATGGAGAAAAAAATACAAGGTGGCAAGAAAAGGATCCCCAGAGAAACTGCTTTGAGAAACCAGAGGGAGGGAACCACTCAGCCCCTGACTGGTGATGACACTTGTAAGGGAAGCCCAGGAAGTCGGGTTTCCTCTAGCTCTGAATTCATGGAGATATGGTAACAGAGATGCTCTGCAGAAGCAGGGCTCTGTGAAGCATCCACTGGAGGCAGATGATGGCTGAAGTTTGTGGGGAGGGTACCATCTGCCCACTGAGCAGTAGGTCTTCTCTGGTTTTTCTCCATTTTCAGTTTTTATCTTGAATCCAAATTTGAGTTGCTTGCCCTGTTGCAAGACACAGAATTTCTTTTTGAAACTTTACGCAGCTGATCCTAGGTACCACACATACTGTACCTCAATTCTAGAAACCATGCTTCTTCCCCATGTGGGTGGCAGGATGCTATCCTTAAACTTTATAATGTGGAAAGCAGGCTGACGAGGGAGTGTGTTCATCAGCTGTCATGCTCTTTATTTCTGCATTGATCATGACCAGGCAAACAGGATGCCCATGCCACAGGACACCTTCAGACTGAGGTTACTGGGAAGGAGATGCTTACTTAGAGCAACAGCTACTTAGAGGGGTAGGAATCTCTCCTAAAGGGAAAAGGCAATTCTCCCACAAAAATAAAAGCTCTCAAGGCAAAAATTTCTTGCCATTGCCCAGGGAGGGATAATAGAAATAAAAGGCTTCATTTCCTTCCTGCATATCTTAGTAGAAGCCACCCAAGCCAGCCAGGGCACTGGTTTCCCAGCACAGAGCCTCTGATGAGGTGAGCCAGGCACCGCCTGGAAAGCAAAGGGCAGCTTCTACTGAAGGGAAACAGATCTTCCCGTGAGTTCTCAAGAAAGTGCTGGAATTCCTCCTTGCACTGCTGTAGCCCTGTGACCCACATCCTTCCCTTAATTCCTTGGCTGAAGAAACAGCAGGAAAAGGTTTCGCTTCCCTCTGCTCCTGGAAAACCATTTGAAGTCTGGTTCCTGTCATCCTTGCAGCCGGGTCCTTTCTCTGGGAGAAACTGATTGAGTAGGGTGACCAAGAGATTTATTCTCAGGCCTGAAACCAGAGACCAAGGAAGGGTCTGGGAAGGCAAAGGAAAATAAGAATCACGTTGAACTTCATAAGCTCTTTTTGTGGTTGATAGGGGAATTGAGGAGGGAAGAAGAGAAAAGGAAGATGTTCCTGCCTTGCTTCTGCTCCACTCCAGCTAGGAAACCATACACTGTTCCATCCTGCCCAACATCTGCCTCAGCAGGCTCGGGATATTGATGGGAATGTAGTGACCGAGGTAGCATATTTATCATTCACACTGTCTTAGAATCAACTGCATATGATCCCGGGCCTCCTTGGAATCTGCTCTCTATCCATTCTGTAATCAGAAGCTGTCATTTTGTTCACATACAGTTACTAAGTTATTTCACATTTGTTCACTCAAATCAGTTTACAATGTGGGGAAAGCACCAAGGGGGGACTCTGGGCTCTAACAGTGAACAAGAGACAGATGGCTGTGTCCTCAGGGAGCTCCCAGCCTAGTACAGAGACAGGCATGAAAAAAGGTCTTAAGTCCAGGATGTTGTGATAAACGTGAAGAACACAAATAGAACCTAAGACGCAATGTGTTAGTAATTCTACAAATGCAAATAGGTGTGATTCCTAAATTAAAAGTCAGAAAGGGAAATAAGAAGGAGTGCATTATTCCCTGGATACAGGGTCATCTTTGGAGGGATGACAAGGTTTTGAAACTGGCCGTTTGTGCATGGAAGAGCTTATACATTGAATAGTTTCACTGCAGGTTGGTGGGATGGCTGACCGACAATGATACTAGTGACCCTGAAATGCCAGGACATGTAGTCCTTTTCTCTGAGTAGTTCGGTTGTTCCATGAAAAACCCTACAATTTCCCATGTTGACAGTGGAAGTCTAAGGATGTCTCTAAATCTGTTAGCAACTAATTTAATTTTCCTTTTCTCACCCAATTTTGTTTGCTTGATGTCTTCAAATACAGAACCTCTTTGTTCCCATTTCTTTAGCAAAAGAAATCTCAAGCATTCACTTTGGGTGACAGAGGTGGCTATATAGATTGCGGCACCACGTGCAAAATTAAAATGTGGTTCCCCTTGTTCAAAAGCTGGAAAAAATGTTGTCAAAAGTTCTCAAATATAAAGCTTTTCCCTTCTTCCATGATCTGACCTCTCCTGAAATCATTTAGAACTATAAATTCAAGTTTGTATTAATTGTCATTACTTATTTTAAAAATAAATACTTATTTAGAATTAATTGTGTTTTGGCTGACCACTATTCCCTATATTCCAAGTCTTCTTAAAGTTTAATTATCAATATTTTTGCTTTATTTTGCTGGAATAGAGTCTCCAAATTTTCTGGTAAGGCCTCTCACTGGTAAACTTCCAGAGTTCTTAAAAGGCTTTAAGAAACTATTTTTCCCTAGTATTTATTTGTTTTTATATTGCTTGGGATAGAATTCCAGTTAAAAAATCACATGGCAACAATTTTGAAGAAATTGCTCTATTGCTTTCAGAAATCCTCTCTTGCTTTTAAGAACTATAACTCCAATCTGTTCTTATTCCTTTATAGAGAAATTACATTCTCTCTTGTTTTGCTTTATTAGCCTTTAGGAAACTTTTTTCCTGCAATATCACCACAGTGTGTACATGTGGTTTGTTCATTACATTTGACCTACCTAACACCTAGTGGGCTATTTAGATTCGAGGACTCTTGTCTTCGTTTCTGAAAATTTTGTCCTCTGTTATTTATTCCTCCCTTCACTTCTCTGCTTTGTTTTCTTTTTTTTTCCTTTTACAAATTGAATTAGGCAGAATTTGGAGTAATGTGATATGTCTCTCTGTCTCACTATGCTCCTTTAATACCTTCTGTTTCCTTGTCTTTGGGGCTATATTTTGGAAGAATTCTTTGTTGACATCTTCCAGCTTACAAATTCAATTTTCAGCTACATTAATTCTGCTCTTTAACCCACTTTTTTATATCATTGACTTTATTTTCTTTTCTCCAGATCTCTGAGTTTTGAAATAATTTATTTAGAAAATACTCTCATCCATTTTTACATTACTATATCATTTACTAATGTTAATTATACTTATTCTAAGGAATGTTTTGATGCTTTTAAAGTTTATTTCCTGAGGCAATATCTTTTTCATGTTATTTTTAATTTCAATATACTTTCAAAGTAATTTTACATATCATTCTAAAGATGCTGATTTTCTTACAGTGTTTTTAGGTTCTTTATGTTTGTTCACTTGACTATAGATGGATACATATTACTGCTGAGTTAGGATTGCCAGATATGTAGATATAGATGTATGCTGGATTTAGAAGAGGCAGAGGAATCAGAGATCAAATTGCCAATATCCATTGGATCATCAAAAAGCAAGAAAGTTCCAGCAAAATACCTACTGCTTTATTGACTATGCAAAGCCTTTGACTTTGTGGATCTCAACAAACTGGAAAATTCTGAAAGAGATGGGAATACCAGACTACCTTACCTGCCTCCTGAGAAATCTGTATACAGGTCAAGAAACAACAGTTAGAACTGGACATGGAACAACAGACTGGTTCCAAATAGGGAAAGGAGTATGTCAAGGCTGTATATTGTCACCCTGCTTATTTAACTTATATGCAGAGTACATCATGAGAAATGATGGGCTGGATAAAGCACAAGCTGGAATCAAGATTTCTGGGAGAAATACCAATAATCTCAGACAGGCAGATGACACCACCCTTATGGCAGAAATTGAAGAAGAACTAAAGAGCCTCTTGATGAAAGTGAAAGAGGAGAGTGAAAAAGTTGGCTTACAACTCAACATTCAGAAAACTAAGATCATGGCAACCAGTCCCATCACTTCATGGCAAATAGATGGGGAAACAATGAAAACAGTGAGAGACTTTATGTTGGAGGGGCTTCAAAATCACTGCAGATGGTGACTGCAGCCTTGAAATTAAAAGACGCTTGCCCCTTGGAAGAAAAGCTTCCCTGATCAACCTAGACAGCATAATAAAAAGCAGAGACATTACTTTGCCAACAAAGGTCCGTCTAGTCAAAGCTGTGGTTTTTCCAGTAGTCATGTATGGATGTGAGAGTTGGACTAAAGAAAGCTGAGCACCAAAGAACTGATGCTTTTGAATTGTGGTGTTGGAGAAGACTCTTGAGGATCCCTTAGACTGCAAAGAGATCCAACCAGTCAATCCTGAAGGAAATCAGTCCTGAATATTCATTGGAGGGACTGATGCTGAAGCTGAAACTCCAATACTTTGGTCACCTGATGCAAAAAACTGACTCAAAGAAAAGACTGTGACACTGGGAAATATTGAAGGTGGGAGGAGAAGGGGATGACAGAGGATGAGATGGTTGGATGGCATCACTGCCTCAATGGACATGAGTTTGAGGAAGCTCCGAGAGTTGGTGATGGACAGGGAAGCCTGGCCTGCTGCAGTCCATGGGATCACAAAGAGTTGGACACGACTGTGTGACTAAACTGAACTAAACTAAACATATATATAGATAGATAGATAGATATTGAAGGGATGGCATATGTCTTCCCAGGAAGACAGTCTATTCTGGTATTTAATATTTCATGTACTTTGGGTGATCGACTAACCAGCAATGCCAATTACTAGCTACCTGACTTTGAGTAAATTATTTGTCTTTTCTGATACTCAACTTTCTAATCAGAAAAAAAAATGGGTACAGCATAAAAATAAGATTAGGATTAAGTATAACCTTGCAAATCTATACACTAGTGCCTGGCAATAGTAAACAATAACACAAATGTTAACTGGTGTTTCAGTTGGTTCAAGTCAGAACCCAGGAGTGGGAGAAGTTGACATCCAAAGAACTGAGTCAGTTACAGTAGAACTGGTAATGCGATGATGGATGAAATATTTTGATAAATAGGAGATGTCCAAGTGCCTTGCTCACTGTCCCCTCATTGAAACCTGCCACTCCACCTCCATCTCTTATCCTGAAACGTCAGGTGGGAGAAGCCTTAAGGAACTCCATGTAGCCCCAGGCCTGGTAGGAGAGTCTATAACCGTTGGGTATTGCAGCTTTCTGCTGAGGATAGGAACCCAGAGCGTGCCCTGGGATTTCCGTCCTCCTGGCCCATCTGTTCTGTGTTTTTGTCTTGATTTCCACTGGTAGCTTTCAAGGACAGCAGAGCATCTTCTTTCCTCCCAAGAAATAAGCAAGGCAAACTGTAGCCAAAATCAGCAGCTGCTGGTGTGCTTAACTGGGAAAATAATCTCCCAGAGCTGCCAAGGCTATATGATAGAAGGGGATCGAAGAAGCTTGAGGTTCTCTTCCCAAGACATAAAGTAAGTTTTAGTACCAAAAAAATCACATCGCTCACTTCCACACAGGAGACCCCCAGGTGTTTTTCAGAGACACTGTCCAACTATTTGTGGTGGGCTGCACTGGCCCATAAATAAATCTCCAATTGTTTCTGCTTGCCTGTGTTTTCTCCATTGCCTAAAATTTCCTTGAAATGGAATTCCCGGGACATCCTGATAGCAGGAGAAACCTTGCACCCGGCCACATCGTTTTCTAGACTAACCATCATTTCTGCCCCCCAGCTCTAAAATCAATGTGTGAGTACAGACTTGGTGTCAATCTGTGGACACTGGGTTTGTCCAGGCATGGAGAAGGAGACACAGTGCTGAGAAGATGAGCTGGTGACCTTGGATGTTAATCAATACTACCTGATAGCAACCAGCTCCTCAGTTACAATCCTGGCAAATGAGAAACTAAACTGGGGCAGGGAAAGTCATTCCCACCCCCATCCTCACATTCCAGTCCTGCTCTCTTCTCTCCACCTCACCCTGGGGGATTTAGTTAAGTTAAGTTGCACCACCCCTCCCCCACCGCCACCACCACCCTGCCACCTGGACGTCCCTCTCCAGCCAAGGGGCCAAGAGACAGGATGACTGCAGGGCGGGAGCAGACTTACATCTCTCCAAGTGTTGGAAGGAGCGGACGAGTCCAGCTGAGAGCTCTTCTTCTTAAATGCCTCCAGCCCAGCCAGTCTGGAGAGAGCAGGTCTGCAAACAGGAGTGAACAAGGGTCAGAAGGGAAGGGATAGCCTCTGGAGCTAATGCCAAGGCTGGAACCTTGCACCTCCAGACCAGCTTTAACTGGAGATTAGTCTGGCATTGGGTCAAGAATAAGATCCTAAATTGGAGCTGAAGACTGAGCATCCAGGCTGAGCCACACAGCAAATCAGGCCAGCTGACATATTACTGCCCTGGCTGGGTTCTCCTCTCCCGAGGCCAGCTTGTTCCCAGTGCTGTGGGACTGTCCTTCCTACTATACTCTCAACCCCATCCCCAGAATTAGGCCTTATCCAGGTCTCTCTGGGCTTGCCAGGTGGCGCTAGTGATAAAGAACTCGCCTGCCAATGCAGGAGACTTGAAGAGACACGGGTTCAAACCCTGGGTCGGGAAGATCCCTTAGAGGAAGGCATGGCAACCCACTCCAGTGTTCTTGCCTGGAAAATTCCATGGACAGAGGAAACTGGTGGTTCCATAGGGTTGCTAAGAGTTAGGCACAACTGAAACAACTTAGCACGCACACATAGGTCTCTCTCCTCTTAGGGAAGGGCTTCTCCTGACAATGGCCAGGGCTTTGTATGCTACCAGTGACTACTTCAGGGTTGCAGGTATCAAATTTCTCTTTGATCCTTCCATTCAGGTATCCCCTGCCTCCCACACCAGGACAGTTTTGACAGTTTCCCAGACTGGACCTGGGTTACCACTTGCTCTCAAGAGGCATGGAGCAGAGGAAAGTGCTCTCACTAATACCATTGCCACTGCCTTACCATCTCAAGCCAGCAATATCCTTCTCTCAGCCTGAATAAGTCACCTGTGAACCTCACCTCCGATATTATCTCCTCCAGGAATCCTTTCTTGCCTCCTCCCCACTTGGTTTAGGTGTCTGACCTGCCACCTTGTATGCCCCCTTCCCTCCATCTTACACTAATTGACTTCCTCTGTGATCTTGTCTGTGTTCAACACTGGACCAAGAGCCCTCAGATCATAGGGACCATGTCTATCCTGCCTTTTTAATGTGATGTTCCCTCACTCCTAGCTGGCACAGCAGAGGGCAAGTAGATAGTATATCCCAATGGATATACTCTATTTCTCTGGAATTGAACTTACCGAAGATGTAGGTAAGACTACTCAATATTAAAGGAGGCTAAACCCAATCTCTGAGTCTGGTTTGGATCCTAGACCAGAAAAGGGGCATTTGTGAGACAACTGGTGAGGTTGGCATAAGGTCTATAGAGCAGATGAGTGCCGCATCAAGGTAATTTCATGATTTTGATCTTTGTACTCATGTCATATTAGATATAGAGATTGCCAGGTGGTTCAGTGGTAAAGAATCCACTTGCCAATGTAGGGGACGTAGGTTCAATCCATAGGTTGGAAAGATGAAAGATCCCCTGGAGAAGGAAATGACAACTGACTCTAGTATTCTTGCCTAGGGAAGCTCATGAATAGAGTAGCCTGGCAGGCTGTAATCAGTGGGGTTGCAAAAGAGTTGGACACGACTGAGCAACTAAACAACATATTAGATATAACATCTGGGTTGGGCAAAAAGTACAGAAATTCTGTGTACAATTTTTGCACACTTTTATAATATAAAATCATAATAAAATATATAAATGTTAGATGCTTAGTCATGTCTGACTCTTTGCAACTCCATGAACTGTAGCTTGCCAGGCTCAACTGTTCATGGGATTCTCCAGGCAAGAATACTGGAGTCGATTACCATGCCCTCCTCCAGGGGATCTTCCTGACCCAGAGAGCAAATCCAGGTCTCCCACATTGCAGGCAGTTTCTGACCATATTAATATATATATAATTACATTAAAATATAAATTTACAAGTGTAAGCAAAGAAAAAGTATAGATTAATTAGAATGAGATCCAGGATTCCCTCTGAACTTGATTTTCTTAGCAAATTCAATATCAGTTTTTCTTTACTTCTGCTCTTCTCTTTCCTATAAAAAACAGAAACTACATGTTTAAGGCGGAGGAGAAGATCCTTATTCCTGAGTGTCTGCCTGAAAAGGCTGTAGGTACGTAGGATGCAGTGGTGTGTTGATCCCCAAAGGCCTGCTCAGTGATATCAAACCAGCACACTACTTTCCAGATGAATTTCTTATCAATGGGCAGACAAGGGCCAGTTCCAATCCACTGGCCTGAGCATCCTTCAGCTGGATGGGGGCAGAGCAAATGATTCCACTGGACTTGAGCAAACACTGGAGCTGCTTCCTACGGACCAGCCTAAGTTTTAACCTGCTGAGAAGGACAACGCCTGAGATGTTCTTGGGAATGGGCTTCACAAACAGGGACAAACACCTGAAAAGAGAAAACCCCACACAGCATTCTATAGTCCAGCCCCCAACTCAGAGCTCCAACCCCTGCTTTTCATCCTCAGGCCAACCCAACATGGGTCACCCTCACCCTTGTCTTCAGGGCATAGATGGGACTGTCTGAATTGGGATTGGAGCCTTCCCTGCAGATGTTAGGAATGCAGGAGGGGCTGCAGGTGAAACTCCAGGCCTAGTTCATCAGCTTGAGACTTAAATTGAACAAACATCCCCTGCCGGCCAAGGCCAGGCCCAGCACCCTCCGTGAGCACAGCATGGTTTTGCCGCCCTCCTTCCATGCCTCAGAGCCATTTGTGAGGCACCATAGCCAACACTCCTAAACAGACACTCGTGCTTGAGGCAGGAGACCCAGCATGTACCCACCTGACTCCTGGAGAAATGGAGTCAGCCTCGGCTCACGCACCCTGGGTGACATGGTGACTGCTTTCCCACAGGGCTCCTGCTGGGGTTGCTAAAGCAGAGTGAGATGAAATCTATCCCCTGCAACTTCTACCTACAGATCAAAGTTCTACCCTATAGTGACTGCTCAGAACCCATTTGTTTTCTCTACCACACTGCAGCTTTTTAAACATCTGGAGACAGACATCATTTTTCTCCCAAGTCTTTTATTTTTTTCAGACTAGACAGCCCTATTGGATTCCACAGTGTTTCCACACATCTCTATGCAACATGGTTTCTAGATTCCCTGAGATGTTAATCTATCTCTTGCATTTATTTTCAAGGTTCTTCCTCTAATGCAAAGGACAATTAGAATACAGTTCCAGACCAAGTAGCCAGCACCGAGGACAGGAGAACTCTCTGTTCCTCTGATCCATACTCTGTTCCTCCACTGACATAGTCCAAGTTTTCCTTCTTAGCAACACGTGGTGACGCTGGCTCCCACTGAAGCCGTATGACACCTAAACTCCAAAACATTCACCATCTGATACTTACCCAATTAACTTCCAAATGAAAGATATTTTATGTTGTCACTGTTCA
Source organism: Cervus elaphus (assembly GCF_910594005.1). Lineage (NCBI taxonomy): Eukaryota > Metazoa > Chordata > Mammalia > Artiodactyla > Cervidae > Cervus > Cervus elaphus. The sequence continues at coordinate 44,175,056 of NC_057829.1, read as the reverse complement.
TTTTGTCTCTGGAGTTAACACAAATTTAGCTCCTACTCATGGGCCTCCTGAAGGCACTGGAAGACCTTCCTAAAGAAATGTGTCATGGTGGGTCCAGGTATGTTGCCTGAGATGGGAGAACATATCAAAAGGCAAAGTATCAACATTACCCAGCTCACCAGATAAGGTCTCACTTATTCCTAGTAAAACAGAGCAAAGAAGGCCCTAAAGCATGAGATGTGGAGATGAAGCCATAGGAAGCCAATAGGCTCCAGAGGGGATGGAAGGGTATGTGAGGGACTCTGAAGGCAAGGGGTAGCCCCGCATGTATGAGCACTTGGAAGCCAAATGGGAACCAGCAGATCTGTGGGCCTGGAGGAGGGCCTGGGTGACACAGACCTCTTTCTTCACCTCCATCCACAGTAGCAAAGACAAAGGCTTCAGGCTGGCTTAGCTACTTCTAGAAGAAAGATTGTTAAGGAGATTGAATGTACACCTCACAAAGGATCTGATTTACTGCTCTTGAAAAAAAGGGCCGAACCTTTTTCATCTTGATAATATCCAGACTCCCAGAGGGGCATCCATTCGTTTCAATGAAAGACAATAATATCTCTGCTGTGCCACAGTCTGCAGGAGGCAACGCCACTCAGGAAGGCGGCACCAGGAAAACACTTCCTGCAAAGACAAAGGACACATTAAATTGATCCCTAACAAACACATTTCAACTGCAGTGAACTGTCAGAAAGAAAGGCGATGTGTTGGCTTTTCTCTCTGCACGTAAAGGAAGTCCTTAAAGTGGAGCGCTGGGATTTTACCAGCCAAAGCATCAGCAGGAAAAAAGACAAGGTAATCTTGACCTCCTGCAGGATTCCACAGATTTCAAAGTGTCCGTGCACATGAGTGGAGTCAGCTGTGGCCAAGTGGTTCCATCAATAAACCATCCATAGATTAGATGGTTGCTAGTCTAAGGCTCACTGTAGGCACTTCTAGATGGTAATAAGAGCTAGGTGGTCTTGCGTACACCCTTGTGGTCCCAGGAGGGGTGCAGGCTCCCTCCTGAGTAGTCTTCATCTGTGTTGACGCAAAGGCATGGTATTTGGCAGACGTGTTACCCCATTTCTTGTTTGAAGTTGTGGCAATTTGTTGTTTCATTAAAGTTGCTCATTTTCTCCACTTTCCCTTCTTAGAATTTGTTGTTATTTCAGTAGTATTCAAAGCATCTTTAGGTCACTAACCTCAGTGTCTAGAGATTACTATTTAATTAACAGGAAAATTCACAGTATACTTAATATTAAATGAATGTATACTAATTAAAAATAAATGGCCTTAATGAAAGGTAGAGCTTCCAAACTGTTCTGAGAGCAAAACACAAACAAACAAACAAAAAATAATCAAAATTTAAGAAATGTTGCAAAATTTGAGAAGAGAGTAAAATAGCAATAATAGCTGAGGGAGGATTTACTCTAGGCCAAGTGCTGTTTTAAACACTTTATACTAATATTAATATTAGTATGTTAAATAGCATTAATATTAGATCATTTGAATTTTCACAGTTCCATGAGTTATAAATTTTGAAGAAGATAAACCTTAGACTCAGGAAAAGTAAGTGGCTTTCTCATGGGGGCTTCTCTAGTAGCTTTAGAAGATGGAATTTGACCCCAGAGCCCATACCCTTAGCTACTATGCTCTATACTGCTTTTCCCTCAACACAGTCTATTAAACACAAGTCATAAAATTAGACTGTAGAAATAAAACCAAAGGTATAACTGGTTATAATGACTATTATTGAGTAGATCTTCTCCCTCAGCTCAGGTCAGTGACAGCCACCCCCTGACTCAGCTATTATCTGGTTCTGTAAGGAGAACACTTCTTATCTGCAGCTTCTAGAAGAAGCATCTGTGCTCAGGGCTGAGTTAAAGGAGAACATCTGGCCTCCTTCCCTGGGAGAAGGAAGGAATATATGAGTGGACAAGGATCCAGGCCTGCATCTCCAGACGACAGGTCTTCAGAATAAAGAGAAAACTGGCCAAACTCTGATCATTAGGGAGTGGGAAGGGGAGGGGAAGGGGGAAAAAAATCGTTTCTCTATTGGAGTATGGAAAGTTTTTTGTTTCTTTTTTAATATGTGAATTAAAAAAATAAAAATTGGCTCAGTTTACCTACTTCCTCCCAAAGGCAGAGAAAACATAAATATGAATGTGGACTGTTTTAACTGCTGTGTAGCAAATTTAAAATTTTGTAACTCACAGAATGTCAGAGGCAAAAAGGTAAAGGCCATCAGATGCACCCCTTCATCTGACACCTGAAACCTGAGTGGGGGAGGCCTCATCCATGGTGATGCCACAAATGTGAGCAGTAGACATGAACACAATACCCAGAGCTAAGCCAGAGACCTGCTGGGAAGGAAGAAATCTCCAGGCTTCGTGAGGATCAAGATAAACCAAAACATCAGCCTCGCTGCCCCCAAATCTCTGACTGGTACCACTTGTTTGGAAATATTGAGAAGGAGCAGAAGTAAAAATGATAGCCTTGGGAGCCACAAACAAAGGAAGGCTGCGTGGCCAGAGCAATGAGACGAGCTCACAGAACTCTTTCATGTGTAGCACTGTGCTCGTATTTCCATGCACAGAGTCCATCTTTCAAAATTTCGATGAGCCAGGCTCCTGCCTTCACTGCGTCTTCAGCCCAGACCAGCTCCACATTCACAGAGTCTGCGCCTCCCACACCCCACGGTTTCCCATCCCTCCCACCTGCCGTTTCATGCATGAGGACAGTGACTGTCCTCCAGTCTTCATTAGCGCCTGGATCACCAGAGCCCCCGAGGAATACTGGCTGAATGGATTAATCTAAACTCTCATCATCTAGGATAAGAATAGCACTCCCATTTTTGGACAAAAAAACTGAGGCTCTGGTTTTTTTTTTCTCATCCTAAGTGTAAGAACTAGGATTTGGTTCCAAACTTCTAAGTGTCTTCTAAGCTTCTAACATGCTACATGCTCAACACAAAGTTAGTTCTTAAGTTGCAAAGTACTGCCTTCACGATTTTTAAATTTTTTTTAAAATTGAAGTATAGTTGATGTACAATGTTATATGTTATAGGTGTATAATATAGTGGTTCACAATTATTTTCTTTTGAACTTTTTGTTTTGTATTGGGGTATAGCTGATTAGGAAATGGCAACCCACTCCAGTATTCTTGCCTGGAAAATCCAATGGACGGAGGAGCCTGGGAGGCTACAGTCAGTCTGTGGGGTCGCAAAGAGTTGGACACGACTGAGTGACTTCAGTCACAGCTGATTAACAATGTTGGTGATTCACAATTTTTAAAGGTTATACTCCATTTATAGTTATTATAAAATATTAGCTATATTCCCTATGTTGTACAACATATCCTTGTAGCTTATTTTATACATACTAGTTTGTACCTCTTAATCCCCTGCTCCTATTTTCCTCTGTTTTCCTCTCTCCATTGGCAGCCACTAGTTTGTTCTCTTTATCTATAAGTCTGTTTCCTTTTTGTTATATTTACTAGTTTATTTCTTAGATTCCACATATAAGTGATATCATACTGTATTTGTCTTTCTCTGTTTGATTTGTTTCACTTAGTGAAATACCTTGCAGTCCATCCTTGTTGTAAATGAAAAAATTTACTTTTTACAGCTGAGGAGTATTTCATTATACAGACACACACACACCACATCTTTACACATTCACCTGTGGATGGACACTTAGCTTGCTTCCATATCTTGGCAATTGTAAAGGAAGAGTTATTGATCAATTTGCTAAAAGTAAATTTTCCAAAAGCCAATTTATAAGGCATATCAAATGAATATCTTAAACACAGTGAAGAAGATTGTTGCAGTTGCTTTGCTGATAAAAGCAGAGGCAGGGGTAGACGCGTTGGCCAAGGCAGTGCCATGTAGAAGGTCGGGTCATAGAGTCACCAAGGGGCATGATGGTAAACTGTATTTAAGGGGAAAGCCACCCACTCATGTATAAAATGATGTGTGCAAAAGCAGAGAGAACTAAACTTTGCTGCAAAATCCACAATAAATCAGAGAGTAGGTCATTCTGTGATTTGGAATTCCATCACTTGACTCTCAATGAACTTGCCATTGGCAAAATATTTTTCAGTGAACTGTGCTGCTTCCCACAAAAGACCCTAAGAGAGATCTATACCCTTGGCTACCAGAACATTCACTTTGGTCACCTACCCAAGTGTAGGAAATTTAAAAACAACTGAACTTAGCTCTCCACAGTCATCTCTTTCCTTACCCCACAGCTCAACTCTTTTGAAAAGAAGGCTGATGTCATTTCTGTGATATATTTAATCCTTTTTCTTGTCCATTTCCATCTTCACTAAAACATCCTTTCTTCAGGTTGCTTTCTCCCTCATTCTCTTGTTCTCATCCTCACTCTCCTGCTAATTCTTGTTCTCTCTTCCTATAAACAAGGATATAAATTACCACTTAGCTTGAGCTGTGTAGTGTATCCTTGGTCTTTATGGAGACAGCGTGCTCCATAATGGATCGCCTTTGTGGAAAAGTGCAATCCCTGTAATTAGGAGCACTTTGATGGAGAACTCAAGCTCTATAACTCAGGAGATCATAAGCTTTTCTGCTCTGGTGAAGTTCAGTTTAATGCAAAAGAAACATGTGTTTCCTGTCCCTTATTCTAAATCGATTGAGCCATTTGTCTAATTTAAACACTCTATAAATTACATACATCCTCCAAAGATAGGGACGAGGTCGACATACTTGATATATGTTTTTTCATATAGCTTGAATCCATCACTGTCTTCCACAAGGCCCCTTAGCTTTATCCTGAGTGGATGGAGGCCCCATAACTCTCTGATCTACTCCATTTTCTCTGACACCCCTTAGGATTCTTGTTCAGAAAATTTGGCCAAAGAATTATGGCTGACTTTCAGTAGGCATGGATTGTAGGATAAACTAGTGCTGCATCCTTCACTATCCTATACTTTAGTAGCACAATCATCAAATTCTCTCCTACATCTCTTCTCACTTTGTGCATTATTATGGGAGACTTGATGAGGAAAAAGCCAAAGAAAGTAGGCTGGGCATGGCTGCTTCTGGCTTAGCTTGAACTCACTGCTCCCCTCTGATTCCTAGGAGGTATGTTGTGACTATGAAAATGGCAGTTCCAGAAATCGGAGAAATCCAGGGATCCCTCAACAGAAGGTGGGACATTTCAGAGAAATGAGTAGACACCCCACTCTCTTATAGCTTCTCATGTGTCTGTCAGGAAAACAGAGTTTGGAAAGTTAAAAGCAGCTTTATTCAACTCCATAACAGGTAGGGGTCTGGATCATTTAGTTTCTGCCTATCAGATGACTTTTTACATTTTAATTTGAAGTAGAATTGAGTAAATTCTGTAAATGGACTATATACACCAGCTAAAAGTGAGATTGGCAGAGTAAATTTTTTTTTAAAAAAGAAATCAAATATATGTGGTCCATAAGATAGTCACTTCAACTATAACAATACAGACAGATTGAAAGTAAAAGAAGGAAAAAGATTTATCATGCAAACAATAGTTAGAGAAAACAGAAGAAACTTTATTAATATCAGATAAAGTAGATTTTCAGAGCAAACATAATTACCAGAAACACAGAGAGGCATTACTTAATGGTAAAAGAGTTGATCTACCAAGAACACATAGTAATCCTGTGTGTATGTGCCAAACAATGAAGTTGCAAAATATGTAAACTAAAAAGTGGTAGACCTGAAAGGAGAAAAACAAATCAGTAATTACAATTGGAAACTTAAAAACCCATTTCAAAAATGATAAAGTAACAAGACAGAAAATGGACAAGGACACTGTCAACCAATAGAAACTAATAGGCATTTATAGAACACTTTACTCAACAGCAGAATATACATTCTTTTCAAGTGCCTACAGAACATATGCCAAGTAGATACTATCTTCGGCTTTGAAACTGGGTTTAAGAATTAAAATCACAGAGAGCGTATTCTCTGACTACAATAAAATCAAACTAGAAATCAATGACAGAAAGTTCCCAAGAAAATCTCCAAACACTCAGAAACTAAACAGCACACTTCTAAATAATCATATGAGTCAAAGAGCACATCTCAGTGGAGACCAAAACTATACTGAACTAAATGAAAGCAAGCATATAACATCAAAATTTGTGTGACACAGCTAAAAGCAATGCTGAGGGGGAAATATAGCACTAAATGCATATATTAGAAAAGAGAAAAACTTTGAGTAATTTAAGCTCCCTCACCCCCTAAAGATCCTGGAAAAAGAAGAGCAAAATAAATCCAAAGCAAGTTTCTGGAAGTAATAAAGATAAGAGCAGAAATCAGTGAAATTGAAAACAGAAAATCAATGGGGAAAACAATGAAACAAAGTGCTTTGGAAAGACTGATGAAATTGACAAATAACTATCTAGCAAGATGAACAAATTAGAAAGAGATAAGATACAAATTTCCAATATCAGAAACATAACAGGGGACATTACTATAGACATTTCAAACACATGAGAGGGTAATAAAGAAATACTATGAACAATTCAAAACACATAAATTTGGATATTTAGATTAAATGGACCAATTCCTTGAAAAGGACAAATTATCACAGCTTACCCAGTATAAATAAATAGTTTGACTGGCATATAGCTATTCAGGAAATTTGATTTCTAATTTAAAAATCCCCCACAAGAAATTCCCAGGTACACATAGTACCACTGGAAAATTCTACCAAATGTTAAAGAAATAGTACTAATTCTATACATCTTTTCCAGAAAATCCCTTTAAAAAAAGAATCCATTAGAATAAATGGAGTAGCCCTCATAGTCAACAAGAGTCAGAAATGCAGTACTTGGATGCAATCACAAAAACGACAGAATGATCTCTGTTCATTTCTAAGGCAAACCATTCAATATCACAGTAATCCAAGTCTATGTCCCAACCCGTAATGCTGAAGAAGCTGAAGTTGAACAGTTTTATGAAAACCTACAAGACCTTCTAGAACTAACACCTAAAAAAGATGTCCTTTTCATCATAGATGATTGGAATGCAAAAGTAGAAATTTAAGAGATACCTGGAGTAACAGGCAAATTTGGCCTTGGAGTACAAAATGAGGCAGGGCAAAGGCTAATAGAGTTTTGCCAAGAGAACACACTGGTCATGGCAAACACCCTCTTCCAAGAGAAGACTCTACACATGAACATCACCTGATGGTCAATACCAAAATCAGATTGATTATATTCTTTGCAACCAAAGATGGAGAAGCTCCCAACAAAAATAAGACTGAGAGCTGACTATGGCTCAGATCATGAACTCCTTCTTGTCAAATTCAGACTTAAATTGAAGAAAGTAGGGAAAACCACTAGAACATTCAGGTATGACCTAAATCAAATCCCTTATGATTATACAGTAGAAGTAACAAACTGATTCAAGGGATTAGATCTTATCAACAAAGTGCATGAAGAACTATGAATGGAAGTTCGTGACATTGTACAAGAGACAGAGATCAAGACCATCCCCAAGAAGAAGTGCAAAAAGGCAAAATGGTTGTCTGAGAAGGCCTTACAAATAGCTGAGAAAAGAAGAGAAGTGAAAGGCAAAGGAGGAAAGGAAAGATATACCCATTTGAATGCAGAGTTCCAAAGAGTAGCAAGGAGAGAGAAGAAAGCTTTCCCCAGTGATCAATGCAAAGAAATATAGGAAAACAATAGAATGGGAAAGACTAGAAATCTCTTTAAGAAAATTAGAGATACGAAGGGAACATTTCATGCAAAGATGGGCTCAATAAAGGACAGAAATGGTATGGACCTAACAGAAGCAGAAGATATTAAGAAGAGGTGGCAAGAATACACAGAAGAACTATACAAAAAAGATCTTCATGACCCAGACAACCATGATGGTGTGATCACTCACCTAGGGCCAGACGTCCTGGAATGTGAAGTCAGGTGGGCCTTAGGAAGCATCACTACGAACAAAGTTAGTGGAGGCAATGGAATTCCAGTTGAGCTGTTTCAAATCCTAAAAGATGATGCTGTGAAAGTGCTGCACTCAATATGCCAGCAAATTTGGAAAACTCAGCAGTGGCCACAGGACTGGAAAAGGTCAGTTTTCATTCCAATCCCAAAGAAAGGCAATGCCAAAGAATGTTCAGACTACTATACAATTGCACTCATCTCACACACTAGCAAAGTAATGCTCAAACTTCTCCAAGCCAGGCTTCAACAGTACATGAACCATGAACTTCCAGAAGTTCAAGCTGGATTTAGAAAAGGCAGAGGAACCAGAGATTAAATTGCCACAATCCGTTGAATCATAGAAAAAGCAAGAGAGTTCCAGAAAAGCATCTATTTCTGCTTTATTGACTACACCAAAGCCTTTGACTATGTGGATCACAACAAACTGTGAAAAGTTCTTCAAGAGATGGGAATACCAGTCCACCTTATCTGCCTCCTGAGAAATCTGTATGCAGGTCAAGAAGCAACAGTTAGAACTGGACGTGAAACAACAGACTGGTTCCAAATCAGGAAAGGAGTACATCAAGGCTGTATATTGTCACCCTGCTTATTTAACTTATATACAGAGTACATCATGAGAAACACTGGGCTGGATAAAGCACAAGCTGGAACCAAGATTGTCGGGAGAAATAACAATAATCTCAGATAGGCAGATGATACCACCCTTGTGGCAGAAAGTGAAGAAGAACTAAAGAGCCGCTTGATGAAAGTGAAAGAGGAGAGTGAAAAAGTTAGTTTACAACTCAACATTCAGAAAAATAAGATCATGTCATCTGGTCCCATCAGTTCAGTTCAGTTCAGTTCAGTTCAGTTGCACAGTCATGTGCGACTCTTTGCGACCCCATGAATCGCAGCACACCAGGCCTCCTTTTCCATCACCAACTCCCGGAATCCACCCAAACCCATGTCCATCGAGTCAGTGATGCCATCCAGCCATCTCATCCTCTGTCGTCCCCTTCTCCTCCTGCCCCCAATCCTTCCCAGCATTAGAGTCTTTTCCAATGAGTCAACTCTTTGCATGAGGTGGCCAAAGTATTGGAGTTTCAGCTTCCACAGCAGTCCTTCCAACTGGTCCCATCACTTCATGGCAAATAGATGGGGAAACAATGGAAACAGTGAGAGACTTTATTTTCTTGGGCTCCAAAATCACTGCAGATGGTGACTACAGCCATGAAATTAAAAGACACTTGCTCATTGGAAGAAAAGCTATGACCAACCTAGACAGCATATTAAAAAGCAGAGACATTACTTTGCAAACAAAGGTCCATCTAGTCAAAGCTATGGTTTATCCAGTAGTCATGTATGGATGTGAGAGTTGGACTCTAAAGAAAGTTGAGTGCCAAAGAATTGGTGGTTTTGAACTGTGGTGCTGGAGAAGACTCTTGAGAGTCCCTTGGACTGCAACAAGATCCAACCAGTCTATCCTAAAGGAGATCAGTCCTGAATATTCATTGGAAGGACTGATGATAAAGCTGAAACTCCAATACTTTGGCCACCCGATGCGAAGAACTGACTCATTGGAAAAGACCCTGATGCTGGGAAATATTGAAGATGGGAGCAGAAGGGGACAACAGAGGATGAGATGGTTGGATGGCATCACTGACTTTATGGACAAGAGTTTGAGTAAGCTCCAGGAGGTGGTGACAGACAGGAAGCCTGGCGTGCTGCAGTCCATTGGGTCACAAAGAGTCGGACCTGACTGTGCAACTGAACTGAACTAACTGAACTTTCCAGAAAATAGAAGAGGAGGGAAAATTTCACCAAAATTTTAAACTTCTATTAAGAAAATGATAAGACAAGCTTTAGGGTATGAGAAAAGAGTCATAAATCACATATACAACAAAGGACTAATATCTAGAATATATAAAGAAGTCTCAAAACTCAACAATAACAATAATAATAATAGTTGAATTAGGAAATGCACAAGAGACACAGAGGCATTTTAGCAAAGAGGATATACAGATTGCAAATAAGCATGTGAAATGATATTTAAGATCATTAGCCTTTAGGGAAATGCAAGTTAAAACCACATGAGATATCACCACATACTCATCAGAATGACTAGAATTAAATGTAGTAACACCACAAAACACTGGCTTGGATGCAGAGAAACTGGATCATTCATATATTGCTGGTAGGAATGTAAAATAGTCAAGACACTCTGGAGAACAATTTGGCAATTTCTTAAAAAAACTAAAATTTAACTTCAGTCACGTACATTCAGTTGCTTAATCATGTCCAACTCTTTACAACCCAATGGACTGTAGCCCACCAGGCTTCTCTGTCCATGGAATTTTCCAGGCAAGAATATAGGAGTAGGTTGTCATTGCCTTTTCAGGATGCAACTACGATATGACCCAGTAAATATGGAGTTGAATTAAATTAATTGATTAAGGGCTGACACCTGGAGCAATGAAGACTAATGTTCACATAAAAACTTGTCCACAATGCAACTAGAGATTATCATACCAAGTAAAGTAAGTCAGAAAGAGAAAGACAAATACCATATGATATCACTTGTATGTGGAATCTAAAATGTGGCACAAACAAGCCTATCTACGAAACAGAAACAGAATCAAGGACATAGAGAACCAACTGACATCTGCCAAGGGGACATGGGGTTGGGGAAGGGAGGGAGTGGGAGCTTGAGGTTAGCAGATGTAAGCTTTTATATAGAATGGATAAATAACAAGGTCTTACTATATAGCACAGAGAATTATATTCAATATCCTATGATAAACCATAATGGAAAAAGGATATTTTTAAAAGAATGTACATATATGTATGTATGTATATATATATATATATATAAAAAACTGAATCACTTTATTGCATAGCAGTAATTAACACAGCATTGTAAATCAACTATACTTCAATTTAAAAAAAAAAAAAAAACTTGATCACAAATATTTTCAGCAGCTTTGTTCGTAACAGCTAAAAACTAGAAACGATCCAGATGTCCTACAGCAGGTAAACGGTTAAATACATAAGGTATATCCATACCATGAAATTCTACTCAGCAATAAAAAAAACTGTTGATACACACAGAAACCTGGAAGAATAGCCAGAGAATTATGAGGAGTGAAAAATGCCAATCCCAAAAGATATCATACTTTATGATTCCATTTATATAACATTCTTGTGATGAAAAAATTATAGAGAACAAAATAGTCGTTTCTGGGGGTAAAGGAGCGTTGGAGGTAGGAGGAAGTGGGCATGATTAAGAGGCAACACAAAGCATCCTTATGGTGATGGAAATGCTGTGTCTTTACTGTATCAATGTCAGGCTTCTAGGTGGGTGGGATATTATACCATAGATTTATGGTACGGATATACCACAATCTGTTTATCCACTGGAGAAAACTGAGTATGTGCACACTGTGTATTATCCCTTACAACTTCTTGTGAACCTACATTTATCTCAGAATAAAAGTTTAATTAAAAATTTTTGAAGTATTACCTATAGGCAAATGGAAACAGAACAAAATGAATTAATGAATAAATGAACTCCATTAATTCTTTTCACTACAAGTTGTCTTGCAAGAACTCCTCAGTGTCTGTCCTGAATAGAGACTTTCAACTCTACTCAAATAATCTTCTCCTTATCCTAAAGATGAAATCAAAGTGGCATTATCACCATCCAACTCAATAAACTGCACATTTTATCCAATTCACCTCTTTCTTTTTCAAAGTTCAGTCACTTTGTTATCTTATAAATTCTTAAGGCCTGAAGCAAGGAGTCTTTAGACATAATTATTTCACTACTGATCATTAGAATAATCTAATTCAACTCAACAAAACTTTATTGGAAACAAGATTTATTCTTTAGAAATGTTTGTTGAAAACCCCTACTATAATATTATTACCAAAATGAAAGTGGGAAGGAACAGTCTCTCAGTGGCTCAGTTTCCAAACCTAAACTCAGTAAGAGTCCCTTTTGCTTTCACTTCCATCTAATACCTTGATTCATGTTTTAGACAAGCTATATATGTGCCCACATGCACAGCACGTAGGAAAATGAGTCCCCTCCCCCACCCCTTGCTAATGACAAGATTTACTACTGTGAGTCAGGAGTGACCTTCAGAAACAGCTACCCTGTGGGCTAATTAAGCTTAGAAAGAGGAATAAAGCATTAAGTAGGCTGAGGGTTGCTGTTGCTCTTGGCAGACTTTCCACACCATTCTTCTCAATGAATCTGTAGACTCCATTACATCTACTTAGGGTCCATTTTGTAGTCCATATAACCTGTCAATCTCAGACAGAAACAAAATCAGAAATCCTACTAAGCCTCGCCAGCTGATGAAACGCAAAGCTTAAAACCCTAGACAGATACCATACTGTCTATGCTCTGTAGATCTGGAGCCTTGATCCCCAATCAAGTGTTTTTCCATCTTCTTGAGTTTCCTTTAAAGGTTGTTAGTTTTTTGTTTTTCCCTAGGAATGATCTTTAATCCATCCAGTGGTCCCCTAAAGGGCTTATTTCCACCTAGAGAAAAGACAGTTCTCTATTTCGAAATGAAGCCATCAAACTTGACAATTTCCATATCTGAAAATTAGACTAGGTTGAGCCTACTGTGTCCTGAGTCAAAGAGAACTAGACACAGCAGGTGCTGGAAAGCCATCCCTGCCAGGTGATAGGATGTTGTCCTAAGTCTTAGCATCACATACTCTATTTGGCACCCCACCCATCCACTGTTTTGCTCCAAATCACTACCAAATATGTCCAGTCTCTATGACTGGATTTCTGCTCTGTCTCTGATTTTTGTATTCTAGTCCCCATTTGGCTGTGACCCAGATTTTTCTGGCTGTCCAGGCCTCTTTTTCTACAAGGGCTGAAACCTGATTCCTTTACCTCCCAGCCACTGACAACTCAAGATGTTATCATTCACCTGATTTTCAGTGTTGGCAGTTAAAGATTCAAGCTCATGTTTTCAGAATGTCATGACACAGAAATTCTTGACTTTCCTGCACTCACAGAACAGGAGAAGGTAATCCTGATTCAGATTCATCTTGGACTAGTCTAGACAATGGGGACAGTCGAGTCAATTTAATTCAATAATAATGTTGAGTGCTCACATAAACTTTTCTAGTTGCTGGAATTGTAAAGATTAATATGACACAACTCTTGCCCTCCTGAAGCTTGTTGCTAATTGGGTAAACACACACAAACACAGATCTTCCATCTCATATGGTAAATAATTTGATAAGATACAGACTTACGGATCATTGAGAGTAGGACATGGATTTTCCAGAGGAAGAGGAGAGAAGCTGTGTACAGAGGAGAAGCGACATGACAAGGGCAAAAATGGAGAAAGAGGTCCCCCAACACTAAAAAGGGTACATAAGGCAGATTTATGTAAGCTGCAGGTGGGCAATGACCCACTTGGGGCACCCCAGGAAGGAGCAGGCCCTCACAAGGAGCAGCATTGTGGCAGCCTCAGGGAGACTGGATTCTCACCCTCAGCAAAGAGCGCCCCCCCTCAAGCCTGGCATGGAAGCCCAGTACTGTCTGCCACCCAGGAGGCAGAAAAGAGCCCAAGTGGACTTGGACAAGGAATGAATCAAAGTGCACATGATGAACAAGAAGAATCTTCCCAGATGTTCTGTTGAAAGTAAGGTCCCCACAAGACTTCATGGAATTTTGGAGTAGGTGGAATAAACCCTAGAGGTAGAGAAGATAGATTTTTCTGCCAGCCTTAGCAGAAGTGGGCCTTAAAGCCAATTATAATTGATTTCATAAAAATAAAGCACTATGACCACTGAGTGTGTGAGTGTGAAAAATAAACACTCTCTACAGTGAGGAGCACAGAGTCCAGAAGTTGTTCAGAGGCAGGCACATGACACAGATGTGGAGTCCAGTGAAATCTTCTTGGAGAAGCTGATAGGTAGACTGAGTCTTGAAGAGTGGCTTGTAGGTTGGCAGGTACAGAGGTGGCACATAGGAGACCCAGGTAAGATGAACCGCGTGGAGGGTGGCGACTGGAAAAAAGCTCCGTAGAGGGGCCCCAGCAGGTTTGCCGATGGGCCCAGGCCTACAGCCTTCTTAGGCTTGGCCTGCTGCTGTTTTCTGGTTTCTGTTTGTAAATAGCTCCCAATATCTTGCACATGTTTGTGGGGTCTGCTCCAGCCCTCTGTCTCCTCTTCAGGAACTACCCCAGAACTACTAGCCAAAAGAGCCTCTCTTTCACTTTGTCATTAATTCAACATTCATAATCTTTCTCCACAGCTGGGCTGATAGAACATTGAAACATTGACAATTATAGCTTAGCTGTAACTAAGCTGTCTTGGTGCAGATGGGAGATTGAAGGTCAGAGAAGGGAAATGACCTACCACCTGTCACACATCTAAGTGTGGGTGGAGCTGAAATCTGTATCCAGGTCTCTTCATGGCTAACCTGGCCTCCTTGGTTAGCTGCTTTTCATGGCTTATGCAGCTCATTCTCTGTGGGTGGACCGGTCCCCAGGCTCCCCTCAGCGCTGTGTGTCATGCTCACTGCACTAAAACTTCACCACTGAAAGGGCCACAGGTTTCCAGTGGTAGCTTCTTTCGGGTATCAGTGCTGCCATGTTGGGAGTTCACAAGGATGCAGAGAAATGGCCGGAAATGGCACCAAAGATCTCCCATCTCAAGCAACGAAGTTGCCCAGTGTCAAGGGAAGAGAACCATATCTTCTTCAGCAACAGAAATTACCTGGGCAGGGGGAGGAATTGGAGGTGACCTGCTGTTTCTTTTCTTGTTCTAAAAACACATCTCCCTCCCACTTTGCTCGTCCTCTGTCCTCCAATTCTCTGCTTCTGCCACCTAGGGGCCATGTGACAGGAAAACCATAGGAAGACTATAAGTCCAGGACAGAAAATGTGGCTCTTATCATTAAAGAAAAAGCGTGGGCCTAGTGTGACCCTTTATATCCCCCTTCTGGAGTTGCCTGGCAACCACCAAGTGCTGAAGAGCAGACCCCATCCATCCCCAGTGGAATCCATAGCCATGGTACAGTGGCTGACTGCAAACCCATCTTTAGACAAGCACTCTTCCTAAGAAGGGGAACAGGAGAGGCTCAGATTCTTGGAAAGCAATGAAAACCTTGTTGATGGAGAAGCCAGTAAAAAGGAGAAGAGAGAAACATAAGCCACGTGGAGGTGTCCAGTCCTAGGGCCCACGCCAGGCAAAAGCTCTCAGCCAGTGGTAACTGTGAGCTGAGCTGGAGAAGTCAACTTAAAGACAGCGGGGGCAGTTCCCTGATTTGGGCTGGAGCCACTCTGGGAAACCTTCAAAGAAAAGGAAGGAGTGAGCTAGCTGGCACATTGCCAACTGGAGAGTTTCAGAAATAGACCTTTCAGATACTCCCCAATTCAGATCTTTATGCATTTGCACTGATCTAGTTTCATGCTAGAGTTACCCAAATAGAGATGCTAGGCTATGATGCTATCTCTAGACTGTTACAGTTTCCTGTCCCATGGAGTGTATAGAGTTACCTGGAAGGGCGGCAGTAAAATTGAGGAGGCAGGGCTGGTAGAGTAGGGCTTTGGGGGGAAGCCTGGCCCTCAGAGTGCTCTTACACCCCAGTTATACCATTGCCTCTTTAGAGCTGGAAGGGGCTTGGAAAGTGAGGTGGTATTGAAACCTGTTCACAAATACACAAATTCTTTGAAATCCCCCATAAAGGAGACCAAACCAGTCAATCCTAAAGGAAATAAATCCTGAATATTCATTAGAAGGATTGATGATGAAGCTGAAGTTCCAATACTCTGGCCACCTGATGCGAAGAGCCAACTCATTGGAGAAGACCCTGATGCTAGGAAAGATTGAACGCAGGAGGAAAAGTGGATGACAGAGATGGTTGGATAGCCTCACCGACCCAACGGACATGAGTTTGACTAAACTCCAGGAAGATAGTGAAGGACAGAGAAAGAGAAGCCTGGCATGCCACAGTCCATAGGGTTGCAAAGGGTCAGACACAACTTAGTGACTGAACAACAGCATTGTCAAAAAGTGAAGTCTACTCCCTCCCCTGAATATGGGTCAGTCTTAGTGACTGACTTCTAACAAATAGAGTACACCAGAAGTAACTTGAAAGGCTAAATCAGAAAAGTTGATATACACCTTCTACCCAATTCTCTCTCTCTATCCCCCCTCCCTCCGCCTCTCTCCCTTCTCCTCTCTTCCTCTCTGTAAGGATGCTGGCACCTGGCACCCAGAAGCCCAGCAACCACATGGAAAAGCCACAGGTGGGTGTGCGGGAGTGAGCCCTCCAACAGTTGCAGGCCTGGGCTGTGCAGTCTCCCCGAACGGTGCTCATAGACATGGAGCGATAGGAGCTGAACAAGCTGAGTCAGGGCCAAACTGCAGATTCATGAGCAAATGAAAAGTTGTTGATCGAATCGACTAAGTTTAGGAGTGCTTTATCACACATCAATAGAGAACTGGACCAGAAAGCTCCCTGTTTGAACTTCTCATTTCTATATTTAGAAATGAAGCCCCAGGGGGCAATGTTTGGTCAATGTTGCCCTGAGATGAGATGGAGCTCCACTCAGACTCCAGCTTTCTGTCTGCCTGGCCAATGCCGTGTCCTCTGCCCAGCTTGAGGACACCTGGTCTGTGTCTGCTGGCTGAGTGCTCCCTAGAGGATATGTGGTCTGTGTTAGTTGGCTGAGTGCTCCCAGGAGAATATGTGATCTTTGTTAGCTGGCTGAGCGCTCCCAGGAGAATATGTGATCTTTGTTAGCTGGCTGAGTGCTCCCAGGAGAAGCAGGAGATGGGGAGGGAAGCATCTCTATCCCACCATGTGGCCTCACCTGAGCAGCCTCTGCCTCCTCACATAGATGTGAGACCCTGGGCTGGGCCCAGTTCCCTGCCACAGGCTCCTGGGAAAGGGACCTCTTTGTAGGACACTTGGTCCTGTTTTTGTAAAGGACCCTGGAGGCCCAGCAGGGGCTGGAGAGACAGAGATAGCGCCTTTTACTGGGTGTCTGTCTGCACACTGGGAGGCAACCTCACACGGAGACGGAGAGGATGAAGCTGTCCCCAGCCCTGGAGAGGCTACCCATGTTGGGGGAACCAAAGGTCAGGGGTTGTGCATTGGAGCCCAGAGTCAAGGATCAATAAGAGAGAAGTAGCAGTACAGCCTTACTCACATCTTTTCTGTCTGGGCATTAAAGCAGCATCCAGTGCCCCCCACACACATAATCAAGCCATCTTACAGAGAGCTTGTCGTTGGAAGAAAACTGCTGTGCTCCTTGGTGGACGCCAAGGGAATTCACTGGCTATGAGAGATGTGGTGGAGTCAGTGGGGTGGGAGCAAAGAGGCTGGACCTCTAGGGACCACTAGGGGCCAGAGGAAAGGCCCCCAAACCAAGAGGCAGCTCTCGATTTTTTATGCATATACTTCAATTTGCATCTTGTTGGCTGGCAGTCCTGGCACCAACCAGTCAATCAGCAAAATTGTGCTGAGCACTCAGTGTTTGCCTAGGACCCTCTGGGCACCAGGACCAAGAGGGTGGCTCTTTGAGGAGCTGCAGGACCCCCCAGAGGAAAGCTAAAGGTGAGTGCTCACACACAGTATGGTGAGTGCTGAGTGCACGCTGCCCACTCAGGGCAGGGTCAGAGCTTGCAGGGAGGATCTGCGCTTATAGAAGCAGAGACGGGGCAAGGGGCAGGGGCTGTGCATGAAGGCCTTATTAAAGATGGGGCCACGGGAGCTTAGAGACAAGCTGTCGAGCATCCTCTATGTGTGTGGCCCTGAACAGGAGGCACAACTCTTCCACAGACCCTCTTCACGTGGAAAGAAGAACCCCAGATCCGATCCCACTGTCTCACCACCTCCGGGAGGTGAATCCATTTCCCTCTGCTGCACAGTAACCCTCTGAGTGTCCAGTTCGTGCTGTGACCCTCCCGTTTCTGTGTATCCATGGATGGTTGTTAAGCACGCATTCAGCCCCAACACTCCAACCCTGCACCCTGGGTCAGCACCTTCCCCAGCCACCCACAGCTCCTCCACAACCGCTCATCACATGTGGACCCCCATCACCCAGCCTCTTCACTGAGCTCACACACAAGGAGGAAAATGGGGGCAGAAGGGCCTCTTGGTAGACTCCCCTTCTAGGATGGACTGGGGTGAGGCAGTGCCATGATTCCCCAGTCCCTCCCTCAGCTGGGGTTCCTAATTCATAGGACTGGACAGGTTCACTGGCTCCCCATGGCTCCAGGGGGACCCTGAGCCCATAGACACTGGAGGTCAGTATGGTCTCTGGGCATGACGCGCTCTTTACAGAAAACAGAGGCTGCCTGACCACAGGGACTGCGGGTACCCCCTGGTCCTCCAGATGGGCTAGCATCCCTGATGCTTCTGGGTAATAATTAAGTCAAGGGGTGACCTTCTCAGGGAGTGTCTCGCCTCACCAAGTGGTAAGGGGTGGCCTCATGGGTGCAGGCAGTAGAAGAGATGGGGGGATGGGGAAGGGAATCCAAGAGCTAGATTTGGCCAGTGCAGGCTCTTCTTTCCAGGCCTCTTCAAGAGCCCATCCTATGCCCAGGGGGAGGAGCTGCCCAACCTCCTTAGGTGCCCACTGCTGCCTGGGGCTCTGGAATCTTCAACGAGGCTCCTAACCCTCCTCTACACACTCACTGGCTCCGGGAGTTTGCAGAGCAGGGGATAAAGAGCAGACTCTCCTTCCAGCATGTTAACTTGCCATAATTTAGCATGTCTGGGTAGTCAGCTGGTTGGGCTTACAAGGCTGCCAGGATGTGGGGCAACCTCCCTGATCCAGCTCAAATGCCCAGTTCTTCATGAAATCATCATTGTTTTCTTTTATTCTGCTTTGTCACTTATCACAGGAGCTTAAAATTATATCATTTTAATGAAGGGTGGGGAATTCCAGCAGAGAGACCTGAGCCATTTCCTGCATGGCCCCTGTCATTCACCCAGCATTTGCTCCTAGGTCTCCTGGAATCCCACAGCCCACAGGGTGTCAGTGATCTGAGACCCTGCTAGCAGATAAAGAAAAGAAGGGAGATTAAATTCCACACCAAAGTGAAGGGCTTGTCAGTTTAAACCAATGACAACAAAGTTACATTTTACTAGGATTATTATAACTCACCTGGAGAATTAAAGAATAAAGGTGGTTTTCTGACTGTCTGCCTCTCTCTCTCTCTCTCCATCTCTATCTTTGATTCCAAAAAGTGTAACCAAAATCACAGCACTCTTCCTCAAAGCCTATCATATTCCCTCTGCTGTGGATCCTACAAAAAAGCCAAGGTTGCACAGGCAAGAAGCTTTTGTGAAGGGAGAGAAGGTGGATCCTGGTGGCTCCATGTGTTCACCTGCTGCAGGACCAGATTTCCTGCCTCACTCACAGCATCCTCCCAGAAAAGACAGGAGAGGGAACAGGGTCACTTGCAGCACCTGCCCTAAATGGGAAGGGGAGACCAGAAACCCTGAGATCAGGACCTAGAGGCAGAGAACACAGGAAGAGGCTGCCCAGCTCTCCACCCAGGGGACCAGGCTTCTCCCAGGGGGGCCGGGGGAGGGAAGGAGGGAGACAGAACCCCCAGGCCTGCAGCTGCTGCCACAATGGAGCCATTGAAGGGGATGTGGCAGAAGACTGTCGTGGAGCGGGGAGGAGAGCCCAGAGAGAGGGGGCAGCCAGGAGAATTCACATGACAGGGCCCGACATCCAAGGAGCTGGAAGGAAGGGACTGCAGTCTGGCCTCCTGACCTTTAAGTCCGCCCTCAATGCCACAAAGAGAAGCATGCTGGACTCCCAACACCCCCCCATGGCTCAGGCTCTGGCGCAGCCCTGCATCTCATTATCTGCCCCGCGCCCAGAGGCATCAAATGCCTGTTGTTCTCGGATTCCCCGCCCTGCTGCCTTCCACATCCTTGACTGAAGCACGTGTTGAAGGCACAGTGACCACAGGAGAGGAACTGAATGGAGACCCCTCACTCCTGTCCCCCTCCTCTCTTCTTCCTCCTGTCCCCAGACCCCTTCATCATTGAAGAACCCCAGTTCTTCAATGGCCTTGGGGGCTAGAGACAGCATTCCTCCCCTCTCCTCCCTGGTGCAAGCCCACAGCCCTGAGGAGGTACCTGGTCCATGGATGGGCATGGATGTGAGATCACCATGTGGTCCCCATGGCTTACACCAGGCTCTGCATCTAACTTGCTGTGTGCCTCGGACAAGGCCTCTCACCCTCGGACCTGTAGGTCTAGCTCCTGTACCCTGAGGAGGTATGAACGGATGATCCCAGGGCCAGCATTCACTTCTCTGAGTTGATGACTAGCAGTTGGTTGACTAAATCCTCTAGCAGGAGCAGGTTTGTGTTTTCAGCCTCCTGAACAAGGAGAAGAGGGCGTCAGAGGATGAGATGGCTGGACAGCATCATCAATGCAATGAACATGAACTTGAGCAGACTCTGGGAGATGGTGAAGGACAGGGAGGCTTTGGCGTGCTGCAGTCCATGGTGTCGCAAAGAGCTGGACATGACTGGGTGACAGAACAACAACAGCAAACATCCCTTACATCTTCCTACTCTTTCCATTTTCACCCACACCACTCATTTCATTCCCAGCTGCCCTCCTCCTTGCCTGGACCACTGCAACATTCTCCAGGCTTCCCTTCCTGACCTGCTCCAATTCATTCACTTAAAAAAAATAAAAAATTAGTGGGACTTCCCTGATGGTCCAGTGGCTAAGATTCCATGCTCCCAGTGCAGGGGTCCCAGGTTCGATCTGTGGTCAGGTAACTAGATCCTACATGCCACAACTAAGAGTTTGCATGCCGCAACTAAAAAAGACCCCAGGTGCCACAAGTAAGACCTGGCAAAGCCAAATAAATAAGTACATTTTTTAAATTAAATTTTAAAAAAAACCAAACCTGATTGCATCACTCACCCCCTACCAAAAAATCCCTTTTTAAATTTCCCATTATTTTTAAGCTACAGACCCAAATCCTTCCCAGGGTCCAGGAGGCTGTATATGGTCTAAGATGGCCTCTCAGCCTTCTAATTACTAATTACCTTCTTCAAGGTCAGGGGCCATGCCTGGTTTTGCTCTTTAAACTATTCCCAGTTTGTGATTTCATCTTGAGTTCTACCAATAGCATTAAAAGACTGAATGAATGAATGCATACAAGCTAAAAGGAGGCCAGTGTCTCCCCGGGAGGTAAACGGAGAGCTCCCTTTGCCCCAGGCATGCCCTGTTAGTCTGATGCCTAAAGGTCCATTGGGGTTTCCCAGGTGGCTCAGTGGTAAAGAACCTGCCTGCCAGTGCAAGAGATGCAGGTTCGATCTCTGGGTCAGGAATATACCCTGGAGAAGCAGATGGCAACCTACTCCAGTATTCTTGCCTGGGAAATCCCATGGACAGAGGAGCCTGGAGAGCTACACAGTACATGGGATCCCAAAATATTCAGACCCAACTGAACTACTAAACAACAACAGCAAAGTTCCATCAAAAACTAGACTAGATCCCTCCCAGGTCCCTTCCAACTCTACAGAGTCTTTGTTTCAAGAGACACTCATGAAGGCTCCCTTTTATTGAGCAGCTGTGATGTGAAAAGCACCTTGTTTGGGGTGGACCCTGAATGAGTCTGCGCCCCAGCTGAGACACATGGGATTTGCCAATGCCTCTGCTCAGCTGGTCACTGCCATGATCTTCACGGGACCAGGAGCCTCCTGAAAAACATTGGAGCTATCTGTCTTTCAGCCTTGAGATAACCATGTTACCAGCGGACACAGTTTCCCCAGGGGAAAGAGTTGCTCAAGCCAAAGAGATAGTCAGCAGCACAGATGTCCCAGAGGGCTCAGCGATGCTCCCGCATCTGCAGGGGTGGCATCTGCAAGAGACCTCCTTCCTTGATTTCTCCCGCACCATAGGCATCACCAGGCAGCCACCCATCTTTCCTGGCCCCCTGGAACTAGTCTTGTGGCCAAACAGTCAGGACCTTGCCAGATTGGCCAAGGGCATGGGGGCCTTGCCGGCACCAGCTCTGGCCTGGGAAGACAGGCTGGGGCTGAGGATTCAAAGTTAGAATCAGAAGAACCTGCCTGTGAATGAAAAGGGAATGGTGAAATCCAGAGAAGCGTGGACACATTTCCTGAGCACTTTGTCTGTGGAAGGAGATATCTTGTAAGTAGGAATCTCTCTCTTCTTCATGATCCCACACAGGAGACAGCATGACTTTCTCCACCTTGATGATAGCCCCAGAGGGACAGAGAGTCTCTGAAGCCAAGCTGGCTCTTTCCACCGCTTCTTGTGCCCACTCAGTCATGTCCAACTCTTTGCAACCCTATGGACTATAGTCGACCAGGCTCCTGTCCCCCCCGCTGCCCTGGGGGATCTTCTGGACCCAGGGATCAAACCTGCATCTCTTGTGTCTCCTGCATTGGCAAGTGGGTTCGTAACCACTAATGCCTTTTCTGTTGCTTCTTGGTCCTAGGTAAACATCCTAGGTTTATCCAAAGGATAAACTCATGAGCCAGCAGAGCCGTCTCTTCTTGAAGTTGCGTGGTCACAGGCAGCCATATCTCCCTTCTGAGATCCATTTCCCTCTTCTCTGCGATGTGCAGGACTTCCCTTCTCCAGGGCTGCTGAGGAAATTACATGATTCTCACATGGAGCTTGCACTCGACAGGTCACCAAGACACGTCTGTGATCCGCTCCCTTCCTTCTGGGCACCTTTACCCCTTTACAAACAGAGCCGTCAGACAAGAGATGCTCTGCCGGACCCTTTGGACGCTGCTGTCCACAGGTCTGTAAGAAAGACCCTGGGTCCACCCAGGACCGCTTGCTGCAAGGAAGCCTGACATGGGTCCTTGTGGACACAGAGGAGCCTTTATTCTGACAGACTCTTGATCTGCCACTCTGACTAAGCCCACTGGTGCATGCGGGTGGGGAGGGGGATAAAGAGAAAGATCTCAGGGAATGCTAGGGAAGGAAGAGAAGCCAAGTGTCTGGATTATGTGACCCCGGGCTGCAGCGCTAGAATGACTCTCAAAACATTCTCATTTATGAGAAGCTGGAATGTGAGTCACACTCCGCGCTCCCCCAGGGTGGCTTTGCTGAGCAAGACTGCAAATTGTTCAGCTAATTAACTAGTGTTCTGAGCTCAGCCTCAGCCCAGAACCGGCCTGAGGCACAGGATGCTCCTGGGATGGATCCAAGGCGGGTACTGCCCTCTGTAGGCAGGAGAGAGAGTTACGTGGAGAGGGGGATGCCCGGGAAAGGGAAAGGAGGCCCCCAGTCTTTCAACTGTGGCCAGGAGATAGTGAATAAAAGAGCAAGTGGCCCATTGTTGTCCTGTGTACCTAGACCCATTCATCTATAATGATTGGATTCTTAAAGCAATCCTGTAAACCCAGCAGAGCAAGGTTATTTTTTTTTACTAAGGTAAAATGATGTTTATTCTACAAATGGAAAGAATACATATCCAAATGAGACATTCTGCATACCCAATTAACAAGATTTAATGAGTTGTTTGATGTTTAGTTAAGTGTTGGCAAGAATGCAGAGAATCAAATATTCTTATACATGTTTTGTTGCTATCACCCAACATTTTAAATGTTCCCAGTTAAACTACCTTTACTTCTCGTCACATACCACAAGAAATACTTCCTTACGCAGACAAAGATATCTACACAGTGCACATGGAGAATGGATCCTGGCATGCTACAAGCCAGTGGGTCACAAAGAGTCAGACACAACTGGAGCAACTGAGCATGCAGTGTAAGAACAAGAAAAATATGAACAGCCAAAATGTCTATTGATAAGGAAGAGATTAAATATATTTTAATCTAGTGTGTACTACAGACACACTAGCGAAGACTTGAGAGCCTTTAAAAAGTAGAAGACCTATAAAAATCTCTAAGACACTTTTAGTTATAAAACAATGTTTCTGAAAAATACAATCGTATAATAGTATTTATACCAAACATGACATTTGTAACTGCGTATAAGTGTAAGAAAATGCTTTTCACATTTGACTGTATATACTCTTGTATTGCGTTAATCTACAATACAGGTGCTTCCCTGATAGCTCTGTCAGTAAAGAAATCTGCCTGCCAAGCTAGAGACTTGAGTTCTATCTCTGGGTCAGAAAGATCCCCTGGAGAAGGAAATGGCAACCCACTTCAGTGTTCTTTCCTGGAGAATCCCATGGACAGAGGAGCCTGGAGGGCTACAGTCCATAGAGTCACAAAGAGTCAGACACAACTGAGAGACTAACACTTTCACTTCACCAATCTTCAAAACAGAGGGGTGTATTTCTGTTTTACTTCTGTAGTAAATGTATTTTTTAGTAAATTTTTATTGAAGTAGACTTGATTTACCATATTGTGTTAGTTTCCGCTATATAGCAAAGTGAGTCAGTTACACATATGTCCTCTCTTCTAGATTCTATTCCCAATAGGTCATTACAGAGTATTCCATAGGAAGACACTGAAGCTTAAACACTGCGTGCAGTCTGCATGGCTCCGGAGTCTGGGTAGGGAGGCGTCAAGGCAGGCTGGCAGCTCCTCGGGCGGGTACCATCCCCACTCCACCACGTTGCCTTCTGGGGACTTTACTATCTGTGAATCAGAGGTTATGGTAGATTGTGAGGATTCTTCCTGAGGTTTTTACAGAGCTATCATCGGCCTATGTTGGCTTATTAACACATCCCTGGAAACAACGGGAAGAACCAGATGAATCATGGGGTAGAGTTCATTACACTGAGTTCACACCACTGTCTACAGGGAGATGGCTGCAAACCCACTTCCCAAAGGGGCTGGTCAGCCAGCTAACAGACACAGGCCTCTTCCTTCGGAGAAGGAAGGATGAAGTAAAAGGAGAAGTAAGATGCTATGTAAGTAAGATAGAAATGTTACTTTTGTGTATCTATTCTCCATCATTTTTTGTACACTGCCCTTCCTCCAGTCTGCCTTGCTGGGAGGAGAATCAGGACCAGTGTAGCAGGAACACAAGAAAATCAAATAGCCAATATTCAGTTTGTTGCCCTCCTAAACTGTCTCAAAACTCACATATTAGACAGTAATGAGAAAAGACAAAAGCTGATTTACAAGAGTCCAGTCCTGCTAAGACAATTCAGGCCTCTAAAGAGGACTCCCCACCCTCGGGGAAGTGGGGATAACTTTCTTCCCATAACAACAGATTAGAGAGAAGAAAGAGGCCAGTCTAGATCCAGGGAGAACAGATGAGCATCAGCACTTGGACTAGAAGGAAAGAGGAGGGGGGCTTGGGGAGAAGGTCACAAAGGGTCAGTATTGAACCTTCCACCCAGCACCGGGGAGCCACTGATTGGACCTCACCTGGGTTGAAAAGCTAAGCCAGCTGTTGCTTTCACTGCTGACATGTGAGGTCCACCCAGGGGCAGTGGTGCCCATGCTGCACGCAGACTTGATTCCACCAACCCACGGGGGATTTGCAGCTCCCCACCCAGACTGTCCCAACCCCCAAGCATCTTTCCCCACTCTCACCAGTTCCTTGAGACAAAGGCTACATCCCTGATGCCCAGAGGGCAGAGATGGGGTACTATGGAAAGCCCCTCAGCTCTTGCATGTGGTGAGACTGGACTGCAGTGACCTTCATCTCTGCCACTTTATGGTAACATTTTGCCCACTCCAGAGTGGAAGTCGTGATGGCTAGGTCCCAGTTTGCTCATCTATAAAATGAAATTCAGTGATCAGATTATGTTATGTTCAATTTGACATGTTCAGGCTATGCCATTGCCCAGTACCTGCTACATGGACACTCCAAGGAGACTTGTCCTGCCCACTGTCTTTCTAGGGGCCAAGGGACCCATTCAGACCATAGGAACTGAAGTCACAGTCCAGGACTGGCTAAACTTGGGGCAACAGATCAGAGATCAGAGTAGCAAGGGCTTGCCAATCTCTCTCTGAGCTCTCCCTTCCTGGTGGCTGGCAGGAAGTGGCAGGGAGAGGGTGCCCTGTTGCTTTTTGTTCACATCATCTCAGATGCCCTTGGCAACATTCTGCAATAAGGTTATAAATGCAAGCTAAATAAATCTTTCCTCAGGAGTCCCGAGGATAAATGATAGCAGAATGTGTGAACCACTCTTAACTTGGAGATAACTAGCAAGGCACCTGTACATACATGGAGCTTCCCAGGTGGCACCGGTGGTAAAGAATCTGCCTCCCAATGCAGAAGATGCAAGAGATGTGAGTTCGATCCCTGGGTGTGGAAGATCCCCTGGAGGAAGCCATGGCCACCCACTCCAGTATTCTTGCCTGGAGAATCCCTTGGACAGAGAAGCCTAGTGGGCTATAGTCTATAGGGTTGCAAAGAAACAGACACAGCTAAGAGACTGTGCCCTATATTATAGGGCATTCAGGCTTCTCACAGTGTCCTGGAAAAATCTCTCTCCCTCTCTCTCTCTCTCTCTCTCTCTCTCTCTCACACACACACACACACACACACACACACACACACACACACAGCCAGGTGCTGGTTGGGGAATCACAGAGGGTAAAGTGAGTTGACATGGCCTGCCAAGGATCCCAAAGCCCACTAAATGGTCACACCTGCTCTTTCACTGGCCCTCAATACATCTCTGAGGAGCAAATAAGGAAGCAAAGGCTTCGAAACAGGAGCCGGCCCAACATATGGATGATTCAGGAAGACACTGTTGAGCTTATTAACAGGAAAAGTCATTCAGGTATTTTGCAAGTTTGAGGTGAGGTTCTATGATTCCAGTTGCCTTTATCTCTGACGCTCTGTATGTGTGTGTGTGTGTGTGTGTGTGTGTCTGCCTGCTTTTACTAAATGCCAGTAAAATTACAGAACACAGAGGCTTCATTTCTAAACTCATTCTCTCAGGGCCAATACTGTCTGAAGTAAATGATAAAAAACAAATGAATGCACAGAAAAAAACTGGATTTGTCAGGAAGATCTCTGGTATGTTTGCATTCTTAGCTTCCAGCCTTTGACAGAGTTGGTGCTTGCCTTTTCCTGAGTTTGCAGACACACGTGTGTGCTCACTTACACTCACACTCATGCACACACTCAGCACATTTGTACTGAGCTACATGTGTCCCTGTCTTAGGCACGTTCTTTCCTCCAGAACAACCTTGCCTTCTCTCCAGGCTGATTATCCTTTATGATTAATGAATGGCTTGAAGACCCACAGGTTCCACAGATGGGCCTTTGATAGCGCTGCCCTCAGGATGAGCTTTAGAGCAGGCAGATTGGAAAGTGCACAGATGCATCTGCGGGAAAGCATGGTGCCCAATGCATCCTCTAGAGCCAGGGGACTGGGGTGCCAGCCATCCAACTCACCAGCTGTGTGACCTGAGACAAGCGCCTTAACCTCTCTGAACCTCAGTCTCTTCCTTTATAACTGGTGATAATGACAGCACCTGATTCCTAGAGTTGGTGCGGGGGTTAACTGGTCACAACAGATTAGGGTTTAGAGCAGCATCTTTCCCATCGTAAGGCAGGAACTCCAGACCTTCCTCCTACAGGCTCAGACCCCCAGGACCTATGAACCCAGCAGCAGCCACAATCCAGACTGAGTCCGGAGCCTTCAGCTGTCTGAGTCTTTCATTTCTTTGTAGTTGGGCCCCTGGGAGCTGGTTCCTTTTTAGTTTTTCAACTAAAACCTCCCCATTGGGCCCATGAACCTTGCCTTTGGACCCCTGCTCATCAGGCTCAGCCCTGACTCCTTATCTGCCCTGTTCAGGGGTCCACCCTTCTCCGCCCTGGTTCAGCAGCTATTTCTCCAAGACAGCTCCCCATCTGCCAAACTAGGCACACAAATCCGGTTCCGAGGCTCCTGTGGCCTCACTCTACCCACTAGATGCAGAAAGAAGTAAACCAGAGCAACCTTTTGAAACAGTTCAGAGACTAACCATACTACACGATTTGAACTCCACTGGGCCAGTTTTTAGAAACAGTGGCCCCTGGAGAAAAGCAAATTCTCATCTTGGCGAAATGGGGGAAATGATCCCACTCACCCCATATGCATCATGCACGTGGCCCATTTGAGCATGTGGAGACTCACAAGCACATGATGGGCTGTGGGAACTGAATGCCCCCCACAGGATATGCTCTAGGCCTCACCCTGGTGTCCCGGCCACAGGGCTAGTCAACTCGGTACTTGTGACTGGCAATACCAGAGACACCCTAAAACTACTGCAACTTTTTAAAAAGATGAGCCTATTTCTATTTTGCTTTTAAAATCTTTAATGGCTTTCTTTTTTTTTAAAATTAATTTATTTATTTTTTCAGTGGGTTTTGTCATACATTGACATGAATCAGCAATAGATTTACACGTATTCCCCATCCCGATCCCCCCTCCCACCTCCCTCTCCACCTGATTCCTCTGGGTCTTCCCAGTGCACCAGGCCCGAGCACTTGTCTCATGCATCCCACCTGGGCTGGTGACCTGTTTCACCATAGATAATATACATGCTGTTCTTTCGCAACATCCCACCCTCACCTTCTCCCACAGAGTTCAAAAGTCTGTTCTGTACTTCTGTGTCTCTTTTTCTGTTTTGCATATAGGGTTGTCGTTACCATCTTTCTAAATTCCATATATATGTGTTAGTATGCTGTAATGTTCTTTATCTTTCTGGCTTACTTCACTCTGTATAATGGGCTCCAGTTTCATCCATCTCATTAGAACTGGTTCAAATGAATTCTTTTTAACGGCTGAGTAATATTCCATGGTGTATATGTACCACAGCTTCCTTATCCATTCATCTGCTGATGGGCATCTAGGTTGCTTCCATGTCCTGGCTATTATAAACAGTGCTGCGATGAACATTGGGGTGCACGTGTCTCTTTCAGATCTGGTTTCCTCAGTGTGTATGCCCAGAAGTGGTATTGCTGGGTCATATGGCAGTTCTATTTCCAGTTTTTTAAGAAATCTCCACACTGTTCTCCATAGCGGCTGTACTAGTTTGCATTCCCACCAACAGTGTAAGAGGGTTCCCTTTTCTCCACACCCTCTCCAGCATTTATTGCTTGTAGACTTTTGGATAGCAGCCATCCTAACTGGCGTGTAATGGTACCTCATTGTGGTTTTGATTTGCATTTCTCTGATAATGAGTGATATTGAGCATCTTTTCATTTGTTTGTTAGCCATCTGTATGTCTTCTTTGGAGAAATGTCTGTTTAGTTCTTTGGCCCATTTTTTGATTGGGTCATTTATTTTTCTGGAATTGAGCTGCAGGAGTTGCTTGTATATTTTTGAGATTAATCCTTTGTCTGTTTCTTCATTTGCTATTATTTTCTCCCAATCTGAGGGCTGTCTTTTCACCTTGCTTATAGTTTCCTTTGTTGTGCAAAAGCTTTTAAGTTTCATTAGGTCCCATTTGTTTAGTTTTGCTTTTATTTCCAATATTCTGGGAGGTGGGTCATAGAGGATCTTGCTGTGGTTTATGTCGGAGAGTGTTTTGCCTATGTTCTCCTCTAGGAGTTTTATAGTTTCTGGTCTTACATTTAGATCTTTAATCCATTTTGAGTTTATTTTTGTGTATGGTGTTAGAAAGTGTTCTAGTTTCATTCTTTTACAAGTGGTTGACCAGCTTTCCCAGCACCACTTGTTAAAGAGGTTGTCTTTTTTCCATTGTATATCTTTGCCTCCTTTGTCAAAGATAAGGTATCCATGTTCGTGGATTCATCTCTGGGCTTTCTATTCTGTTCCATTGATCTATATTTCTGTCTTTGTGCCAGTACCATACTGTCTTGATGACTGTGGCTTTGTAGTAGACCCTGAACTCAGGCAGGTTGATTCCTCCAGTTCCATTCTTCTTTCTCAAGATTACTTTGGCTATTCGAGGTTTTTTGTATTTCCATACAAATTGTGAAATTATTTGTTCTAGTTCTGTGAAAAATACCGTTGGTACCTTGATAGGGATTGCATTGAATCTATAGATTGCTTTGGGTAGAATAGCCATTTTGACAATATTGATTCTTCCAATCCATGAGCATGGTATGTTTCTCCATCTGTTTGTGTCCTCTTTGATTTCTTTCATCAGTGTTTTATAGTTTTCTGTGTATACGTCTTTTGTTTCTTTAGGTAGATATATTCCTAAGTATTTTATTCTTTTTGTTGCAATGGTGAATGGTATTGTTTCCTTAATTTCTCTTTCTGTTTTTTCATTGTTAGTATATAGGAATGCAAGGGATTTCTGTGTGTTAATTTTATATCCTGCATCTTTAATGGCTTTCAACTTTTTTTTTTAAGATTTCATGTGGACCATTTTAAAAGTCTTTATTGAATTTGTCACAATATTGTTTCTGTTTTTTGTTTGGTATTGGGGCCAAAACCACGTGGGATCGTAGCTCCCCAGCCAGGAATAGAATCCACACCCCCTGCATTGGAAGATGAAGTCTTAACCACTGGACTGCCAGGGAAATCCCTCAGCTTTTTAAAACACATTAGTCTTTGTTGTTGTTGTTGCTCAATTGCTCAATAGGGTCCAACTCTTTGTGACCCCATGGACTGCAGCACACTAGGCTTCCCTTCACCATTTTCTGGAGCTTGCTCAAAGTCATGTCCATTGAGTCGGTAATGGCATCCAATCATCTCTCCTCTGTGGTCCCCTTCTCCTCCTGCCTTCTATCTTTCCCAGCATCAGAGTCTTTTCCAGTGAGTCAGCTCTTCACATGAGATGGCCAAAGTATTGGAGTGTCAGCTTCAGCATCAGTCCTTCCAATGAATATTCATGGTCGATTTCCTTTGGGATTCACTGGTTTGATCTCCTTGCAGTCCAAGGGACTCTCAAGAGTCTTCTCTGACGCCACAGTTTGCAAGCATCAATTCTTCAGTGCTCTTAATGACAAAAATATCACTAACAAAAACAATAATAACTAGAAATCATTGAAACCTACATGCCCAGCACTGTGCTAAGAATTTATCTCACCTTGTTTGCTGTTTTATGACACATATTAAGCAGGTAGTGTTGCCAACCCACTGTACAGAGGAGGAAGCTGAGACCTGGAGATACATACACTGCTGGCTAGTGGCAAAGGAAACAAGGCCACTTCCTTCTCCCAAACTGATTTTTCTGGATGGTCAGTTGTCAGCAGGGTCTCCTTGTCTCTGATACACTGTCCTCTGCTTCTCAGGGATACGCCTGGAACCACAGATTCACTGGCCCACTGGGTAGAGTTTAGACTCAGTTGGTGAGCACAGGAGTTAGGTTCTGGTGCAGAAGTGGAGACATGGCGTATGTCTTGTCCTATAGCTGCCTTCATGGGCACCGCTCTGTCTGCCTCCTCCGGCTTCTCCTGAGAATCGCCCTCTGGATGCCCCAAGTCGGTGACACCCACAGGCAGGCAGCTCTCAGCTCTCCCAGTGTCCTGACCACACCTGCTTCGGGATGCAGGCTCCAGGGTCACTGGTGATGATGGGCTGGATATCTGTCCTGGATGCCCTAAGGTAGTCTTATTGACCTCCACTCCCCAAGTTTCTCCCATGATTTGAAAAGCCCCCAATTGCCCATAGTAAGCTCTCTCTGCTCCAAATGCCTACAGCGGTTCGGTTCTGCTTCCCTCAGCAAAGTCCCTCAGCAGAAGTTCACAGGATTCCAGGCACTGCTGATTGGCAGGCCATCCATGCTCCTCTCCACACACCCTCTGCAGGAGCTGTCTGCTCACACCAGGCTCCTCCCTGCTGCCCACACTGTGCTCC
The DNA here is from genome assembly GCF_910594005.1 of Cervus elaphus. Lineage (NCBI taxonomy): Eukaryota > Metazoa > Chordata > Mammalia > Artiodactyla > Cervidae > Cervus > Cervus elaphus. Next base: position 44,143,404 of record NC_057829.1, on the reverse strand, counting down.
CCACCTGCAGGCTTCTCACTCATTTCTCCAGTGAGCCTTTCCTGACCTCAGCCTGACCTGACCGGTAGGCCTCCTGGTTTCACGCCCCCTACTTCCCATGCATCCATCCTCCTGCTTGATGTCAAGCTCTATAAACACAGCGGTGATGTCTGTTTTGCACGCCGTTATACCGGCACAGGGTTTATAAATATATTTACATTAATGAATAAATAAATAAATGTTGAAAAGGCTTTGAAGTTATGAAGCCATAGATATGGGGAAAGAGATAAGAGAATATGTGTCTCTCAACACACTGTTTGATCAAGAATGCATATTGGCACTGGCTCTGATCTGGGTGGGCTCCAGCAGGTGTTCAGGTCCAAGAGGGGTAAATGCCCGTTGGTCTCTGTGAGGTTGCATTCTGTTAATGCAGTTAATGACCAGTGGCATCTGCCTCCCTTTGTCCTCTAGGGTCTGTCCTTGTGCCTGGAGAAAAGGCAGTGACAGGAAGGAGCCCACTCCCAGACATCAGGAAGACTGACTCTGCACTCAGCAGATGACTCGTGTAAGCTCCAAAACTTTCAACAAGAAGAGCCAACTGATATCAGTTCCTTGAACAGACTGCATAAAGAATGAGTTTACAGCACTTAACCGTTTTTCTGTATTTCATCAAGGTCTAGTAAAGCAAACTTTTTTTTTACCAAGCACAGTAACTGTTCCACCTTGTCATCACCATGAGCGTGAAGAAATGGAGCCTGAGAACCACTGGTCGGCCAAGCCCACGTGAGGCTGTAACCAGACTTTAGCCGTGAAAGCCGTAAACGCGTTTTTAAACCCCATTCCATTCTGTATGAGTTAGGCTGGAGAGTGACGGGAAATCCAGCTTTCCACACCACGTGTCCTCTGTGGTTGGCCTCAGGCAGCTGCCTCTCAGCTCACACCCTGGCCCAGGGGCTCTGTAAACGGCTGTCCTCAGGGCAGTGGTTCTGGGGCTTCCTCTCAGCCATCCGAGAAGCAAGGTTGTGAGGCAACAAAGCTTAAAGCTAAGAAATCACCAGGAGTGAACTCAAAAGCAGTGACAAAATAGGAGCCAAGAACACGATCAAGTGAAAGGAGCCACAGCGGGGAGAAGCCATGTTTCTTCAAACAATACTGGACCTTTGCTGCCCTCTTGTGGACACTCGTCACATCACACCCTCTGCTGAGAGCGCAGAGGCCTGGAGCTGCCTGAAATTGGGACCTGCTAAGGAGCAAACAACCCATTCTCAGTTCAGTTCAGTTCAGTTCAGTTCAGTCGCTCAGTCGTGTCCGCCTCTTGGAGACCCCATGAATGGCAGCACGCCAGGCCTTCTTGTCCATCACCAACTCCCGGAGATTACTCAAACTCATGTCCATCGAGTCGGTGATGCCATCCAACCATCTCATCCTCGGTCATCCCCTTCTCCTCCTGCCCCCAATCCCTCCCAGCATCAGGGTCTTTTCCAATGAGTCAACTCTTCGCATGAGGTGGCCAAAGTATTGGAGTTTCAGCTTCAACATCAGTCCTTCCAATGAATACCCAGGACTGATCTCCTTTAAGATGGACTGGTTGGATCTCCTTGCAGTCCAAGGGACTCTCAAGAGTCTTCTGCAACACCACAGATCAAAAGCATCAATTCTTCGGCGTTCAGCTTTCTTTATAGTCCAACTCTCACATCCATACATGACCGCTGGAAAAACCATAGCCTTGACCAGATGGACCTTTGTTGGCAAAGTAATGTCTCTGCTTTTTAATATGCTATCTAGGTTGGTCATAACTTTCCTTCCAAGGAGTAAGTGTCTTTTAATTTCATGGCTGAAATCACCATCTGCAGTGATTTTGGAGCCAAAAAAAATAAAGTCTGACACTGTTTCCACTGTTTCCCAATCTATTTCCCATGAAGTGATGGGACCAGATGCCATGATCTTAGTTTTCTGAATGTTGAGCTTTAAGCCAAATTTTCACTCTCCTCTTTCACTTTCATCAAGAGGCTTTTTAGTTCCTCTTCACTTTCTGCCATAAGTGTGGTGTCATCTGCCTATCTGAGGTTATTGATATTTCTCCCGGCAATCTTGATTCCAGCTTGTGCTTCTTCCAGCCCAGCGTTTCTCATGATGTACTCTGCATATAAGTTAAATAAGCAGGGTGACAATATACAGCCTTGATGTACTCCTTTTCCTATTTGGAACCAGTCTGTTGTTCCATGTCCAGTTCTAACTGTTGCTTCCTGACCTGCATATAAGTTTCTCAAGAGGTAGGTCATTCTAAGAAGCCAGTGTTATGCAGACAGGGACATTATAAGAAAAGAAAACTACAAACCAATGATATCCCTATGAATACAAAAGAGAAAAATAATAAAATGAAAGAAAAAATAATTTTAAGTCAAACAACACTTTAACGAATCAAATCCGTTAATAAAAATATAATCCGTCCTGACCAAGTGAAGTATATTCCAGGAATGCAAGGTTAGTTTATGATTTTAAAAGCCAATCAGTATAATTCACCATATTTTTAAATTTAATTTCAAAAAACAATAAGCATCTCAATAGATGTGGTAAAATCATTTTCAAAAGTCCAACTTCCATTCCTCATAACTCCTCTAAGAAAACCAGAAATAGAAGGAACTTCCTCAGTCCATAGAGGATCTCTCTGATAAACCTATTGTTTGTATTACAATTAGTGGTGGAAGTCTCAATGTTTTCCCCCTAAGATCAAGATCAAGACAAGGATGTCCATTCTTATAACTTCTCATTTCTTTGAAGGTTCTAGTAAATGCAATAAGGTAAGAGAAATAAATTACATTTCAATAAATCCAGGATTAACCAGAGAAGAGTTACCTAAACTCCCAGTTGACTGTAATGTCTTTCTAGTTTACCTCCACTCTTAGAAGTAACAAGCTAAAAGTGTAATAGCTCCCACTCACCCTGAATGCCAACCAAAAGCTTGACATAAATTGGCGCTTTGGATATGCTACCTAGAAGCTTCATTAAAGCCACAAAAGGAAAAAAATAACCTTAGTAACCTTGTTTCACTGATGAGGAAAATGTGACTCACATATGTTAAGTGATTTGCCTGAGGTGTTTAGTGAATAGCAATGGTGGGGATTCCAATTTATATCCATCTGGTTTTAAAGTCCTCACTTTAAGCTAGAATTTTTTTTTCAATAAAGAAGCTTCCAAGGAATGACCCAAAATCAAATGGTTTCTGCCAAATCTACCCACAAAAGTTTAAGTTCCTAGTTAATATTTTAAATCCTGGATCGCTATTAAATTCCATGCCTGTAGTAACTCCTGCCTAATAAAAAGGCTGTCCCGAGTCTTACAGTGAGGAAGACTGCCACCGAGTTTGGGCTAAGAGAGAAGGACTGCACACTGGATTCTAATGCAGTTTGTGTTGGTTGGAATTCTCCAGAGAAATAGAACCGATAGGCTGGACAAAGAGAGAAAATGAGAGAGAGGAAGAGAAGCGAAGGGAAAGGGACAGAGGAGGGGAGGAGAGAAGAGATTTTTAAGCAATTGGTTCACATGATTGTGGGTGCTGTCAAGTTCGAAATTTACAAGGCAGGCTGGCAGAGGAGAAATTCTGGCAGGAGTTCATTCTGCAGTTGAGCTCCAGAGGCAGAATTCCTTCCTACCCAGGGGACATGCGTGCTGTGTGCCATGTCGATTCAGTCTTGTCCAACTCTTTGTGACCCCATGGACTGTAACCCACCAGGATCTTCTGTCCATGGGATTCTCCAGACATGAATACTGGAGTGGGTTGCCATGCCCTTCTCCAGGGGATCTTCCCAACCCAGGGATTGAACCCACATCTCTTGAGTCTCCTGCATTGGCAGGAGGGTTCTTTACCACTGGCACCACCTGGAAAGCCTGGGGGACGTAAGCACTTCAAGTGATTGGATGAGACCCACACACATTATGAAGAGTGCAGAAAGTGAAGAGGAACTAAAGAGCCTCTAGGTGAAAGTGAAAGAGGAGAGTGAAAAGGCTGGCTTGAAATTCTACATTCAAAAAACTAAGATCATGGCATCAGGTCCCATCACTTCATGGCAAATAGAAGGGAATAAAGTGAAAGCAGTGACAGATTTTCTTAGGCTCCAAAATCACTGCAGATGGTGACTGTAGCCATGAAATTCAAAGACATTTGCTCCTTGGAGGAAAAGTTATGATAAACCTAAACAGCATATTAAAAGCAGAGGCATCACTTTGCCAACAAAGGTACCTATAGTCAAAGCTATGGTTTTTCTAGTAGTCAAGTACAGATGTGAGATTTGAACCATAAAGAAGGCAAAGAGCCAAAGAACTGATGCTTTCAAACTGTGGTGCTGGGGAAGACTCTTGAGAGTCCCTTGGACAGCAAGGAGAGCAAACCAGTCAATCCTAAATGAAATCAACCCTGAATATTCACTGGGAGGACTGATCCTGAAGCCAAAACTTTGGCCACCTGATGCGAAGAGCCAACTCACTAGAAAAGACCGATACTGGGAAGGATTGACGGCAAAAGGAGAAGGGGGTGGCAAAGGATGAGATGGTTAGATGGTATCACTGACTTAATGAATATTAATCTGAGCAAACTCTGGGAGATAGTGGAGGACAAGAAGTCTGGTGTTCTACAGCCCACGGGGTCACAAAGAGTCAGACTCGACTTAGCGACTGAACAACAACAGTCTTATCTACCCGAAGTCTACTGATTAAGATAACTTTCACAGCAAAACCTAGATTCATTTTTAACCAAACAACTAAGTACCATGGCTCGGCCAAGTTGCCACATAAAAGTAACTATCACAGTTATTATCAGAAAGACAGTGTGCAGTAGAGCAGTGGGTCTCAAACTTTAGCCTGCTTGGGAATCACTTGGCAGGCTTGTGAAAACACAAACCTAATAACTCTTCCACTCAAGTTTTCACATCTGTTGAATCTGTTCAAGACAGACATTCAGACAGCGCAGCTGGAGGGGGAAATGGGCTGCTCCGTAAAGTAGAAAATTCCTCATGAGTTGGGGGAGTCCAAGCTGCAGGACTTTTGGTAGGAATTTCATAGAGAGGATTCGGGGAGCAGCTAGACACTCTCTTCACCCTGTGAAGTTCTACGAAACCCTGAATTCCATCCCAAATTCCTGGGATGAAGCTTAAAAGGAAGAAACAAACTTTAAAGAAATAAAAGTTGCCATTGTTAGTATAATCATTATGAACATCCATTATAAAAATAATACTCATCGTGCTTATGCATCTTTCATGCAGAAATCCAAAACCAGGTCATTAAAGTAAGGTCTCAGTAAGAAAGTGAATAAACAAAAAAACAAATAAAAATCTACACCTTCAGCAAAACTGTTCCAACTTGTTTAATCTGGAACTGAATGTCACATTTGATTCTGCCAAGCCTTGGCAGGGCCCCAGGAAGGGAACTGCTTGCATTCCATCAAGAAAAGCTGCTTTGGGTGCTAAGGAACCAGTAGTCTTGGTGGCTGGTCGTTTAGTTTCTATGTTGTGTGAAACTCTTTTGAGCCCATGGACTGTAGCCCACCAGGTTCCTCTGTCCATGGCATTTCCCAAGCAAGCATACTAGAGTGGGTAGCCATTTCCTTCGCCAGGGGATCTTCCTCACCCAGGGATCAAACCCGGGCCTCCTGCACTGCAGGCAGATTCTTTACTGACTGAGCCACCAAGGAAACCCCGTCTTAGCGGGCTCTGACTAGGGTGGCTAGAAGGCAGTGTTCTTTTGGGTGGGCTCATATAGCATAAGTAAAATAAGGGTCACTGGCATAGTCTCAAAGGCAGCTCCCCACCCCCACTCTCCACCTGGCCCCCGCTTGTCCCTCAGCCAGTGTTACTGCTGGAAACATGGCCAGCTTATGCAGCAAAACAGAACTACATGCCTTCCCCATGAAGCTATGATTCCCATTGTATCCAATGATCAAAGACTCAAAAGTCAACTCTAAGATTCAGACTAATTCTCTTTCTGGTGATTAATGAATGAACATGGCCTTCAGCTTGGAGGCAGAAGATCCGAGTTTAAGAACAGGCTCTGCTCTTGGAGGAATCTGTGATTTGGAGAGGTCAAATCACCCATTTGAACCTTTATTTCTTCATCAGGAAATAGGACTGACATTCCTGTCCCTGTGTGCCCCACAGGGGGCTTTGCAAGGGGTCATTAAGATGGAACTTCTCACACTGTTCAATACGCATAGGACATGTGATCCAAAGAAATCTCAGACCCAACTGGCATGGGTGATGTAATATGTCACAAAGGTAAAAATATGGCATAAAGTGTTCATAAGCATTCCTCTGTCTCCCTTACAGTGGTCTAGTGAATGGGGAAAGAAAGGATCCTGAATTGTTGTGTAGAGTCGGGGACACAGAGAGATCCTGCAAGCCGGGGGAGTCATCCCTGACCCAGAGGGGCTGTGTGTTCCACCAGTCCGCACTGTGGCAGCATCTCCAGGGACACAGAGGTCATTGTTTGTATCCTATTTTCACCCACATTTTGTCCACCCCGTGTGTGGAGGGAGTTCTGCCTGGTTGGTTGTCTTGCTCTTGTTTTTTAATATCTACTTACATTAAGGGAGTGTTTGATCAAGTAACTTCAAGGACCTGTGACGTGGTTTAGCTGTATTTGTTTTTGTTGCTGCTATTGCTCTGCCCACTGCAGATCATGGTCATCTTCCAGGTGGAAAGGCTTTGCTCAAATTGCCACCCCCAGTGAGTGCATGACCATCAGGTGACTGCTCCTGGCTCTAGTCCCCAGAGCTGCAGCTCTCCTGCAGGGAAAGGAGACCCTCCCCAGCTGTGGGAATGCTGATGCCCTGTGTCTTCAAGTCTAGGTTCATTTTTATATTCAAGGACATATGAAAATTCGGTCCTTAGAAAGGATCATTCCAAAAGAAAGAAAAGCATACAATTCCGATTAATCAAAGCAACAGTCAAAGAATTCACTGAAACCCCAGTGAGGCCTGATTTATGAATTATAGCAGAAAAGTTGTCTATCTGACCATGAGGAACAAAGTAACTGGGGAATGCTGGAGTGTTTGTTTGGGCTGGGCCAAGAAGCAGAAAATATCTAAATGAAAACTCACAACCATCTGAACTTGGCGTTTCTAATGGATCTAATGACTCGTTTATATTCAAGCCACTGACTCCTAATTAGGAAACAAGCAGCGAATTCCAGGCAAGGAGGTCCCTTGTCTTTTAGAATGATTCAAGGATTTCCAGATGGCATATTGAAAGGTATGAGAGTGGAAGCAGGCCTGGGGACGGGAGAAAACAAGTGTGCTTGGAAGGCAAAATAAGATGCCCCACAGCAAGGTTTGAGTTCCTAGCAGCAGCAGAAAAACAAAACAAGCCCTTGTGATCCTGCTGGATTGAGAAAACAGCCAGGTCACGGGACCCACTCCTGCAAGCCCTGGAGCAATCAACAGCTGGAAAATGTACTGAAACTTGGGAGGGAGCAGCCTGGTGACATTGAAAGGCCAGCTTGGAGGAGTTAGGGATGCCCCCACCATTTTCCATGTTGCTCACTTAACTGCAGAGAAGGAACATCTGAGAAGGAGCCCGGGTGCATCTGAGTGGGGTAGGGACAGCTGCCGTTGTGCAGTGCACCGGGGTGCAAAGACAAACACCCCTTAAGCAAGAAGCCACGCCGTTCGCCTCCCTGGGTCTCAGGTAGGTTCAGAGAGGCTGCAGGTGAGATGCAGAGGAGAGCACACGGGCTGTGGGAGCAGACACCCTGCATCCAGATTCCAGATCCCAGGGGCGCCACATCTAGCTGTGTGGTGCTGACGACGGCTCTTGATCTCTAAGTCTGATCGCTCTCCTCTGTGAGGAGGTCAGGGGACACCCACCTTGCCGAGGACCGACAATAGCCTTATGCTCCAAGACTTAGCTGTTTGCATCCTCTCCTGTCCCTGGTTACTCTCTCAGCTGATCTCGGGGTCCTGCTTCCCTGTGGGCACTGAGGACAGGGCTGTGACTCACTCCTCCTGCCCTACTTATGCCCAGCATGGCCCCCGGCAGGTGTCCTTAGACAATCTCTTCCTAACCACCCCTGAGGCCCCAAATCCCCCACCCAGAGCTCCAGAGGCCCCTTTCTGCAGCTCAAGGAGTTTCCCCAGGAGCCACCTCCCAGCCTCAAACCTCTGACACCTGGCTGGTTTCCTGGGTTCTGACCAGTGTCTCAAGTCTCGGCGATCCTCTTTTCTCCACTCTCCTCCCCTTTTTTCCTTTCTTTTGCATTTATCTTTTTGCCTTCTTTGTCTCCTCTCTCTCTTTCCTGTCCTTCCTCCATCCCTCCCTCTTCCTCCCTGCCTCCCTTCTTCTTCTTCTTTGAAGTGATGACTGATTTGCATGGCCCTCTGAGCTTTGATTTCATTTTACTCCCAAAGATACACTCATCACCTCATTCTTTACTCCCAAGTCCTTCTCTCAGGGCCCTGGGTGCCTTCAGCCATGCTCCACTCCCTCCCCCAGACACTCTCTGAAAGTTGGCAGCTGTGGTGAACATTTGATTTGCAAAAGTAAAGTAGGGAGCGGTGATTAATTCTCTCCATTGAGACCCTGGACATCTGCCTGCTCCAGGCCTGCTCCGCGAGCCCTCCCTTCCATCCCATGGGCAAACCCGCACCCCTCCTATGCATCTTCTTCTGTTTAAGTTACCAGAATAGGTCTCTGTTACTTCCAACCACAGAACTCTCGCCACATGAGTGAGAGAGGGCAAGACGCCTAGGACAACAGGGAGCACAGGGCCACGGGCCACAGGGGACCCTGTCTGAGGCTGTTCCAGTTGCCACAGTGAGAAATGATTACTGCCTGAGCTGAAGCAGGAGCAGCTGACTGTGCTGAGAAGGGGTTGGATAAAAGGCTATTAAGAAGGCCAGGAAAGTTACTTCCCTGATGGTACAGTGGTTAAGGCCACTTCCAATAAAGGGAATGTGGGTTCTATCCCTGGTTGGGAAAGTAACATCACACGCGCTGTGTGGCTTGACCAAGGAAAAAGATAACCAAGCAGTTTTCTACAAATCCAATTAAATAATGAAAAAAATAAAGAATAAGGCAGCCAAGAAAGAACTGGGTGTGGAAGATAAGCCCACCACCAGGCCAGGGTGTTATACAAAAGATGAGCAAAGAAAGCAAGTGTGAAATGTGAAAACTTCACCTACTACTTGCTCTGGCCTCCAAGTCCATGTGGATCCACTGTTTCTCTCCCTAGATTTGCAGGTTTAAGGCCAAAGTGAGGAAAGTCTTGTAAAATGCAGGTTTGCTCTGATGCCAGGGTCCAGGAGCCAGAAAGGCTCATTGATGGTCCAGGGATGTTTTCTTCCTTGCTGTCTGCCTGAAACTGGAAGACTTCTCTGGGTCTGGAGGACTACACAGTTCCCAGGCCCATGAGTGGCACAGGAAATCTGGGAAGACACAGAACATGTGATAAAGCATACAATACCTATTTCTTCAGCCACTGGAAAACAGCCATTGACCAGACCAAGGGGAAGCTGCTGATGCTGGAGGTGCCTAACAGGTGGGATTGGACAAGGCCACCCTAGTAGTGACTGTGTGTGTACCCCCTCTTCAGAGCTACAGTGAAGACCAAAGAAAATGGAAGCATTTGATTCAGGGTGAGCCTGGGTGTCCCCCACAAAGACAACTGGGAAGCAGTCTTTGGGTGACCAGTGCTAAATCACTTCAGTCATGTCCAACCCTATGAACCATAGCTGCCAAGCTCCTCTGTCCATGGGATTCTCCAGGCAAGAATACTGGAGTAGGTTGCCATGTCCTCCTCCAGGGGATCTTTCTCACCCAGGAATCAACTGAACCCACGTTGCTTACATCTCCTGCATTGGCAGGTGGGCTCCTTACCACTAGTACCACCTGGATGACCAGGGACCAGCCTAAAAATGAGCTGCCAATGGATTCTGTAATACTGAGACCAAGAGGACCCCAAAATCACATCATCATCTGAACAATGGGGCTAAGTGAGACTCTGAACCAAGAGGAGTTTTTACATTTACAACATTTACAACACTGGGTTGCTGTACAGTCAGATCACATGGCAGATGCCCACTTGCTTGACCTTTGACACTGGAGAGCTCGCTTCACCTTTCCCAGGCTCAGCCTTCTCTCCTTAGGGCTATGGATGCACAAAGTATTGACAGAGCGCTGACGCATGCTAAAGGCTCAATGGATCAGAGCTTATATTTTCCATCACTCTCTCTCTCCCCTTCCTTTCTCCCCAGAAGTGAGGCATTGCCCTGCAACCTGTATCCCCCACACCCAGTAACAAAAGTCCAAGGAGATGGCGTTCTCCTCCTGCCAGGGACCAGCTGGACTTATGCAGGTGTTGCACCTCTCCAGGACCAAGCCCCTCATCTCCTAACTTGTGGTGAAAAGAGAGGATGTGTGGGGCCACTTCTTATAAAACCACATGGAACTGAAAGTTCTCTACCGCTTGGCTCTCCACAGTCTGTGCTCACGCAGCTGGGTGGTCTCAAGGTCTCAGGAGTTCCCCAGAGGTTTTCATGGACAGATAATGGCAAGGACTGTCTTCACAGGTTAGTGTTAGTACCCAGATATCCTCATGACAAAGTCAGCTTCAGAGTCTAAACTGCAATGTACTCCAGGTTTGACCACACAGTATGAAAGAAAAAGTCTTAGACACTCTGGGAAAACATCACTTCTGATAAAGCTAGCAAATAGTCCCAACAACATTAATGGATATTTTTATTATGTACATCTAATAATGAGAGACAAAAAATTGTGTCCCTCTTTTCCTGTTCTTAGTATTTTAAAATGCACAAAACATAATAAAATTCATTAAATGTCCCTGATAATGACTCTATTGCCATTAGTCTTGTTCACTGATGATGTTTCTATTTCCATTAAAGTACTCTTACAAGACTTCTCCATGTCATCTCCCTCAACTCATAGTTGACAATTTATGATGTCTGCTTCTGCTTCTGAACTCTGTGACACGTTCTGGAATTCAGCCTTGGTTAGAGTCTGTCCTGAGAAGCCTGATAAATAGCATCTGGCAAATCCCCAGAGATGTCACGATTCTGCTGTTTTAACGCAAGCATCAGCACGTTCACATGGCTCAGAGGAGGGCAGTCTTGTCACTCTTCGGTTCTAATACCAGCAGGTCCCACTGTTTAAAGGGCAATCTAGTACAATATGCCCACCAAAAATGGAGGGACAGCAGCAGCAGGTAGCCAAGAGTCAGCCTACACGGGGTTTTTACTGATGTCACGTACATCCTTCCAACACCAGGTCTCTGGTTGATACCAACTGGGGCTCCAACAATTCAGTTCAATTCTGACGCTAACAACCCAAAACTGATGCTGATCCCACATGTGAAGGGTTCAGTCCACAAGACTGTCCCCATGTTAGATGCCAGCTGCAAATGAAGTCTCCAGACCCACCCTTCTACCTGGCCAACTGCAGATCAGGGTCCCCCCGACACCCTCGGGTTTATAATTTGCTAGAAGGAGTCTCCAAACTCAGGAAAGTAACCCTACTTACAAGTACAACTTTATTTAAAAAGATACAAATGAATAACTGACCAGAAGAGAGGCATAGGCAAGGTGTGGGGTGGAGGCTGTACTGAGCTCCCACACCTTTTCTGGGTGTGCCGCCTTCCCCTCACCCAGATGTGTCCACCAACCCAGAAGCTCTTTTAACCTCATTTCTTCAGAGTTTTTAATCCAACTTGTTTTTTTTCAAGTGGGTATGACTGATTAAATTGTGGTCATCGCTGATTGAAGTCAACCCCCAGACTTTCTCCCCTACTCAAAGGTCAGAAGGTAAGGTTAGGAATTTACTCCTGTAATCACGTGGTTGTCACCATCCTGAAGCTCTCTGGAGCCAACCAAGAATCAGTTAATTAGCATAAACTCAGGGGTGGCCAAGAAGGGCTTGTTATGAATAATAAGATACTCCTACCACTGCCTACAATGAGGGAGACCTGGGTTCGATCCCTGGGTCAGGAAGATCCCCTGGAGAAGGAAATGGCAACCCACTCCAGTACTCTTGCCTGGAAAATCCCATGGACAGAGGAGCCTGGTAGGCTACAGTCCATGGGGTCGCAAAGAGTCGGACACGACTGAGCGACCTCACTTTCACCACTAAGGGACTTCCCTGGTAGCTTAGACGGTAAAGAATCTGCCTGCAATGCAGGAGACCTGGGTTCAATCCTTGGGTTGGGAAGATCCCCTGGAGGAGGACATGGCAACCTACTCCAGTATTCTTGCCTGGAGAATCCTCATGGACAGAGGAGCCTGGCAGGCTATAGTCCATGAGGTTGTGAAGAGTTGGACACAACAGAGCAAATAAGCACTCCTATCACTAAGGAAATTTCTAAGGTTTTAGGAGCTCTGCGCCAGGAGCCAGGGACAAAGATCAAGTCTGTTTTTGATTGTAAACACAGTCAGAGCCAGGCTTGAATACCTACACTGTCAAGTATCACCTGAGCAAAGTACTGTCTATGACCATCAGGTTCCTGGTCTATAAACACTCCCAAAAAGAAGAAAAGTGTTAGTCAGATGTGAATAGCTCAGATCCCATGGACTATAGCCTGCCAAGGCTCCTCTGTCCATGGAATTCCCCAGGCAAGAATCCTGGGGTGGTCAGCCATTCCCTTCTCTACGATATCTTCCCGATCCAGGGATGAAACCGGGGTCTACTGCTTTGCAGGCAGATTCTTTACCATCTGAGCCACCAAAGAAGCCCAAACACCCCCAAGACATCCTCAAACTTAAAGGCAGAGGAGGTTGTGAGCTTAAGGAAGAAAATGTGAAAATGCCAAACAAGTACAAGTTAAAACTCTCCACAATGACATTCTATCTCACACCCCGTGCTGTGATGTGCTGTGCTGTGTTTAGTCACTCAGTCATGACCAACTGCGACCCCATGGACAGTAGCCCTCCAGACTCCTGTATCCATGGGGATTCTCCAGGCGAGAATACTGGAGTGGGTTGCCACGTCCTTCTCCAGGAGATCTTCCCAACCCAGGGATCAAACCCAGGTGTCCCACATTGCAGGCAGATTCTTTACTATCTGAGCCACCACTCCCCACAGTGTGACTAAAATCAGACCATCCAGATTTCTCCTTCAAAGCTGTACATGTAGATTGCCACACCTACTACAGAGAACTGTTTGTTAGTTTCTATAAAGTTAAAGATACATCTACCCCATGACTCAGCAATTACACTCAGGTATTTACCACAAGAAATAAATACCTGTATCTACAAAAGAGAACTGTATTTAAATGTTCATTGTAGCTTTCTTCCTAATAGAAAAAAAAAATTCTAGAAATAACAAGTAGTTGAATAAATGAGTTCTGGTATAATAAAAATGGATATAAAAATCCAAACAGATGAATCTTAAATTTTTAAGAAGCCAGCCACAAGATACATACCTTATGAGTCCAGAATAATCAAAACTAATTTTTGCAGGCAAACTAATCTCTATGGACAATTTCTATAAACACAGTGGTTGGGTGGTTGAGTGGGGAGGTAAAGGGAGCTCTCTTGAAAATTGAAAATGTTCTACCCTTTGTTTTAGGTGATGGTTACACAAATACTTTTGACTATCAAAATTCTCCAAACTGAAAACTTAAAATATTCCATTTTACTGTATATTGGTTGTGCCTCAATCTAAAGAAATCTTTTATAGTTCTGTCTACAAGGATCATGGGCCTAGGAACTCAACAGAGTTCTTAATCTGGGTGGGAAGAAGGTGTGGTCAGTCATTAAGTCGTGTCTGACTCTTTGTGGCCTCAAGGACTAGAGCCCACCAGGCTCCTCTGTCCATGGCAATTTTCCAGACAAGAATACTAGAGTGGGGTGCCATTTCCTTCTCCAGGGGATCTTCCCAACCCAGGGATCAAACTCACATCTCTTGCATCTCCTGCACTGGCAGGTGGATTCTCTACCACTAGCACCACCTGGGAAGCCTAGGAAGAGGGGGCCTGGGCTATAAGGTACAAAGTGGGGCCCATGTAGAATCCTACATCCCCAACCCTCGGTCCCAGAGTTGAATCCTTTGCCAGAGACTTGCTAAGGGTGTGTTCCCATGCAGACTCTGAATGGGGTGCCTCTGGTGCCTCCAGCACTTACTTCCCTCTGGATCCAAATTGGAGCACAGCTTTACCAAGCGTGCACAAGCCCCTCCTTGTGAGATAAAGAAGCGATTTCCATTCAGAGAATTTATTTTCTTGGGCTCTAAAATCACTGCAGATGGTGACTGCAGCCATAAAATTAAAAGACCCTTGCTCCTTGGAAGGAAAGCTATGACAAACCTAGACAGCATATTAAAAAGCAGAAACTTCACTTTGCCAACAAAGGTCGGTCTAATCAAAGCTATGATTTTTCTAGTAGTCATATATGGATGTGAGTTGGACCATAAAGGAGGCTGAGCAGTGAAGAATTTCAGTGCTGGAGACGACCCTTGTCCCTTGGACAGCAAGGAGATCAAACCAGTCAGTCTTAAAGGAAATCAACCCTGAATATTCATTGTAAGGACTGATGCTGAAGCTGGAGCTCCAATGCTTGGTCACCTGATTCGAAGAGCTTACTCACTGGAAAAGACCCTGATGCTGGGAAAGATTGAAGGCAAAAGGACAAGGGGGTGACAGAGGGTGAGATGGTTGGATAGCATCACTGAGTCAATGAACATGAGCTTGCACAAACTCCGTGTCCATGTCCGTGTCCTCAAAGAGTCAGACATGACATGGCAACTGAACAACAATCCTGCGTCAGCTCCCTGAGTGGGTATGAAGGTCACTGGCCTATTCTGGTTCTGTGAACAGCACAGCAATCCTGGATACAGACTTCAAAAGAAAATGGGTGGAGGAGGGACAGACCACTCGCTCTTTCTTCCATTTCTTCTACTCATCAATCTCCCATGCCTCTTCTAATGCCCTGCATTCCCAGGAAACAGTGTAACTAGTGTGTACATCAATCACCTTGCTGCGCTCAAGGATTCTTTTGTTTGGTTAGTTTTCATTTTTACTTTTAATATAGTTTCCAGTTATGTGCTGGAATCAATGCATGTAGTCTTGTGAGAGCTGGTTATTCAATTTTCAGGTATTTTAAGAGCTCGTCATTAAACAAAACCATCAAGTAAATAAATCATATAGTAAAATGTAATAAATATTCAAAACTCATCAGGGCCTAATTAATATATTACATTTTACTCTTACCTCTGCTCTTGAAATCATTTAGTGCACATATAATAGTGTGCTGTGTGTATCTCTTCCTAGCACTGTAATCAGTAACATCTTGTCGGTGGATTGAAATCATCCACTGTGGGAGTATTTACACTACAGAAATTGGCAAATGCTACAAATAAGTGCTGTCCTACTGAAAAGCGGTTTTTAATCATTCACCTGCTAGCCACACTATTGCCTCAGAGCCCTGTGTACCTGCAAGAATTGTTGATCTTTACATTGCAGAGTGGTGTGTTTCCTTCTGTGTCTGAACGACCTTGTAGCCGTACATCCTGACATCTGGAGTGTCAGGAGGAGGTAGATGAGGCAGGGTGTTCAGCTGGCAGTCAATGGCACACATCAGAGGGTAATCAGGCAGCCCTGGGATCTGCCACAGCCACGGGGGTGGTAAGAAGTGGGCAGATGAGGGCAATGCTGGAAAGTGGGAACAGCAGGGCTCATGCTGACCCAAGAAGGACTGAAGGAAAACTAGAGCACAGTCTGCTCTGAGGTCTTGTTGTCATAGAAGGAGATTAAACCGGGGACCAGGACTGAGAAAAGATGAGTCCCTTTGAGACAGGAGATAGATGGACTCCAGGTTAGACATTTACAACTGGCCTCCTGTTTGCATTTCCTGAGACAAGAGATAGGTGGGCTCCAGTCCAGGCATTTACAGTCAGCCTTCTGTTTGCCTCCAAAATGGAAGTAATAACAGAAACAGGGTAAATAGCCAGTCTTTTTCTCTTGTAAACATCTGAAGATAATAGTCCTGGCAAGGACAAAGCGGGGCAAAGCCCTGTTTGAGTAAAGCTTTAAGTCTTCCCCACCCCCACCCCACCCCACCCCACTCCCCTCCAAACACACACACACACACACACTTTTGGGACAAGGAAGACACATGTGCAGAAAGACTCCTTGGGGTCAAATCAGGGGATAAAGCCAGGCCCTAATGAGTCTTGCTCCTCCCAGAAGACTTCCCTTGGAGATCCATTTTGGCTGAGGGGTGGGTGCCACCTCAGGGGAGGGTACTGAGACAAATAGCCTGGGGTTACAAAGCAAGATGATTGGCCTGAGGGAAGACAAAGACTTGGAGAACTGACCCCTTATAAAGGATTTAAACTTCCCAAACTCTCTCTGAGTTCACAAGAGGCCCTTTCCACTTGTACTTTCTTTTCAATAAACTTTTTGCTTTACCCTTCACCTTCTGCCTCCTCACCTGAATTCATTCTTGACTCAACAGGCAAGGACTAGGGACTCAGACCCTAACTGCTGCTGGTCTTGGCCCCTGTGGTCCAGGAGTTAGAACTTCCGTTTCAGAAAACGAAGGTCTTGCTTCCAGCTACTGCTCTCTGCTTCTTGCTGTAAACCACCTGCTTACTTCTGCGTGCATCCAAAATCACCTGTGAGCTGTTTTAAAACAGAACTAATGACAACTCACTCTAGTATTCTTGCCTGGAGAATCCCATGGACAGGGGAGCCTGGTGGACTACAGTCTATGGAGTCGCAAAGAGTCGGACACGGCTAACAGACTGCGTAGCAGCAGCCACAGAAATGGGCGGTACCCGTGACCCTGCACATGGGTGTCAGCCAAGCAGAGACTGGAGGAAAGGTGTTCGAGTCCATTGCTAACAGATCATTTCCCCTTGCTCAGCATGTTGTCACTTTGTTTTACGACCTGAGTGTCAGAGCTGGAAGAATGTTTGTGACCCTCAGACCCTCTCACCTCATTGAACAGATGAGATCATTAGGAGGTAAGCAGATCCCAAACCTGTCCCTCCCAGGCTGGCCCGACCACCCCCAACACACCCCAAAACCGGGGGCTGGATGGGGTCTGTGAGGCACAGCCTTTTCCTGTTTAGCAGGGGACAATTTGATTTGCCATCAACTTTGATAGGACAGGCCCTCATGTTGGAGACAGGAGTGAAAGTGAAGGTAAAACCTCAGCAGGGAGCTACAAGGATGAGAAGAAGCACAGAAGGGAGAAGAAAGCCAGTGCGGGGGCTGAAGGTGGAGCCAGCTTTCACCTCCTGCCCAGAGAACCCCAGGCCCTAGCTCTCAGCCACCCTGAGAGGGACAGGGAGAGCTTCCACGCTGGCCCAGAACTGGGAGGCAGAAGAGCTTGCAACCAGCCGGAGCAAAGCAAAAGAAGAAGGCTCCTCTGTCTAGGTTGAGAGGTGAACCGGGGCCAGGTCAGGAAAGGGGGAAGCAGGGGGCAAGGAAGAATTCCAGCTCCGGAAGTGGGTGACTCCAAGAGGGAGGCCCTGCAGCCATCAGGAGGGTGCTGTTGCCCAAGGGCAGCTCTCCAGAGGATGTTTATCCTGGTTTGGAGCATGAAAGATTTCACATTCAGGGGGTCCCTCCTCACCCACCCAGACAGAACACAGGGAGCAGAATCAGAAGGATGAGAGGCACTTGTTCTGTGTCTGCTCCCTGCCATCTCAGACGACTATTACTTGTATCTTCACTTGGTATCAGCATCCATGGGTGCTAGGCACCACTGCAGACACAGGGAATATGGGGGTGAGTGACCCCACAAAGTCCTTGCCCTGAGAGAATGCATATCCCACAGGGGGGGAGACAGACAGTAAGCAGGCATACAAATGAGAATATGTATGTCTGAGTTAGGAAGAAACAAAAGAAGATAAACAGACCTGGCAGATTCCCTGCACTCTATTTACTCACCTCTAAAATGGGGCTGATGTCTCCCCAGTAGGGCCATGCTGAAGCAGAGGTGGGATGTGCTGGGGTCCACACCCCCCAAGAGGATGCGGGGCAAGTGATGTGAATTCAACCTGTTGCTCTGGCTCTTTTTGTTGTGATCAATATATACAAAACTCACCGCTGTAAACGTTTTTACGTGGCATCCAGTACATTCACAGTGTTGTACAACCATCGGCACCATCCATCTGCAGAATTTTTTCATCATCCCACAGAAACTGAAACCATTAAATAACTCCACACTCCTTCTTGCAACCCAGCAACCTCTATTTAACTGTCTCTATGAATTTGTTTGTTTTAGGACCTCATGAGAGTGGAATCAATCATAGAATTTGCCCTTTCATGTCTAAGATTTCACTTAACTTCACCTAGAAGAGGAATCATTGGATGATACAGTAATTCTGTGTTTGGCTTTTTGAGGGAGCTCTCTTTTCCAAAGTCGCAGCACTATTTTCCATTCCCATCAGCAGTGCACAAGGGTTCTGATTTCTCTACATACAGCCTATGGCTATTATTTTCCTTTTTATTTTTTAGTAATAGCCATTCAAGTGGGTGTGAAGTGTTCCTTTGCTCTCTTTTACATTATCACAATAAATACTGTCAGAATGCTCCCCGCATTTACGTTCCCAACATGCCTGCACTGCTCTGAGCATCATTCGGTTATAGTACACACTTTTGTACAGGGCTGTCTGTATCCAGCAGTCTCTACACCTTGTACCTTATGGGTCATTTAAGGCATTGTCAAAGGTAATCCCAAATGTATAACTGTCTCTGTTTCCTTCCATAGAAAAAGAGGTAACAGAGGACTGGCAGCCTGTGTAGAGAGCTTGGTACGGTGCCACTGTCAGACCTAGGGTGTGTAAGAGCCAGTTCCAGCTCTCTCCTCCCCCCTCCCCCCACCACTTGTGGGCACAGTAAACCCAGCGCCCAGGAGGAAGGCAAGGACAAGGGCAGCTCCCCCAGGCTTCACACTCATATTTATGGTGCTCTATTTCAAAACAACTGGGACCGATGTGAGAGGATAAGGAACAGGCAAAATATAGAGCCTTGAAACAGACTCTCCAGGTCCCCCAGAACTGATTCTCTGTGATCCTCAAGCTCAAACAATAAATAACACGTGTCCTGGAGCAGAACACACAAGTGTAATTTATATCTCAAAATCCAAGCGAGTTCCAAACAGCAGCCAAGACTGCAGATATAAATCCCAACTCATTCATACATTGACATTCCATAGACTGAAAAAATACAATGAGCAAGAAGGTGCTTTCCTGGGTAAGAGCTACACATGGCCAGGTCTTGAACTCCCAGGGAGGAGCGCTTCCAGGGACTTTGTCAAGAACAAGGCAGCGACTGGGGGGGAAATGTCCATGTCCTTGGCTACGGATCGTCTTCCTGTTCTGCAGGTTTTCACCTCGTTTCACAGTCTCAGGGTAACAAAGCTGGGGGATGTTGACGATCCTCAGACCCTCTCGCCTCATCACACAGATGAGATCATTGAGGCCCAGCTTTCTGCGAGGTAAGCAGCCCCAAGCCTGTCACTCACAGGCTGGCCTCTCAGCTTCAATACGTCCTCCAATATCTACTAAGGGCAGCACCTGCCCTTCCTCAAATGGGCAACTTTGAGATCATTGTTGACAAATCTGTTTTGTTTTTTTTTTCTAACTGACATCTGAGACCCAGCTGATTCTTTTATCAAGAGCAAAACACTGACATGCCAAGAGTTGGGCTTGAACATGAGACCACTTTCCTGCAAGCACAGAATACATCATCACGCCGTGGTGGGCCCCAAAGGAGAAAAGCCAAATGCTGATCATAAAGCAACTGGAAACTGAAACTCTCGCTGCGGGACAGGAGAAACTGTCTCGGAATAAGGCAGAGCCATCTCCCTAGAGGCGCACACACACCCAAAAGCTCCTGGACCAGAGAGACAGAGCCAGCCCACTGGGGAGACCCACAGCTGTCCTGAGGAGCAACTGCACCTCTGCTCCCTGAGTGACCTGTGTTCGGGGATCCCTCCTAGCTCTCATAGTGGGGTGTCCCAGAGCCTTTCTTCTGCTACAGCTTTCCTTGGTTTGGACAAGAATAAGAGCCAGTTTAACAGAAGACAGAGAAATATTCACTGAGTACTGTCCCATGACAGGGCTGGGCTGGGGGCTTCATGTCTCGAAATTAAAAGGTGAGGGGCCTCCCTCCCCACAGATGGAGGTTGGAGCTGAATCTTGAGACCACACACAGCTGGCAGAAATAGCTCTGTGCCCATTAGGCCCGGCCTCCAGCCCTGGCTGATTTCTAACGCCAAAAAGCCCAGGCTGATCTCCTTGGGTCTAGGGCACTGAGGCAGCCTGCTTATTTTGTTGCTGCTGTTGTTGTTCTTTTCCTTCCCAATTGATTCTAATGTGCAGTCAGGATTGGGCTTTCCTGGTGGCTCAGATGGTAAAGAAACTGCCTGCAATGTGGGAGACCCAGGTTTGATCCTTGAGTCGGGAAGATCCCCTAGAGAAGGAAATGGCTACCCACTCCAGTATTCTTGCCTGGAGAATTCTACAGTCTATGGGGTCACAAAGAGTCAGACATGCCTGAGCAGCTAACACTTCAGCGTTTAAGATAGAGAGCCACTGTTAGACCAGCAGTTCTTGACATTACCTGCACATTAACGTTACCCAAGAAGCTTAAAAATAAAAAAGGTGCTGAGCCTGAGTCCCTCCCACCCCCAACCTCCCTATATTCTGCTTGAATTGACATGAGGTGACCTGGGCATCAGGATGTGTAAAAGCTCCTCAAGATGATTCCTCTGTGCAGTCAAGTATAAGATCCAATGTCTTAAGTGATACTTAGGGGAAAAGAGTCTGGGTTTCTCAAAAAGTCCAAGGATCCCATTGCCTGGGTGCTTAACACCGTAGGGTTCTGCCCACCCTACTCTCCAGGATCAAAGTCTCTGTTTTCACCTGTTCCTCAGACACCCTTTCACACAGAGAACCCTGCAGCCAGCACTGCAGAGCTTCAGTCAGCCTGTGTCCTTCCCCGGAGCCCCGTCCGAGGCTCTTCCGCTGCATCTCAGTTCCCACATCCCTGAGTCATGAGCCCAGCTGGCATCCCAGAAGACCCTGCCAGAGGCTTTTCAGTTCCTTCTAGCCAATTTTCTGGGTTGTGTTACTTATTCAAGGCATCAGGAGCCTGACTTCTGAGGAAATGAAGCACTCAGTCCTCCAAGCAGTCCCCAGAGTGACTGGGAAGCACTGGCATCCTACGAGACCCTCACTGGCCATAGTGCACAAGGCAGAGAGAGTCCAGCCCAGGGGCACAGCAAGGCTGGGAAGGATGGCTGCGCTGGAGCCCAGGTCTCAGCAGAGCCACCCGCAGGGCTTATTAAGCCAGCCTGCAAAGAGACTTGTGGATCTAGCATGGTAAGGCATGTGGTGAATATCATCATCAAGAGGAGGAAGGGGTCTGGCCCCACCCAGCCTCCTTCCCAGCCAGGGACAGAGCCTCCTGGAGCCAGCAAGGAATTTTCTGTCCCTTGACCAACCATGACTGATGTGGGTCCAGCAAGTCTCAGACACGCACATCAGTGGTTGTGGATGATGTGGGGCTGGCACCATTCAGGGCACTGTGTCCTTGCTCACCAAGGCCCCCACGTCTGTGACTTCGAGCGCTTCCTGGAAACCACTTCTTCTAAGGAGTCTCCCTGGATAAGACCAGCCCCCTCATTTCTCTCCCAGGGCACTCAGATCATGCAGCTTTTATAATTGTCAACTGTGTAAAACTTCACTCTCTTCTATACCACCTAGCAGTGGGCCTTCCATATATAGGCTTTCTATATATTTTATTGGCAGGTACATAATTCCAGTATACTTTTAGGTTAAAGAATCAATTATTTAGCAACATGCATACTGTGGTGAAAAACTGTTTTTCTGTATATGCATAACTATATAACTTGAAGCATTTACTCTAGTAATCTGGAAGGAGATACTTTCTTAATTGTTATCCCTATTTCTTTTTTCAAAACACATTTTTATTTTTGTCCAAGTTAAAAAAAGTAACCAGGCTTAATTCAATTCAGTTCAGTTCAGTCAGTCAGTCATGTCTGATTCTTTGTGATCCCATAGATTATAGCACACCAGGCTTCCCTGTCCATCACTAACTCCCCGAGCTTGCTCAAACCCACGTCCATCGACTTGGTGATGCCATCCAACCATCTCATCCTCTGTTGTCCCTTTCTCCTCCTGCCTTCTATCTTTCCCAGTATCAAGGCCTTTTCCAATGAGTCAGTTTTTCATATCAGGTGGCCAAAATACTGGAGTTTCAGCTTTAGCATCAGTCCTTCCAATGAATATTCAGGAGTGATTTCCTTTAGGATGGACTGGTTGGGTCTCCTTGCAGTCCAAGGAACTCTCAAGAGTCTTCTCCAACACAGTTTGAAAGCATCAATTTTAAAAAAAATTTACTGAGCACGGCCCCGCCTATCAGAACAAGACCCAGTTCCCCCCCACACCCCCCGTCCAACTCTCCCCATCAGGAAGCTTCCATAAGCCTCATATCCTTATCCATCAGAGGACAGACAGAATGAAAACCGCGGTCACAGAAAACTAATCAAACTGATCACATGGACCACACCCTTGTAAAACTATGAGCCATGCCGTGTAGGGCCACCCAAGACAGACAGGTCATAGTAGAAAGTTCTGATAAAATGTGGTCCACTGGAGAGGGGAATGGCAAAACACTTCAGTATTCCTGCCTTGAGAACCCCATGAACAGTATGAAAAGGCAAAATGATATGACACTGAAAGATGAACTCCCCAGGTTGGTAGGTGCCCAGTATGCTATTGGAGAAGAGTGGAGAGATAACTCCATAAAGAATTAAACAACAGAGCCAAAGTGAAAACAGGGCCCAGTTGTGAATGTGACTGGTGATAGAAGTAAAGTTCAATGCTGTAGAGCACCAAGCTTAATAAGGGCACGAAATAATCAGTCTTAGAGCTGCAAATAAAAGCAATAGTAACAAACAGCGATTTGTTTCTCTAATTCCTCTCCCCAATTCCACTGCCCCAAGACAAAGGCTGTCAACTCTTCTAGCAAATTCTTCTGATAGCCGCTTTCAAATTTTTGGTAATATTCTTCTTGCAGCTTTTCATTAATCAGCTGTAGACATGAACTTTTGACATCCTCATCACTACCTCTCCTCCCATCTTCCTAAAATATAATCATTCTGGACACTTGTTTTCTTCATTTCTGAGAAATTCTCCTGTGCTGTTTCTTCAGTCCTCTTCCCCCTTTGGTCTGTATTTCTGGAACTTCTGTGGAGAAGTAGTTATCTGCTTAGCCTTAGCCTTTCTCCTTTATTGCTCTGTCTCTCTCTTTTGTTCTATTGATTTTAGTTTCCAACTGTTCTATCATTTCATTCCGTTTGCTTTATTTCATTTGATTCTGTTTTCTTTTCTTTTCAAAATTCTGTGCTCTGGCTATTTTTTCATTGTGTTCTGTCCTTGTTTCATGGATGTATCATCTTCCCACATATCTTTTAAGGTGGTAATCATAGGGCTTATTAGTTTTAGCTTCCTGCATTGTCTGCACCTTCCCTCTGAGTCTTCTGTGTTTCTATTTGTCTTGGGCCCTCTCTGTCACATTGGAGCCTTCCTCAGATAACTTCTTCCGATAACTCATGGCCCTGTGCTATCCTTATATCTGGGACAAGGTCCTGCAACACTGACTGGAAGTTTTCTATGGAGATTTCAGGGACTTGTGGGTTCCACCAGAAGATCATTAGATTTTTGGTTCCCTGAAAGTTAGTGCCCAGGCCTTCTCTGAGGCTATTTGTACTCTCCAGAAAGAGCCCTCCAGCTGCCTGCCTGGGGGTATAGGTCTGCCTGCTGCTGTTCTGGAGTCAGGGAGGAGAAAAGGGCTGAAGAGCCCACAGCTCAGCCCAAGTCTGACTAATCCCTGTCTTCTGTCCTCCACTTTGCCTAGCCTTCCAGGGCCTGACACATCGCCACCATCCAGTTCATCTGGAGAATAGGCCTCTGGTTTCTGTTGATTGGAGAAATAGGAGAAGGGCAGGACAGAACAGAGGAATGGGGGTCCCCAGATGAAAGGGGAAGGACCCAAGAGTCCAACTGCTCGATTTACAGAATTTCAGCTATCCACCGGTCTTTGGGCCCATTCCTGAGCCCTGCTCTTTGGTTCTTGGTGTCTCTGGGTGCTGAGCCCCTCAGGGATTTGCAGGATGAAAGATACACTGTTGATAGGAAAAACCCACTGCAGGCAAGTAGCTCAAACCTTTCCATGTCCTGAAAAATCAGCCACCATGCCTCCATCCTTCACTTGAATCCCCCTCTCTGCTGTACTTGAAGTGAACACTTTTTTTTAAACATTTATTTATCTGCCTGAGCCTTGAAGGATCTTTTAGTTGTGGCTAATGGGATCTAGTTCCCTGACCAGGGATGGAATCTGGGTTCACTGCACTGGGAGTGTTGAGTCTTAGCCACTTGACCACCAGGGAAACCCCGGAAGGAACACTTCTGAAATTCTCACACTGTACTTTGATGGGAGCAGGGGCTGCAGAGATCAAAAACAATTCATTCATCAGGCAGGTTCTAGTCACATGGACTTTCAAGGATGAGTATAATGGTGATGAGGAGGAGAGACTATTGCAAAAGGAAACATGTTACAGAGAGAACAGCACAAGGAAAGACAACATGAAAGTGTGTGTCTGGTGGGGCTGAGGCTGACCCCAGACTGTCTGGAGAAAGAAAAGAAGCGACGGGCCAAAGACTCAAGAGATGGCATGAAGCAGCTTTCAGAAGGCCTGAGATACTGGCCTAAGGAGTTCGGACTTTATTCTTTAGGCAGTAGAAAATTTTGACGACATTAAGCAAAGTCATAGCTTATAAGATCTGCAATCTCCACCAACAACTCAGGCGCAGGATGGAGGCTGGAAGTCCAGACAATGACAATTATCTGAGCAAGAGAGAGTGAGAGCTGAGCTCAAATAGGACTTGGAGCAGCAGACAAGAAGATGAGGATGAGAAGCAATTGTGGTTTAAAACTGGAAGAACTGGAGATAGAGGGAGAGAGTTTCTCAAAACAGATGTGTCTAGCTTTGGTGACTAGCGTAATAATGAGGCTAATAGCCAGGATGTAAAAATCAGGACACAGGAAAATAATGGAGTGGAAATACTAAGTTCAACTTGGGACATAGCAAGTTTGACACATAGGTGACCAATATACAGGCCGAAGTTTAGCTAAGGAAAGGAGGCTTGGGCCAGAGGCCCTCCCTGGGATTAATGTCATACTGGTAACACTCAAGCTATGAAATTAGAGAGAATGTAGAGTAGATGAGAGAGAAGCGGGTTCCAAAGAATCTATTAGTTAACTCTTGGTGAGTCAAAGATTACCCTAAAACTTAGCAACTTGAAACAACATACTTAGCTGGGTGAGTCTAGCTAGGAACCTCTTAAGATTTTAGTCAAGCTGTCAGCTGGGGCCACAGTCATCTGAAGGTTCAACTGGGGCAGGGGATTGCTTCTAGGCTCACTCATGTGGCTATGTTGAGGAGGTGTAGGTTACCCAACATGTGGCCTCTCAGTCAATCTCCTCAAGACACAGCAACTGTCTTCCCTGAGATGGAGAAAGTGGCCAAGGTCGTGGCTCTTATAACCTAAGCTCAGGCTGACATACTACCACTTCTGCATATCCAGTCGCACAGACCAACCTTCCCAATGCAGGAGGACACACTCCAAGGCATGAAAACCAGGAGGGGAGATCATTGGAACCGTTTGGAGGCTACCAACCACAGATCACCACCAGGGAAACAGAAAAGAGGACTCAGCAAAGGACACACAAGAAAAAGAAAGAACACAAGCCCTAATGCATGAAGGATGATTGCCAAAGGCTAATGTCATAGGGAGCATTTCCAGCAGGAAGGATGTTAATAGCTTCAAATGCTGAAAAAATCCAAGAGGTGGAGCTGATAGAACACAGCCATTAGGCCACTGGATCTGGTGGTCAGCTGCCAGGCCGGCACAGTGGCAGTGAGATGTATCCAGGTGGAAGCCACATTTTAGTAGGTGGACAAGGGAACAAAACACAGAGAAATAATGGGAGGGAGTGGTAAATTTAGGCCACTCTCAAAAGTCTAGGTGGTGCAGGGAGGAAAGGATGCATGTGGTTTGCAGGGGAAAATAGCATCTTATAGGATAGCTTTGTTCTCAGCTGTAGATGAGTAGATGGGAAAGGTGGAGGCAAAAGAGGAAGATACAGGTCCAAGGTCCCAGGGGACAAATGAGGACAGTGATTGACAGCATGAGTGTGAGGATTAACCCTTGTGCCTACACTGGAAGGAAAGAACAGGTGACGGGGAGGATGCAGTTAAAAGGAATGCGAGGGGTTCAGGGGTGCAAGTCTGAGGGCCTATTTTCTTCTGCAGACGCTGAAATGAGGGGTGAGGTGACAGGGCAACTGACGAGGTCAAAGGCTTAGATCAGCTCCAGAGAGTTGTCTCCAGGGCCAGGCACTCACTTGAGTTATGCCCGTGAGCCTCCTAGTGTTTTGCTGAAGCTTCTGCAATCTTGACAGATGAAGATTCGTATACACCCACATTTCATCTTTTCTTGATTTCTCATGCTCCCCAGAGCCATCCCAAGCATCTGGAATTTTTGTGCTGCTATTAATGGTACACAATTTATGGCTATCCTGCATGATGGGGAGTCCTGTGAAGCAACCATTTATAGCAACACACAGAAGCTCTAGATGAGACCCAGGGAGAGCTGCAGTCCAGCACGGGAGGCATTCACTCCCATGGCCTGCCACTGGGAGGACAGCGTGGACAGCTTCACCACACCCACCGCTGCTTCCTAGGATCCAGGAAGAGTGAGGGAATTAACACCCAGCTTCCACCCAAAGCCCTCCTGAAAGATCTGCCCAAGGGTCCTGGGATGGTCTCCTCTCATCGGCAGCTTTGTGACAGAGGCAACTGTAAAACCAGAGAGGGCGACAGAAGGGGCCAGAGCTGAGACAAGTGGACTAAAATTCCCCTCATTTCTGTTCTCTGTAGGCTTGAGCAAATGCACTTAACCCAACATGCCTCTGCTTCCTTGTCTGTAAAATGTGAAGAATAATAATAAGATTGTGTATATAGCATTTAGCACATTACCTGGAATATTGTTAATACTAAGCAAATGCTAGTTATAATAATTGTCACTGACATCATCACTGGTTTTCACAGCCCTGGAGTCAGGACTTGAATTATGGTAAATTCCTTTTTTTTTTTTTTGCCATGCTGTATGACACATGGGATCTTAGTTCTCCAAACAGGGATCAAACTTGCATAGAGTCTTAACCCCTGGACCACCACGGAAATCCCATGGTAACTTTCTTGAGTCAACTAGCCTTCCTATGGCTGCAATACACAGGGGCTCTGGTTGGTGTAGCATGAAATGAAACAATATAGTAAGCGAAGCCCTGGGTGAGCCCTGTCATCTCAAAGAACAGCTTCTCCTTTTACCCTGGTTCTCCATGATGTCAGGGCCAGGCTGTGCCCCAGTCTGGGGTATCATTGGTTCATTGGGTAGGATCCCATGTTAATGAGCCTACATAGGGTTGGCCGTGGCGCAGTTTACTTTGTTCACTTATGCATTAGCCTCCATTTCCTGGCATCGGCTCTGGACAGGTCCTTCTGACACGGCACTTCTGATCCCCTAGTAAGACCCATTTTACAGATAAGGAAGTCAAGAGGGTAAGGAATGTTCCAGGCCACACAGCTGTCAAGGGCAGAAATGAGTTTGGAAACTATCCTGGCTAGTCCCCACACTGATTCTCTTCCCTGGCCAAGCATTCAGAGACCACAGGTAGGTGGGCAGAAGAGGAGCTAAGCAAGGTAGGAAACCCCAGCTCTGTTCCTTTGAATCCTAGGTGATGTCCCAGTCACTTCTCACAGTCCCTGTGTTGATTCTTTCAGGCATCACAGCCTTCTAGAATCACAGACCCCTGGGTCTGAATCATCCAGTCAGTGCTTGAGAACTTCCCATTATGTCACCTCCCCCCACCAAGTAGTCACAAGGCTCCAAGGAGCCCATTATCTCCTGCAGCAATTCATCCTACCGATGGGGTAAGGATGGTTAGAACACCTTCCCCTACTTGGAGCTGAAAGCTTCCCCACAAAATTTCCATTGCTAGTGCAAGTTTGGACTCTCCAGGATGCAATAACAGGCAAAACAATGCTTTCTCTGTGCAAGATCCGGGTCACACCATTGTCAGGAGCAGTGGGGTCCCTAGCACGATGCTTCTTAGACCTCTGTAATTTGAGACTCCCTCTTTGTTGCTCCCAGTACTTTTCCACACTCTTTATGCATGTTCCTCAGCCCTCCACAGTTCTCCGTCCTTCCTTCTGTCCCATCCCCTTCGTGGCTTTTCACAGGCTCCCAGGGTCGTCCCACTATTTCCCCAGGAATTGCCCCTTCTCCTTGTCCTCTGGGTCCATTTGGGACTACCAGGTCAGACTCGGATGTCTCTGCCATCTCAGCCAACTTCTATTTTAGTGTCTCTGACCCCTGGCTCCTGACAATCTTTTCTCTAAATTCATAGAGTTCTAATCTGGCCCAACCAGATTTCTCCCTAAACCATAACCCCCTCCTCCATCCCTCTAAGGGGGCAAAACACAGTGAAGAAGGGAACCTTCAGGGATGGAAGAACATTCCTAATGCTCAGCTTCATTAATTTTCAATCTCTCCCAATCTAAGCCCAGCTCACAAACAAAGAGCATCCCAATAGAAGACTTGGAGAGCCATGGAACCTAATCAACCAGCTACCAACAAGGAACAGGTAAGTTCAGCAGCTCCATAAGGACGTTTGATGCCCTGTTCTACTGGGTCTGCCCCTTGCCTTACCTCCTCATCACCAGCTAGCTACCCAACCAACACAGGCATATCCAAAGGGAGAGAGTGAAGCCCGTCCAGCCCCAGGTTAAAGTGAGGGGCACTTTCCCAGCAGCTCATCAGTACATGCCCCTTCCAGGCTATTTGACCAGACTTGGCTTCCATATTCATTCCTCAGCCTCTAGGAAGGGGAGGCTATAACCGGAACCAGTGGGCTGAACAGACCCTGCCCACCAAGGCCTGGAAGGACTCCATGTCTTCTGAGTATGGAGGCACCAGATTTACAACATCACTGCTGTTATCAAGGAAGAAGCAAGATGTGCTGTGGGGCCAGCCAGAGCTTCCCAAGGAGCTCAGGGAGAACAGGTTCCTCAAGGACGTGAGCCACAGGGTGCTGACCCCAGCCCCCAGCATCTCCACCTGTGCAATTCAGCATGTGCCACAGAGAGCCAGGTATCACATCAGGAGGGCCATGCGAGTGCCAAGATCTGTTTAAATTGGGAAGTTTGGAGTTGTCTGCTACTAAAACACAGTCAAGCAACCAAAAAAATAAATATATATGTCAAATCATACATTTTTTTTAACCTCAGTCTTAAAAATCACATGAACACAGAGGTTCTTAAACTCATTCAAAGTGGGAAGGGAGTGTGAAAAATATGAGTTCTAGAATTCTTTATGAAATCTTGGTCAAGTTAATTAAATTAAAATAATTCAATAGAAAGAATATTTATTATATGAGGGTATATATATTTTCAACAAAGAGAAAAACAAAGCATACTATGCCTGAGTTTTCTATTGTTACTAGAATTTGGTCTGGGTTTTTTTTTTTTGGAGTATAGTTGCTTTATACTGTTGTGTTAGTTTCTGCTGTATAGCAAAGTGAATCAGCTCTACAAACACATATATCTCCTTTTTTTTTTTGGATTTCCTTCCCATTTAGGTCACCACAGACCATTGGTCTGAGGATTTTTTTCCTCATAATTTAGTGGTTGTTTTTGTTGTCTATCCCACAGGGGCAGAGGCATAAAAAATTTCAGGAAAATGTCTGGAAGGAAAACTAAAACTTGATATAATTTGATCTATGTCAGTTAGTAAATTAAAAATTAGTAAAAGCCCACCATTGTCCAATTTTAGAGGACAGTCTCCTCCAAGCCTCCCTCAGAACATGCTTTGAGGACCATCAATCCAGGCAAACCCTCTCATTTGTTTTCTGCAAAAGTTACCAAGGCACATGCATATCTTTGGGTTTCCCCAAGGTCACCCAGTTAATTATTGACATAGAAATTCACCTCCCAAAGAATCATAGTAATTTCCCACATCACCTGTCAGGGATGCATATCAGGGATGAAGAAAATTCTGTATGTGGCATGGGCCTGAGCTAAGCATGTCTGATCAGAGTCCAAACGTGCCATAGACTTGAAAGCTTTCTAATCCACCTATGCACAGAAGAATAGAAGCTTGGAACTCATTTCAAAAGTTGTTTCTGTGATTTAAAGACACATGCCTCTCTCCCATACACACACACACACACACAAAGCTGCGTGCACATCGTCACCACCAAACACTGACTCTCAGACCCTGAGGCTTGAGGCCCAGGTGTGACTCTCTGGGCCTTTCTGCTGCCCAGTAAGGAACAGCCTGGGCTGGCTCCTCGGCTGATTCCCTCCTCCCAGCCAGAAACAGTTAATTGCCAGCTCCAGGCTGCCTCCAGCCCAGCCCTAATCGGCCGGATCTCAGGCGGCCACGCTGGGGCCGCACAGCAGCTCCAGACCAGGCCCTGGCTGTGCTGAGCAGTGAAGGCATTCTTCCAGGGTAATGATTAAGCCGAGCACCTGGCAAGCTGGGAAGGTGAGCCCTATTCACACCTTGGCCAGGCTGAGGTGGCCTGGACTGGTTTGGGAAGGCAGGGCCCCAGCGTGCACAAGCCCAGAGCTGGCAGCCGCAGCCTCCCGCTGCACACAGACAGCCTGGAACCTCTTGGGCCAGAGCTTCTGCTGCCTGCCCTGCTGGGACCCTGCCTCGCCCCCGGCACCATGAAGCAGCAGGTGTTCTGGACGGGGCTGGAATACACCTGTCGGCTCCTGGGCATCACCACCGCTGCAGGTAAGACCCTGCCTCCCAGCTCTGGTCCCCTGTGTGCTGGGCTCAGCAGACAGGGCTGCCCAGGGGGTGGGCACCAGCCAGTGGGGGATGGGCAGAAACACCTGGCCACATCTTCTTCACTTTCTTCCCCCAAACCCCAGAAACATGGCTCTTCAGGGCAGTGGCAGGAGCAGTGGGGTGAGCCTGGGGCTGGGATGCAGGGGCATGGTACAGAATCTCTGCTTGGCCACCCACATTCCATGTGACTTTGGGGACCCTTAGCATCGTCAACTGTGAAATGAGTTGAGGGGGCTACCCCTGCCTTCTTGGGGACTGTTGCGAGGTGGATGGGGGAGACCTAAAGGTGAAACTGTAAAGGGCCAGGCAAATGTAAGAAACGGATTCCTCCCTGTATGGACATGGAAATGGTCAATGGAGTGCACCTTGTTTTATTCAAACCACAACCCACTTCATGGAGGGAAGCTGCACTCGGGGATCCCAGGCTTCCCTTAAAGCACTATGGGTTTGGGGAAGACAGAGTTCCCCATGCTGGACTGCTCTTTCTCACCCAGCCTGATCTGGGGGCTGCTTGACTTGCTGGGAAGATGGGTGGTTACAGAAGAACCTGAGCAGCTGTGACCCTGAGTTCTGCCTGCTCACCTCCCCTGCTGAACCTGGCCCTGAGCCCTGCGCCCCCCGCGTGGTCAGGACCTCTGTTGGGAAAGTGAGCAGGCAGCACTCTGAACCCTTAGCTCTGGGCCCCACTGAGCTTTAAGGACCAGGAAGAGACACCCTCTGCTGATCAAGTCCTTGCCTTCCCACTGCTACTCACAATCTTACGCATTCATCTTGGCAAATGGGAGATGGCCCCCAGCTGATCTCAAACAGTGCTAGTCCCCAGCCCTGTCACCCAGCGATGCATGACCTGGGCAAAGCCACCTGGGTGCTCTGGGGTCGTGCTTTCTGGTCTTTAGGATAAAGATAACTGGACCTGCTGGCCAGGTGTTTTGGAAGATCAAGGATGCATGAACTGAGGGTAGCTAAGTGGAAATGAGGATGCAAGCCTCTTGAGAGAAGCCCCAGGACATACTTCAGAGCTCCAAGGGGATCTGTGTCATTCCCAAGGTAATATGCTAGCAAACAGACTTTTCTTAACCCTGAGTTAGCACACGGAGGGCTGTCGTCAGTGGTCTAATCCCACCCATCCTGTTACAAAGCAGAGCGTTGAAATTCAAGTAGGGGTAGTGACCTTACCCAAGGTCATGCTACAAGTCAGGGGGACAGCCGACCTGGAACCCTGATCCCTCGACTTTTTAAAAGGCCAGGACTCTGGCCAAAGAGCTCCCTCTTCCCAGGGTAAGAAGCCCAATGCTGCAGGGGCACTAGAGGGTCCGGAATTGCTCTGCTGAGGGTTCTGGGTAAATGCACAAATGGAGGCCTCAGCTCCAACCTCTGTTAGAACCACCATGTGGCCTGCACCTGGAGGAAAGAGCGCCAAGCCACCTTACCATCCAGCCTGGGGGAGAGAGGTTAGCCCTAAGGGTTTCTGTGTCTGGGGTTCAACCCTCTACCACTGCTGATCTGGACTTCACCCTGCCATCCTCTAAGTCTTGGTTTCCAAATATGTAAAATGCACCCCTTTCATTTGTCAGAAATCACAGTGACACTTCTCCCTGTCATACTCTGCCTGGAGGGGAGGCCTCGCTCCTGTTGGGAAGCTGTTTTAAGAGGTATATAAACTTCTAATGGATTAGCTGCAGACAGTTTAAAAGTCTGATTTATCTCAGCCAGTGGAAGGGTCTGCAGCTACACACATATAGCCCCCAACCACACACACACACATACACACTACACACATACAAACTGTGCCTCTGAACCACAACCCTTATCTCTTGCAGAAGGTTACTGTTAATGCAGAGAATGGGCCTCCCGCTTGGTTTTGATATAGGGTCCAGGTTAAATACAGGCCACTATATTGCTTTCTAATGACCAGGCTTTCCAGAAATGGTGTTTTGGGGCTTTCTAGAGTGCTAGGAGTAGGTGGGAAGCTAGAAAGAGGGGTGTTAGTCATCTTAGGAAAATCTCAAGTTTCTTTCAGCATCCCTGAACTGCTGGCCTATTTCCAATGTGTAAGATTTACAAATTCCTTATTCCCTTAAGCCTTTTTTTTTTTCCCTGAAATCCTCTGTTGAGAAGTCCAGGCCTTGTGAATAGGGGCATTGCTGCTGGAGGGGAAATCAGACTTGAGACAGAGGCTGTCACTTTGCAGAAACCCTGGGAAACGTAAAGTAGCCCTGGTCCCCCTGTGCGGAGGAGTGTGGGTTTCCTAGAAACTAGGAAAAGCGTGTGACCCAGGTCACCCAGAGTGTCACCTGCAGGGACCAGGCAGCTCCTGATCCAGCAGCCCTTCCCGGGTTTCCCTTTCCCTCTGCAGAAGGATCTGAGGCTGTCAGCAGCTCAGAAGGCACCAGGCCCTGGGGTCACACACCAGTATGGCAAGCCCAGAAGCTGTGGCCAAAGCATTCCCTGTGCAGATGCTTCTTGGCTAAGCTCAACTCTTTTTCCCCATTCGGCCCCTCTAAATGAAGCCCCACTAGGATGTCCAGGGATCCCACAGGCCACTGCTGTCCCACCCCCACAACCAGCCCCACACCACAAGTGGACACAGAGTATTGCCACTGCCAAACAAGGGTACACAGGCTTCGCAGACTTCCCCCCAAACAGAAGTGTTTTTAAAGTTAGAAAATGAGACTATTCTTGCCTTTGGATCAGTCATAAAGTTGCCAGATCATCACAGACCCACTTCTCCCCATTTACCATACACTTGGCTAGCATCATTCATTTGTACCCCTTCCCTGGCCATGGAAGGCATTGGGAGTCCCTCTTTTGCTGAGATGTGTCACCAGACACACAGACACACCTGTGACTGGTTGAGACCACCCTATCAGTCTAGTGCCCCCACCATCGGTCCATCCTGACCAGGCACAGCCTCAGGCAGGTGGGGTCATGGCGAGAGTGGATAGAGTTACACTGAAACAAAGGAAGGTTGACCAAACACTTCTTAAATCTAAAGACTGGCATTCTTTTTATCTGCAGAATTACATGATCAATTTTATTGAATGAAAGATTCGTTAAATTCTACAGTACTTAACAACTTTCAAAAGTTTCACACACATGATTTCATATAATTCCACAATAACCCTTTGTGTTTCTTTTGCCCTACTCCTATATTGCCCTTCATCCTTCTGTCTCCCCACTGGTAACCACTCATTCGTTCTGTATATCTGTAAAGTCACCGATATTTAATCCAACTACTCATGCTCTGTCTTTGAATGATTACCAAGCATGCTTTGACCAGCACCACCATGACTATCTCCAGCCAAACTCACTCCTGGACCTCATCTGGGGACAGACAAATCTGCACACATTTCCAGAGGGAATTATCACAGTAGGACCTTCCATGTATGTGTCCAGAGATACGTGACTGACAACAAACTCGAAAGTCAATTATTAATTAAAGTCACTGCCGCAGACTTACCAATGTCCATGAGGACCAAGCGCTGAGCTAAATCTCATTTTACAAATGAGGAAGTGAAGGATTAGAATGTTCAGGTAGTTTGGTTAAACAGCCAGTGAACAGCAGGTCTGGTCTTCCCAGATAGCGCAGTGGTAAAGAATCTGCCTGTAATTCAGGAAACATGGGTCTGATTCCTGGTTCAAGAAGACCCCTTGAGGAGGGGACGACAACCCATTCCGGTATTCTTGCCAGGAAAATCCTATGGACAGAGGAGCCTGGTGGGCTACAGTCCATGGGGTTGCAAACAGTCGGGCATGACTTAGTACTGAACACACAAGCAAACAGCAGGTCTGGGGTTGGAGCCCCAGTTTGCCCAGTCACAGGGCAGTGATGCAGTGGAACAAAAAGTCTGGAAGTCCATCTAGGATTCATTTAACTGGCAAACATTGACTGAGTTCCCACTTTGTGCAATGTAGGCACATGGATTAGGATGGTATGACCTCTAGCCTAGAGAAGTGCGTCTGGGGGCTGTCGGCACACATCTCCCAAGAAGATACCACACAGCCAACAAGAAAATGAGCTGGGCTTGAGATAAAGCCATTTTAAGCAAATCTTGCTTATCACAAATCAATGTGGGATCAACTTGGGGTGACTTAGGAATTTTGTTTTGTTCCAGGTTCTTGACCCATTAACCTCTTCTCTACATAAACGACAGAGCTGCATTCCTGACAGCCCCATGCCTTGCACAGCCCATTCAAATGGAGACTTGGCTTATTAATATAGACCAGGATAAAGGAAGCATTTAAACCTAGATGTTCTCATTATTTTTTAAAGAGTACAGCAAATGCATAGTCTGACTTTAGTCCTATTTAAAGCCTTTGGAAGAAAAACAACTGATGCTTCTGAGACAATCATCTTGGGCCCTTCGTACTAATATCCACTCTTCTTAAATGTATGTCCCTGTGACCTTCTCCTGCCACCTAGGGAAGCTTCATGTACTCCAACAATCTGCAGGTGGATTTATTACCCAAGCAAGACCTTATTGTTTTCAGATCTTCTAAGTGGATGTAGACTGTTTTCCACTCTGATTATTCCAGTGAGCAAATGAAATATTCCCATCTTTGTTCCACCCTCCTACCATTGGGAGATAATACATTTGGCTCAAGTATTTCTCTCTTTACTTCTTCATGCCTGAGACCTCCTTATTAGGGGCTTCCCTGGTGGGTCAGACAGTAAAGAATCCTCCTGCAAAGCAGGAGACCCAGGCTCAATCCCTGAGTTGGGAAGATTCCCTGGAGAAGAGAATGGTTACCCACTGCAGTATTCTTGCCTGAAGAATTCCATGGACAGACGAGCCTGGTGGGCTATAGTCCATGGGGTCACAAAGAATCAGACATGACTGAGCAACAGACACTTTCACGTCACTTTCTTCCTTCATAGAGTTAGAACAAAAAGTTTAGAAGTCCACCTAAGACTCTTTTATCTGGAAAATATTGGCTGAGTTCCCACTTTGCACAATGTGGACACATAGATTAGAATGGTATGACCTCTAACCTGGAGACCTGTATGATCTGACCAGGGAGACAAGCTGGTAAACACATATCCCAGTGCCTAGCTCTGAAGCATAGTACTTGGGAGGGTGAATCTGTGTCCCTCTCTACCACTTACTAGACATATGGCCTTACGCATGTCACCTAATCATTTTAAATGTCAGTTTTCTCATCTATGAAATAAGGATAATAAGTTCATCTGCCTTCTGGGGTCACGAGCATCCAATGAAACAATGACTAAAGCAGCAAACTTCATGGCACACAGATTCTCACTCAGTTCAGTTCAGTCGCTCAGTCGTGTCCGACTCTTTGCAACCCCATGAACCGCAGCATGCCAGGCCTCCCTGTCCATCACCAACTCCCGGAGTCCACCCAAACCCATGTCCATCGAGTCAGTGATGCCATCCAACCATCTCATCCTCTGTTGTCCCCTTCTCCTCCTGCCCTCAATCTTTCCCAGCATCAGGGTCTTTTCCAATGAGTCAGCTCTTTGCATCAGGTGGCCAAAGTATTGGAGTTTCAGCTTCAACATCAGTCCTTCCAACGAACACTCAGGACTGATCTCCTTTAGGATGGACTGGTTGGATCTCCTTGCAGTCCAAGGGACTCTTAAGAGTCTTCTCCAACATCATAGTTCAAAAGCATCAATTCTTCGGTGCTCAGCTTTCTTTATAGTCCAACTCTCACATCCATACATGACCACTGGAAAAACCATAGCCTTGACTAGACAGACCTTTGTTGGCAAAGTAATGTCTCTGCTTTTTAATATGCTGGCTAGGTTGGTCATAACTTTCCTTCCAAGGAGTAAGCGTCTTTTAATTTCACTGCTTCAATCACCATCTGCAGTGATTTTGGAGCCCCAAAAAATAAAGTCAGCCACTGTTTCCACTGTTTCCTCATCTATTTGCCATGAAGTGATGGGACCAGATGCCATGGTCTTAGTTTCTGACTGTTGAGTTTTAAGCCAACTTTTTAACTCTCTTCTTTCACTTTCATCAAGAGGCTCTTTAGTTCTTCTTCACTTTCTGCCATAAGGGTGGTGTCATCTGCCTATCTGAGGTTATTGATATTTCTCCCGGCAATCTTTATTCCAGCTTGTGCTTCCTCCAGCCCAGTGTTTCTCATGATGTACTCTGCATATAAGTTAAATAAGCAGGGTGACTATATACAGCCTTGACGTACTCCTTCTCCTATTTGGAACCAGTCTGTTGTTACATGTCCGGTTCTAACTGTTGCTTCCTGACCTGCATAGAGGTTTCTCAAGAGGCAGGTCAGGTGGTCTGGTATGCCCATCTCTTTCAGAATTTTCCACAGTTTATTGTGATCCACACAAATTCTCACTCAGCACTGTCTAATTTTA
The DNA here is from genome assembly GCF_910594005.1 of Cervus elaphus. Classification (NCBI taxonomy): domain Eukaryota; kingdom Metazoa; phylum Chordata; class Mammalia; order Artiodactyla; family Cervidae; genus Cervus; species Cervus elaphus. The sequence goes on along the minus strand of NC_057829.1, from coordinate 44,106,123 downwards.
GAAGAATGTGTAGGACATATAGTTTGCACAGTGTGAGCTGTGGGATCTCCTTGCAGGATGGAAAAGAAAGATTCGAGGAAAGGAACAAGCTAACATATGATCCTGAGGCTAGAAAGGAAAAAGGGGCTATTCTGTGAAAGCTCTTACCCTGAGTCATATTTTTCTTCACATTTTGAGCTTGGGCCATTAAGATCACCCCACAGGACGCTGATTATTCCTACACCACATGTAGTGATGAAATCAGAGGAAAGATGGTAGCCTCATTTTATTTTTCATGGGCTAACAATTCTTTTAAGATTATTCTTTAGTCTGTGCAACCAACTGAAGAGAATTGTTATCAAGAAGGAAGGTAGTCAGAAACAAATGGCTAATGCTGGGCTGTCCCCTGAGCCTTCCTAGCTTGCCATAGGCCTTGGTAAAGATCTGATAAAAATAAAAACATGGTATGTGCAGCAAGAATGGAGAATAATTGGAGGCATAGTCATTGTTTTCTAATGCCAGGAAAGCTGCCATATGGAAGAGTGAGTGAGCAGATATATTCTCTTTGAATACAAGAAAGCATAAGAATCAAATACTTGAACCAAATACTTTGACTTGAAACCAAGACCTAGAAGAAATTTCTCTTGTGGGTTTCTACTAGAAGGATGTTATTCTGCATCAAGGTCAATATCATCAGCAGTATCAGTGAACGTCTGTAGGGTCCTTCCATGTAAAGGATGTCATCAGCAAAAGGCAGTATACTGTCCCAGGTGATTTCTTAACCTTGAATCTTATAACCCTGAAGGAAGAATTAATACTATGCTACATAGCCCTTCTAGAAACTTGAAAAGGAGGAGATGGTTCTCAAGCCATTCTATGAACTAGAATTATTGTGTTATCAAAACTAGACAAAGAAATCACAAGACCACTGGTGGCCCAGTGGTTAAGACTCTGTACTTCCAGTGCAGGGGGCACGTGTTCAATCCCTGAGTGGGCACATGCCACATGGTGTAGCTAAAAAAAAAAAAAATTTTTTTTTAAGGATACCCACAAAGAAAATGATTCAAAATGGTTAGACTTAAATGTAAAACCCAAGACTATAAAATTTCCAGACAATACAATAAAACCTTAGTAATGTGTTAGGCAGAGATGTTTTTAGGTACAATATCACAAGTTCAATTCATAGAAGAACAAATTAATAAATTGCATAACTTCAAACTTAAAAACTTCACCCTTGAAAATATAATGTTAAAAGAATGAAAAATAAATCAACAGAGACACGATGATAAATAAGCACACGAAAAAATATTCCACATCAGTAGTCATTAGGAAACTGCAAATCAAAACCACAATGAGATACTATCACATACCTATTGGAAAGGCTAGAATTAAAAAGACTTACTATACCAAATGCTGAAGTGTTGGCAAGGATGTGGAACTCTCATACACTACTGATGGAAATTTAAGATGGTATACTCATTGTGGAAATGGCTTGGCAGTTTCTTTAAAAATTAAACATACACCTACTGCATGATCCAGGTATTTTGCTTCCAGGTGTTTATCCAAGAGAAAAGAAAGTCTATGTTCATACGAAGATTGTACAAAAAGACTCATAATATCTTTATTTGTAATAGCCCAAACTAGAAACAACCCAAGTACCAATCAACAGATAAGTTATAAACCAAAGTGTATATCCACACTACTTAGCAATATAAAGGCATGAACAACTGATACTACAATATGAATAAATCTCAGAATAATTATGATGAATAAAAGTAGATAGCAAAAAAGGAGTACATCTTGTATGATCCCATTTGTATAAACTTCCATAAAATGCAAACTAATATCGAGTGACAGAAAAGAGATTAGTGGATCCCTGGGAGTGGGAACAAGGGTGCCCAGATGGCACTAGTGATTAAGAACCCACTTCCCATTGCAAGAGACATAAGAGACACAAGTTTGATCCCTGGGTTTGGAAGATCCCCTGAAGGAGGGCACGGCAATCCACTCCAGTATTCTTGCCTGGAGAATTCCGTGGACAGAGGAGACAGAAGTAGGCTACGTTCCACAGGGTCTCAAAGAGTCAGACACAACTGAAGCGACTTAGCAAGAATGTACGCCAGGGAGTGGATACAAAGGTGGGAGGGTAGGATTACAAGGACACAAGGAAACTTTGGGGGTGATAAATATGTTCATTACCTTGAGCAGAATAATAGTTTCCCTGGTATATGCATATATTAATACTTAGCAATTGCACATTTTAAATACATGCAGTTCATTGCATGTTAATTATACCGCAATAAGGCTGTTTTTAGTAGTAGATGTGTCAGCTATTTATTGCTAAAATAACGCTGTTACTTCAAAACCTTAGACATACAGCCATAAGCTTTTTGTGTGTGTGTCTGCAAGGCATGCAGAATCTTAGTTCTTGGACCAGAGATCAAACCCACATCACCCGCAGTGGAAGCATGGTCTTAACCACTAGACAGCAAGAGAAGCCCCCAGAAATAAGCTTTTATTGTTCACACATCTGGGTGAGTAGGCTAGGAGTCTCTGCTCATGTAGACTGAGTGCACTCACCTATCTGAGCATCAGACAGCTGTTGGTTCATCTAGACTCGCCTCGGCTGGGTTGATAAGGCCCCTCGTGCTCCAGCAGGCTGGCATAGACACATGCCTATGATAATGGCAGGGACACGAGAGGGTAGGTCCAGTGCCCAAGTCTGTTTCACATCTGTGCTTGTCTGTTACCTGACAATCCTGTTGTCCAAAGCAAGTCACACTGCTGAGCCCAGATTCAAGGGGTGAGGAAACAGACTTCTCTTTAGTGCAAGGGACAGCATTGGCATATAACAAAGGGTGTGGATACCGAGGGGATGAAGACTGGGGAGGCATCACTGCAACCTGCCAAGGCACTTTGGCCAATCTACAAGGCCAGACAAAGTAGACCTCTTGGATGGTCCACTATAGTCTAAGACAGAGACTCTGGTAGAGAAAGAGGACCCTCTTGCCTTCAGGTCATTCTCCCTAAACTGGCATGTGAGTGCTGATGGAGGGCTCTAAGGACCACCCTATACTCTAATCTCTTCTAACTGAATATCTAAAATTTTCTTCTATAAAATCTTGGCCTCTTCTCATATGTCTCTGAACCCTGGTTCCTAGGTGTCCGTTGAATGGCTCTCAACACCCAAGCAAACTTCCCCGCCATACTTAGAATCTGCCACAACTCCTTCTGAGTCAAGAAGCTTGCAACTACTACCTTATTATCTCATTGGATTCTTAGCAGCTAGTTCCTGCATCTCTGGGTTCTTAGAAATGGTGCAGATTTAGCTTTCAGGTCTATAGTCAGCTGTGACCCCTTCTGAACCATCCCCAGCCATTGTCATCAGATCAGTGTTTCCCTACCAGAGATGTCCCTACAGACATTAAGACCAGCAGGAGATATGCCATAGCTGTGGATGAAGAAAATCAATAAATACAACGTGGGGTGTTAAGAGGTACCTTCAGCAGCAGTGAGTATGACCTTCTCCCCCAGCTCCCCGGGCATCCAAGGCCAAGACCACTGCCTGGCATGGAAAGTCAGTGAGCATGGCCCCTAGTGACCTCTGAGAAGTGTCCTGTGTTCTCACCAGGACACCACACTGAATGCAAATACAAGTGAAAGTGTCAGTCACTCAGGCATGTCCAAACCTTTGTGACCCCGTGGACTGTAGCTCACCAGGCTCCTCTGTCCATGGGGATTCTCCAGGCAAGAATACTGGAGTGGGTTGCCTTTCCCTTCTCCAGAGGATCTTCCCAGCCCAGGGAATTAAACACAGGTCTCCTGCATTGCAGGCAGATCCTTTACTGTCTAAGCCACCAGGGAAGCTTGCATTGAATGCAAGACAGGTGTCAAAACTCAACCCAGTGGCTGAGTCAAAACAGATAAGCTTCAACCCGCCATGACGCTGGCCCTGAAGCAAAGGAAGCGGAGATCAGAATTTGTGGAGATAGCCTCTTAGCCTTAACCCTAACCCAGACAAGGCCCCATCCTCAGGAGCACATGGACTCTTAGCAGGATGCACAGAGAGGCTTACACTGAGATGTAAAGGTAGATGGGGCTTTGGACCATTTATGTCAATTGAGACTGCAGAAGGGATCTGCTAGACACAAAAATCAATGAGCAACGTTAGTATACAGAGAAGAGCTCATGAGCCACAATAAAAACATGTATTAATGGAAGGAAAGGATGAGAATAAACCCTCCCCTTTCCCCATGGCTACAGATGGGAATGCCCTGCCTCTCCTAATAATGCTATTAACCATCAACTACATTTGCACAACACTCTATAATTTACTAAGACTGAGGCTCATAGCCTGTTATGCATGTTTTATGATCCTCATTTTCTGGAATAGGAAGCAGACAAGGGAGTTACCATTTGTGTGAGGAACCGGATTCTGCTTTTCTGATCAAGCCTCCCATTCTCTTTGCCGCAGCCCAGCACACGCACCCACACTTCTGTCCAACCACACTCTGGGACCAGAACTTTGAGATGCCTGGAAGATGCTCTGCTGTGTGCCTGGCCCAGGCCTGCACCACAGGTCTAGAATCTCTGATCCCTGCTAAGGCTGATTAGAACAAACAGCTCAGGACAGCAACTCAGAAGAAAGCCCTGGCCTCTGGGAGAAGAAAATACTGTACTGTGGTTGGACACAGCTCAGACAAGAGGGAAAGAAACCAGAGGCCAGGGGATGAGATGAAGAGGCCAGGCTTGTCCACAGATGCTGATTATAACAAGACTCCAGGAAAGATGCCTCCCAAGAGACTGCGAGGGGAAGTGAGATGGAGGGGTGGGATGGGCTGTGTCGGGGTGGGCTTGTAAAGTGGTTCTGTTGGGCTGGGACCAGGGCAAGAAGATCCTACAGGATGGGTGACTGGGAGGGATGGAAGGAGTCTAAGGCCCCTCAGTGGGAATGTAAAAGCCCACATACCACTCCGCCCAGCACCACTACCACCTGCAGCACAAAGGACGATGCAACTCAGAATCAAGGCTGTTCTGGAGCAATTTTTTCTTATAGGGATGTTGTTATAATGAAGTCTTGATTCAGGAGACATGATGGCATTTGTCCCCCATCTTCATTCTCAAATCGTCAGTTCTTCTGTCCCCATCCCTAGCTCATGGCGAGAGCCACAGCGTCATTTGTTGGGGTGAGTGGCTGATGTAGGTTGGCCCATTTACTCAGAGCCAGAGCCTGCAAAACCACAGAAGATGAGATGGAAGCACAGTCTAGGAGTAGCTGCTGGGAGACACCATGAAGCCTGGGCAGGCAGCAGCCAGCAGCCAGGCAGGAGCAGGGTCAAGGCCATAAGCAGACAGATTGGCACAGAGGAAAGGAAAAGCTTCACGTTGATCAGCGTTGCCTCAGTGTCAATGGTCTGTCTTTGAGAACATGAGCCCCAAAACTAAGAGGATCAATCAGGGGAACCCTTGGCCCCAGTGTCAAAGGGCCTTATAAGCCTCCCATGAGAATCCCCTATGGATCTCTTGGCCTGAGGGGTCATGCTCCCAACTCCAGCCCCCTGCTCTACTCCTCCAACCAAAGGCCATTCCTCTGTCATTGGGCTTGCAGAACTAGCATGCTTATTGTTGATTGAGAGCTCTTGGAAGGGTGACCTCATTTCCCTTGCTCCAAAATGGGCTACCTGGAGGCTGGGAGAGCTGAAGAGGCCAGAGTCAGAGGGAGGAAGACGCTCATGTGTCTGGACCACCTGACGTCTCTCAGCACAAAACCCATTATTTTCCCCAACCCAAGCAACAACTCTGGGAGATATAACTAATTCTACACATTCCACACATGGCAAACCCAGACCAGATGGGCTAAGTGTGGGCATGTGTACTAAATCTCTTCAGTCACATCTGACTCTTTGTGACCCTATGGATCTAGCCCACCAGGCTCCACTGTCCATGGGATTCTCCAGGCAAGAATACTGGAATGGATTGCAATGTGCTCCTCCAGGGGATCTTTCCAACCCAGGGATCAAACCTTCATCTCTTATGTCTCCTGCATTGACAGGCAGGTTCTTTATCACTAGCGCCACCTGGGAAGCCCCATGGGTTAATTACTTATCCACAATTACCCACTCAGAACCAGGATTCCAACCCAACTCTTTTTCCTATTGTTATTCTCATTTTTTAAAATTTTCTTTTTCTGTTTTGGCCTCACCATACAGCATGGCAGACCTTAGTTCTCCAACCAGTTCTCAAACCCGCGCCCCCTGCATTGGAAGTGCAGAATCTTAACCGCTAAGCCGTCAGGGAAGTCCCTGTTATTCTCTCGCTGTCTTCTTTTTTTGTCAGGGAAGTCCCTGTTAATCTCTCGCTCTCTTTTTTTTTTTTTTTTTTTTGTTATTCTCATTTTTTAAGCTGCAAACAAACACTGCCTCTAGCTGCTGCTGCTGCTAAGTCACTTCGCTCGTGTCCGACTCTGTGCAACTCCATAGATGGAAGCCCACCAGGCTCCCCCATCCCTGGGATTCTCCAGGGAAAAATGCTAGAGTGGATTGCCATTTCCTTCTCCAATGCATGAAAGTGAAAAGTGAAAGGGAAGTTGCTCAGTTGTGTCTGACTCTTAGTGACCCCATGGACTGCAGCCTACCAGGCTCCTCCGTCCATGGGGTTTTCCAGGCAAGAGTACTGGAGTGGGGTGCCATTGCCTTCTCCGCACTGCCTCTAGAGTGTTCCTGAAATGCCCCTTTGACTATTGATGCTCCGTTTAAAGACATCAAAATTGCTCTCCATGTGCCAAAGGGATACAAGTTAGGGAAAGGGACTGAGTTCCCAAGAACCTCTCCTGCCATCTGCTGGTCATCCACCAGGAGCCAGTGCAAATGTACAAAGACTACGGAGGTGAATGAAGGCCCTGCCTCACCCCAGAGGTGAACAACCAGAAGCATCGCCTTGGACAGACCGTCCCTTCCCCCAGGCCCTGGGTGGGAAGATCCTTACCTGGGCTGGGCTGTATTCTTGTGCCAGAAATTGGTGATTTCATTGAGCCCCTGTGATGTGCTTGGCATTAATTAACTCACTGAGTCCTCAGAGAGATCAGCAGAACTATTAGCTGGCAAATGTGAAACTGAAATGCAGGATCTGACTTAGACATCCACGATTGGTTGGCTGATTGGTTGGTTTTACTTACACTCTCTATGCCTCCATCACCTCTTGCATAAAATAAGGGTAACATAGTACTTTCATATAAAACTGTTGTGAGGACTAAATAAGCTGTGTGGTATGCTAAGTCGCTTCAGTCATGTCCAACTCTTTGTGACCCAATGGACTGTAGCCCTCCAGGCTCCTCTGTCCATGGGATTCTCCAGGCAAAAACACTGGAGTGGGTTGTCATTGCCTTCTCCAGGGGATCTTCCTGACCTAGAGGCACTTGGGAAGCCCCTTAAATAAGTTAATAAATGCTAAATGCTGAAAACAGGACAGAAAACATAGTGAAAACTAAATACACGAATATTTGCCTGCATAACACACACACACACATACACACAGGTCCACAGTGGGAACCAGGAAATGGTCCATTGCCTGGAGGTAGAACTCTCAGTTTTGTTTTGTAGACCCTTTACTTTCTAGATGTGTCCTTGGGAGAACTACACAAGGTCGCTGAGCCTCATCTCCATCCCTGTAAAAGGGGGCATACAGAACTCCCTGAGTCGTGGGGCTGCTGGCAGGAACCAGGACATGTACAACCATTGTGTGTAATCCACTGAGTGCTCTACAGGTTATGTTAACACTGCGGAGGGGCATGAAGCTGCAGGGCATCCCTGACTCTTAACCTGGGACAAGCCAGAAGGCAGCTAGAACTTGACGAGGACAGAGGCATGGGGTCCTCCTCCACTCTAGCCCTCAAGCACAGGGCGCACTAGAACCCAATCCCTAAGGATACATTGCTATCCCCTTCCTAGATGGAAGAGCTCTGTTCCCTTCTCCCTAAAGTACTTCTGCATCCCACCACAAAGTAAGGGGTGGAAGTGCTGGCGGCTAAGTGAGGGACTGAACCCTGCATGTCAAAAGTCAGAATTTCTGCAGTGGATCAAGAGCTCAGGTCACCCAAGTATGGGAGCTTACAAGGGAATCCACCAGTGAAAAGGGGAGGCATCACTGCCCAGGGAAGCAGCCCCCAGTGCAGCAGAGACAAACGCCCATGCACCGGCAGCTGAAAACAGCCCAGCCCTAACTCTCTGGGGAGCAGACGAGGTGAAGTCACCATTTGGCAAATACCAGTGTGGGTCATCAGAGCCTACCGAGAGAAATGTAGGGTGCATGGGCTGTAACATAGGATGCAAGGACTGTAATGCAGGGTGCATGGACTGTAATCAGATAGGGCCAGAAAGAGATCTGATTCGTGGGTCCCTATGGTGGGAAGAACATTTCCAGACAATCTGCATGCTGTCTGTGGCGTTTCTTCCTCGGGCAAATGGGTTGGAGCCACGGCTGGTTGAGTGAAGCCATGAGAGTGAGGAGACAGCCAGGACCCAGCAAGTCCGCAGAGCTGGATCTGAGATGGATTCACCCTGGACAAATGGGAGTTCAAGTATTCGAGCCCAAACACCAGCTGCCAAGAAAAAATAGGAGGCAAGACGAGGCTGAGCCGCATCTTGTGTCTGAGCAAAACCCCACGGACTTCATCAGCATTGGGTCCAAAACGATGAGCCAAGAGTGTTCAATGCAACCGCCAAGCCAGCAAGTGAAAATGAGGCCATGGAAATAGCAAGAATAGTGATCTGGGCAAGGGAAGGGGGTGGGGGCAGGTCCCACGGCCAAGCACTGAGGCCCAGACACACAGCACCCATGGGCCTATAGGATGGTGAGGGCCCTTCAAGCCACTCCACGTGGAGGACAGCTGTGGAGCCTGGGGCTCGGGGCCTGTCTGTGGGCTGTTTCGGGGGACACTCAGGGCAGCATGACCAATATGGAAGAGGACAGGCATCTTCTCTGGGGAGGCTGGATTAAAAGGCCTCTGGGCTTCTGCATAAATCCCCTCCAGTTCCCAGAGACCAATCCAGAAGTTTCCTTGCCCTCCTTCCCGGCCACAGCGCCTGGTGCCACATGGAGAAGAGTTCCCCTGGCTCCCAGTGCCCAGGGGATGGCTCACTCCATGGCCAAGGAGCCTCCACAAGGCACTGCCGTGGCTGGAGCACCCGGGCCCATCCTTCCCTCCTCTTCTTCCTCCCTTAGTGCTGATCGGCGTGGGCACTGAGACCTTCCTCCGGGGACAGTTCAAAAGCCTGGCTTTCTATCTGCTGTGAGTATGTGTGCATGGGCCCCTCCCTGCCAGTATGTTCTACTCCAGCTTACCCCAATCCTTCTGCTGAGATTCACCCACAGCACCTCCCCACATCCTACACAAGCTCTGTTCTGTCCCAAAGGTGAAAGGAGTAACAGGGGCTTCTAGAATATCCTCTTGTTTGGAAAGGACTTTAGACAGATCATCCCACAAACCAACCAATCAGCATTCCATCCATCCATCCATCCATCCATCCATCCATCCATCCACCCACCCTTCCACCTACCCATCCATCTATACACCCACCCACTCCTCCACCTACCCATCCATACACCTATCTATCCATATCATCAATCATTTCTTTATTCATCAAACATTAAGCAAACTCTTTTTTAGAGAGATGGGAATCAGTTCAAAGGATTCTCTGTTTGAGCTCCTCTGTATGCCAAGCACAGTTAAATGTTTTGTTTACATTATGTCCTTTACCTTTGACAGAGTTATAGGAGAAGTGCACACTACATAGTCTGTTTTGCAAATTAAAAGAATTCAGAGGAGTAAGCAGCTCAGCCCACATCACCAAGCCCAAGACCAGCAGGGCCCAGATTCATCCACCTGGGTCCCTTTTGTTTCTCAACCTCTGTCTTTCTCTTCTGCCAGTTGCCTCTGCAAATGGCCCCTAGTGGGAAAAAAAAAAAAAAAACCTGTGCAGGGGTGATGAGCGCTTGGGGTCCCTGCCCTGCTGGTTCTGACAACCCAGCTTCTCGGCAGGCCACCTCGAGGGACCACCAATCTGCCTGCAGCATCACCAGGCTGCATCCTCCACCCCCACCTGCTCCCATCCACACCCGCCCGCATCACTGTGCCTCCCCAGGGCTGCTCCTCAGAGCAACCTCCTTGGTTTGCTATTAATACATGGATCACACCCATCAGCTCCCAATCCCATTCTCTCCTTCCAGTCCATCTCCACTCTACCACTTTAGCCACTTAAAACTAGGTCCTTCTGACAATCTTCAGTGGATCCCACAGCCTCCAGCCTACACTCCTTTGTCATCCTCTGGCCTCTGTCTTATTTCTTATCCCTCAGTTTATACCCCAAGAACTTCTGACTCTTTCTCAAACTCACCCATGTCACCTCCCCTCTAAGCCATTACTCCATCCTATAGAGTGCAAGAGAACCTTCCCAGTCACTCCAGCATTCCCAGAGCCTGATATTTTGCCCTGCGTGCCTCCAGAGCCTGGAGCCCCCGCCAGACAGAAGTGACTTTTCCTGGCTCCAAAGGCCCTTCATGTCTTACTGAGCCTGTGCCCGGCCACTGTGCACTGTCTTCCTGGAATCTGGAAGCAAGGCAGGCCTTCCCTCACTCCACATGGCTGCCTAGTTCGTCCACAGTCCTGGTGACCCTGGGTGGATGGATATGCCTGCCAGTGTCCAAGCAGCAGTGTTGGGGGTCAAGGTGGTCTTCACTGCTGGCCTGTAGGTCCCTCACCTACCTCTGGTAGCCCAGCCCAGCACAGGGCCTGGCATCCAGGAAGCTCCTAGTGGCTGTTGGCTGGATGGCAGGATTCGGTCAAGAAACTCCCGGTCAGTTGTTCAGCTATACGCAGAAGCCCAGGAGGCCAAGGTGCCGTGAGCAAACTCCCAAGGAATGTGAAGAGTGTGTCTGGCCTCCCTCACCTATCTCCACACAGGTTCACAGGAGCTGCCGTCTCTGTGAGCGAAGGGGCCTACTTTGTGGCTCAGCTGCTGTCCATCTGCTTCCAGTAAGTAGCCTCTGGAGCTCCCCCAACACCCCCAGTCCCAGACACCCCAGATGCCTCCACCCATGAGCACACGACTGCGAAGTGTTCTGCTCCCAAAGCAGCAGTGGATGGGTTCCCTCCCGACCCTGCAGTGAGCCCCAGCCCAGACTTGGAAGTGGACTGACACACCCACCAGGGCCTGAATCCACCGAGTCCACTTGCAAAGTCATCCTCATCCTCCAGAAACACCCGGTCACCGTACCTGCCATCTGAGTCGGCCACCAAGGGGCAGAACCCCGCAGAAGGCCAGCTTGGACCATGCAGAGCTGGGTTTGAGAACTGACTCTGCCTCCTGCCAGGATGCACGGATGAGTCAGGGCCTTGGCCTCCAGGCCCATTTGTGGGGCAGGACTGCAGACCTTGCAGGGTCTCGGGAGGCCACATGGCCACAGAGGCCTGTACCTCTGCCCACTCGTGTTCAGCTCACAGAAGCTGTCGTCAGTGTGGCCAAGGACTCGTCCTGGGCCACATTCTCAGAACCTACACAGTTGGGTCTCTAGGCAGTCAGCATGAAGAGTCAGACTTCAAATCCAGCTGTCCTGTATCTTGCAAGGCCACTGGCTGCCTCCCAGGGTCACCAGCCCTGAGGCAGAAGTCTTCCCCCATTCCTGCTGAACACCACTGCTGAGGGACCCCTGCAGCTTCTCAGGGCAGGGGAGGGTGCTGCCCTCACCCTAAAGGGGCATTTTACCCTCGACTTCCTCCATTCCCACCCTGGGTTTGTCACAAAATAATGACCACCAGGGGGCACCAATAGACCATGGCAGAAGGCTCTGGTCCCACATAACCCAGCCATACCTTTTCTGCAAAGTGAGCCTGGGCTGTGTGCAAAGTCCGGCTTTAGGCCAATTCAGAGGGTGAAGGAGGGGGAACTAAATGCAAACACTAACTTCCTTTGCAACTTGGAGGAAGCATCCTTAAGGAAACCTGCTCAGCATCAGACCTCTACCAGGCCCATGTGTTAGCCCTTGCGTGCCAGTTAACATAGAAGCCCCTCTAGGCCGATGCCATCTCATGTCTAGGCAAGGCCCCTTTGAGCGGGGTACAGCTGGATTCCAGCCCTGTCGCCCAAGTGTCCAGGCCCTCTGTACAATGCACAACCCTCACAGCTGTCCCATCCAAGTGTTCCCCGTGCTGCACACCTTCTCCACTGCCCTGTGAACTCACAAGGTGCCCCTGGGTCTCCTACTCTTCTTCCCACCGCCTTTGCAGCATCCTGAGAGCATTTACCTTCCTCCGCCTAGACCAGACAGCCGTGGCTGCACGGCCTTTCAAAAAAACTGTTGGAGACCCTCTGGAGAGGCTCGGGCAAGGCCCCCTAACTGTGAAACCCACAGTGAGGAGTTCGCCTCCTGGGAGGAGTTCAACCAGAGGCCACTGCAGAGAACCCCGGCCATAATGGAACCCAGTCCCAGACTCTGAGGGCTTTTTACATTGCTGGGACTTTTCCGGGCGCCTCCCTACTTCCTGCCAATCCTGGACTTCCTCCCCGCAGGTGTCAGCCAGGGTCCCTGGCCTACAGAGCAAGAGAGAAGGCCCACTGGCTGGGCTGCTTCCAGAGGTTCCTGGCCTACATGCTGCTGTCGGTGGCCTGCTTCCTCCACCCTGTCCTGGTCTGGCACGTGACCATCCCAGGTAGGAGCTCCAGGAGGCAGTGGAGGCAGACAGGCTCCGGCCGAGGGTGGGCTCTGAGCAGGAGGGTCTGAATCCCCCTCTCATGGGCCTCAAGTGATGCTGGTTCTAGGGCCCCACTGGCCCCTTCCTGGCATAGACTGTAGGGATGAAGAATTTATCAAGAGGCAGGAACATCCCAGGAAACGCATTTTTCCTGTAAATGTCCAGAGGTTATACCCACAAAAGCAAACTGACCTTTTCTCCAATTCTTGTGTGTGATCTGAGCTTTCAGAGGGAGCGAGATGATCACTTCTCCATCCAAACCTTTGTGTCTCCTTAGCCCCTACCCATTCAGGTTCAAACTCCTCACCTGTTTGAAAGGCACACTAAATGGGACCCCCAAAGGCCTTCAAAATCCCTCTATTTATCCCCCTCTACTCACCCTGCTAGCCAGCCCAGTTTTCTAATCTCAGAAGCCAGAAACGGATGCTTCTACCTCCTGCGTTTCAATGAAGCCTTTTTCTGCTGGGACACTTCTCTCTCCTCCCTAGCTGTGAAAACTGCACCCTTCCTCAATACCCATCTACAATGCCAGGAAGCCGACCGCCTTTGGAAATGAGGTTCAAAGGCAGAGCCTCCTCTTCTTCCCTGTAGTTTCCACCCTAGCCTCTCAGATCTATCCTCACCTCTCAGGGCCACTCCAGGCAGCATTCAGTAGAGTCAGACTCAGCACGGCCAAGGTCAGAGTGAACCACAACCTCCTACCTTTAGAAAGAGTGAGATACACGGGAGGCTCCGGCCCTGGCAGGCAGGAGAGCCACCTTCACCCTTTCCTCTGGACCAGGAGGGGCTCCCAGCAGGAGACAGAAGGGCCTCTGGCCTGGAGGCTGCATGAGGGGCCAGGAGGGGAGTGAATACAGTGCCGGCTGCTCCCAAAGGGCTTTGCAACTTCCTCTGTGTTTACTGGAGGCAGGTGGTAGTAAAGGAGGTTGTCCCCACTCCTGGGAACAGAAGGAAGCTCCAATCAGCAGTCGGATCCTGGTATCCAACCTAGAGTCCAGGTTTGCTGAAGGCATTGCAGGTCCAGACACAGCAAGCCATCCCTGAGAGGGAGGCTGAGCACAGTGAAGGGAGAACAGGCAGAAACAACACAAGGACCAGCTTCCTACACGAAGGGGGTTTCAGGCACAGGGTCTCCTGGCTAATGGTCGCGGTGAAGACCCCAGCATAGACTGGCCCTGCTGACATCCCCTGCTGGCCAGGCATCAGCCTGCCACAGTGTCTGATGTGGGTGTGTGAGGACAAGTTAGGTGTGCCGGCTGGAGCACTGGGGGCCTAGGTGTGGCTGCACAGGCCGCCTGCACAGGGACGGTGGGCATCTGGCTCTTCTCGAGGATGTGTCCAGCATCCTAACCTCCCAGATCTCTCCCAGGCTCTATGCTCATCATCACCGGTCTGGCCTACTTCCTGCTGAGCAAGCGGAAAAAGAGCAAAGCTGCAGCAGAGGTGCTGGCCCTCCCAGAGCAGTACACAGACCCTTCTAGCAGTGTGGTCAGCACCACCGGCTCTGGGGACACCGAGCAGACCTACACCTTCCACGGAGCCCTCAAGGAGGGACCTGGCTCCCTCTTCATCCACGTGAAGAGCATCCTGAAGGGGACGAGGAAGCCCAACACCCTCCGACGCCCGGACACCCTGACGGAGCTGACTCTGGAGCCGGCTGACTCACTGGCCAAGAAGAAGCAGGTGCACTTTGAGGACAGCGTGGTGAAAATCATACCGGCCCTGGCAGAAGGCCCAGATGATGGGGACAGCGAGCCGGAGGAGACCACCTCTGACACCACCCCCATCATCCCGCCCCCCGAGGCCCCACTCTTCCTCTCTTCCCTTGCGAGCCCCGGCCTCTTCTGAGCTGCTCTTTCCAGGCTGGGGGATGCTCAGCAAGGAGTCTGTATAGATATATGGTCCTGCCAGGAATTCCCTGGTGTCCAGGGCCCCTCGGGGGAGCTCAGAGTCTTCACAGGTCAGCTCTTTAGGGGTTACCAGACATCCCCATGGTGGTTGGGCCTCTGGGGCCATTGGGCAGCAGGACAGGTCCTGTGGAGACCATGAGGGTGGCACAGATGAAGCTCATGCTGCCTCGAGCCCTCACAGGGTCCTCCCTCCTGGACCCAGATCGGAGAAGTCCTTGTGCTTCCCTAAAGGAGATCGTCACTCCCACCTCACACAAGGCATCAGCCCAGAAGTCCTGGGGCTTCTTCGGCTCCTGAGCCCGGATCCTACACTCTACACTGTCACAGCCCATCTCCTCTCTGATGTAACATAGCTCTGCAGGCCCAGCAGTGCTCTGGCAGCTTATGCATCTCAAAGGCAGGTGTTGACGACCGCCATGGTCCTGAACTCCAACTGAGAGTGTTCGGGGACGGGAAGCGGGGAAGGAAGGCAAGGTGGCGAACCTCCAGGGTGGGAGCAGCGCTGAGGAGTAGGCTGCATTCTTTGCGTGCTCCAGGGCTGGCGCCAGGCAGCAGGAGTCACAGAGCCACTCAGGGAGACAATGCGGCTCTGTGCTCACTGCAGGGAGAGCGGGGCTGGGACAGTGATGCTCATTCCAGAAGCATCGCTGAGGGCTCCCTGTATCCCCACCACATGGGTTCTCAAGATTCCAAGCAGATGATGTAAATTAAAAGAGACTGTGAGCCGACAATCTTCGGCCGTGAATGCCAACATACATGACAAGGCGCATGCTGTGTGCAGGGGCCACGGGGCGGTGCCTTGGAGACTCACACAGCTTGGAGACGTGGCTCTGGCCTGCTTGGTGACTGGTGGCAGAAGAGGTGAGAAATGTATGCTTGTTCAAAATGGAAGAGAAGGAAGGAAGAGCAGGGGAAAGAGGGGAGATAGGAAAGTGGGCAGGGAACAGGCCAGCCCTGTGCCACAGGGCCATGGAAGTAACAGTTAACCCAGAATGAACAAATAAAGTTGAATCAAATATTCAGTTAAGAAAACTGCAATATATATTTCTAAAAAGTGTTCTCTGGTCCTTCAGGTGGTTGCAAGGCAGAACAGATGTGTTATTCTTCATAAGTAATCTTAATTAATGAGCAATTATATTATATAATGCTTCCCATTCGTGTGTGTGAGCAAACACTAGGGTTCTGCAGAATAGCCCTTAGAGCACATGCTTTGAGGTTTAGGTAAGAAACACGTGCTTATTCTTGTACACTTTTCCATATTCCCTACAAGTTATTTCACAAATGAATGGAAATAGCCAACCAAAAGCTGGTATCAGTGTGGTGCCTAAACGCAGCAGGTGTCCCAAACAAGCAGACTCCTTCCTGGAGACAGGGGTAGCGGGGGACAGTTCTTCTGTAAAACCAAGTGAGAAAGGATACTCTCATAAGCCCTCAAAGGTGGAAGCTGCAGAGTTGTTTCTTTAGCCGCCACCAAGGAGGAACTTCAGGAGTCACTGTCCGGGGAGAATGAGTAATACGGATCATGGGTATGTGTAGGCAGGGATTGTGCTGGATTCGTAATGGGCCAGGGTTCTCAGGCTGGCCTGCTGTGCACCCAGGGAGCCCAAGTGGGAAGGAGTTAAGGTCCCCACCTGTCATGGGGGGCGGGGGTGGAGGTGATGGGCAGAGACACCCTCACTGCACAGGCCTCTAGGGAACATGACACTCCTACCCCGTACTCAGCCCAAGTCAACTGAGCTAGATGGGTGACTCGGTCTCAGTAAGCAACTGGGAAGCACAATCTCAGAGATTTCAGACCCCATTAGTAAACATCTCAGTTTATTAAGAGATGTTTAATAAGCATCTGCTATGGCATTGTTCATGAGGTGGGCACTGGGAGTTCCAGGTGATATTCTGAAACCTCTAGGTTTCCTGGTCGGCTTCCCTGTAAAGAATCTTCGTGCAATGCAGGACACCTGGATTTGATTTCTGGGTCAGGAAGATCCCCCGGAGAAGGGAATGGCTACCCACTCCAGTACTCTTGCCTGGAGAATTCCACGAACAGAGGAGCCTAGCAGGCTACAGTCCATGGGGTTGCAAAGAGTCAGACATGACTGAGCAACTCAACACTAAGGCTTCCTGGTGGCTGCTATCAGTAAAGGGAGTCTGCTGCGTATGAAGCATTAGAGGCTTAGGTGACTATGAACTTACCTAGGTTAACAAAGTAAAGTTCTTCAACACTCTTCTTGCTGACCCCACCCTACCCTCCAAAACAGGCTTGGATGAGGTCATTCAATAGACCAGAGCCCTCATCTCTGTCAACGGACCGGGCAAGAAAGCAGCACCTTCCTCAAAAGCAGGCAAGCACCACGTCTCCATCTGATTCTCAATCCAAAACACTAAACCACGTCCTGATCTACTGCTGTCCTTACGAAGATGCCCTGACTTCCATCTCACTGAGAAACAAAGACTAGAAGGGCTGACTTGCGGTAGCCTGCCCCACTTTCTCAGCAGAAGGCAGAGCAGACATAGTGTAGATGCAGAATAGAACTATTGGGCGTGGAGCACTGGGCTGAGGTTGAGGGGGGGCGGGGTGGGGGAGGGGGTGTTCTTAAATCTGCCCTTAACACGTTGACTGACTTCCGCCAAGCCCCTTCACCTCCCTGGGTTCCAGGATCCCCTATTAAGTAGGAACAACAGCACTTCTCTCAGAATAGGTGCAAAGTCTTCCCAGAAAATGGGGAAAGTGCTTTTTCAGATTACACAGGGCCCAAGTCAGTGTGAGTGCTTGTTACTATGGGTCCCGCAGTGAGAAAACATCAGCAAGGCTTGTCTCCAGGGCACGGCCAACGCAGGTCTCAACTCCAGATTCCAGGGCTTGAGCCTGGAGAGGGTGTAGACACCATGCTCCAGCTTCAACAGAGAGCCAAAGCAGACCCCCAGTAACGGGGAGCCATGCTCTAGGGTCGGTGGGAGTGGGAAGTGACCTAGTATCCTAGTCTCTCTCCCATCAGTACTAAAGGATTATTTTTTAATTTTTAAAATAGCTTTATTGAGATATGGTTCAAGTATCATACAATTCACCAAAGTGTATAATTGAATGTTCTTTGTTATATTCATAATCGGGTTTACTACAACCTAAGATAATACATTTTCATCACCCCTACAAAATGTCTGTTACTCATTAACAATTATTCCCCACCCTACTCCACTCCTACCCTAAGCAACCACAATCTACTTTCTGTGTTTTTAGGTTTTCCTATTCTGGACATTCCATGTAAATTGAATCATACGATATGTGGTCTTTTGTGAGTTGCCTTATTCACTTAGCATAATGTTCTCAAGGTTCATCCATGTCTTAACACATATTTTACTTTGTTCCTTTCCATGGCTGAACACTCCTATATGGATATACAACTTGTGTTTATCCATTCATCTCTTGATGGACTTTTGGGTTATTTCCATTTTGTGCCTTTTATGAATAACGCTGCTATGAACATCCTCATGTACAAGTTTTAGGGTGAGCATGTATTTTCATTTCCCTGATATATACCTAGCTGTGGAATTGCTTGGTTAAGTGGTAAATCAATGTTTAACACCTTGAGAAACTTGCAAAACTGTCTTGCAAAGGGGCTGCATCATTTTACCCTACCATCAACAGTGTATGAGAGTTCTGATTTCTCCATATTCTCACCAACATTTGTTATTGTCTGATTTTTTTATTATAGTCTTTCATTAATTATGGTTTTGATATGCTTTTACCTAATGACTAATGAGTTGGGGCAACTTTCCATGTAATTATTGACCATTTCTATACCTTCTTTGAGAAACCCCCATTCAAATGGCTTGCCCTTTTTTAAATTGGACTATTTGTCTTTTTATTTTGAATTGTAAGAAAAGAGCTTTTAATATATTATGGATACTAGACTTTTACCAGGTATGAAATGTCAAATATTTTCTCCTATTCTGTGGGTTGCCTCTTCTCTTTCTTGAAGAGTCTTTTGAAGCCGTTTCTCTTTCTTGCCTCATTTTCCTAGCTACCACCACCAGTACAACATTGGCTAGAATAAGAGCAGACATCTTTATCTTGTTTCTGAGTCTTAGAGAAAGCAGTCTTTCACCACTGAATATGATGTTAACTCAGTTTTTTGTTGATGTCTTTACGGGGTTGAAGAAGTTTCTATTTCCAAGTCGTTGAGTGATTTTATTATGAAAGGTTAGTGGATTTATCAAATGCTTGAGGGAAAACTGTAATTCTAAAGTGAAAATTGTAGGGAGAGGGATCCTCTGTGTTATTAGCCATCCTTGCCCAGAGTGGACTACAGGTACCTGGAATAATTTCCAGGAGAGAGAACTGAGAGGGAGTAAGCCAATGGGTCGTGGTTCAAATGCCATATATACCCTCTCTGTTCTCACCAGGATTTAAGAGATTTTCTTGAATCAACATTTCTCCATTTGCTGTATGCCCTTAGGACAATTTCCAGAGATCTTAAATAATTGATACTTTAATTTCCTCCTGCTAAATAGTTGGTTTGTAGGGAGAGTGTCCCCCGAGTTCCTTACACTGCCAGTCCAT
Source organism: Cervus elaphus (assembly GCF_910594005.1). Taxonomy (NCBI): domain Eukaryota; kingdom Metazoa; phylum Chordata; class Mammalia; order Artiodactyla; family Cervidae; genus Cervus; species Cervus elaphus. The sequence goes on along the minus strand of NC_057829.1, from coordinate 44,086,934 downwards.
AAATCTTGCTCCTAATTGTGGCACAGCCATGAAGACATGGCATACATTGATGAGAATGTTGACCATCAGGTGCACAAAGTGTCGTCTGGAAGCCTACATCTGCTTTTCACCAGCTATGTGGTCAGAGCTCATGTAATCCCTCTGAACCTCCATTTCTCCATTTGGAAAAAGGAAATAATGAGAGTACCTACCTCTAAGAACTGACTGATAGTTAAATATAAGGATTTAAATGAAGTAAAGCACCTGGTTGCTGGCAGGGACTTACCAAACATAAGCCTCCAGCCTCCGAATGTTCCTTTTTTTTTAGAACATAAGTGCCTATGGCCATTCTGGAACCTATTGCTGGCTCCCTGGTCAGCTTTGCTGAAATGTAGCTCTCTTTCTGCAGGCTTCGTGTTACTGTCTCAAAGTCCCACCCACCCCTTTCAGCTCAGAGAGGAGTCCAAACCTTGCCAAAGACATATAAGTCCCAGGAACCGACTTGAACCTCTTTTTCTGGAGTTCTACCCCTTCCACACCTTACTGTTCTCTCAAAGGAAATGTATTATTTGGTGTGTCCAAATGGGAGAACATCTTGCACCATCCACTGCCTGCACAGAATGTCAGTCTTTTTCTGCAAACTGGTCAGTCATCCAGCCTGCATCTTTCCCTCAAAGCCCTGGGATCCACTGGAGATTTGAGCTGCTGCCCTGTCAATGGAAACCCAGCTGTTTGGCCACTTGGAGAGGGGAGGAAAAACTAACATTCTTGGGAGACAAAGAAGTAGTGTCCCCATTGGCTGGATGGGGGCTGCTCCCCCGGGATTTGTCTGGCTGGTTATTTTCTCATTGTCTGGAGAAGAAGAAAGAATTGATTAGTAAAGACCTTTGCATAAGAGGGAAGTGGATTTCTGAGAAGCCAAGTTTCATTTAAGGGGAACATTATGCTGTGAGTTTCATATTATGACAAAAGTGAAAACAGCCTTTATAAAAGGAAGCTTCCAGGAAGCCAGGAGTATGGTCCCACTGGGCTCTGCTGAGAAATGAGGTCATCTGTAAAGTTTCTGCCAGCTCCAAGCTTCAGCAATGCCCAGCTGGGCACATTAGCAGGGAATATTTGCCCAGACTTCAAAGCAGGGCCAAGGAAAATCCAATATTGAGTCTAAAGATAGGCTGTGTGGTTTGTTTTTTTAAAAAGCTAGATCTTCTGGGAAATTCATAGAGTCTATGAAGATAGAGAATGGAGATCTGGGGCAATGGGTGTGTCAGAACAGCAGAAGTGCTCTGACATGTCCTGAGGCAGGTGCAAGAGCCCATTCAATGAAATGTTTACCAACTAATGGATATTGAAAGCCTCTGTGAGTCTCAAATCAAATTCCCCTTTAAAGTGAAGATGACAAGTAAAGTAAATAGGCAATGCCTGTGATGATTCATTTGTCCCTAAACAACTGCTTCTGACTGAGGCTGCATGCCGTCCAGAGTGGGGCTGAGGCTGCCATAAGCCCACTATTGCTTCAGTTTCCAGGAGACCCAGTGAGATGTTTACAGGTCCCAGGTCTCTGGTTCCCCTTCTCAAAGTGAACTACATCTTTCTTTTTGGCCAGCAGCACCATTATAAACTTAGAGATCAGGTTGCTAGGGACAAGAGGCCATTTAAGCAACAAATATCCAGTAAGCTCCTCCTAGTTGGCTAGGCACCATGCGAAGTGCTGGGCTAAAGGGATGAGTCTGGCTTACTGTCTCATCCCACAGATGGACATGTGGCCAACATGAGGCAGATATAAGCATTATAATGAAACTGCAGACAATATTCCATGAGAGATGAATTCAGAGGGAGACCTCGGAAGGAAGATTCATGTTGAACTTCAAAAGCACTAGCATATTACCAGGTACATCATCGTCTCTTCTGGGACAAGAGAAGCACAGCCAGAAGATATGTTTTCCATACACAGCAAACAAGGTTTTTCTGCAGTAGAAAGAGCTCAAGGCAAAGAGCCCTATCAACAACAAGGCAACAACAATGGGTAGAAATGAGACCTGAGTGTGTGCGGGGCATTCAGTGTTCTGCAAGTCCGTTTTCTCTAATTCTTGAAGTCTATGAGGCAGGGTCTTTACAATTACACATTACAAATGGGAAATCATAGCACGGAGAATTTAGTAACTTGCACACTGACTCGGGAGATGGTGAAGGACAGGGAAGCCTAGCGTGCTTCAGTTCATAGGGTTGCAAAGAGCTGGGCACAACTGATTGACTGAACGAAAACACTAGCTCACAGCTAAAAAGTAGTAGAGCCAGTATTCATCGTAGGCTCCAGAGCTGAAATTCTTCAAGCCATCAGGAGAACAGTCTTAGATTGGCCGCAGACCTCATCGGCCCAGCACCTTGACCTTGCTCCATCCTCTGGACCTGTCTCCCCTGAGTTTTGAATGAGAAGGGTGTTATCCAGAAAACCCTAAGGTCCTTTCCATCCAAGTCCTCTGAGACTCATTTTTCTGAGGGGTGGACAGAGAGGAGGAAAGGAACAGGGAGGGATAAGGAAAGTTTAGGGAGTTTGGGTGGGAAGAGGCAGAAGACCAACCCCCGATGAGGCCTTGACTGCGTTTACATCATTTTCCTCTGTGTTTGCATGCCCGGGAACAGTTTCTATTCTGAGCGCTAAACCCTCCCACCTCAACGCACAGCCTGAGCAAGGCCTGACTCCTGCTCGAGGCACAGTCAGTGCTGAGTTGCTCATCCTGCTAGAGGCCTGGCACCTTTGAGATTTTCCCTGGTGGCTGATGGGCCTGAGCAGAGCCTGGGAGCTGTGCCAAGCCCTCCCACATGGCCTACATCCAAGCTCAGAACAGAATCGCAGCCTCACCAGGGTCTTCCCTGCTCCATGCAGTAGGTAAGTAAGCAGTAGCTAAGTAAACAGCTCTCTGACACTTACAGAGATGCATCAATCCCTAGGCTATGCTCTGGTTTCCTTCTAGAGGCCCAAGTCTCTTTCTGCTCCTGCTTACTATGTTCCCAAAGAATGCTCAAACTACCACACAATTGCACTCATCTCGCACACTAGCAAAGTAATGCTCAAAATTCTCTAAGCCAGGCTTCAACAGTACATGCACCATGAATTTCCAGATGTTCAAGCTGGATTTAGAAAAGGCGGAGGAACCAGAGATCAAATTGCCAACATCCACTGGATCATCGAAAAAGCAAGAGAATTCCAGAAAAACATCTGCTTTATTGACTATGCCAAAGCCTTAGTGTGGATCACAACAAACTGTCAAAAATCCTTAAAGAAATGGGAATACCAGACCACCTGACCTGCCTCCTGAGAAATCTGTATGCAGGTCAAGAAGCAACAGTTAGAACTGGACATGGAACAACAATCTGGTTCCAAACTGGGAAAGGAGTACATCAAGACTGTACATTGTCACCCTGCTTATTTAACTTATATGCAGAGTACATCCGGAGAAGGCAACGGCAACCCACTCCAGTACTTTTGCCTGGGAAATCTCATGGACTGAGGAGCCTGGGAGGCTACAGTCCGTGGGGTCGCGAAGAGTCGGACATGACTGAGCGACTTCACTTTCACTTTTCAGTTTCATGCACTGGAGGAGGAAATGGCAACCCACTCCAGTATTCTTGCCTGGAGAATCCCAGGGACAGGAGCCTGGTGGGCTGCCGTCTATGGGGTTGCACAGAGTCGGACATGACTGAAGTGACTTAGCAGCAGCAGCAACAGAGTACATCATGAGAAATGCTGGGCTGGATAAAGCACAAGCTGGAATCAAGATTGCTGGGAGAAATATCAATAACCTCAGATATGCAGATGACACCACCCTTGTGGCAGAAAGTGAAGAAGAACTAAAGAGCCTCTTAATGAAAGTGAAAGAGGAGAGTGAAAAACTTGACTTAAAACTCAACATTCAGGAAACTAAGATCATGGCATCCGGTCCCATCACTTCATGGCAAATAGATGGGGAAACAATGGAAACAGTGGCTGACTTTATTTTCTTGGTTTCCAAAATCACTGCAGATGGTGACTGCTGCCATGAAATTAAAAGATGCTTGCTCAGCAGACGAATGGATAAGAAAGCTGTGGTGCATATACACAATGGAATATTACTCAGCCATTAAAAAGAAATCATTTGAATCAGTTCTAATGAGATGGATGAAACTGGAGCCCATTATACAGAGTGAAGTAAGCCAGAAAGATAAAGACCAATACAGTATACTAAAGCATATATATGGAATTTAAAAAGATGGTAACGATAACCCTATATGCAAAACAGAAAAAGAGACACAGATGTACAGAACAGACTTTGGGACTCTGTGGGAGAAGGTGAGGGTGGGATGTTCTGAGAGAATAGCATTGAAACAAGTATACTATCAAGGGTGAAACAGACCACCAGCCCAGTTGGATGCATGAGACAAGTTCTCAGGGCTGGTGCACTGGGAAGACCCAGAGGGATGGGATGGGGAGGGATGCAGGAGGGGGGATCGGGATGGGGAACACATGTAAATCCATGGCTGATTCATGTGAATGTATGGCAAAAACCACTCCAATATTGTAAAGTAATTAGCCTCCACCTAATTAAAAAAAAAAAAAGACGCTTGCTCATTGGAAGGAAAGTTATGACCAACCTAGACGGCATATTAAAAAGCAGAGACATTACTTTGCCAACAAAGGTCCATCTACTCAAGGCTATGGTTTTTCCAGTAGTCATGTATGGATGTGAGAGTTGGGCTATAAAGAAAGCTGAGCACTGAAGAACTGATGCTTTTGAACTGTGGTGTTGGAGAAGACTCTTGAGAGTTCCTTGGACTGCAAGGAGATCCAACCAGTCCATCCTAAAGGGAATCAGTCCTGAATATTCATTGGAAGGACTGATGCTGAAGCTGAAGCTCCAATACTTTGGCCACCTGATGTGAAGAACTGACTCATTTGAACAGACCCTGATGCTGGGAAAGACTGAGGGCAGGAGGAGAAGTGGACACCAGAGGATGAGATGGTTGGATGGCATCACCAACTCTATGGATATGAGTTTGAGTAAGCTCCAAGAGTTGGTGATGGACAGGGAGGCCTGGTATGCTGCAGTCCATGGGGTCACAAAGAGTCAGACATAACTGAGTGACTGAACTGAACTTGCTGTGTTCCAATCTCTAGGATTTATAAAAACGGTTAGCAGAGCGAGGTCAGCCAGCACCACCTCTCAAAGACCTCTTGTTCCCTTGAGCCCTGAGCCCATGGCCAAAGACCCCCAGTTGCTAATGGGAGTCTTTCAGGCCTCAGGACCCCATGGCCACTCTCCCCATTTCTCAGGTTTGGGCAGCTCCCTGTGCTTGCAGCCAGGCTACTTTTCTCTCCCAGGGTCCTTTCCCAATTACTGAGAGCTTCCTCCCCACCTCCCAAGTGCTCCAAAGTGGACACTGCTCTCCTCAACTTTTCTCCAGCTGTTGTCCTCCCTTCTTGCTTCAGACCCAGTTCACTCACCCCAATGCACTGACTTTGCCCCCACAATGGGCTCTCCTTGCCTGCCGTGACTCTGAAGTTACCTCAGGCATGGACAGGCTTCTTTCCAAGGGCACTGTTGACCCCTCGCTTGCTGGTAGAGCCTGAATTTTCATAGCTGATCTACCTTCTTCCCCTCTGCCAGTCATATACTGGGTCACTTGGGTCTAGTCACCTGGGTCCATCCTCTGCAGGGCACCCATATGCCACTCCTGGACAACAAGAAGTGAGAGGTGGTAGGCGTGGCCCAATACCTTCTGGAAAAGGTTTCCCTGCTATTTACATGAGCCTCACTCGATCACACCCTTCCTCTCCTTCCACTCAATGTGGTCATGGCTGCTGAGAAATGTAAGAACTGTTTCCAAATGTAAGGGGGAACTAAAAGTGTGAGGATGAGTGCAGAGATGGAAAGAACCTGGGTCCTTGAAAAGGTCTCTGAGACCCTGACTTAGACAACAATGGAACCACCCATTCCTGGGGCTTTTTACAGTGTAAGATAATAAAATCCCCTTTGTTTAGGTTTTTTTGTTCCTTACAGATGAAACCATCCCATGCTAGAGTGTAACCTACCCACACCCTTTGCTAGGTTTTGCATAAAGAAAATGTCCTATATCAACCCCACCTCTCTCTTTACTCATGGACCAAATTGGGTCTTCATCCTGTTTTGGTAAATAAAGATTGATCGGAATACAGCCATACCATTCATTTACAGATCGTCTGTGACTGCTTCTGCTTGAGAAGTAGCAAGAGAGATGGCACAGGCCACAAATAAGAAAATTTTTACTATCTAGTCAACTCCTAAGTTAGACTCTGTAGGCCAATGGAGAAGCAAAAGTTCCTCAAAAATTGACCCAGATTATATGGGTACATTAAAATGGGAAATCCCTGGGAAAGGAGGCACTGTCATATTTCAGGGTCTTGAAATTTCAAGCATCAGGCCATACCCGGCCACGGAGCCTGTTCTGAGAGGGACGTGATTCATTTTCTGTGTCCACTTGGCTAAGCCATGGTGCCCAGCTGTCTGATCAAACACAAGTCTAGATGCTCCTGTGAAGGTATTTTTTTTTAAGATGTGATTAACATCTATATCAATAGATTTTTAGTAAAGCATATTTCCCTCTAGAATGTGGTTGAAAGTGAAGTCGCTCAGTCGTGTCCGACTCTTTGTGATCCCATGGACTGTAGCCTACGAGGCTCCTCAGTTCATGGAATTTTCCAGGCAAGAGTACTGGAGTGGGTTGCTATTTCCTTCTCCAGGGGATCTTCCTGACCCAGGGATTGAACCCGGGTCTCCTGCATTGCAGGCAGACGCTTTCCCATCTGAGCCACCAGAGAAGCCAGAATGTGGTTGGGTCTCATTCAATCTTGAGGCTTCCCTGGTAGCTCAGGTGATAAAGAGTCTGCCTGCAATGCAGGAGACCAGGGTTCAGTCCCTGGGTCAGGAAGATCCCCCGGAGAAGGGAATGGCTACCCACTCCAGTATTCTGGCCTAGAGAATCCCATGGACAGAGGAACCTGGAGGGCTACAGTCCATGGGGTTGCAAAGAGTAAGACACGACTGAGCAACACACATACACACACACACACACACACACACACACTCTCACACACACACACACTCACATACACACACACTCACACACACACATACACTCACTCACACACACACTCTCTCACACACACACTCTCTCACACACACACACTCACACACACACACACACAGCCAATCTTAAGACTTTAAGGATACCTTAAGAGCAAGGACTGAAGTTTCCTGAGGAAGAAACGATTCTGCTTCAAGACTGAAGCATGAAAATCCTGACTGAGTTTCCAGACTGCTGGTCTGCAGATTTTAGACTCAAGCATGCTACATCAACTCATACCTGAATCTCTAGCCAGTTGGTCTGCACAAAAGATTTTGGACCTGTCTGCCCCCAGGAATTATTTATTGAAATTGTCAGATGAGCCAATTTCAATAAATAAATAAATCTCTATCCACCTATCACAATAGGATATATAATATAATATATAGTTCCTATTTGTATTTCTCTTGAGAATTCTATTACACCAGTCATTCTAATTCTGTCCCAGGTATAAGGTTGACATCTTAATTATTACAATGAGGGAGAGTTTTCAAAGTGAAAAAAAAGAAACAATTTCCAATGGACACACAATTTAAGAAGTTTAGTAATTATACAGTGTTTTCCTTTCTTAAGGGCTTCCCTGGTGGCTCAGATGGTAAAGAATCTGCCTGCAGTGCAGGAGACATGCGTTTGATCTCTGGCTCGGGAAGATCCTCTGGAGAAGGGAATGGCAACCCACTCTAGTATTCTTGCCTGGGAAATCCCATGGACAGAGGAGCCTGGGGGGCTACAGTCCATGGGGTCGCAAAGAGATGACACGACTGAGCAACTAACACACATACACACATCCTTTCTTAAACAGTCAGGTCCTTAGTTTACAAAGTTTGAGAAGGAAGCTTGGGAATGGGCAGCTTCTGTCACACCAGGGGCAAAACAGAGGTGGCTTTGATAGCAGGTTCAGAGGTAAGGTCAATTCAGCTGAAACATCTTTTTAAACCCAGGGTTAACAGGTCAAGTCTGGCCAACTTGCCCCTTCCCCACTGGGGATGTTTTACATTCCTCGGGAAGCTGCGTGCTTAGAAGACTAGGTAGAGGAGGCCACTCTTCCCTCCAGGACACAGTAGCAGCCACATTCTCTATGCTGGGGAGTCTCCCCAAAGTGCCTGAGGAGGATCATTTTGAAACTCACAGCCCAGGAGCTGGACAAACGGCCCTTGTTTGTCAAATGCTTTATTTTTCATCTAGAAGATCTCCACTTCCTTTGGCTGCTTAATATCCTGGCTTGAGGGAAGGTCCTGACACTCCTTAGTTCTCAGCCTTGAGTATCAGTCAGTATTGTATTATTCATAGAGATTCTGGCTTCCAAGCAACACAGACTCTGTGTGGAGGGAAACCTTACTCAAGACATTCTCCTTTGAAGCACATTGTCCCGTAAATCCTCCTGCCCTTATACTCTTTCATGTCCAGCCATTGTTTTCAGTAAATAGTCTTGCTTTTTGTTAAATGAATCAAAATATTAAACAACTTTAAGTTATTTTCTATTATTAAAATTATAGTTACAGTGAAAATGCAGTTTGTCCCGGAGTTTTGCATTGCCAGTTGTTTTCATCCTATTGTTAAGATCTTATTAACTCCTGATCATTACAATATCCATTCATAATAATCGACTTTCTAGCAGCCCCATGTTATCAGCATTCTCCAGAGGCACAGCCACATAGACGGTGGAAGAACATATGAGATGTGGGTGAGTGGGGAGGTGACACAGGTCTGGGGGAGGCATGGGAAGGCAGGGAGAATCCAAGGACGTGGAGAGGTGTACCTTCCCTACCTTTCTGATTTGTACTGTTGGATGAACCAAAAAAAAAAAAGTCTGTATGTCCAGTATCAGGAAGATAGGGAGGAGAGTGTGAATAGAAAGATCTTAACTGATCAACCAACCAGACCTGTGTATGCTCTCTGCCTAGAGATGTCCATGCCATCCTTGTCCTCACGTATGTTTTTTGAGCAGTTCTGGGTACAGTTACACCCTCTTCTTGGGGCCAAGTGGAGAAAGGGCTTGAGCTAAGCAGTTATTTTTCCCCAAAGGAAATTTCAGCAGCAATCTTCAGCAATTAATGTATCACCTTTTAAAGCAAACTCTCATCCTTCTAAGAAACCCAGTGCCTAGCACTTATTAGATCTGCAGTATGGTATGGATGTTTTTCCAAAGCATAACTTAAAGGACAAATAATATGTTGAGTGTGTGCCCATTTAAGGAGAAGGCTCTAATATGGTAAACATCATTGAAATTTATGTCCATTTGTAGAATAAATTCTCATTCTCAGTCTGCCTCTGGAGTGGGTTGCAGAGTTCCATATATTAACCTGAAGTTATTATTTACATGCTAATAAATGGAGCTAATGCAAACTATTTCATATAGGAAAGAAACGTAGATGGTATGCAAATTATTTGAGACATCGTCTGAAAACTGGCAAATCCTGCTGCACATTAAGATCACACAATGGGATGATCTTGCTCCTCAAGGATTCCACCAAACTGAATAGTACAAGAAGTATTCTATAAGTGGACTCTTCCTGCTAATGGGTTCAATAAAACAGAACCCATTAAAGTAAAGAAAATCTACTCGAAACTAGATCTTACCAATCTCAATCAGGTACAATCATCCAGTAGTTTCCCAAAGATATACATTCAAAATCTGCTGAATTTTTGAAAACTTGCTTTAAAAACTCACTTGTCCAGAATCTTCTGTCAGAGAAAGTAAAAGGGAAAAATCATACAAAGTCACCCACAAAAGGCCTTAGGAAATAACCCAGTAATTTTAATTCAAACTCCACTTTACTGTTTTAAAAGAATGGCCTTGAAAATCATCTTCATTGTTAATATTATGTTAAAATATACATCTATTTTCTTTCAAGACTCAGAGAAATCTAAATTGACTCTTAACAGTGTGTGATCATACCCAGGCATTTTCACGACTTGCCTCTCAAAACACCAGAGGGAGAAGGTAATTTCTCCATCTTCTTGGAATGGTGCCCTGGTGCCAAGAAGCTTCAAGAAAAGCCAAGCACAGTGCACTGCCCCAGGGGCAGCCTTATCTGATGTAAGAAATCATATGTGTTTGATCAGACTTGGGCTCCTTTATGTTTCCACACTTACAAGTCAAACATAAGCTTATTCTCTGTGGCTCCTTCTTGGCTAAAAATGTTGGATCATGAGTGCTGCCCTTCGGCATTTTATGAATCTTACAAGTCAGTCTGGACTGTTCACAAAATAAACATTTTTTTCCTAACGATTTTCTGAAGCAGGAATGCTATAAAAAATGAGACTGCCCAAGATAACAGGATAATGCCCTATTTCCTTATTGACTCCCAAAGGTCCCCTTTATTGGGACAATTCCCTGGAGGAAGAAGTCTTCCAGAAAATTCTGTGGCCCCTGCTTCCCTGAGCCCCAATCTTCCAATAGAGGTACATGCTTAGTCGCTCAGTTTTTTTACCCACCGAGTCATCAGGGAAGCTCCCTATAGAGGTAGATATTGTTCTATTCTCATTCCCTGGTGGCACAAATATGACCATCAGGGCAATTAGGAGGCAAACTCAGATTCTATGACTTTACTCACTTTGTCCCCTTCGATGGGGTAATGAGCCTCCTTATGTCTGTTTTCTTACCTGAATCTGACAGGCAGGAAAAAAAAATCAATCCTACACCAAATATTGATTAAACACCTTCACATTCCAGGCAGAGTTAGTATCTAAGGAAACAGATAAAATCTCCCTCTCTCAAGGATCTCATGATAAAGAAATGAAATACACAGCATGCCAGAGAGTAGTATGTCCGGGCCAGGGACTGGCCTTTTAGATAGTGGGCAAAGGAAGACTGCAGAGAAGAGCAGTTTGTGTGTAAAACCTGAAGGAGGTGAAGGAATGAGTCCTGCAGATATTTGGGAGAAGAGCCTTCCAGGCTGGGGCAATAACAAGCGCAAAATCCATGAGGTTGGAGTGGGCCAGGTGTGTGGGAAAAAGAACAGAGAAAGGGAGGGGAAGTGGGAGGAGATGAGGTCAGAGAGGCAATAAAAAGAGCAAGATCTGCAAACTACAGCCCAGGGGTCACATGTGGCCTGTCACCTGTTTTGTTAAGTTTTATTGGAACTTCACTAGTGTCCTTTGATTTGCCTGCTATCTATGGATACTTACAAAACACAACAGCAGAATTAAGTAGTTGTTATGACCAACCTAGACAGCATATTAAAAAGCAGAGACATTACTTTGCCAACAAAGGTCCATCTAGTCAAGGCTATGGTTTTTCCAGTGGTCGTGTGTGGATGTGAGAGTTGGCCTATAAAAAAAGCTGAGCACAGAAGAATTGATGCTTTTGAGCTGTGGTATTGGAAAAGACTCTTGAGAGTCCCTTGGACTGAAAGGAGATCCAACCAGTCCATTCTAAAGGGTGTTTTACACCAGTCCTGGGTGTTCATTGGAAGGACTGATGCTGAAACTGAAACTCCAATACTTTGGCCACCTCATGCGAAGAGTCGACTCATTGGAAAAGACCCTGATGCTGGGAGGGAGTGGGGGCAGGAGGAGAAGGGGACGACAGAGGATGAGATGGCTGGATGGCATCACTGATTCCATGGACATGAGTTTGAGTAAACTCCGGGAATTGGTGATGGACAGGGAGGCCTGGCATGCTGCTATTCATGGGGTCCAGAGTCGGACATGACTGAGCAACTGAACTGAACTGACTGACAGAGATCACTTAGCCCACAAAGCCTAAGATATTAAATATCTGGCCCTTTACAGAAAAGACTTACCAACCTCTGGCTTAAACAAATAGTAGTTTATTTGGGGGCCTTTCCTGGTGGCTCAGAAAGAAAAGCATCTGCCTGGAGGTCTAGAGAAGGCAGTAAAGGCATTGTGCAGCAACTCTGTAAAGTTACTAAAGGCCCAGACTACTTTTATCTTTGTGTTCCACCAGCTTTAGCATGTGGACATGTTGCATCATAACCTCAAAATGGTTGCCAATGTTCCAGACATTACACATTATACACATTTGAGACAGAAAGGCAGGGGAAAGGGGAATCTATCTGATCCTTCTATCAGGAAAGCAAAAGTTGTCTTCACCCTCCAGCACAGTTTTCCCTATCTCTTAGCCCAGAAGTGGGTCACATGACCACTTATAGCTTCAAAGGAAGCTGAGAAAACTATGTAAAAGATTGTCAAGATTGACTTAGACAGTAACTTTCAACCTTTTTTTTAACTGAGGCCCACAGTGAGAAATATATTTTATATAACAGCCTAATACCCATAAATGAATCATAAGATAAACAAAATTTTGTAAGACACAACTTTCATTTACTATGTGTGCTTTACATTGATATTTTCTATTTTTAAAATACTAGTCAAATCACGTACTAACTTAATTTCATGACTCACTGTTGAGATGTATGTACGGTATGAAAAATACAAATTGTCACGATCCATTACTAGGGAGTGGCACATTGCTGCTCCAAACAAGTTGCTCACTCTTGCTGCCTCCTTCTCTGTTTCTCTCTCTGTCTCCCTCTCAACTTTTTTTCTGAAGTACTGTTGATTCATGATGTTGTGTTAGTTTTTGGCTTATAGCAATGTGATTCAGGTATATTCCTTTTTCTTATTCTTTTCCATTATGGCTTATCACAGGATAATGAATATAGTTCTCTGTGCTATATAGTAGGACCTTGTTGTTTATCCATTGTATAATAGTTTTGTAGCTGTTAATCCCAAACTCCCAATTTATCCCTCCTCTATACCCCCTCCCCCTTGGCAACCACAAGTCTGTTCTCTATGTCTGTGGGTCTGTTTCTGTTTAGTAGATAAGTTCATTTGTGTCACAGTTTAGATTCTACATATAAGTGGTATCATAGGACATTTGCCTTTCTCTTTCTGATTTACATCTCTTAGTATGATCATTTCTAGGTCCACCCATGTAGCTGCAAATGGCATTATTTCATTCGTTTTTATGAACAATATTCCATTGTATATATTTGCCATATCTTCTTTATCCATCCATCTGTCAATGGATATTTAGGCTGTTTCCATGTCTTCACTATTGTAAATGGTGCTGCTATGAACACTGGAGTCCATGTATCTTTTTGAATTAGAGTTTTCTCCAAATATATGCCAAGGAGTTGGATTGCTGGATTATATGGCAACTCTATTTTTAGCTTTTTGACAAACCTCCTTACCATTCTCCATAGGGGCTGCATCAATTTTCCTTTCTTCTCTTTATTTTTTCCAAAGTAGAGAATGGGTACTGGGTTGGCAACTAAGAGTATACACAACACTCACCATAAGTGATCTGGGGGCCAAATATGGTGCCATTGAATACTGAAGGAAAAGGTGATTCTCCTTCTGAAGGTCCTTGAGGATGGACACTTGTGTTCTATGTAAAATGTGATTAGTAACAACCATTCCCGGGAAGGTTGTGGGAATTGGATGGGATCCCTACTGTAAAGCACCTACAGAGTGCCTGACACACAGTGGGAGTGAGGGACACATCAAGCTGTTCCTTAAAGCCAATCATCACTCCAAGCTAGTCCTGGCCCTGAAGATAGCATCAGCTTGATCAGCACTCTCAAGTGCTGGAAGGCCCAAGGGAAATTGTGTCTTACCTGGGTGCTCTGTCCACTTATCCTACTGAGCATGAATGAATGCTCAGAGGTTAAGGGTTACATTGGATTTTAGTTACTGTTTGAAAAAAAAAATTTTAAAACAGCTTCTGAAGCACCCAATTATTGTCCTCAGTTTTGGTGATCAGACCTTTGGGCTCTGTAGGAACAGAGGTCCCTGACCACAGGGGTGTCTTGAATTGGCAGAGAACAGGCTACTCTTCATGAAGTCGTGCAAAGACAGAGCTGAAATATCCTTGGCCTGCTCATCTTTAGCTCCATCATTTTTACAGGTGGGGAAACTGAAGCCAAGAGCCATTGCAACAGGGCAAGGTTATGCAAGAAGTCGATGGTAGAGCCCAATCTCTTTACCCCATAACCAGCAGCCCAAACTACAAGGATTAGTACAGCCTCCCTCAAATGGGATCCAGAAGCTCATAGACTCAAATCCCAGGCAGATTTTTACCTATGTGGGCACCTGCATTTTTCTAAAAGGTCCATATCACATTCTAAACTGGCCATATGACTCTAAAAATATTAGGATTAACCACAGATTGAGACGAAAGTAAAATGATTCATGCTGAGGGGAGGGAAGGGGAAGTCCCAAGGTCAGGGTTGGGATGGTGGTATAAAACAGAAATCAGAATTGTTTTCGTCAACCCCTTCTCCATCCCTTCCACCCCCACACCCCAGAATTACGGAACTGCTCCGAGTTCCCCAAAAGGCGATGGTCTTCCGTTCACTCTACCCCCACGCAGGTAAATCCTCCTGCCGCTGCTGCTGCTGCTGCTAAGTCGCTTCAGTCGTGTCCGACTCTGTGCGACCCCATAGACGGCAGCCCACCAGGCTCCGCCGTCCCTGGGATTCTCCAGGCAAGAACACGAGTGGGTTGCCATTTCCTTCTACAGTGCATGAAAGTGAAAAGTGAAAGTGAAGTCGCTCAGTTGTGTTCGACTCTTCGCGACCCCATGGACTGCAGCCCACCAGGCTCCTCTGTCCACGGGATCCTCCAGGCAAGAGTACTGGAGTGGGTAACTGGCAGAGAAGTTATCTCCTCTTCATCATCTGAGGATCTGATTTCTTAAAGGCGGTGAAGCTCTGAGAGGCAACGCTAACGTTGCAGCCAAACTGCAGACAGGTGGCCCTTGAGCAAAAACTCACATCGTTCGGATTCTGCTGATTACCTCCTCTCTCATGACAGGCACACTAGTAATTGAGGGGCTTGACAGCGACCTTTGTTGGAAACCCGAGTGTCTATTCCCGCAGGGGTCCTGACCTTGGCCAGCATGCTTGATTCTGCCGATCCAGTCGGGGCTGCTTCCTTCGTGAGTCTCCCTCAAGGCGCCCTCGGGGTGGTCCCGGGACAGCCCGCCCAGCTAATGCCCCAAACCTTCCCCGAGGCCCCTCGGCACCTCCCCTACCCTCCCGGGCGTGCCAGGGGCTGGGCGGGTCCGTCAAGGTGACAGGACGCCATTGGCCAGAGTTGGACGAGAGGCGGGGAGGGGCGGGAAGAGGCGGGGGGCGGGGCGAAGAGGGAGTAATGAGGCTTTGCCATTGGCTGGAGCGAGGCGAGGGGCGGGGAGGGGCGGGCCTGACCCTCCAAGTCCTGGAGGACCGGGCAGTAGGCGCTGCGGAGGCATCTCGGGTGACTGCGAGGGCAAGGCACCGGCAGCGGGTTCTGCACTGCGCGATGAGTGGTCGGTGAGTGATGCACCGGGCGCCCGCGGAGCTCCGATCTCCTTCCACCGCGCGAGCCCAGGACCTGGCCCAGCCAGGGGCTCTGGAGTCTAGGCACTTGTGCCCCTTGGCTGCCTCGTGCTAAGTCCCCTCCCTCTGCCAGCCTGGCACTTTCTGGGCCTCGGGCCCACCGCTGAGAGTGGGCACTGCGCCAGGCACCTGCTCCAATGAGAGGACACTTAACGAGCTAAAACCTGAGCAAAGCAGGTGCGCGCGTGGCCGCCGGCTACATCTTTGCCCACCTTGTCTCTTATCTTGGCCGATATCCTAGCAGCATTGATCTTAGAATGGGGGGGAGAGGCTTGAAGTGCCTCTGGCACAACCCTCAGATTTCATGGATGGAAGACCATGAACACCGAGAGAATAGCAGCATCAGGGCCTCACAATCGCTATTTACAGAGGATTTGCCTTGTTGTCAGACCTGTGCTAATAGTTTTAGCACAATATGCTTCTCACACTTCTCACAGCCTTGATACTTTCAGTGTCCCCATCTTCAGATGAGAAAACTGAAGTTTGAAAAGTTACAGTGTTGTCTGGTTTTACCGAGATGAGTCAGGGGTAGGGTCAGGATTTTTAGCCAGGGCTTATTATGCCAGATTTCTTTCATTTCCCCCACTGAGTTCAGCCACCCTGTTTGCCCCGTGCTCCTGACTCTGTCCTGCACTTCCCACTCTGGACAGATGCCTTTGTTTTATTAATCTGCAACAGCCCTGGGGGAGGGCTGTGTGTGATCTCTTGCACCAGGATCAGTGCCAGGCCAGTGACAGTGTTTTCTTAAAACACTGAAAAAGCTTTAATAACCCCACTTCACAGAGGAATTAAGTAGGGTCATAACAGGTGAGGGCTGGGATTCTGGAATTTGAGCCCAGAAATGGTGAAGGACAGGGAAGTCTGGCATGCTGCAGTCCATGGGGTTGCAGAGTGGGACTTGACTTAGTGACTGAAAAACAAGTTGGACTCCAAAGCTGTGCGCTTGCACTTGCAAGAAGGACCCTCACAGGCTTCTCTGTAGTTTAACTGCTCACAGCAAGATCAAGATTTGTTGGCAGAAGCCATGAGTAAACAATAACAACAACTAAAATGCCGATCAGCCTGCCTCCAACTCCCTTGAGTAATTGCTGAGCTGATGCCAGCAGGGTGGGAGGTGCTAAGGAGAGGAGGGAGGAAGGTGGGGGATGGGAGGGAGAGGGGAGGAAGGGGAAAGAAGAAAAGAGAAGATGAATGCCTTAGCCCTAGGTCAAAAAATTGCTGGCCGGAAGTTGTTATGGGGTGTGTTTCACCGCTGTCAGTACATTTTCATTAGTTTTTGTCATTATCCCCTCTCTGCACAGTGCTGGTGGTTCAAGACTTTGCAGGGAAAGTAAGATTGAGACCACAGATTAAAGTGTCAGTGTGGAAGCAAGGGTTGGGGGGGAGGGGCAATGAGGGGAGGTGAGGGGGTGGGGGACTAGGGGGTGAGGGGGATGGAGCTGTATTTCCACCATGAGACTCCATCAGGTGGCCTGGAGAACAGAGTGAAGGTCCAGAGTCCCCCAGGGTCAGGGTCAGCTGGACAATGACCCGTAACAACAGAATATGAACAGAACTCAGGCATGTGTTACAGTTCAAGTTCTATAAATGCAGAGGCTCAAAGGGGAGGCTCTGACTATGGGAGCTACCAGAAAGCACTCTGGACTGGGCCCTGTTTTGAGAGTGAGTTCAGCTAAATACTGTGGCTCATAGACGCTCCTGCTGAGGACCGTCATCCTCTCTGAGTCCTATGTTCCCATATCAGAGCCTCGCTGTCCCTCTGGAGCCCTGGACTCCCATTCAGACTTCTACTGGGAACTTCTGTTTATCATGGGTGAAGCCCATATGAAGCCCATCTTACCTGTTCCCTCATTCACCTTCACAGCAGTCAGTGATTCAGCTGAGGAATCTGAAGGTCAGAGAAGGAAAGGGATTTGCCTAAGGTCACACAGCTACAGAATCCCAGTTCAGTTCAGTTCAATCGTTCAGCATGTTCAACTCTTTGTGACCCCATGGACAGCAGTACACCAGGCTTCCTTGTCCGTCACCAACTCCCAGAGCTTATTCAAACTCATGTCCATTGAGTCGGTGATGCCATCCAACTATCTCATCCTCTGTCGTCCCCTTCTCCTCCCGCCTTCAATTATTCCCAGCATCAGGGTCTGTTCAAATGAGTCAGTTCTTTCTCATCAAGTGGCCAAAGTATTGGAGTTTCAGCTTCAGCATCAGAACCCCAGAGCCGAGCTCTAAATCCAGATCCTTGCAAAGGCTGGTGGTTATCCTGTCACAGAGGACACTGAAGAAAACATTTTCAAATTGTTTTAAAGTAAATCAAAATCAAATAGGAAGTGGCTCCACTTCCCGAAGCTTCGGCAGATTTCTCACTCTTATTAAAGGGGAACTTGCAGTTGGTTCCCTCCCTTTTTTGGCTTCTGACCTCCTTCCCCAGGATGCACTGCTGAAAGAGATTTGGAGCCTCTTCCCCTTACCTTGGGCTTCCCAGGTGGCTCAGTGATAAAGAATATGCCTGTGGTTTTAGAGACGCTGGTTCGATCCCTAGGTTGGGAAAATCCCTGGAGGACGAAATGGCAACCCAGTCCAGTGTTCTTGCCTGGAAAATCCCATGAACAGAGGAGCATGGTGGGCTATAATCTATGAGTTCACAAAAGAGTTGAACACAACCTTAGTGACCCAATTAAGAACAACAGCAACAGCCTTGCCTGAACTTGGGGGGTACAAGTGAAGGTGTCATACAGCCCCATAGCTGCAGAGCTGGGAAGAGACCTAAAGACACTCTTTTCCAGCTGCCTGGCTACAATCCTAGCTAAGCTAAGGCCCAAGAGATGCAGCAGCATGCTGAAATCATGTACCAAGCTGATGCCCCAGCAAAGCTCACACCTGCCTTCTCTCTGGGATGCCCCCTTGTCTCCTCTCTCTTGTTGTGACACATTTCGGAAGAAGTTCTTAACATGGGACCTAGGGATCCAGGGGCACATGGGTAAGGGTTTACTGATCCCCTGCAATGGTATGCAAATCTCGTGTGTGCGTGTGTGCACACTCACACACACATGGGCATTTTTCTGGAGAGAGTGTGTTAAGTTTCAAGAGACTCCAAAGGGCTCCATGACCCATGGCTCTGAGCTGAACCGTGTCTTGCAGGAAGCCGCCGTCAGCAGCTGCATGCGGTAGGCAGGTGTGGTGCAGTGTGTAGCGCTGGCTGCGGGCGGAGGGCGCACCAGGGAGCCGGGGGTGGGGGCAGGGCCAGAGAGCATCAGTGCTGCCCCACAGCACTTGTAATAGGAGGGCCTGCCCCTCTAACCCCAGGCCAGCGGGATATTGGTCAGTGATCATTCTGAGGAGCTATTTGGCCCAAAAAGCACGGCTGCAAGGATTCCTGTTTCTGTGAGTGCGTGCTCAGTTGTGTCTGACCCTTTGTGACGATATGGACTGTAGCCCACCAGGCTCCTCTGTCCATGGGATTCTCCAGGCTAGAATACTAGAGTGGGCTGCCATTTCCTCCTTCCTCCTTCAGGGGATCTTCCCTACCTAGGGATTGAATTCTCATGTCTCCTGCATTGGCAGGCAGGTTCTTTACCACTAACGCCACCTGGGAAGTCCTCCTGTTTCCTTAAATCTCTTCTTCCATAGGCCAGGGGTGGGTCCAGTTTGAGGAGGAAGAGGTGTGTGTAAGGACTTTGGCCAGGGAGTATGTATGTGTGAGAGGGAGCAGGAGGATTGGAAGTGCTCTCTTGCCCCAGGTTGCCATGTTTTGAAAGCAAGGACAGAAACCAGAGATCTGGCTGCAGGAGTCCGGGTGTAGTACCACCTGTAGGTGGGAGCTACCAGAAAGCTTATGAGGAGGGCCAAGCTGCCTAAGTGCAGAGGGTTCGGCTCTTCAGAGGAAGGGCAATGGTGTCACGGAGGCCTGGGTGTTGGGATGGTCTGAGGGAGAGAGCTGGGGGAAGCCCAAGATTTGGAGGATGAGAGGATACAGTAAAGGTGAGCCAGGGTCAGAGGATGGACCAGGAGAAGGCGCTGAGTAGAGGTGCTAGTGGCCCTGTGCTGGCCGCTCCTGCTCTGTTCGACTCCAATTGGACTGCACAATGTCCCCCTGGGCTTCCCGGCCACCAGGCTTGGGGCGGGGAGGGTGTGGTCAAGCCCAGGCTGGGGGTGAGGATGGAGGAGAGAGGAAGAGCCAAGACAGCCGTGTGGAAGGGGATGGGAGCTGCAGCTGCTGTGTTCCCGCTCACCACCCGCATCCCAGCAGCTGGCTCTCTTGGCAAAAATCTGTTGCTTGGGAGTGGCCTGTGTCTGGCCAGACCCCCTATCAGGGGCAGCTGGTACCAGCAGGCACTACAGCTTCTTCCTTGGCCAACTTCCTGCCATTTGCTGGCTAACAGGTGATCTCAAGGGCCCTTTTAAAGGTTCATTGTTTTCCCTGCCACCTTCCTGCTGGCCCTGGCTGGTGATCGAAAGTTGTAGCCTTGGGCTGCAGAACACGGGACTCGGGCTTCCCAGGAATGCATGGCAGTGTCCCAGCACCTGCTGTCTTCCTGAGGACCTCCTTCCTCCTTCTGGTCTGAGCAGCCTGGGCGCAGAGGCTCCCAGCCGTGCCCCTCATGCCCTGTCCTTTTTCTTTGGCTCGTCCTGCCTTCCCGCTCCTGTATTCTTGCCTGGAAAACTCCATGGACAGAGGAACCTGGTAGGCTACAGTCCATGGAGTTGCAAAGAGTCAAACACGACTGAGCACACCCACAAAGAGGAACATCAGAGTCATAATTTTATAAGATGTAAGAACAGAGGTTACCAAACATTTGGATTTCACAAACATCCTCAGAACATTTTAATTTGGACACTGATAACATTTTCCATTCTGCCAAGTGAGGACAACAATGACGATCTGTTGTTGCCACAAGTTTATGAAAGAGGGGGCATTGTGGGCAGCACATCATCTTGAAATAAAAGGCTTTCAAATGTAGTGGGTTTAGCCTCAGGAAAACACCACTGCATTAGCCTTCTTTTTCTGCTTCAGACCTTGGCCCATAGGAAGTGGGCTATGGTGATGGCCTGAAGAGCCATCTGCCTTCCCTCGTGATAACCGGCTCCACAACCCCCAAAGAGGAAAGTGGTCCAAACCAGGCAGCTGAAAACCTTCAGTGTCCTTTGTCCCAAATGAAAGGCCAGGGACAATGGGGAGGGCAGGCAGCCGGCCCACTGTCCTCACGGCCCCTCCTCACGGCTGGCAGAGCAACCACTGAAGTGCAAAGCGAAAACAATTCACTGCCTGTTCACTGGGACAGGTAACCATGGCTGGCTTGCTGCCCTGGGGCCCTTCCTCTGGGGACAGGGAACCCTGGCTGCAGCCTGAGTCCTTGGATTGGGGACGGAGCCTCCTCCAGCCAGGGAAGCAAGAGTGGAGGCCCGTTCTGTGTGCCCTGGGGCCTGGGGGAGGGGAGCCAGCCAGGACAAAGAAAGCTGGACTCCCCAGAGCCACAGAGATTTGGCCTGACCAGCTGCATCTGTCACTCTGCACTTTGCAGACTGCGCCAGGGTGGTGGGCCAGCCCATCCTCTCCCCGACTCCATCCTCGACCAGAGCGGCCCGCTTTAATCCCTTTGTGTATTAGGCTTCTCCTAGGGTTTTATTTAAAGATAAGATCATGCTTTTTATAAAAGGTAGAAAAACATTCCATTGGAGATTCATTAAGTCCTGCCCAATGCATGAGGAGAGTGAGCGTTTAAGGGGAGGTTTCAGGAACATGTTCCAAATAAAGAGACATCTCCATTGGCTTTCTTCCTGGGTATGTGTCCTGTTCTCTCTCAAAGCTCTTATTCAAGTTATCTATAGGATGCCTCTTAGGTACCCATGCAGCTCACTTGCGAATTGGACAAGACACTGGGAATGAAAACTGTCTCAACCTCCAGTTGGGTAAATGAGGCACAAACGTGGTATCGACATTTGGAGTGGAATTCTGAAAGTGACCCCAGAGCTCAGGTCTGGAATGCAAGGAGATGACAGAGTTGCCAACTTGGGAGTCGGGGGATGAGACATGTAAGAATCAGAGACCATGAGACTGGCTTCAGGCCATATACATGATGGATGTCAGAGGACCCAGCAGTATATGGTTCTCTCAAAGAAGAGAAGATTGTTTTTCCCTGGGGTAGAGCTTCCTACCCTGTAAGGCTCAGGTCTCGCCCGGCAGTTTGGAAGCAGCTTTGTTGCTTCCCCAGCCTTCCTCACTTCCCTCCTCCCCTCACTTGGGATGGTGTCCTCCATTCTCTTTCCCTGACACAGATGCTATTTACTCAACAAGCCACCCTCTCCTTTCACTTCGTTCTATGTCATCTAGGATCCTTCTGCCCTTTCCTCCTGATTCCCTCTGAGCTGCCAACCCCAGCTGATGTCACCCAACTCCAGCTGGAAACCCTCAGTTTGTTGATTGTGTCCTTTAAATAAGCAGGCTCTCTAGGGTAAAGTGTATTCCAGAAGCCCAGTGAAGACAGCATCTCCTTTGTCACGCAACACAGTAATATCCAGAGATGGAAGACCCCCTGGAGGAGGGCAAGGCAACCCACTCCAGTATTCATGCCTGGAGCATCTCATGGACAGAAGATCTCAGTGGTCTACAGTCCCTGAAGGTCCCAAAGAGTCGGACACGACTTAGCCATGAGCATACACGTGGACAACGCCATAGATGGAGGCTCCCCACCACCCACGTCACCTTCAGCCAGAACACCCCCACCCCGTTAATCTAATCTGCATAAATATTCCATTTGAATGAAGAGTTCCACAGCTAAGAAAATTTCTAACTCAATGGAAATCAATATTCTCATTGTACAGATGGAAAAATCAAGACCCAGAGAGGAAAAATCATGCAACTGAAGCTATATGGGTTTTTAGCAGCTCCCAGCCCAGAACACTTTAAGAAGCATCTTCTATTAATAACTAATCACTGTTTATAAGATAATTCTTTTAGAAGAGAATTCCACTTGTAAGTGTCCCTACTAAATAGAGCAAAATGGGCATATTCCTCACATGCTATGGGAGAATGAAAGCACGAAGTGTTATAAACTGTCATGTATCTGCAAGTTTTACATATATGTATACATGCATGTGTGCTAAGTTGCTTCAGTCATGTCTAACTCTTTGCAACCCTATGGACTGTAGCCAACCAGGTTCCTCTATCCATGGGGATTCTCCAGGCAAGAATACTGGAGTGGGTTGCCATGCCCTCCTCCAGGGGATCTTCCCAACCCAGGGATCAAACTCGCATCTCTTGTGTCTCCTGCATTGGCAGCCTGGTTCTTTACCAGTAGCACCACCCGGGAAGTTAAAATATATGTATATATTCATTTTTAATTAATTTATTTATTTTAATTAGAGGCTAATTACTTTACAATATTGTAGTGGTTTTTGCCATACATTGACATGTATATTCAATTTAATTGAATTATTTACTGCATTAGAATAAACTAGATTACCCTGCAGTAACAAATCCCTGAAACAGAGAGGTTTATTTCTCTTCCCCCATCCACATCTGTTGTGGATTGGCAGAGGCCTCTGGTCCCCCGAGATACTCTGGGACCCAGGCTGACCATCAAGAAGCTATACTAACTGGGTTATGTGGCTTTCTGGGTCACCATGGCAGGAGGCAGGAGAGCTGCAGGGTCACACGCTGGCCCAGATGCGCTGGCCCGGCAGTGACTCACAACACTTCTATTTGCAGCGCCAGTCACACGGCCCCATGGCTGCAAGGGGCTGGGGAGTGGGAGCTATCACGTGGTCATCCCGGGGGCAGTAATTGTCTCCACCACGGTCACCCAACTTTAAACGTGAACTATGGTCTGTAAAAATCCAGATTTCTGGCTTCTCATGAAACACCAGAAAAGCTGCCCTGCCGGAAGAAGAATGTGTCCCCAAGCCCCCATAGGCTCCATTGACCAATGTCCCTCAGCCAAGTCACATCCCTGGCCCCTAGAGACTTTACATGATTTATTCCGGCTGTGTATACACAACTCTGGGAAAGTTGACTTTGGGGGAACCTCATGAGGCTTTCTGTACTCATTCAATAATTTAACAGCCATTTATGGATCTCCTGCAGCATCCAGTTTTTGTGATCTGTACTGGAAACAAGCGGTGGGGCATAAAAGCAACATCTCTGCCACACCAGGCTCCTGCCCTCCTGGGAGAGTTAAAGCAAGAGGCAGGTCTTGCGGAGGAGAGCGGGGCACGAGTGCTGGGCCAGAGAGGAGCTGACGGCTGGAGGAGGGGCCTGATCTGGGAAGGGCTTCCTGGGCAGCTAAGGGTAGCATCTAGGATGAGGATGATGCTGGATTCTGAGACAGAATGGCCATAAAAGCCCAAAGGGAGGACAAAGCCTCGGACCCATTAGGGGACCTGAGAGCAGCTCAGGCAGGCTGGAGCAAGAGCAGGAAGTGGGGAGGAGTGAGAGAAACTTGCTGCAGAGCAAGGCATGAGGAAGAAAAAACTCCTCGGGTTATTTCTGGGTAAATCCGGCCCTTCCCATTATGAGCTTGCTTAAAACAAGAGGGTTGGGTCACTGACCCCGCAGAAACAGGGTTGACTGAGAGACTCAGCCTTGCCCTGGGCTGAAGCCAGCTTCTGTGTTGGTAGCATTTAAGGAAGTACCCGGAGAGAGAACCTGGCAGATCACTTTTTCCACAGGAGGTCTGAAGTGCTGAGGAACTGAAACCCTGTTTTGAAATAGGCCAAGGAGAATGCCGCTGGAGGCCCTCAGCTCCAGGCCCCTATGGTGCCAATGCCCTGTGCCCTACGGAGGCAGGGCCAGCTGCCAGTCACAGCTGGGAGCCTGCCCCGTCTGCGGGCCAGTTTGCCGTACTTTAGACCAAGGCAGGGGGAGGGGTTTAGGGGATGATTTTGATGTCACTGGGAAGCTCACCACCCTCAAATCATTCTCCTTCTCCATGCCTACTGTGTGTCCCCTGCCTCCAGCATCGATGCTCAGGGCTGATGGGGCCACAAGAAGGCTAGCTCTTATTTGTGGGAGGATCAAGCCAGCAGGGAGACAGTGTGCTGGGCTAGTTGGGGTCAGCGCCCAGGGCACTGTGCAGTGAGGTCCTCCATGAGACAGCAGCTGAACGGGATCTTGGCCCCACAGCAGCACTGGCACGCACACAGGTCAGGAAGATGTGGCTGAACCAGGCTTGTGTGAACAGATGTTGGGTTTTGTCTGTGTGTGTGAAGAAGCCGAAGGAGCTCCATGATGTGAAAGACATGCTGTGTGCCCTCCCAGGTCTGTGCCATCTCCCAGGGTCACTAAACCCCTCATTCCTAGCTGCAACTTGGGAGAAGTAGTACAGAAGCACAATCGAGGTTACAGCATGTGTGTGTGTGTGTGTGTGTGAAGCTGGCTTAGAGCCCAAAGCACAGGGGGCATTGATAAAAGAGCACTTGGCCAGAATGATGCAGAGACAGAAAAGAGCAGGAATCTATGCACAGGATGCCAACAGGATAGAGAAAGCTCTAGCAGGTTTACCCTCTGTGAAAGGAACCCCAGAGGGCTTGGGAAGCTCCACAAACATTTCCAGGTTGTGAATGAGAAGAGACAGTTTCATGGATGAGTCTATGAACAACCCTATAGGTCAGAAGTTACTTCATGCACCAAAGAGAAAATGAAGGGTCTGAGGGTTTAAGTCACTGTCAAGATCAGTATAGAGAAGGGGCTAAAAGACCAGAATCGAGGCGCTAGATGCTTGTGATCAGTGACTTGGCCATTTACTCACTAAGAATCTTAGGTGAAGCTACATAACTTCTGTCCCTGTTTTCCCATCCGTGAAATGGGTATACGATGGTCCTTACCTCATAATAATACTGTCAGGAATAAATAATTCATAGAATACGCTCAATAGCCTCCAGCATGTAGTGAATATGGTACCAATCAGCCTGTCACTAAGAGGGCTGGCCCAGGTGTGCTGACTCAAAGGCAGCAATGGGACAACCACCCCAGGATCCTTAGGGATGGACAAGAAAGGCTCGGGGTGACTTAGAGGTTTGAGGGAGCCATCGAGGTAGAAGACATCATTCAAGGTGTCCTTAAAAGGAAAAGAGAATATAACCTGAAACACTTAGGAGATTGATCTGGTTCCTAGGGATTGTGAAGAGGTGTGGGGGAGGGGGCTGATCGGTAGTTCTGATCTTGCCCTGCCTGGGCTGGCACATGTGGGTGCGGGGTCCCGTTAAGTCCTCTGGGTCTGACACTTCAGCCACTCCGTGCCTGGGGATGGGGGCTGAGGTGAAGTAGGAGTAGGGACGTGGTCTCAGGCCTCTACAGCAAAGCTCTGGCCCCACACTGGCTGTTGCTCCTCCTGGCTTACTTGTCTGTGGGCCCTTCCTTCTCTACCTAGCAGGTAACTTCCAAGTCTGCAGACAAAAGGAGAAGATGAAGGAAGATTGTCCCCCCAGTTCTCATGTGCCTATCAGCGACAGCAAGTCCATTCTGAGGTAAGTCACTGTGCGCAGAGAGGGGCCTCCAGGCCTGCCATCCCCAGGGCCAAGCCCCTGCCGGGGGCAGCCTTTGTGGGAAAGGATTCTGGGCACTTCTAATACGTATGATGATGGGCCTGCCCCAGGGACAGTGATGGGGGCACTTCTTTTTGAAGTCTTCCTCTTTGGAGATCAAGGATCAAGGTATGCATTTGACCCCCACCTCCTAGGGCCCAGGAAAGCAGGAAAGTGTGACTGCCTACTGTGACTCTGCAGAGGTGGCATTTAATTTATTTAAAAACTAGAGCAATCCTAAACTCTTATTGTGTTAAACAGTTCATGGAAAGAACCCTCAAAACTGGTGTTGAGTTTTTATTGAAAAAGTATATTTTATTCACATTATGATTTACTTCTGCTTCTTTTTATTTTATTTACTCCCTGCCTGTCTCATGATAAAAAAAAGAAAAACTGTTTGGGAAACTTTTCCAAGTTCACCGCTGAACTAAAGAAAAAATCTTTTTTTTTTTTTCATTTTATCTTGCTTTTCGAGTCCTGAGTCCAAATATTTTCTAAATTTGGGCAGCTCCTGTCTGTTGTCCTGAAAGCAAACCAAGTCTCCTTAAAATGCATTAGCTTTTACTGAGGACCTGGCCCCTAGGATCCTCCTACTGGACACCCTGAATAAAACAGTGCTGCCTACAAGATCATTTTCCTTATTTAGATTTGTTAATAAGAACAATGTAACAGTATTAAATGTCATTTTGGAAAAGTCATAATAATAACCCTAATGTGATGAATTATATGTTGCATGCATTCTAAGTCGCTTCAGTCAGAGATCGAACCCCATCTCTTACATCTCCTGCCTTGACAGGCGGGTTCTTCACCACTAGTGCCACCTGGAAAGCCCACTTATATGTTATGCATGTATATATATATATCCTATTAAGTATGTGCTATATATACATCCTAACAAAATTATATTCAGTGTTTACACCCTTAGAAGCACAACGAACATGCAATATTGAATCCTGCATTGTTAACGCCATTAAGTTGTAAAACCTTGCCAGTTATCGTCGTCACACAGGGCTGCACACCAGAGCACCAGAACGTGTTTTGCTCATCCAGGCCCTAGATTGCTTGAGTGTGGGTGAAAGCACTGCCTGAGAGGTTCTAGAGCCTCTCTCTCCAACAGGGAGCCACCAGCCACCTGTGGCTGCCAACCACCTAGCCTGTGGCTGAACAGGTGTAGTGAATATAAAAGAAGCTCCAGATGGCAAACATTTCTTACAAATAAAAACAATGAACAAAGTCTCATTAATAGTTTTTACATAGATTACATGATAATATTTTACATATGTTGGGTTCAATAAAATGTGTTATTAAAAATAATTTCCCCTATTTTATTGTCCTTGGTAATATGACTACTGTGGTGATTTAGTCCCTGAGTTGTGTCCAACTCTTTTGAGACCCCATGGACTATAGCTGACCAGACTCCTCTGTCCATGGGATTTCCCAGGCAAGAATACTGGAGTGGGTTGCCATTTTCTTCTCCAGCGGGTCTCCCCAAGCCAGGGATTGAACCCGGGTCTCCTGCACATCTCCTGCATGCAGGCAGGCAGGCAGATTCTTTACCACTTGACCACCAGGGAAGCCCGATATGGCTACCGGACAATTTAAAATCATGTGTGTAGCTTTCATTTCGTGTCTACTGCACTGCACTGCCTGCAGAGCCCAGCTTGGGTGCGGCAAACCGGAGTCATTTTCTCTCTGCCACACCTCAGCCAAGACATAAGCTGTGCTTTCCCTTTGTTCTGGGGAGAAAGCGTTTGGATACAGTAGCCTTCCTGGGGCCTTCAGGATCTCACTCTTGGAGCTGTCACCCTCATCCCTTGAGAACATTCAGAAAGTAGTCAGGAGGAGGAAGAGACAGACATCTCTGGTGGGACTCCCATAGCAGCCACCCCAGACCCTTATAGGAAGTCATATGGCGGAAAAAAGCAAGCTGCCAATTATCCAAGTCCAAGTGATTTATTCTGAGGAGGTGACTCAGAAGTAAAGTATAGCAAGATTGTCAGGAACTCTTATCTATAACAGTGAAATTGTGCAAATACCCTCGAAGTACCACAATGTGACCTGGGCCCCTCTGTGAGTTTTGCTTCCTTCTCAGCCCCACCTCAGGCTTTCCAGGAGTGCTGGTATGTGAAACTCCCTAGAAGATTAAAAGGCATGTGTCTGATGGCAAAGTCTAGCCTCTCCATGGAATGTATACTGTTGGCAAAGTGTGTACATTATGCCCATTTTACAAATGAGGAAACTGAGGCCACCAAAGCCAAATGCCTTATCTAAGGCCCGATCACATTCCAAGATCACATGTGTGTCTTTACCTTTTTAGATCAGAGCTCTTAAGCCTGCTGAAAACCTACAACTGCTACCATGAGGGCAGAAGTTTTCAGCTGAGACACAGAGAGGTAAGGCCCATTTATCTTCTTTTTCATAAGGTCACCATGTATCCTGGCTTGCCAAAAAGACTTTGGCAAGTCTTTTTCTTGGCAACTGCTTTATATCTGTTAACCAAGGGTAATTCTTTATACCTTTTAACCAAGTGAAAGAATATTTCCTTCACTTTAAGTGTCCAGTAAGGATAATGAATTGTGAGGTCTCCCATTCTCTGAGTTGGGGACCAAATTATCTCCTTTGAGGTCCCTGCAAGTGTGCTGAGGGTCGGACCAGCCCCGAAAGAATGCAGAGCCAATGTATTTCACAACGTGGGTCTTCTCCTTCCTCCTGGGAGTTTTGTCTCAGTGAAGGTCAGGATTCTGGTGTTTGAAATCTTTGAGATTCTACCCAGCCCAGTCCTTCCTCAGCCCATCCTCCATCACAGGGCGCTGGTTTGCCCAAGTTCACAGCAATCCAGGAATAAAAGCAGAGCCACTCTGCTTTTCAACCAAGAGGAGAGCCTTGCAGTAGAGGAGATCTCCCCAGATGATGCTCACAGGGCCAGGCAGGTCCAAATGTGAAAGGCAGGGTGGGTGTGGGGAGAGAGGACATCGAAGAGGCCATCAGTCCACTGGCAGGCCACCGCTGCCTGTCAGATCCAACCCAGGGTGGCTGCATGGAGTTATGAGACTGGGACACCCAAACCCTTCCTGATTTTTCAAAAGAAGCTAGATATCTGGAATTTCATGTGGAATTTCCAAAACTCGAAACACTATGTGAGGTAAACAAAGCACATCTGTAAGCTGAACACAGCCCATGGGCACCAGCTGGACTCCAGGGAGTGACCAGCATGGCCAAGGCTCAGGGAACCGCTTACCAGGCAGATTAAGTAGAGGTGGTCTTATCACAATCCAGAACTTCCAGATCTTTCACAGGGGAGCCCTGGTCAGGATATTGGGATAATTTGAAAGGCCAAATGGGAAGTCTTATCATGATCATGATTAAGCTTTATTTGGGGGCTTACCACGGTTGAGATCCCCTGGACAAGGAAGTGGCAATCCACTCCAGCATTCACACCTGAAAAATGCCATGGACAGAGGAGTTACATGGCGGGCCATAGTCCACAGTCACAAAGAGTTGGACATGACAGAGAGACTGAACACAAGGTTGAGATTGTATTGGCTCTTGGACTTTCTGCAGCCCATCAGTGTCTGAGAAGGGCCAGCAGACTCTTTCCACCCTCCTTTTCTCGGGCCTGCTGAATCAGAAACTCTTTCACCCTCCCAGCTGTTTTGACAAGTCCTCCAGGGAATTCTGGTGATGGCCAAGTTTGAAAACAGCTAATCTAAGAGCTTGATCTTGGCACTTGGGATTCCCCAGAACATTCCCCTCTGTAGGAACAGCTGAGTGGGAAGAGGGACTGGGAAGCCCCAACCCTGTTTGTGTGATGGGACAGTCCCCGTGGAGGACTAGAGGACCCTGCGTCAGGAAGAGGAGCTCCTGACGTTCCCCAGAGGCAGGAAGTTAACATCCCACAGGCAGAGATTTTCATTTTTCTAACCCTAAAGCAGGTGCGGGGGTCTGACTTGATCTCCTTGGAGCTGGAAAGTACTTTTCACGAAACTTCTGCAGCTTTAACCATCCAGGTGTGCCAGCCTGAGGGAGTGTATGTCTTTGGAGGTAACCGCCACCATCGAGACAGGTCACTGGCTTGGGAGGCAGGGAGTTCTAATACTGAAATGCATGACTGGTTCCTAGAGCACCACGTCTCAGAGTGACTCACCCACCACCCAGTGTCGGGGCCTCTGCAGTTCCTCAGATGGCTCACCTGGGACCTTCTGGGCCTCAGAGACTCGCTGTCCTCAGAACTTGCTACAGGGCCACCTGAGACTGGCCTCTCCTGGCCCTGCAGACCCCAAGGGCAGGACAGACAGGAGGAGCTTGGCCTCAACTCTATTCGTTGTAGTCCTAGAACTTGAAGAGGGAGGAGGGGCCATTTTCCAACAAGGAAACCGAGACTCTTCAAGTCTCTGGTCCAAGATGACACTGAAGTAAGTCAAAGATGCTGGTGTGGCTCCAAGACCTGAGCAGAGAAGTGTTTAATACAGTGATAGCATGGTCAGCATTAAGCTCTGGAGGGCTTTGGAGGTCTCTATTGAGGATGACT
This sequence comes from Cervus elaphus, assembly GCF_910594005.1. Lineage (NCBI taxonomy): Eukaryota > Metazoa > Chordata > Mammalia > Artiodactyla > Cervidae > Cervus > Cervus elaphus. The sequence goes on along the minus strand of NC_057829.1, from coordinate 44,056,421 downwards.
CACCAGATCTTAGAGACTCAGAGAGCTGTTCCCCAGGCTCTATCCCCACAGGGCGCTCAGCATCGGGTACCCATGGAGCAACCTCAGCCTGGCTGCTACAGTTGGGGGACCTTCTCTTCCACTGTCTCATCTGCAGTCCCCTGAACTTGGAGAGATGAAATGTGTCAATGGGCAGGGGCCGCACCTGGAGCAAGAGTCTCCCTGTGAACTTTCCCCCAGCTTCTAAACGGCTAGGAGCATAGGATTCCCAGCTCAATAGGCTGAAGCACTAGCTTCCTTCATTGAAAACCTTGCCTTTAGGATAGGATAATTCTGCTTGTTTTACAATGAAAAGTGTGAATGACCAGGAGCAATCTGAGCCTTTTGGAAAAATAGCAAAACATTTTAACCAGGCTGGTTGGTGCCTCTAGAGAATAATGGACCCCCAGGAAATGCCAGTGGGCAACTATATCACTGCTGACATTATGAGCTAGAGGCTTTAGGGCCCTGGGGTCACTGGGTATGGTGTGCGGCCAGCTTCCAAAGCCAGCCTCCCACCTTGCCCAGCGCTCAGCTCTAAATGGACACAGAGCTCCCCCTGGTGGCCTGAGCGCATATCACACCCAGTGTAGGACCTCAGCCCCTGAGCCACTGCAGCGTGCTTCAGAATGGGAAGGATCTTCCTCCACCAGGGGTCCCCTTCCCTCTTAGAATGATCCCCCTTCCCCTAAGGCCTGAAGGCAGGAATGACAGGCGTTGACAGATCACCCGTGTTCCCTGGGAGTTGCTGAGTGCTTTCCAGCCTGCCTCTCCAGGTGGGAGGGGCGTTTGGTTCCCTTCCCTGTCAGCGGTGGGTGGGAGAAGAATGAGGCTGCTCACTAGGGCCGCACCACGAGCACTTTCTGTTAGGCTTTCCTGTCCTCAGGCGCTTGGGACACCGCTGGAGACCACTTCCCTCCGACCTTTATTCTTTTCTGTTTTCTTTTTAGGGGATACCTTCTGAAGGTGCCATTAGTTTCTTTTACATCCAGGAAATAGAGAAGTCCAGAGCCCAGGGCTCTCCTTGGCCCTGTCTGATCTCCCAAAATGCAGCAGTGTGATTTCTGAGCTTGCGGGATTAGCAACATCATCCTAGTTTCCGCTGCTTCGCTGTAAGGCTGGCCCAGTGAGCTCAGCACTTCCCATCACCAGCCACACACCCACCCAGTAGGTCAGCCCTCCTCGTCACCTCCTAAGGATGTTCCAACCAATGCCTGTTCCACACATATTTGCTGCAGAAGGTCAGGAACCCAGAGGTTTGAGCCAAGTAGAGGCACAGCAGGTAGTGACGGCTGGGAATTTGTATACAGTGTTCATAATTCCATCTCTAAATTCACTTGTACTGTTTCCCCAATCACTGTAGAATGTGAAGGATGGGCCTTGCTGTCCCCATTTTACAGATCAGGAAACTAACCACTTGTCTGAAATGTTTTCTTTTAAAATTTAAAATTATCATCATTCTAATAATTTTTTTTAATGTATGGTTTACATTCTGCCTCCTCAGAGGACACACATTAAAGAGGACTGATAAGCACCGTAAACATCCAAAGTGATTTTTGTAAATATTTTAAAGTTGAAGGAAAGAAAGGGCAAAAGAGAGGGAGGGAGGGAGGGAAAGTAATTTGCTAGTCCACAGAGCAAGGAGGTAGGGGAAACTGAAGCAGGCCGTGAGCCCTCCCGTGGTCCCAGCTCTATCCTTTGCTCCTCTGTCCTTCCCACCCTGATGAGGGCAGCCAGCCCTGGCCAGGCCCAAGAGAACCCAGCAGCAGGTCTCAGGCCTGTGTCTTCTCAGTGCTCTGATGCCCTACCTCCTCCCTGAGGAATGCAGTCTGCCCCCTCCCCTACTCCTCATCCTCACCCCCTTGCTTGCCAGACCCCTCTGGGAACTGGGTTTGCCAGGCTGTGGGGACCCAGGGTGGGGGCACCCATGGACATGTGGAATGAGGCTGTGGTCCCTGAATGTACCCAAGAGCGGGGCATCTAAACCCTGCCGTTCACCCCATGGATGAGAGGCCCCCCGGGTGAGGTGGTGGGGGGTGGGAATGAGTGGAGACAGAACCATATGGTCTGGCGTGCAGGTTTTGTCTTGGCCATCAGCGTGGGGGAATGCTCCTGAGGCCACAGCAGGACTTGCGCGGTGGGACCTCTGAGGCACCTGGGAAGCCCCAGGGACAGACCCACTGAAGCACAGCAACTGCATTTGCGGAGCCCCTGTGTTTGCTCGTGGGCCCCGTGGGGGGACTTCGGAGTGCCCAGGGCTGGGCTCTGAAACCACTGGGGGCGAGGCCTTCGTTTCTCTTCTCCCCCAAACTTGCTTGTTTCCCCACCTGTGAGGCCACCAGAGAGGCAACAGCTGCTCCACGTGTGGGCTTGTAACCTGCTCCCCCAAATGCGTGCGAGTTTTAGCACAACCTAGGAGGCAGGTCTCATTAATCACAGCTTACTCAGGAGAAAACTGAGGAACAGACATGTTAAATAACTTGCCAAAGGTGATCTGCCAGTTAGGAGAACCACAAGTGGGATAGGCTGTTATTCAAAGAAGGGGTCTCACTAGGACTTGCCAAAGCAGAAAGCCCCTGCAGAGAGGTGGTTCCCTCCCAGAGACCTACCAGAGCAGTGCCCACCTGGATTGTGGGGAGGGGGGGGTGGATAGGAAGGGGAGGTGTGGAGGAGATGCAGACCTGTGTGCTATTTACAGAAGTCTTTATTGGGGAGGTGTCAGAGTTCATGGATCACCGGGAGGTGCAAATAGAGAGTTCTGAGGATGCTGCTGGGGCGGGGGCTTGTCGGGGAGCCCGCATCCTGCCCAGGCTGCCCAGAAGCCTGGGAGCGCTGGTGCCAGTCCCTCGACGTTCTCTGCAGGGAGTGCCCTGGAGCCTTGGCATCACTCAGCCTCCCTCTGGGGGTCGCTGGGGCCTTGCCACTGTCCATCTGTCTGCGAGAAGCCCAGGGATCAGCGGAGGGTCCAGTCCTCCTTGGCACATCCCTTCTACTTGGCTGCTTCTCCTGAGACTCCCCAAAGAGCCAGTCCAGGGGGTCCACAGTGCCAGTCCCAGGCAGGGAGGGCTGCTGGCCACTGAAGCGAGTGGTGATGTCCTGTAGAGACCCAGTGGGGCAGCTCTTCGCACAGGGACGGGCTGGCCGGTGGGGTCTGCTGGGTCGCACCCTCGCTGCAGCCTCATCCAGCACTGAGGTAGGCTGTGCCAGCTGACAGATGGACCTCACGTAGTCATCCAGGCTGGGGGAGGCGGGGGGTTCCTCTCCAGCCCCTCCGGGTAGCATCTCCTCCGAGGTCTCCCGAATTGTGGGCAGGAGGGCCACAGAAAGCAAAAGCCGGGACCTCATAGCTGCCGGTGACAGGGAGGCAGCGACCTGTTGGTTGACAGAGGACTCGAGGTAAGGGACTGCTGGCCATCCTGACACCCCTCCTGTGTCCCCTCCCCCATCTGAGGTCCCCTGGGAGAATCAGAAGCCTGAGAGCACTTTAAAGTCTGCAGGTCCAAGACCAGGCTCAAACTCCTGGGCTCTTTCTGCTAACACCACTTAAGACTCTTAATATTACTGTGGTTCAAGAACCTGTACAGATCAGAGAGCCCAGCTTCATGGACGGGAGTCCGAGGAAACCTGGGTTTAAAACCAAACCTGGGTTTAAAGACCAAGGTTCTTTGGAAAAGTCACCTCTCCAAGCCTCCACTTCTTCATAAAATAGGGTTATAAATACACCTCTCAAGGGTGTCAGGAAAACATATGGAACTTTTCCCTCAGGGGCAACGCCGCTATGAATATAAAGCCCCTCTGCAGCTGTCGTCACCACTGTTAGCTGCATCCCGGTCTTTAACCCGCAGTGAGGCAGGGCATGTCCCAGGCTGAGAACTGCCCTCAAACATACCCAATGCATTTTTGTTTTACCTCAAACCAGAGAGCAGTGGCCCTCCCTTACCTGTAGCTGAGAAAGTCTGGGGGTAGCAGGGGAGATGGATGAGGAAGGAAGTCCTCAGGAAGCGCCCAGGAAACTCAGGGCCAAGGGCTCAGGGTCGAGGAGTTGGAGCCGGTGTCCGGAGCCAGATTGCTGCGAGAGGGACAGCAAGGACGATGCGCCAGGCCTCTGTCCACTGTGCTGCTATCCAGAGTGAAAGCCTCCCTGAGCTGTCTGGCAAACCTTGGGGCCTGGCCACTGCTTTTATACCTTTCCACCAGCAATCAATTACTGTCACACGGGGCCAAAAATAGCAGCACTCAGGAAGGCTCTCAGAGGAAAACAGCTTGGCGGGCGAGGTCTGGCCCAGCTGCCAGCTAGAAGCAAGTGTTTGCACTCCTGGGAGGTTCTGGGAATGTTTACTCCGCAGGGCAGGGGTGGGGTAGCCACAGCTCCTGGCCATCTCAGGGCACTGGGAGGGGCAGGGGCCTCCAATGGACTTCCACAGCAGCCCTAGACTCTGCCATCTCTGCCTGGAAGCATCCTTCGATACATCTTACACCAGCACACCGACATCCCACGTCACTCTGGCCCAGTGCTGACTCTGGCTGAGCCCCCAGCCTGCACCTGCAAGGGACCCCATCAGACACAGCAATGCAGAACTCAGCCTGGAGGTGGCCAAGGCCGGGCTTCCTGGGCTTGCTGAGACTTGGGCTATGCCCACCTTCCTCTGGTCCTCGGGACCAGAGGCAGCCTGAGGGGTCCTGGTCTTGCCGCTTCACAGAGGAGGAGCTATCAGATAAGAACTGGCTTGTGTATTTGTTTCTGGGTATCTAACTAGTACTCCTCTGCACCAGTGACTATTCTAGGTACAGAGAACGTAGCAATGAATGAGTCGTTACGTCCTTCACCCAAAATGCGGTTCAGGTCTTGGTTTTCAGACTTGGCTTCAGACACCACTGTCAGATGTTGACACATTGCTGGAGAGAGCCTCTGCTCCACCAGGAACATCTCATGTCCACTTGCAGACATGATTATCCATTGATACCCGCCCCACAGTGGACTCTGGGTGGAGGAACATGAAAAAAAACAGCCGCAGACCTGCTGATGCTCTGGGGCAAGGCTGAGGTGGGGTCCATGAGGCTGGACATGCTGAAGCCAGGCCTTCAAAGACGGCTCTGGGGACCCTACCGTGAAGAAAGAGGCGGGGCTTGCTCTGGGGAAGCGAGGGGTTGGGGCAGAGCTGCTGCCTCTGAGGTCAGGGCTAAGCCATGCTGGGGACCAGCTGCCTCATGCGACTCATGTCTGGTGTCCCTGAAAAGACAGCGGGGGTGCCCCCAGTCTGAGCTCCCCCACCGTGGATGGAGGGAACACCCTCTTGGCCTGCAGCTTTCTCTGATCTTATCAGAGGAAACCCACATCAGAGGAGTGGGGCCTCCTTCACCACCCACTTTGGGTTTTCTTATTATCCTCACGAGACCTTTAACTCGTTGAATCCATCTAGTCTTTACAAAGATAGTTACTTATTTGTGCCTGTGTAGCATCAGTGGTTATCAATGACTCTGGGTATTTCTTTTGTTGTTGTTGTTACCCGTTTTCCTTTTAGCAGATGGTGCAAGGCCATTCCAGAAAGCTATGTGTATTTTTGATAACCTTGAACAGAAGAGAACTATTTTCTTTGTGGATGGCAGGGTGTTTTTAAACTATTATGAACTAGCCATGAAATCAATACTGCAGGACACCCCTATAAGTGTTGCCAGGGATATGAGACTTCCACAAGGTCCCTGTTCTCACAGTTTTCAGTGCTAACAAGGAGAAAGAAATGGCTTTGATGAATCTATAATAGAATGGTGCTTGAGATAGCACTGGGAGAATGATGTTTTAAGTTCATTGCCGAAAGACCAGTATCAGAGCAGATTAGGAGCGTGTGGCTGGGGAGACCTGACTCTGCTGAAGGGTGAGGCAGAGAAGGTTTCTGGCAGATGCTCTGAGGGTACAGACAAAGCAGCCTGGCCAGGAGCACGCGTGGGCTTGATTAGCTTGGCACAGGGAAGTTGGAGGTGGTTGTGTGCAGACAGAAACCTGAAATAGGTCAAGAAACAGAATCAAGGACCCAAGGGGAGCAAGTAGGAGCTGGCTGAGAGTGCTTCTGGAGGACTCTGTTGATTAGGACCTCAGGGTTTGGCAGCAGGTGAGTGACCATGCCATCTGCAGACCTTGGAGAATTAGGGCTGGTCAGGGAAGCAGGCTAGGAGCTGTTGTAGACACTCTGAGTGTGTGTGCCACTGGTGGGATGTGGGACAGGCCATATCCCAGGTGGTGAGGAAGGCAAGACTGGCCCTCAGGAAAGAGGCCAGCTTGGAAATCTGGGGATGGAGACCATGCTAGTCCCACTCAGTTCTAGTGGGCATGGGATCCAGCGCCCTTGGCACATTCCCAGAAGGGCCAGGTGACCGTGGGCCCCCTGAGCAGGCGCGGCGCTGGGCGGAGAGCCGCCCTGTGTTGCACCGGTGTCTGCCCAGCTGTGCTTCCCTGGAGCATGCTTCCTTGCCCTGTGTGGACGTGCCTGCCGGACAACAGCTGCGTTCCTGTGGGACTCCTGACTCAGCACCCTGTCCCAGCCCCTGCGCCCGAGCGGTGGAAGGGCATGCCTCAGGCTTCCTCTCCAGCCCGGGCCTTGTGCCTTGGAGCACAGAGAAATCCATGGGCCTTCCCCTAGAGGAAGACAGGACCCCAGGGATGAGAGGCTGCATGTGGGGGCCTGAGTGCACTGGGGAGTCCCCTGGGCCGGGGCTGACTTCTGAGGGGGGTGTGAGGGTGGTCAGTGACCCCTGAGTGCGGCTGCTCTGAGAGGACAGGCTGAGTGTGTGGGTCCCCACAGGAAGAAGGGGCTCTGATCATCGAGGGGCTCCTCAACATCTCCTGGGGACTGAAGCGGCCCATCCGGCTCCAGATACAGGACGACAGGGAACGCGTGCACCTCTCCTGGACAACCGGACAGTCCAGCTGCCATTCGTGAGTGCCCTGCTGGGTGGGGCGGGGCCAGCTGGTCTCCATGACAACCTGAAAGTGCTGCTTGGAGTGTGTGGGGCCAGGAGGTTGATCTCTGCCTCTGAGTGGAAGCCCCATTTCTGTTTGGGGCGGGAGGTGGGAGTGACCCTCAACCCGGTCACTCCTGTCACCGCTTGACTGCCTCAGCCCAGGACCTCAGCTGCCAACCTGAAGCCTCATCCCCAAGTGGTTCTTCTCCATGACAACCAAGTCACCCTCGCTCCTGGAGAGCAATCCAGGCTGCCCTCCCCTCCACTTGTGCTTCTCAAACATTCCTTGTCTGTAAGAGAAAGAGGACCCCCAACACTGCCTGCAAGCCAAGCCTCTCAGCATCTCCTGTTCTATCCTAAAACACACAAGTTTAGCCTCCAACGGCTCTGCTTTTATTTCAATATCTGAATTTATTTTTACAAATTTATCAGAATTTATTTATATTAGATTTATTTGAATATATTAAGAACATTTTGATTAGGATAAAATGGTTTTCTACCTGTCTTAACAGACATTTGCCTCTTCCCACTTCACACCCAAAGACGGGCAGTAAGCTGCTGAGTTACGCTTGCTTCTATACATAATAAATCCTTCTAAGAGTCAGAAATTCAAAACATTTCCCCTTCAAAAATTCAGTAAAGTTGCTGCTCTCATGGCCCTTTGCATGTTGACGCCCCTGGTGCATCTCCAGGTGTCCCCAGTTACTCAGAGTGGATTTTGAGCCTTAGAGCTTCGCGTTTGGATGGGCTCCTTAGAAAGGAGGGTAAAAGTGGTCACACGAGCAGTCTCAGACAAGGACCCTCAGAGGCCCCTCAGTGCTGGCTCCTCTGTCTACTCTTCCCACGTTCCCTTTCTCGGTGTGGCTACTTCCCATTACGCCCATCCCTCCTCCAGTCCAGCCCTGGCCACCCTGGCTTGGAGTCCACCTTTCTCAGAGGCCTGGAGGTTAGACCACTCAAGGATGCTGCTGCCCTACTCCCCCAGGCCAGAGGGCAGGCCAGAGAGCCCACTCTGCACATGGCCCCAGAAGCCAACCGCCTCGGCCTGGCGCCCAGCATGATTACTGTGTGTGTTCCTCTGTCCTACCCCAGGGCCTAGGACAGGCCACTCAGGTCTGCAGGGCAGACTCCCTCTCCTTCCTGCAGACACTGGCAATCTTTTGCTTTTCTTTTTATCTTTTACATTAACTATGTGTGAAATCCTGGCCTCAACTCAGCCTGTCCTGCTTCTGGCCTGTGTCTGGCCCACAGAGGTAGCTGGCCTCCTTTTCTTTGGTCTGAGCTCCCTTTCTCTGCCAGCAGCCCTCTGAGCACCATGATTGTCTCTTTTCAGGAAGGAGCTACCTGTTCAAGATGGCAGAGTCACTGCCCAGGAACCCAGCACTCAGGCTGGGCCCCGGGAGGAGAGTTCCAGAGACAGCTCAGGTCAGTGGGGCCTCGAGCAGCCCAGGACCCAGTCTCACTTCTCTGAGGTGGTGGTGGGGCTGGCTCATGACCGCCATCTCTGGAGATCAGCTTTGTGGAGTAGCAAAGAGTGGCTTTGTGTGCCTTCAAGAGCGTGTGTGCTAAGTTGCTTTGGTCGTGTTTGACTCTGTGACACTATGGACTGTAGCCCGCCAGGCTCCTCTGTCCGTGGAATTCTGGAGTGGATTGTCATTCCCTTCTCCAAGGGCTCTTCCTGACCCAGGACTGAAACCCACATCTCCTGCACTGCAGGCAGATTCTTTACCAGTGAGCCACTAGGGAAGCCCTGCTGCTGCTGCTACTAAGTCGCTTCAGTCGTGTCCGACTCTATGTGACCCCATAGACGGCAGCCCACCAGGCTCCCCCATCCCTGGGATTCTCCAGGCAAGAACACTGGAGTGGGTAGCCATTTCCTTCTCCAATGCATGCAAGTGAAAAGTGAAAGTGAAGTCGCTCAGTCCTGTCCGACTCCCAGTGACCCCATGGACTACAGCCCACCAGGCTCCCCTATCCATGGGATTTTTCCAGGCAAGAGTACTGGAGTGGGGTGCCATTGCTTTCTCCAGCCCCTGCTAAATCTCTCCTCAGCCCACGGCATTCTTATTGACTTCTCACCCAAGGACAAGGAGGTGGAGGCTTCCAGAGGTGATGTGGTTGTCTGAGTCCCTACAACGTGCTGCCTTCTGAAAAGGAGAACGTCTGCAGAGAACATGGCTCTCACCTGGCCCTGCAGGCCTCTGGGACCTCTTCCCCACCTGCCAGGATCCATACGTGGGTGTCTGTCCTCTCTGCACCCTCCTTTTGGACTCAGTGAAGGGCTTGTCCCAGAGGGCAGGGCTGGGGCTGTCAAAGTCCTGCTCTGGGTTCCTGGAGTTGGAGGCCCAGAGGCTATGGCCATGTGGCGTGGTGACACAGGTTATCCTGTCTGGGGTCACCTTTCCTGTCTGCAAAATGGGTATCACACTGGCTGGACCCCAGCCTCCATCCCAGGGACAGCGTTCACACTGCTGTCTCCTGCATCCCAGCATGCCAGGGAGCCACACGTCACACGCAGCACCACCATGGAGGCTGTTCTGTCACTGCGGCACACCCCTGCCCTGAGCCTGACCCCCTTGTCCATTTCTCGCCACAGAGCCAGTGGAGGATGACGAGGAGATCCCACAGCTGATGCGGACCAAGAGTGACGCAGCCTGTGTGATCCAGAGGCGGCCCAGGAGCCGAGCGCCTGGTGAGGCCCAGAGGATCCGGCGACACCGCTTCTCCATCAATGGGCACTTTTACAACCACAAGGTGAAGTCCCAGTCTGGCCTCTCCCCTGGGCCCTGAAGCTGAGGCATAGGGAACTAGCCCCAAGCACCATGCAGTCATTGGACCTTCTGGAGTGGGGGCCCCTCGAGGGTCATCCCTGAATTCACCCTCAGCAAACCCTGGTGGGCTTCCCAGGTGGTGCTAATGGTAAAGAATCCACCTGCCAATGCAGAAGACGTAAGAGACGCAGGCTGGATCCCTGGGTCAGGAATATCCCCTGAAGGAGAGCTTGGCAGCCCACTCCAGTATTCTTGCCTGGGAAATCCCATGGACAGAGAAGCCTGGGGGGCTACAGTCAAAGGGGTTGCAAAGAGTCAGACACAACTAAACGACTTGGCATGCATGCACAGCCCTGGTATACAGGTGGGGCTGTGCCGGTGTCCTGATGGAGAAACAGGCTCAGGAGGACAATTGTCTTGCCCCAAATAACATTTCAGTTCATGACCACAAAGCTTGTATTTTTCCCATCACACGGTCACTGTCAATTCATTCTCACAAATTGCATGAATATTTGGAGAGTGATGCTAAATTTGTCTTTAACAAGTCAATTTTCTATAAGGTTTCTACCCAAGGTCGGTTCATTGTTTCATGGGAATGTCATGTCCCCTACTGCCAAGTCACTTAAGCCAGCTAGGTCGCGGTGTGCCCTGGAGCAGGTGTGATGGGTCCCAGAGAACTCTCACAGCTCCTGATTCCCAGCACTTAGCCTTTTGTCCTAGCCTTTTGTCCAAGTATGTATTGTACTGACCTCAGGAAAAAAAGATCTCCTTCCCCTGATGACATCATTCCATAAACAAACCCAACTGTAAAAAGGAGAAGTGGATTGTTGCTATAAATGGCACACATGGCAGTGTGGGTGAGGCCCTGAATGGAGCGTCCTGTCATAGAACACATCCTGCAGCGCTGGGAAGCTGGAAGCCGGGGTTTCCAGGCTCAGCAGCTGCCCTTCCTGATAGGTGGTGGGTGACTCATGGGATGGGGGGAGCTGGGCAAAGGGAGGTCTTGGGTCAGATCTAAAGCACAGTCGCACAAGTGAGGTCTGAGGTCTGCTCGGAGCCATTCAAGCTTCTCTTGGGGTGCCCTGCACTTGGGTATGAAGAATTCAACAAGGCAGGCTGAAGGGACCCTGCTGCATCGTCAGGACCTCCCTCCACTCCACACTAGGTTTGCAGGGAGTGTTAATGAGGAGCAATAGGTTATCTTCACTGAATCTAGGAGGGTGAGTGCGTCAGTCACTCAGTCATGTCCAGCTCTTTGTGACCCCATGGACTATACTCTGCCAGGCTTCTCTGTCCATGTGATTTACCAGGCAAAAATACTGGAGTGGGCAGCCCTTCCCTTCTCCAGGAGATCTTCATGGCCCAGGGATTAAACCCAGGTCTCCTGCACTGCAGGCAGTTTCTTTACCATCTGACCCAGGGGAGCCCAAATCTAGGAAAACCAGAAGTATCTGAGAGCAGTTTCCTCAGAGGGGGAGGGGGAGGCAGGGCTGAAGTTAAACAGAGGTTAAGAATGTCTGGATTAGCCAAAGGACCAGCCATCTAACTTGGGTATTCTTTTTTTTTTTTTTTTTTAAACATGGACCATTTTTAGTCTTTATTGAATTTGTTGCCATATTGCTTCTGTTTTATGTGTTTTTTGGTCACAAGGCATGTGGGATCTTAGCTGTCTGCCCATGGGTCAACCCCGGCCCCTTGTATTGGAAAGCAAAGTCTTAAACACTGGACTGCCAGGGAAGTCCCTGACTTGGGTATCCAAAGGGGTTTAGTCTGCAAAGTGTTAAGTAAGCACCATTTGCTAATATTTGAATAAATGTTGATATGCTATTTTAAGAGATTTGAAAATTTAGAAAGATTCTTTGCATGGATTTAGGCTCATTCTAATTCTACATTCCTTAAAAAAAAGAAAAAAAAAAAGGAGGTTTTTATGACTCAGGGTACTGAATCGTGGGCTTTATCTTCAGTACATTCACCTCTCCTCTAAGAGGTGTGTTGGGCACTTTAAACCTTACATTAGTCGTTGCAAACGTCACAGGGACATGGAGAAGTCTGAACACCCTGTGGCCTTTGCAATGAACCGAAGTGAACAGTCAGGGCTTTCATCAGTCTTTCACGTCCCGTGGTGCCATCCTGCCAAGAAGGGCTTCTTAGCCAGCCAGTCCTACACTCGACACACCAGCCAGGGTGGCTTTACCCCAAGTCACAGATTTACCTGCGAAACGTGGATCCATTCTTCCAGGCAAACTGGGTACCTTCGGGGACATGAACTAGTGTCTTAGGCATGTTGGACAGCTGATTCACATCTCCTGGAGGAGCAAGGGGCTCCCTCTTTTTCTCCTCACTCCACATCCATTCAGAATCAGTGTCCTTGGAAATCAGGTAACAAAGTACTTGAGTCACAGGCAACAATTAAAAAATAATAATAAATTCCTAGAATTAACTTTCTGGAGTTGTCATTCCAGGTTTTATTTCTTAGAACTGTACACTACTGCTCCACTTAATTATTTTCTAAAACAGTTCTCACTCACAGTAATGTTGGCTTGATTTCCAGAGTGGGTAAACTTGGTACCTGTTTTCAGTTCTTTGCCTGTTAGACTCAAGTGTGTTCTATGAGGGAGAAACCATTGTGGTTAGAGACAGGAAAAGAGCCACAGGACTTTTGTTCCTACTTGGAGCTGGTCGGTCTCTCTTGAGAAAAGAGTTCAGGCTGAAGAAACACTGTGTCTTGTTGACATGACCTTTCTCCTAGAGATAGCCTGACTCCTCTGTTTCATATTTCTTAGAAACTGAAAGTTTAGTTGGACTTTCTGTATCACCCAGAGTCATTCTACATCTCAACTGTGGAGAAAGCAGGTTTGGGTTTGAGGCTGGCTCTAGTACTTGGAGATCAGCTGGGGACACTGAACAAAGCCCTCATGTACCCTGAGCCCCAGAACATCCTGGGAAAAGCAGGGCTAGGGCCATGCAAGAGGAATGTGTAAACTGGAATTTGGTTTCAGAAAGCAAGGAGGAATCCTAAACCCTCCTCCCTTCATTAACTGATACATATTACTTGGGTATTTGTATAGCTGCTCTTTCTGGGACTTAGGGAACATAACTTTCATTAGATTCTTCAAGAGGTCCAATTACAAAAGGATTAAGATCATGGTTTAAGAGGAATACACTTAATGACACAAAAACATATTCATGATACATTTATATTAGTTAGCAGATTATGTGCAGCATGATTCCATTTTTATAAAAACATATGTCTTTATAGGTATAAAGATAAGAATGGAACATTAAAGTTTTAACAAGTTATCACTTGATAGTTGAATTACAGATCATTTCAAATTTATTCTTTTTGTTTCTCAATGGTCGTTAAACTTGCTACAATAAAACTATATTTTAGCCAACTAGTTACAGTACTTAAGATATCAAAACTAATTTTGAAGGTTATTGAGTAGATTAAAAGTTATAGTACATATGAAAGCATGTTATAAATCACAAGACACAAAGGTTAAAAAAAAAATAAAGCAAGGAGGAGCTTGCCCACAGGGAAGTCAGATACGAAGGGAGGATCCTGTGCCATGCTGGTGAAGATAGGACTTGGGGCAGCTCTGCCCTTTCTAGGCAGGTGACTCTGATGAGCTACTAACCTCTCCAAGCTCCATGTACTCCTAAAGACTGTTGTGAGGATTAAATCAAAGAATCTATATAAAGTATTTAGCAGGTTTATTACCTGATTAGTGATCATTAAGGGTTTAATAAGCTTTAAGCTTATTCCCTGGAAATTCCCTGGTTGACTTCATGTATAGTGTCTCATGAACAAAGACGGGATACCTGCAAGAATATCACGGGCCCCCAAAACTGTGCAGAAGCAGTGTGGCTTGAGCATGGGATGCTTGGGAGGGAACCATGTGCCACATGTGCACAATGGGGAGGAGCTGCAGACATCACTGTCTAGGCTGTGGCACATGCTGTGATACAGTACTGCTCAAAGTTTACCCTACGAATAGCATCTCGGGACATTTTCCTCAAATGCGGATGTTGATCCGGGAGTCTGCACCAGGGGGCCTGAGACTGTATACTGACACAGCTGGTCCAGAACACACTTTGAGTTGCAAAATGTTTGAAAGGTTGTTCCTTTGGGCAATAGGGTGGAAAATGGATCGAAAGGGCTGAGACTGGAAGGGAAAAGTTGGAAAGCTGTAAACAGAGGGCCTCACTGCAGGCAAGCTGGGAGAATAGAGCAAAGTAGACAGATTTGAGAACCTTTAGCCTTAGAATCAGCAGACACGTGGTGATTTGATTCTAGACAGAGTAGAGAGACTCGTTCCCCAACGCCTTGTGAATGAGTCTCATGGCCCTTGTTATTGTTCAGTCACTCAGTTGTGTACAATTCTTTGCGACCCCATGCACTGCAGCACACCAAGCTTCCCATGGCCCTGGTTCCTAGAAAAAAGAATCTGGCTCTTATAGATCTGCAGGCATCTTTCTTAGAGGCCTCTGTAGGATGTGAGCTATCAAAGCTTCCCTGCTCATGCCTGGATCTGGCGCAGCTCGTGTGTGGATCTGTGTGGATGGACAGACACAGGTGATCGCAGAGCCCAGGTTCGCCTGCTGTCCCAGGCTGCTCAGTACCAGCTGGCTGACAGTATGCCCACACCCTGCCTGGTGTCAGCCCTGTGTCCCCTCTGGCCTCACCCTGAACCGCCTCCCCCTTCCTGTGCAGACCTCCATGTTCACTCCTGCCTATGGGTCCATGACCAACGTGAGAGTCAACAGCACCATGACGACCCTGCAGGTGCTCACTCTGCTGCTGAACAAGTTCCGAGTAAGTCTGGCCGTGGGCAGCCTCGCCCCAGATGCTGGTGGTTTGCAGTTTTGTTGGGGAGGGGGCTGGCAAAAGCCATGGCTCCTAGTAGAAGGCTGAGCGAGGTTTCCTCTGCTGAGCTGGCAGGAGAAATGCACTGGGAATTTAAGCAGAGAGAGGGGAGAGGAGGGTCCCTGGGGATTTGTGTGGGGGGCATTGGAGATGTGGTTACTGCCAGGGGTCCTTTTCTCTCTCTCCTGTCTTGAAAAGCCATGGTCTGACTTCCTGTCATTACCTGTGCAGGTGGAAAACGGCCCCAGTGAGTTTGCACTCTACATCGTTCATGAGTCTGGGGGTAAGTGTCTGCCTTTGATTCCTGATCGTAAAAGCTAAAGTGCCCATCCATTTGGCAAGCTCACCGACTGAGCTCCTTCTCCGAGGGCTGAGCTGGCTTGTGCAGCGGGCACAGGGCAGGTGCCCTCCTGGCCTTGGGACACGCTGTGCCCACACCACGAGTAACCCTCCCAGGCTTATATCCAGGCACACTTATCCCTTTCAGAATCCCACCAGAACCCCATGGGGAGCCGATCTCTCCAGTAAGTTCGGTGAGGGGTAGGGAGGACTGTGCTTCTGGGTTTTCAGGATGGATGAGAAGCCCCTCACCCACTGAGAACTGCTGTTGCAGAGCTTGTACCCCACAGCCCTCTGTCCAGTGCTGCATGGCCTGGCCTCCCCAAGTCCACTTCCCATGCCCTGCTCCTCCAGCCACTGTTCCCCTCTGAGCTGGGCCTTCGCTGAAGGACACAATCCACATCATCAAGGCAGTGTCCATCCCATAACATCTGGCAGCATTGCTGGGGCCCCTGAACATCTGTCTTCCATCTCATTCCCATCCTGGAACAAAGAGACACGGTCCTACCACCCCATGAATTTTGTCTACTATGTTCTTTTTCAGAGCGGACAAAATTAAAAGACTGTGAGTACCCACTGATTTCCAGAATCCTGCATGGGCCCTGTGAGAAGATCGCCAGGATATTCCTGATGGAAGCTGACTTGGGCGAGGAGGTCCCCCACGATGTGAGTGGGGTTGAGGCATCTCGAGGCCTCTCCTGAGGGAGGGGCTGGGGGACAGCATGGCGGACTCCTGTGACCTTGGGCAGAGCCCCCTTGGGCATTGCTTCCAGGGCCCCCCGTGGCCATCACAAAGGTCCATCCCGTCTTAATGGTTTCATCCCGTCTTGTTCCTATCAGCCACCACCAGATCCATCAGCTGGCTCAGGGAAAATAGGAGTTGGGTCTTAGAAAACCATGGCCTGGCCTTTTCCATTCTTTCCAGACAGATGGAGGCCTTTTCCTTCATTGGAGTGTGTTTGTTGTTATTTACATTAAAAAGAAAAAAAAAACAGCAAAAGCTCCTTACCTAGGGTCTAACTGCACCTTATGGAATGGACCAAGTTTCTCAGGACATCTTGAGTCCTGAATGGGTGATGAGCACATTTCCAAACTCTGCTACACAGAATAGGCCTATAGGGTGTGGACCCCAAGAAGAAGGCCTGTGACCCTGTGTCCCTGGGGCCATTTGCAGGCTAGTGAGTTTCATTCCATTGTTAGAAACAATGGCATTCCCACCATCTCCACCCCAACCCCAGAGAACACCCAGAGTGAATCCACTCACTACTGAATGGTCTTCCTAAAATTCAGTTTAATCTTTCCTCCCAGGGATCACAGTTGCCTTTGGGGTCGGAATGGGCTCCATCCTCCCATCCTGGTTCACACAGAGCTGTGTTGGGGGGTGGGAGGAAGACGGGCAGCCTCTTCCTTGGAGACAAGATCCCGCTGAATCGGCCACAAGGAAAAGAAAACATTTTTGGCCTCTAATTTAAAGCACATTAAAATGTTCTTGGATTTTCTAGGTCGCTCAGTACATTAAGTTTGAAATGCCGGTGCTGGACAGTTTTGTTGAAAAATTAAAAGAAGAGGAGGAAAGAGAAATAATCAAACTGACCATGAAGTAAGCAGCACTTAAATAGCCAGTGGTGGGTCTGGAACATCAGGGCAAGCCTGCAGTCAGAGCACCAGGCCCAGGGCTGGGAGAGCTCTCCCTCCAGTTGTGCCAGATGTCAGTTCAGAGATGCCTGCTAACTCTGGCTCCCCAGGACCTCCCTCTGGCCCCTTGCTCCATAGTGACACCAGACTGGGGTGACAGCCTTCCACAATGGGGGCCTGCAGCCAGGCCACCCATCGAGCCTTGGCAGCCCGACCGTCACGGGACGGACACGAGCTGCTGAAAACTGCGCAGGAGAGTCGGGCAGCAGCACGGGCAGGCCCTGGCCCAGGGCTGTGCGTTCTACTGGAGACGCTGCCCTGGAAGTGCCACCGAGGGGGCCTGCCCGTGCACATTCAGCCTGGTCTGAGAAGTGCCCATTCACGCTAGCGGGAGTGCTGAGCCTGCCCCAGAGCAGCAGTTATTGGGACTGCCTGTACCCGCTGATGGTTGCAAGTGCAGGGGACCAGTTCAATGGGCAGGTGAGTGGGTGTCACCTGCTGGCTCCTAGGGGGAAGCTCCAGCAGGACCCGGCTGTGTGAGGTCAGGTCGCAAATCCCAATGGTCTGTCTCTCCCTCTGCAAGGGAAACTCGGTCCCAGAGTCCCTCTTAGGAAGGGAAGGAGGGAGGCCGCTCACTGTGAGAATCTGCAGTCAGGGGACTGTGTAAATCCTGGCTTCTGGCTGAATGATTCTTAAAAAGGCTTCTGTGTCTACAGTCAGGCCCCACTCAGGCAGCCAGCGGAGACCTCATCAGTGGGAACTGTGTCATAGAAGCGAGAAAGGACCTGGGGGTCGTCTGGTCTGGGTCTGCTCGGTGTGCTGAGAGGGAAGAGCCGCCCGAGATGAGGAAGGAGTCCACACCATGTGATTGTAGAGCCAGGGCTCGAACACAGGCTTCCTGACCCCCCTCTGCCACCCTGTCTAATCCAGCACGCTCCTGTCCGTACTGGAGAATCTTTGGAATAGAAAGAGCATTCTCCTGTGAAGCTTGACAGAGTCTGCAACTCTGTGTGACTGCTCCTCGAAGCCAGTGGCCTCGCAGGGTGTGGGTCCTGGCTCTTCCTTGTCCTTGGCAGAGGAGAGATGGCGGCCGCTAATCAGCCGGTCAGGAGCCGTGGGTCTCCAGGCCCAGCATCTCTGGGCTCCTTTGCTGCGCTCCTCGCTCCCTGTCCCCTCTGGTACCAGTGTGTCCTCTCGGCTGTGTCTCCCTCCAGGTTCCAAGCCCTGCGTCTGACAATGCTACAGCGCCTGGAGCAGCTGGTGGAGGCCAAGTAGCCCACCAGCGCCTGCCCCTTCCGGAGCCCCCAGCAGCCAGTGCATACGGAGTGCCGGCGGCCAGGCCCTGATTGGTCACCCAGATTGGTCACACTGCCGAGGAATCCAGCTTCCGTGCTTCTCCCTGTCTACCTGCCTAGGTAGCATGAGTCCTATGGCCCAGGCCCTTGGCTCCAAGCTGAGCCTCTTGGGGCTCAGTCCTAAGCCTGAGGACCCAGGAACTTGCTGGGAGATGTCTGCATGTGAGATGGGCCTGGGCTTTGAGCAGCCCTGAAGCTGTGACCTGAGCCCAGTTAAGGAAATAGATGGCATGGCCAGTCCTGTTCATGCCAAACCTCTCCAACTCAGGGGAGCAGAACACAGTCTTGCTTCTAGAGCGTGGACTCCATCTGCTTTTCCAGTGCCTGGCCCAGAGCTACTGCAGAACCACAAGCCATTATCCTCATCAAACACGTGAACCACTAGATCCTATCCACCCTCGCCTCATGCCACCACTCAGAAACTCTGCTGGGAAGAGCAAGAATTGCCAGCGGGCATGGGACGTACAGTGCCCCCAGCTGTCACTTTACCGTGACGGGGTGCCAGGTAAAGCCTCTGATGTCCTCAAGCCTCTGATGGCACTCCATGAGTCTCGCATAGCTCAGTGCCCTGCCGGCAGAGGTCAGACCAAGAATAAGGGCATCAGTGGCCCATCTTCTCTCAGCGGCACTCACTCTGAACTTCACCTGAACACCTGAAGGGATTCTTATAAGGAGCTCGCTGCAAGAAACATGTCAATTGTATCACATTGAGGAGGTGACCCATATGACACTGAAAGGATGCTTCCAGGGTGGGTGAGAGGCCAGAAGATGTCCAGGGACTGCCGGCAGCAGCCTGGGAAGGCCATGCTTCGCCCATCACCGCTCTCCTCGGACATTCGTATGCCTCCTGCCCTCTCTGGGTGTGAGTCAATACTCCCATCAAAGGGCCGCCACTGGGAAAAACTGTTTGAGGAGAAAGGGCTTTGAATCCCCTGGGGTCAAATCCAGAACAATTTGGGTCTGCCAATTGATGGAAAAATTCTGGAATGAACAAGAAGGCCTTTGCAAAAATTACGCAACAGTTTACAGCAGTCATGTGAGGTGTTTGTCCAAAACAGAGCAAACGAGACCAGATTCTCCCCATGGGGCCCATGGATTATGGATTTAAAGGGAAAAACTATAAAGTCTCCCAAAACTAGAAAGTCATCATGAGTCAGATTCCAACTCTGCCGCATACAGCAGCTCCTCACCAGCACCCATAAAGAACAGAGCTTGGGAGCAGCTCCACCATTTGAGTCCACTGTTCAGGGTGAACCCCACACCAGGATTGTCCCAACCTGGCACCATGATCACAGAGGCAAGCGCAGAGATACCCAGGGGAGGTCTGCCGCAGTTTCCCCTCTCCTTTGTTAGCAGAGTTTCCTAGGTACTCAATAAAGGTGTAGCTACATGGAACCAAAGGAGTTAGGTCCAAGCTTTTTTTTCGCTTGTGTGTGTCTACCCTGACCCTCTGCTCTGACCTCTGAAACTTTTGTCCTACAGCACATGTGGCCAAGTTTGGTAGAGGAGCTAACGCTGAACCACAGCCCACCACTCTGATGCTGACATGACTCCTTCCTTTCCATGCATATCCTTGGGATTGGTGTGGGGCCTGAGGACAGCGACAGCTGTCAGGCGCAGAGGAGGAGGTCTGTGGGCAGCCTGGACAGTAAGCGTTAGGGTCACCCTGAATTGCAGAGTTCTAGCTTCAGGAGCACCTCGGGAATCTTCCAGGGCTCAGGGGGATGCAACAGGTCTAGGAGATGGTAGAGAACTAGTCAAACAGGGCTCCCCAGTGAAATAGCGAAATAGCTACCCAGAGGGCTTCCCTGGTGGCTCAGACGATAAAGAATCTGCCTGCAGTGCAGGAGACCTGGGTTCAGTCCTTGGGTTGGGAAGATCCCCTGGAGAAGGAAATGGCAACCCACTCCAGTATTCTTGCCTAGAAAATCCCATGGACAGAGGAGCCTGGCGGGCTACAGTCCATGGGTCACAAGAGTCGGACATGATGAATAAAACCACCACCAGCTTCCCAGACCGCATTTGTAAGTTCAGGTCAAGGACAACTGCTGACCATCGTTCAGCAGTAATCGAGGGACTACTGCCTTGTGCCAGACCTGAGCTCAGCTCCGAAGGGACAAAGACAGTCATGCTGCACCCTGCATTCAGAGGTCTCCTAATTGGCAGAACAGGCCACACACCCTGGAGGGTCAGGGGATCTGCAGAGCAGAGAGATGGTGAAGCTCTCTGGAAGGAGGCCCAAGGCTGGGCCCAATTTGCCTAAGACAGCTTGTGTCAGCCTTCCAGCTTGAAGACGCCACTAACCTTGGAGCAGACAGGGCCTGACACATGAAGAGCCATCAGATGAAGAAACCCTCTGTAAACATTCCCCAGTTTTATTTTGGGGGGTTGGTTGGTTGGTTTTCTTTTCTTTTCTTTCCAGTTGTTACAATATTACTTCATTTAAGGCCTGTCTTGATAAGGGTCACTTGTGAAATAGAAAAGTTATCAAAACTAACTTCTGAATAACATAGCTAAGAAATCTCTAACAAGGGGAAAAGGTACAGCCATACCTCAGATATTGCATATTTGGTTCCAGAGCACTGCAATAAAGTACATATGACGATAAAGTGAGTCACACAAATTGGTTTCCCATTGCATATCAAAGTTATCTTTAAGCCCCACTGTCATCTATGAAGTGTACAATAGCATTCTGTCCAAAAAACAATGCACATACCTTAATTTAAAAATACTTTATTGCTAAAAAATGCTAAGCATTCTCTGAGCCTTTGGCAAGTCATAATCTTTTGCAACAGTAACATCAAAGATTATTGATCATAGATCACTGTAATAAATATTATAATGACAAGTGACAAGTGAAGTCGCTCAGTCGTGTCCGACTCTGTGATCCCATGGACTGTAGCCTACAATGCTCCTCCGTCCATGGGATTTCCCAGGCAACACTGGAAAACTCCAGTACTGGAGTGGGTTGCCATTTCCTTCTCCAGGGGATCTTCCCAACCCAGGGATCAAACCTGGGTCTCCCGCATTGTAGGCAGATGCTTTACCATCTGAGCCACAGGCTTGAAAATTGTGATATCAACTAAAAAAAAACACAGCCTAAAATTTGCGAGTTTTTTTAAGTTAGAGAATAATTACAATATTGTGATGATTTTTGCCATACATCAACATGAATTGGCATTTGTTTACATATGTCCCTTCTCTCTGGAACCCCCCTCCTGAGTTATGTTTTATGTGGGGAACTTACTGAGGACCAACGCCCATGGGAGAGCCTGTTAGACAGCTCTGAAGAACTGTTCCAAAGAGGTAAGGGAGGAAACAAGATATGGAGTTTTCGCTTAAAAACAGAACAAAAAAACATGTAGTCAAACATCAAAAGATTAATGCTAATCACAAAAAAACAGACATCTCAAGTTAATGATTTTACTGCCTTCTGTGTACAAAGATACAAGAGTCTGGGTCATTAAAATTACTCCTTAGATATGCATCTTAATTATGTAGGGCCAGTATCCTGTTTTTCTCAATCCTGAATTCCCCTCAGGGTACACCCTTGGAGCAGCTGCAGTGACCGATGGCTTGATAGCAGGCAACATTTCTTGTTTACAGAAATGGCTGGCAACGTGCAACATTTTTTTGTCCGTAGTGAGAATTACCAAAATGTGACACAGAGATATGAAGTGAGCAAAGGCCATTGGAAAAATGGCACCAATAGACTTATTCAATGCAAGCTTGCCACAAACCTTCAATTTTTAAAAAATGCAATGTCTGCAAAGAACAATAAAACAAAGTATGCCTGTACATACTTTGTTCTACAGCCATCTGAGGATTACAAAGCTTTCTATCAACAATACTCGCTTTTCAGAGGCGATTTGAAAAGATGCTAATTCAGCTCACCAGGACCCCACAATTTCAGACTTTCTCCTAGGCTCTGAGGTTTCCTGCTGGTTTATGTGGAAGTTCCATGTACCTCTCTCCATAGAGCTTTTAGAGAGTTTGTCATACCTTGCTTCACTCACTAGTATCTCAGGTAGAAAAATGTATCCAAAGGTAAAGTGAAGATTGTGGTGATGAGCATCCTCTTCTAGATCAGGATGGTCTTCCCAGGTCAGACCTCAGGAACCAGGGAAAATAATAAACACAAGATAAAATCAACATGATTGCAAAAGATCTGAACTCAGGAAAAACAGGGTAATTTGCCCAGAGCAAATGAGCAGAAGGAATAAAAAAAAAAAACAAAAACAGCTTGTTTTTCCTGTGGTGATAACCTTTTGCTACCAGCTTAGAATGTTTACCAGAAGATGGATTAAAGACCTTCCCACTGTTAAAATAAAGCCATTGGTTCACCAAGGACACACCTGGCACTTTAGTCCTAGGGAAATAAAGCACGAGGCTTACCCTGTCAGATCGGGTGATTGTGGAGAAGCTAGCAATACACAATGTGCCCATGTGGGCAGGATCCAGGTGCCCACAGCTGCAAGGCAGCAGTGGGATATTTTTGTCAGGTGCCCTGCCTCCCAGGAAAGGCAGTCAGCCTCAAGCCTTTCCAAATGTAAAAACAGCAAGTGCACATGCTGTCTTCAGGTCCCAGGAGCTGTGATTATCTGGGAGAAAGCCAGCTGCTGATCAGCCCTTGGACTCTGCTCCCTCCTGGCTGGGCTTTTAACAGAGATGTTTTCTGCAAACTCAGGAATGGGAATTCCCAGAGTTTCCTTTCCCAAAGGAAACAGAAAGCAACGTCTCAGGCTTGGAGGGCAGAACCATTGTTCAGGGGCCCTTTATGGGAGAGAGACGGCCCCTGTTACTGCTCTCGGTCCCTGGGCCACACGTGTGACCAGCCTCCTTTGCATTGTTGCCTAAGGTTACATGTTCATAAGTGGCAGACAGTTTGGCAGACCCCAGGCAGCAGCGCTCCCTGTCGAGGCAGTGCTTTCTGGTGTGTGTCTCTGTCTGCAAGGGAGTTGGGGTGCAAGGAACAAAACTAGAGTAAAAAGAAGCTGTCTTGCCAAGACGGTTCTCAGTCTGTAACACAACACTCTATAGCAATTATACTCAAAAAAAAAAAAAAAAAAAAACTGTTCTCAGCCCAGAAGCCTCTTCTTCCTAGAATGAGCCCTTCAGATACACCTGGGCCCAGGGACACTCTGGCCCCTGCTGTGAGCAGTTTCCCAGAGAAGCCCTAACCACTGAGAGAGCTGGCCTGTCTTGACCCAATTTTCTCAGAAAGATGTTCTGTTAGGAGAACACAGCCTATCTCTGTGGCCCTGGCTGTACACTCCTCCCTCTCCCTCCACCCCCCCCTTTTTCCTTTCTGCTTTGTAAATATCCAGGCCTTCCTTGTGGCTTAGCTGATAAAGAATCTGCCTGCAGTGCAGGAGACCTGGCTTTAATCCCTGGGTTGGGAAGATCCCCTAGATCTGTAAATATTTACACTGGATCTGTAAATATCCAGTGTGACCAATTTCAATCATTTACTCTGTTTAAAAGTAATTCTATGGAATTCTATTTGACAGATTACTGCTAGGTAGAGGCGAAGAGCATAGGCTCTGAGGCCAAACTGTCTGCCACTTATGAACATGTAACCTTAGGCAAGCGACATGCCTCCATTTTCTCATTGTTACAGGATTATAACAATTCTTATCTCTTAAGAGTGGTTACAAGAGCGTTTATTTCTCTGGCCTGTTACATGTGACTGCAGGTGGCTGCAAGTGGGCTCATGTGGGTCCACTCCACATGCCCTCTCATCCTGGAGCAGCCACTACTTGGGACATATTATTCTTGAGGCAGAGGGAAAAAAGAATGGTGGCAGAAACAGAGTGACCCAAAGCTTCTTCTGGAATGGGCTATACGTTGCATGCACACACGTGCAGCTGGCCAATGCTACTCATATAAAGTTAATATCAGTGGAATGGGCAGTCATTCACTAGGAGACGATGAAAGTCACACAGCTTTAAGCAGGGATGTAAAGCTCAAGAAGGGTGGAGCAAATGCTCAGGAACCATCACACCACGGGAATACTGAATGAGGAACTGCCAGTGCTTCCAACAGTACCTGGAACCTAGTAAGCACTCAACAGGTGTTGGCTATTATCATACCTACATAAACGGAGAGCATAAGACCCTGCCTACTTTCCCTCCCTCTCCCCTTCCTTTTCTTTACTCCGCCCCCTCCTCTCCACCGTATCCTTTCCTATCTCCTGCCTCTCTCCATCCTCACCTCCTACTCTGTTCACTCTTGGCTACCCACAGCCCTTTATTTCCTGACTGCTGTTCTCTCCTTTTTAAGGTTCATCTTCCTTCATCTAGTTCTCTACTCCTCTCATCTACACATCTCTGGGCCTTCTGTAGCTGGCCCAGCTGTTTTCCGGTACAGGCAAAAGGGATAATCCACCTTTACGTGGGCTGTGTAGTTTTAACTGGGCTTCCCAGGTAGCTCAAATGATAAAGAATCTGTCTGAAGTACAGAAGGCTTGGGTTCGATCCCTGGGTTGAGAAGATCCCTGGAGAAGGACATGGCAACTCACCCCAGTATTCTTGCCTGGAGAATTCCATGGACAGAGGAGCCTGGCAGGATACAGTCCATGGAGTCACAGAAGAGTCAGACACAACTGAGCGAGTAACGCTTCTCTTACTAGTAAAATTTTTTAAATAAATTTTTACTATTTTAATGCACATAAAGCAAACAGTCCCAGCAGGTCACTTTTGTTCTTGAAACTTTACCTAAACTATCTTTGGGCACTGTCCCATACCCCTACCCCCATCCAGCCACCAGAATCAACCACTTGTAATAATAATTTAATAGTAAAATAACAATGCCTGGCACGCTCCAGCCCATGGGGTCACACAAAGTCGGACACAACTTAGCAACTGAACAACAACAAACCATGCCTCATATTTCCTATGTGGCAGGCATTGTGCTAAGTGCCTTCCATTATCTTATTTAATCTTAACAGTCTGGCTATCATCTAGATTACTGAGTTGACAGTCCCTGTCCAGGACTTAGTTTCACACTTTTCCATCTGCAGAGCAGAAGGCTCCATCTTGAGATCTGAACCTCTGATCTAGTCTTGCTTCTGCCATCAACCCACTATGTATTCCAGGCAAGTTTCCTTCTCAGCCTTATTTTATTGCTCTTTAAGACAGATACTAGGATCCCTGCTTCATGAGACTATAGTAAAGATGAATGACCAGAGAACAGATGTAAAAGCACTTTGTGAACAATGAGACATCTTATAAATTCACTCATTCAACAAATATTTTCTGAGTGCCTGCTACCTTCTGAGCACTGTTCTGAGCACCACAGATATGACAAAGAACAGAAGATAGATCATGACAGCTTTGGTGCCCCTGTGAAGTCATGAGCTCTTGTTCTAGAAACATGGGGAGCTTTTGCTCTAATAAGAGCAAAGTCTTTCGAGAATTTAGGAAGCCTTTGGAGGATTTTGAACAAAATGAATGACATGATCTGAGTTGGGTTTTTCAGAGGACCACTCTGGGGCTGTGAGTAGATGTAGGACGACCAGAGAGGAAGCTAATCCAATAATCCAGGCAGGAAGTAATAGCAGCCTGGTGGCATTAATAGCAGTGGCGGTGTTGAAAGTGGTTCAATTCTGGATATATTTTGAAGATTGAGCTAACAGAATTATAGATGGCTTGGAATTGGGTTTGGGGTGAAAAAAAGAGACAACAGTGACATCAAGATTTTTGACCTGAGCAACTGGAAAGTTGGAGTTGCCATCAACTGTCAGGATGAAGACTGCTGAAGTAACATGTTTGGTGAATATAGTAAGTTCATCTGAGGGTATACCACACATGCATGGGCACTGAGTAACTCTATATACAAGTCTAGAGCTCAGTAATACTTGTATCCCAACTTCAGACTGGAGTTAGCAGTTCAAGAGTCTTCAGCACACACAGATAGTATCTGAAGCCATTAGATTGGAGGCGTTCTGTAGGCAAAGGAGGGCCCAGGAAGAAGAGGGATCAGGTGACCCAGCACAGGCTAGGTGGGACAAGAAGGCGATTGGCTGCAAGAGATGAAAACCAGGAAAGATCATTACTAAAGAAAAACAGGTGGTGTGTTGAAAATCACCAGACTTGGAGTCAAAAAGACACGTTCCAATATGTGGCCATCTACTTACACACTGTCTGAACTTGAGCAAACTCCTACTCTAAGCCTTGGTTTCCTTAACTGTAAAATGAGTTCAATCAATTAACACAACACTGTAAGGCAACTACGTGTGTGCGCTTCCTCTCTCAGTCCTGTCCGATCTGTGTTACCCCATGGACTGTAGTCCGCCAGGCTCCTCTGTCCACGGGATTCTCCAGGCAAGAACACTGAAGTGGGTTGCCATTTTCTCATCCAGGGGCATCTTCCCTACCCAGGGATTGAACCCACATCTCTTATGTCTCCTGCTTTGCAGGCGGATTCTTTACCCGCTGAGCCATCAGGGAAGCCTCCCAAAAAGCAACTATACTCCAATAAAAACATTTAAGGGAAAAAAAAAATTATGATCGTTCCCATTTTGTAGGGGCTTTTTGGTATAATTAAATAAGGTGACTCAAAAGTATCAGGAATAGTTTAGGCTCTCCAGAAGTACCTCTATATAATCAGTAATTAATATTTGTACAATGAAGTCTCGGGGTCGAACGGGCTGGTATTGAGTTCAAAAGCCCTGAAACACTGGCTGCAGTTCCCGGCCGGTTGGTGGCTCCTTCATCACAGAGGGAGATAACCACAGATCTTGTGCTCCTGGGAGGCCACACGACGCCTTTCGAGGGATAGGAGATGAAAACAAAAGCACAGGAAGAAACGAAGAGCGGTTTTTTCCGGTGGGCTCGGGACCATAGAGGGTCACTCCGCCAGGATCCTAGAGCGACCGCGTGGCGCAGACTAACCGCGCGGCCTGCACTTCCGGCAGCGCGAAGGGCTCGGGGCAGGCGAGCGAGGGCGGCGGCGGTGAGTGGGCCGAGCCCGCAGGGGCGCGAGCTGGCCGCGGTTGGGCGGCGCCGACCCGGGAACGGCGTGGGGGGCGCGGCTTCGGGCCTCAGCTACCGGGAGGCCCCGAGGGCTCCCCGCCGGCCGGGGGCGAAGGGGGTGGCGTGGGCCTGGCAGTCGGAGGCCTCGGCAGGGCGGAGGCCTTAACCGGAGTCCGGGCGAATTGAGGCCAGAGGACTGGCCTGGGCTTCTGAGCTGCATTCCTTTCGCCATCCATCAGGCGCGTGTCCGGATTAAACAGATTGAATAAACGCTTGGGTAGCGCAGGGCTGTTCTGAGCAATTTACAGACCTTGACTCATGTAAATTTCTAACACCCTGATAATCTTGCGGCTTTATTGTCATCCCAGTTTTTATTGGCGAGAAGGCAAGCACATTCCAGCTTGTTCGCTCCATTCACTCAAGTTTACCGTAATGCCCGCGACTGCCATGGAGTTTGGCACAGCACCAGTCGGAGCGCTGGACTTGACATTGCAAGTTGGGGTTGCAGTCAGTTCTGCCACTGCGAGTACAGGCTCTGGGGTCAGGCTGCTAGGGGCTGGATACCTGGCCAAAGTATGCCTACCCTTTCCTTAGAAATGGAAGTAGAATGAAGATAATCCCATAAACCTGTTCTGAGAATGAAATAGCACGGTGACGCAGGCTACCTGTATGATTTCGTCGTCTGTAGTGTTCTAGCTGAATTAGTTTCCTACTAGAACTGCCTTCTATAGTATTGAAAAATAAAATTTTTTTTAACATATAATTACCATTATAGCTATTTTTGAACACCAACATCATGTACCTAACAGATGTCTCCTTGAAATAGATGTTCCACAAATATTTACCAAGTTAAGAAATGAGAAGTGCTCTCTAATTTTGTGTTTTCTCTCTCTGGTACTTACCTTAGTTACAGCAGATGTAACTGTTAAATACACAGTTAAAATCTCAGCACTATCAGGTCTAGAGTTTCAGTTATACAATATAATGAAGGAAAAGCAATAACCATGAAATAATTTTTGTTTTCAGTTATTTGCTTTGTAAGCTTGTATGCAAAGACCAAGGTGATTATTCCCATTTTAAAGTCTACTTGCTGACACAGGAGGTGGAAATTAGTTCCAATAATAGTATTACCTTTGCAGTCTTAGGCTCTCCCACATTTCTCACCTATTTGGAGTTTGTGCTTGTTTGTGGCCATGATTTTAAATAACCTTGTAAGTAATTAAATGAAATTAATTTATTTGAAATTTTGAATTCTTGCAGCATTTAGGTATTTTTAAAGTTCCTCCCTATTTTTACGTGTAAACTTACTTTCTTCTCTTCTTCTTGTGTTTTACCTACCACCTTTTATTCTGTTTCATTACACTATCAAATAAAGTTCTTTGGAAATTTTTGCCTCCCAGAAAAAAATCCTCTTGTATCAAGTTTTCAAACAATTGTCCTTTCTTGGATCAGTGGAATGTAGAAGAAATAATAAGGAGACATTTCTTTGTTGACATTTTTCTCACCCAGTATTTATTGAGTAGATTCACAGAAACTTTCCACTCCTTATAGAATAGTTCTTACATTCAAAACAGTCTATGCTACAAAGTTAGAACTAAATTGTCCTCCACAACTGTGAAAGTAGAATGGCTAAGCAAATAAGGATAAACAAATATTTAATAAAGTAGTATGATTTGTCATTTCTTTCTAATTTGGACACCCTAATTAGCCACCCATAAATGACTACCAGCTTAATATGGGAGCAAATATTAAAACATAATGATAATCTGTTGCCCAAATTTTGATTGTCTTTTGGAACTATTTTTTATTCCCATTAAAATATTATGTTGTCTCTACTTTTTAATCTTTCAGAATGACATACTTATTTGTTATTGCCCAACAAAAATTTGTATTATATGTTATCACTTTTTTGTGTCCTGTCCCAACAGACAAGAACTCCAAAGGTAAATTTGGTTGTATTTATTAAGTTTAGACTCTGAAATTATTGGGCTTCCCTTGTGTCTCAGCTTTTAAAGAATCTGCCTGCAATATGGGAGACCTGGGTTCAATCCCTGAGTTGGGAAGATCTCCTGGAGAAGGGAACAGCTATCCACTCCAGTATTCTGGCCTGGAGAATTCCGTGGACTGTATAGTCCATGAGATCGCAAAGAGTCAGACAGGACTGAGTGACTTTCACTGAAATTATTAGAATTATTTTGCACATATTTTTCCCTAGAATTATATTTGTTTTCATATATATATTGAATACATTCGCAATTTTAAAATAGATCAATTTTGATGGGCTAAAGAGGTGTTAAAGTTGAATAACAAATCATCTATAATTTGTTTTTTATTTTTTTCTTTTATACAGAAAATTCTGAGCTGTGTATCTCTAGGAAGTGGAACGAACACTCATTCAGAAAAAGAACATAGACTCTCTTAAGAATACATTTGACTCTTCACCATGCGGTTAGGAAAACCTAAAGGAGGTATATCTCGGAGCTCAAGCCAAGGAAAAGTCTATGAGAACCAGCGCAAAACAGGCCGGCAGCGGCAGAGATGGGGGATGACTGTCCGATTTGACTCAAGCTTGAGTAGGCTGAGAAGAAGCTTGGATGAGAAGCCTTATAAATGTGTTGAATGTGAAAAGAGCTTCAGTCAGAGCTCAACTCTTTTTCAACACCAGAAGATCCATACTGGAAAGAAATCCCATAAATGTGCAGATTGTGGGAAAAGTTTCTTTCAGAGTTCTAATCTCATTCAGCATCGCCGGATCCACACCGGGGAAAAGCCCTATAAATGCGATGAGTGTGGAGAGAGGTTTAAACAGAGCTCAAATCTCATTCAGCACCAGAGAATTCATACTGGAGAAAAACCCTATCAGTGTGATGAATGTGGCCGATGCTTCAGCCAGAGTTCCCACCTCATTCAGCATCAGAGAACCCACACTGGGGAGAAACCCTACCAGTGCAGTGAATGTGGCAAATGCTTCAGCCAGAGCTCTCACCTTAGGCAGCACATGAAGGTACACAAAGAAGAGAAGCCCCGTAAAACCCGAGGCAAAAATATCAGGGCAAAAACTCACTTGGTATCATCTTGGAAAGCTGGTAAAGGAAGAAAGTCAGTGGCTGGTCTCCGCTAAGTAAGGGCACTGCATCAGCCCTTTTTTAAAAAATAAAAAGTGCTTCTTTTGGAACTGGAGATATTTTTTAAATTTAGTAGTGTACTTAAATACCATATCCTTTCCTAGCATGAGGACATTGGGAGTTTAATGACACTGGGCCCAGAGAAGTTATGAGTCCAGCCTTCCTTATTTTATATGTAACCTGCAGTACAAAAAACAGAAAATGTGTTTCTAGAGAACATAAGCTCCTTGATCTCATTCGAAATTGATTCCTGCATCATTTTGACAAAAAATCATGTTTTGATGACGTGTAAAAGTGTAGAAATTCCAGTGACTGCTCAGTTTCAGGACTTTCCTTAGAAGGAATAATTAAAAGGGAGAAATTAATTCCATCAGTTTTGGAGTTCTGCCATAGACGAGATTTTATGTTTTTAAAGTTTTGTAGTATATTAACCATTGTTTTGTAAGTATGTCTCAAGATTCAGCATACTAAAATGAATTCATGTTCACAGATTTTTAGTGAAGTACATCACTTTGTGTTAGCTTTTTTTGTTTGTTTCTCCTGTTTAATGATAGTTACTAATTAAAGGAGTAGAATTTCCCCATTTTTCATCAAATTCTTAGTAAGTGATACTCTGGAAGCCAAAGAGAGAAGTGAATTAGATCACAGGTGTCCTATTCCTGCTAATGCTGTCCTTTGTGATGGTATTACACTGTGTCACTTGTTTTTAGAAGTTGGAATGGCTTTATGTTAGCCCATACCCATGTCTTTGACTTCTTTCAGCTCTCTCTTGTGCTCTGACAAACTGAGCCAGCCTTTTAGAGCTAAATGAATAAATAAACCAAAATTATTTCTTCAAAATAATCTCAACTTGCAAATTAAAAATCTATAATTTATATGCTTCCCTGCCTCCCCCTTCAAGAGCTTCATATAACCCTGGTTATCTTGAATGTTTGCCAGTAGCATAGTGAAGTTTTTAAAAAGTCAAGTGTTACTGCATTGTAGCTTTTTTGAAATCTAAGTTTAACTTTTTCTGAGTTACCTGTCTTATTTATAAGACCAAATAAATTTCTTATCTTTCATGAGAACAGTGCCAAGTATCAAACATTTTGATCAGCCTTCAGCTCAGGTTTTAATTTCTATTAAATGCTAACATTCTTCTGATTTTTTTTTTATCTTTCATAATCATATCTGATCCTGCTGTATTAATGACAGTTACCCATAAAAAAATTTTTTTAAAGAGTATTTTGCATATTACTACCTTCTGTTTATTTTTCTCCTGGGAAGTTGCTTTGATGATATAGGCAGCATCTAAAATCACAGCCTTGGAAGAATCACTTGCTTTGCCTGTCTTTGATTGCCTCAAACTTGAACTTTGCCTCCCTCATGGCCTTGTATTTGAGTGCCAAGTCATGAAGATGGCTTTGTCGACAGCAGTTTGATCCAATAGGATATTCACAGTGTTGTGTGAGTACAGGCATGCCTTAGAGTACCACAATAAAGCAAATATCACAATAAAGTGAGTCACATGAATTTTTTGGTTTCCCAGTGTATAGTGAAGTTGTGTTTACACTATATTGTAGTCTATTAACTGCAATAGCATTCATTATGTCTAAAAAACAATGTAATAGTGTAATTAAAAATACTTTACTGTTAAAAATGCTAACCATCATCTGAGCTTTCAGTGAATCATAGCAGTAACATGAAACACCACCTACCATGTAACAAATACAATGAAAAAGTTTGAAATGTTGCAAGGATTGCCAAAATATGACACAGAAACAAAGTGAACAAGTTCTGTTGGAAAGATGGCACTGATAAACACTTGATGCAGGGTTGTCACAAACCTTAATTTTTTTTTTTAAGCAATAAAGCATAATAACAAAAGGTATGCTTTACAAAGTGATCACAGTTATCTTTTACAAAAGACATTGTTTAAATTTTACTGATTGACTTATTAGGTCTTCGGACGCAGAAAAGCTATTGAATTAAATCTAAAATTGTCAGCAGCAAAAGTATTACCCCCACAGATTTAAAGGTGAGTTCAATTTTATTTTGACTGAGTCAGTACTCTTGAAAGAAAGTTATAAAGGACAAGAACCATCTAGTAAGTTCCTAAGGGAAATTGAAATATTCATTTGAACTTTTGACAGGTAGTGGGAGTATGCCTTCAAAATAAAGATACATAGCTACAGACGGAATTTAGGCCCCATGATAGGGAAGGAAATGCTATCATTCTGTTGAGAAAATAAAATATTTGTTAAGTACTGCCCATATCTATTTCTACCAAAGACTGGTAGAAAAGGTAAATTTTTTTTAAGTGAAAGTAAAAAGTAGGTAATGAATATACCGTCTGATTGCCATTCAAATTGGGAGAATTTTCATCAGGTACAGGGAAGAAGGAAGGGCTCTTGGAACAGATGACGTGTACACTCAAGGAATAGAAACCTAGAAGTCTGTAGAGGTGAGGTAGCTAGTGCAAATGAGTGAAGTGAGAAGAGTGCTGTAACCTGAAGTGCGCATGCCCATCTAACAGGATAACCTGACTCAATTTTAGTCGTTGCCATGCAGAGAATCAGGCCCAGATACGCCACATCTTGATAATTTCAAGAGAAACCAGAAATCCAGATTTTAAAATTCACAGTACTTCTTACCAGTTTACCACACCTGAACTATCTTTTCAAGGCCTTGTGTGTGGCTGGCTGTGTTGGCGGTGGAGGTGGACAGCCTGGCATGGTGAGAGGTAGAGGTACATGATGGAGTGGAAGCTGCAAAGCACAAGAATCTGCTCAGAGAACAGCAAGTGGCTGCTTTATTGACATTTGGTGTCCCTGAGAGTACAATGTGATGCAGTGCTCTGTCCCTGAACCACGTTTTGGAGTGGGTGGGGGTGGGGGTGCAGATAGTGAATCTTTTTTGGCTGGTAGGGCTCTGGACCTTGCTAGTGGTAAAGAATCTGCCAATGCAGGAGACGCAAGAGACATGGGTTCGATCACTGGGTCAGGAAGATCCTCCCAGAGAAAGAAATGGTACCCCATTCCAGTATTCTTGCTTGGGAAATGTCATGGACAGAGGAGCCTGGTGGGCTACAGTCTGTGGGGTCGCAGAGTCGGACATGACTGAGCACACATACAGGGGGCTCTGGACCAGTGAGAGATAGGCCAGACCTGATATACCAGTGATCCAGAGGCATCCCTTTCTTATCCTCATTCCTCCAGACAGAATACACTCATCCAGGGAAGTTGATCCTAAATCCCATACAGTCACTAAGGCAATCGGAAAATCCAGGATTGCGGACATCACCCCTGGAATTAGAAAATTGGTCCTAAGACCTATACACTTCCTTAAGACATGGGAGAAAGGGGTGTGCATCCCTCTTAACAGAGTGTGTGTGACAGGACCAGTGACAGCATGCTGCGTAGGCACCAGGAGGACCCACCTGTAAGAGCAAGATCCTTTAGTGCACAGGGGATGGATCTGCTACCTCACCTTGATTTCAAATAGATGAGTCATCCTGGACAGTGAACATCCCAACCACAGCCATGGTGAAGACTAGAGGACGTTCCTCTGAAGTCCAGGTACCACATAGGGTACTGTGTGATGCAACTCTAGAGGGGCTGAGGGGACTACGAAACAGGATTGAGACTAGATTTTTCACCACCCTAGAGACGAAAGGGGCTATCCATTTCCCTTTTTTTTTTTTTTTCGGGTAAAAATGTATTAAGCTGTTTCTTAAATTCAGAGTTCTATAATAAAACTCATAACCCAGAAATTCTTTTCTGTCAGTTTTAGATAAAGCACAGGGGCTTATCTGGTAAAATAATTAGTTTTGCTTCGTTTTTTGTAATAAGTGCAAAATAGTCCACTCCAGTTTGAAACATAAATTTTGCTACTGAAAGATGAGAAAAGATGCAAACTACAGAGATACAATTCTTGGCTACATTCCTTGGAGAAAAACCCAGTACACATAGCAGTGTTGTCTAAAATTTAAATATAACTAGCATTAAATCTTTTGTGATTATTTTATGAGGTAGTGATTTATATTTTTCTCCTTTGATCCATTTACTTGGTAATGTACTGAATAAATTCTAGAAAATATACCTACTAAGTAATAGGATTTTGTTACTAGTGCTGTTTTATTATTAGCATTATAATATCTGATAGTATTTTATTCAGAGTTTTTGCATCAGCCTACATAAATTAACCTTGTTGTAAGTTTTTTCTTACGTGTTATCTTTGTTGTAAAATACATTGCTATTGATTACTCCATGTCATAGTTTTTGAGAAACTGGGCCAAGATTATAGTGGTTTGTTTAATGTGCCATTCTGCCCCCTAGTTTTTCAAGAGACCTCTCAGGCACAGATTTTTAAAAATTCAGAAATTGGGGATGGGCATGTTGACTTAAATAAAGCTTCTGAGATGAGTATCTTTCTCAGATCTCAGAGAACCCTACCAGTCATTTCTTTATGTTCAAGGCAATCTTCTGGCACGTAAGAAGCCCCTCTAAATTCAGTGAGATTAAAAGGCTAAGTGTCAAAGTTTGACCAGGTAAGTCAGAGAGAGGTCATTGATGATTTGGGGGCAACAGTCATGGAGAAAAGTCAAGGTTCAGTTGAAGGCCAAAGTCATTCTGTATATTCCAAATGTGAAGAGTTTTAATATAGTTGATTTAGCTTGCACTCTTTCTCTATTTCCTCATGCTTTCTTTTTGCCTTTTTAGTCCAATTTTTGTTTTAACCTTTTACCTGCATTTAGTTTTCTATATTATTTGGTATAGTTTTCTTTTCCTCAGTAGACTTTGATTGAAACAATAGTAAAAACAGAAGCAAACCGAAAGTACAAAAATCTTATCATTTTCTACCTACCAGATTGATATTATCAAAAAATATTTGGTATTATTAACAAATAATATTGGTATTACCCTGCTCTGCCAGCGAAGCTAAGGAGAACCAGCCAAACTCACATTTTGTTGGTGGGGATACAAAATATTGGAACCTCTACAGAGGGGAATTTGGCAATATCTAGCAGATTTATATATGGGTGTACTGTTTGACCTAGAAATTATGCTTTGGAGAAACTGGTCCCAAATATACAATAACAAATGTACATACATGGCAGCAAATTCTTATAGAAAAGGCTCATTTCTCACTGTAAAACATTTAGCTTCAGTGTAATCATATATTCATCTGTTCAGTGATGGGTTTGTTTTTCGTGATGTCCTCATGGCTCTTTGCTTGCGCTTTAATTGAATCCCACTTCTCATTTTCAGGGGTCTGCTTGCCTTTATAGAGGACCCAGAAACACGTTTAGTAAGTGCTCGTGAGGAGTTAAATGTCACCACTGTTGCAAATCAGCAGATCAGATTCCAAGGCTCAATCAAAAACACTCCAGGCCAATGAGGGCACTGCATGGGCAAAAGAAATGGAATGTTCCTGAAGTCTTCATTCTTCTGGGATGCTGGCCGCTGCTGCTGCTAAGTCGCTTCAGTCATGTCCGACTCTGTGCGACCCCATAGACAGCAGCCCACCAGGATCCTCTGTCCCTGGGACTCTCCAGTCAAGAATACTGGAGTGGGTTGCCATTTCCTTCTCCCATGCATGCATGCATGCTAAGTCGCTTCAGTCGTGTCCGAATCTGTGCGATCCCATGGACAGCAGCCCACCAGGCTCCTCTGTCCACCGAATTCTCTAGGCAAGAGTACTGGAGTGGGTTGCCATTTCCTTCTCCATCTGGGATGCTGGACGCCTTCATTTATTTACATTACCTGAAATAGTCACTAGATGGCAGCAAAGGAAATAAAATGGAAACCAGCCTTTCTCTACATGGAACTTGTATTTTCCCTTGAAAGTACCATACTCAAAATGCTAACAAATTTGAGGCCACTCTTTACAGTCAGCTAGGATTTAGTAAAATGTCTTTGAGGATACAAACTTAATTTTTTTAATTGAGCATATTTTAGTCAAATTACCTGGATGTCATTTCCATTTCCACTGTAACTTAGACATTAAATATATACAAAGCACAGGGGTATAAGCAAGTCCCTTTCTTATTTTGGTAGGAAAGTAAATCATGTAAAGTGTTTTTTTTTTTTTAAATCGTAGCTATTTTTTGTGCTCCTCTCTTTCTTTGCGCTCCTCTACAGCCTACTCCTTGATTTGTTTCTATTTCCCCCTTTACATACCTGACATTCTTTCCTTAGCTCATTCCATGTTAAAATCCATCAGGCTTTCAACACTTCTCTGCTCAGAAAAACTGTTTCCAAGGATTCTCTGAAAATTCATTCAGAGCAGTGTCTCGGGGCCACTAAGACGAAGGTTCAAAGGTAAGGCTAGAACCCTACCCTTGCGGGGTAGAATGCAGTTGAAGAGACTAACATTAGAGAATGTTTTAGAGTTGGGTGAACAGTTAGTTTGCTCTCCACAGTTTGAACCTTTGATTCAGTACAACTATTTGAACTTTTTACCATGTGAATGCATTATACTTACAATTTAAATATAAATGTGTAGCCAATTACATTCCTATAGCAAGATGGAGATGGGGAACAGTCTGGGAAATAGGCAGTGTGCTCCCAGAGCAGTGCCCAGGCACTGTATCACTTCTGCCTGGTGGATGAGAAGTCCTAAGTAGCATTGCACTTCATAAACTCACCACTTCATCTAGAGTTTATTCCTCTCATCCTTTTCCTGGTACTTTTATTTTCCCCCACTTCTAAAAGGCTGAATTATATCACAGAGCCTACATGTGGGAAAAACTTTGTATTCAGTGGTTGTGTGCATCTGGGGTGGGGCAGGGAGAAAGGGACTATTGAATATAAGAGGCAGTGAGGCAATGTAACATAGAGAAATATCTCTGAATTGAAATGATTAGTTCTGAGTTCTAGATCCATTTCTGTGGAAAACCCATGTGCCCTTGGGCAATTCATTTTTCCTCTCTGGTCCTAAATCTGCTCATCTATCAAATAAAGACGAGTTTGGCAGTTAAACCAGTTGTTTCATTTATGATTCTATGGTTGTAAGTCGCTGGAACTGATTTTGGCCAACTAAAGAAATATCCAGTGAAGTCAAGTTGACCTTCAGGAGCATTACTACAAAGCTAGTGGAGGTGATGAAATTCCAGCTGAACTATTTCAAATCCTAAAAAATGATGCTGTGAAAGTGCTGCACTCAATGTGCCAGCAAATTTGGAAAACTCAGCAGTGGCCACAGGACTGGAAAATGTCAGTTTCATTCGAATCCCAAAAAAGGGCAATGCCAAAGAATGTTCAGACTACTGCACAACAGCACACATTTCACATGCTAGCAAGGTAATGTTCAAAATCCTTCAAGCTAGGCTTCAACAGTACATGAACCAAGAACTTCCAGATGTAAAGCTGGATTTAAAAAAGGCAGAGGGACCAGAGATCAAGTTGCCAGCATCTGTTGTATCATAGAAAAAGCAAGGAATTCCAGAAAAAACATCTGCTTCATTGACTGTGCTAAAGCCTTTGACCATGTGGATCAGGACAAACTGTGAAAAATTCTTAAAATGATGGGAATACCAGACCCTCTTACCTGCCTCCTGAGAAATCTGTATGCAGGTCAAGAAGCAACAGTCAGAACTGGACATGGAAAAACGGACTGGTTCGACATTGGGAAAGGAGTACATCAAGGCTGTATATTGTCACCCTGCTTATTTAACTTGTATACATCATGCAAAATGCCAGGCTGGATGCAGCTCAAGCTGAAATCAAGATTGCGGGGAGAAATATCAATAACCTCAGATATGCAGATGACGTCACCCTAATGGCAGAAAGCAAAGAGGAACTAAAGAGCCTCTTGATGAAGGTGAAAGAGGAAATTGAAAAAGCTGGTTTAACACTCAACATTCAAAACGTTCAAAAAATGACGATCATGGCATCTGGTCCCATCACTTCATGGCAAATAGATGGGGAAACAATGGAAACAGTGACTGACTTTATTTTCTTGGATTCCAAAATCACTGCACATGGTGACTACAGCCATGAAATTAAAAGACATTTGCTCCTTGGAAGAAAAGATATGACAAACCTAGCAGCATATTAAGAAGCAGAGATATTATTTTGCAAACAAAGTCTGTCTAGTCAAAGCTGTGGTTTTTCCAATAGTCATGTGTGGATGTGAGAGTTGGACCATGAAGAAGGTTGAGCACCGAAGAATTGATGCTTTTGAACCGTGGTGCTGAAGAAGACTCTTGAGAGTCCCTTGGACTGCAAGGAGATCAAACCAGTCAATTCTAAAGGAAATCAACCCTGAATATTCATTGGAAGGACTGATGCTGAAGCTGAAACTCCAATACTTTGACCACCTGATTCAAAGAGCCAATTCATTGGAAAAGATGCTGGGAAAGATTGAGGGCAGAAGGAGAAGGGAACAGAGGATGAGATGGTTGGGTGGCATCATAGACACAGTGGACATGAATTTGAGTAGACTCCAGGAGACAGTGAAAAACAGAGGAGCCTGGAGTGCTGCTGTTCATGAGGTAGCAAAGAGTCGGACACAACTTAAGAGACTGAAAAACGACAATGTGTGCTTGACAGTGAGCCACAGTCTCTGATCTCAGTCTTTCTTTGCAATCTATTTTCACGTCTGTTTTCCTTTCTAATAATCTATCAATGTTGCTAGAAATGTGTCAGCTTTATTCATCTATCAAAAAAGTTAACTTTGGCTTTGTTAAATTTTTCTACTTACATTTTTAAATTAAGACTATGACTTTAGAACAATTGTGGGTTCACACTGCAGAACTAGCGGGAATGTACTGAGATTGCTCATATTCCTCAACACGTGAATAGGCTATTCTGTTATCAATCTATTATTCAGATTGGCTTCTTTCACTTAGTAATATGCATTTAAAATTCCTCCATGGCTTGGTAGCTCATTTCTTTTTAGTGCTGAATAATACTCCCCTGATGCTGAAGCTGAAACTCCAATACTTTGGCCACCTCATGCAAAGAGTTGACTCATTGGAAAAGACCCTGTTGCTAGGAGGGATTGGGGGTAGGAGGACAAGGGGACGACAGAGGATGAGATGGCTAGATGGCATCACCGATTCCATGGACATGAGTTTGGGTAAATTCCGGGAGTTGGTGATAGACAGGGAGGCCTGGCGTGCTGCAATTCATGGGGTCGCAAAGAGTCAGACATGATTGAGCAACTGAACTGAACTGAACTGAATATTCTCCTGGATATAACACAATTTATTTTCCATTCACCTATTAAACGACATCTTCGTTGCTTCCAGGTTTGGGCAATTATGAATAAAGCTGCTTCGAACATCTGCATGTAGGTTTTATTGTGTGTGTGGGCTAAGTCGCTTCAGTTATGTCTGACTCTTTGTGACCCTATGGACTGTAGCCTGCCAGGCTTCTCTGTCCGTGGGGATTCTCCAAGCAAGAATACTGGAGTGGATTGCCATGCCCTCCTCCAGGGGATCTTCCCGATGAAGTTGAAAATGTATGTCTGTGTTTTTGTGTAGACATAATTTTCAACTTCTTTGGGTAAATACTCAGAAGTACAATTGCTGGATTACGTGATAAGAGTGTTTAGTCAGACTGTCTTCCAAAGAATGCACCTGTTTTCCAGCAGTGTGATGGGTATACTCTAAGATGGCCCACATGACCCTCCTCCTGGTGTTCAGGCCCTGTGTGATCTAACTTTGAGTGCAGATGACCCTTCTGACTTGCTTGTGACCAACAGAATGTGGCAAAGATGATGGTTGTCACTCTTGTGATTACATTACATTGTACAAGACCTTATCTTACTAGTACTTCTTTCTTTTCCATACTGGCTTCTAAGAAGCAAGCTGCCACATTGAGAGAGGACCTACATAGAGAGCCACAAGTGAAAGAACTACAAATAACCTTTAGGAGCTCAGGGTGGCCTCTAGCTAAAAGTCAGCAAGAAGCCAGGCCTTAGTCTTAATAGTGACAAGGAAGTGAATTCTGCCAACAACCTGAGTAAGTCTGGGAGTGGATACATAACCAGTCAAGTTTCTGGATGAGAACCAAATCCGGGCCAATACCTTGACTGGAATCTTACAATCCAGCTAAGCTATGCCCAGACTCCTGACCCACAAAAAAACTGTAAGATAATTACTGTGTGTTTCTTTAAGGTTTTAACTTTGTGATAATTTGTTACTCAGCAATAGAAAATTAACCCGAGTAATTAAACAATTGAAAAAAACAGGCTATGCTTGTTGTTGAAAGGAGGAACTTCCTCTCAGTTCTTTTTTTTTTTTTCATTAACATTATTGCTTCTATCATTGTGTTAATGCACATCTGGGCCTTTGCCATTGTATAGGCAACATCTGGATCTTGATCTTTTAATTGATGTACAATGAGATGAATTTTTCACTTGTGTATTATCACTTAAATTTCTTTTGTTGTTATCTGCTCCTATCCTTTGACTACATTTCTTTTAGAGTGTTTATATTTTATTTACTGACTTGGATGATCTTTTTACATATTAATAATATTAATTATTTCTCTCATATAGCCCCAAAAGTTTTCAATATACAGAGGTTTAAATTTTTACATAGTTAAATCTATTTCTCACTAATTTTCCTTCTCTTCTTCAGTTTTGTGCTTAAGTTATTTGCCATTAAGTGAAGTGAAGTGAAAGTCACTCAGTTGTGTCTGACTCTTTGAAACCCCATGGATTATAGCCTGCCAGGTTCCTCTATCCATGGAATTCTCCAGGCCAGAGTACTGGAGTGGGTAGCCATTCCCTTCCCCAGGGAATCTTCCCAACCCAGGGATCAAACCCAGGTCTCCCACATTGCAGGCAGATTCTTTACTGTCTGAGCTACCAGGGAAGCCCATTTGCCATTAAGAGATTAATTAAATAGACATCATACCTTTCCATGGTTTCATTTTCCATGTTTAACTCTTTAATTCAAATAGAATTGATTTACTGTTACATTGTCAACTGAGTACCTATTTTTATAAATACTTCAAACACCAACACTTACTTGTGAAGCTCTATGTGCTACATATTAATTTATTAAATATTTATAGTTTATTTGAAGGCTACTTTTCTGTTATATTAAGTTATAATAATTTTATTTGGAAACCATTAGTTCAGTTCAGTCACTCAGTCATGTCTGACTCTTTGTGACCCCATGGACTACAGCATACTACTCAAACTCATGTCCATCGAGTTGGTGATACCGTCCAACCATTTCATCTTCTGTCGTCCCCTTCTGCTCCTGCCTTCAGTCTTTCCCAGCATCAGGGTCTTTCCCAATGAGTCAGTTCTTCACATCAGGTGGCCACAGTGTTGGAGTTTCAACTTCAGCATCAGTCCTTCCAATGAATATTCAGGACTGATTTCCTTTAGGATTGACTGATTGGATCTCCTTGCAGTCCAAGGGACTCTCAAGAGTCTTCTCCAACACCACAGTTCAAAAGCATCAATTCTTCATGCTCAGTTTTCTTTATGATCCCACCCGCACATCCATACATGACCACTGGAAGGCATAGCCAGCTGATCATGCGTATGTGCATGTTAAGTGGCTTCAGTCCTGTCCAACTCTTGGCAACCCCATTCACTGTAGCCTGCCAGGATCCACTGTCCATAGACTTCTCCATGCAAGAATACTGGAGTGGGTTGCCATGCCCTACTCCAGGGGATTTTTCCAGCACAGGGATCGAACCTGCATCTCTTAACATCTCCTGCATTGACAGGCAAGTTCTTTACCATTAGCACCACCTGCGAAGCTCAAAGCCCATCATGCCAGCTTTCAAAAGCACAGCTTTTATTTCAAAAGTAAAGGGAACAAATGCATGCTGGGCTCCTCTGTGGTTTCATGCCACTTCACAAAAGAGAGAGATTTCAGAGGCAAAGCCACTTGTGACACACACATGACAAGCAGTTAGAGAAGTGTTCTCAGTCGTCCTACTTCACATCCACTGCATCTTTCTGACTCTCTGTACAAACACAGGATCTTATAAAGTTGATTCCAGCTGAGTTCTATTTACCTCACCTCGTCACACTAGCTTCACAATATTTACTGTTTTTAAAGGGCCATGGCATTCTAATAGCCAGAGAGGTGGTAGAGAGACATGGGAGTTGGGCTAAGAGGAATACATTTTAGTTAGGGGTCAAGGAAGAAGACCCTTATAAGCACCACACATCTCCATTTAGTCAGCAGCGAGCATTCTAACCCCTGCAGATCAGGCTTTTGCAAAAGCCTGCTCACTAACTTGGGGCATCATTAACACAAAGGTAAATGATTCCCCAAGCAAGGAGTTCTTTGGGGCCTCCATTTCTCCTAGGGTGCACTCACTCCAGCCTATAGACTTTTCTCTTAACTATCATAATTCCCCTGGAACCCATCTGTCTCT
Organism: Cervus elaphus; assembly: GCF_910594005.1. Lineage (NCBI taxonomy): Eukaryota > Metazoa > Chordata > Mammalia > Artiodactyla > Cervidae > Cervus > Cervus elaphus. Next base: position 44,014,041 of record NC_057829.1, on the reverse strand, counting down.
GATCTACTAGGGGAAGTTTAACAAAGGTTCCTAGAGTCATCTCTGGCCAGAAACATTCCCTGAAAACTTGTCCCAGAGCCTCTGCGCTCCCTGGAAGCACCCACTGGGAGACCTGCCTCCGTGAGATAACAAAGCCCGCAGAGACAAGCAGATAATGGCTGGATCCCAGGATCCCTGAAGACATGGCCAGGGCTCAGTCTCTGTCTCTAAGATCCAGAGACTTCTTTTTGGCTCTCAACTCACACTTTCCGGGAGTAATTAATACTCAAGAGAGAAACATCAATAAACTTCGGAGCCAGAGTTCCAGGGGGCAGGCCTCCAGGGTGAATCTGTTTTGGTCTGGGAATACACAGGCTTCTCTCCTACACGGTCACGTTCGTGTCTGCTGTTTGCCTTGCTGCTTCACTGAGTGCTGGGCTGTGGGAGAGTGCAGAGGGTGATCTCTGAGCAATCACAGCAGGAAAGCTGAGGTCCTCTTGCGGAAGTCTCACAGTGTTTCCACATTGCTATGTGTTTTAATATTGATACCTAATTTGCAAAATGTGTTTCCTATATATTAGCCTTCATCCTTGCAATGGCCTCAGGTACACATCATTGTCAACGATTTACCAGTGTGGAGGCTGTGTCTGGGATACAGATCTTTGCCCATAGATTCGTACATACTGGGCCTTAATTTTTATAGGATGGCTCTCCCAGGTGTGATTGTTGGACCATGTTCTAAATGTCACTAGGTACGGCCAAGTTCTATTTCAAGAAATCCATGAAGGCTGTAGCAATTCACCCATCCACAACAGAGGAATGGGCCTTTTTCCAATATCCTTTGCTTACACTTACTGTTAATATTCTTTTTCGTGTTGGCCAATATGAGATAAAATGCTATTTCAATATTATCTATTATTTACTTTGCAGTTTTTGATTACCCGTGTATTTCAAATGAACATTGCCTCTTCTGAGCTGTATCCCTTACCATTTTGTCTTTAGCTCTTCACCGTTGGAGATTCTCATCCCAGTTCTGAGTTTATACTCGGCTGTAGTGGATGTTCCTCAAACATGCTTTCTGTCTCAAGCATGGCTTATTATCCAGCATTGTTTCACTTATTTCATTGTGCAGATTGTTCCAGCACTGTTCTTTGAGAGCTCTTTCAGTTGCCTTCTGTTTCCCTTTGCCACATCCTATCATTGGGGGATTTTTTTTTTTTTTAGCATGTCCTTTTTTCTTACATTTTTTCTTATACTACACGATGTCCTATGCTTATCTTGTATTTCCTGTACCAATCTTAGAATCAGCCATTTCTCCAAGGAGCCCTGGTGACTTCTACTGAAAATAGTAGTAGGAACCATGATCTGGGAATGCTAAGTCTGTTAATTGCTACTGGGGTGTCACTGATTCTAAGCCTTCTCAGCTGACAGATTAAGGAAACATATTTAATATCCTATAAACAAACAAATATTTCTATATATAACCATATATATCTACATTAAGCTAAACTTTAGTTCACATGGATCTCTTCAACTCTAACCCATGACTACATGGATCATTCTAGCTTTCTTCCCTTGATTGTCTGTATCTCCAACTCCAACAATAGATAACCTGGCTCCTGCCATCTGCCAATCATTTACTCAACTGTTCAATTCGATTGTATATATGTAGTGCTTTCAGAATTGTTAACCCATACCCCCAAGGCAAACTTTATCAACTAGAGTATAGTGCTATGTGGTTTCTTTAGCCTTTATTCTCACAGATTATACTCACATCACAGTTTCTCAGGTCAGCAACTCTTTCCCCTCTGTGAAGTTTTTATATACATTTGTATACAGTTAGATTCTTTAGTCACATTCTACACTCCATTCGGGGATGCTCTGACTTCCTAATGATTCTTAAATTGCATACATCAAGATTTATTCTTTGTACTATAAAGTGCTATGGGTTTTGACATATGTGCATGTACCTGCATTTACAGTATCATATAAAATAGTTTTACCATGCTAAGAAATCCTATAAGCTTCACCTGGTAAACTGATCCCTCCCACTTTTCCCCTGAACTCCTTGCAACCACCGATCTGTTTATAATATTTATAATTTTGTCTTATTCAGAGTGTCATATAACAGGAATCACACAATATGTAGCCTTTTCAGATGGGTTTAACTTAGTAATATGCATTTAAGATTTATCCATGTATTTTCATAGCATGATGGCTCATTGCTTTTTTTCTCAGTGAATAGTATTCCATTGTATAGATATACCACAGTTTTTTTATGCATTGACACACTCAAGGACATGTTGGTTGCTTTCAGTTTTTGCCAATATTGAATAAAGCTACTATAAACATTTATGTGCTGGATTTTGTGTGGATATGGCTTTCAAATCATTAAATACCCAGGAGTGCAATTGCTGAATTTTATGGTAGTACTTCAAACTTTGTAAGACATTCCCAAATTATCTTCCAAAGTGGCTGTACCATTTTCCATTTCCAGCAGCATTGAATGAGAGTTCCTATTACTCTGCATCCTCACTGGCAACTGGTATTATCAGTTTACGGTTTAGTCATTTAACATAACTCACTGTTGAGTTTTCAGCCCCCTAGTGATGAATGATGTTGAACATCTTTTCACATGCTTTTTTGCTTTCTGAAAATCTTCAGTGAGATATCTGTTCAGATCTGTTGTCCACTTTTAATCAGATTATTATTGTTGAGTTTTAAAAGCTCTTGTATATTTTGGATACAGTATTTTATAATGTATATTCTGCTCTTTAGCCAGTAAAAGCATTCTGTAATTGTCAATTGTATCTATTTAGTTAATGGTGGTGTTCAGTTCTTCCACATACTTGCTGACTTTCTTTTTCCTAGCTGAATTCATTATAAATAGAGGAGTCTTGAAGTATCCAACTATATTTGTGGATTTATTTCTCATTAATTCTGCCCCTTTTGTTCCATGCATTTGAGGTTCTTTGATACATACATTTAGGAATTTTGCACCTCGGTGAATTAATGTTTGTCAGTATATAATGTTCCTCTTTATTCTTGCTAATTTTCTGGGTTTTCTAGTATACCTTTTTCTGATATTAATACAGCCACTCCAGCATTATTTTGATGAATGTTCACATACTATGTTATTTTCTGTTCTTTTGCTTATAACAACTGATATCATATTTGAAATTAGTGTCTTGTAAATCACATACAGTTTGGTCATGTTTTATTTGTTTATTTGTATTTTTAAAATTAATCTGATACTTTCAACTTTTTTTTTTTGCTGTTTAAGGAATTTTTATTAGATTTAAAGAATTTTTTCAACTTTTTATTGTGGTGAAAAAAACATACAATTTACCATCTTAACTATTTTAAGTGAACAAAAGTGTTAACTCTATGTACATCATTGTGTAACAGATCTCTAGAATTTTTATTCTTATGAAACTCAAAGTCTATATCCATTAAAAAACTCCCTTCTTTCCAGCTCCTGGCACCCACTATTTTACTTTTTTTCCTGAGAGAGTGACTCCTCTAGATTCCTTGTATAAGTAGACTCTTATAGTATTTGTTGTGACAATCTATCTTTTCATTGGTGAGTATAGGTCATTTCAATTTAATGTAATTATTGATATGCTTGGATTTTGGTCTACCATTTTATTATATGATTTATGTGGTTTTCCTGTTTTCCCTTCCTTTGTTTCCTCAAATTTTGCCTTTATTTGAATTATTGGTATATTTTTATTAATCTACTTTAATTGGCAAAGTGTGCTTTAGTATATCTCTTTGTATAGATTGTTTTTGGTGATTACTTTGAAAATTACAATTTATATATTTAACTTTTCACAGCCTAATAGAATTAGTACTTTACCTCTTAAGTGACATTTTGTCTTACAACTGTCTTACAACTGATATTTTGTCTGACAACCTTTACCCCCTATATGTTATGGTTCTCTTATATTTAATTTTTTTTTAACTTGCAGATGGTGTTTTACATTTTGCTTTCAATCATCAAACATATTTTAAAGAATTCAAGGATAGAATAACCTATTATATGTACCATGATATTTACCATTTCTCTTGCCTATTACCCCTGATGTACTGTTTTTTTCTGATATCATTCCCCTTCTATCTGAAGGGGAATTGTTAAACTTCCTTTAACAATGCCTTTACAACAGATCTGCTGGCAGCAAGTTTTCTTAGTTTTCCTTCATCTGAAAAACCTTCATTTCACCTTCCTTCCTAAGGCCCTTCTTACTAAATATAAATTTTCAAGCTAACAGTTCTTTTCTTTCAGCAATTGAAAATGTCACGCCACTTCCTTCTGTAGTTTCTGGTTAAAAATTAAGTAATTCAAATTGTTCTTCCCCTACACATACTGTGCCATTTTTTCCTGTGATTTCAAGGTTTTTGTTTGTCTTTCATTTCAATAGTTTATTATGATTGATCTGAGAATGGAATTTCTTTGGGCTTATTCTGTTTCAGATTTGTTCAGCTTCTTGAATCTGTAGGCTTAGGTGGTTTGCCAAACTTAAGAAGTTTTCAGGCATTATATCTTGGAATATATTTTTTCAGCACACATGCTGCAACTAAGACCCAGTACAGCCAAATAAAATAAATAAATAAAATATATTTAGGGACTTCCCTGGTGGTCCCAGTGGCTAAGACTCCACATTCCCAATGCAGGGAGCCCAGGTTCAATCCTGGTCAGAGAACTAGATCCCACACACTGCAACTAAGACCCAGTGCAGCCAAATAAAATAAATAAGTATATAAAATATTTTTCAGCACTGAACTCTTTCTGCTGTCCTCAGACTCTGATGACAAGAATGTTATATTTTTTGTTGTTTTCCTACAGGTTGCTGAGGCTTTGTTAATTTGCTTTAAATATTGTTTCTCTTTATTTTCCAGGTTAGATAATTTCTATTGATAAATTTTCAGTTTTACCTATCTCCATTACGTTTTTAAGCTCATTCAATGAGTTTTATATTTCAGTTATTATATTTTTCAGTTCTAACATTTCCATTTGATTTTTCTTTACACATCATTTCTGAGTCCTTCTACTTATCTATTAATTTTAAAAGTGCTTGCAATTGCTTGATAGAATATTTTAAATAACCAATTTAAAATCTTTGTCAGATAATTCTAACATCTTTGTCCAGTCAGTAATGATGTCTGTTGATTGTTGTTTCTCATAAGAACTGAAATTTTCCAGTTTCTTCATCTGCTGAGTAATTTTGGACTGGGATATCATGTTTTCAAACTCTTTATGGTTTTTTTTTAATCCTTTGAAAAATATTGATATGTTTATTTTGCCAAAAAATTGACCAGATTAAACTCAGGCCATAAGTCCCCCCTCCCATCTTCTATAGGCTGTGGTTTCAATGTCAGTTCAGTTTTAAAAGCTTTGCAGAGCTATTCAGAACTGTCCCACATGTGCATCCAATGGTAGTCTGGGTTCTGGCCAGAGATTTTTCTGGAAATTCAGTTTTCAAAATCTTTATTATACTAATTAGGATCATTCATATCTAGTCACGCACCATTTAGGAGTAATTCTTAGAATTATTTAACAGTTTAACAGGGTTTCTTTCTTGAGTTTCCCAGCTCATCATAATCGCTTCAGTATATTTCATTTCCTTGAAATGCCTCTTTTAGTTTCCGTATCCAGGAACATGGGGCCTTAGTTACTCTTCTCTGTTGCTCACTTTTGTTGATTTCATCTGTGGCATAGCGTAAGCAGCAAGAGGACCAGAGGATAAAGACTGTGTAAATTCACCACTGATTTGATGATACTGTAAACTCTGGTCCTCTCTCCAATCCTCCTGCTGCTGTTCACTCTGCAGAGTCCTCTGATAGCTGCTCCATCCATTCTGCTTCAGAGCTGCACAGGGGCCTCTCTAGAGATAGGGTGGAACATGTTTTCTCCAACTTACTTGGAACAATTCCTAGAATTACTAATTTACTCTTTATTTCTGCATATCACCTACATCCCATCCTGCCTGGCCAGTTTCTGAATACTTCTGATCCTGATTCATTTCCCTTCTCCCCCAGTCAAAGGATGCAGTCTCAGTGTCATTAAATGACATTAATGCCTTTTATGTCATAACTGCTTTGTCTAGCTTTGCTCTGAGTTCAAAGAGCAGACTTACTGAGTTTTGGTTGTATGGGGGGAGGGGACGCCTGATAACCACTTTCCTGTATTAATTAATTAGAACATCAGCAAGAATGAAATATTTTATGATTTCCCATAGGGGTATAAGTTTCACAGAAAACATTTCCAAGTTGAACTAAACAATGAAAAAACACACTCCCTAACAAATTAACTCTCTGCTAATTTATCACCACTGGAGTGACTGGCAAGCTAGGAAATAAATTTATTACTTTCTGTCTTAAGTTCAAATATATGGAGAAATTCCCTTTGGTGGCTCCTTTCTCATGGTGTTCAAGGATGACAAGAGTCCTGTGGAGTCCAGGAGAATTCCCTGAAAATGCGGACTTGTGCTCAGTCATGTCCAACTCTTTGCAGCCTCATGGGCTATAACCCGCCAGGGTCCTCTGTCCATGGGGTTCTCCAGGCAAGCATAGAGGAGTGGGTAGCCATTTCCTGCATCAGAGTATCTTCCCTACCCAGGGATCAAAACTTGCATCTCCTGCATTGGCAGGCAGATTCTTCCCCACTAGAGCCACCTGGGAAGCCCTTCCTTGAAAATGCTCTATCACAATTACCACTAACTGGTTTTGCTCATGAATCTCAGAGTCAGTTGACACACAAAGTAGGCGAATATAAATAAAAAAGTAAAATTCATTTTTCTTTCTTTTGCCTCTTCATTCTTTCTGTCCCCACTTCTTACAAAGAGCTCAGTTTCAAGAAGTCCCTAGTTTAAGGCTTTAGGGCTTCCCTGGTGGCTCAGATGGTAAAGAATCTGCCTGCAATGCAGGAGACCCCGGTTCGATCCCTAGGTCAAGAGGAAACCCTGGAGAAGAGAATGGCTACCCACTCCAGTATCCTTGCCTAGAGAATTCCACAGACAGAGGAGCCTGGCGGGCTACAGTCCATGGGGTCACAAAAAGTCAGACCATGACTGAGCAACTAACACACTTGCGACTTATTCCCCACTACATCGATTTGCTTATACTCCACTTTGTTCCTGGACATAAAACAGCTTATTTTTCCCTCAGTTTCATTTTTCTCACTGCTAATCTTCTTGAAAGACTAACTTAAACTTACTAGAAGTGGAATGATGTCAAAGGAATGAAGTATTTCATTGGCTCTACACCAGTAGCAATATATCGCTTGATAACTTGTTACAAATTCAAACTCTTGGGTCCCACCTATAGAACCAGAAACTCTTGGGTTGTAGTCCAACAGTCTGTGTTTTAACAGGCCAAGGGACACTGGTGCATGCAAAACTTGGGGATTATTGCAAATGTTGATTCAATCATTGCCTGGCACTGGCAGAGGGAGGAAGAAGAGTGTGCTCCTGATGTGGATTTTGTGTCAAATTGTAAAGGCCTGTTGAACTGGTTACTCAACAAGGCTTGGAAGAAGACTTGTTGCTAGCAAGTGGCTGGGTGGAGTGGGGAGAGGAGACAAAGTATAAATGTTGGACAAGATGGGTTGACAATGCCAAAAGTCTTCATTTCATCTCTCCCTGCTCCATCTACTGGTTTCCACAATAATCTCTATGGCTGCTGTAAACACTTTGGCAGTTATCCCAAGTGGCACTTCTCTAATAGAAACCCACTCATTGTTCTGCTAGGTTTTTTCTCCTTCAAAGGTCCTGGGAGCACTTGACAAGCACATTTTTAATAATCAGAAGTCACAAATATGGCCTTATTGTCTTCTCCGTGTATTACTTCAATAACCCACTGAGACTTCTTGGCTAGCTTTTACAGTTCTTAACATCACATAAATTTTTTATTCAGCCAAACCTGGTTTTTGTTAACATAATACAATTATTTAAATATTATAAATAATCTGAAATCTGAATCGCTATGTCTTGTGGTGGACACAGAATTATATGCTGCACTAGAATTTATAATTGAACAAAATCTGTCCTTTTTTATGAAGCATTCCTCTACATCACTGTAATCTACAAGGGAAATAAGGACATAGTGATTGGTTAAACAAAACTTCTATTATAAGAAAAATTCTTTCTTCAGAGAAATTTTGAGCAAGTGGAATATGTCCATGGCAATACTGAAATTGATCCTGGTGATCCTACACTGGCATTTCCATCTAAGCATTATGAAAATAAAGAGTAGGAAAATTTGTGCAGAGTGAACTAAGTTGCTTCAGCTGTGTCCAACCCTTTGTGACCCCTTGTACTGTAGCCCGTCAGGCTCCTCTGTCCATGGGATTCTCCAGGCAAGAGTACTGGAGTGGGTTGCCATGCCCTCCTCCAGGGGATCTTCCTGACCCAGGGATTAAATGCACATCTCCTGTATTGCAGGCAGATTCTTTACTGCTGAGCCACTGAAGAAATAAGAAGGTATACATATTTTTATATACTCTACAATTCACTACCAATAGAAACACTGGCACCTAAAAAAACTCATATTTTTCTAAAAGTTTCCTCAAAGTCAGCAAACTAGATATAAAGTGATGTGAACATTAGAGTCAGAGAAAAGTTTTTGTATTTTACTCATAAATACCATTAAAACTTTAATCATTAAAGCATTAATCATTAAAATATCATTAAAACATTAAAATCAGAAAAAGTTTTACAACACTTAATTTTTGCACAAAATACACTCACAGCTCAAAGATAATTATAGTCGGCCTCTGAGCAATGCAGGAGTTAGGGATGCTGACCATCCTTACAGTCAAAAATCTGTGTATAACTTAGAGTTGGCCCTCCCCATACTTGGCTTCTCCACATTGGCTTCTGTGGATAGTTTTATATCCACAGATACAATCAACCTTGAATCATTTTGTATTGTAGTATTTACTGCTGAAAAAAAAATCCCCAAATAAGTGCACCTGTGCAGTTAAAATCCATATTGTTCAGGGTCAACTTTGTTTTAGAAGATTGTGTTTCTAAACAATAAACTTTTTAATTTCAGTTTTTTTTCTGTGTTCCTGCATAACAAAAGAAACTATCAACAAAATGAAAAGGTAACCTAAGTAATGGGAGAAAATATTTGTAAACCACATATCTGATAAAGAATTAACCTCCAAAACGTATAAGGAACTCATACAACGTACTGCCAAAACAAACAACCCATTTTAAAAATGGGGAAAGGAATTGAATAGATATTTCTCTAAAGAAGTAGCACAAATGCATAACAGATACATAAAAAGTTACTCAGTACAACCAATTATCAGGAAAATGCAAACAGAAACCACAATGATCTATTACCTCACACCCGTTGGAATGGCGATTATCAAAAAGACAAGAAATAATGAGTGCTGACAAAGATATGGAGAAAAGGGAACACTTGTACATTATTGATAGGAACGTAGATTGGTCCAGCCCTATGGAAAACAGTATGAGACTCCTCAAGGAATTATATATAGAACTACTGTATGGTTCAGCAATCCTACTTCTAGGTATATGTCCAATGAAAATGAAATCACTAATTCCAACATATGCCTGCATCATCATGTTCTTTGCAACATGATTTACAATAGTTAAGATATGGAAACAGGCCTATCAGCAGATGAGTGGATAAAGATATGTGATAGACAAATACAATAGAACAGTATTCAGCTATTTTAAAAAGATATCCTGCCATCTAAGAAAACATGGATGGACCTTGAGTGCATTATGGTAAGTGAAGTAAGTCACACAGAGAAAGACAAACACTGCATGATCTCATTTATACGTGGAATCTAAACTAAAACAAAAAACAAACAAACAAAAAAAGAATGCATAGATACAGCAGACAAATTGGTGGTTGCCGAAAGCAGGGTGTGATGTTTAGGGTAGGCAAATGGATGAAGGAGGTTAAGGCACAGATTTAATTACAGTTATAAAATAAATAGTCCTGGGAATGTATTTTATAGCAGGGTGACTACTATTAATTAAAGAAGAAGAAAAAAATAAAATGTGATATATGGAATGGAACAGAGTGGGCCACTGTTTAGCCTTATAAAGGAGGAAATCCTGTCATTTTAACAATATGAATGGACCTTGAGGGCATTTTGCTAAATAAAACAAGTCAGACAGAGAATGACAAATACTTTTTGTTCTCAATTATATATGGAATCTGAAACACTGACCTCAGATTGGAATGGTGGTTGTCAGGGGCTGAGTAAAGGAAATGAAAAGAGGTTGGTCAAATGGTCAGATTTTCCATTGTAATTTATTTATCTATAACTTACTCATAAAAGATGAGTAAGTTCCTAGGACCTGAGGTACAGCATGGTGACTGTCATCAAAAAACTGCATTGCATACTTGAAAGTTGCTGTGAGAGCAGATCTTTAATGTTATTACCATAAGAACAACAAAACAGTAATCATATGAGGTGAAGGATGGGCTAACTAATCTTATTTTGGAAAACATTTTGTAATATATACACGTGTCAAATCATTACTATATATACCTTAAACATACACATTATATGTAAATTGCATCTGCATAAACCCGGCAGCAGGGGAATGATAATCTGCTCCATAGAATATTTTGGAAATTTTATTATATAAATTCTTTTCATACTTTTTGCAAGAGTGCTTAGGATTTACATCACTTCTCCCCTAATTAAAGCACTGAGATGTACCACAAGAAAGCATCACAGCTGCTATGGACCCTGTGTCACTGAAGTGTTAAAGAGATAAAAATTAAGAGTACAGAAATACCATTGGTAGAAGGCCATAAAGAGGCAGACAAAGAATGTGGCTAGAGTGGTTTGGAGAGAGCATTGGAAGATGATCCAAAAACACAGATGCTGAAATTTCTAGAATTGCCTTAAACTTAGGGCCTTTCTCCACCTTTAGCATCCATGAGGACCAAGGCTATTGTGACATCTTTGTTTTTATTTCTATGAATGAGATGCCACTTATGAAATAAAACCCCTTCAATTGACCAAGGTTGATTAGATTTCTCTTCTTTTCAAAACAGAATCAAACTAAAATAGATACATGGAGAATGCAGAGCTGTGCCCACCCAGCTCCTTTACATTTGCCTGTATATGCCTTTCTCCTTCTTAGACATGATGTATGAAGGAGAGGCACACTGCCAGGAGAAGCCAGCCTTCTGACAGTATAGCACATGCTTACCCTGGAAGCGTGTCTCTCTCTAATCCTGAGCACAAGTTCCCCAATATGCCGGCCCTGGCCCTTTTCCTTCACTGCTCTGTGGCTGGCCTCACCTCCCAAGTAATGGAGAGAGGCAGATAGCTACCTCCACCCAAAGTGGAGTGGTCCAGTCTTATTAGGATGTTGAAGAATCCTAGTACATCTCCTGTAGTTCCTGAGAGTTCTTTTCAGAAACTTTTCCTTTAAGCAATGACTAAATTAGACAGAATTTGGTTATGTTATTGTTCTGGGGAATATCTCCCCAATATCTTTACAAACAACTCTGAACCCTGAGATCCACAGAGTTCCACATGCGGAAAGAGATCTATCTGGTTCACAGAATTTTAGAAACTGACTTTATGTCACATACCTATATAATGTTAGCTGGTGAGGTGATGTCTCAGGCCCAGTCAGAAGGACCACATTTTCTAAAAGGGGATTATATTGACATGAATCAGCCATGGATTTCAATGTATGGCAAAAACCACTACAATATTGTAAAGTAATTAGCCTCCAACTAATAAAAATAAATGAAAAAAATAAATAAATAAATTTTTTTTTTTAAAAATAAATAAATAAAAGGGGATTACATAACTTAATTTTCTGTCTCCATTGCACATCTTTCATCTTTTCCTCCTAGTAGGTTCCCCTCCCAAAACGGTAAAACTGTATGTCATGTGACAAACTGTGAGGATCTTAGGAGACACGTGAACTTACAAATGTGAACCTTGCCCCCATTTTAAAGGAATTGTGTTTGAGAGTCCCTTGGACTGCAAGGAGATCCAACCAGTCTATCCTAAAGGAAATCAGTCCTGAATATTTATTGGAAGGACTGGTGTTGAAGCTGAAACTTCAATACTTTGGCCACCTGATGCAAAGAGCTGACTCATTCGAAAAGACCCTGATGCTGGGAAAGATTGAGGGCAGGAGGAGAAGGGACAACAGAGGATGAGATAGTTGGATGGCACCACCAACTCAATGGACATGAGTTTGAGTAATCTCTGGGAATCGGTGATGGACAGGGAGACCTGGCGTGCTACAGTCCATGGGGTTGCAAAAAGTCGGACATGACTGAGCGACTGAACTGAACTGAACTGAACTGGATCAGAACTGATGTGTTCTGGGTCCCCCTTGGGATTGGATTATTGGCTTATTTTAATGGAAGTTCCATGAAGGGACAGTTTGGTTCTCAAAGTATTATTAGTATTATACCAAGTCCACCCTCAGACTGGGTTTCAGCCTGCTCAGAGTGCTTTCTCCCATCCCAACCGCCATTTCCAGTTCAACACATAATCCCCTAGTCCCTCTCCCACAGTATCATGGTTGATAGGATTTACGTTTCTACAGTCCTTGCACAGCCTTCTTGTTTGTTGTTTAGTGCTAAGTGGTATCTGACTTTGTGACCCTGTGCACTGTAGCCCGCCAGGCTCCTCTGCCCATGGGATTCTCCAGGCAAGAATACCAGCGTGGGTTGCCCTTACCTTCTCCAGGCATCTTACTGACTCAGGGATTGAACCTGTACCTCCTGCTTGGCAGGTGGATTCTTTACCACTGAACTACCTGGGAAGCCCACATAGACTTCTTACTCAGGGATAAACCCCTCAAAATCAAAACCTTTCTATGAATAGATTATATTAATCATATACATTTTAAACCAAAATATTCTTATTATCTAGATCCCAAATATTGGTGCAGCTTAATTTTTTCAAGACTGGCTCACAGACTGATAAACAAAACAATATTCTGTAAAGGAAAGTCCACACAGCAATGTTTGCTTTACCCTTCCATGTTTAGATGATCACAAATACAGTTTTAAGAATTATCCCTTTCTTTACCCTACCTGGCTAATTAGATCCTCAAACAACAGGAATTCAGAAAAACTTCAAAGATACATGAGACTCAAGGTATCATCAAAAGCAATTGGAGATTATTGGAGAGCAGTGAAGACGCTATCCAGAAAAGAGAAACATAGACCAAGAAAATTTTGAAACATTTCTTGGTGCCAGGCTCTACCCCTTAAGCTAGGTGCATAGTATAGTTAATTTTGCTGTTATTGTTTAGTCACTGAGTCCACATCCAACTCTTTTGCTACCCCATGGACTATAGCTCACCAGGCTTCTCTGTCTATCCAGGGGATCTTCCCAACCCAGGGATTGAACCCTCATCTCCTGCTTATGGTTAGTTTACCCCATTTCTATATGAGTATTACCTTTATAAGCTTTTTTTATCCAGCCACATGCTAGACCTCTTCCCACCTTCACACCATCATGTTATCACTGGGACTTGTTCAGATGAGATAGGTACTCCTAAACCATGGCACTGGTACCAAAAACATTAAAACAACCACATGCAAATAAGCCTTGCATTCTTAGCCACTCTGTTGTGTTTGACTCTTTGTGACCCCATGGTCTGTAGCCCACCAGGATCCTCTGTCCATGGGATTCTCCAGGCAAGGATATTAGAATGGGTTTCCATGTCCTTCTCCAAGGGATCTTCCCCACCCAGAAACTGAACCCAGGTCTCCTGCATTGCAGGCAGATTCTTTACTGGTGGGAGCCACCAGGGCAGCCCAAATGAACCTTAGGGCATTACTATGACTAGTCTCAATTTGTTCCAGCTTCTGTTACTCATCTATTATTCTTTATTTTCCCTACCTTCTAACTGAAAGTGTGAAAATGAAGCCCAGGTTTGGTTTGGCCTTGACTGACAGCAAAGTGTATGTATGGATGGATGTTTCAAAAATGATTTTGACTGTTTGTAGGAACATGGGACCCACATGAATACTCATGAAAACTTCTATGACATTTGCCTTGACCTTGTAAGATCAACACAGGTAAGGGAAGACATAGGCAGAACAGATCTGCAGACAGACACTGTATATCTCAGGGTTTCCTCCAGATACACCTTGGGAGTTTAGCTCCCTTCCTTGGCTTTCAACAGGAAGCCAGAGGCTACAAAAAAAATGGGCCAGTCTTGCCACAGCAACCTAGCTAGGGTACAGAGGAAGAGAAGCAAACTTCCAAGGGAGTGGTTGCCATGGCAATAGTTTTTCCACCATGGGGCTCACATCTCTTTCTTCCTGTTCTGCATTAGAAGTAATCTAGGGATCCACTTTATATATTCTTTTAAAAAGAGAGAGACAGGCCAGGTTAGAGATGTCACAGAAAACACCCACAGTTCCCTTCTTTTCTCTAAAGAAGAAGCACATACTTCCCTTTTTTCAAGGGGTTTAGGGAGGGCAACAAAAAATATTCTTCAGACAAATAAAACCAGTAAAAAAATTTAAATGTTGGTGGAGGCTTGAAGAATAGCTGAGAGAAGAAGGTAGTTTCCCCACATTTCCTTTCTCAGAAATGATCTTCCCCAAAGCCTGATAAAAACCAGTAAGCCAGCTATTTCTCATGACAAAATATGTTCTTTTAACCTCTGTGATCTGGTTTCAGGGCACACATAACATGTAGAAAGTTGTAGTCTGGAATTTTACCTGGAATCAGTAGCAACATTCAAATTGGGATTTTAAAAACCCATGGGAAATTAAGTCATTTAATTTCTTTGAAAATCTTGGCAGAGAATACCGTGGAAATTTGGGAGCCATTGTAATGACAAACAATGGAAAGATAAACATAAGCATTGTGCCAGTAAATCTTATTCTCCACAGTGACCCATTAGCTATCCCCAAGGCACCAGCCCTGCCTTTACTTTCTGAACCTGTCCCTCTGGCTGCTAATGAGGTTTGAGAGCCTGCACTCTGCTCACCTACTGGGTCCATCTTGCTTGGTAACCAAATACAATCTTATAGGAAAACTATCACAGAGGCCCCAGACCAGTACATCTGGAGCTTCTCATCGTTGACTCAGTGGAACAAGGATGCTTCTTCACATAGGAAGGTGAGGATATCATGGAGGAGTGTAGGTCAATAGAAGATGTTTTGGAGCAGAGGTGCCCATGACCACAGTGTACTTCAGCAGAAGACTTGTCTCAGCAGCTCCCAGAGCTGGACTCAAAAGAAACTGCTTATTCTCATTAGCTGGTATAGGAGGTGGATGGCAGTGTTTCATGTTAGGCTGGGCAATTACCAACTAAGGGAAGCAGAGCCCGAACTTTCATCAGGATCCTCAGTAGTCCTAGAATCAAGCTTTCACTTAGAATTGGGGGCAGCAATTTGTGATTGTTTTATTCCACGTGCTCCTTTCTGGGATTTCAGTGGTCAAGGCTGCCATGTAGCCTTGTTGTGGTGTAAAAAATTATGGGGTATAGAAATTGGGTTTTGCCAGCCAGGGACACAGAGAACATGGGATGTGCACTCCCCCCACACTGAACAGCAGGCTGACAAGTTTCCTTCTCCTCTCCTTTTTCCTCAGCACAGAGAAAGTTCTTGATTTCTTTAAAGAGAATGACTGTAAGAGGAGGGAAACCACCCCCCCTAACCCCGCAATGAGGTGACTCCTGTGTTCCTGGGTCAGGGACCATGGTAGCTTTGAGGACTAGCTACTGTAACTGAAACAGAAGCAGAGGCACCTTTAGGCTGCCTCAGGAGCAGTGTCACTCTGGGGTGAGCAAACAGTTTGGTTGCCTGAGCATCACTAAAGAGAACTTAGCCCCTCAGCAGGACAGAAAGATTTACTCCCTGCTACAGACCTTCAGGCTTCCTGGTAGCTCAGTGGTAACGAATCTGCCTCCCGATGCAGGAGACATGGACTCAATCCCTGGATTGGGAAGATCCCCTGGAGAAGGAAATGGCAACCCACTCCAGTATTCCTTTTTTTTTTTTTTTCAGTATTCTTGTCTGGGAAATCTCATGGACAGAGGAGCCTGGTGGGCTACAGTCCCGGGTCGCAAAAGAGTCAGATGTGACCGAGCAACTAAATAACAACAGATCTCTAGCTTAGTATTGAGATTCTAGAGCCAAGCATCATCACTAGAGAAGTGATTTATTGAGCTGGCTGAAGGAATGAGCTTTGATGCAAAAGTGAGTGTGCAAGTGCCGCATTGCCAGGTTACTTTCCTAAGGATGCTAATTCTGTGAATTGCTGTCATTCCCTATCTCTCTTACCTGCCATTATGGAGACTTAAAAGGGCAGAGCAAATCCTGGACTGATAATTTGTGCCATGTTGTTGAGCAGTTCCCCAACATCCCTGGTCTCCAATCTGTTCTGTGAAATGATTATACTAAACTAGAACTGGTTATACTAAACTAAGACCTGTCATACTGTGGGTCAGTAATTCATCAATGATATTAACTGAATGATGAACAATTAAGATAAATAAAGCTAAACTTTCACTTAAGGTTAAGAGAACATCACCGAGAGATTTGTTTCTATTTTAATATTTTGTCACAGCATTTGGAAGTAGTAAGGGCTTTCGGACAGAAGATGCTAAAGTCCCAGCTGTGTGGCCTAACCTCTCTGGAACTTCTCCATGTCTCAAATTCTCCTTGTGTAGAAGGAGTGAGGGAAATCTAACACTCATAATTATTGTGTAGAGTAAGAGAAACACTGAATTTCAGTGACCAGCATAATACCAAGCATTAGTAAAGTCCTCAACAATAATGATGATTATAATTTGAACCATAGAATTTGCTGCATATTGTAAAAGGCATTGGCACTCCACTCCAGTATTTTTGCCTGGAAAATTCCATGGACGGAGGAGCCTGGTAGGCTGCAGTCCATGGGGTCACATAGAGTCGGACACGACTGAAGCGACTTAGCAGCAGCAACAGCAGTAAAAGGCATATTCGAAGGGAATATTATTATACTACTATTGTCTTTATTTAAATATAAATTGGTAATACTGTAAAATATTTTATAACTTGCAGATGTGAATAATGATGCCTATTCATCATGCCATATTTAAGAATACACTAGTGATTTCAATATTAAAATTAGACCTTGAGGAACACATAAGAATCATTGATATCACATGACAAGTGAATTACTTGCTTTATTTTATTTAATTCTCACCAGTACGTGAACTATAGATCCTGTCTTCTTTTTACACAGAGTAAAAATGAAGTTCACAAATGTTAAGCACTAATAACTTTCCAAAAGAATCACTCTCTCAAGGGATTAGAACTCAGTTTTGAACTAGTATTGAAGTCATGTCTTTTTGATCCAATAACCAGTGAACAGGACTACTTTGCTCTCCATGTAGCTGCCTTCTTGGGTAGTTAAGAAGATTGATCTTGTGCTCCTCTAAAACCTTTGTTCTTGCTGTGATGTCTCTATTGTAGGCTAACATCCACAGATGATGCTGCTGTGGAAAGAGATGCTGATGGAAATGAGAAATGGGACAGCTGTCCAAGAGTTCACCTTGGAGGGCTTTCCTGGTGCCCAGCACCTGGGCAAAATCCTCTTCTTGGTGCACTTGCTGGCATACCTGGCACCCATTGCAGGCAATACACTCATAGTCACCATCACCTGTGCTGACTCCAGGCTACAGACGACTGTGTACTTTTTCCTCAGCATGTTCTCCTTCTTTGAGTGTTGCTTCACAAGTACAGTTATTCCTGAATTGTTGGTCATCCTTCTTTCAGGCAAACAAACAATTTCCTTTGCTTCCTGTCTCACACAAGCCTTTGTGTTAGTATTTCTGGGAGCAGCAGGCTTCCTCCTCATAGCAGTGTTGTCTCTGGACCAGTACTTGGCCATTTACAAGCTTCTGTATTACACAAACATCATGACCCTGAGCACATGCTGCCTCCTGGTGACAACCTGCTGTGCTTTGGGGTTCACTGTTATGTCTGGTCTGGTGGTGAAGGTGTCCCAGTTATCTTTCTGCGGCCCCCAAGTCATCCCTTACTTCTTCTGTGACCTTGGCCCCCTGATCCATCTCTCCTCCTCTGACACCAAACTTGAAATGTATGCCTTTATCCTTGCTTTGTGGGTCCTTTTGACATCTCTCATCATAACCATCATTGCGTAAGCAACATAGCAGCCATAATCATGCATCTCCCATCAGCCAAGGAGCAACAGAAAGCTTTTTCCACCTACTCCTCTCACCTCATTGTCCTCTCCCTGATGTACGGCAGCAGCATCTTTATATATGTGAAACCAAAGCAAGTGAACAGGCTGGATTCCAACAAGGAGGCTGCCCTTGTGAACACGGTGGTGACCCCGCTGCTGAACCCTGTCATCTATACTCTATAGAACAAGGAGGTCCGCCAGGCTCTGAGAAAAATGATGTTCAGGATGAAAATATCAAGCTAAAAAAATATCATATGGTCTTGGAGTGGAAGGCTTCAGAAAACCATTTGTCTTCATTCCAGACACTGTAGCAGTCCCCAGAGCTGTAGTGGGAAGTCTGTGGCAGACCTCACCCGATCTCTGTTAACTCATCCCCACCAGTGAAGATCTTTTCTCAGGCCACTTTTCACCTTAGTGTGCATGAATATTTTCTCCCTAAATATGCCACATACTGATGACATTTGACTTTGACTGCAAAATCCCTTAAAACATTTTCATTCTTCCCTCTGATATAAACCATGTTTTGAAATTTCTGAAACTTAGTAACTTATACTCTTTATTTTACTACCATCTGGCCCAAATGGCAACCCACTCCAGTATTCCTGCCTGAAGAAAGCCACGGATGGAGTGGCCTGAGTCCATAGTGTCGCAGAGTTGGACACGACTGAAATGACTTAGCATGCATGCACCATCTGGCCATAAACATCATTCAACTGAATTAACAATTATTTGGGGCTTCTCAGGTGGCTCCGCATGGGTAAGGAATCTGCCTGCAATGCAGGAGACGTAGGAGACATGGGTTTGATCCTCAGGTCGGGAAGATTGCCTAGAGAAGGGCATGGCAACTCATTCCAAGCATCCATATAATTAAAACAATAAAGAAAATGGTAGCTATAGTACCAGTGCCCAGGTCTACGTGCCCTTCATGCCTACCTTGAGGAAATAATGGTTATAGTACCCTTCATATTGGGATATAGATGGCTTGCGCCTGATGTGCTCTTAATTGCTGTTTTTAGATAGCTTAGCTACACATGTATGAATCACTTTCATGCTGAAAGAAATAGAATTGTGTTAGCTCTCAGACCATCCTCTAAGAAAGGGGATTAACCACAGTATTCCACAGCTGATCAGTGCTTCTATTTTCTAAATAATTTATTCCAACTCCAGTTGCACAATGTATACTTATGATTGGTTCTTATCCTAAAATTGTTACTACAGAATGGGTGTGCTCATCATTGAAAAGGAGCACTTAATCCACATTCGTCTGATTGCTTCCAAAGTCGCAAGGCAATGAAATCTAAGTTATTTGCTTATCAACCTACTTCATGTTACTAATGAGAATAATTTAAACAATTTTTTCTGGTAGACTTGTGTTGTCGACTACAAGGTTATCTTCTGAATGATAACTTCTTTTAAAACCAACATTTCTATTATCTCAATTCTCATCCTTTGTGTGGTTTTAGCTCTTATTTCCAGGATAGAAATGTGTCTGTTTCATTTCCAGAGGAAATACCTCTAGAAGATTAATACCATTTTTCTTCTCTCTTGTTTGCTTTTTAACCCAAACTCTGAGATTGAATAATCACAAATGAATTTT
Source organism: Cervus elaphus (assembly GCF_910594005.1). Taxonomy (NCBI): domain Eukaryota; kingdom Metazoa; phylum Chordata; class Mammalia; order Artiodactyla; family Cervidae; genus Cervus; species Cervus elaphus. The sequence goes on along the minus strand of NC_057829.1, from coordinate 43,994,275 downwards.
ATGAATTACATCCTATACCATGATTGAATCATACTTGGCCTTGAAGGTCATATTACAAAGTTCAGATTTCATCTTACTGACAATGAAGAAGTATCAAATGCATTCTAAATATATCACAGGTATGTTCTGATTAGCTGTGTATTATAATTCATAGCTGTGGATGTTGTATGAAAAAGATATTGGAAAAACCAAGATCAAAGGAGGAAAGTGGATACAAAGACTGTTGCAGAAATCAAGAGAAAGAGAATGATGGCTTAGGGAACTAGCAGTAGAAATGGAATACAAAGGGACCTCTGGTAGATTCTGAAACAATTTTCACTGGAAGCCCTGAGTTCTAAGCCTGATGCTGCCTTTCTCTAACTGGTCAACTTCCTAAAATACTTAAGTCATGTTATCCATAGAACATGGAGATTGAGCCAGATAATCTCAAGTCCACTTGAAAATGACTCAAGATGTCATAGGAGCATGGAAATAATGTTCCACCCTGAGGGATAAACTACTGAAAAGTGTATTGAAGTCATTGATGTTTAGTATTTTATTAATAAGTCGAGGAATCAAGAAATGACAGGAAGACTACTTAGGTTTAATCAAGATTTGATTATAATTTTTTATACTTAAACTATTCAGATGATGTTACTTAAGATAGACTATGATTGAATGGTGAACTTGGTAAATAGAAAAATAAACCCCAGAAAGCCAAAATTTAATTTATGAATCTAGCCTGGTCATTGCCAGCTACAGGTGGTACCCAATGAGGACAAACTCTAACGTGAAGATTAATGCACTAGATTCTGGTGCTGTAAAACATTTTATTGAGACTAGTGCCCTAACCTAATTCTGCATCAAAGATGTTTCCATTCATTTAAAATAATATTTCCATTCATTTAAAACATTTAAAATAATTTTATTGAAGTATGACTGACAGAAAAGCTATATATATTTAATGCATGTTATTTGATGTGTTTGGAGAGACATAGACATCTGTGAAATCATCACTAACAGATCACCTCCAAAGGCTTCTTCTAGCCATCTTTGTTCATAGACAATACTGTATTATATATCATAGGCCCTATGTTGCACATATCTCCAGAAATTATTTATTTCATATAACTCAAATCTTTGTACCCTTTGATCAATACCTCCCTATTTCTCCCTCATTCAAGCCCTGACCATCACCATTCTATTCTCAGCTTCTATGGATTTGGTTAAACTCCACACATATGTGAAATCATACAGTGTTGCTCCTTCTTGTGTCTGGCTTATCTTACTTGGAATAATGTCCCCAGGTACATCCATGTTGTCACAAATGGCAGGATTGTCATCTTTTTACTTGAAGGCTGAATAAAATTTACTCAAGTGCTCATGCTTGTGTGTGCTCAGTCATGTCTGACTCTTCGCAACCCCATGGACTGTACCCCGCCAGGCTCCTCTGCCCATGGAATTTTCCAGGCAAGAATACTGGATTGGGTTGCCATTTCCTCCTACAGGGGATCTTCCAGACCCATGGATCAAACCCGCATCTCTTACATTGGCAGACTTTAGTTAGCACTGTGCCACCTAGGAAGAGTGTTCCCTCTTTTTCCCTTGTTTCAGTTCAGTTCAGTATCTCAGCCATGTCTGATTCTTTGCAACCCCATAGACTACAAGCATGCCAGACTTCCCTTGTTTATCATTCAAAAAAAAAAAAAAAGCTCTTAGTTTTGCTTAACTTTCCCATTCTTTTTGTTTATTTCATTTATTTCAGCTTTGATCTTTGTTATTTCCTTCCTTCTATTGACTTTCAACTTAGTCTATTCATTTCTAGTTTCTTAAGCTGTAAAGTTAGGTTGATTATTTGATATCTTTCTCTTTTTTTTAAACATATTCATTCCCCATCATACATTTCCCTCTCAGAATTGCTTTCCCAACACGTCATAAGTTTTGGTATGTTGTGTTTTCATTTCCATTTGCTTCAAAATATTTTTTATTTCTCTTTTGACTTATCTTGACTATGACTGTTCAGGAATATGTTGGTTATTTTTCACATATTTGTAGATTTTCCTCATGTTCTTGATTTCTAGTTTCAAACAGTGGTGATCAGAAAAAATACTTGATATTATTTCAATCTTTAATTTTGCTAAGACCTGTTTTTTGATCTTATGGTATATCTGGAGAATGATCTGTGCACACTTAAGAGTAATATGTATTCTGCTGCTACTGGCTGTCTGGATGGAATGTTTTTAAAAGTCTGTTAGGTTCATTTGATCTAGCATATGGTTCAAGTCGTGTTTCCTGGTTGATTTTCAGTCTACATGAATTTGATGAAATCATCACGATGATGAGAGTGGGGTGTTGAAACCACTACTTGTATTCTCTATTTCTCCCTCAGTTCTGTTAGTATTTGCTTAATATGTTTAGGTGCTTTGATGTTTGGTACATATGAAGCATATATATACATGATTGCTATATATATAATTTACATTATATATATATACACACACAATTGTCATATCATCTTGATGGATTGACTCCTTTATCATTATAGAATAACCTTCTTTGTCTCTTGTTACCAACCCAGTGCCCCCAGTACCAACTAGTGACAGCAGTGGTATTGGCAGCTTCAAGGCCCCAGAGACCCCAGGGGCTCAAGTAGTATCAGTGAGGGTATGAGCAACACTGCTGGCACAGACAATGGGAGGCAGAAAGTGCAGATTCTCAAATATAGCCAGAGGCAGCACAGGTAAGAAAAATCAAAAACTTGTGCTATATTGCCACCTACTGAAAAACAAAAAAAAAAAGGTCTCTAATTACCAATCTGTTGACTTGTTAGAGTCAAAGTAAACACATCTTTGCCTAAATGAGAATTTATTACGTAATAAAATGAGTGTTTATTACGTGATGTGGACTAACTGAGGAACAACTCATTAAGCACCATGAAAACCACAGTAACACAGTATCACAAAAAGAAGATGAATATTCTTCAGAAACCAAACTTAAAGTCATGGAAGTTTGTGATGTAACTGATAGAGAATTCAAAATAGTGGTCATTAAAAAACTCAGTTAGCTGTAAGAAAAAAACTCAGAAAGGCAGTTCAATGAGCTCGGGAATAAAATTAATGAAAGAAGAAAATCTTTACCAAAGAGATGAAACTGAAAACAACCAAACAAAATTTCTGGAGCTGAAGGACTTGATGAATGAGATAAAGAGGTCATTAGGAAACTCTGGAAATAGAGCAGACCATATGGAAGAGAGAATTAGCAAACTCAAAAATAGAAATCTAGAAGATAGCGGAGGAGTATGTGGACATGGAGTACATCTCTCTCCTTGGATACATCAAGAATACACCTTCAGACACAAAAGTGCATGCAGAACACCAGCTGAGAGCGGACAGGAGTACCTGACCAGTGGAAAAGAATATATAGAACCACACAAAACTCATAAAAAAAAAAAAAAAAAAAAACTCAGTAGGATGAAGGAACTAGGGGGAAAAACAGGAGTGTTAGTAGGACTGGACCAGCCCTCGATGGGTGGGGGAACTGAAGCAGGGGTCTGATCCCCATATCAGGGCAATTGTCTGAGTCAGAGGAGAAACATTTAAGGCTGAGAGTGAAACAGCTGATCTGTGGCAGCCTAAATGGAATGAGAATCAGACAGTCCTTGCCACAACCATACACATTGCAGACAGGAACTCTGGTCCCCTGGAAGGCACAGCGACTGGGAGCTGGAGTTCAGGGATTGTGGAGCAATCCCAGGGTGAGGGCTGCTGTTGATTACAGACAGATGGACTGAGGGGATGTGAGGGAGGAGATCCTGGTGGGAAATGCCAGTGGAGGAAAGCCAGGCAGCCATGGAAGCAAAGCAATACTGCTGAGTCACGTGTAGGGGTGGAGCCATCACCACAGCCTCCCTCTCCCCACATGCTAGCATCAGCAGCTGAACAATAGAGAGGCTGGCCCATCAAATGCCTGAAACACTGAAATATAGAGTAGGACCACACCCAGGGTGCTCCTTTAAGTGACTGATGCTTCAAACTACAGAGTAGAACCCACCCTTTAAGTGCCTGACACGCTGATCTACATTGTAGGACCCCAGTCAGGGGGGCCACTCTATGTGCCTAATGTGCCAAACAACAGAGAAGGACCCCAGGCGAGGGAGCCCTCTAAGTGCCTGAATGGGTGGAGCAATAGAGAAAGACTGGTTAAAGAGGCATTCAGATCACCAGCTACAAGAGACTCAGAGAAAGACTCTGATAGGGCCATAACTCCTGAGGCAGAGGCAGTCCATGTCCTTGCACACTTGGCACTGCCAGGGTCCCCACAAGCCAGGCAGGTGTGCCACCTTTACACTCAACTCTCACTGGGGCAGAGTTGCCACAGGCAAAAAAAGTCGTGTGTCTATGCACACAGGGTCGCTTTGGTCGTGTCTGACTCTGCAACCCTGTAGGCTGTGGCCTGCCAGGCTTCTCTATCAGGGAGAGGGGTTCTCCAGGCAAGAATACTGGAGCGTATTGGCCAATACTGGTTGCCATACCCTTCTAGAGCACTATAGTTCCTGCTGCCCTAGCTGCCAACTCTCCTGAGTACCTGCTGCTGCCAGAACCCCTGAGACCCAAGAAGCCCTTCCACTTCCACATCTGCCCTCACAGGGGCAAACCAAGTCCTCCAGGGAAGCCTCTGGAGCAAATCCCAGTGGATAACCCACATGTAAAGGTGGTCTCAACCCTGAGTTGAAACCCAGACACAGTGTGGCTAAGGAAGAAGACCCAAAACCTTCCCACCAGCTGTACAAGCTGCAGATTAAATCCACACGATCAACTAGGAAGACTCCGTATCTGTGGGTTATATAAAAGATCATTGAGAGCTCCCACGAAAGAAAATGCACTCGTTCTGATAGCTGTGGACATTGGAGGTAAGAACACACAGGAAGGAGTAGAACCAGATTCGAATCTGAGCTGCCCCCACAGCATGTCCAGAGATCAACACCGAGGTGGAGGGCATCCTATGAGGTAAGGTGGGCTGTGACTCCCAGTGAGGGAAAGGACTCTGACAGCAGTTAACTCAAGAAAAACATTTATTATTCTTGTTTTTTGACTTGTTCTATGGATCCTTTGGGTGTTTTTTCTTCTTCTTCTTCTTCTTCTTCTTCTTTTTTCCTTCCCTCCCCCCTCCCCCACCACATTGTAGTTGTCAATTTTATTTGCACTATGAAATCCAGTTAAGCTTTTGAGTGTTTTTTTTTTTTTTCTCAGTCACATATTTTATTGCTATAAACCTCTGCCTCTACATTGGACTTTGCAGTTCTGTGGAGTTTTCCTTTTTTTCTCTCTCTCTTTCTCTTCTCTAATTTGAATTTTAATTTTTTAAACCTATTATTATTTTTTTCTACATTTATTCCTTTGTTTGCTTTTCCTACTGTTCTTTTCCCCTTGCAGTTAATATTTAACAAATCTAAATTGTCGTTATCTACCTCTATTTAACTTTGCATATCTATTCTTTCTTTCTTTCTTTCCTTTCTTTCTTTCTTTCTTTCCTTTCCTCTCAAAATATTTGTTAGTTTTGTTTTCATTGCTTTATTTCCCACTTGACACCTTGCTTTAGTTTTGTTTTCCAGTTTGTGCTTAACTGGAAAGTATAATTTTTTATTTCCTTTGTTAGCCAGGTCAATTTGCTGTACTTTATTTTTTGGACTGTTTTGATTTTGCTCATGGGTGTATATGTATATGTGTATATTCCATTATTTCAATTATTATTTGCCTGATTTTGTAACTGCTATTTGTCTGGGGTTCATCTTTGGTTTCTCATTTTTGGATATTTGTCTTAATCCCACTTAATGCCATAACAAACCACTTGTGAAATCTTTGTTCCTGACCAGAGATCAAGACCTGAGCCTTTGGAGTGGGAGCACTGACTCCAAGATCCTAGACTACCGGAGAACTAACCCTAGGGAGTATCAAATAGAACTCACTCAAAGGAAATGACTTGAATACAAGACCCAGAATCACCCAATGACCAGTAGCACCCTGTGCAGGATGCCTCGTCTAAACAACAAACAAAACAAAAATACAAACCCAGTCATGAGCAGACAGAATTGCCACCTCACTCAGCCTTGCCCATCAGAGGAAAAACAAACAAACAAAAACTCAGCACAAATCGGACCCTATACAAAGCTCAAACAAACCACTGCACCAACCTTAGGAGGGCAGAAACCGAAAGGAAGAAAGAATTCAACCTTCTTCGAGGAAAGAATTCCACTTTCCTTGTAGCCTGGGAAAAGGAGACCTCAAACAAATAAGTTTAAAAAAATAATGAAAAAGCAGAGAAATACTACACAAATGAAGGTACAAACTAGAAGCACAGAAGTCCAAATAAATGAAGAGGAAGTAGGCAAACTACCTGAAAAGAATTCAGAATAATGATAGTAAAGATGATCAAAAACCTTGAAAACAAAATGGAGAAAATACAAGAATCAATTAACAAAGACCTATAAGAATTAAAGAAAAAATATACAGAGACAAACAACACAATTACTGAAATTAAAAATACTCTAGAAGGAATCAATAGCAGAATATCTGAAGCAGAAGAATGAATCAGTGAGCTGGAAGATAAAATGGTGGAAATAACTTCTGAAGACCAGAATAAAGGAAAAAGAATGAAAAGAACTGAGGATAGTCTCAGAGACCTCTGGGAAATTATAGCGGTCCCAAAAGAAGAAGAGAAAAAGAAAGGGTATGAGAAAATTTTTGAAGACATTATAGTTGAAAATTTTCCCAACATGGAAAAGGAAATAGTCAATCAAGTTCAAGAGGCACAAAGAGTCCCATACAAGATAAACCCAAGGAGAAACATGCCAAGACACACACTAATCAAACTAACAAAGACTAAACAAAAGAAAGAATATTAAAAGAAGCAAGGGAAAATCAAGAAGTAACATACAAGGGGAAACCCCACATGCTTAACAGCTGATCTTTCAGCAGAAATTCTGCAGGCCAGAAGAGAATGGCAGGATATATTTAAAGTACTGAAAGGGAAAAATCTACAACCAAGATTACTGTATCCAGCAAGGATCTCATTCAAAATTGATGGAGAAATAAAAAGCTTTTCAGACAAGCTAAATTTAAGAGAATTCAGTACCACCAAACCAGCTTTACAACAAATGTGAAAAGGATTTATGTGGTCAAGAAATACAAGAGAAGAAAAAAGATCTACAAAATCAACCCCAAACAATTAAGAAAATGGCAATAGAGACATATATATCAATCATTACTTTAAATGTAAATGGATTTAATGCTCCAACCAAAAGACACAGACTGGCTGAATGGATACAAAAACAAGACCCATATACATACAAGAAACCCACTTCAATCATAAAGACACATAGAGACTGAAAGTGAGAGGATGGGAAAATATATTCCATGCAAATGGGAAGCATAAGAAAGCTGGAGTAGCAATCATCATATCAGACAAAATAGACCTTAAAATAAAGAATATTACAAGAGATAGGGAAGGACACTACATAATGGTCAAGGGATCAATCCAAGAGGAAGACATAACAATTGTAAATACCTATGCACCCAACATAGGAGAACTTCATTACATAAGACAAACACTAACAGACATAAAAGGAGAAACTGACAGCAACACAATAGTAGTAGGAGGCTTTGACACCCCACTCACACCAATGGACAGATAATCAAAACAGAAAATTAATAAGGAAACACAAGCCTTAATTGATACATTAGATGAGATGGATCTCATTGATATCTTTAGGACATTCCATCCAAACGCATAATACACCTTCTTCTCAAGTGCACATGGAACATTCTCCAGGATAGACCACATCTTGGGTCACAAATCAAACCTCAGTAAACTTAAGAAAATTGAAATTGTATCAAGCATCTTCTCTGACCACAACACTGTGAGACTAGATAACAATTAGATAACAACTAGGTAACAATTACAAGAAAAAAAAAAACTGTAAGAAACACAGACATGGAGATTAAACAATACGTTTCTAAATAACCGACAGGTTACTGAAGAAATCAAAAAATTTCTAGAAACAAATGACAATGAAAACACAACAACTCAAAACCTATGGGATGCAGCAAAAGCAATTCTAAGAGGGAAGTTTATAGCAATACAATTCTACCTCAAGAAACAAGACAAACATCAAATAGACAACCTAACTTTACATCTAAAACAACTGGAAAAAGAAGAGCAAAAAAAAACCCCCAAAATAAGAAGAAAAGAAATAAAAAAATCAGAGCAGAAATAAATGGAAAAAAAATGAAAGAATAGTAAAGATTAATAAAACTAAAAGCTGGTTCTTTGAGAAGATAAAATTGACAAACATTTAGCCAGACTCATCAAGAAAAAAAGAGAAAAATCAAATCAACAAAATTAGAAATGAAAAAGGAGACGTTAAAACAGACAATTCAGAAATACAAAGGATTGTAAGAGACTATTATGAACAACATTATGGCAATAAAATGGATAGCCGGGAAGAAATGCACAGATTCTTAGAAAAGTTCAATCTTCCACAACTGAACCTAGAAGAAATAGAAATTGTGAACAACCCAACTACAAGCACTGAAATTGAAGCTGTGATCAAAATTCTCCCAAAAAACAAAAACCCAGGAGCAGATGGCTTCACAGGAGAATTGTATCAAGCATCTAGAGAAGAGCTGAGGCCTATCCTTCTAAAACTCCAAAAATTGCAAAGGAAGGAACACTCCCAAACTCATTCTATGAGGCCACCATCACACTGATACCAAAACAAGATAAAGACAAAACACAAAAAAGAAAACTACAGGCCAATATCACTGATGAATATAGATTCAAAAATCTGCAACAAAATTTTAGCAAATAGAATTCAGCAACACATCAAAAAGCTCATATACCATGATCAAGTTGGATTATTCCAGGGATGCAAAGATTCTTCAATATACTCAAACAGATCAATGTGATACACCATATTAACAAATTGAAAGATAAAAACCATATGATAATCTCAATAGATGCAGAAAAAGCTTTTGACAAAATTCAACACTCATTTATGACTAAAATTCTTCAAAAAATGGGCATAGAAGGAACCTACCTCAACATAATAAAGGCCATGTATGGAAAGCCTACAGCAAACATCATTCTCAATGGTGAAAAACTGAAAGCACACCCACTAAGATCAGGAACAAGAAAAGCCTGTCAACTTTCACCACTATTGTTCAACATAGTTCTGGAAGTCCTAGCTTTAGCAATCAGAGTAGAAAAAGAAATAAAAGGAATCCAGATCGGAAAAGAATAAGTAAAGCTCTCACTGTTTGCAGATGACATGATACTGTACATAGAAAACCCTAAAGACAGTATCAGAAAATTACTAGAGCTAATCAATGAATTTGGCAAAGTTGCAGGATACAAAATCAATACACAGTAATCACTTGCATTTCTATAAACTAACAATGAAACATCAGAAAAAGCAATTAAGGAATCAATCCCATTCACCGTTGCAACAAAAAGAATTAAATATCTAGGAACAAGCTTACCTAAGGAGACAAAAGAACTGTATACAGAAAACTATAAGACACTAATGAAAGAAATCAAAGATGACATAAACAGATGGAAAGATAATCCATGTTCCTGGGTAGGAAGAATCAATATTGTGAAAATGACTATACTACCAAACACAATCTACAGATTCAATGCGATCCATATCAAATTACCAATGGCATTTTTCACAGAACTAGAACAAAAATCTTCACAATTCATATGGAAACACAAAAGACCCCAAATAGCCAAAGCAGTCTTGAGAAAGAAGAATGGAGCTAGAGGAATCAAGCTTCCTGACTTCAAGTTATACTACAAAGCTACAGTCATCAAGACATATGATGCTGGGACCGAAACAGAAATATAGACCAATGGAACAAGATAGAAAGCCCAGAAATAAACCCATGCACCTATGGATACCTTATTTTTGACAAAAGAGGCAAGAATATACAATGGGGCAAAGACAGCCTCTTCAGTAAATGGTGCTGGGAAAACTGGACAGCTACATGTAAAAGAATGAAATTAGAACACTTCTTAACACCATACACAAAGATAAACTCAAAATGGATTAAAGACCTAACTGTAAGACCAGAAACTATAAAACTCTTAGAAGAAAACATAGGCAGAACACTCAATGACATAAATCAAAGCAAGATCCTCTATGACCCACCTCCTAGAGTCACAGAAATAAAAACAAAAGTAAACAAGTGGGACCTGATTAAACTTAAAAGCTTTTGCACAGCAAAGGAAACTGTAAGCAAGGTGAAAAGACAACCCTCAGAATGAGAGAAAATAATAGCAAATGAAACAACTGACAAAGATTAATTTCCAAAATATACAAGCAGCTCATACAACTCAATACCAGAAAAACAAACAACCCAATCAAAAAGTGGGGAAAAGAGCTAAACAGACATTTCTCCAAAGAAGACATACAGATGGCTAACACATGAAAAGATGCTCAACATCACTCATTATTTATTAGAGAAATGCAAATCAAAACTACAGTGACCTCACACTTGTCAGAATGGCCCTCATCAAAAAGACTACAAACAATAAATGCTGGAGAGGGTGTGGAGAAAAGGGAATGCTCTTACCCTGTTGGTGGGAATGTAAACTGATACAGCCACTATGGAAGACGGTATGGAGATTCCTTTAAAAAACTAGGAATAAAACCACCATATGACCCAGCAATCCCACTCCTAGGCATATACCCTGAGGAAACCAAAATTGAAAGAGACACATGTATCCCATTGTTCATTGTAGTACTATTTACAATAGCTAGAACATGGAAGCAACCTAGATGTCCACTGACAGAGGAATGGATAAAGAAGTTGTGGTACATATACACAATGGAATATTATTCAGCCATAAAAAGGAACACATTTGAGTCAGTTCTAATGAGGTGGATGAACCTAGAACCTATTATACAGAGTGAAGTAAGTCATAAAGAGAAAGGTAAATATCATATTCTAATGCATATATATGGAATCAAGAAAAATGGTACTGAAGAATTTATTTACAGGGCAGCAATGGAGAAACAGACAATTGGATAGACTTATGGACATGGGGAGAGGGGAGAAGAGAGTGAGATATATGGAAAGAGTAACATGGAAACTTACATTACCATATGTAAATAGCCTACGGGAATTTGCTGTGTGGCTCAGGAAACTCAAACAGGGGCTCTGTATCAACCTAGAGGGGTGGGATGGGGAGGGAGACAGGAGCAAGGTTCAAAAGGGAGGGCATATATGTATACCTATGGCTGATTCATGTTGAGGTTTGACAGAAAACAAAATTCTGTAAAGCAATTATTCTTCAATAAAAAATTAATTAATTAAAAAAATAGAAATCTAAAAATGACATAGTCAAAATATTGCAAACATAAAAGCTGTTAGCCAAGTATATTCTATCCAGCAAAGTTATTCTTCAGATATGGAGTATAAAGACTTTTCCAGACAAATGAAACCTGAGGGAATTTGTAACCACTAGATTTGCCTTACAAAGAGTGTTGAAAGGAGCTTTTCTACAAAAGGCAAAGATACACAAAACTTTGAGTAGGTAATAAATAGAATCAGAAAATTGCAAATATATATCAGAATAGTTTGTTAAATACAATTATAGCATAAAAATCAAAGGGAAAAATCATTACAAATAATAGATAATTCAACTCTGTAATGAACTCACAATCTAATGGATAAAGGAAGAGAAAAAGGATGGAACCTATATAGGCAAATGAAGATAAAATGCTATCAGCAGAAAAAGGACTACAGTAAGTCCCCTACATATGAAGCTTCAAGTTGTGAAGGTTCAAAGATGTGAACATGGTACTTACTAATGAAAACCAGATGGAATTGGAAGCCGAAAGAAAGGACAAAGAGAGACAAGAGGAAGAAGAAATAACTGAAGAACCAAAGAGATTCACAGTGCAGGAAATGGTAAGAGGATTTTCTTTATTTGAGGAGGCACTGTTAGTTTCTGGGGCACAGGAACCAAACCTAGAGTGGTACATGAAGGTTACAGCAGCTGTTTAGAATGCAATCTCATGGTACTGGGTCATCTATGATGAGAAAAAAAGAGCTATTCCCAGACATCACTGGATTTCTTTTTTCAAAAGGGTAGACAGAATTGAATCCAGCAAGGAACCAGAACTTGTGCCACTGATGACAGGTGTGAGTGAAATTGCAGCTTTCCCTCCATCTCCTATTACTGATGATCCTTCAGCTCTACCATCTCCCATCTCTTCTCCCTCCTCCAGTCAGTAACTCTTCTTGCCTGTTCACTCTATACCAGCTCCTGTATGCCAACTGTTATACTGTACCACTGTACTTTTCAAAGTACCATACTTTAATAGTAAAAATGTTTTCTTAAAAAGCTGAGAGAAGTCAGCACCACCAAACCAGCTCTTCAACAAATGCTAAAGGATCTTCTCTAGACAGAAAACACAGAAAGGTTGTATAAACGTGAACCCAGAACAACAAAGTAAATGGCAACGGGACCATACCTATCAATAATTACCTTAAATGTAAATGGGTTGAACGCCCCAACCAAAAGACAAAGACTGGCTGAATGGATACAAAAACAAGACCCCTATATATGCTGTCTACAAGAGACCCACCTCAAAACAAGGGACACATACAGACTGAAAGTGAAGGGCTGGAAAAAAATATTTCACACAAACGGAGACCAAAAGAAAGCAGGAGTCGCAATGCTCATATCAGATAAAATAGACTTCAAAATAAAGGCTGTGAAAAGAGACAAAGAAGGACACTACATAATGATCAAAGGATCAGTCCAAGAAGAAGATATAACAATTATAAATATATATGCACCCAACATAGGAGCACCACAATATGTAAGGCAAATGCTAACGAGTATGAAAGGGAAAATTAACAATAACACAATAATAGTGGGAGACTTTAATACCCCATAATACCTATGGATAGATCAACTAAACAGAAAATTAACAAGGAAACACAAACTTTAAATGACACAATGGACCAGCTAGACCTAATTTATATCTATAGGACATTTCACCCCAAAACAATCAATTTCACCTTTTTCTCAAGTGCACATGGAAACTTCTCCAGAATAGATCACATCCTGGGCCATAAATCTAGCCTTGGTAAATTCAAAAAAAAATTGAAATCTTTCCAGTCATGTTTTCTGACCACAATGCAGTAACACTAGATCTCAATTGCAGGGAAAAAGCTATTAAAAATTCAAACATATGGAGGCTAAATAACACGCTTCTGAAGAACCAACAAATCATAGAAGAAATCAAAATATGCATAGAAACAAATGAAAATGAAAACACAACAACCCAAAACCTATGGGACGCTGTAAAAGCAGTGCTAAGGGGAAGGTTCATAGCATTACAGGCTTACCTCAAGAAACAAGAAAAAAGTCAAATAAATAACCTAGCTCTACACCTAAAGCAACTAGAGAAGAAAGAAATGAAGAAACCCAGGGTTAGTATAAGGAAAGAAATCTTAAAAATTAGGGCAGAAATAAGTGCAAAAGAAACAAAAGGGACCATAGCAAAAATCAACAAAGCTAAAAGCTGGTTTTTTTGAAAAGATAAACAAAATTGACAAACGGTTAGCAAGACTCATTAAGAAACAAAGGGAGAAGAACCAAATCAACAAAATTAGAAATGGAAATGGAGAGATCACAGTAGACAACACTGAAATACAAAGGATCATAAGAGATTACTACCAGCAGCTCTGTGCCAATAAAATGGACAACTTGGATGAAATGGACAAATTCCTAGAAAAGGATAACTTTCCAAAACTGAACCAGGAAGAAATAGAAGATCTTAACAGACCCATCACAAGCAAGGAAATCAAAACTGTAATCAGAAATCTTCCAGCAAACAAAAGCCCAGGACGAGATGGCTTCACAGCTGAATTCTACCAAAAATTTAGAGAAGAGCTAACACCTATCCTACTCAAACTCTTCCAGAAAATTGCAGAGGAAGGTAAACTTCCAAACTCATTCTATGAGGCCACCATCACCCTAATTCCAAAACCAGACAAAGATGCCATAAAAAAAGAAAACTACAGGCCAATATCACTGATGAACATAGATGCAAAAATCCTTAACAAAATTCTGGCAAACAGAATCCAACAACATATTAAAAAGATCATACGTCATGACCAAGTGGGCTTTATCCCAGGAATGCAAGGGTTCTTTAATATTTGCAAATCAATCAATGTAATACACCACATTAACAAACTGAAAGATAAAAACCATATGATTATCTCAATAGATGCAGAAAAAGCCTTTGACAAAATTCAACATCCATTTATGATAAAAATTCTCCAGAAAGCAGGAATAGGAGGAACATACCTCAACATAATAAAAGCTATATATGAGAAACCCACAGAAAGCATTATCCTCAATGGTGAAAAACTGAGAGCATTTCCCCTAAAATCAGGAACAAGACAAGGGTGCCCACTCTCACCACTACTATTCAACATGGTTTTGGAAGTTTTGGCCACAGCAATCAGAGCAGAAAAAGAAGTAAAAGGAATCCAGATAGGAAAAGAAGAAGTGAAACTCTCACTGTTTGCAGATGACATGATCCTCTACATAGAAAACCCTAAAAAGCCTACCAGAAAATTACTGGAGCTAATCAATGAATATAGTAAAGTTGCAGGATATAAAATTAACACACAGAAATCCCTTGCATTCCTATATGCTAACAATGAGAAAACAGAAAGAGAAATTAAGGAAACAATATCATTCACCATTGCAACAAAAAGAATAAAATACTTAGGAGTATATCTACCTAAAGAAACAAAAGACCTATACATAGAAAACTATAAAACACTGATGAAAGAAATCAAAGAGGACACAAATAGATGGAGAAATATACCGTGTTCATGGATTGGCAGAATCAATATTGTGAAAATGAGTATACGAACGAAAGCAATCTATAGATTCAATGCAATCCCTATCAATCTACCAATGGTATTTTTCACAGAACTAGGACAAATAATTTCACAATTTGTGTGGAAATACAAAAAACCTTGAATAGCCAAAGTAATCTTGAGAAAGAAGAATGGAACTGGAGGAATCAACCTGCCTGAGTTCAGGGTCTACTACAAAGCCACAGTCCTCAAGACAGTATGGTACTGGCACAAAGACAGAAATATAGATCAATGGAACAAAATAGAAAGCCCAGAGATAAATCCACATACCTACGGACACCTTATCTTCGACAAAGGAGGCAAGAATATACAATGGGAAAAAGACAACCTCTTTAACAAGTGGTGCTGGGAAAACTGGTCAACCACTTGTAAAAGAATGAAACTAGAACACTTTCTAATACCATACACAAAAATAAACTCAAAATGGATTAAAAATCTAAATGTAAGACCAGAAACTATAAAACTCCTAGAGGAGAGCATAGGCAAAACACTCCCCAACATAAATCACAGCAGGATCCTCTATGACCCACCTCCCAGAATATTGGAAATAAAAGCAAAAATAAACAAATTGGACACCTGATGAAACTTAAAGGCTTTTGCACAACAAAGGAAACTATAAGCAAGGTGAAAATACAGCCTTCAGAATGGGAGAAAATAATAGCAAATGAAGGAACAGACAAAGGATTAATCTCAAAAATATACAAGCAACTCCTGCAGCTCAATGCCAGAAATATAAATGACCCAATCAAAAAATGGGCCAAAGAACTAAACAGACATTTCTCCAAAGAAGACATACAGATGGCTAACACATACATGAAAAGATGCTCAGCATCACTCATTATCTGAGAAATGCCAAGCAGAACCACAATGAGGTACCATTACACACCAGTCAGAATGGCTGCTATCAAAAAATCTACAAGCAATAAATGCTGGAGAGGGTGTGGAGAAAAGGGAACCCTCTTACACTGCTGGTGGGAATGCAAACTAGTACAACCACTATGGAAAACAGTGTGGAGATTCCTTAAAAAACTGGAATTAGTACTGCCATATGACCCAGCATAATTATATGACCATATAATCCCACTCCTGGGCATACACACCAAGGAAACCAGATCTGAAAGAGACATGTGTACACCAATGTTCATCGCAGCACTGTTTATAATAGCCAGGCCATGGAAGCAACTTAGATGCCCATCAGCAGACAAATGGATAAGGAAGCTGTGGTACATATACACCATGGAATATTACTCAGCCATTAAAAAGAATTCATTTGAATCAGTTCTAATGAGATGCATGAAACTGGAGCCCATTATACAGAGAGAAGTAAGCCAGAAAGATAAAGACCAATACAGTATACTAACGCATATATATGGAATTTAGAAAGATGGTAACGATAACCCTATATGCAAAACAGAAAAAGAGACACAGATGTACAGAACAGACTTTTAGACTCTGTGGGAGAAGGTGAGGGTGGGATGTTCAGAGAGAACAGCATTGAAACAAGTATACTATCAAGGGTGAAACAGATGACCAGCCCAGGTTGGATGCATGAGACAGGTGCTCAGGGCTGGTGCACTGGGAAGACCCAGAGGGATGGGATGGGGAGGGAGGTGGGAGGGGGGATCGGGATGGGGAACACATGTAAATCCATGGCTGATTCATGTCAATGTATGGCAAAAACCACTACAATATTTTAAAGTAATTAGCCTCCAACGAATAAAAATAAATGAAAAAAAATGTTTTCTTCACTTTTTGTGCTTGTCTGTTTGTTATGTATTATTTGTGGAGAAAGCCTTATAAGTCTATTATAGTACAGTATTATATAGCCGATTGTATTACTTGGGTACCTGGTTAAACTTGTTAAACTTAAGAACAAATTGGACTTATGAATGCACTCTTAGAATGGAACTCTAATAAGGGATTTATTGTAATTTATCTTTGAAACCTTTTTATATAAGCCTTAGGGTAACCACAAGACAAAAATCAAGAACAGAATCATGAAACATGAAAAAAGAAAAACTGGAAAAACATTATAGAAACCATCAAACTGAAATGGCAAATAGAATCACAAGGAAAAATAAACAATGGAGTCAGAATAATCAGAAAACAAGACAAAATTGAAGCATTAAGTTCTCATATTACAACTATCCTAAATGTAAATGGATTTAATTCATCAATCAAAAGACACAGAGTGGCTGGATGGATTAAATGATAAAACCAATGATAACTGCCTCCAGGAGACTCTTCTCAGCTCTAAAGATAAATACAGGCTGAAAATGTAGGTATGGAAGATGATACTCCAAGCACAGAGCAGCCAAAAGAAAGCAGCTATAATCATACTCATATCAGATGAAATAGACTTCAAGTCAAAGAATGTAACAAGAGACAAAGATGGAAAATATATAGTAATGAAGAGGACAATCCATAAAGAAATAACATTTATAATATATACGTGCACCTAACACAGGAGCATCAAAATACACATAGTAATTATTAACAGACCTAAATGGAGAAATTGACAGCAACACAATAATAGCAGGAGATTTTAATACCCCATTTACATTAATGGGCAGATCATACAAAGAGAAAGCCCACAAGGGAGCATCAGCTTTAAGTGAAACATTAGATCAGTTATGTATAGTACATAGGAAGACATGTTTGTATACCACTTATCAATAAGTTTACCTGAGGGCACTAGAAGACAGTAGTGTTTTTAACTGAAATGGTATCACCATGTATTAGCAAAATCACTGGGGCTGATTTGGGGATTGAGTGGCATTCTGATTAATTGGAGCTTATCAAGTGAAGTGAAAGTCTCATCTGACAATTTGCAACCCCAGGGACTGTAGTCTGCCAGGCTCCTCTATCCATGGAATTCTCCAGGCAAAAATACAGGAGTGGGTAGCCTTTCCCTTCTCCAGAGGATCTTCCCAACACAGGGATCAAACCCAGGTCTTCCACACTGCAGGCAGATTCTTTACCAGGTAGGCAACAGGGAAGCCCTAATTGGAGTTTATAATTTTGCTAAATGTTGTATCACAAGCACACAGTATTCTTCAGCCTTGAATCTTGGGTACCATTTTCCTTGCTGCCCACATACCAACCACTTCTATGGGAATAATAAATGCTCTACTTCTCTTTCTCCTTCTTGTTAGCTATCCATTGATGCCTTTCATTAGAGGAATTAAATCCCTGCTGGCAAGGGGTGCCCTTAAATATAGTTCCCCAGATTCCAGCTGCTATAATCTGGAAGAGAGGATAAAGGGGGGGGGGTGAAAATAAATGCTGCTACCTCCTTCCCCACAAAATCTAAATGAAAAACAAAGTACAGTTTGCTTTAAGACAATATTGCATTCACAAGAATGATAAATACGGCAGAGTAAGAGCAGACGATTTCAGAAAACCATGTGTTTTCATCCAGCCAATGTAGAAGTCCACAGGGTTCCTGGTGGAGAGTCTGTGGCCAACCTCATATGACCTCTGTTTACACATCCCCAGGAAAATGAAATCTCTGTTTTCTCAAAGTTACATTTACCTTGTTATGCATAACTATCTTCTCCATAGATTTTACATTAATTGACAATAATGGATTTTTCATTGAAGTATAGTTTATTTACTATGTTGTGTTAATTCCTGCTATTAATTCCTGATGACTATTCCTTGTAACTAGCAGAAAACTTCACGAGACTAGCAAAAAGCTTCTGGAAAAATGTGGGCTTGACTGAATGTACTCTCCCTTCACTAAAATCACATATATACTGACCTTGCTCCTGACTCTTTGGAGCAGCTTCTCAGAGCTATCTGAGATGATGTCTCCTGGGCTGCAGTCCTCATTTTGACCCAGATAAAACTTTACTCGTGACTCTCAAGCTGTGCATTAGGGAGACAACACCAGGTGAAATATGAGCAGGTCACAATAGGAAAGATACAGCATTCGACCTTTGGATTCTGAATCAAAGCTATATCATTTGCTAGCTTGAGAATGACAGCCTCCCTTGCATACAAAACCATTGGAACCATTGACCACTATAACATTCTGGCTCTTGAGGGTAAAATGTGTGAATCTGAAACCAAGGAGGTAGAAGCAGTGCCCATTTTACCATTTCATCAATTTACTGACTTGGGGATTTTTAAAATTAATTTATTTTAATTGGAGGCTAATTACTTTACAATGTTGTGGTGGTTTTTGCCATACATTGACGTGAATCAACCATTGGTATACATGTGTTCCGCATCCTGAACCCCCCTCCCACCTCCCTCCCCATTCCATCCCTCAGGGTTATCCTAGTGTATCAGCCTTGAGCACCCTGTCTCATGCATCAAGCCTGGACTGGAGATCTGTTTCACATATGATAATATACATGTTTCAATGCTATTCTCTCAAATCATCCCACCCTCGCCTTCTCACAGAGTCCAAAAGCCTGTTCTTTATATCTGTGTCTCTTTTGCTGTCTCGCATATAGGGTCATTGTTACCATCTTTCTAAATTCCATATATATGTGTTAGTATACTGTATTGGTGTTTTTCTTTCTGACTTACTTAAGTCTGTATAATAGGCTCCAGTTTCATCCACCTCATTAGAACTGATTCAAATGCTTTCTTTTTTAATAGCTGAGTAATATTCCATTGTGTATATGTACCACAGCTTTCTTATCCATTTGTCTGCTGATGAACATTTAGACTGCTTCCATGTCCTGGCTATTGTAAACAGTGCTGCAATGAACATTGGGGTACACGTGTCTGTTTCAGATCTGGTTTCCTTGGTGTGTATGCCCAGGAGTGGGATTGCTGGGTCATATGGCAGTTCTATTTCCAGATTTTTAAGGAATCTCCACACTGTTCTCCACAGTGGCTGTACTAGTTTACATTCCCACCAGCAGCATAAGAGGGTTCCCTTTTCTCCACACCCTCTCCAATATTTATTGTTTGTAGACTTTTTGATAGCAGCCATTCTGCCTGGCGTGAAGTGGTACCTCATTGTGGTTTTGATTTGCATTTCTCAGATAATGAGTGATGTTGAGCATCTTTTCATGTATGTGTTAGCCATCTGTATGTCTTCTTTGGAGAAATGTCTGTTTAGTTCTTTGGCCCAGTTTTTGATTGGGTCATTTATTTTGACTTGGGGATTTTTGTGTCTCCAAAAATCACAAGTTTTAGCTCTACTGTAACAGAGGTTCTGTTTCTCTAGATGGGGGAGTTGTGGAATGCTTCTACAAGGGAACCCAGGAAGAGGTCCACTAAACCTAGTTCACTTTGTATATCTCATGACAATAGGCTAGCATGCAAAAAACAGTTAGCATACATAAGCAATAATAATTGGCCTTTTAAGCACAAGGAGATAAGGCTTCTATGATATAACAAAGGAAGTAAGAAATATATCTGAAACTAATAGGATTCATTAGGATGTTCCTCATTATTTCCATGGTAATAATGTTGTAAATTAAATTACAGCAGTCATGCTCATGATCTGTTAAGGACTTGGTGACTAGGGACTCGGAGCTCTCAGGTATGAAGGTCTATGTTAATTTAAAGGGCAAGCAAATTAAGCCAGCAGTTGTGCTGGCCAAGGATGAAGGAAAAATCTAATATGGATGATCATGGAAAGACATGATGTAACATTTATTTGACCAAGAGACCAATGACAGCAGCATGAAACATAGTTTACATATTTATCTTCCTACTGTAAGTCTGGTTTATTTATTTTTTTAAACATGGCCAACCATTACATTGAAGAATAAGTAATAGGCAGGTTGCACTTACTTGCACTGTGGTAGGCAAGTAAATATAAGTAGTGTGATGGATGAATTGAAGACACCAGTAGAACCCCACAAATTTTACCTTGGTATTCAACCTAACTGGCATCCTATGGATTCTTTACTGCAAAAATCCTGCAGACTCTGCCAGAGCACTATCTTCTGGCTGTGGGGGTACATTTCTCATGCACAGGACAAGCCAGAAATGCTGGAGATTAACTATTTTTATGAGTAATCTTCAGTCAATGTTGGGTGGAGACTTGCTATATACATACTCTGTCTTATTTTCCTCTTGGTTTGAATAACTCTGAAGGGTGTTCTAGCCTACCACCCAGAAGTCCACAGTGAGACTGAATTTCAGTTTCCTAGAATGGTAACTGGCTTGATGAAGCACAGTTCTCACTATGTCACTTTCTCTCCACCTGACTGGTGTTTCATAGAATCAACATTCAAATAAGCTAATCATCTTCAAATCCTTGCTTACAGGTCTACTTCTGACTAATTCAAATCAGACACTGAATTTTCTTCTACTACCTAGTTCATTTCTTCAAAAATTCACAATTTCTTAATGGTTTCAAAACAGAGCTTTAATGATTATAACATGTGGTATAGTCAGAAGAAATTCAAAACTTTTGTCCATATTTATATGCACAATAGGTGCTTCCCAGGTGGCTCAGTGATAAAGAATGTGCTTGTCAATGTAGGAGACTCGCGTTCGATCCCTGGGTTGGGAAGATCCCCTGGAGGAGGGAATGGTAACCCACTCCAGTATTCCTGCCTGGAAAAATCCCATGGACAGAGGAGTCTGGTGGACTACAGTCCATGGGGTCACAAAGGGTGAGACACAGCTGTGCGACCAAGCATGCCCATGTACATAGTAATAATATGGCTTCCTGGTGGCTCAGTGGTAAAGAATCCTCCTGCCAATGCAGGCGACTCAGGAGACTCGAGTTCCATCCCTGGCTCGGGAAGATCTCCTGGAGAAGGGAATGGCAACCCATTCCAGTAATCTTGCCTGGGAAATCCCATGGACAGAGGAGCCTGACAAGCTACAGTCCAGAGGGTCACAAAGAGTTGGACATGGCTGGGCAACAGAGTGCTCACGCGCACACGCGTGCGCACACACACACAGACACACACACACACATACACTAATATGAAGGTTCTTCTGTGAATCAATCCTTTATCTAAACTTACATGGGTTTCTGCATGAGGAATGTCTTTCACATCAAAATAACTGATTTATCAGAAGTTCATCAAGGACTTTTTCACCAAGGTAAAGTAACCCATTTCTCCTAGGTCCTCTTTCTTTAATTAAAATACCCTGGACATAACACAACAAAGAACCATAGAAAGATTCTGGAAGAGTAGAAAGAAGGCAGTGGACTGCCTAGGGACAGTCTTGATGAACAGCATGCCAGTCCTTTCCCTGGGTTTCCTTATTGCCTCTCATATTTCCCAGACAGGGTGCAGCAGAATCCTCCAGCATAGAATCGCCAATAGGTAAATTTTTAAAAATATTTCAAGGAAAAAATAAAAAACCTGTGCCCCCTAGCCAAAAGACTGAGAAGACAGTGGCCTAATAGAAAATGAATTTTTGTCAGTACCAATCTTACTCCAACTGAATGCCAAAGGAAAAACCACACCTTCTTCATCAAAGTTGAGCAGTGATTTGTGCTTCCCCACATATTCATGATAAAAAATAAACATAAATAAATTCTCAGCAAGCTAGTAGCAGAAAGAAACCATCTCAACTTGACAAAAAAAATCTATGAAAAAGATGGAGGTGACACCATACTTAATGCTAAAAGACTAAATGCTTCCTCTCTGAGATAGAGAACATGACAACTCTGGAAGTTCTAGCCACTGCAGTAAGGCAAGAAAAAGAAGTAAAATGCATAAAGACTGGAAAGAAAGAGAGAAAACAGTTTCTGTTGGGAAATTATATGAATATCTACATAGACAACCCTAAGCAAACTACAAAAGTATTACTGGAACTAATAAGTGATTTCAGCATGGTCACAGGGTGCAAGATCAACACACAGAAGAAAAACTATATATTTGTATAATAACAATAAAATTGTGGAAACAAAGTAAAACACATTGCCATTTATAATATCTCCAAAGGAAATAAAATGCTTAGGTATAAATATAACAAAATATGTACATAATCTATGTGTGGAAAACTAGACTACTGTGATGAAAGAAATCAAAGAAGCCTAAATAAATGAGGAAACATACAGTGTTTATGAATTAGGAGATTCAACATAGTAATGATATAGGATCTTTCTAAATTGATCAACAGGTTTCAGGCAGTTTTCAACAAAATCTCAGAAAAGTTTTTGTAGACATAGACAAACTTACTCTAAAAATTATATTGAAAGGCCTGGGTCATATAATAAGTTTTTTAATCTTGAAAAATAAAGAAAATAGGAGTGATTATTCAGTATTAATTTTTATTGTGTAGGTACAGAAATCAAGACAGTGTGATATTTGTAGAGACATAAACACACAGATTGGTGGAACAGAATAGATAAACCAGAAATAGACCTTTAACAATAAGCCCAACTGATTTTTGACAAAGATATATAAGTAGTTCAATGGAGGAAGGATAATTTTTCAACAAATGGTAATGGATCAATTAGACATTCACAGGCAAAAGAAAACTTCAGTCTAAGCCTGACAGCTTATACAAATACTAACTCAAAATGGATTACAAACTTAAAACACAAAAATAATTTTTTTAGGAAATAAAAGAGGAAATTTTTTGGAATCTAGGGCTAAGCAGCTCTTAGGCTTGATATCAAATATATGATCTATAAGATGAAAAACTGGTGAATTAGACCACATCAAATCTGTGAAGACTGGTAGAAATGGCTGTTTTATCTAATGCACAGAAACCAGTATAGAGAACTCACAGGAGTTCCCTACCTTTAGATCAGGCTCAAAAATTACCCATCTAATTTCTACTTTGGAGAAAGGAGTGACATAGACATACCTGTCCTTGGAAAACCATAATCCAGGACTGCTTATAATCAAACCATTCCCAAACTTAAAAATCTAAATCACAGAACACTCTTTTGACAGTCTAAAATTCTTCCTAATGAGATTACACCTTAAATATAATTTTTTTCCTCAGAACAAACTAAAAGGAAGATATGCCCTCAAGTCAGACATACTAAAATTCCAGTGTAGATCATGCACATGCAGTATCAGATGTGACTGAACCTAATTTCCACTAGGGCCTATTGTCTTCTGATGGGAGTCACTTCCTCAGTGAACCTGTAAACACAATAACTGACTCCATTTTAATCCACTTTTTAATTATTAATGCACTCATTTTCCTTTTACAGTTTTCTAAGTATGAGTTCTATTAGTTTTTGCTACCTAAAATGTCAACCAGAATTTACTTTAACATGGAAGACATGTTAAGGGAAGCAGCTCCCACACCTTCAGGTCACACTAGAGAAAATATCTCTTAGTTGCGAAGAAAGTGTTTACTACTGGGATCATCTACCTTTCAACAAATGGTTGAATCCAGAACTTGGCAACATCAGTTAGAGAAAAATAAGTGCACAGGTTTAAACTTGCTTACCTTAATTCTCTTATCTCTCCTGTAATAGGGCAGGGGGCCACCCAGGATTGTAGACCAAAGGTTCCCACCAGAGAATGCAGTTCCATGCATTTTCTTAATTGTTCCCCTTTGATCTTCAGGTTTTAAAAAGTTTTTCCAACCATATGAACTAGACTTATTTAGTAATTACATATGTCATTAACATTACCATTTTTTATTTCCTTTTCAGCCAGGGTAGATTTTAACCAAACATCCAGAATTATTATGCTAGGAAATCCCATAAAACACTCTCCCAGTTGCTGCTGTAAGTAATAAAGTTACGGAAATATGAAAAAAATGTGCTTTTGTCTGTGTTTTAAGAAGTTAAAGAAAATTTTATTAGTAATGTTTGACACAGCCAAAGTTGATAAACTGAAGAGCTCATCTTAACCACCTGGAAATACACTGATTTGTTACTACACTAATATCAACAGACCCAGAGAAGAGCCAGTGAGCATATAGCAGATTCATTTACATAAACAAATTCAGTTAATGAAACAACATTAATTTGTATTATGACTTTTCATAGTTTTCAGAAACAAATTTCTTTCTTAAAATTCAAACCTGAATATCTAATGGTAAAGAACAGTTCTATCTATTTTTCATAGGTATCAGAAAATTAAAGCATCAGAATATATCATGAATGACATTTATTAAATCTGATTGGCAACACTTTAATTATTACCTTAAAGATATTGTATCTTATAATTTATGTAAAATAGTTGCTCCATAAATGTTGTTTGAATTGAATTCGTATAAGACCAATCAGTAGAAAATCAAGCAAGATATCATCAGTGCAACATGGAGAACAAATGAAATTTTCAAATAAAGGAACAAGCCTTCACAGGTGGCCCAGTGGGAAAGAATCTGCATGCCAATGCAGGAGACTCGGGAGACACAGGTTTGATCCCTGGGTTGGGAAGCCATGGAGGAGGAAATGGCAACTTACTCCAGTATTCTTGCCCAGGAAATCCCAGGGACAGACGAGCCTGGTGGGCTACAGTCCATGGGGTCACAAACAGCATGACTGAGCAGCTGAGCACAGGCACAAGATGGAATTGCAAGATAAAGACAGGCCCCATCCGGCTGGAAAGTAGCACAAGCTAGGTCGTCATGTGGATGGCTTCTCTAGAATAGATTTTGCCAATGGTAGGAAACTGACTAGAGGGTCAAGAGAATCAATTTAGCCTCCAAACTCTATTTCTGAAACCTCACCCTAGACAGTGTGTCCCTCAGAGCCTGGTGGACTTGCTTGTTCCGTAGAGTATAAATGACAGGGTTCAGCAGTGGGGTCACCACCATGTTCACAAGGGCAGCCTCCCTGTTGGAGTCCAGCCTGTTCACCTGCTTTGGTTTCAGGTAAATAAACACACAGCTGCCGTACATCAGAGAGAGGACAATGAGGTGAGAGGAGCAGGTGGAGAAAGCTTTCTGTCGCTCCTTGGCTGATGGCAGTCGCAGGACTGTGACTACTATGTTGCTGTATGCAATGATGGTTACAATGAGGGATAGTAGAATGACAAATGAAGTAACAAAGAAGAAATAGATTTCAACAAATCTGGTGTCAGAGCAGGAGAGATGAATTAAGGCGATAAGGTCACAGAAGAAATGAGAAAGGACATTAGGGCCACAGAACAGTAACTGGGACACCTTGAGCATCAGACAAGTGAGTAAGATGAAGGACAAAGAATAGCACAAGGAAATCAGGAGGAAACTAACCTTCAGGTTCATGATGGATGCATAGTGCAGAGGCTTGCAAATGGCCAGGTATCGATCCAATGACATCACAGCCATGAGAAAGAAAATCACTGCACCAAAAATTAAAAAGAAAAAGGCTTGTGTGAGACAAGCAGGAAAGGCAATTGTTTGCCTTCCTGAAAGGAAGATGGACAGCAGTTTAGGAATAACTGTAGTGATGAAACAGCATTCACAGAAGGAGAAAGCACTCAGTAAAACATACATTGGCGTCTGGAGGCGATGGTCAGCCCAGGTGATGATGATTATGACCATGTTTCCCATGATAGAGGCCAGGTATGCCAGCAGGTGCACCAGGAAGAGGAGGTTCCCCAAGTGCTGGACAGCAGGAAATGCCTCCAGAATGAACTCCTGAATGGTAGACTCATTTTTTACCTCCGTGTTTATCTCTGTTTCTCTGTTTTTCATCATTCTCTGCCTAATCTGTGAATCAGGAAATACTATCACTGAAGAATAAAGAATTTAAATGATAGCAACTTTAAAAAAAACAAAAATAAAATAAAAAACAAAAACACTGCTTTCAGGTATATTTGTGAATGAGGGATCATTTTATATTTTGAAAATATTTTGCAATAAATGACAAACATTTTACTATTATAACATTATTATACTAATTATAACAGTTATTTTTAAATTGTAAAATTAAAGATTTGTTTTTATTTTTTATAACAATTTTTAATGTGTCACCTAACTTTTTTGGAAAATAATATCTGTGAATAATAGTCCACAAGGTAAACAATACAAAACAAAAATGACTGCAGACACATACACAACAAACAGTTAAAAGTGAAGGCTGTCACAGTCATCAAGACAGTATGGTACTGGCACAAAGACAGAAATATAGATCAATGGAACAGAATAGAAAGCCCAGAGATAAATCCACGTACCTACGGACACCTTATCTTTGACAAAGGAGGCAAGAATATACAATGGGAAAAAGACAACCTCTTTAACAAGTGGTGCTGGGAAAACTGGTCAACCACTTGTAAAAGAACGAAACTAGAACACTTTCTAACACCATACACAAAAATAAACTCAAAATGGATTAAAGATCTAAATGTAAGACCAGAAACTATAAAACTCCTAGAGGAGAACATAGGCAAAATACTCTCTGACATAAATCACAGCAGGATCCTCTATGACCCACCTCCCAGAATATTGGAAATAAAAGCAAAAAAATAAAATAAAAGCAAAAATAAACAAATGGGATGTAATGAAACTTAAAGGTTTTTGCACAACAAAGGAAACTATAAGCAAGGTGAAAAGACAGCCTTCAGAATGGGAGAAAATAATAGCAAATGAAGAAACAGACAAAGGATTAATCTCAAAAATATACAAGCAACTCCTGCAGCTCAATTCCAGAAAAGTAAATGACACAATCAAAAAATGGGCCAAAGATCTAAACAGACATTTCTCCAAAGAAGACATATAAATGGCTAACAAGCACATGAAAGGATGCTCAACATCACTCATTATTAGAGAAATGCAAATCAAAACATCAATGAGGTACAATTACACGCCAGTCAGAATGGCTTCAATCCAAAAGTCTACAAGCAATAAATGCTGGAGAGGGTGTGGAGAAAAGGGAACCCTCTTACACTGTTGGTGGGAATGCCAACTAGTACAGCCGCTATGGAGAATAGTGTGGAGATTCCTTAAAAAATTGGAAATAGAACTGCCATATGACCCAGCAATCCCACTCGTGGGCATACACACCAAGGAAACCAGATCTGAAAGAGACATGTGTACACCAATGTTCATCGCAGCACTGTTTATAATAGCCAGGACATGCAAGTAACCTAGATGCCCATCAGCAGACAAATGGATAAGGAAGCTGTGGTACATATACACCATGGAATATTACTCAGCCATTAAAAAGAATTCATTTGAATCAGTTCTAATGAGATGCATGAAACTGGAGCCCATTATATAGAGAGAAGTAAGCCAGAAAGATAAAGACCAATACAGTATACTAACACATATATATGGAATTTAAAAGGATGGTAATGATAACCCTATATGCAAAACAGAAAAAGAGACACAGATGTACAGAACAGACTTTTGGACTCTGTGGGAGAAGGTGAGGGTGGGATGTTCTGAGAGAACAGCATTGAAACAAGTATACTATCAAGGGTGAAACAGATGACCAGCCCAGGTTGGATGCATGAGACAGGTGCTCAGGGCTGGTGCACTGGGAAGACCCAGAGGGATGGGATGGGGAGGGAGGTGGGAGGGGGGATCGGGATGGGGAACACATGTAAATCCATGGCTGATTCATGTCAATGTATGGCAAAAACCACTACAATATTTTAAAGTAATTAGCCTCCAACGAATAAAAATAAATGGAAATAAATAAATAATTAATTAAACATGTGTCATAGGCTTAAAAAAGAAAGAGTGAAGGTTGTCATCCTGCAGAAAATATTTTTCATGGGGTCACAGTGGTAATTTCTATGTTTCAGTGATGCCATGCAATGTAGGAAGCCTTCTAACTTTAACCCTTTGGTAATAGAAGGTGTGAAAGAGCGGTTTTTTATTACCAGGTTCCAAATCAGGTATTTTCCTGAAGTCTGTTCAGCCTGAGTTATTTCTTCAAGACCTGTGTGTGCTAGTGACAAAGAACCCATCTGCCAAAGCAGGAGAGGTAAGAGATGCAGGTTCGATTCCTGGGTCAAGAAGATTCCCTGGAGAAAGGCACAACAATCTACTCCAGTATTCTTGCCTGGAGAAGCCCATGGACAGAGGAGGTGGGGGGGGGGGTGGGCTAGAGTCAGTAAGGTCACAAAGAGTCAGACATGACTAAAGTAACATTGCACACATACACACACCGACACTACCAGTGTGAACAGTAAAGCTAGTATATTATAGTATTATAACCACACAGTCTATGGGTTTAAGAGAAAACATACCTAAAACTGGAGGTGGGGGGAAATGGTTTCATGACTTGGTTGTTCAAATTCAATGAATACACATTTAATGGGTGGATCAAATTCCCTCACACTATATCAACCTAGCAGAATGGTAGCGCTTCATTCTGCTACCCAATTATTTCATAGATTACTCTTCAATCTTCCTTTCTCGGGGAATAATTTTTTACATTGGAAGTATTTGGTGTGTCATAGTTAAACCTGTATTTCCATTGCAATCACTAGAGGACCATTCTTTTTTTCTCTAAAAAAAAAAAAAATGCCAATGCCTAACTAGAAGCCAAGTATATTGAAACAATCTTTGGGGAAGAGATCTGGGCATCTCCTGCAAGTCAGTGCTCTAGTAAATAAGAAATCATAATTTGATTGTATTTTATTTAATTCCTTTTGGCCAAACTATTACTTTGCCTATGTATGATCCACATTAGAAGCTTAAACATAATAAGGCTCTGGTTAAAACATCTGACCTTTTAGATTGCAAGTTAGTCCCATGGTCAAGTACTTACCATGAAGAAACAGTGTTCCTTTAACAATGTGCTTCTTTCTCTTCTTAAAACAAACCAGGATCTTTCTCCTAGGTTAACAGAAAGGGAGGAAAACACTTAGTTGAGATACACATTTCATTGACCTAATAAAAAAATTAATGGATGCCTTATGTCCTAAATTAGTATGAAATTGTTAAGGTTCAATTTTAAAAAAAGAAAATCTTCAAACTCTGGAGGATTAACGGGCACAGTTTTTTCCATGGCAATCTAACTGATAAATCCTGGACCATTAAGACAACACAAGATGCCCCAATCATGTACTAGCACTTTCTGTGTTGCTGTTTGGAATACCTGGACATAATTATTACCATTCTACAGTGCATCATGAACAACAAATGTGGTTGGTTGTGTATCTATCGCAGAAGAGAGTCAAAAAGAAGAGACAATAAAGGTCAATTCCCTTATTTAATGACCCTGTTATCAGTCACTTTTCCATCAACCAGTCACCCCAACTCATATAGGGAAGGATCACAGCAGTCATAAGCGAGAACACATTCAAATGCCCTTATGATATAATTATCACAGGCTTATTTACCATCACCAGTGAGGACGCATTGGGTCCAATGGATGCATCTTTGGAGTTTTCAAATTCATTAGAAGAGGGTTTTTTTTTAATGGAATAAGAACTAAAATCACAACAGAGTCCAAGAGGACATTTAATTGCTTCATATTTGGAAAGGGGAGATTCCAGGTGGCATATATCATAATTGCCCTTTCACTGCATATGGTAAAATACTATCATTCTCAATAGGCTACACAGTCCTCTGTGAACGTCTTCAAAGGCAGATTTTGCACAACTGCCCTGTTGTTGTTTAGTCACTAAGTTGTGTCGACTCTTCTGTGACCCCATAGACTATAGTCTGCCAGGCTCCTCTGTCCATGGGATTTCTCATGGACAAGAATACGGGAGTGGGTTGTCATTTTCTTCTCCAGGGGATCTTCCTGACCCAGGGAATTGTAAAATTTATCAAATAGAGTTACAAAATTTAAAAATCACAAATTACATGTATTAAGAAAGGCTTAAACAACAGAAACTCTTATTTACTTTTGAATTACTTTGCCTTTGTCTTTTTAACCTAATATTTTCTTTATTGAATTATTACTTGCATTCTATAAAATATGCAAAATTTAATTGTACAGATCAATAATTTGTGTATGTAACAGTCATGTAACGTCTATTGAAATCAAGCGATGACATTTTTCCATCTCATTTCATGTTTGCTTTTTCCCTTTTTGAATCAATAACCCACACCAAAGAAATACACTGATTTCAATCATGAAAATTTACTTTTGCCAGTTTATTGAAAATCATAGAAATCCAAAATAGCATGCATTCCTTTGTCTGCCTTTTTTCCTCAACATGTCTGTAGGAATTATCCATGCTGCTTCAGGTGAATGATTTATTCTTTTACGCTGTTTTGTAGTAGTCCATTGTATAGGTACCCCACAGCTTTCCATTCCTCCACTGAAGGTCATTTCACTGAAGGTTATTTCCATCCTTTCTAGTTCAGGGCTACCATGAATAAAGCTGCTATGAATATTCTTGTAAAATCTTTTTGAAGATATAGCATTTATTTCTCCTGAGTATATAACTTGGAGTAAAAGTATTGAATTAATTATAAGACAGGCCTTAACACTACAAAACTGTAAAACACTTTCCAAAACTGGATTTAAGCTCTCAGCAGCAATGCATGAGAATTCAAGGTGCTCCACTTTCTCACCAACACTTAGTCTCTAAGTCATTTAATTGGTACATTTCTGTAAATTCATTCAGCCTCTATGGAAAACAATACGGAGGTGCCTTAAAAAACTAAAAATAGAACTAACATATGTTAGAGCAATTGACCTCTGATTATATAACCAAAGTAAATGAAAACAGAATATGGGAGACATATTGGCACTCCTATGTTTATTGCAGCATTATTCCAAATAGCCATCACATAGATTCAACCTAAATTTCTGCTAGGGATGAACTGGTAAAGAAGATGTGAAATATATGTATATACATGCATATACAATGGAATATTATTCAATTACGGGAAAATGGAAATCCTGTCATTTGTGCCAACATTGATGGATGACCTTCATGGCATTATGCCAGGTCAGAGAAAGACAAATGATGTTTATTACTTACATGTAGAATCTAAAAAAGGTAAAATCTATGGCTGATTCATATCAATGTGTGACAAAACCCACTGAAATGTTGTGAAGTAATTAGCCTCCAACTAATAAAAAATAAAAAAAAAATAAAATAAAAAAGGTAAACTCACAAAATTAGAGTAAAATAGTGGTTGCTGAGGGGTAGGGGAATGAATGTAGGAGAGATTTTGTTTAAGGGCTCAAACTTGCAACTAGTAGATAAATAAGTCCTGGAAATCTAACATATTGATTATAAAAGGCAATATTGCATTATAAATATCAAACTTGCTAAGAGATTATATCTCATTTATTCTGACCAAAAGAAAAGAAATGATTACATGACATGATCAAGATCTTATTTAATGCTACAATGCTAATCATATTGCATTCATACATGTACATATCAACACGACCACATTAAGCATATATAATGTCAAGTATAGTTCAACTTTTAAAAACTGGAGACATTCTAGTAGTATTTCGATTTACATTTTCCTAATGACTACTTATGATGACACTTTTTTTAATATACTTGTGACAAATAGAAATCCTTTTTTGTGAAGTGCCTGTTAAAAAGTCTTGCTCATTTTTAATTGTCAAGGCTTTTATTCATTTTGTTTTGCCTTTTTACCCCAAAGATTATCTATTCTACATATTTGTCATGACAGGACTGAGAATATTTTACCCCAGTTGTGAATTGCTTTTTTTTAAACAAAAAAATCTTTAATTGTACAAGTTTGCCTGATTCCACTCTTAATGCTACTTTCTGCCAATGACTGAAAATTGCTTTTCTAATACATCAGCTTTTGATATCAGAAGGCAAAATGAAACATTACAGCTTTGTGTGATTTTCAATAGAGAAATCATACGAGTTTTTTTTAAAAAAGACAAATAAAGAGTATATCCAAAGCAGTGATGAAAGGGAAGGAGCAATGAGAAATTCCAGGAGGTTAAATCCTTGAAGATTAAAATGTTCAATTTTCTAGAGCAGCAATTTCAAGTAGATCTTTGTAGTTGTATGTTGCATGTGTGCTCAGTCGCCCCCAGCTCTTTGCAACCCCCTAGACTATAGCCTGCCAAGTTCTTCTATCCATAGGATTTCTCAGGTAAGAATCCTGGAGTGGATTGCCAGTTCCTACTCCAGGGGATCTTTCTGACTCAGGGATGGAACCCACATCTCTGGCATCTCCTGCATGGGCAGGGGGACTTTTTACCACTGCACCACCTATGAGCCTTAAAGTTGTACAGGAAGGTTTTAAGTTGCCAAGCAAAGTATTTTTTACAAAACTCTTGCTAATTTCTAGTTTTTGTACATTTTTAATAGTGAATGTGAACTCTATAGGGCTTCCTAGGTGCCTGCAATGCAGAAGACACGGTTGGATCCCTAGGTCAGGAAGATCCCTTAGAGAAGGAAATGGCAACCCACTCCAGTATTCTTGCCTGGAGAATTCCATGGACAGAGGAATTTGATGGGCTACAGTCCATGGGGTTGCAAAGAGTCAGACACCACTTAGCAACTGAGCACTCACTCTAGAATATCAGATATTAAAATTATTTTTAAACTAGTGGGTCTGAACTGCTTCCATTCCTTTCAAGTATGCTCTCTCCCCCAACCAACACAAGCATTCATAACCTACTGCAGAGCTGCATCCTGAAGCAGGCGGGGCCAGAGCAGTTGCTACACTCAGGTTAGGGTGCATTCCAGGGTGACCGGGTAAAACAGGCCAGCCACCCATGCAGTTTCAATCTGCTCTCTCCACCCTGTTTTGTGTGTGTGCAAGCATGTGCTCACTCCTCATGAGTGAAGCCCAGCCTTCGCACACCACTCCTTTTAGTCTCACCAGTCCTCTTTCCACCCGGGGTACCCATCTTCACTGTGTCAGACCCCAGGCCAGCGACACTCAATGTAGCTTGAACTCCTAGCCCCCCAGAGAGGTCCTCTGCCCTTGTAATCTCCCTTCTTCACTGAGTCCCCTTCCAGAGGCACAGATCCCAACCTGATGTTTAGCTTCCCTCCCAGTGAAACACCATGTGGTTCTATCTAACAGCCTTGATTCTGCAGCAGTCTTTCTCTCAGTCTCCAGCTATTGGCAGTTTTCAGTGAGAATTGTTCTGCATGTACATGCATTTTTGACTGATTCGTGGAGGGAGGTAAAGTTTTGCATTCTCCTACTCTGCCATCTTGATCGTGCTCCCCACACTTCATTGTTGATTTTTTTTCCTTGTTGATTTTTGTCATTAAAAATATTTATGCAAAGATGTTGCATTTCAAAGCAAACACAAGGTTCATAAGAAAACATTTAATTGTACCTTTTCTCACGTAGTGTTATGTGGTATTTTGTACACTCTAGGGTAATTATGACTAATTTTCTTTGAAGGTGTTACAAGGACAATATAGATTTGGGAGGGCATATTTTACACAATTTTCATTACAGTTCATGCAATTCATTCATTGGTAATTTGACACTTTTATGTTTTCTACAACAACCAGTGCACTTCCTCAGACACATATACATTTGGCATCTACCCAACTGAATTCTAAGGGTTGAGTTTCCAAAATATACAAATAGCTCATACAGCTCAATATCAAAAAGACAGACCACCCAATCAATAAATTGGCAGAAGACCTAAAACACATTTCTCCAAAGAAGACATCCAGATAGCTAACAGGCACATGAAAAGATGCTCAACATCACTTATTAAAAGACAAATACACATCAAAACTGCAATAACGTAGAACCAGTCAGAATGGCCATCATCAAAAGTCTACAAATCTTTGAGACTGGGTTCCCAAGTGCCTGAAACGGGAAATAGGTAGATAGTTAGACATGAACAGGGTATCAAAGGGGGCCAAAGAATTGGCCCTAAAAATAAAGAGGGGGAAGAATGTGGTGAGCCAATGACAAAAGAGCAGATAAAACCAAGGAGGGTCCTGGAATGCAGGAACAGAAAAACCATCCCTTATGGTCCTTCCATCCCCATGCTGTAACTATCAATGAAAGAGTATAAACTGTCTCCCCTCCTACCCTGTAGGGAGAAGGTATTTGAGAAGGTATTTGCCCTACTCTGCCCCCACCCAGTATACATGCCTCATCCATTTAGCAAATGACCCGCAAGACCCCTATCCCACTTCTTGCACCCTGGGTATAAAAGTGGGCTAAGGACCCCTGTTCAACATCGGTTTTCCCTTGAGCTGCTGCTGTTCTAACTGTGTCTCCCACTTTAATAAACTTTTTTTCCCTCTCAAAAAATATTCTACAAATAATATATGCTAGAGAGAGTGTGGAGAAAAGGAATCCTCCTATACTGTTGGTGAGAATGTAAACTGGTAAAGCCACTATAGAGAACAGTATAGAGGTTCCTTAAAAAACTAAAAATAAAGTTGCCATATAATCCATCAATCCCATCCCCAGGCATATACCTGGAAAAGACAAAAACTCTAATTTGAAAACATACATGCACTCCAGTGTTCGCAGCAGTACTCTCTGCAATAGCCAAGACATGGAAGAAATCTAAGTGTCTATCAATAGATAAACAAATAAAGAAAATATGGTGTATGTGTGTGTGATGAAATATTATTCAGCCACAAAAAGATTGAAATAATGCTATTTGTAGCAATGTGGATGGACCTACTTCAAACTAAATGAATTAAGTGAGACAGAGAAAAACAAATAACTATAATATCACTTAAGTATGGAAACATAAAAATTTATACAAATGAACTTATTTACAAAACAGAAACAGACTCACAGGCATAGAAAACAAACTTATGACTACACTTAATTTATGAAAAGTGAGGGAATTAGGAGTTTAGGATTAACAGATTTATACTACTACATATAAAATAGATAAACAACAAGGTCCAACTATATGGTAAAAGTAACTATATTCAGTAACTTCTAATAACCTATAATCAGTCCTGAATATTCATTGGGAAGACTGAGGCTGAAGCTGAAGTTCCAAAACTTTGCCACCTGATAGGAAGAATGAATTCATTGGAAAAGACCCTGATACTGGGAAAGACTGAAGGCAGGAGGAGAAGGGGATGGCAGAGGATTAGATGGTTGGATGGCATCACCGAGTCAATGGACATGAGTTTGAGCAAGCTCTGGGAATTGGAGATGAACAGGGAAGCCTGACATGCTGCAATTCACGGGGTCACAATGAGTCACACACGACTAAGTGACTGAACTGAACTGAACTGAACCTATAATGGAAAAGAATCTGAATATATATATGTCTGAATCACTTTGCTGTACACCAGAAACTGACACAACATTATGATTCCACTATACTTCACTTAAAACAAAGAGGAACTAGTCAACATTTTTCCAAATAGACATACAAATAAATAGTCAGTACATGAAAATGTGCTCAGAATCATTAATGGAAATAATTCAAACATCATTAAGAGAAATGCAAATCAGAACCACAGTGAGCTTCCAAGACAGTGTGACTTCTTTATCTTGATGTTTTCATTCTGCACACGGTCTCCCTCAGAGCCTGGTGGACCTGCTTGTTCCGTAGAGTGTAGATGACAGGGTTCAGTAGGGGGGTCACAACCATGTTCACAAGGGCAGCCTCCTTGTTGGAGTCCAGCCTGTTCACCTGCTTTGGTTTCATGTATATAAAGGCACTGCTGCCATACATCAGAGAGAGGACAATGAGGTGAGAGGAGCAGGTGGAGAAAGCTTTCTGTCGCTCTTTGGCTGATGGGAGTCCAATGATTGTGACGACTATGTTGCTGTATGCAGTGATGGTTATGATGAGGGATGCCAAAAGGACACACAAAGCAAGGACAAAGAGCAATGTCTCAACAGACCTGGTGTCAGAGCAGGAGAGATGGATCAGGGGGCTGAGGTTACAGAAGAAGTGATGTATGACATGGGGGCCACAGAAGGATAACTGGGACAACTTCACCACAAGACCAGACATAACAGTGAACCCCAAAGCACAGCAGGCTGTGACCAGGAGACAGCAAGTCCTCAGATTCATGACAGTTGCGTAATGAAGAGGCTTGCAAATGGCCAGGTACCGATCCAGAGACATCACTGCTATGAGGAGGAACCCTGCTGCTCCCAGAAATACAAAAACAAAGGCTTGTATGAAACAGGCAACAAAGGAAATCGTTTGCTTGCCTAAAAGAAAGATGACCAGCAACTTAGGAATAATAGCACTTATGAGACAAGACTCAGTGAAGGAGAAAATGCTGAGGAAAAAGTACATAGGTGTCTGTAGCCTGGAGTCAGCACAGGTGATGGCGACTATGACAGCATTACCTGCAATGGATGCCAGGTATGCCAGCAGGTGCACCAGAAAGAGGATCTTTCCCAGCTGCTGGGCAGCAGGAAAGCCCTCCAAGGTGAATTCTTGGACACTTGTCCCATTCTTCATTTCCAGAGGCTTTTTTCCCCACAGTATCCTCACCTGCTGCTCTTAATCTAGAATGAAGATGTTACAACAAGCAAAAAGAGTCTTAGGGGAGCATGAGATCAAGTTATCTGACTCCTCCACAAGGTAGCTGGCCAGATAGCAGACTCTTGCTGAGTTAGTTCTTGAACTAGTAGGACTTGAGTTCAATACTATGTCAACACTGAGTTCTAATCCTGGAGACATGGGTCATCTTTGAAAAGTTAGTTAAATTTCCTAAATTTCACTTTCATCATCTGTAAAATGAAGATGTAAGGATCTATTTGTTCATGTTCCTGTGAGGATGAAGTAAAATAAGCATGTAACTCACTTGACATGTCATGTCAGTGTTTTCTTTGTGTTCCTCGAAGTCTAATTATAATATTAGGGTCATTAATATACTCTTAAATACAGCATGACCAGTAGACAGAGTTATTTACATTTGCACATTTATAAAATAAATCATTGTGTTTTATATTATTATCAGCTTGTAAGTAAACTTAACAGTGATATTATTAATATTCCTTTTGAATATCCATTTGAAAATATACTATATACTATACATATACATATATACTATATACATATATAGTATATAAAATATACTATAAAATAAATTCTGTGGTCCAAATCATCACCATCACCACCATCATTTATGAGGACTTTATGAATGTCTGTTACTTTGCTATTCATCAAGATTCAGTCTTTCTACTATTCTCCACAATAATGAAGAGTGTTAGCTAGGTAGTCCCAAACCCTTCTCCAAAAGGAGACAATGAGGCTTGGAGAAATTCCAGAGAAGTTAAGTCACATAGCTGAGACTGCAGTTAGATCTGCCAGCATCCAAAGCTCCTGTTAGTTCCAAATGCTGTGACAAAATATCTTTCAATAGGAAGAAATACATTGTTGATTATCTCTCAGACTTAAGTGAAAGTTCAGCTTTATTTTTTTCTACCCTTACGTTAACATCTTTTCATGAAATGTGCTATGCTTAGTCGCTCAGTCGTGTCTGACTCGTTGTGACCCCATAACTGCAGCCCCTCAGGCTCCTTTGTCCATGGGATTCTCTAGCCAAGAACACTGGAGTGGGTTGCCATGCCCTCCTCCAGGGGATCTTCCCAATCCAGGGATCGAACCCAGGTCTTCTGCATTGCAGTCAGATTCTTTACTGTCCAAACCACCAGGGAAGCCCTTTTCATGAAATACAGACCTGTGATACTATACAGGCCTTAGAGATGATCTCCTTTAGCACAACCATTTTACAGAAGACACTGGAGACCAGAGACATTGGGGGTTGCTCAACAATGTAATACAAGTTATAAATCCAGGAATTACTCCAACCTTTTGAGGCTCCATGCTTACTTTTGTAAGAGATATGGGGAATGACAGTAGTTCATAAGATTAGTCAAATAGCAACACAGTATTCTAGAACTTGGTACTTGCCTCCTACTCACTCTTACACCAAAGCTCAATGAACACTTTTCTCTTCAGTCCTCTTAATAAAACACTTTTCCTAAGATAATAGTGTTTGACTCTACCATCTCAATACTAAACTGAAGGTCTGCAATGTGGAGTGTGTGTGTGTGGGTGGGTGGGTAGGTGGGTGGGTGTGTGACTAACCTGCGTTGGGCCAAGTTCTCTGAAGCGATGCTTATGCAACCAAACTGCTCACCTCAGAACGACACTCAAGGTGCCTCTGCGTCTGTCCCAGTTACAGCAGTCCCTGTTACAGTTCACCGCTGTTCCTGACACAGGCATGCACAGGTGTTTTCACGGGGAACAGGGCATTCTCCTCCTGGAGTTATTCTCTTCCAAGAAATCAAGAGATCTCTCTGGGATAGGAAAAAGGATTGGAAAAGGAAACACATCGGTCACAGTCTGTTATCTTCAAGTGGGGTGACTATACATCTCATGTTCCCAGTGTTCCTGGTTGACAGAGCCCTGATTTCAGAGGCAGAATTTTTCATACCACAAAGGTTCTTCTCAACTTTGGCCTCTGAAACCCCAGAAAAGAGCAGACAGAATAAAGCAATCACAATCCACTGGCCCCATCCTTGGTGAAAATTTGGTTCCAGGACTACTTAGGGTTCTGATGAAAGTTCAGATTCCCCAGCTGGTAATAGCCTAGGCTCACATGCAAAATTGTTGTCCACCTGCTATACCAACTAATGGGAACAGGCAGTTTCTTCTGAGTTCAGCCCTGAGAGCTGCTGAGATGAGTCTTCTTCTACTGAAGCACACCATTGTGGTAATCCATCTGCTCCTAGACACATACTGCTCTATGCTCCTCCATCATATGCTCACCTTTCCACATGGAGAAGCATCCTTGTCCCACTATATTACTGCCACATGCTTCTGACATGCACATCTGAGGCCTCTGTAATAGTTTTCCCAGATGACGGCGTTTAGTCACCAAGCAGGATGTACCCAGCCAATGAGCAGAGAGTGCAGGCTTCCAAACTGCATGAGGAACTGAAAGGACATAGACAGAAAGCAGAGACAGGACTGAGGGAAGCTAATTGATCACTGTTGAAAACAAGCGTCACTAGCACACCTTTATATTTCTCTTCCCATTGTCTGCATTGTGATTGGCTCCCAGAAGTCCGTGTTGTTTTCTGCTAAGATCTGTCCAAGAAATTATATGATGATTTCCCAAGGGATCCTAAAATCCCAATTGGAATGTCTCTACCTGTTTGAGGTAAAAGTCCAGATTAAAATTGTCTACATGGGTTGTGTGCACTGAGGCCAGAGCACTGGGGTTTAAGAATAAAGTATATCATGCAGAAGGGATGGATCACACGCTGGATATTGTCAGGCTTTGGGGAAGACACTGGATGCTGAGGACGGAGGTGAAAAGCCACCATCCTCACTCAATCATTCTTCATATCTCCACCAACATTATGATACTTTTCATCAGATATTTATGTCTGGAGAATATTTTTGTTGCCTTCTTCAATCTCTTTGAAAAAGGGGAAGCACAAATTTCTTCCTCCTCAGCGTAGAAAAGGGAATGCTAGGTGGTTTCTTTGACATACTCACATGGCCAGCCTCTCTCTTTTGAAATGAAAGCTGTAAAGTGGATGCCAGACTTCTTCAAAACACAAGAAAGTTTGAGACATGACTCCCAGTGAGGAGAAGCTGTTGCCACAGCAACCACCCTTTGGAAGGCTGCTTCTCCTCCTGTGGTATCTCAGCTGGGCTGCTGACACGGGAGTTACCCACTTTTCTTTGGCCTCTAGCTTCCCATTGAGAGCCAGGTGGCTAACCACCCAGAGTCTATTTTCTGGCAACACTGGGGCATACAGTAGCTGTCTGGAGATCTGTCTGAATATCTCCTCGCTAATCTTCAAAGTCAAGGCAAATTTCATAGAAATTTTCAGGAGCTTTTATGTGTGCCCCACCTTCCCCAGTGGCTCAGTTGGTAAAGAAGTTGCCTGTCAATACGAGAGACCTGGGTCTGATCTCTGGGTCAGGAAGATTCCCTGGAGAAGGAAATGGAAACCCACACCAGGATTCTTGAGGGGAGAATCCCATGTACAGAGTAGCCTGTTGGGTTACAGTCCTAAGGCTTGCAAAGAGTCGGACATGACAGAGCGATTAAGCACACATATGTTATCTCTTACATGTGGACTCCAAAAATGAAACACACTAGTGAATATAAGACAAACAAACCAAAAAAAAAAAAAAAAAAAAGACTCATAGATATAGAAAACAAACTAGTAGTTTCCAGTGGAGAGAGGGAAGTGGGGAGCGGCAAGATAGGGGTTGAGGACAAGAGGTACAAGCTACTATATATAAAATAAATAAGCCACAGTGATGCATTGTACAACACAGAAAATATAGCCAAAATAACTATAAATGGAGTAGAATATTTAAAAATGTTACCCACTAGGACTTCCTTGGTGTTCCAGTGGTTAAGAATCCTCTTGCCAATACAGGGGCACAGGTTAGATCCCTGGATTAGGAGATCTCACATACCTTGGAGAACTAAGCCTGTGCGCCGAAAACCCACGTGCCTAGAGCCTCTGCTCCGCAACAAGAGAAGCCACCACAATAAGAAACCCAAACACTACAACGCAGAGTAGCCCCCACCTGCCACACCTAGAGAAAGTCTGCACACAGCAAGGAAGACCAGTGTAGCCAAAAATAAAAATGAATAAGTAAAATAAAAAGAAAATTACTTTTTGAAAATCACTATGTTATACCTCTGAAATTGTATACTATTGTATTCCAACTCTACTGTAATAAAAATAAATAAAAACTAAAATTTTAAAAATACTTTAAATATTTTAATTCTGAAACTTTGTTTGACCCATTTAATAGCTCTAAAAATTTTACTGTCTATGCCTTAGAATTTTCTATGTACAAAATTATGACATCTGTGAATAAGATTATCTTTTTCTTCCTTTCCAATCTGAAGGCCTTTTATTTATTTTTGCTCTTGTAACAACCTCTAGGACATAATTAAATAGAGACACCCTCTTCTTTTTGATAGGAAGAAGTGTTCAGTCTTTCCTTGTCAAGGATACTATTATTCAGTGATTTTTAATAGATACACTTCATCAGGTTGAGGAATTTCCCTTTTGTATTTAGCTTTCCAAATGTTTTTGTCATGGGAAGTTTCAGTTCAGTTCAGTCTCTCAGTCGTGTCTGACTCTGAGACCCCGTGGACTGCAGCACACCAGGCTTCCCTGTCCATCATGAACTCCCGGAGCTTGCTCAAACTCACGTCCATCGAGTCAGTGATGCCATCCAACCATCTCATCCTCTGTCGTCCCCATCTCCTCCTGCCTTCAATCTTTCCCAGCATCAGGGTCTTTTCCAAAGAGTCAGCTCTTCACATTAGGTGGCCAAAGTATCGGAGTTTCAGCTTCAGCAGCAGTCCTTCCAATGAATATTCAGGACTGATTTCCTTTAGGACTGACTGGCTTGATCTCCTTTAAGTCCAAGGGACACTCAAGAGTCCCCTCCAACACCACAGTTCAAAAGTATCAAATCTTCGCTTTGTCAAATGGTTTTTCTGCATCTATTGTGATCATCATGTGTTTGATGTCCTTAGTTTTATTAATATGGTGTATACTATTGATTGATTTTTATATGTTAAAGTACCCTCGCATTTATGGGATAAACTGCACTTGGTGATTGTGTGTTATCCTTTGTATATGTTCCTGATTTAGGTTTGTCAGCATTATCTTGGTTATTCTTATGTACCTCTTTTCATCACAGAAATCCATGTGTAGTTTTGTTTTCTTTTTCTTTTTTTTTTTTTTTTTTTAGTTTTCTTATGATACTTTCATTTAGTCTTGATATTAGGGTAATACTGATCTCTTGGAAAGAGCTGAAAAGTGAATTTTTCACTTATATTTTTAGAAGTCTGTGAATAATTGGAGCTAATTCTTCTTTAAATGTTTCACAGAAATCATTAGTAAAGACATCTCTTCCTGAGCTTATTTGTGGGAAGTTTCTGATCATTAATAGGTTTTTCAATTGTTATTTACTTATTTGTATTTATTCTTTCTTCTTGAGTTACTTTGTGCTTTCCCATAATTTTTTTTTCAAATCATTGATATCTCTGATTCTCATCCCTCTCTTGGACTGAGGCAAAAATTGAAAAGCTTCTCTTCTTTTTCCGTTTAAAGTCTTCCTTAGTATCATGGAAATTGCTGCTCTT
Organism: Cervus elaphus; assembly: GCF_910594005.1. Classification (NCBI taxonomy): domain Eukaryota; kingdom Metazoa; phylum Chordata; class Mammalia; order Artiodactyla; family Cervidae; genus Cervus; species Cervus elaphus. The sequence continues at coordinate 43,951,515 of NC_057829.1, read as the reverse complement.
TAGGGCTTAGTTAGAGAAGGACATGGCAACCCACTCCAGTGCTCTTGTCTGGAGAATTCCATGGACAGAGGAGCCTGGCGAGCTACAGTCCATGGGGTCGCAGAGAGTCGGACACGACTGAGTGACCTAAGCACACGGCTTAGCTGTTTAAACAAGTCACCTGATGTGGCCAAACTCATTGCCCAACGGATTTGTTTCACGCAAAGCTGGTTTTAGTTTATAACACCATTAGTTGATCAATCAAATTGAAGTCACATACTCAGCTAGATGTATTACACAGAATTTGAACTTTGTTCTGCTTTTTTTCCTCTCTAAATTAATAAAATGTCATTTTAAACTGATGAAGTGGAAATTTTGTAACTGGAGATGTTTCTATCTTTGTTTCAACTTAAAATTCTATATTCAGATAATAGCCTCAAAGATCCCAAAATAACAAATACCTGTGTTTTTGTGAACTTGGGACTTTCTAACACATGAGGATGCCAAAGTTTTATTACTATGAAAGTCTTGGCTAACAGGGCCCATACACAGAAAACAGTTTAAACTCATCATACTGGTGACTTAAAGTTACTGATGGAACTCCTGAACATATTCATTCTGACCTATTCTGGTCCATATGGGCTGGGTCAAAGCAAACCAGTCTTAGGGAAGGAGACTGTGAGTCCCCAACCAACACAGCACCTTATAATCAGGAGGGAATCCCCAACTCTCAGTTTCTTCTAAGGAGTAAAGGGTCACTTCCTGCAGTTCTTTCCCCTGGGTCAGTAGTGTGTAGTAGGCAAATATACCAGCTCTCAGTTTCTCCCTAGATATAGAAGGAATTTCTTTTTCTTTGGGATGGCTCTGGTCATTGACTCCTGCACAATGTCATGAACCTCTGTCCATAGTTCTTCAAGTACCCTGTCTACCAGATATAATCCCTTGAATCTATTTGTCACCTCCATTGTAAAATCATAAGGAATTTGATTTAGGTCATACCTGAATGGCCAAGTGGTTTTCCCTACTTTCTTCAATTTGATCCTGAATTTTGCAATAAGGAGCTGATGATCTGACCCACAGTCAGCTACAGATCTTATTTTTACTGACTGAACAGAGTTTCTCCATCTTTAGCTGCAAAGAATATAATCAATCTGAATATAATATAAAGAATATAATCAACTGGTATGGACCTATGAGAGGCAGAAGAGATTAAGAAGAGGTGGAAAGAATAAACAGCAGAACTATACAAAGCAGATCTTAATGACTGGGATAACCATGATGGTATGGTGACTCACCTGGAGCCAGACATCCTGGAATGTGAAGTCAAGTGGGCCTTAAGAAGCATTGCTACAAAGCTAGTGGAGATGATGGAATTCCAGCTGAGCTATTTCAAATCCTAAAAGATGATGCTGTGAACGTGCTGCACTCAATATGCCAGCAAATTTGGAAAACTCAGCAGTGGTCAGATGACTGGAAAAGGTCAGGTTTTATTCCAATCCCAAAGAAGGGCAGTGCAAAAGAACGATCAAATTTCCAGACAATTGTGCTCATTTCACATGCAAGTAAGGTTATACTCAAAATCCTTCAAGCTAGGCTTTGGTAGTATATGAACTGAGAACTTCCAGATGTACAAGCTGGCTTTAGGAAAGGTAAAGGAACCAGAGATCAAATTGCCAACATTTTCTGGATCATAGGGAAAGTAAGGGAATTCCAGGAAAACATCTACTTCTGCTTCTGGACTATGTAAAAGCCTTTGACTGTGTGGATCACAACAAACTGTGGAAAATTCTTACAGTGATGGGAATACCAGACCACCTTAGCTGTCTCCGGACAAATCTGTATGCAGGTGAAGAAGCAATAGTTAGAACCAGACATGGAAAATGGACTGTATCAAGATTGGGAAAGGAATATGACTAGGCTGTTTATCATTACCCTGTTTATTTAACTAATATGCAGAGTATATCATGTAAAATGTTGGGTTGGATGAATCACAATCTACAATCAAGATAGCTGGAAGAAATATCAACAACCTCCGATGTGCAGATAATACCACTCTAATGGCAGACAGTGAAGAGGCACTAAAGAACCTCTTGATGAGGATGAAAGAGAAGAGTGAAAAACTTGGTTTAAAAGACAATATTTAAAAAGCTAAGATCGTGGCAATCTGGTTCAATCACTTCATGGCAAATAGAAGTGGAAAAAATAGAAGCAGTGACAGATTTTATTTTGGGGGGCTCCAAGATGACTGCAGACAGTGACTACAGTAATGAAATTCAAAGACACATGCTCCTTGGAAGGAAAGCTATGACGAACATAGACAGCATGTTAAAAAGCAAAGACATCACTTTACTGACAAAGGTCCATATATTCAAAACTATGGTTTTCCCAGCAATCATGTATGGATGTGAAATTTGGCCCATGAAGAAGGCTGAGCACTGAAGAACTGATGCTTTTGAATTGTAGTGTTGAAGAAGACTCTTGAGAGCCTTGGACTGCAAGGAGATGCAACCAACCCTGAAGGAAATCAACCCAGAATATTCACTGGAAGGACTGATGCTAAAGCTGATGCTCCAATCCTTTGGCCACCTGATGCGATGAGCCAACTCATTGGAAAAGACCCTGATGCTGAAAAAGGTTGAAGGGAAAAGGAGAAGAGGGCAACAGAGGAGCAGATGGTTAGAGAGCATCACTGACACAATGACAATGAGTTTGAGCAAACTCTGGGAGACAGTGAAGGAAAGGGAAGCCTAGTGTGCTGCAGTCCATGGAGTTGCAGAGTCAGACACAGCTTATCAACTGAACAACTACAAATACAAGGAATTAGACAACATTTCCAGCACCCCAACTTTTCCAGTTGCTACAAGAGGGTTTGGCTTCTATCAGGGCTGAGATACTAGAGCTTGACAAAACTTAGTCTCTTGAGACACACTAACAGCAAACAGTGGCTTGTATGAGCACAAGGTTTGGCTCATTTTGGCTGACTGGTGATGTCCATCTCCTGCATTAGCCTGGACTAGGACTCCAGGACTCCAGGCTGTGAAGATCGGCTCTTTTATCTAATACACAAAACCAAAATAGAGGACTCTCAGACTTCCCAAATTTTGTCAGGTTCAAAACTTATTCATTTAACTTCTATTTTGGAAAGGAGAGAGACAAAGGCAAAGATGTCCTTAGGAAACCATAATTCCCAGGATAACTTATAATTAAATCACTCCCATACATAAAAATCTATCACCGAGTACTATCAACAATGAAAAATTCTTCCTAATAAGATTATGTCTTAAATTAATTTTAAAATCAAGCTAAAAGGGAAATACACTCATACCAGACATAGTAAAAATCAAATGCACGTTATGCACATGCAGTGTTAGATGTGACAGGACCTATGTCCACTAGGGCCAATTATCTTCAGGTGGGAGCCACTTCCTCAATGAACCTTCAATCACAGTAAATGAGTTCATTTTGATACCTGTTTTTAATTTTTAATGCACTCATTTTCCTTTCATATTTTTCTAATTATAAGTTCAATTAGTTTTTGCTACATAAAATGTCAACTGCATTTAGCTTAACATGAAGGACACTGGCAACTCCTACACCTAAGATCACAAGAAGGTGAAAATACCTCTTAGATGGGAGGAAAGAATTTGCTACTGGGATCACCTACCTTTGAGCAATTTGTTGGTTCCAGGACCTGGCAACATCAATGACAGGAAAAAAAAAAAAAAACTACAAATTTTAGAGTTTTACAGTTAATTTATATTTCAAGAAATAATTAATAAAGAAAACTTTGTTGAAAACATTTAATACATCTGGAAGATGATACACTGAAAGAGCCCATATAAAAATCTGGAGTTACACTGAGCTGTTTGTACAGTAAAACCAATAGACCCAAGGAAGAACTAGTGAGAATAAAACTGATTCATTCATATAAGTAGATTCAAATAGTGAAACACCATTAAGTTGTACTATGGCTTTATATAATTTTCAGAAATAATTTGTTTCTGGAATTTCACACATTAAATATCAAATGGAAAGAAGGGTTTCTATTTATTTTTTCTGAAGTATCATAAACTTCAAGCCTAAAAATGCATCATGGGCAGATATTATAAAATCTGGCAACATTGTTATCTTTACATTAATGACTTTGTATATTATGACTTTTATAGAATAGTTGGCTCCATAAATATTATTTGAATTTAATTTACTTAAGACCAATAAGTAGAAAAGTTAAGGAAGATAGCTTTAGCAGAATATAGAGAACAAATGAAATTTTCAACTTGAAGAAGGAACTGAATTGCCAAATAAGACACTACCCACCCAGCTAAAAGTAGCACAAGCTAGATTGCCAGACGGAGAGCTTCTCAAGAATAGATTTTGCCAATGGTGGGAACTTGACCTAGAGGATCAAGCCCATCCACTTAGCCTCCAAAGCTCTATTTCTGCAACCTCACCCTAGACAGTGTGTCCCTCAGAGCCTGGTGGACCTGCTTGTTCCGTAGAGTATAAATGACAGGGTTCAGCAGTGGGGTCACCACCGTGTTCACAAGGGCAGCCTCCCTGTTGGAGTCTAGTCTGTTCACTTGCTTTGGTTTCAGGTAAATAAACACACAGCTGCCGTACATCAGAGAAAGGACAATGAGGTGAGAGGAGCAGGTGGAGAAAGCTTTCTGTCGCTCCTTGGCTGATGGCAGTCGCAGGATTGTGACTACTATGTTGCCATATACGATGGTGGTTACAATGAGGGATAGCAGAATGACAAATGAAGTAACAAAGAAGAAATATACTTCAACAGATCTGGTGTCAGAGCAGGAGAGATGAATTAAGGAGCCAAGGTCACAGAAGAAATGAGAAAGGACATTAGGGCCACAGAACAATAACTGGGAAACCTTGAGCATCAGACAAGTGATTAAGATGAAGGACAAAGTATAGCACAAGAAAATCAGAAGGAAACTAACCCTCAGGTTCATGATGGATGCATAGTGCAGAGGCTTGCAAATGGCCAGGTATCGATCCAATGACATCACAGCCATGAGAAAGAAAATCACTGCACCAAAAATTAAAAAGAAAAAGGCTTGTGTGAGACAAGCAGGAAAGGCAATTGTTTGCCTTCCTGAAAGGAAGATGGACAGCAGTTTAGGAATAACTGTAGTGATGAAACAGCATTCACAGAAGGAGAAAGCACTCAGTAAAACATACATTGGCGTCTGGAGGCGATGGTCAGCCCAGGTGATGATGATTATGACCATGTTTCCCACGATAGAGGCCAGGTATGCCAGCAGGTGCACCAGGAAGAGAAGGTTCCCCAAGTGCTGGACGGCAGGAAACGCCTCCAGAATGAACTCCTGGACGGTAGACTCATTTTTTACCCCCATAGTTATCTCTGTTTCTCTGACTGTCATCATTTTCTGCTTAACCTGTGGAACGGAAAATATATTACTGAAGAATAGAGAATTTAAATGATATCGACTTTTAAAAAACAAAAATGGAATCAAAATCACTACTTTCAGGTATTGTTGTGAATGAGGGATCGTTTTATATTTTGAAAGTATTTTACAATAAACGACTGACATTTACTATTATAACATAATATAAATCATAATACTTAATAAATTGTTAAAGATTTGTTTTTATTTTTGATAATAATTTTTAATACATCACTTAACATTTTTGGAAAAGAATATCTTAGAAAAATAGTCCATAAGGTAAGTAATCCAAAAGGTAAACAACACAAAATGAAAATGACTGTTTGCAGACACATACACAAGTAACAGTTAGCAATGAAGACTGTCATCCTGTAGAAAATACATCTCATGGGCTCACAGTGTTCATTTCTATGCTTCTGGTATGACATGCAATGTAGGAAGACTTCTATGCACTGATCTTAGCCCTTTGGAAATGCAAAGTGTGAAAGAGCAGTTTTCTTATTACCATATTCCTAACCAGTTATTTTCCTGAAGTCTTTTCAGCCTGAGCTCTTTTTTTCAAGATCCCAGTGTGACCAGTAAAGGTAGTATATTATAGTAGCATAACCACACAGTCTGTTGGTTTAAGAGAAACCAAACCTACCGTTGGGGGGGAAATGTTTTCATGACTAGGTGTCCTGATTCAGGGAGCTCACTTTTAATGGGTGATCATATTTCCTCACGGTCTACCTCCCTGGCAGAATAGTAGTGTTTCATTCTGCTATTCAATCATTTCATAGAATACTCTTCAACAAGCCTTTTTCTGGGAATAGTTTTTTCCATTGGAGATACTTGGTGTGGCATATTTAAACCTGTATGTCCATTGCAACCCCTACAGTAACACTCTTCTTTATTTAAGAAAAGGCAAAAAGAAAAGAAAAAGGAAATGCCAATGCCTAATTAGAAGCTAAGTATTTTGATACAATCTTTGAGGAAGGGGTCTGGGCATCTGCTGCAAATTGGTGCTTGAGTGAATAAGAAACTGTAATTTAATTGTATTTTACTTAACTCCTTTTGGTCAAAACTATTACTTTAACTGTTGGCTCAGACAATCAGGAATCCATCTGTAATGTAGGAAACTTGGGTCAGGAATATGCACTGGAGAAGAGAAGGGCAACCCACTCCAGGATTCTTACCTGGAGAATCTCATGGACAGAGGAGCCTGGTGAGATACAGTCCATGGCGTCCCAAAGAGTCAGACACAATTGAGCAACTAATACTTCTTTTCATTACTTTCTAACTATGCATGATCCACAGTAGATACTTAAACAGAACCAGTCTCTGGTTAAATTATCAGACCTGTTAGATTACAAGTTAGCCCCATGATCAAGTACTCACCAGGAAGCAGCTCATAGGAAACAGTGATTCTTTGACAATGTGCTTCTTTCTCAAAACAAACCAGGATTTTTCTCCGAGGCTAATGAAAAGGGGGAAAACTATCTTAGTTGAGATATACCTTTCTTTGGCCTAATACAAAATTAATGGAGGCTTTATGTCCTAAATTAGTAGGAAAAATTATTAAGGTTTAATTTAAAATTTTTCCATACTCTGGAGGATTAACAGTCATAGTTTTTCCCCGTGGCTATCTGACTGATAAATTCTGGACCATTAGGACAGTACAAGTTTTCCCCATCACACACTAGCACTTTCTGATGCTACTATTTGGAATACCTGGGCATATTTATTGCCATTCTACAATGCATCAAAACAACAAACGTGGTTCGTTGTGTATTCATCTAAGAAGAGAATCAAAAAGAAGAGACAACAAAGGTCAATTTCCTTGTCTAATGAGCCTGTTATCAGTCACTTCCCCAACCAGTCACCCCACCTCATATAGCAGAGGATCAGAGCAGTCATAAGCAAGAATACATTCAAATGCACTTATGATATAATTATCACAGGCTTATTTACCATCACCAGTGAGGACACACTGGGTCCAATGGACACACCTTTGGAACTTTCAGAACTCATTAGAGGGAATTTTTTTAATGCAAAAGGAACTAAAAACACAACAGAGTCTCAGAGGACATTTAATTGCTTCATATTTGGAAATGGGAAATTCCAGGAGACATATATCATAGTTACACTTTCAATGTATATGATGACATATGGCTAAATTTATTACATACATAGCCTTCTCAATAGGCTCCACAGTCCTCTGGGAAAGTCCTCAAAGGTAGATTTTGCACAAATGCCCTGTTGTTTAGTCGTCAAGTTGTATCAGACTCTTCTGTGGCCCCATGAACTGTAGCCCGCCAGGCACCACTATCCATAGGATTCCCCAGAAAGAACACTGGAGTGGGTTGCCATTTCCTTCTCCAGAGGCTCTTCCTGACCTAGGGATTGAGCCTGCATCTCCTGGGTCTACTTCACTGGCAGGGGGATTCTCTACCACTGTCCCACCTAGGAAGATGTGAAGTTGTATAGGAAGGTTTTCAATGTTTTAGCAAAGTATTCTTCATAAAATTCTTGCTAATTTCTCATTTTTGTACATTTTTAATAGAAAATGTGGACTCTATAGGGCTTCCCAGGTGGCTCAGTGGTTTGAAAAAAAAAAAAAAAAAACCCCACCCACAATGAAGGAGAAGCAGGTTCGATTTCTGGGCCAGGCAGATGCCCTGGAGAAGAAAATGGCAACCGTCTCTCGAATTCTTGCCTGGGAAATCCCGTGGACTGAGTATCCTTGCGGGCTAAAGTCCATGAAGTCATAAAGAGTCAGATTCGCCTTAGAGACTAAACCACAACCACCACCACCACCATGCTTAGTGAAATAAGTCAGACAGGGAAAGAAAAATACTGTATGTTATCTCTTGGGCTCTCCTGATGGCTCAGCAGGTAAAGAACCCACCTCCAGTGCCAGAGACACAGGAGATGTGGGCTAGCTCCCTGGGTCTGGAAGGTCCCCTTGGAGGAGGAAATGGCAATCCACTCCAGTATTCTTGCCTGAAAAATCACATGGACAGAGGAGCCTGGGGGGCTACAGTCCAAAGGGTTGCAAAGAGTTGGACACGACTGAGCAATTAGGCACACACAAGCACCCATTTGTTATCTCTTATATGTGGATTCTCAAAATGATACAAACTAGTGAATTTTTTTTTTTAAATAGACTCACAGATGCAGAAAGAAAACTAGTAGTTACAGTGGGGAGAGGGAAAAGGGGAAGCGCAAGACTAGGGGTCAAGAATGAGGTACGTACTATTATATAAAATAAACTATAATGATACACTGTACAACACAGAAAAATGATACATTGTACAACACTAAAAACTATAAATGGTTATAATACTTTTAAAATGTGAATCACTGAGACTTCCTTGTGTTCCAGTGGTTAAGAATTTGCCTGCCAACAAAAGGAACAATGATCCTGGAGGATTCCTCATACCTCAGAGCAACTAATCCTGTACTCCTCCTCAAGAAAAGTCACTTTGATAAGAATCCCAAACACTACAATGAAGAGTGTTGCCTCCCTCTGAGGTGGGAGCAGGGGTTGGGATGGGGAACACATGTAAATCCATGGCTGATTCATGTCAATGTATGGCAAAAACCACTACAATACTGTAAGCTAATTAGCCTCCAACTAATAAAAAAATGAAAAAAAAAAAAGAGTAGTTGCCACTCGCCACAACTAGACAAAGCCTGAACATAGCAATGAAGACTAGTGTAGCCAAAAATAAAAATGAATACATAAAATAAAAATTACTTTTTAAAAATCAAAACTATGTTGTACCTATGAAATTCATATAATATTGTAAATCACCTCTACTGTAAGAAAAAATAAAAAATAAAATTAAAGAAAGTACTTTAAACTTTTTAATTCTGACCTTCCTGGGCCCATGTAATAGCTCTAAAAATCTTACTCTGTATTCCTTAGAATTTTCTATGTACAAAATTATGGCATCTGCGAATAAGATAATTTTATTTCTTACTTTCCAATCTGAAGGTCTTTTATTGCTTTTGTCTAATTGCTCTTATAACAACCTCTAGGACACTGTTAAATAGAGACATCCTCCTCTTGTTTTGACCTTAGGAAGTTTTCAGTCTTTCCCTATCAAAGATGATATTATCCAATGATTTTTAATATATACACTTCTTCAGGTTGAGGAATTTCCCTTTCATTTTTAGTTTTCCAAATGTTTGTCATAGGGAGCTTAGATTTTGTCAAATGTTTTTTCTGCATCTATTGAGATCATCATGTGTTTGCTGTCCTTTATTTTATTAATATGTGTCCACGATTGATTGATTTGTGTCTTTAAAATACCCTTGCATTTCTGGGATAAACCCAACTTAGTGGTGTTATTCTTTGTAAAAATGTTCCTGATATAGTTTTCTCAGCATCTTCTTGGGTATTCTTGTATCCCTATTTTTATCAGAGAAATTGGTGTGCAGTTTTCTTTTCTTGTGATATCCTTGTTTGGTCTTGATATCAGGGTAATACTGACCTCTTAGGAAGAGCTGGAAAGTGATTTTTCACTTGTATTTTTAGGAGCTTGTGAATAATTGGAGCTAATTCTTCTTTAAATGTTTCACAGAAATCATTAGTAAATACACCTGTTCCTGGGCTTTTTTTGTGGGAACTTTTTGATCACTAATATATTTTTAATTGCTATTTACCTATTTGTATTTTTTATTCTTCTTGAGTTAGTTTGTGCTTTCCCAGAAATTTTTTTTTTCAAGTCACTGATGTTATTGTTGATTCTTCTCACTCTCTTGCACCTAGGCAAAAATAAAAAACTTCCCTTCCTTTCTCCTTTAAAGTTCTCCTTTAGTACCATGGAAATCTCGGCTGTTTAGGGCTAGTTGCCTACACCAGTTATCTGATGTGGCCAAGCTCATTGCCTGATCAATTTGTTTTGCACAAAGCTGGCTTTAGTTTATAATACTACTTGTTGATCAATCACACCGAAGTCACATACTCAGCTAAATGTATTTCACAGAATTTGAACTTTGCTCTGCTTTTTTTCCTCTCTAAAATAATAAAATTATTCTTTAAACTGATCTTAAGGAAGAAATTTTTGACTGGAGATTTTTTTGGTCTCAGTTTAAATTAATATATTCATATAAAAGCCTCAAAAGATTCCACAATAAGAAATGCCTGCATTTTTTGTGTACTTGGAACTTTCTAACACATAAGGAAACCAAAGTTTCATTCCTATAAAAGTCTTGGCTAGTAGAGTTCAAACACAGGAAACTCAGTTTAAACTCAACATGCTGGTGACTAAAAGTTATTGATGGAACTCCTGAACATATTCATTATGACTTATTCTGGTCCACATGGGCTGGGTCAAAGGCAAGCCAATCTTAAACAAGGAGAAACTGTGAGTTCTAACCCAACACAGCACCTTGCAATCTGATCAGAACTCCCAACTTCCAGCTTCTCCTAAGGAGTCACTCCTCACAGCTCTGTCCTCAGGGTCAGTACACTATGAACAGACAAACATATCAGTTCTTAGTTTCTCCTTGAACATAGAAGGAATTGGACAACATTTCTGGTACCCCAACTTTCCCAGCTGTTAATAGAAGGATTGAATTTGATCTACCTGTCTTAGGGCTGGGGTAATAGGGATGACACACCTTAGTCCCTTGGGAGACACTAAAACAGAGACAGTGGTTTAGATGAGCATAAGTTTGTCTCATTTCGGGTGATTGGTGATGTCCATCTCCTGCACTAGCCTGGTTCAGGACTCCAAGCTATGAAGATTTACTCTTTTATCTAATGGACAGAAACCAACACAGAGGATTCTCAGGACTTCCTAACTTTTGTCAGATTCAAGAATTATTCATGGAACTTCTATTTTGGAAAAGGGAGAGACATAGAGACAGATGTCCTTGGAAGACCACAATACCTAGGACAACCTATCATCAAATCACTCCCAAACATAAAAATCTAAATCACCCAGTACTTTTGACAATCTAAAACTCTTCCTAATAACATTATGCCTTAAACTACAAGTAATTTTCAAGTCAGGCTAAAGGGAAATACACACTCATATAAGACATAGCAAAAATCAAATGCATGCTATGTACATGCAATGTTAGATGTGACAGGACCTACATCCCTTTAGGGCCAAATACCTTCAGGTTGGAGCCACTTGCTTAATGAACCTTCAAACACCGTAAATTAGTCCAATTTGATCCACTTTTCTTTATTATTAATGTACTCATTTTCTTTTTATGCCTTTCTAATTATGAGTTCAATTTTAGGTTTTGCTACATAAAATCTCAACCACAATTTAGGTTACCAGAGACAACACTGGCATCTCCTACACTCAAGATCACACCAAGCTGAAAATACCTCTTATATGAGAGGAAAGAATTTACTACTGGGATCACCTACCTTTGAGCAATTTGTTGGTTCCAGGACTTGGCAACAGAAATTACAGAAAATAAACTTTACAAATCTTAAAGTTTTATAATTTGTTTATATTTCAAGAAAGAATTAAAGAAAATTTTATTAATAATGTTTGATCCTGCTGGAAGAAGTTACACTGATGAGCACACCTAAATTTTTGGAGTTACACTGAGCTACTTGTACACTAAAACCAATAGATCCAAAGAGGAACTAGTGAGTATAAAACTGACTCATTCACATAAATAGACTACAATAAAGAAACACCATTAAGTTGTACTATAACTTTATATGATTTTCAGAAATAATTTGTAATTGAAGTGTCAAACGTTGAGTGTCAAATGGGAAAGAAGGGTTTCTATCTATTTCTCCTGAGGTATCATGAACTTCAAAAATAAGAATGTATCATGTACAGATATCATAAAATCTGGCAACATTTTTATTATTTGATTAAAGACTTTATATCTTATGATTTATGTATAATGTGCTCCATAAATATTGTTTGAATGCATTTGAGACCAATCGGTAGAAAAATCATGGACGATATCTTCAGCACAATGTAGAGAATAAATGAAACTTTCAAATAGAAGAAAGTATTGAATAACAAAATAAGACAGTACCATCCAGCTGAAAAGTAGCACAAGATAGATCGCCATATGCAGAGCTTCTCAAGAACAGACTTTGCCAATGGTGGGAAACTGAACTAGAGGATCAAGAGGATCCGCTTAGCCTCCAAGCTCTATTTCTGCAACCTCACCCTAGACAGTGTGTCCCTCAGAGCCTGGTGGACCTGCTTGTTCCGTAGAGTATAAATGACAGGGTTCAGCAGCGGGGTCACCACCGTGTTCACAAGGGCAGCCTCCCTGTTGGAGTCCAGCCTGTTCACCTGCTTTGGTTTCAGGTAAATAAACACACAGCTGCCGTACATCAGAGAGAGGACAATGAGGTGAGAGGAGCAGGTGGAGAAAGCTTTCTGTCGCTCCTTGGCTGATGGCACTCGCAGGACTGTGACTACTATGTTGCTGTATGCAATGATGGTTACAATGAGGGATAGTAGAATGACAAATGAAGTAAGGAAGAAGAAATGTATCTCAACAGATCTGGTGTCAGAGCAGGAGAGATGAATTAAGGAGCCAAGGTCACAGAAGAAATGAGAGATGATGTTGGGGCCACAGAATGATAACTGGGAAACTCTGAGCATCAGACCAGCGAAGAAGATGAAGGACAAAACATAGCAGAAAAAATCAGAAGGAAACTAACCCTCAGGTTCATGATGGATGCATAGTGCAGAGGCTTGCAAATGGCCAGGTATCGATCCAACGACATCACAGCCATGAGAAAGAAAATCAGTGCACCAAAAAATAAAAAGAAGAAGGCTTGTGTGAGACAAGCAGAAAAGGCAATTGTTTGCCTTCCTGAAAGGAAGATGGACAGCAGTTTAGGAATAACTGTGGTGATGAAACAGCATTCACAGAAGGAGAAAGCGCTCAGTAAAACTTACATTGGCGTCTGGAGGCAATGGTCAGCCCAGGTGATGATGATTATGACCATGTTTCCCATGATAGAGGCCAGGTATGCCAGCAGATGCACCAGGAAGAGGAGGTTCCCCAAATGCTGGACAGCAGGAAATGCCTCCAGAATGAACTCCTGGACGGTAGACTCATTTTTTATCCCCATAGTTATCTCTGTTTCTCTGACTCTCATCATCCTCTGCTTAACCTGTGGAACAGAAAATACTATCACTGAAAAAAAAAATTTAAATGATGACAAGTCTTAAAAAAAATAAAATAATCACTACTTTCAGCTGTATTTGTGAAGCAGGGATCATTTCATATTTTTAAAATATTTTACTATAACAGATGTTTTACTATTATAACATTATTACATTAACTATACTAATTATTAAATTAAAGGTTCATTTTTTATTTTTGAAAATTATTTTTAATGTGTCACTTAACTCTTCTGGAAAATAACATCTGTGAATAATTGGCTACAAAGTAAACAGGGCAAATAAAAATGATTGTTTCTGGACACATCCGCAACTTAGGTTAACAATGAAGGCTGTCATCCTGCAGAAAATACATCTCATGGGCTCCCAGTCATTTCTATGCTTCATCAGGTGTGACATGCAGTGTAGGAACCCTCCTACACACTGACTCAAGCCCTTTGAAAATGTAAAGTGTGAAAGAGCCGTTTTCTTATTACCATGTTCAAAATTAGTTATTTTCCTAAACCTGTTCAGTCTGAGTTCTTTTTTCAAGACCCCAGAGTGAGCAGTAAAGCTAGTTTATTATAATATTATAATGACACAGTCTGAGGATTAAGAGAAACCACATCTAAAATTAGGAGGGAATGGTTTCATGACTTGGTTAATCAGATGAACACTCATTGAATGGGTGAATCAGACTCCTTCACACTCTACCTACCTAGCAGAATGGTAGTGCTTCATTCTGCTGTTAGTCACAGATTACTCATCAACATTCCTTTTCTGGGAATAAATTTTTACATTGGAGGTATTCAGTGTGGCAGAATTAAACCTGTATTTCATTGCAATCATTAGACGAACATTTGTCTTTATTAAAAAATAATGCCAAACCTAACTAGAAGCTAAGTATATTGATAGAATCACTGGGGAATGGGTCTGGGCATCTGCTGTGAGTCAGTGCTTGAGTGAATAAGAAATCATAATTTAACTGTGTTTTACTCACTTCCTTTTGGCCACAACTATTACTTTAACTGGTAGTCCAGATGGTAAAAAATCCATCCGCCATGCAGGAGACTCGGGTTTGATCTCTGGGTCGGGAAGATCCCCTGGCGAAGGGAATGGCTACCCACTCCAGCATTCTTGCCTAGAGAATTCCATGGACAGAGGAGCCTTGTGGGCTCCAGTCCATGGTGTTGCAAACTGTTGATAAGACTGACTGACTAGCACCTTTTTTCATTACTTTAACTATGCATGATCCACATAAGATACTTAAACATAACCAATCTCTGGTTAAAATACCTGACCTTTTAGATTGCAAGTTAGCCCCATGATCAAGTACTCACCACAAAGCAGCTCACAGGAAACAGTGTGTTTTTGACAATGTGCTTCTTTCTCTTCTTAAAACAAAGCAGGCTAATGTAACATTCTCCTAGGCTAATGGAAAGGGGGAAAAACACTCTTAGTTGAGAAATACCTTTCCTTGACCTAATACAAAATGGATGCCTTATGTTCTACATTAGGAGGAAATTATTAGTTCAGTTCAGTTCAGTTCAGTCGCTCAGTCGTGTCCGACTCTTTGCGACCCCATGAATCGCAGCATGCCAGGCCTCCCTGTCTATCACAAACTCCCAGAGTTTACTCAGACTCATGCCCATTGAGTCGGTGATGCCGTCCAGCCATCTTATCCTCTGTCATCCCCTTCTCCTTCAGACCCCCAATCCCTCCAAGCACCAGGGTCTTTTCCAATGAGTCAACTCTTCTCATGAGGTGGCCAAAGGCTCCATTAAAAAATACATTTCCAAACTCTGGAGGATTAATGAGCATAGTTTTTCCCATGGCAATCTGACTGATAAATTCTGGACCATTAGGATGATACAAGCTGCCCCAATCATCCTCTAGCACTTTCTGATATTACTATTTAGAATACCTGGACATATTTGTTTCCACTCTACAATGCACCATGAAAAACAAACTTTGTTAGTTTTGCATCCATCCCAGAAGAGAATCAAAAAGAAGAGACAACAAAGGTCAATTTCCTTGTTTAATGACCCTGTAATCAGTCACTTCCCAATCAACCTGTCACCCCATATTATAGAGAAGGATCACAGCAGTCATAAGCGAGAACACATTCAAATGCCCTTATGATACAATTATCACAGGCTTATTTAACATCACCAGTGAGGACGCTCAGGGTCAAATGGACACACCTATGGAACTTTCAAATTCATAAGAATTGATTTTTTTTTTAAATGGGATAGAAACTAAAATCACAGTTGAGTCCCAGTGGACATTTAATTACTTCATATTTGGAAATAGGAAATTCCAGCTGACGGGTATCATAATTACCCCTTCCCTGCATGAGTAAAACACTGCTATCATTCTCAATAAGTTACACAGTCCTCTGTGATAGTCCTCAAAGGTACATTTTGCACAACTGCCTGTTGTTTAGTCACCTAGGTGTGCCCAACTCTTCTGTGACCCCATAGACTATAGCCCTCCTCTTTCCATGCGACTTCCCAGGCAAGAATACAAGTGTATTGCCGTTTCTTCTCCAGGTGATCTTCCTGACCCAGGGATTGAGCTTGCATCTCCTGTGTCTCCTGCACTGGCAGGGGGATTCTTTACCACTGTGCCACCTAGGAAGCCTTGAAGTTGTATAGGAAGGTTTCCAACTGTCAAGCAACGTATTCTTTGTAAACCTCTTGCTAATTTCTAGCTTTTGTACATTTTTAATCGAGAATGTGAACTCTGTAGGTCTTCCTTGGTGGCTGAGTGGCAAATAAAACAACCCACCTACAATGCAGGAGAAACAAGTTCGATCTCTGTGTCAGGAAGATCCCCTGGGGAAGGAAATGGCAACCCACAACCCACAATAACCCCGTAGAGGCTACAGTCCAAAGGGTTGCAAGGACTCAGACAAGACTGAGCAATTATGTACACACAAGCACCCATATGTTATCTCTTACGTGGGAACTCAAAAAATGAAACAAACTAGTGAATATTTAAAAAATAAGCCAGACTCACAGATGTAGAAAAAAAATCTTGTGGTTCCCAGTAGGGAGAAGGAAGCAGGAAAGGGCAAGATAGGGTTCAGGAGTAAGAGGTACAAACCACTATGTATAAAGTAAATAGGCTACAATGATAGATTGTACAACACAGAAAAAAACGGCCCATATTTTTGACACTTTTATTTTTTCTACAACAACCAGTGAACTTCCTCAGACACATGTACATTCAACATCTACCCAACTGAATTTTAAGGATTGAATTTCCAAAATTTACAAATAGTTCATACAGCTCAATATCAAAAAAGCAGACCACCCAATCAATAAATTGGCAGTAGATCTAAACATACATTTCTCCAAAGACAAGAGATAGCTAACAAGCACATGAAAAGATACTCAACATTACTTATTAATAGATGAATACAAATCAAATCTGCAATAAAGTGGAACCAGTCAGAATGGCCATCATCAAAAGTCTACAAATCTTTGAGATTGGGTTCCCAAGTGCCTGAGAAGGGAAATAGCTAGATTGCCAGGGTCCAGCCCCGGCAGGATCCAGGGGTACCCTCAAGATGAACGGCATCAGCGAGAGAGAGAAAGAGAGAAAGAAAGAGAGAGAGAGAGTGACCAGACGGGGATGTTTGCAGCAGGGTCTGGCAATGCTTTATTTTTTACCGTAGCTTTTATACCCTAAGTTAGTAAATTTCTAAGGGGAAGATAGTTTAACATTACATCAGCTTGTCCTTCACGAAACCAGGGTGTTTTCTGCATACTTCTTTGTTTATGAGGGTCTTGTACATTATCTTCTGGCTTTGGGACCTATTAACATTTTATGCAAGTCAGGTGAATGTAAACCTATTTTCTGTTTCTGTGGTGATCTTAACAGAAAAGTTACAGTCTCATAGGGCAACAGTACAGCATGTCACAACATAGTAGAAGTATAACCTTGTTAATGTAAAAGTCAATTCTTTGCAGAAGTTGTCAGTTGAATTTATCTAAGAGGTTTACCCCACACAGACTCTGTGACTTCAGTGAGGCAGCCTCTGCCTAGCACTCCTGGCTGACAATTAACAACCACCCCATTGTTACCACACTAGGGCTAAGCTCTTATTTTTCTAGATCTTTAACTATATTAACAATGGTTTCCATAACACAACCTTAGCACATTAAGAGCAAAAACACAGTAAGCAAATGTTAACCCAATAGCCACTTTTAGAATAATTTTTCTTGTGTGTTCTAATAGGGTTTCCTCACTCCCCAAAGGGTTCTATGTCTATTAGGGCCTTTATATGATCAGGTTCTTTATGCTGTTTTATGATTAGGGCATTATAAGCAGTCATGCATATTAGTACCAAGGGCATAGACGCATTTGCTAAACAAACGAAAATACCAGCAAAGGAGTTTAAATTAAAACACTCCTTTCACCCTGGATAATCTCATAAAATACCACCACCTGGGAAACTTATAGATTAAAGTTCCAAATTGATTCTTATTTGGAAAGAGATCGGGAAAGGCCTTCTGCCTGTATCACAGAAATTAGGGAGTAGTCTACTGAAGCAAGCATCAGAAAGACAGATATCATCTTTAAGGTGAGCGCCAGGGGCAGCTTTTCGGAATCCCTGAAAACCTGATCTGCCTTGCCTGTCAGGTTTTCTCCTCATGACCTTCATGGGTGGGATCTCATGAGCTGGCCTTTCAAAATCCCTGAAAACCTGATCTGCCTTGCCTGTCAGGTTTTCTCCCTCATGATCTTGTCATGGGTAGGACTTGTGTGTTGGCTCCCGGCACTAGATAGTTAGACATGAGCAGGGTATCAAAAGGGGCCAAAGAATTGGCCCTAAAAATAAAGAGGGAGGAATGTGGTGAGCCAAGGATGAAAGAGCAGATAAAACCAAGGAGGGTCTTGGAATGCAGGAACAGAAAAACCATCCCTTATTGTCCTTCCCTCCCCATGTTGTAACTATTAATGAAACAGTATAACCTGTCTCCCCTCCTACCCCATAGGGAGAAGGTATTTGCCCTACTCTTCCCCCACCCAGTATACATGCCTCGTCCAATCAGCAAATGACCCGCAAGACCCCTATCCCACTCCTCGCACCCTGGGTATAAAAGTGGGCTAAGGACCCCTGTTCAACGTCGGTTCTCCCTTGAGCTGGCCCACTGTTCTAACTGCGTCTCCCACTTTAATAAACTTTTTTTTCCCTCTCAAAAGAAAATCTATAAATAATACATGCTAGAGAGAGTGTGGAGAAAAGGAATCCTCCTACACTCTTGGTGAGAATGTGAACTGGTAAAGCCACTACAGAGAACAGCAGAGGTTCTTTTAAAAACTAAAGTTGCCATATAATCCAGCATTCCTATCCCTTGGTATATAACTGGAAAAGACAAAAACTCTAATTTGAAAAGATACATGTACCCCAATGCTTGTAGCAGTATTATTTGCAATAGCCAAGACATGGAAGAAAATCTAAGTGTCCATCAATAGATAAATGGATAAAGAAGATACAGTGTATGTGTTTGTGATAAAATATTATTCAGCCATAAAAAGGTTGAAATAGTGCCATTTGTAGCAACGTGGATGGACCTACTTCAAACTAAATGAATTAAGTCAGACAGAGAAAGACAAATCATATGTAATATCACTTGTGTGTCAAAACATAAAAAATGATACAAATGAACTTATTTATAAAACAGAAATAGACTCACAGTCATAGAAAACAGACTTATGAATACATTTAATTTATGGAAAGTGGGGGGATTAGGTAAGGGTTTAGGATTAACAGATTTATACTACTATATATAAAATAGATAAATAACAAGGTCCAACTATATAGTAAAAGTAACTATATTCAGTAACTTCTATAATCAGTCCTGAATATTCATTGGCAGGACTGAGGCTGAAGCTGAAGTTCTAACATTTTGGCCACCTGATGTGAAGAACAGACTCATTGGAAAAGATCCTGATACTGGGAAAGACTGAAAGCGGGAGGAGAAGGGGACGGCAGAGAATGAGATGGTTGGATGGCATCACCGAGTCGCTGGATATGAGTTTGAGCGAGCTCTGGGAGTTGGTGATGGACAGGGAAGCCTGGCTTGCTTCAGTTCACGGTGTCACAAAGAGTCAGACACGACTGAGTGACTGAACTGAACTGAACCTATAATGGAAAAGAATCTGAATATATATATGTCTGAATCGCTTTGCTGTGCACCAGAAACTAACACATTGTGATTCAACCATACTTCACTTAAAACAAAAGTTTTAAAAAATGATCAGAGAAACTAGTCAACATTTTTCCAAATAGACATACAAAAGTAAATAGTACATAAAAAGGCGCTCAAAATCAGAAATGGAAATAATTCAAACATCATTCTGAGAAATGCAAATCAAAACCACAATGAGCTATCACCTCACACTTCCAAGACAGTATGACTTTTTTGTCTTGATGTTTTCACTCTGCACATGGTCTCCCTCAGAGCCTGGTGGACCTGTTTGTTCCATAGAGTATAGACGACAGGGTTCAGTAGGGGGGTCACCTCGTATTCACAAGGGCAGGCAGCCTCCTTGTTGGAGTCCAGCCTGTTCACCTGCTTTGGTTTCAGGTATATATAGACAGAACTGCCGTACATCAGAGAGAGGACAGTGAGGTGAGAGGAGCAGGTGGAGAAAGCTTTCTGTCGCTCTTTGGCTGATGGGAGTCCAATGATTGTGACGCCTATGTGGCTGTATGCAGTGATGGTTATGATGAGGGATGCCAAGAGGACACACAAAGCAAGGACAAAGAGCAATGTCTCAACAGATCTGGTGTCAGAGCAGGAGAGATGGATCAGGGGGCTGAGGTCACAGAAGAAGTGATGTATGACATGGGGGCCACAGAAGGATAACTGGGACACCTTCACCACCAGACCAGCCATAAGAGTGAAGCCCAAAGCAAAGCAGGCTGTGACCAGGAGACAGCAAGTCCTCAGATTCGTGACAGTTGTATAATGAAGGGGCTTGCAAATGGCCAGGTACCAATCCAGAGACCTCACTGCTAGAGGAAGAAACACTCTGTTCCCAGATGTCCATGTTGTTTTCTGCTAAGATTTGTCCAAGAAACGATATGATGATTTCCCAAGGGATCCTAAAATCCCAATTGGAATGTCTCTATCTGTTTGAGGTAAAAGTACAGATTAAAATTTTCTATACGGGATGTGTGCACTGAGGCCAGAGCACTGAGGTTTAAGAATAGAGTATATCATGCAGAAGGGATGGATCACACGCTGGATATTGTCAGGCTTTGGGGAAGACACTGGATGCTGAGGACGGAGGTGAAAAGCCACCATCCTCACTCAATCATTCTTCATGTCTCCACCAACATTATGATTCTTTTCATTGGATATTTGTCTCTGGAGAATATTTTTGTTGCCTTCCTCAATCTCTTTGAAAAAGGGGAAGCACAAATTTCTTCCTCTTCAGGGCAGAAAAGGGAACGCTAGGTGGTTTCTTCAACATACTCACATGGCCAGCCTCTCTCTTTTGAAATGAAATCTGTAAAGTGGATGCCAGACTTCTTCAAAACTCAGGAGAGAAAATTTGAGACGTGACT
The DNA here is from genome assembly GCF_910594005.1 of Cervus elaphus. Taxonomy (NCBI): domain Eukaryota; kingdom Metazoa; phylum Chordata; class Mammalia; order Artiodactyla; family Cervidae; genus Cervus; species Cervus elaphus. The sequence continues at coordinate 43,930,432 of NC_057829.1, read as the reverse complement.
CCCAGTGAGGAGAAGCTGTTGCCATAGCAACCACCCTTTGGAAGTCTGCTTCTCCTCCTGTGGTATGTCAGCTGGGCTGCTGACACAGGAGTTATCCACTTTTCTTTGGCCTCTAGCTTCCCATTGAAAGCCAGGTGGCTAACCACCAACAGTCTATTTTCTGGTAACACTGGGGCATAGAGTAGCTGTCTGGAGATCTGTCTGAATATCTCCTCACTAATCTTCAAAGTCACGGCAAATTTCATAGAAATTTTCAGGAGCTTTTATGTGTGCCCCACCTTCCCCAGTGGCTCAGTTGGTAAAGAAGTTGCCTGTCAATACGAGAGACCTGGGTCTGATCTCTGGGTCAGGAAGATTCCCTGGAGAAGGAAATGGAAACCCACACCAGTATTCTTAAGGGGAGAATCCCATATACAGAGAAGCCTGGTGGGTTACAGTCCTAAGGGTTGCAAAGAGTCAGACATGACAGAGCAATTAAGCACACATATGTTATCTCTTATGCTGCTGCTAAGTCACTTCAGTCGTGTCCGACTCTGTGCGACCCCATAGATGGCAGCCCATCGGGCTCCCCCGTCCCTGAGATTCTCCAGACAAGAACACTGGAGTGGGTTGCCATTTCCTTCTCCAATGCATGAAAGTGAAAAGTGAAAGTGAAGTCGCTCAGTTGTGTTCGACTCTTAGTGACCCCATGGACTGCAGCCTACCAGGCTCCTCAGTCCATGGGATTTTCCAGGCAAGAGTACTGGAGTGGGGTGTTATCTCTTATATGTGGACTCTAAAAATGAAATAGACTGAATATAGAACAAACAAACAAAAAATGACTCAGGTATAGAAAACAAACTAGTAGTTTCCAGTGGAGAGAGAGAAGTGGGGAGCGGCAAGATAGGGGTTGAGGATAAGAGGTACAAACTACTATATATAAAATAAATAAGCCACAGTGATGCATTGTACAACAAAGAAAATATAGCCAAAATAACTATAAATGAAGTAGAATATTTAAAAATGTGACCCACTAGGACTTCCTTGGTGTTCCAGTGGTTAAGAATCCTCTTGCCAATACAGGGGCACAGGTTAGATCCCTGGATTAGGAGATCTCACATACCTTGGAGAACTAAGCCTGTGTGCTGAAAATACTGATGCCCACATGCCTAGAGCCTCTGCTCCGCAACAAGAGAAGCCACCACAATAAGAAACCCAAACACTACAACGCAGAGTAGCCCCCACCTGCCACACCTAGAGAAAGCCTGCACACAGCAAGGACGACCAGTGTAGCCAAAAGTAAAAATGAATAAATAAAATAAAAAGAAGATTACTCTTTTAAAAATGAAAATCACTATGGTGTACCTCTGAAATTGTGTACTATTGTAATCCAACTCTACTGTAATAAAAATAAATAAAAACTAAAATTTTAAAAATACTTTAAATATTTTAATTCTGAAACCTTGTTTGACCTATTTAATAGCTCTAAAAATTTTACTGTCTATGCCTTAGAATTTTCTATGTACAAAATTATGGCATCTGTGTATAAGATAATCTTTTTCCTCCTTTCCAATCTAAAGGTCTTTTGTCTATTTTTCTTGCCTAATTGTTCTTGTAACAACCTCTAGAACAGTGTTAAATAGAGACATCCTCTTCTTTTTGATTTTAGGGAGGAAGTAGTCAGTCTTTCCTTGTCAAGGATACTATTATTCAGTTATTTTTAATAGATACAGATTATCAGGTTGAGGAATTTCAGTTTTGTATTTAGTTTTCCAAATGTTTTTGTCATGGGAAGTTTCAGTTCAGTTCAGTCTCTCAGTCGTGTCTGACTCTGCAACCCCATGGACTGCAGCACGCCAGGCTTCCCTGTCCATCATGAACTCCTGGAGCTTGCTCAAACTCATGTCCATCGAGTCAGTGATGCCATCCAACTATCTCATCCTCTGTCTTCCCCTTCTCCTCCTGCCTTCAATTTTTCCCAGCATCAGGGTCTTTTCCAAAGAGTCAGCTCTTCACATTAGGTGGCCAAAGTATCAGAGTCTCAGCTTCAACATCAGTCCTTCCAATGAATATTCAGGACTGATTTCCTTTAGGATGGACTGGCTTGATCTCCTTTAAGTCCAAGGGACACTCAAGAGTCCTCTGCAATACCACAGTTCAAAAGTATCAAATCTTCGCTTTGTCAAATGGTTTTTCTGCATCTATTGTGATCATCATGTGTTTGATGTCCTTAGTTTTATTAATATGGTGTATACTATTGATTGATATTTATATGTTAAAGTACCCTCACATTTATGGGATAAACTGCACTTGGTGATTGTGTGTTATCCTTTGTAATGTGTTCCTGATTTAGGTTTGAAAGCATTTTTTTGGGTATTCTTATGTACCTCTCTTCATCACAGAAATCGGTGTCTAGTTTTCTTCTCTTATGATACTTTCATTTAGTCTTGATATCAGGATAATACTGATCACATGGAAAGAGCTGGAAAGTGATCATTTCACTTATATTTTTAGAAGTCTGTGAATAATTGGAGCTAATTCTTCTTTATATATTTCACAGAAATCATTAGTAAAGACATCTGTTCCTGGGCTTTTTTTGTCGGAAGTTTTTGATCACTTATATATTTTTCAATTGTTATTTATCTATTTGTATATTCTATTTCTTCTTGAGTTACTTTGTGCTTTCCCAGAATTTTTTTTCAATTGCTTGATGTCACTGATTCTTATCTCTCTTGGACCTAGGCAAAAAATGAAAAGGTTCCCTTCTTTTCTCCATTAAAATTCTCCTTTAGTACAATGGAAATTGCTGATGTTTAGGGCGTAGTTATCTAAACAAGTTATCCGATGTGGCCAAACTCTGCCCAACCAATTCGTTTTCTGCAAAGCTCATTTTAGTTTATAACGCTACCAGTTGATCAATCACATCTAAGTCACATACTCAACTAGATGTATTTCACAGAATTTGAACTATCTTCTGCTTTTTTTCCTCTCTAAAATAATAAAATGTCATTTTAAACTGATAAATAAAGAAGAAATTTTTTAACTGGAGATGTTTCTATCTTTGTTTCAACTTAAAATTCTATGTTCAGATAATAGCCTCAAAAGATCCCAAAATAACAAATGCCTATATTTTTGTGATCTTGGAGCTTTCTAACACATGAGGAAGCCACAGTTTTATTACTATGAAAGTCTTAGCTAATAGAGTTTATACACAGAAAATATAGATTAAACTTATCATACAGGTGACTTAAAGTTATTGGTGGAACCCCTGAACATATTCATTCTGACCTATTCTGGTCCATATGGGCTGGGTCAAAGCAAACCAGTCTTTGGAAAGGAGACGGTGAGTTCCAACCCAACACAGCACCTTATAATCAGGAGGGAACCCCCAACTCTCAGTTTCTTCTAAGGAGTAAAGGGTCACTTCCTGCAGTTCTTTCCCCTGGGTCAGTAGCGTGTAGTAGGCAAATATACCAGCTCTCAGTTTCTCCCTAGATATAGAAGGAATTTCTTTTTCTTTGGGATGGCTTTGGTCATTGACTCCCGCACAATGTTATCAACCTCTGTTCATAGTTCTTCAAGTACCCTGTCTACCAGATATAATCCCTTGAATCTATTTGTCACCTCCATTGTAAAATCATAAGGAATTTGATTTAGGTCATACCTGAATGGCCAAGTGGTTTTCCCTACTTTCTTCAATTTGATCCTGAATTTTGCAATAAGGAGCTGATGATCTGAGCCACAGTCAGCTACAGATCTTGTTTTTACTGACTGAACAGAGCTTCTCCATCTTCAGCTGCAAAGAATATAATCAATCTGAATATAATATAAAGAATATAATCAACTGGTATGGACCTATGAGAGGCAGAAGAGATTAAGAAGAGGTGGAAAGAATAAACAGCAGAACTATACAAAGCAGATCTTAATGACTGGGATAACCATGATGGTATGGTGAGTCATCTAGAGCCAGACATCCTGGAACGTGAAGTCAAGTGGGCCTTAGGAAGTATTGCTACAAACAAAGCTAGTGGAGGTGATAGACTTCCAGCTGAGCTATTTCAAATCCTAAAAGATGATGCTGTGAACGTGCTGCACTCAATATGCCAGCAAATTTGGAAAACTCAGCAGTGGTCAGATGACTGGAAAAGGTCAGGTTTTAAGAAGGGCAGTGCAAAAGAACATTCAAATTTCCAGACAATTGTGCTCATTTCACATGCAAGTAAGGTTATACTCAAAATCCTTCAAGCTAGGCTTCAGTAGTACAAGAACCGAGAACTTCCAGATGTACAAGCTGGCTTTAGAAAAGGTAGAGGAACCAGAGATCAAATTGCCAACATTTGTTGGATCATAGAGAAAGCAAGGGAATTCCAGAAAAACATCTACTTCTGCTTCTGGACTATGGAAAGCCTTTGACTGTGTGGATCACAACAAACTGTGGAAAATTCTCACAGTGATGGGAATACCAGACCACCTTAGCTGTCTCCAGACAAACCTGTATGCAGGTGAAGAAGCAATAGTTAGAACCAGACATGGAACAATGGACTGGATCAAAATTGGGAAAGGAATATGACAAGACTGTTAATTATCATCCTGTTTATTAAACTTATATGAAGTGTACATCATGCAAAATGTCGGGCTGGATGAATCACAAAATGGAATCAAGATAGCTGGAAGAAATATCAACGACCTCAGATATGCAGATAATACCACTCTAATGGCAGAAAGTGGCACTAAAGAACCTCTTGATGAGGATGAAAGAGAAGAGTGAAAAATCTGGCTCAAAACACAACATTAAAAAAGTTAAGATCATGGCATCTGGTTCCATCACCAGATGGAATAGATGGAAGTGGAAAAAGCACTGGAAAGAAGTGGAAAAAATAGAAGTGGCAAATTAAAGTGGAAAAAATAGAAGTGGTGACAGATTTTATTTTGGGGGGCTCCAAGATGACTGCAGACAGTGACTACAGCAATGAAATTCAAAGATTCTTGCTCCTTGGAAGGAAAGCTTTGACAAACATAGACAGAATATTAAAAAGCAAAGACATCACATTACTGACAAAGGTCCAGATATTCAAAGCTATGGTTTTCCCAGAAATCATGTATGGATGTGATGGTTGGACCATAACGAAGGCTGAGCACTGAAGAATTGATGCTTTCAAATTGTGGTGTTGGAGGAGACTCTCGAAATCCACTTGGACTGCAAGGAGATTCAACCAATCCTAAATGAAATCAACCCAGAATATTCACTGGAAGAACTGATGCTAAAGCTGATGCTCCAATCCTTTGGCCACCTGATGTGATGAGCCAACTCATTGGAAAAGACCCTGATGGTGGAAAAGGTTGAAGGGAAAAGGAGAAGAGGGCAGTGAGGAGGAGATGGTTAGATAGCATCACTGACGCAATGGCCATGAGTTTGAGCAAACTCTGGGAGACAGTGAAGGAAAGGGAAGCCTAGTGTGCTACAGTCCATGAAGATGCAAAGAGTCAGACACAGCTTATCAACTGAACAACTACAAATACAAGGAATTAGACAACATTTCCAGCACCCCAACTTTTCCAGTTGCTACAAGAGGGTTTGGCTTCTATCGGCTGAGATACTAGAGCTTGACAAAACTTAGTCTCTTGAGACACACTAACAGCAAAGAGTGGCTTGTATGAGCATGAGGTTTGGCTCATTTTGGCTGACTGGTGATGTCCATCTCCTGCACTAGCCTGGTTCTGGACTCCAGGCTGTGAAGATTGGCTCTTTTATCTAAGACACAGAAACCAAAATAGAAGACTCTCAGGAATTCCCAAATTTATCAGGTTTAAAATTATTCATTTAATGTCTATTTTAGAAAGGAGAGAGACAAAGGCAGAGATGTCCTTGGAAAACCATAATTCCTAGGATAACTTATAATTAAATCACTCCCAAACATAAAAATCTATCACTGAGTACTATCAACAATGTAAAATTCTTCCTAATAAGATTATGTCTTAAATTATAACCAATTTTCAAATCAAGCTAAAAGGGAAATACACTCATACCAGACATAGTGAAAATCAAATGCACATTATGCACATGCAGTGTTAGATGTGACAGGACCTGTGTCCCATTAGGGCCAATTATCTTCAGGTGGGAGCCACGTCCTCAATGAACCTTCAATCACAGTAAATGAGTCCATCTTGATCCCCTCTTTATTATTGATGTACTAATTTTTCTTTTATATTTTTCTAATCATGAGTTCTAGTTGTTTTTACTACATAAAATGTCAACCAAATTAGGTTAACATGGAGGACACTGGCAGCTCCTACACCTAAGATCACACTAAGGTGAAAATACCTCTTAGATGGGAGGTATGGGCTCACCTACTTTTGAGCAATTTGTTGTTTCCAGGACTTGACAACATCAATTACAGGGGAAAAAAAAACTGTACAAATTTTTAGAGTTTTACATTTTGTTTATAATTCAAGAAAGAATAAAAGAATTTTATTGATAACATTTGATACAGCTGGAAGATGATACTGAAAGAGCCCATACGAAAATCTGGAGTTACATGGAGCTATTTGTATACTAAAACCAATAGACCCAAGGAAGACCTAGTGATAATACCACTGATTCGTTCACATAAGTAGATTCAAATAATGAAACACCATTAAGTTGTACTATGACTTTATATAATTTTCAGGAACAATTTGTTTCTAGAATTTCAAACACTGAATATCAAATGGTGAAGAAGGGTTTCTATTTATTTTTTTCAGAAGTATCATAAAGTTCAAGCATAAAAATGCATTATGGGCAGAAATTATAAAATCTGGCAACATATTTATCATTACATTAATGACTTTGTATATTATGACATATATAATAGTTGGCTCCATAAATATTATTTGAATTTAATTTACTTAAGAGCAATAAGTAAAAAAGTCGAGGACAATAGCTTCAGCAAAATATAGAGAACAAATGAAATTTTCAAATAGAAGGTACTGACCTGCAAAATACGAGAGTACCCATCCAGCTGAAAAGTAGCACAAGATAAACAGCTATACGGAGAGCTTCTCAAAAATAGATTTTGCCAATGGTGGGAAACTGAACTAGAGAAGCAAGCCCATATCCTAAGCCTCCAAAGCTCTATTTCTGCAACCTCATCCCAGACAGTGTGTCCCTCAGAGCCTGGTGGACCTGCTTATTCCTCAGGGTGTAGATGACAGGGTTCAGCAGGGGGGTCACCACCGTGTTCACAAGGGCAGCCTCCCTGTTGGAGTCCAGCCTGTTCACCTGCTTTGGTTTCAGGTAAATAAACACACAGCTGCCGTACATCAGAGAGAGGACAATGAGGTGAGAGGAGCAGGTGGAGAAAGCTTTCTGTCGCTCCTTGGCTGATGGCAGTCGCAGAATTGTGACTACTATGTTGCTGTATGCAATGATGGTTACAATGAGGGACAGCAGAATGACAAACACAGCAGCAAAGAAGAAATACATTTCAACAGATCTGGTGTCAGAGCACGAGAGGTGAATTAAAGAGCCAAGGTCACAGAAGAAATGAGGAAGAGCATGAGGGCCACAGAACAATAACTGGGAAACTTTGAGCACCAGACAAGTGATTAAGATGAAGGACAAAGTATAGCACAAGAAAATCAGAAGGAAACTAACCCTCAGGTTCATGATGGATGCATAGTGCAGAGGCTTGCAAATGGCTAGATATCGATCCAACGACATCACAGCCATGAGAAAGAAAATCACTGCACCAAGAAATAAAAAGAAAAAGGCTTGTGTGAGACAAGCAGAAAACGAAATTGTTTGCCTTCCTGAAAGGAAGATGGACAGCAAAACAGCATTCACAGAAGGAGAAAGCGCTCAGTAAAACTTACATTGGCGTCTGGAGGCGATGGTCAGCCCAGGTGATGATGATTATGACCATGTTTCCCATGATGGAGGCCAGGTATGCCAGCAGATGCACCAGGAAGAGGAGGTTCCCCAAGTGCTGGACGGCAGGAAACGCCTCCAGAATGAACTCCTGGACGGTAGACTCATTTTTTACCTCCATTGTTATCTCTGTTTCTCTGTCATCATTCTCTGCCTAACCTGTGGAATGGAAAATACTATCACTGAAGAATAGAGAATTTAAATGATAGCGACTTTTAAAAAACAAAAATGGAAGCAAAATCGCTATTTTCAGGTATATTTGTGAATGAGGGATCATTTTATATTTTGAAAGTATTTTACAATAAATTACTAACATTTATAATTAAACATTATAATAATAATCATAATACTTATTAAATTGTTAAATAAAAGATTTGCTTCTATTTTGGTAATATTTGTTTCTATTTTTAATATGTCACTTAACTTTTCTGGAAAAGAATATCTGAGAAAAATAGTCCACAAGGTAAGCAATCCAAAAGGTAAACAACACAAAATGAAAATGACTGCAGACACATAACAACTAATGGTTAGCAATGAAGGCTGTCATGCTGCAGAAAATACATCTCATGGACTCACAGTGTTCATTTCTATGATTCAGGTATGACATACAATGTAGGAAGCCTCCAGTGCACTGATTTTAGCCCTTTGGAAATGCAAAGTGTGAAAGAGCAGTTTTCTTATTACCATATTCCTAATCAGTTATTTTCCTGAAGTCTTTTCAGCCTGAGCTCTTTTTTTCAAGACCCCAGTGTGACCAGTAAAGGTAGTATATTATAGTAGCATAACCACACAGTCTGTGGGTTTGAGAGAGACCAGACCTACTGTTGGGAGGGAAATGTTTTCATGACATGGTGTCCTGATTCAATGAGCTCATTTTAATGGGTGATCAGATTCCCTCACAGTCTACCTACCTGGCAGAATGGTAATGTTTCATTCTGCTATTCAATCATTTCATAGATTACTCTTCAACATGCCTCTTTCTGGGAATAGTTTTTTCCATTGGAGGTACTTGGTGTGGCAGATTTAAAACTGTATGTCCATTGCAATCCCTACAGTAACACTCTTCTTTATTTAAGAAAATGCAAAAAGAAAAGAAAAAGAAAATTCCAATGCCTAATTAGAAACTAAGTAATTTGATACAATCTTTGAGGAAGGGGTCTGGGCATCTGCTGCATATTGGTGCTTGAGTGAATAAGAAACTGTAATTTAATTGTATTTTACTTAACTCCTTTTGGTCCAAACTATTACTGGGTGTTCATTGGAAGGACTGATGCTGAAGCTGAAACTCCAATACTTTGGCCACCTCATGCGAAGAGTTGACTCATTGGAAAAGACCCTGATGCTGGGAGGGATTGGGGGCAGGAGGAGAAGGGGACGACAGAGGATGAGATGCCTAGATGGCATCACTGACTCGATGGACATGAGTTTGAGTACTCTCTGGGTGTTGGTGACAGACAGGGAGGCCTGGCGTGCTGCGATTCATGGGATTGCAAAGAATCGGACACGACTGAGCAACTGAACTGAACTGAACTGAACTGACTGATTACTTTTACTGGTGGCTCAGACAATCAACAATCCATCTGCAATGCAGGAGACTTGGGTTTGATCTCTGGGTCGGGAATATCCACTGGAGAAGAGAAGGGCAACCCACTCCAGGATTCTTACCTGGAGAATCTCATGGACAAAGGAGCCTGGTGAGATACAGTCCATGGGGTTGCAGAGTCAGACGCAATTGAGCAACTAACACTTCTTTCCATTACTTTCTAACTATGCATGATCCACAGTAGATACTTAAACAGAACCAGTCTCTGGTTAAATTATCAGACCTGTTAGATTACAAGTTAGCCCCATGATCAAGTACTCACCAGGAAGCAGCTCATAGGAAACAGCGTTTCTTTGACAATGTGCTTCTTTCTCAAAACAAACCAGGATCTTTCTCCTAGGCTAATGGAAAAGGGGGAAAATTCTCTTAGTTGAGATATACCTTTCTTTGACCTAATACAAAATTAATGGAGGCTTTATGTCCTGTGGACTTCCATGGTGGCTCAGAGGTTAAAGCATCTGCCTGCATTGCAGGAGACCTGGGTTCAACCCCTGGGTTGGGAAGATCCCCTGGAGAAGGAAATGGCAACTCACTCCAGTATTCTTGCCTGGAGAATCCCATGGATGGAGGAGCCTGGTGGGCAAAGAGTCAGACAACTGAGCAACTTCACTTCACTTCACCTATGTCCTAAATTAGTAGGAAAAATTATTAAGGTTTAATTAAAAAATTTCCCATACTCTGGAGGATTAACAGTCATAGTTTTTCCCCGTGGCTATCTGACTGATAAATTCTGGACCATTAGGACAGTACAAGTTTTCCCCATCACACACTAGCACTTTCTGATGCTACTATTTGGAATACCTGGACATATTTATTGCCATTCTACAATGCATCAAAACAACAAACGTGGTTCGTTGTGTATTCATCTAAGAAGAGAATCAAAAAGAAGAGATAACAAAGGTCAATTTCCTTGTCTAATGAGCCTGTTATCAGTCACTTCCCTAACCAGCCACCCCACCTCATATAGCAGAGAATCAGAGCAGTCATAAGCAAGAATACATTCAAATGCACTTATGATATAATTATCACAGGCTTATTTACCATCACCAGTGAGGACACACTGGGTCCAATGGACACACCTTTGGAACTTTCAGAACTCATTAGAGGGAATTTTTTTAATGCAAAAGGAACTAAAAACACAACAGAGTCTCAGAGGACATTTAATTGCTTCATATTTGGAAATGGGAAATTCCAGGAGACATATATCATAGTTACACTTTCAATGTATATGATGACATATGGCTAAATTTATTACATACATAGCCTTCTCAATAGGCTCCACAGTCCTCTGGGAAAGTCCTCAAAGGTAGATTTTGCACAAATGCCCTGTTGTTTAGTCGTCAAGTTGTATCAGACTCTCCTGTGGCCCCGTGGACTGTAGCCCGCCAGGCACTACTATCCATAGGATTCCCCGGAAAGAACACTGGAGTGGGTTGCCATTTCCTTCTCCAGAGGCTCTTCCTGACCTAGGGATTGAGCCTGCATCTCCTGGGTCTACTTCACTGGCAGGGGGATTCTTAACCACTGTGCCACCTAGGAAGATGTGAAGTTGTATAGGAAGGTTTTCAATATTCTAGCAAAGTATTCTTCATAAAATTCTTGCTAATTTCTCGTTTTTGTACATTTTTAATAGAAAATGTGGACTCTATAGGGCTTCCCAGGTGGCTCAGTGGTTTTAAAAAATAAAACCCACCTACAATGAAAGAGAAGCAGGTTTGATTTCTGGGCCAGGCAGATGCCCTGGAGAAGAAAATGGCAACCCTCTCTCGTATTCTTGCCTGGGAAATCCCGTGGACTGAGGATCCTTGCAGGCTACAGTCCACGAAGTCATAGAGTCAGATTCGCCTTAGAGATTAAACCACAACCACCACCACGCTTAGTGAAATAAGTCAGACAGGGAAAGAAAAATACTGTATGTTATCTCTTGGGCTCTCCTGATGGCTCAGCAGGTAAAGAACCCACTTCCAGTGCCGGAGACACAGGAGATGTGGGCTAGCTCCCTGGGTCTGGAAGGTCCCCTGGAGAAGGAAATGGCAATCCACTCCAGTATTCTTGCCTGAAAAATCACATGGACAGAGGAGCCTGGGGGGCTACAGTCCAAAGGGTTGCAAAGAGTTGGACACGACTGAGCAATTAGACACACACAAGCACCCATTTGTTATCTCTTATATGTGGATTCTCAAAATGAAACAAACTAGTGAATTTTTTTTTCTTTTTAAATAGACTCAAAAAAAAAAATACACTCACAGATGCAGAAAGAAAACTAGTAGTTACAGTGCGGAGAGGGAAAAGGAGAAGTGCAAGACTAGGGGTCAAGAATGAGGTATGTACTATTATATAAAATAAACAAACTACAATGATACACTGTACAACACAGAAAAATGATACATTGTACAACACTAAAAACTATAAATGGTTATAATATTTTTAAAATGTGAATCACTGATACTTCCTTGGTGTTCCAATGGTTAAGAATTTGCCTGCCAACAAAATGAACACTGGTCCTTGAAGATTTCTCATATCTTGGAGCAACCTATCCTGTGCTCCTCCTCGAGAAAAGTCACAGCGATAAGAATCCCAAACACTACAATGAAGAGTAGTCACCACTCGCCACAACTAGACAAAGCCTGCACATAGCAACGAAGACTAGTGTAGCCAAAAATAAAAATGAATACATAAAATAAAAAGAAAATTACTTTTTAAAAATCAAAACTATGTTGTACTATGAAATTTATATAATATTGTAAATCACCTCTACTGAAATAAAAAATAAAATTAAAGAAAGAACTTTAAATTTTTAATTCTGAAATCTTCTTTGACCCATTTAATAACTCTGAAAATTTTACTGTGTATTCCTTAGAATTTTCTATCTACAAAATTGTGGCATCTGCGAATAAGATAATTTTATTTCTTATTTTCCAATCTGAAGTTCTTTTATTTGTTTTTCTTGTTTAATTGCTGTTGTACCAACCTCTAGGACAATGTTAAATAGAGACATCCTCCTCTTGTTTTTGACCTTAGGGAGGAAGTTTTCAGTCTTTCCCTGTCAAGGATAATATTATCCAATGATTTTTAATATATACACTTCTTCAGGTTGAGGAATTTCCCTTTCATTTTTAGTTTTCCAAATGTTTGTCATAGGTAGCTTAGATTTTGTCCAATGCTTTTTCTGCATCTATTGAGATCCTCATGTGTTTGCTGTCCTTTATTTTACTAATATGTGTACACTATTGACTGATTTTTATCTATTAAAGTCCCCTTGCATTTCTGGGATAAACCCCACTTGGTGGTGTTTTCCTTTGTATATGTTCCTGATATAGTTTTCTCAGCATCTTCTTGGGTATTCTTGTATCCCTATTTTTATCAGAGAAATTGGTGTGCAGTTTTCTTTTCTTGTGATATCCTTGTTTTGTATTGATATCAGGGTAATACTGACCTCTTAGAAAGAACTGGAAAGTGATCTTTTCACTGGCATTTTTAGAAGCTTGTGAATAATTGGAGCTAATCCTTCTTTAAATGTTTCACAGAAATCATTAGTAAATACACATGATCCTGGGATTTTTTTGTGGGAACTCTTTGATCACTAATATATTTTTTAATTGCTATTTGCCTATTTGTATTTTCTATTTCTTCTTGAGTTAGTTTCTGCTTTCCCAGAATTTTTTTTTTCAAGGCACTGATGTTATTGTTGATTCTTCTCACTCTCTTGCACCTAGGCAAAAATAAAAAGCTTCCCTTCTTTTCTCCCTTAAAGTTATCCTTTAGTACCACAGAAATATTGGCTGTTTAGGGCTAGTTGTCTATACCAGTTGGCTGATGTGGCCAAACTCATTGCCTGATCAATTTGTTTCGTACAAAGCTGGCTTTAGTTTATAATACTACTAGTTGATCAATCACAATGAAGTCACATACTCAGCTAAATGTATTTCACAGAATTTGAACTTTGTTCTGCTTTTTTCCTTGATAAAATAATAAAATTCTGCTTTAAAGGAAGAAATTTTTTAAGTAAAGATGTTTGTTTCAGGTTAAAATTCTATATTCATATAATAGCCTCAAAAGATCCCACAATAAGAAATGCCTGCATTTTTTGTGTATGTGGAACTTTCTAACACATGAGGAAACCAAAGTTTCATTCCTGTGAAAGTCTTGGCTAATAGAGTTCAAACACAGGAAACAGTTTAAACTCATCATACTGGTGACTTAAAGCTATTGATGGAACTCCTGAACATATTCACTCTGACTTATTCTGGCCCACATGGGCTGGGTCAAAGGCAAACCAGTCTTAAACAAGGAGAAACTGTGAGTTCTAACCCAACACAGCACCTTACAATCTGATCAGAACTCCCAACTTCCAGCTTCTCCTAAGGAGTCACTTCTCACAGCTCTGTCCTCAGGGTCAGTACACTATGAACAGACAAACATATCAGTTCTTAGTTTCTCCTTGAACATAGAAGGAATTGGACAACATTTCTGGTACCCCAACTTTCCCAGCTGTTAATAGAAGGATTGGATTCTATCTACCTGTCACAGGGCTGGGGTAATAGGGATGACACTTGTTAGTCTCTTGGGACACACTAAGACAGAGACCGTGGTTTAGAGGAGGACAAGGTTTGGGTCATTTTGGGTGATTGATGATGTCCATCTCTTGCACTAGTCTGGGCCAGGCTATGAAGGTTGGTTCTTTTATCTAATGGACAGAAACCAACACAGAGTACTCTCAGGAATTCCCAACTTTTGTCAGATTCAAAAATTATTCATTGAACTTCTATTTTGGAAAAGGGAGAGACATAGATACAGATGTCCTTGGAAGACCACAATACCTAGGACAATCTATCATCAAATCACTCCAAACATAAAAATCTAAATCACCCAGTATTTTTGACAATCTAAAATTATTACTAATAATATTATGCCATAAATTAAGAGTAATTTTCAAATCAAGCTAAAGGGAAATACACACTCATATCTGACAGAGTAAAAATCAAATGCACATTATGCATATGCAGTGTTAGATGTGAAAGGACCTATGTCCCACTAGAGCCAATTATCTTCAGATAGGACCAATTTCTTCAATGATCCACTTTTCTTTATTATTAATGTACTCATTTTCCTTTTATACCTTTCTAATTATGAGCTCAATTAGTCTTTGCTACATAAAATGTCAACCACAATTTATGCTACCAGAGACAACATTGGCATCTCCTACACTCAAGATCACACTAAGGTGAAAATACCTCTTATATGGGAGGAAAGACTTTGCTACTGGGACACCTACCTTTGAGCAATTTGTTGGTTCCAGGACTTGGCAACAGAAATTACAGAAAATAAACTTTACAAATCTTAGTTTTATAATTTGTTTATATTTCAAGAAAGATTTAAAGTTTATTAATAATGTTTGATACTGCTGGAAGATGTTACAGTGATGAGCCCCTAAATTTTTTTTAGTTACACTGAGCTTTTGTACACTAAAACCAATAGATCCAAAGAGGAATTAGTGAGTATATAACTGACTCATTCACATAAATAAATTACAACAATGAAACACCATTAAGTTATAGTATGACTTCATATGATTTTCAGAAATAATTTGTAATTGGAATGTCAAACCTTGAGTGTCAAATGGGAAAGAAGGGTTTCTATCTGTTTCTCCTGAGGTATCATAAACTTCAAAAATAAGAATGTATCATGTACAGATATTATAAAATCTGGCAACATTTTTATTATTTTATTAAAGACTTTGTATCTTATGATTTATGTATAATTTGCTCCATAAATATTGTTTGAATTCATTTAAGACCAATCGGTAGAAAAATCACAGAAGATATCTTCAGCACAATATAGAGGATAAATGAAATTTTCAAACAGAAGAAGGTATTGAATAGCAAAATAGGACAGTACCCATCCAGCTGAAAAGTAGCACAAGATAGATTGCCATATGGAGAGTTTCTCGAGAATAGACTTTGCCAATGGTGGGAAACTGAACTAGAGGATCAAGAAGATCCACTTAGCCTCCAAAGCTCTATTTCTGCAACCTCACCCTAGACAGTGTGTCCCTCAGAGCCTGGTGGACCTGCTTGTTCCTCAGAGTGTAGATGACAGGGTTCAGCAGCGGGGTCACCACCGTGTTCACAAGGGCAGCCTCCCTGTTGGAGTCCAGCCTGTTCACCTGCTTTGGTTTCAGGTAAATAAACACACAGCTGCCGTACATCAGAGAGAGGACAATGAGGTGAGAGGAGCAGGTGGAGAAAGCTTTCTGTCGCTCCTTGGCTGATGGCAGTCGCAGAATTGTGACTACGATGTTGCTGTATGCAATGATGGTTATGATGAGGGGTAGTAGAATGACAAATGAAGTAAGGAAGAAGAAATACATTTCAACAGATCTGGTGTCAGAGCAGGAGAGATGAATTAAGGAGCCAAGGTCACAGAAGAAATGAGAGATGATGTTGGGGCCACAGAATGATAACTGGGAAACTCTGAGCATCAGACCAGTGAAGAAGATGAAGGACAAGGAATAGCACAAGAATATCAGAAGGAAACTAATCCTCAGGTTCATGATGGATGCATAGTGCAGAGGCTTGCAAATGGCCAGGTATCGATCCAACGACATCACAGCCATGAGAAAGAAAATCACTGCACCAAGAAATAAAAAGAAAAAGGTTTGTGTGAAACAAGCAGTAAAGGGAATTGTTTGCCTTCCTGAAAGGAAGATGGACAGCAGTTTGGGAATAACTGTGGTGATGAAACAGCATTCACAGAAGGAGAAAGCGCTCAGTAAAACATACATTGGCGTCTGGAGGCGATGGTCAGCCCAGGTGATGATGATTATGACCATGTTTCCCACGATAGAGGCCAGGTATGCCAGCAGATGCACCAGGAAGAGGAGGTTCCCCAGGTGCTGGATGGCAGGAAACACCTCCAGAATGAACTCCTGGATGGTAGACTCATTTTTTACCCCCATAGTTATCTCTGTTTCTCTGACTCTCATCATTCTCTGCTTAACCTGTGGAACGGAAAATACTATCACTGAAAAAAAATTTAAATGATGACAAGTCTTTAAAAAAAATAAAATAATCACTACTTTCAGCTGTATTTGTGAAGCAGGGATCATTTCATATTTTTAAAATATTTTACTATAAATGATGTTTTACTATTATAACATTATTATATTATTTATACTAATTATTAAATTAAAGATTCATTTTTTATTCTTGATAATTATTTTTAATGTGTCACTTAACTCTTCTGGAAAATAACATCTGAATAATTGGCTACAAAGTAAACAGGGCAAAATAAAAATGATTGTTCGTAGACACATCTGCAACTGATAGTTACCAGTGAAAGCTGTCATCCTGCAGAAAATGCATCTCATGGGCTCACAGTGTTCATTTCTATGCTTCAGGTATGACATACAGTGTAGGAACCCTCCTACCACACTGAACTGAGCGCTTTGAAAATGTTAAGTGTGAAAGAGCCATTTTCTTATTACCATGTTCCAAATCAGTTATTTTCCTAAAGTCTCTTCAGTCTGAGTTCTTTTTTCAAGACGCCAGTGTGAGCAGTAAAGCTAGTATACTATAATATTATAACGACACAGTCTGTGGTTTAAGAGAAACCATTTCTAAAATTGGGGAGGAATGGTTTCATGATTTGTTAATCAGATTCAATGAACACACATTGAACGGGTGAATCGGACTCCCTCACACTCTATCTTCCTAGCAGAATGGTTGTGTTTCCTTTTGCTGTTAGTCATAGATTACTCATCAACATTTCTTTTCTGGGAATAAATTTTTACATTGGAGGTATTCAGTGTGGCAGAATTAAACCTGTATTTCATTGCAATCACTAGACGAACATTTGTCTTTATTTAAAAAAAAAAAAAATGCCAAAGCCTAACTAGAAGCTAAGTATATTGATAGAATCATTAGGGAATGGGTCTGGGCATCTGCTGTGAATCGGTGCTTAAGTGAATAAGAAACCATAATTTAATTGTGCTTTACTCACTTCCTTTTGACCAAAACTGTTACTTTAACGGTGGCTCAGATGGTAAAGAATCCATCCTCCATGCAGGAGACTTGGATTCGACCTCTGGGTCAGGAAGATCCCCTGGTGAAGGGAATGGCTACCCACTCCAGCATTCTTGCCTAGAGAATTCCATGGACAGAGGAGCCTTGTGGGCTCCAGTCCATGGTGTTGCAAACTGTTGATAAGACTGACTGACTAGCACCTTTTTTCATTACTTTAACTATGCATGATCCACATAAGATACTTAAACATAACCAATCTCTGGTTAAAATACCTGACCTTTTAGATTGCAAGTTAGCCCCATGATCAAGTACTCACCACAAAGCAGTTCACAGGAAACAGTGTGTTTTTGACAATGTGCTTCTTTCTCTTCTTAAAATAAAGCAGGCTAATGTAACATTCTCCTAGGCTAATGGAAAGGGGGAAAAACACTTAGTTGAGATATACCTTTCCTTGACCTAATACAAAATTAATGGGTGCCTTATGTTCTACATTAGTAGGAAAATATTAAGGCTCCATTAAAATATACATTTCCAAACTCTGGAGGATTAACAGGCATAGTTTTTTACATGGCAATCTGACAAATTCTGGGCCTTTAAGACAATAGAAGCTGCCCCAATCATCCCTAGCACTTTCTGATGTTACTATTTGGAATACCTGGACATATTTATTTCCATTCTACAATGCATCATGAACAACAAACTTTCTTGGTTTTGCATCCATCCCAGAAGAGAATCAAAAAGAAGGGACAACAAAGGTCAATTTCTTTGTTTAATGACCTTTTTATCAGTCACTTCCCAATGAACCTGTCACCCCACCAAATATAGGTGATGATCACAACAGTCATAAGCGAGAACACATTCAAATGCCCTTATGATATAATTATCACAGGCTTATTTATCATCACCAGTGAGGACGCATTGGGTCAAAAGGACACACCTCTGGAACTTTAAAATTCATTAGAGGGAATTTTTTTTTTTAATGGGATAGGAACTACAATCAGAACAGAGTCTCAGATGACATTTAGTTGCTTCATATTTGGAAATAGGAATTCCAGCTGACATGTATCATAATTACCCCTTCACTGCATATGGTAAGATACTACTTTGATTCTCAGTAGGCTACACAGTCCTCTGTGGTAGTCCTCAAAGGTACATTTTGCACAACTGCCTGTTGTTTAGTCTCCTAGGTGTGTCCGACTCTTCTGTGACCCCATAAACTGTAGCCCGCCAGGCTTCTCTTTCCATGCAACTTCCCAGGCAAGAATACAAGAGTGTGTTGCCATTTCTTCTCCAGGAGATCTTCCCGACCCAGGAATTGAACTTGTATCTCCTGTGTCTCCTGCACTGGCAGGGGGATTCTTTACCACTGCGCCACCTAGGAAGCCTTGAAGTTGTATGGGAAGGTTTCCAACTGTCAAGCAAAGTATTCTTTATAAAACTCTTGCTAATTTCTAGCTTTTGTACATTTTTAATCAAGAATGTGAACTCTATAGGTCTTCCTCAGTGACTGAGTGGCAAATGAAACAACCCACCTACAATGCAGGAGAAACAAGTTCGATCTGTGTCAGGAAGATCCCCTGGGGAAGGAAATGGCAACCCACAACCCACAATATTCTTGCCTGGGAAACCCCATGGACAGAGGAGCCTAGCAGGCTACAGTCCAAAGGGTTGCAAGGACTCAGACAAGACTGAGCAATTATGCACACACAAGCACCCATATTTTATCTCTTACATGTGAACTCTAAAAATGAAACAAACTAGTGAATATTTAAAAAATTAACCAGACTCACAGATGTAGAAAAAAAACTAGTAGTTCCCAGTGGGGAGAGGGAAGAGGGAAAAGGCAAAATAGGGTTCAGGAATAAGAGGTACAAACCACTATGTATAAAGTAAATAAGCTACAATTATAGACTGTGCAACACAGAAAAAAAAATAGCCCATATTTTTAAAAAACAATAAATTGAGCATAATATTTTAAAAATGTGAACCACTGAGACTTACTTGGTGAACCGGTGGTTAAGAATCTTCCTGCCAATGCCGGAAACACAGGTTTGATCCCTGTTCCTTGAAGATTCCTCATGTCTCAGAGCAACTAAGCCTGTACACTGCAATACTGAAGTCTGAGCACCTAGATCCTGTGATCCACAATTCACCAATGTTATCTTTGATTCTTATCCCTTGCTTGGACCTCTCAGGCAAAAAATAAAAAGCTTCCCTTTTTTTCTCCCTTAAAGTTCTCCTTTAGTACCATGGAAATCTCTACTGTTTAGGGCTTAGTTGTCTAAACAAGTTATCTGATGTAGCCAAACTCATTGCCCAACCGTTGTGTTTCGTACAAAGCCAAACTTAGTTTATACCACTACTAGTTGATCAATCTCATCGAAGTCACATACTCAGCTAGAGGTATTTCACAGACTTTGACCTTGTTTTGCTTTTTTTCCTGTCTAAAATAATAAAACTATGCTTTAAACTGATATTAAGGATGAAATTTTTAAATGGAAAAATTTCTATCTTTGTTTTAGCATGAAATTCTATATTCATGAATAGCTTCAAAAGATTTCACAATAAGAAATGCCTGCAAATTTTTTGTGTACTTGGAGCTTTCTAACACATGAGGAAGCCAAAGTTTTATTCCTATTAAAGTCTTGGCTAATAGAGTTCAAACACAGGAAACACGATTTAAACTCATCATACTGGTGACTTAAAGTTATTGATGGAACTCCTGAACATATTCATTCCAACTTATTCTGGTCCACACCGGCTAAGCAGTCAGAGGCAAGTCAGTCTTAGGCAAGGAGAAACTGTGAGTTCTAACCCAACACAGCACCTTACAATCTGATCAGAACTACCAACTTACAGCTTCTCCTAAGGAGTAATGGGTCACTTCTCACAGCTCTGCCCCCTGACTCAGTTCAGTATGAACAGACAAGTGTACTAGCTCTTAGTTTCCCCCTGAATACAGAAGGAACTGGACAACATTTCTAGTACCCCAACTTTCCCAGCTGTAAATAGAAGGATTGGATTCTATCTACCTGTCTTAGGGCTGTGATAACAGGGATGACACACCTTACTTTCTTGGGACACACTAAAACAGAGACAGTGGTTTAACTGAGCACAAGGTTTGGGTCATTTTGGGTGATTGGTGATGTCCATCTCAGGCACTAGTCTGGGCTAGGCTATGATGATGGGTTCTTTTATCTATTCGACAGAAACCAACACAGAGGACTCTCAGGACTTCCCAACCTTTGTCAGATTCAAAAATTATTCATTTAACTTCTATTTTGGAAAAAGGAGAGACAAAGGCACAGATGTCCTTGGAAGACTGTAATTCCTAGGACAACTTATCATCAAATCACTCCCAAACATAAAAATCTAAATCACCCAGTATTCCTGACAACCTAAAACTCTTCCTAATAATATTATGCCTTAAATTAGAAGTAATTTACAAATCAAGCTAAAAGGGAAATATGCACTCACATCAGACATAATAAAAATCAAATGCATGTTATGCATATGCAGTGTTAGATGTGATGGGATCTATGTCCCTTTAGGGCCAATTACCTTCAGGTGGGAGCCACTTCCTCAATGAAATTTCAAACACAGTAAATGACTCCAGTTTGAGCCCCCTTTTTTATTATTAATGCACTCATTTTCCTTTTATATTTTTCTAATTATGATTTCTATTAGCTTTTGCTGCACAAAATGTAAACCACAAATTAACTCAACATAGATGACACTGGCATCTCCTATACCCAAGATCACACTAAGCTGAAAATACCTCTTAGATGGGAGGAAAGAATTTGCTACTGGGATCACCTACCTTTGAGCAATTTTTGCTTCTAGTACTTGGCAACATCAATTACAGAAAAAATAAACTTGACAAATTTGAAAGCTTTTCAGTTAGTTTATATTTCAAGAAAGAATTAAAGAAAATGTTATTGATAAAATTTGATACATCTGGAAGACGATACACTGAAAGAGCTCATCTAAAACTCTGGATTTACACTGAGCTGTTTGTACACTAAAACCAATAGACACGAAGAAGAACTAGTGGAAGAAGAAAACCAATAGATATGAAGAAGAACTAGACATGAAGAACTAGTGAGCATTCACATAAGTAGATTCAAATGATAAAACACCATTAAGTTGTACTATGACTTTATATAATTTTCAGAAATAATTTGTAACTGTAATTTTCAAACCTTGAGTATCAAATGGTAAAGAAGATTATCTATCTATCTTTTCTGAGGTATCATAAACTTCAAGCATAAAAATGTATCATGGATGGTAATGATAAAATCTTGCAACATTTTTATTATTGCATTAAAGACTTCACAGCTTATGAATTATGTATAATAGTTGCTTCACAATATTGCTTGAATTGAATTCATTTAAAGCCAATGAATAGAAAAATCAAGGAAGATAGCTTTAGTAGAATATAGAAAACAAATGAAATTTTCAAATAGAAGAAGGTATTGATTTACAAAATAAGACAATACCCATCCAGCTGAAAAATAGCACAAGATAGATCACCATATGGAGAGCTTCTCAAGAACAGACTTTGCCAATGGTGGGAAACAGAACTAGAAGATCAAGCAGATCCACTTAGCCTCCAAACTCTACTATTTCTTCAACCTCACCCTAGACAGTGTGTCCCTCAGAGCCTGGTGGACCTGCTTGTTCCTCAGAGTGTAGATGACAGGGTTCAGCAGCGGGGTCACCACCGTGTTCACAAGGGCAGCCTCCTTGTTGGAGTCCAGCCTGTTCACCTGCTTTGGTTTCACATATATAAACACACAGCTGCCGTACATCAGAGAGAGGACAATGAGGTGAGAGGAGCAGGTGGAGAAAGCTTTCTGTCGCTCCTTGGCTGATGGCAGTCGCAGGATTGTGACTACTATGTTGCTGTATGCAATGATGGTTACGATGAGGGATAGTAGAATGACAAACGAAGTAACAAAGAAGAAATAGATTTCAACAGATCTGGTGTCAGAGCAGGAGAGATGAATTAAGGAGCCAAGGTCACAGAAGAAATGAGAGATGATGTTGGGGCCACAGAATGATAACTGGGAAACTCTGAGCATCAGACCAGTGAAGAAGATGAAGGACAAGGAATAGCACAAGAATATCAGAAGGAAACTAATCCTCAGGTTCATGATGGATGCATAGTGCAGAGGCTTGCAAATGGCCAGGTATCGATCCAATGACATCACAGCCATGAGAAAGAAAATTCCTGCTCCAATAAATAAAAAGAAAAAGGTTTGTGTGAGACAAGCAGTAAAGGGAATTGTTTGCCTTCCTGAAAGGAAGATGGACAGCAGTTTAGGAATAACTGTGGTGATGAAACAGCATTCGCAGAAGGAGAAAGTGCTCAGTAAAACATACATTGGCGTCTGGAGGCGATGGTCAACCCAGGTGATGATGATTATGACCATGTTTCCCATGATAGAGGCCAGGTATGCCAGCAGGTGCACCAGGAAGAGGAGGTTCCCCAAGTGCTGGACGGCAGGAAACGCCTCCAGGATGAACTCCTGAACGGTAGACTCATTTTTTACCCCCATAGTTATCTCTGTTTCTCTGTTTGTCATCATTCTCTGCCTAATCTGTGAAGCAGAAAATACTATCACTGAAGAGTAAAGAATTTAAATGATGTCAACTATTAAATAATATAAAAACACTACTTTATGCTACATTTTTGAATGAGATCATTTCATATTTTAAAATATTTTACTATAATGATACCTACTATCATCACATTATTATATTTATAGTAATGATAGTCATTAAATTATAACATTAAATATTTATTTTTGTTTTTGCTAATAAATTTTAATGTGTCACTTAACTCTTTTGGAAAATAATATCAGTAAACAACAGTCCACAAGATAAACAACACAAAATAAAAATGATTTTTTGCAGACACAAACAGAATTAATGGTTCAACAACGAAAGCTATCATCCTGCAGAAATACATCTCATGGACTCACTTTATTCATTCTATGCCTCAGCAAGACACAATGTAGGAACCCTCCTATGCACTGATTTTAGCTCTTTGAAAATAGAAAATGTGAAAGAGCCATTTTCTTATTACCATGTTTCAAATCAGTTATTTTCCTGAAGTCTGTTCATCCTGAGTTCTTTTTTCAAGGCCCCAGGGTGAGCAATAAAGGTAGCTGCTGCTGCAGCTGCTAAGTCGCTTCAGTCTTGTCAGACTCTGTGGGACCCCATAACCAGCAGCCCACCAGGCTCTGCAGTCCCTGGGATTCTCCAGGCAAGAACACTGGAGTGGGTTGCCATTTCCTTCTCCAATGCATGAAAGTGAAAAGTGAAAGTGAAGTCGCTCAGTTGTGTCCAACTTTTAGTGACCCCATGGACTGCAGCCTACAAGGCTCCTCTGTCCATGGGATTTTCCAAGCAAGAGTACTGGAGTGGGTTGCCACTGCCTTCTCCGAATAAGGGTAACATATTATACTATCATAACCACCTCGTCTGTGGGTTTAGAGAAACCATATCTAAATTCGAGAGGGAAATGGTTTCATGACTTGCTTATTCAGATTCAATGAACACACATATAATGGGTGAATCATATTCCCTCACACTCTACCAACTAGCAAAATGGTAGTGTTTCATTCTGCTATTAGTTATAGATTACTCTTCAACATTCCTTTTTCTGGGAATATTTTTTTTACATTGTAAGTATTCAGTATGGCACAATTAAACCTGTTTTCATTGCAATCACTAGAGGAACATTCTTTTTTTTTTTTTCTTAAAAAAATTCGGATATCTAACTAGAATCCCAGTATATTGATATAATCTTTCGAGAAGAGGTGAGTGCTTGAAAAAATAAGTAACCATAATTTAATTGTATTTTACTTAATTCCTTTTGGCCAAATCTATTACTTTAACTATGCATGATCCACATTAGAAACTTAAACAGAGCCAGTCTCTGGTTAAAATATCTGACCTGTTAGATTGCAAGCTAGCCCCATGATCAAGTACTCACCACGAAGCAGCTCACAGGAAACAGTGTTTAGTTGACAATGTGCTTCTCTTCTTAAAACAAACCAGGATGTTTTTCCGAGGCTAATGGAAAAGGGTAAAAAACACTTTTAGTTGAGATATACCTTTCTTGGACCTCATACAAAATTAATGGATGCCTATGTCTTAAATTAATAGGAAATTACTAAGGCTTCACTTTTTTAAAAGATACATTTCCAAACTCCGGAGTAACCTACAGTCATAGTTTTTCTCCATGACAATCTGATAAATTCTGGACCGTTAAGACAATACAAGCTGCCCCAATCATCCACTAGCACTTTCTGTGTTTGGAATACCTAGACATAATTATTTCCATTCTACAATGTATCATGAACATCAAACTTCTTTGGTTGTGTATCCATCCCAGAAGAGAGTCAAAAAGATGAAATAACAAAGGACAATTTCTTGCTTAATGACCCTGTTATGAGTCACTTTTCCATCAACCAGACACCCCACTTCATATAGGGAAGGATCACAGCAGTCATAAGCGAGAACACATTCAAATGCTCTTATGATATAATTATCACAAGCTTATTTACCATCACCAGTGAGGATGCTTGGGGTCCAATGGACACATCTTTGGAACTTTAAAATTCATTAGAGGGGATTTTTTTTAATGGAATAGGAGCCAAAATCACAACAGAGTCCCAGAGGACATTTAATTGCTTCATATTTGGAAATGGAAAATTCCAGCTGACATATGTTATAATTACCCTTTCACTGCATATCTATTATCTTTCTCAATAGGCTGCACAGTCCTCTGTGAAAGTCCTTAAAGGTAGATTTTGCACAACTGCCCTAGAGTTGTAAAATTTACAGAATCACAAATTACATATGTCAAGAAAGGCTTAAACAACAGAAACTCTTTTTTACATTAGAATTATCTTTACTTTTTTATCTTTTTAAACTGGTATTTTCTTTATTGAGGTATTATTTGCATTCTATAAAATGTACCACATTTAACTGTGCATTTGTGCAAGCTAAGTCGCCTCAGTCATGTCCAACTCTTTGCAACCCTATGGACTGAAGTCCACCAGGCTCCTCAGCCCATGGGATTCTCCAGCCAAGAATACTGGAGTGAGTTGCAATGCCTTCCTCCGGGAAATCTTCCCCACCCAGGGATCGCACCTGCATCTCCTACAACTTCTGCATTGCAAGCGGATTCTTTACTGCTGAGACACCAGGGAATCCCACATTTCACTGTAGAGATCAGTCATTTTTCATATGTAAACAGCCATTTGACCACCAATGAATCTAACTACAAACATTTCCATCTCATCAAAAGTTTGCTTTGCTTTGCCCCTTCTGAGTCACTAGTCCACATCAAGAGAAAACATCTTTGATTACTATCATCAAAATTTCCTTTTGTCTCTTCTAGAAGATCACATAAATTGAACACAGCGTGTGTTCCTTTTGTCTGCTCTTTTTCCTCAACATGTTTCTAGGAGTTATCCATACTATTTCATGTATCAATAACATCTTTTTCCATTGCTATGTAGTAGTCCACTACAAACTTTGTGTATATGTACACCACAGCTTTCCATGCCTCCAATGAAGGTCACTTGTTTTCTTTCCAGTTAAGGGCTACTATGAATAAAGCTGTTATAAATATTTTTATATAAATCTTTCTGAAGTTATACCATTCATTTTCTTCTGAGTATATAACTTGGAGTGCAGATACTGAATTAATTATAGGATAGTTCTTAACACTATAAGAGATTGTAAAACAGTTTCCAAAATTTGGTGTAGGGCTCTCAGGAACGATGCATGATAAATGGAGGTGTTACACATTTGCCCCAATACTTGATCTTGTAAGTTGTTTTTCTTAAGTATAGTTGATTTTAAACTATTATATTCTGTTAGTTTCAGATGTATAGCAAAGTTCTTCAATATTTTGTAGATTATATTCCATTATAGGTTATTACAAGACAATGGATATAACTTCCGATGCTATTCAGTATATCCATATTGCTTATCTATTTTTTATAGTAATTTGTATCTGTTAGTCCCATAACCCCAATTTTTCCCTACATGCTTTCCTCTCCCCTTTGATAACCACAAGTTTGTTTTCTCATCTGTGAGTCTGTTTTTCTTGTGCATATACATTCATTTGTATTATTTTTTAGATTCCATATGTAAGTGATATTATATAGTATTTGGCTTTCTCTGACTTATTTCATTAAGCATAATATTCTCTAGGTCCATTCAAGTTCCTGCAAATGGCAGTATTTCATTCTTTTTATGGCTAATATTTCATTGTATATATACTACATATTCCTAATCCATTCATCTGTTGATGGGCAACTGGTTTGCTCTCATGTCTTGATTATTGTAAATAGTGTTGTTGTAAACATTGGAGTGCATGTATGTTTTCAAATTAGTTACATCAGGTTTTTTTGGATATATACCAGGAGTGGAATTACTGGATCATATGGTCATTCTGAGCTAGCCTGATAGCTCAGTTGGTAAAGAATCCACCTGCAATGCAGGAGACCTGCTTTTGGTCTCTGAGTTGGGAAGATCCCCTGGAGAAGGGAAAGACTACCCACTCCAGTATTCTGGCCTGGAGAATTCCATGGACTGTGTAGTCCATGGGGTCACAAAGAATCAGACACGACTGAATGACTTTCACTTTGGTTTCCCTGATAGCTCAGTTGGTAAAGAATATGCCTGCAGTGCAGGAGACTCCAGGTTAATTCCTGGGTCAGGAAGATCCCCTGGAGAAGGATTAGTTTATCCACTCCAGTATTCTCAGGCTTCTTTTGTGGCTCAGCTGGTACAGAATCTGCCTGCACTGTGGAAGACCTGGGTTTGATCCCTGGGTTGGGAAGATCCACTGAAGAAGGGAAAGCCTACCCACTCCAGTATTCTGGCCTGAAGAATTCCATGCACTGTCTAGTCCATGGGGTCACAAAGAGTCAGACACGACTGAGTGACTTTCACTTTCTTGGTCATTCTATTTTTAGTTTTTTAAGGAACCTCCGTACTGTTTTCCATAGTGGATACACCTATTTACAGTCCTATCAACAGTGTATGAGGGTTCCCTTTTCTTCACATCCTTTCCAAAATGTGTTATTTGTAGACCTTTTGATGATAGCCATTCTGACACGTGTGAGCTGATACCTCAGTATGGTTTTGAGGCCAGAGGCCACAGAAAAATTGGTCCCTCAGGCCACAATAGCCCAAGTGAGGTACCCTGTAAGAAAAGTAGTCTTCCAAGCCAGTGATTACTATGGCAACAGTTTCCTGTTGGCTCAAACGACAAAGAACCTGCCTGGAATGCAGGAGAACTGGGTTCGATCCCTGGGTTGGGAAGATCCTCTGAAGAAGGGAATGGCTACCCATTCCAGTATTCTTGCCTGGAAAATCCCATGGACAGAGGAGCCTGATGGGCTAGAGTCCCCAGGCTTGCAAAGAGTCAGGCACAACTGAATGACTAACACTTTCACTTTCACACTTTCTTCACAGTGAGTCTTGCATCTCATTCTCCTTGTCTGTATCTTGAAGAAATTCAAAACCCACTTTACAGATTCTTTAAAACTGGAGCCCGTTATACAGAGTGAAGTAAGCCAGAAAGATAAACACCAATACAGTATACTAACGCATATATATGGAATTTAGAAAGATGGTAACGATAACACTACATGCAAGACAGAAAAAGAGATGTATATCTACACATATGTATATGTATGTATATACATATGTATATCTATACACAGATGTATAGAACAGACTTTTGGACTCTATGGGAGAAGGCGAGGGTGGGATTATCTGAGAGAACAGCATCGAAACATGTATATTATCAAGTGTGAAACAGATCGCCAGTCCAGGTTGGATGCATGAAACAAGTGCTCGGGGCTGGTGCACTGGGAAGACCCAGAGGGATGGGATGGAGAGGGAGGTGGGAGGGAGGTTCAGGATGGGGAACACATGTAAATCCATGGCTGATTCATGTCAATGTATGGCAAAAACCACTACAATATTGTAAAGTAATTAGCCTCCAACTAATAAAAATAATTGGGAGAAGAAAAAAAAAAAGAGAGAGAGAATCTGGACAGGTTAGATATGTCACAGAAAGCAACTAGTGTTTCTTTTTCTTCTTGAAACAGGAAGATGTGTGAAAGAGGAAGACATCTTATTTTTTCAAGACGATTGAGGAGGGCAACAAAAATATTCTTCAGATAGCCAGTGAGGGTGGTCCTAAGATGGCAGAGAAATAGGATGGGGAGACCACTTTCTCCCCCACAAATTCATTGAAAGTGAAGGGCTAGAAAGAGATATTCCATGCAAGTAGAGACCAAAAGAAAGCAGGAGTAGCAATACTCATATCAGATAAAATAGACTTTAAAACAAAGGCGGTGAAATGAGACAAAGATGGACACTACATAATGATCAAAGGATCAATCCAAGAAGAAGATATAACAATCATAGATATATATGCACCCAACATAGGAGCACTACAATATGTATGACAAATGCTAACAAGTATGAAAGGGGAAATTAACAATAACACAATGATAGTGGGAGACTTTAATATCCCACTCACGCCTATGGATAGACCAACTAAACAGAAAATTAACAAGGAAACACAAACTTTAAATGATACAATAGACCAGTTAGACCTAATTGATATCTATAGGACGTTTCACCCCAAAACAATGAATTTCACCTTTTTCTCAAGCACACACAGAATCTTCAGGATAGATCACTTCCTGGCTATAAATCTAGCCTTGGTAAATTCAAAAAAATTGAAATCATTCCAAGCATCTTTTCTGACCACAATGCAGTAAGATTAGATGTCAATTACAGGAGGAAAACTATTAAAAATTCCAACACATGGAGGCTGAACAACACGCTACTGAATAACCAACAAATCACAGAAGAAATCAAAAAAGAAATCAAAATATGCATAGAAACAAAAGAAAATGAAAACACAACAACTCAAAGCTATGGGACACTGTAAAAGCAGTGCTAAGGGGAAGATTCATAGCAATACAGGCTTACCTCAAGAAACAAGAAAAAAGCCAAATAAATAACCTAACTCTACACCTAAAGCAACTTGAAAAAGAAGAAATTATGAATCCCAGGGTCAGTAGAAGGAAAGAAATCTTAAAAACCAGGGCAGAAATAAATGCAAAAGAAACAAAAGAGACCATAGCAAAAAATCAACGAAACCAAAAGCTGGTTCTTTGAGATAAATAACATTGACAAACCATTAGCCAGACTCATCAAGAAACAAAGGGAGAAAAATCAAATCAACAGAACTAGAAATGAAAATGGAGAGATCACAACAGACAACACAGAAATACAAAGGATCATAAGAGACTATTATCAGCAACTGTATGCAAATAAAATGGACAACTTGGAAGAAATGGACAAATTCTTAGAAAAGTACAACTTTCCAAAACTGAACCAGGAAGAAATAGAAAACCTTAACAGACCCATCACAAGCATGGAAATTGAAACTGTAATCAGAAATCTTCCAACAAACAAAAGCCGAGGACCAGACGGCTTCATGGCTGAATTCTACCAAAAATTTAGAGAAGAGCTAACACCTATCCTACTCAAACTCTTCCAGAAAATTGCAGAGGAAAGTAAACTTCCAAACTCATTTTATGAGGACACCATCACTCTAATACCAAAACCTGACAAAGATGCCACAAAAAAAAGAAAACTACAAAAAAAAAAAAAAAAAAGAAAGAAAACTACAGGCCAATATCATTGATGAACACAGATGCAAAAATCCTTAACAAAATTCTAGCAAACAGAATCCAACAACATATTTAAAAGATCGTACATCATGACCAAGTGGGCTTTATCCCAAAGATGCAAGGATTCTTCAATATCTGCAAATCAATCAATGTAATACACCACATTAGCAAATTGAAAAATAAAAACCATATGATTATCTCAATAGATGCAGAAAAAAGCATTTGACAAAACTTGACATCCATTTATGATTAAAAAAAAAAAAAACTCTCCAGAAAGCAGGAAAAGAAGGAACATACCTCAACATAATAAAAGCTATATATGACAAACCCACAGCAAGCTTTATCCTCAATGGTGAAAAATTGAAAGCATTTCCCCTAAAGTCAGGAACAAGACAAGGGTGCCCACTCTCACCACTACTATTCAACATAGTTTTGGAAGTGTTGGCCACAGCAATCAGAGCAGAAAAGGAAATAAAAGGAATCCAGATTGAAAAAGAAGAAGTAAAACTCTCACTGTTTTCAGATGACATGATCCTCTACATAGAAAACCCTAAAGACTCTACCAGAAATCTACCAGACCTAATCAATGAATATAGTAAAGTTGCAGGATATAAAATTAACACACAGGAATCCCTTGCATTCCTATACACTAACAATGAGAAAACAGAAAGTGAAATTAAGGAAACAATACCATTCACCATTGCAACAAAAAGAATAAAATACTTAGGAGTATATATACCTAAAGAAACAAAAGACCTATATATAGAAAACTGTAAAACCCAGGAGAAAGAAATCAAAGAGGACACATATAGATGGAGAAATATACCGTGTTCATGGATCAAAAGAATCAATACAGTGAAAATGAGTATACTACCCAAAGCAATCTATAGATTCAATGCAATCCCCATCAAGCTACAAACAGTATTTTTCAGAGAACTAGAACAAATCATTTCACAATTTGTATGGAAATACAAAAAACATCAAATGGCCAAAGCAATCTTGAGAAAGAAGAGTGGAACTGGAGGAATCAACCTGCCTGACTTCAGTCTTTACTACAAAGCCACAGTCATCAAGACAGTATGGTGCTGGCACAAAGACAGAAACATAGATCAGTGGAACAAAATAGAAAGCCCAGAGATAAATCCACACACCTATGGACACCTTATCTTTGACAAAGGAGGCAAGAATATACAATGGAAAAAAGACAACCTCTTTAACAAGTGGTGCTGGGAAAACTGGTCAACCACTTGTAAAAGAATGAAACTAGAACACTTTCTAACACCATACACAAAAATAAACTCAAAATGGATTAAAGATCTAAATGTAAGACCAGAAACTAGAAAACTCCTAGAGGAGAACATAGGCAAAACATTCTCCAAAATAAACCACAGCAGGATCCTCTATGACCCACCTCCCAGAATATTGGAAATAAAAGCAAAAATTAACAAATGGGACCTAATTAAAATTAAAAGCTTCTGCACAACTAAGGAAACTATAAGCAAGGTGAAAAGACAGCCTTCAGAATGGGAGAAAATAATAGCAAACGAAGCAGCAGACAAAGAATTAATCTCAAAAATATACAAGCAACTCCTGCAGCTCAATTCCAGAAAAATAAATGACCCAATCAAAAAATGGGCCAAAGAACTAAACAGACATTTCTTCAAAGAAGACATACAGATGGCTAACAAACACATGAAAAGATGCTCAACATCACTCATTATCAGAGAAATGCAAATCAAAACCACAATGAGGTACCATTTCACGCCAGGCAGAATGGCTGCTATCCAAAAGTCTACAAGCAATAAATGCTGGAGAGGCTGTGGAGAAAAGGGAACCCTCTTACACTGTTGGTGGGAATGCAAAGTAGTACAGCCACTATGGAGAACAGTGTGGAGATTTCTTAAAAAACTGGAAATAGAACTGCTATATGACCCAGTAATCCCCCTGCTGGACATACACACTGAGGAAACCAGAATTGAAAGAGACACGTGTACCCGAATGTTCATCGTGGCACCGTTTATAATAGCCAGGACATGGAAGCAACCTAGATGTCCATCAGCAGATAAATGGATAAGAAACCTGTGGTACATACACACAATGGAATATTACTCAGCCATTAAAAAGAATACATTTGAATCAGTTCTAATGAGGTGGATGAAACCGGAGCCTATTATACAGAGTGAAGTAAGCCAGAAAGAAAAACACCAATATAGTATACTAATGCATATATATGGAATTTAGGAAAATGGTAATGATAACCCTGTATGTGAGACATCAAAAGACACACAGATGTACTGAACAGTCTTTTGGACTCTGTGGGAGAGGGCAAGGGTGTGATGATCTGGGAGAATGGCACTGAAACATGTAAATTATCATATGTGAAATGAATTGCCAGTCCAGGTTCAATGCATGAGACAGGGTGGTCAGGGCTGGTGCACTGGGATGACCCAGAGGATGGGATGGGGAGGGAGGTGGGAGGGGGGTTTAGGATGGGGAACACATATACACCCATGGAGGATTCAAGTCAATGTATGGCAAAACCAATACAATATTGTAAAGTAAAATAATAAATAAATAAACTTTTTAAAAAAGAAATAGCCAGTGAAGAGTCATAGCATCATAATATTGGCAGAGGCAGGAAGATGCTTGAGAGAGGTAAGTAGATTTCTACCATCTCCTTTCTCAGTAACCAATTTATTTCCCAAAAGCCTTTCTCACAGCTCTATCAGTTCAGCTCTTTCTCACAATAAAATTTGTTTTTTTAACCTCCAATTCTCGACCTCAGTGTACACATCACATGCAGAAATTTTAGCCTGGAATTCTACTTCACATCAGTAGCAACATTCGAATTGGGATTTAGGAACCCTTGGGAAATGAAGTCATGCGTTTTCTTTGAAAAAATCTTGGCAGAGAACTCTGGACATATGGGAGCCCATGTCATCACAGACAAAAGAAGATAAATATAAGGTTTGTGCAAATAACTTTTATTCTCAGTCATGACCAGTTGGCTGCACCCAGGGCACTGGCCTTGCCTTTACTTCTGGCCCATGTCCTTTCAGCTCCCAGCAAGGGAGCCTGTCCTCGCTACTCACTGGCTGAGTACATCCTGCTTGGTAACCAAACACAATCCTGTTGGAAAACTATCACAGAGGCCCCAGATGTGCATGTCAGGAGCATCTTGACATTAATGCAGTGGACCAAGCAGGCTTCTGCACATGGAAAGGTGAGCATATGGTGGAGGAGGCCAGTGTAACAAAAGGAGACTTGGAGCAGATATGTCAGCAAAATGATATGCTTCAGCAGAAGAATCTGTCTCAGCATCACCCGGGGCTGGGTTCAGAAGAAGACCCCTGCTCTTATTAGCTGATATAGGATGAGGCAGCAGTGTTGCATGTTAGATGATCTGTTAACCCACTGAGGGAGGCAAGTCCAGACCTACTGTCAGGACCCTAAGTAGTCCCAGAGTCAAGTTTTCACCCAGAATTGCAGGCCATGATATGTGGTTGTTTTATTCAATTCTGCTCCTTTCTGGGACTTCAGTGGTCAAGGCTTCGTGAAGCCTTGTTGTGGTATGAAAGAACCTGGGCTTTAGAAATAGGATTTCCTCGGTCGGGGAACATGGGATGCATATTAACCCCACTCGGTCACAACAGGCAGTGACACTGAGCTTCCTTTTCCTCTACTTTCTGCTCAGCCCAGAGCAAGCACGGGATTTCTTGGAAGAGAATCACTGCAGGAGGAGGAAGCTTTACCCCTCATGAAATGATGAGTATATTCCTGGCCTCAGAGACAGTGGTACCTTGGAGGACCTGCTGCAGTTAATGGAAGACACGCAGTTGCTCCTCCAGGCTACCCTGGGGGCATTGTCACTCTGGAGTGAGCAGTTTGGTTGTATGAGCACCACTTCTCACAACTTGACCCATGAGAGGTTAGAAAGAAAAATTCACTCCATGTTGCAGTCTTTCAGTTTATCATAAAGATTCTAGAGCCCAACACTCTCAAATAGATAGAATTTACTGAGGAGACTGAAGAGAGAAAGAGAATGCTCATTGACCATTGATATGAGCGATGCCATACTGGTGCAATGTTCCCAGACCATCCTTCGTAGACTGGCCAATCTCGTGAACTGCTATTACTCTTCATCTCACTTACATGCCAGCAGGAGCCTCAGAATGGCAGAATCCATCCTGGATTTACAACTTATGCTGTTGAGCAACCCCAAATATCTCTGGCCTCCAGCCTCTTCTATAAATTGATTGTTCTGAAGAAGATCATCTCTAAGGCCTGTGTTTTTTGTAGGTCAGCATTAATCAAAGATTGGAGAAGGAAATGGCAACCCACTCCAGTATTATTGCCTGGAGAACTCCATAAACAGAGGAGCCTGACAGGTTACAGTCCTTGCAGTCGCGAAGAGTTAGACACGACTGAACGACTAATGCACAGTTAATTAATGATACTAACAGGATAATGGAAAATTCAAGATGAATACACCTAAGCTTTCACTTGGGCTTGAAATCATCAACAATATATTTCTTGGTATTTTAAAATATTTTGGTCACAGCATCTGGAAACAGCAGGAGGTCTGGATTCTAGGAGATAGAGCTAAAGTCCCACCTAGGTGACATAACTCCCCTGGAACTCTCTTAATTCTCAATTTCTCCTTTTATAGAAGAACAGGTGAGGAAAACATAATAGCTAACATGATTATGGTGGATAGAAACAGAAATACTGGATTTTGGCGACCAGCAAAGTATCAGGCAATGGTAAAGTCCTCATCAAATGATGATTTCAACCATAGAGTTTGTTGTATATTTTTAATTGGATATTTAAAGGAAGTGTTACTACTATTACTGTTGCATTTATTTACAAACTGATAATACTGTAAAACATATAAAGTGGTAAAATATGCCAATGTCAATAAGGGCTTCCCTGGTACCCCTTGGTAAAGGTAATGGTAAATAGTAAAGAATCCA
Source organism: Cervus elaphus (assembly GCF_910594005.1). NCBI lineage: Eukaryota > Metazoa > Chordata > Mammalia > Artiodactyla > Cervidae > Cervus > Cervus elaphus. Next base: position 43,895,198 of record NC_057829.1, on the reverse strand, counting down.
CCTGCAGTGCAGGAAACCTGGGTTCAATCCCTGGGTTGGATTAATAAATAAATGTCAATAAGTCCATCTACTGATCCAACTATACTTAAGAGTATAATAATGACCCTAATATTGAAATTGGACATTAAGGGACATATAGGAAATGTGAACATTACATGTCAAGTGAGTTACATGTTTTATCTTACTTAATTCTTGTAAGAACTTGGACAAGCATCAGAAGGTGAAAATGAAGTCCACAAAAGAACATTCCAAAGATGATCTGTCTCTACAAAGTTGGACTCAGTATTGAAATAGTATGGAACTGAGCTTCTTCCAGGTCAAGAATCGATTCACTGAACCATGCTGCTGTGTGCCTAATTCCTTTCTGAGGAGCCAAATACTTGTTCTTATGCTTCTCTAAAACTTTTGAGCTCATTATAATGTCTTTATTTTAGGTGAAGACCAGCAGGTGATGCTGAGTGGAAAAAGATGTCCATGGAAATGAACAATGGGACAAATGTCCAAGAATTTACCTTGGAGGGCTTTCCTGCTGTCCAGCACCTGGGCAAAATCCTCTTCCTGGTGCACCTGCTGGCATACCTGGCATCCATTGCAGGCAATGCGGTCATAGCCACCATCACCTGTGCTGACTCCAGGCTACAGACACCTATGTACTTTTTCCTCAGCATTTTCTCTTTCTTTGAATGTTGCTTCACAAGTGCTGTTATTCCTAAGTTGCTGGTCATCTTTCTTTTCGGCAAGCAAACGATTTCCTTTGCTGCCTGTTTCACACAAGCCTTTGTCTTTGTATTTCTGGGAGCAGCAGGGTTCCTCCTCATAGCAGTGATGTCTCTGGATCGGTACCTGGCCATTTGCAAGCCCCTTCATTACACGACTATCATGAACCTGAGGACTTGTTGCCTCCTGGTCACAGCCTGCTTTGCTTTGGGCTTCACTCTCATGGCTTGTCTGGTGGTGAAGGTGTCCCAGTTATCCTTCTGTGGCCCCCAAGTCATACCTCACTTCTTCTGTGACCTCGGCCCCCTGATCCATCTCTCCTGCTCTGACACCAGATCTGTTGAGACATTGCTCTTTGTCCTTGCTTTGTGTGTCCTTTTGACATCCCTCATCATAACCATCACTGCATACAGCAACATAGTCGTCACAATCATTGGACTCCCATCAGCCAAAGAGCGACAGAAAGCTTTCTCCACCTGCTCCTCTCACCTCATTGTCCTCTCTCTGATGTATGGCAGCAGTGCCTTTATATACATGAAACCAAAGCAGGTGAACAGGCTGGACTCCAACAAGGCGGCTGCCCTTGTGAACACAGTGGTGACCCCCCTACTGAACCCTGTCATCTACACTCTGAGGAACAAGCAGGTCCACCAGGCTCTGAGGGAGACCAGGAGCGGAATGAAAATATCAAGATTAAAAAAAAAAAAATCACCTAGCCTTGGAGTGGAAGGCTTCTAAAAACCATCCATCTTCATTCCAGAGTTCATAATTGAGAGTCTCTTGCAGACCTCACTTAATCTGTTCACTAGTCCCCAGTAAAATGGAAATCTCTGTGTTCTCAAGGCCACATTTATCATGGTATTTCTTCCTAAATATACCACATATTGATGGCAGCTGATTTTAATTGCCAAATCCTTTAATGTATTTTTACTCTTCCCTCTGTTATAAGCCATGTGCTTGAAATTTCCAAAGTTTAGTCATTTTTGCCCAGGTAGAAATGTGTCTATTTTTCCTTCAGAAGAAACACCACAAAAAAAGATCGACATATTTTTCTTTTGTTTGTTTTTTAAACCAATGTCTGAAGTTAGATAATCACAAATACGTTTTATGAAATACTTCCCACATCATGATTGGATCATACTTATCATGAAGTTCCTGTTACAAAATTTATATTTCCTCTTATTGACAATCAAGAAGTACTAAACTTTCTCTTAAAAAATCACTTATGTGTTATAATTAGCTACATATTATATGCCATAGCTATGGGTGTTATATTAAAAAGAGACTGGAAATGCCAAGGTCAAAGTAGCAAAGTGGGTACAGAGAGTGTTACAAAAATTGGGAGAAAGAGAACAATAGTTTAGGAAGTAGCAGTGGGAATGGAATACACAAAGACCAATAGTAAATTCTGAATCATTTTGCTTTGGACAACCCTGGGTTCTAAGCTTGCTACTAACTCATCAAATTCCCAAAACTCATCAGGTACCTTATCCATCAAATGTGGAGTTTGGGCTAGATAATCTCTAGAGTCCATTTGAAAATATCATGGAGATAGATAGATTCCAGATGCTGCAAGAATCTGGAAATTATAAATAAGCTCCACTGTGAGAGGTGAATTACTGGAAAACGTATTGAAGTTGTTGAGGTCTAGTATTTTAGGAACAAATCATGACAAATCTACTGAAAAGGGGGTAAGCCAAGATTTTAATCAAGATTTTATAATAATTTACTTAATTTAAACTAATCAGTTGTACTTTTCATTTACTTGAGACAATGATTAAAGTGTGAGCCTGACAAATAGAAAATTAAAGACCAGAAAGCTCAAATTGAATTTGTGGATCCAGGCTGGCCATTGCCCGCCACAGGTAATACCCAGTGAAGGACGAATTCTAAGATGAGGATTAATACATTAGATTCTGGGGATGTAAAATATTTTCTTGAGACAGACTTCTGAGTTAATTTTACACACAAAAAAAATTCCAATAATAATTTTTAAAACATTAAAATATTTCAAAGAGATAAGATTAAAACACAAAAAGCTGTAGATATTTAATGTATGCAACTCGATGTGTTTGGAGATAAGGATACACTTGTGAAACTGTCATCACTCTAATGCCATAAACCTATCTGTCACCTCTGAGAGTTTCATCCTGTTGCCTTTGCTGTTGTTTTTTCCTTATATGGTAAAAGCACTTAATATAAGATCTACCATCTTAAAAAAATTTTAAATAGACAACAGAACATTGTTAACGATAGGCTCTATGTCATACAACTGTCCAGAACCCCTTTATTTTGTGTAACTAAAACTTTGTTCCTTTATTAATACCTCTCTATTTTATCCTTCCCCCTGCTTCTGAAAACCAACACTCAATTTTCTGCTCTGTGTGTTTGATTAGATTCCACATATATCTGAGATCAAATAGCATTTGTCTTTTGCATCTGGAATATTTTACTTAGATAATATCCCCCAGTTACATTCATGTTGTGGCAAATAACAGGAGTTTCTTCTATTTTTAAGGCTGAAAAATATAACACTACACACACACATATATATATATTCCACATATATAATATATACATATATTCCACATATATAATATATACATATATTCCACAAATTCTTTATCTGTTCCTCTGTAGATGCACATTTAGGTTATTTATATATCTTAGCTATTATAAATGCTGCAGCGAACAAGAGTACAGTTATCTCTTTGAAATCCATATTTCAATTTCTTTAAATATACACCATTGCAGTCAGAAAGGGAAACTCAAGTGACATATGGAATTTTTATCAGTGTTGATGCAACAGAGACTATGAGCAAACCTTAAAGATACCTAGGTCTCATTAGGCGAATTTACAATACAGTTGGATAGATACTGAACATACTACATAAGTCTGAGGAAGTTCATTGGTTGTTGTTGGAAGCAAAATATTGTCATATTAACAGGGAATGAATTGCATGAATTGTGAATGTAAACAGTGTAATAAGTGCTCTCAAAGACTGTATTACCCTTGTAGCATCTTCAAATAAAATTAGTCATAATTACCCTAGGGTGTACAAAATACCACACAACACTTTGTGTGTAAAAGTACAATTAGATAGTTTCTTATGAACAAAATATCACAAAGAAAAAGTAAAGAGAAAAATTCAATTTAAAATAACACCAAAAACTACATGAGAATAAACTTAACAGAGGAGGTGAAAGATTTACATGCTGAAAACTGTAAAAACTGATAAAGAAAATTGAAGATGATTCAAGAAAATGGAGAGATGTCCCATCATCTTGGATTTAATTCAGTTTAGTTCAGTCACTCAGTCGTGTCCAACTCTTTGTGACCCCATGAACCGCAGCACACAAGGCCTCCTTGTTCATCACCAACTCCCGGAGTTTACCCAAACTCACATCCATTGAGTCAGTAATGCCATCCAACCACCTCATCCTCTGATGTCCCCTTCTCCTCCTGTCCTCAGTCTTTCCCAGTATCAGGGTCTTTTCAAATGAGTCAGCTCTTTGTATCAGGTGGCCAAAGTATTGGAGTTTCAGCTTCAACATCAATCCTTCCAGTGAACACCCAGGACTGATTTCCTTTAGGATGGACTGGTTGGATCTCCTTGCAGTCCAAGGGACTCTCAAGAGTCTTCTCCAACACCACAGCTCAAAAGCATCAATTCTTCGGTGCTCAGCTTTCTTTATAGTCCAACTCTCACATCCATACATGACTACTGGAAAAACCATAGCTTTGACTAGATGGACCTTTGTTGGCAAAGTAATGTCTCTGCTTTTTAATACGCTGTCTAGGCTGGTCATAACTTTTCTTCCAAGGAGCAAACTTCACTGATGCTCTTTTCAACTTAAAGGAATGGTTTATGTATGTGTTTTAATTTTTTAGTTTTCTATAATTACATCCTCAAATTTGCTATTCTGTCATCTGTAACGTCCAATATGCTATTCATTCCATCCAATAAAATTTTCATCTGAGGTGAGGCATGTTGTTTTGACTAAAAGAAGGTGCACTTTGCATTTTATTTATTTATTTATTTATTAGTTGGAGGTTAATTACTTCACAACATTTCAGTGGGTTTTTTGTCATACATTGATATGAATCAGCCATAGATTTACACGTATTCCCCATCCCAATCCCCCCTCCCACCTCCCTCTCCACCCGATTCCTCTGGGTCTTCCCAGTGCACCAGGCCCGAGCACTTGTCTCATGCATCCCACCTGGATTGGTGATCTGTTTCACCATAGATAATATACATGCTGTTCTTTTGAAACATCCCACCCTCACCTTCTCCCACAGAGTTCAAAAGTCTGTTCTGTACTTCTGTGTCTCTTTTTCTGTTTTGCATATAGGGTTATCGTTAAGCCCCCATATTGAGGTATGATTGACGTATAAAAAGCTGTGCATCCTTAATGTGTACAACTTGACGACATTGAAGATAAGTATGCACTCATGAAACCATTATCACAATCAAGGCCATAAATCTATACATCACCTCCAAAAGTTTTTACCAACCCCTTTAGTTTTGTTTGCTTTTGTAGTTAAGAACACAACATAAGATCTGCCCACTAACCAAAAAATTAACACAGTACAGTATCATAACACTAGGCCCCATGTTGTACAGTAGAGTCTAAAACTCACTCATCTTGCAGTGCTGAAATTTGCATATTTTGACTGACACCTACCTCCCTCTTTCTGGCTCACCTCAGACCCTCTTAAACCACTGTTCTACTCTCTGTCCTTTGAGTTTGGCTATTTCAGATTCATCATTTAAAAAAAAAGAGATCATATAGTATTTGTCTTTCTGGGTCCAGCTTGTTTTATTCAGTACAGTGTTCTCTAGATCCATTCACGTTGTCACGTATTTTAGGATTTCCTTCTTTTACAGTTCAATAATATTCTACTGATGTATATACCATATGTTTTTATCCATTCACCCTTCAATGGTCACAAGTTGTTTCTATATCATGGCTATTATGAATAATGTTGCAAGGAGTCTGGGAGTGCAGATGTCTCTTCAATATCTGGATTTCAATTTCTCATTTATTTATTCTTGGCTGCATTGAGTCTTCATTGCTGTGTGTGAACTTTTTCTAGTTGCAAAGAGCAGGGGCTGCTCTTCATTGCAATGTGAGGGCTTCTCATTGTAGTGGCCTCTCGTTGCAGAGCACGGGCTCTAGGCACACAAGCTTCAGTAGTTGTGGTACATGGGCTCAGTTACTCAGCAGCATGTGGGATCTTCCCAGAGCAGAGATTGAAATCATGTCTGCATTTACAGGCAGATTCTTAATCACTAAACCACCAGGGAAGCGCCTGGATTTCCATTTCTTGAATACATACCCACAAGAGGATTTGGAAATCATATGGTAGTTCTATTTTTAATTTTTTAATGAACTTCCATACTATTTTCCACTCTGGCTTCACCAGTTTACATCCCCATCAAAAGTGTACAACAGGGTCTTCCTTGGTGGCTCAGTGGTAAAAAAATTCACTTGCCAGCGCAGGAAATATGTGTTTGATCCCTGACCTGGGAAGATTCATGTGCCTCAGAGCAACTAAGCCCATGCACCACAACTACTGAATCTGTGCTCTAGAGCACAGGAAAAGCAACTACTGAAGCCTGCACACCCTAGAGCCCATCTTCCATAACAAGAAAGCCACTGCAACAAGAAGCCTGCATACCACATCTAGAGAGTAGCCTCTGCTACCTGCAAGTGAAAAAAAGCCTGTGAAGCAACAAAGACCCAGCACAGCCAAAATAAATAAATAAAATTACCTTTCAAAAGTGCACAACAGTTCCCCTTTCTCAATATCCTGATCAACACTTCTTGTCCTTTGATTATTTTGGTAGCAGACATCTTCACAGGTGTGAGATGAGATCTAACCATAGTTTTGATTTGCATTTCCCTTTTGATTAGTGATGCTGAGCACAGTTTCATGTGCCTGTTAGTCATTGGTATGTCGTCTTTGAGAAAATGCCTACTTAGGTCTTTTACAAAACCCTTATTTTATCAGGGTTATTTCTGGGGGTTTTGTCACTGATTTGTGTTTTCTTTATATATTTGGGGTACTAAAGGCTATGTATGGCCCCAATTCAGCATTACCTCCTCTCATTACCCTGCACACAAGTTTCACCTTAAGCTAGCCCCTCCTAGCTGTGCACCTGCATGCCTTCAATCCCCCCAGCCTCCTCTGCCATGTGCCCTCATGTAAGGAGATCCTGCTGTCAGTAACTACACAGTTCATTAGTAGTTCTGGGGAAAATCATTGTTGACACAACACCTCGAGCCAAAGGAGCATCCCAAGTATGAGGAAAAAAGAGATGCCTACACACAAAAAATACAGGGATCTTTATATACACATGTGTGTTTAGTTGCTCAGTCATGTCCAACTCTTTGTGACCCCATGGACCATAGCCCACTAGGCTCCTCTGTCCATGGGGATTCTCCAGGCAAGAATACTGGAGTGGGTTGCCATGCCCAACCAGGGGATCTTCCCAACCCAGGGACTGAACCCAGGTCTCCCGCATTGAAGGCAGATTCTTTACCATCTGAGCCACTAGGGAAGCCCAATGCATATGCTTAGATTGGACAAAAATGTGTTCTGTAAGTTGAGTAAATCTGTTCTTCAAATTCTTACATAATCTTGTGCCAAAAATCTTTCCAACATGGAATTTTATTATGTCTGCAGTTACAGAATAATATGGTCAGAGAAAAGCATTGTGGCTATCAACCAACCAAGTCAGGTAAATTCCAGCTCCGGGGTTTTTCTCACAGTTTTGACCCCAAATCTATCATTTCCTATCAAAATCTTGGCTAATTAAATTACAGTTGTAATTCTTTCATTAAAACATCTTATCATCTCTCTGCCATGCTCAAACTGTATTTCTATTATAGCATGTACATGTGTCGTATCAGGTAGCAACAGTGTTATTTCACATTAGAACTAACAATGGACACCCAGAGGTTATTGTATCAAATCTCTCATTCATAAATATAGATCCTTGTTATAGATTTATTTGACGAGACTTTCAATTACAGTTAGACTTATTTCCATCTATGATTAAACTTCTTTAAACTTTCTGTAGTTTCCCTTCCTGTGTTCCTTCTTATTCAGGTCTTCTGTAGTGAAATCAATCTGGCAAAGCAGTAAAACCAATGGGAACTTTCAACTACAGACATATAAATTTTCATCATAGTGGGAACTAGAGTTGTAAAGATTTATATTCTACTTATATACAACATATTCAACATTGAAATAATTTTATTGAGTCATTTTAAGTAATTTTATTATCATTATGACAGTTATGTACATATATGTCCTTCAAAACTCAATATAGTGACTGTGTTACATCTATGCCTGAACCAATTTGATATTCTTAATACTTGTGAATTTTACTCTCCATCCCCTTGCACTCATCACAAGTAGATACTTAAAACCACATTTTCCCAACTTTGAGATTCCACATGCATCAAATGGAATTATGTATGTGGGTTCTTCATTAAAATTTGTTGAATGCTATTGATCTAAAACAAATGAATAGGACTTCTCTAGTGGTCCAATTGTTAAGAATACACCTGCCAATGCAGGGGACACAGATTTGATATCTGATCCAGGAAAATTCCACATGCTGTGGGTTCAGTTAAGCTCATGTACCAACTAGTGAGCCTGCACCCTAGGGCACATGAGCTGCAACTATTGAGCTCACGTGCAACAACTACTGATGCCTGCACACTCTAGAGTTCATGCTCTGCAACAAGAGAAGCCACTACAAGGAGAAGCCCACACCACAACCAGAGAGTAGCCCCCATTCGCCACAATTAGAGAAGGTCTGCATGAAGCAATGAAGACCCAGCATAGCCAAAAATAAAAATAAATTAATTTCAAAAAATGAATTAATAGAAGAAGGTCCAGGAAGATTTTTCATCTGAATATAAAGAAGAATATTAGTAATTGCAAATAGTGGACATTCATAAGACAAAAAATTTATTATAAGAAGAAATAAGCAGAACCTTAAAAAACATATTTGCAAGTCTATATAGGAGATTCCAGAAATAGGAGGGAGACTGCATTAGATGGAAAAGGTGGATTTGCCCTCCACGAGTCTGTGGTTCTATTTCTGTAATCGCACCCTGGTCAGGGCATTCCTCAGAGCCTGGTGGACCTGCTTGTTCCGTAGAGTGTAGATGACAGGGTTCAGCATCGGGGTCACCACCGTGTTCACAAGGGCAGCCTCCTTGTTGGAGTACAGTTGATTTTTTCCCTTTGGTTTCATGTATATAAAGACACAGCTGCCATACATAAGAGAGAGGACGATGAGATGAGAGGAGCAGGTAGAGAAAGCTTTCTGTCGCTCCTTGGCTGATGGGAGATGCATGATTGTGACTACTATGTTGCTGTATGAAATGATGGTTATAATGAAGGATGTCAAAAGGATAAACAAAGCAAGGCCAAAGGCCAACATTTCAATAGATCTGATGTCAGAACAAGAAAGATTAATCAAGGGACCTAAATCACAGAAGAAGTGAGGAATGACATGGGAGCCACAAAAGGATAACTGAGAAAGCTTTGTAACTGGAACCACCATGAGGGAGAACCCCAAAACTAGGCAAACAGTGACCAGAAGGGAACACATCCTCGGGTTCATGATGGTTGGATAATAAAGAGGCTGGCAAATGGCCATGTACCGATCCAAGGATAATACAGCCATAAGGAAGAAAACAGTTGCTCCCAGGAAAAGAAAGACAAAGGCTTGTGTGATGCAGGCAGCAAAGGAAATTTTTTGCCTCCCCAACAGAAAGATGGCCAGCAATTTAGGAATAACGGTGGTTATAAAACAGCATTCTAAAAAGGAAAAACTGCTGAGGAAGAAGTACATAGGTGTCTGGAGGTGATGGTCAGCCCAGGTGATGGTGATGATGAGTATGTTTCCTGTGATGGAGGCCAGATACATCAGCAGGTGCACCAAGAAGAGGACCTTCCCCAGGTGCTGGACAGCAGGAAACCCCTCGAGGGTGAATTCCTGAGCTGCTGTCCTATTTCTTGCATCCCCCATTAATGACTTTTCCATTTCTTTAATAAACTCTCTTTCTGTTATGCAGTGTCGTGACTAAGGAATGAAGAACCTTATTTTATTACATATATAAAATAATGTAGGCATGGTGACTAGATTATTATTTTAAACATTATATTTTATGTATAGTTTTTGTCCATTAATAAGTAAAAATAAGTGATTTCTATCTTTAATTATGTTTATGGAGACACAGCCTAAAATCTTGGACAAATAAGAACTGCATGTAGCTACAAGTTTTCATAATATCATTTTAACAGGGCTAGTCATTTTCCTAAATAGTCTATTGCTAAGCAGAAAAAAGTCCTTTTAGTTGTGTATCTACTTATGCAACATATTCCTGGTAAGATATCTCTCATATCATGCATCTACAAGATGAATATGGCAAAAGGAAAATTATAGCCTTAAAAAAACTTATGGTCGTGGAGTCTGTCACTGCACAAAAAAAATCCCCCCTTGATGTGCTTAGGATTTGACATCTGCATTTATAGCATCACTTGCAGGAAATTTTCTGGTGGTCCGAGTTGCAGCTTTCTAAAGTGAGTCAGATTAGAAGAGTTAACAAACAGACTCTGATCAGATTGTTGGAGAGCCAACCAAGGTCAGTTTTTTACAACGTCTGAGACTAGCTAGTAAAAGAGGAGAATTTTTCCTTTGTTCTGTGCAGGCTTCCCAGGTGACACTAATGGTAAAGAACTTGCCTGCCAATGCAGGGAGTGTAAGAGATGCAGGTTTCCTGAATCCCTGAATCCCTAAATCAGGAAGACCCTCTGGAGGAGGGCATGGCAACCCTAGAGAATCCCATGGACAGTGAAACCTTGCAGGCTACAGTCCACAGGGTCGTAAAGAGTCAAACACGACTGAGTGACTAACACTTTCACTCAGGTTAAGGATAAAAAGAGAGTGCATGCTTTGATTCCCTCAATTATTTTCTGATTCATTTTCTCTCCAACTGTCTACCTAAATAAAATAATACCTTTCACTCTTTAACCCATAAATCTCTCTTATGTGAGCCTTTCTCACGCAATTAATGTTAATCTTTGATCTCTGAACTAGACCATCTGATACAGTCCAGTATTGTAAGACCAGCTTAAAGAGAAGCAGACTTTGCTTCAGTTTAAAATAAATAAATTACAAAATTATCCAATCACACTAAGGTCATATACTCACCCACATGCAACTAACAGTAACCAAAGACTTGTCCTCTACTCTTGTAACAAAGGAAGATACTGGTTTAGGCAGAAGGAAGGGAGGAAAGAAAAAGAAAGAAAGGCATAAAGGAAGGAAGGAAAGAGCAAGAGAGAGAAAAGGAAGGAAGGAAAGAGAGTAGAAAGGAAGGAAGAAGGAAAGAATAAAGGGAAACACCTGTATTTGAAATAACCCTAATTTTTCCCAGAGAAAATTTCAACATGTGTATCATATCTGCTAAACATTCCTCTTCATATGAATCCAGAGTTTTCCAAAATTGGGATGAACCAAAGTGACAGTTTCATGGCCATTCTTTCTGATGAAATTCTGGGAAAGAAAGAAGAGCACATATTGCCCTTGATACTCTACTGGAATCTGGGAGTGAGTTCTCTAGAAATTTCAAAAAGCTATCATACTCTCCTTGCAGGCTCCCAGTTCCCCAGACTCCCATTCTGCTCAGCCACCACCAGCAGGAGACGCCGCTGGCTGGGAAACATTACAGGGCATTGTGGGAGACAACAGCCTCCTCTTAAACTGGTCCCTGGTGCACACACTTCTCTAAAATTTCTCAAAAATGGCTTGCAGGGCAGATAAAATGCATTACCACTCCCCACCTCTCCAGTTTTGGGAAAATGCACATGTCTCTGGGAGCAGAGATGAAAGTGAAATGAATTTTCCCATCTATATTTTAGCACTGGACTGTCTGTCGACACCACTTAGGATTCACCAGGACCAGTGGGCACACCTGACCTCATTAGAAGAAGATAGAACAAAGCCTTCTAGAGATCAAGGCTGCTCCAGGATCCCTGGTGACTGCTAATTGGGCATTGTTGGAAATATAAACTTATAGCACACACATTATAGTTAGTCTTTCATTATGTATGCAAATATGACAATATTGACTCACAAAGGTCTGGATTTTCCTGCAAGAAAATCTTCAGTGGTGGACTACATATAATCCTCCTGGAGTTTATAAAGTCCCATTGCATTATATTTCTAAGGTGGAGTTGTAAAGTCAAACGGAGAATTTGGATCCATACGTGGCCCTAATAAAGTAAAATTCTCCCTTATTCTGTCATAGCAGTGTCAAAGACAACAAATAAAATATTTCAATAAGAGCTAGGGTCTCATAACTTAATGCCAAAAAATGTCCAGGTTTCAGTTGATAGTAACTAGTCATATCAAGAACAAGGACGATCTCAACTCAAAAGAAAAAAAGACAATAAAATTAACACCAATATCAAGATGACAGAGATACTAGAATTACATGACAAAGACGTTAAGGTGGCATTATGAAAAATGCTTCAACAATAAATTAAAAACATACTTGAAACAATTTTTTGGAAAATTTCAGTCAGGAAATGGAAGGCATAAAGAGTAATCAAATGAAAATTTTGGAACTGAAAAATACAGTAGCTAAATTTTAAAAAATTCAATGGATGGGCTCAACAGCACAATGGAAGGGAAAGAGGGGGGAATCAGTGAAATGACAGAACAGTAGAAATTATTCAGTAGGAGTGACAAAAAGAAAATAGACTGAAAAAAATCTAAACACAGCCACATGGGCCTGTGGAACTACTTTAAAAAGATCTAACAATTTTATCTTTGAAGTCTAAAAAGATGAGAAACTGAGTAAGGAATTTCTGTATACCAGCAATGAACATGTGGACATCAAAACTAAAAGTACAAAGCACTTACAATCACTCAGGAAAAATGAAATGCTTCTGTGTGAATCTAACAAAACATGTGTAGAACTTATATAATGAAAACTACAAGCTACTGAAAAAGAAAGATCAAAATAATAAAGAGATATACTATGTTCATGCATTTGAAAACTAGAGAGGAGAGATCAAGGTGGCAGAATAAGAATACATGGAGCTCACTTCCCTCCACAAACATATCAAAAATACATCTATGTGTACAATAATTCTCAGTGAAAACTAACTGGAAACTAGCAGAAGGACTCTTAATACAACCAAAACTGAAAGAAAGATACATCCATCATTGGGTAGGAGAGGAAGAAAAGTGACAATTGGGATCTCTGTTCCTGGGAGGGGACTCAGAAGAAAAGGGAGATTGTACCTGCACTGAGGACTGAGCAGGTCAAGCACAAGACTGTGCATCCCAGTTCTGGGGTCCCACATGGAGGAGACAAACCCTCTTGCCTGGTTGGAGGACCACTGGAACAGATGGAAAAGAAGCCTAGACTCAGCTCACGAGGAGTGTGTGTACAATGGCTTGCCACTAGGTGGGGTGGAGAGACATCTGCCCTAGTGGTCCCTAGGTTTCCCACAACTCCCTCACCACATGACCCAGCCCAAGCTGAGGAAACACTCTGGCCAGGCTCACTCCATGTACTGAATCTGAGGTGGCCAGCGCCAGAGAAAAGGCTTAGCCTTAGAATGCAGAGGTGATCCATTCCCAGAAAAGAGCCTGGGTGACAGTGATCATTGGTGGTGCTTTCTCAAGCTGGGTAACGAGTAACCACTAGTTTTGTTTTTGGTGGTGGCTGCACCAATGTACATTTCCACCAACAGTGTACAAAGTTTCCCTTTTCTCACATCCTTACCAACATTGTTATTTGTGTTCTTTTTGATGATAACCATTTTGACAGGTGTGAAATGATATGTCATTGTGGTTTTGATTTGCATTTCCCTGATGATTAGCAAGGTTGACCATCTTTTCATGACCCTATTGGTCACCAGCACTTCCCTTTGGAAAAACGTCTATTGAGTTCTGCCAGTTTATTAATCTGGTTGTTTCATTTTCTAATGTTGAGTTGTATGAGCTGGTTATATATGTTGGATATCAGTTATATCATTTGCAAATATTTTCTTCCATTCAGTAGGTTGTCTTTTCATTTTTTCAATGGCTTCCTCCACTATGCAAAAGTTTTTAAGTTATTTAGATCCCATATGTTTATTTTTGTTTCCTTTACTTTTGGAGATGGATCAAAAAATTTTGCTATTTATGTCAGAAGAGTGTTTTGCCTATGTTTTTCCTCTAAGAGTTACATAGTATTCAGTCTTACATTTGGGTCTTTAATTCATTTTGGGTTTATTTTTGTATATGGTGTTAGAGAATGTTCCAGTTTCATTCTTTTCCATGTAGCTGTCCCATTTTCCCAGCCCCACTTATTGAAAAAACTCCCTTTTCTCCATTATAAATTCCCTCTTTTGTTGTAGACTATTGTTCAATTTCTAAGTTATGTCCGACTCTTTTCAACCCCATGAACTGCAGCATGCCAGGCTTCCCTGTACTTCACTATCTCCCGCAGTTTGCTCAAACTCATGTTCATTAAGTCAGTGATGCCATCCAACTATCTTACCCTTAGTCACTCCCTTCTCCTCCTACCCTCAATCCTTCCCAGCATTAGGGTCTTTTCTAATGAGTTGGCTCTTCGCATCTGTGGCCAAAGTATTAGAGTTTCAGCTTCAGCATCAGTCCTTCCAATGAATATTCAGGGTTTATTTCCTTTAGGGTTGACTGCTTTGATCTCCTTGCTGCCCAAGGGACTCTTAAGAGTCTTCTCCAGCACCACAATACAAAAGCATTAATTTTTCAGGGCTCAGCTTTCTTTATGGTCCACCTCTCACATCCATACATGACTACTGGAAAAACCATAGCTTTGACTACATGGACCTTTGTCAGCAAAGTGATGTCTCTGCTTTCTAATATGCTGTCTAGATTTGTCATAGCTTTTCCTCCAAGGAGCAAGAATCTTTTAATTTTGTGGCTGCAGTCACCATCCACTGTGATTTTGGAGGCCAAGAAAATAAAATCAGCAGCTGTTTCCACTTTTTCCCAATCTATTTGCCATTAAATGATGGAACTGGATGCCATATTCTTAGTTTCCTGAATGTTGAGTGTTGAGCCAGCTTTTTCACTCTGTTCTTTCACTCTCCTCTTTCACTCTCCTCAAGAGACTCTTTAGTTCCTCTTTGATTTCTGTCATTAGAGTAGTATCATCTGTGAATCTGAGGTTATTAATATTTCTCCCAGGAATCTTGATTCCAGCTTGTGAGTCATCCAGCCCTGAATTTTACATGATGTACCATGCATAGAAGTTAAAGGAACAGGGTGACAATATACAGTCTTGACGTACTCCTTTCCCAATTTTGAACCAGTCTGTTGTTTCATGTCTGGTTCTAACTGTTGTAGATTAAGTGACCATAAGTGTGTGGATTTATTTATGGGTTCCCTATCATATTACATTGATCTGTATGTCTGTTTTTGTGTCAGTACCATACTCTTTTGATTGTTATAGCTTTGTAGAACAGCCTGAGGTCAGGAAGCATGATTTCTCCAGCTCTGTTCTTCCTTTTTAATTTTTTTTTTTTTTTTGGCTAATCTAGGTCTTCACCATACAAAATTTAAAATTATTTTTTCTAGGTCTGTGAAAAATGCCATTGGTATTTTGATAAAGATTGCATGAATCTGTAGATTGCCTTCAGTTGTATGACCACTGTAACAATATTGATTCTTCCAATCCAAGAACATGATATATCTTTCTGTTTCTGTTGTATTCAATTTCTCTCATCAGCGTCTTATAGTTTTCAGAGTACAGGTCTTTTGCCTCCTTAGGGAGGTTCATTCCTAGGTATTTTATTATTTTTGATGTGATGGTAAACATAATCATTTCCTTAATTTTTCTTTCTGATATTTCATTGTTAGTGTATAGAAATGCAACAGATTTCTGTATATTAATTTTGTATCCTGCAAATTTATAGAATTCTTTGATGAGTTATAGTTTTCTGCTGGTGTCTTCAGGATTTTCTATGTATAGTATGTCATCTGCAAACAGTGACAGTTTTACTTCTTCCTTTCCAATTTGGATTTATTTCTTTTTCTTCTCTGATTGTTATGTTAAGGATTTCCAAAACTATATTAAAAACAGTGCCAAGTGAAAAAAGAAATGAGAAAAATAAAATAATATCATTTACACAAATTAATAATATATACATACAAAACAAATATACCTTTTCACAAGAACACACATTTTTTTAAATCTATATTAAAAGGGTTGCATATAGAAGAGAGAAAGGACTTACTAAAGGGGGATAAAACTGAATATATTTATAAATAAAAAATGTAACAGAGTTTTTGCATGGATGAATAATGATAATGCATCATGACCTGAAGAAAGTGTTAACTCTCTGCATTCAAGGAAGAAGAAAGAAATAAGGAAAGGAAGGAGGGAAGGAAAGAAGGAAAAGAAAGTCTCTGTTGATCATAATTCATTACAGTTCAGGAAAATGAAGCATTCTAAAAGTTCTCAATTTCCTGATTAGTCTATCATAGTCTGAGTATAAGTGTTTAAAAAGGAAAAGAAAGCCTATAGGAGCACACAAAGGCAAATCAACTCAGTATCATACTACCAACATGCTGCGACTCAGATATATGGATATAACAACATGCTAAAAGCATGAGGCTTGCTTACCCCTCAAAAGGAACAAAGCAAGACAGAATCATGACTTAGTTCATGAATGTGACATGGAGCCAGTGTAAAGAAATGTTGTTCTCAGGAGCCCAAATCCCCTCCTCCAAGTATGATTCTTTAGAAAATACCAGGAGCACTCTAGCCAGGCTGCCAAGATAGTACAGTCCAGCTGTGGTGGCTGGCTGATGGGTAGTGCTCTCCTCTGAGGAGAGTCCTGGGCTCACCCTAGCTGGCAGTAGTGGACCAAGGCCTAGCCATGCTTCTGGGTTATGTCCTCTTCCAGGAAGAGTGAGCCAAATACCTTTTGCTTGCCTTTGATAAAAGTAATCCCCCCAGCCTCCTTTTCCAAGAGAAGAGGGGTTCTCAGAGTATATTTTTTTCCATTTATTTTTATTAGTTGGAGGCTAATTACTTTACAATATTGTAGTACATTTAAAAGATAAACTAAGAATCGGTTTCATGCAATGGAAACTAAATGTGATAGGACTTCTCCAGTCTTATGGAGTGCCCTTTCTCTGTAAACAATTGCCTGCACCTGCTGCACAGAGCTCTAAGAAATCCACATTTGGGAAAGTGGCTCAGGTATGCTGTCTGTGATAACTGAGTGGCAGACAGCACTGTACCAATTCAATAGATCTGACAAAAGTTAGCAGGATCTAAATCTTGTGTCCTTTGCAGAGGCTAGTGTAGTAGCATTTTCCAAAAACTTTCAAAAAGTTTGCTCCTCCAGGTCCATTGGTCAGGTTGGCCAGGAGCTTCAACAGGTTTGCCACTTATTAACACCTTATTGTCACAACCAAGGACAGTACCAGAAGCTGGAGTCCATGATAAGCTATAATATACATTGATGGTTAGGAGCTTATGCTCTTAATTCATGGAGCTTCCTTTCAAATCCTATCTCCAACACCCATTCATTTTGTGACTTGGCCCTGTTACCTAGCCTCTTACAGCATTGCTGGAAAACCAGAGACAAATTGTGGGTGTACTTCATCCCAGATCTGACATACAGAGACTCTCATATTGGATGCAGTTGTCATAGTGGCAAAAGCAGCATAGCAGCAATCATGAACCTTTCAAATATGAGAGAGGACATCTCTGGTTGGCTGTAGTTCAGTGATTCTCACCCAGGGATAATTTTTCTCACTTCCCGCTCACCTCCCAAGATTTGGCATCTCTAAAGACACTCTTGACTGTCTTAAACTGGGGTTTGTCTTACTGGCATCTAGGTGGTAGAGGCCAAGTTTGTTGCTAAATATCCTACAATGCACAGGACAACCACCACAACAATGATTCAACTCAAATGTCCACAGTGTTGAGGTTGACAAACCCCAAAGAAAAATGAAAGCCAGTCTAAAACACAACCGTGCACCTACCATATTGTCTTGGCCCAGAAGTCAGTCAGGAATGTGGCTAAGACTGAAGTTCATGAAGCAGCCTCCACAGAGAGGGAGCTGGATGCACCACAGGCCCATATCTTATTTTCATCAGCAGACCCTTCTTTTGTGGGTGCTGGTGCTGGTAGATCAGTCTGATTCCAATCACTTGCAGGAGGTCTGCTTGAGTCAGGGAAACCAAAATGGCAAGGGCTCATGGTTGGTGAATCATTTTAAAGAAGGAAGTGGTCGCCTTTCCCCCTGACTGATATTTATTATCAAAGACAAAAAGCAGAAAAAAGGAAAGAAGTGAAATGTTTATCAGTTCCTATCTGTGACTCTTCAAAGGACTGATAATGTGAAGTCATAGAAAGGGCTGCCTGCTGGATGCCTGTGGGATCATGAGTTTATCTGCATCAAATCACGAAGACTAATAATTTTAAAAGGTAACACATGAAAGCAAGAAACCCTTCTCTGTATCAGCTAAGTGAGGTACATTGGTGTTGTGCATGCGTGCTAAGTCGTTTCAGTCGTGTCTGACTCTTTGCGATCCTCTGGACCAGAGCCAGACAGGCTCCTCTGTCCATGGGATTCTCCAGGCAAGGATACTGGAGTGGGTTGCGATGCCCTCCTCCAGGGGATCTTCCTGACTCAGGGATTGAACCCATGTCTCCTGCATTTGCAGATGGGTTCTTTACCACTAGTGCCACCTGGGAAGTTCTCACATTAGTGCCAGTTCTCACAAAAAGAACAAAGTTTCCGTTGCCAGGTCAGTTAGTGCTCGGGGCTGGTGCACTGGGATGACCCAGAGGGATGGGACGGGAAGGGAGGTGGGAGGGGGATTCAGGATGGGGAACACATGTAAATCTATGGCTGATTCATGTCAGTGTATGGCAAAAAACACTACAATATTGTAAAGTAATTAGCCTCCAACTAATTTTAAAAAATGGAAAAAAAAAAAAGAAACAAAAAAATAAAAAAGAATCATTTGTTCTGAGAAGGCAAACTCCAAGCAAGACAAAACTCAGTAGGGAGGGAGGTGCTACCTGTACCAGAAGTGCTATAGAGAGAAGGAGCAGTTGTTCAGATGGATAAGATAACAGAACCTGAGACAGGGGACTCAACTGAACAGGAAAATGAAAAGGTTGCCTAAAAACAAAAAAATGGACCTGTTTGAATTTAAAGAGCAGGAAAAAAAACATTGGGCCTGAAAGAAGATGGACTTTGGGATCTGGGAGAGAATCTAGGACTAAAAAAAGGTTGATGATCTATCTCCATCAAGGAACTCCTTTTTTTGGCCTTTCCTGGGTAGGGGTGGTGTCCCTCAGGAGCCTGAGGCTACCTAAGATAAACAGGATCCACTTTACATCGGGGACCACTGAATGGTTTCTCATTCATCTGTCCCAACTGCTTCTCCTCACCAGGTCATTTTCACAGTCAAATCCTTGGCAGGCCCAGTGGCCCCTTTCTGTGTGGTCCCATGTGGTCCTGCCACTTAGCCCGCACTCACCCTTTCCAGCTAACCACTGCAAACATCACTCTGAGATAGGCAGGGGTGAGGAGCTGTGACATCCAGGCTTCCTTGGCTGCTCCTATCCTTGGTGATCATTCACCAATAGCAACATTTTAAACTCACATAGCACTTAATACTTTCGGCTTAAGTTCTCTCTCTCAGTCTTGGCTGCATCTCTAGGTTGAATTATTGTCCTCATTATTCTTACAAGTAATTGAGAGCTCAGATGGACTGAGTGCTCTGAAAGAGCCTGAACATGAACCCAAATCTTCTTCCTCCCAGTTCAGGGCTCTTTCTACACTACACACATCTCTGGGCATCTGCAGCACCACTACACTACACCCTGTAATGGAGCTCTCTTCACGCCTTTTCTTTTCATATTCATCAGTACGGATACTAGTGTCTTCTTAATTAGGTTACCAGTTTTCTAAGGATATGAGTCAAGTTTCATATTTCTGTTTTGTCAAATGAGTAATGCTCTGTTAAATGCTCAATAAGTGTCTAAGCACTTTATTTGCTTTTTAACCCATTACAAAATGTAGAAAATATAAAAATTA
The DNA here is from genome assembly GCF_910594005.1 of Cervus elaphus. Classification (NCBI taxonomy): domain Eukaryota; kingdom Metazoa; phylum Chordata; class Mammalia; order Artiodactyla; family Cervidae; genus Cervus; species Cervus elaphus. Next base: position 43,875,336 of record NC_057829.1, on the reverse strand, counting down.
TAAACAACCAAGATGAAAAACACAACATATGTTCTTCAATGCATGTTGAAAATCAGTGAACACACTGAGTCATTAGTGGTACTTTTCAAAGCCCTGTTCATTGCAAAGTCTCTGAGACCACTGAGGGCTTGAACGTGCTATTTGGGTGTCAGAATTCCATTAGAGGTGATTAGACTCAGTCCCTACCAACCTATGTACCATTGCCTCAGTCAGCCTGTGGTTCATCAAATTCTTGAATTTCATGCCCCACATCACTGTGCTTCTGTTGAATGCCAATGAGAATACTGGATGAAGAATCATGGACAACTCATTCCTTATAAATCAACATCAAATTCTACTCTCAGCCTCCTTATGCAATAGCAAAAAATATGTGTTTTTCTTCAACCCCAAAGATTCAGCTAAATAGTCATGACTTGCTCCTATTATTTTTAATGGGTCATAATAAACAGAATCAATCTTTCAGTCCCATTAGACACAGAGGACTTGTCCACCCTGTAGTATTCTGCAACAATAGGAGTGTAGCATTGCCTTCTTGCAAAGCTGTGTAACTTTTAAAGCTAAACCATAGCAGTAGTCCCCACTCCAGGTCAATAAGGTAGGTCAGGTACTCATGATTTGAGAATAAAGAAAAGAAAGAATAAGAAATCACAAGGTATTTTTCTAAATGCTTAGCCCAGATTTTATTTTATTTTATTTATTATTTTTTAATTTTTTTCCCATTTATTTTTATTAATTGGAGGCTAGTTACTTTACAATATTGTAGTGGTTTTTGCCATACACTGACATGAATCAGCCATGGATTTACATGTGTTCCCCATCCCAATCCCTGCTCCCGCCTCCCTCTCCATCCCATCCCTCTGGGTCTTCCCAGTGCACCAGCCCTGAGCACCCGTCTCATGCATCCAACCTGGGCTGGTGATCTGTTTCACCCGTGATAGTATACTTGTTTCAATGCTGTTCTCTCAGAACATCCCACCCTCACCTTCTCCCACAGAGTCCAAAAGTCTGTTCTGTACATCTGTGTCTCTTTTTCTGTTTTGCATATAGGGTTATCATTACCATCTTTTAAAATTCCATATATATGCATTAGTATACTGTATTGGTCTTTATCTTTCTGGCTTACTTCACTTTGTATAATGGGCTCCAGTTTCATCCATCTCATTAGAACTGATTCAAATGAATTCTTTTTAATGGCTGAGTAATATTCCATAGTGTATATGTACCACAGCTTCCTTATCCATTCATCTGCTGATGGGCATCTAGGTTGCTTCCATGTCCTGGCTATTATAAACATGCTGCGATGAACATTGGGATACACGTGTCTCTTTCAGATCTGGTTTCCTCGGTGTGTATGCCCAGAAGTGGGATGGCTGGGTCATATGGCAGTTCTACTTCCAGTTTTTTAAGGAATCTCCACACTGTTCTCCATAGCGGCTGTACTAGTTTGCATTCCCACTAACAGTGTAAGAGGGTTCCCTTTTCTCCACACCCTCTCCAGCATTTATTGCTTGTAGACTTTTGAATAGCAGCCATTCTGGCTGGTGTGTAATGGTACATTATAAAGGTTTTGATTTGCATTTCTCTGATAATGAGTGATGTTGAGCATCTTTTCATGTGCTTGTTAGCCATCTGTATGTCTTCTTTGAAGAAATGTCTGTTTAGATCTTTGGCCCATTTTTTGATTGGGTCATTTATTTTTCTGGAATTGAGCTGCAGGAGTTGCTTGTATTTTTGAGATTAATTCTTTGTCTGCTTCTTCATATGCTATTATTTTCTCCCATTCTGAAGGCTGTCTTTTCACCTCACTTATAGTTTCCTTTGTCGTGCAAAAGCTTTTAAGTTTCATTAGGTACAATTTGTTTACTTTTGCTTTTATTTCCAATATTCTGGGAGGTGGGTCATAGAGGATCCTGCTGTGATTTTTGTCAGAGAGTGTTTTGCCTATGTTCTCCTCTAGGAGTTTTCTAGTTTCTGGTCTTACATTTAGATCTTTAATCCATTTTGAGTTTATTTTTGTGTATGGTGTTAGAAAGTGTTCTAGTTTCATTCTTTTACAAGTGGTTGACCAGTTTTCCCAGCACCACTTGTTAAAGAGGTTGTCTTTTTTCCATTGTATATTCTTGCCTCCTTTGTCGAAGATAAGGTGTCTGTAGGTACTTGGATTTATCTCTGGGCTTTCTATTCTGTTCCATTGATCTATATTTCTGTCTTTGTGCCAGTATCATACTGTCTTGAGGACTGTGGGTTTGTAGTAGACCCTGAAGTCAGGCAGGTTGATTCCTCCAGTTCCATTCTTCTTTCTCAAGATTGCTTTGGCTATTCGAGGTTTTTTGCATATCCATACAAATTGTGAAATTCTTTGGTCTAGTTCTGTGAAGAATACTGTTGGTAGCTTGATAGGGATTGCATTGAATCTATAGATTGCTTTGGGTGGTATACTCATTTTCACAATATTGATTCTTCCAATCTGTGAACACGGTATATTTCTCCATCTGTTTGTGTCCTCTTTGATTTCTTTCATCAGTGTTTTATAGTTTTCTATGTATAAGCCTTTTGTTTCTTTAGGTAGATATACTCCTAAGTATTTTATTCTTTTTGTTGCAATGGTGAATGGTATTGTTTCCTTAATTTCACTTTCTGTTTTCTCATTGTTAGTGTATAGGAATGCAAGGGATTTCTGTGTGTTAATTTTATATCCTGCAACTTTACTATATTCATTGATTAGCTCTGGTAGTTTTCTGGCAGAATCTTTAGGGTTTTCTATGTAGAGGATCATGTCATCTGAAAATAGTGAGAGTTTTACTTCTTCTTTTCCTATCTGGATTCCTTTTACTTCTTTTTCTGCTCTGATTGCTGTGGCCAAAACTTCCAACACTATGTTGAACAGTAGTGGTGAGAGTGGGCACCCTTGTCTTGTTCCTGATTTTAGGGGAAATGCTCTCAATTTTTCACCATTGAGGATAAAGCTTGCTGTGGGTTTGTCATATATAGCTTTTATTATGTTGAGGTATGTTCCTTCTATTCCTGCTTTCTGGAGAGTTTTTATCATAAATGGATGTTGAATTTTGTCAAATGCTTTTTTCTGCATCTATTGAGATAATCAAATGGTTTTTATCTTTCAATTTGTTAATGTGGTGTATTACATTGATTGATTTGCAGATATTAAAGAATCTTTGCATTCCTGGGATAAAGCCCACTTGGTCATGATGTATGATCTTTTTAATATGTTGTTGGATTCTGTTTGCCAGAATTTTATTAAGGATTTTTGCATCTATGTTCATCAGTGATATTGGCCTGTAGTTTTCTTTTTTTGCTGCATCTTTGTCTGGTTTTGGAATTAGGGTGATGGTGTCCTCATAGAATGAGTTTGGAAGCTTACCTTCTTCTGCAGTTTTCTGGAAGAGCTTGAGTAAGATAGGTGTTAGCTCTTCTCTAAATTTTTGGTAGAATTCAGCTGTGAAGCCATCTGGTCCCGGGCTTTTGTTTGCTGGAAGATTTCTGATTACAGTTTTGATTTCCGTGCTTGTGATAGGCCTGTTAAGATCTTCTGTTTCTTCCTGGTTCAGTTTTGGAAAGTTATACTTTTCTAGGAATTTGTTCATTTCTTCCAAGTTGTCCATTTTATTGGCATAGAGCTGCTGGTAGTAATCTCTTATGATCCTTTGTATTTCAGTGTTGTCTGTTGTGATCTCTCCATTTTCATTTCTAATTTTGTTGATTTGGTTCTTCTCCCTTTGTTTCTTAATGAGTCTTGCTAATGATTTGTCAATTTTGTTTATCTTTTCAAAAAACCAGCTTTCAGCTTTGTTGATTTTTGCTATGGTCTCTTTTGTTTCTTTTGCATGTATTTCTACCCTAATTTTTAAGATTTCTTTCCTTATACTAACCCTGGGTTTCTTCATTTCTTTCTTCTCTAATTGCTTTAGGTGTAGAGCTACGTTATTTATTTGACTTTTTTCTTGTTTCTTGAGTAAGCCTGTAATGCTATGAACCTTCCCCTTAGCACTGCTTTTACAGTGTTCCATAGGTTTGGGGTTGTCGTGCTTTCATTTTCATTTGTTTCTATGAATATTTTGATTTCCTTTTTGATTTCTTCTATTTCAATTTTTTTGAATTTACCAAGGCTAGATTTATGGCCCAAGATGTGATCTATTCTGGAGAAGGTTCCGTGTGCACTTGAGAAAAAGGTGAAATTGATTGTTTTGGGGGTGAAATGTCCTATAGATATCAATTAGGTCTAGCTGGTCCATTGTGTCATTTAAAGTTTGTGTTTCCTTATTAATTTTCTGTTTAATTGATCTATCCATAGGTGTGAGTGGGGTATTAAAGTCTCCCACTATTATTGTGTTTTTGTTAATTTCCCCTTTCATACTCGTTAGCATTTGCCTTACATATTGCGGTGCTCCTATGCTGGGTGCATATATATTTATAATTGTTATATCTTCTTCTTTAGCCCAGATTTTAAAGCTGAAATTTCTACATTCAAAACAAAGTAGTGATTGCATGTGTCATACTCATCAAACTGTATGCATTAAGTATGCACAGTTTTTATACATAAATTATCCCTTAACAAAGCTGTTGAAACAAAGTGATGATTCTAATAGTACGTTTCACTCTGAGTGTTGCTGAGAAGAAAAGGGAGAAACAAAAAGAACAGCAACAGTTTTTTTTAGAATCAGAAACTATTTTTAAAGTGTAATTGGCTCCAGAGGAAATACTTGGGGTAAGATAGCAGGAGTAGGTTTCTTACGAGCGGGTGGTCACCTTTAAGAAATTCTTCAGTCTGGCAATTCTCCAAGTGCTATAAGGTCCACACTTGCTGCCTAACTCTTTTCAGGTCCACACACCTAAATATTTGGTATCATTGCAAGATTTACAGTCTGAACATGGTACAAACAAAAGAAAAAAGGAAAACATTTCCGTACAGTTGTAATTCTACAACACAAGGCGCCTTCTCTTCTCCCGGAGATCTTTGTTTACCTGCCAACATAGTAACGACATTACTTTGGGGTCAGACCATGAGACCTCACGTACTGGAGGCTCACATTCAACCACAGTCTTCATGTCAGCCAGCCTCAGGGCCCCAGAATTTGAAGCTCACCCATTCTTTTGGGTAGAAGAGACAAATTTACTTACTTTCCAGGCCAGAAACTCACTCATCAGACCCTTCATAGAAAGGTCAATTTCCACTTAAACTGCAGTCTCAAAGAAGAGCTTCAGAAGACACAAGTTAATTTCTGAAGAAGGGGGAAAGCTTCCTGAGAGCTGCTTTGACCTCCTTGTTTCTCAAAGTATAGATGAGGGGATTGAGAGTAGGGCTCAACATGGTGTATAGTACACCAGCCAACTCGCTCTTCTCTGCACTGTAGCTGGAGACAGGGCTTATGTAGGCATAGAAGACAGCAATGTAGTACATGCACACCACAATAAGGTGGGAAGAGCAGGTGGAAAAGGCTTTCTTCTTCCCCTCCACAGTCCGCATCTTTAGGATGCTGGAGATGATGAAGCCATATGACACGATGGTCATCAGGAAGTTCAATATACCATAAAAGGCATCAGCCAGGACAATCATGATGCTGTTCACATAGGTGGAGCTACAGGAGAGAAGTAACAGAGGAGGGACCTCACAGAAGAAATGGGTGATAACATTGGGGCCACAGAAATTCAAGTGCAGCATCAGGCCAGTGTGGATGGCCGTGTTGAAGGCACACAGTACCCACACACCTGCAGCCAGCATGCCACAGAATGCCTTGCTCATCATGGTGCTATAGTGCAGTGGGTGGCAGATGGCTGCATGCCGGTCATAGGCCATGACCGTGAGGAGGAGCAGCTCAGAAGATGCAGCCCAGGTGAGGAAGTAAAGCTGGGCCATGCAGCCCCCATAGGAGATGGAATTCTCCTCTAATACTAGACCCTCCAGTGCCTTGGGTATGACGGAAGATGTGCAGATAATGTCCATAGTTGCCAAGTTGAAGAGGAAAAAGTACATGGGGGTATGGAGCCCGGGGTTGAAGGCGATAGCCAAAATGATAAGAATATTTCCTGTGAGTGCCACAAAGTAGAGGGAGAGGAAACAGCTGAAGAAGAGCACACTGTATTCTGGGTGCTCTGAGAAACCCTGCAGGACAAATCCTGTCACCAGAGTCTGGTTACTCATGGTCCTCAGGCTGAAAGGGGTTTCTGGGACTATGAGGTGAATCTCTGACCACAGTTTCATGTGATTTCAGGGCTAGAGACAGAAACCAGAGGTGTCCTAAGGAAAGTTGCTACCCTGTTTCATTCATACCCAACAAGATGCACAAGCAATGTTAAATAGATGTATTAAGACTGAGTCAAGATAAACACAAAAATATAACAATAGGCAAAGGATAAAACATTCAGTTCATAAAAATCAGGTAAAAATGTCCAACTGAACTCATGAAGCATCACTCAACCTCAAAGAAATGCGTGTTAAATAAATAATTCACTCTTTATCAGCCATGATTTGACAAAATTAGAAATGCATGATATTGGCTGACATTAGCACAGGTGCCAAGATATAGGCCTCTTACAATTCATATTTCATTTGAGCCAGAACATTCACTTCTGGGAATTTATCCTAAAGAAATAATGAAGAGGATCTTCAAGTTGTCATTACAGCATTATTTATAATAGTGAAAATTTTAAAGTAACCTATACTCTTAAAGATGAGTCTGTATGATACATTGATATAATATATTGCAGTGTAATTATCAGAATGATGTTTTAGAATGCTTATGAAATGCTGATGCTTATGAGAATAAATGAAAAAGGTTCAAAGTAAGTGTGTACAACTTTTGATCATTTTGAGTTTTAAAAAGGCATGTCTGTATGTGTACCTGTAGGAAAAAAACAACTGGTGAGTGATAGACTAGAATTTGAACAGTGAGGATGGATTGTAGTTGATTTCCTGTCCTTGTTTTTGCTGCTCGGTATTTTCTGATTTTTCCATTTACTAACCTTTCTAAAAGGCATATATATCATGGAATTCTCTTTCTAACAATTCTTCTGTAGCTCCCCATCACTGACAGATGAAAGGCTCCCACCTGCTACTCCTGGATCCACCTCCTCTTCAGCCAATATCTTCCCAGTGATCTCACCCCTCAAAGCCAAAGCTCCAACCACACCCACAACTCCTAGACTTGTCAATGCATGAACTATACTAGGCTTTTGTGGCTTCATTCTTGCAACCTACTCAGCCAGGAATGCCCTCCTTCTCATGAGCCAGCTTTCTTACCAGTACCCCACACTTTTCAAATATCCCTTCCCTAGAAACAAAGGACCACTTTCTCCTTCATAGCCCTTCAGGATCCTGAACTCACTTCTATTGTAGAATCCATTACAAGTCACTTCATGATCAAGGTATCCAAATATCTGCCCTATGGTAGATATATCTGCCTCATTTCTCTCTGGGCATCCTTTTTGGGCACTCAGCCCAAGGCCTGGCATGGAACAGGTGGGCCCTCTGATATGTTTGTTGAAATAACATTGGAGAATAGTCTAGTATGGAGAAGGAAATGGCAACCCAATCCAGTATTTCTTGCCTGGAAAATCCTATGGACAGGGAAGCCTGGCAGGCTACATGCATGGGGTTGCAGAGTCAGCCATGACTGAGCGACGGAGTGCATAGTCAAATATAAATAAAAGCAGAGTCCTTTCTGCTCTCAACACAGGGTACATTCTGTATTGTTTAACATGAAGTGTTTAACCACATTTGTTTCTTCCTTCTTTTCAACTTTTATTTCATTAAAATAGTTAATTAAAGGAAGATGCTCACTTTCAATTCAGCATTCTGTTTTTTATCAAAATTCAGTGAATGCAATTATCTCTGAAGCATTAAAAGGTTTACATGAAATGACTAAATTTCACCTACAATTGAATTATATTACCATCTTTGTAAGGTGAAAACTGCTTTTTCCAAGAAGAGCATAGTTCCTCTGACTCAGAGCAATAGGCTATGTTAGTGTGGAGTCTGTTCAAAACAGATGCAAATGATGGAGCACCACCTGCTTCTTCTCTGCAGCAAAGTATCCTGTCAGTTAATCAGCTTGGTGGATATAACCAACACAATGTGATTCAGCTTATTTCATTTTTGTTTGGGACAGAAAAATAATATATACTACTTTTGCCCAGTTTATGTTGAGGATCTGGAGATAATATTTGCTTCCTCTGAAACTGTTTTTGCTGCCCACCAATCTGGTGAGTGATTCCTGTTTAAGTCCAGGGACTCCTGTGAGCCTGAAAAGCTGGGGTAGGCTGAAAAGGAACAGAGCTGGGTTTGCCCCCATGGATGTCACTATACAAGGTTTCTGTATTTCCCACTAGTGTCCTCCCTAGAATTCTAACCATCTGATGCCTCCAGTTATCACTCTCAGTTACTCCACAGTACAGACCACAAACCAGAGACTCAAGATGCTATGGCCACTCCTAGGAGGAGACAGACGCTGAGCAGTAGTGTGCAGGCCTATCACATACTGTTAGTGGAGCATCAAGAGAACCAATTATGAAGGAAACTTTAAGCCTGTTCCTTCTCTGAATTCAGCTCCAGAATGAAGGTTTAAAAATTTTAAATAAACTACAATATAAATGGAAGTTTTGAATAGGTACTGAGTACAAGGAAGTTTCAAAGAACTGATTCACATTCAAAGAACAAATAACCTCTCAGATAATTGCCCTCTTATTGTAATTTCCAAGGCAGGTGGACATCCTCTCCATCCAACTGATTAACAGAAAGATCAAAGAGTCAGGGCACCAAGACTCTCTCTGAGAATGACCTTAAAATCTCTGTTGGACCTCAGCCGGTCATTTCCTCTCCTGGAAACTTTTCTCTCCTGAGGTTCAGAGGGCATTGGCTTTAATTTTCATCAAGCATCACAAGATTATTACAAAGATGCAAGGGGAAAAAGAGATTTCAGGTACCAACAGTCAAGTTTTAACACATTCTACATTCAGACAACATGGCTCCCCAAATGCAAGGTGATAAGGCATTTAAACAGTGGTCATTTTCCACACTCACCAGGCCACTTGGCACTCCATTTTCAATGAAAAGACAAATGTATCTTGGATGATTTAATCACTTTAAAGAAACAGTATGCAGTGTCCTCAGAATTCCTGAAATTAAAAACATTTCATTGAGGGTTTCTTTGGGGTTGTTTTTTTGTTTTGTTTTCTTTCTTTTTTTGGTGAAAAGGTAGATTGTATTTTCTGTGGAAGGCAATTTATTTTTAGTGAATTTTTATCTTAGTTTCAATTTACTACTCTTAATTTTTAAAATGGAGAATTATTACTATTTTAAGATATTTCACTAACAATGAGTAAATTGACTACTTTCATCATTTTCATCTCTGAAGGAGTTTAAAGATGTTCACAGACACCATATAATTAATCCAATGTCCTATTATATAGGAAGATAAACATTCTTATTATAAACGTAATCCAAGAACAGAAAACTAAAACTCAGAAAATGTCAAAATCTCATATGTTCAGGTTTAAATCTGAAAGATAGTTTGACGATGACCCAGTTCTACCTACTTATTATAAAATCACAAAGGCATCTAAGTGACTTATCCTAGTCACACAGAGCAGTAGTGATGAAGTTGATATCTAGTATAGGGTTTTGGAATTCTATCCTAGAATTTTTTGCTATGTAATTTGTTAGTTGCCCTGCTGAATCCAACCTTGCCAAATGTCAAAAAAAAAGTCAAGAAAAAGAAAAATCAACCAACGATTTATATGACAATTTATTATGAGCAAGGCGTGGAAATGCAAATGCTAAACCAGTTTAGCATTTTTGTCAACCTATTTGTTCCATTATTTCACTTACTGATTCAGTGGTAATTATACACAGTAAGAAATCCATAAATGTTACTGACTCTGGATCAGCTAAACAAAAATTTAGATCTTTTATATAGTTAATGATCCAAACTAAGCAGACTTACAGTTACGAGCAGAATGAACCACCTTCAGAATATTGTTAATTATTGTGAAAAAATTCTTTCAGCTTTGTGGATTTTAAGTACAGGCGTCCCTTCTCTGTCAACTGCAATCAAGATTGGAAATGTGGTAACACTGAGGCAGTGTGTAATCTAAGTCAAGAGCAGTCTAGACAGGATGAAAGCTTTCTTTCCCTATTTAAGCTGTTATTGGCAAGATTTGGTGACTCTTTAGCAAAGTTTGTCACTGCCTGTGGGAGACACTGGGGAGAGATATTCTCAGTTATTTCTCTAAGTGGACCCTGAAGGAGCAATTACATTAAGTGTCTCTTTGCTGGGTACTTGGTTGTCATCACTGTTCATACAAAGGCCAATTCAGACTTCTGATTCAAATGTATGAAAAGGGGTATAAGGATGAGCAGGGGGCAGAACCAGATCTCTCTCCTAGTTCACAGAAACTGGGACAGAGCAGATCCAGGTTCAGGTATTGAAAATAATGTGCTCACACTTGTGGACTGGGCAGAGGGTACTGGCAGGAAGCTAGCATTTCTGGACTGACTCCCTGGAAGATAGAGGCATGCAGCAAACATCCCCATGCTCCCTTGCGTAAAACAGCCCTACCTAGGATGAGCTGGCCCCTCACCGTCCAGCATTCATACCTTGGCTCTATTCCCCAGCTATCTTCCCTTCCCCATCCCCATATTTTCTCTCCCTACCCAAATTCTACCCAGATCTAACTCTGTCTCCTCTATCAAGCCTTCCCTGACTCCCAAAAGGGAAATGATCGCTCTGCTGAATCTCGGCCATTGTCAGGGTTTCCTCATGTTTTCATGGGAATGACATGGGCTTCAGGGTCTTTACAGACCCAAGGTCCAATCCCAACCCTGAAAGTTCCTGGTTATGTGACTGTGGGCAAGTCTCCTAACCACTCCAGGACTTCATTATAATAAAGATAAGACCTACCTCATTATCACATTGCCTAACACATGAAAAGGGTTTGGTAATATTTTGCTTCCTTTTCCCAACTTGGCATATATTTACATAGATCTGTTGTTCTGTATTAGTTAGCAATCAGAGAACAGGCTAGATATCTATTATCTGACACTCTGAAAATTCCTTGAATGTAACTGGCACTTAACACATGACAGTTGGTTAAGTGAATGATTTATTTGGTTGGAGTGTTAAGTGGGTTTGCATTAAAAGGCACTCCAAAGAGTTCTAGTTTTGTAAACAGTATGATATACTTGGACCCAGCTCTAAACTACTTGACTCTGCTGGTTAAGTAGCTGTGCTGTTGTTGTTGTTTAGTTGCTAAGACATGTCTGACTCTTTGTGATCACATGGACTGTAGCCTGCCAGGCTCCTCTGTCCATGGAATTTCCCCAGTAAGAACACTGGAGTGGGTTGACATTTCCTTCTCCAGAGGATCTTCCTGACCCAGGGGTTAAGCCCACATCTCATGCACTGGCGGGTGGATTCTTTATCACTGAGCCACCTGGGAAACTGAGTAGCTGGGTAAATTTGTATAATTCTCACAATCCCTCTGAATCCAAAAATTTTAGCCTACAGAATAGGAATAATAATATATACCTTCATATATATAAAATAATATATATATTTCCTTAGACTAAAAAGCATGCTATATATGAACCCATTTTAGTCATTAGTATGGGTGGGTCAATCATCAATAGAAATAATTACATAGAAAAATTCTGACTTGGCAGTGTTAAGTCCAAGTAGGTTATCTATTTTTCCAAAAAAAAAAAAAAATAATGAAGATATATAAAGAAAGAATCCCTTTTCTATGATGTTACTGATATACTACCATTCAGGAATAAATGTGTATTAGTTAAGGGCTAAACTGCTACAATGAAGAGACCCAAATATGTGGTGGCCTAATTTTTTCTTGAAAAAAGCAAGAGAGTTCCAGAAAAACATCTATTTCTGCTTTATTGACTATGCCAAAGCCTTCAACTGTGTGGATCACAATAAACTGTGGAAAATTCTGAAAGAGATGGGAATACCAGACCACCTGACCTGCCTCTTGAGAATTCTGTATGCAGGTCAGGAAGCAACAGTTAGAACTGGACATGGAGCAACAGACTGGTTCCAAACAGGAAAAGGAGTACATCAAGGCTGTATATTGTCACCCTGCTTATTTAACTTACATGCAGAGTACGTCATGAGAAATGCTGGGCTGGAAGAAGCACAAGCTGGAATCAAGATTGCTGGGAGAAATATCAATAACTTCAGATATGCAGATGATACCACCCTTATGGCAGAAAGTGAAGAGAAACTAAAAAGCCTATTGAAAGTGAAAGAGGAGAGTGAAAAAGTTGGCTTAAAGTTTAACATTCAGAAAACTAAGATCATGGCATCTGGTCCCATCACCTCATGGGAAATAGGTGGGGAGAGAGTGGAAACAGTGTCAGACTTTATTTTGGGGGGCTCCAAAATCACTGCAGATGGTGATTTCAGCCATGAAATTAAAAGACGCTTACTCTTTGGAAGGAAAGTTATGACCAACCCAGATAGCATATTAAAAAGCAGAGACATTACTTTGCCAACAAAGGTCCATCTGGGCACGGCTATGGTTTTTCCCATTGTCATGTATGGATGTGAGAGTTGGACTGTGAAGAACGCTGAACACCGAAAAACTGATGCTTTTGAACTGTGGTGTTGGAGAAGACTCTTGAGAGTCCCTTGGACTGCAAGGAGATCCAACCAGTCCATCCTAAAGGAGATCAGTCCTGGGTGTTCATTGGAAGGACTGATGCTGAAGCTGAAACTCCAGTACTTTGGCTACCTCATGCGAAGAGTTGACTCATTGGAAAAGACCCTGATTCTGGGAGAGATTGGGGGCAGGAGGAGAAGGGGGTGACAGATATATAAAAATCAACTCAAAATGAATCAGAGACCCAAATGTATAAAAACCTAAAACTATACAACTTCTATAAGAAAATATAGGAAAATGGTTTTTAATTTTTTGATTAGACAAAGACTTCTTAAATGCAATATCAAAAGTATGATCCATAAAAGAAAAAGAATTAATAAATTGTACTTCATCAAAACTATGTAAGTTTTGCTCTTCAAAAAAAAAAACCTGTTAAAGGTAAATCCCAGATTGAGATAAAATATGTTTAAATCACATTCCTGGTAAAAGACTTTTATACAGAATGGAAAAGAATACTCAAATCTCAATAGTAGGACAACAAACTATCGAATTAAAAAAAAAATGAACAAGAGATTTGAGCAGATACTTCACCAGAGAAAATATACAAATAAGCCTATGAAAACATGTAAATGTGATTAGTCAGCAGGAAAAAGCAGATTAAAATCACCATGAGATACTCATACACACCTAAATGGCTAACATTAAAACAACTATACTAAGTGTTAAAAATACACTGCTAAAAAAAAAATACACTGCTGATAAAAATGAAGATGGTATAATCACTTTGGAAGACAGTCAGTTTCTTAAACACTTACCATCCCATTCAAGTGGGCATTTAGCCAAGAGAAATGAGAATGTACATCCTTACCAAAACTTGTATATAAATGTTCATACAGCTTCATTTTACTAGCCAAAAACTGGAAGAAAACTGAAATGTTTAAGGGTGGGTGGAAGAGATAATTAGGGAGTTTGAGATTGACATTACACACTGCTATATTTGAAACAGATAACCAACAAGGACTTTTGTATAGCACAGGGAACTCTGCTTTATATTATATAAAAACCTAAATGAGAAAAGAATTTGAAGAAGAATAGATATATGTATATGTATAACTGAATCACCTTGCTGTACATTTGAAACTATCACAACATTGTTATCAACTATACTCCAATATAAAATTAAAAGTTAAAAAATAAATAACAAAATACTTTACTGCTAAAAATGCTAACCATCAAAAAATGCAATGTTTATCAATATGTGAATGGATAAACAAAAGTGATACAATTGAAAACCTCTCAAAAATAAAAAGAATGTACAATGGATACATGCAATTATATGACAGAATCCCCAAGTAACCAGATTGAGTAAAGAAAAAAAGGTACATACTACATGATTCCATCTATATACAAATTCTAGAAAAATGTATACTATTCTGTAGTAACAGAAAACAGATCAATGGTTTCCTGGGGAAGGAATGAGAAATGATTAGGAGAAAGCATAGGGCAACTTTTGATAGTGATAAATATGTTTGTTAATTTTCTTGTTTCTGTGATGGTTTCACCTGTGCCTGAGCTTTTCATATTGTAAACTTTAAATATGCACAGTTTGTTGTATGTCAATTATATTTCAGTACAGTCGTTAAGAATTTATTTTTAACCACAACCAACAACAAAAAAAACCCCTACCTGACAGCAAGTTGCAGTTGTCTAGGAATGAATCAAAATAAAGGACTCAGAATGAAGAAGCTATGGCAAAAAAGAAAAAATACCAAGAGTCAGCATGAAATGCATTTAAATATAAAATCATCACTAAGCAACTGTGGAATCTGTGGTTACAGGACAATAAATATAGCAATATAATACAAATGTTTAGAACTAAAATTCTATGACAAAGAATTTTGATACATATTGCCTAATTGCCAAGCAAGGAAATGTTTTTACAACTACACCCATACTGTTTTGGTATTTCATCCTTGCTAAGTGAAAAAAATATGTTCTTGTTTTATATTATATTTATTTAATTAGAAAGGTTGAACAGCTTTTCATACATATTAAATTTGCATAGCTATTATTTTTCCCAATTATTTGCTTGGAGTCTTGCTATATTTAGAAGTTATTATCTACTGCACATTACAAATAGCTTTTGTTTGGTGTATGTATACCTATGTGTGTATCTGTGTACAGAAATTCTGAACTTTTCATGTAGTCAAATTAAAAAGTTTTTCCTGTTGTGAGTTTTGACTTTTCTCTCTTGCTGGAAAAAGCATTCTTTACTCTAGAGTGTTAAAAAATAGTGTTTCTACTTAGCAATTTTGAGGCCTACTATTTTATACCTAAAACTATAAGTCAACAGTTCCTCAAAACTTTAACATAGAATTATCACGTGACTCAGCAATTCCACTTCTGGGTATATACTCAAAAGAAGCAAAAGCAGACATTCAAACAGATACTTGTATACACATGATCATAGCAACATTATTCCCAACAGCCAGAAGATGAAAGCATCCGAAGCATCCATTTATAGATGAATGGATAAACATTTGATGCATACATAACATGGAATATTATTAGTTTTAGAAATGAAGGGAATTCTGGCACATGCTGCAACATGAATGAATTTAAGACATTATGCTAAGTGAAGTAAACCAGTCACAGAATGACAAATACTCTATGATTCCCCTTATATAAAGTAACTAGAGTAGCCACCTTCATAAAAATAGAAAGGAAAACTGTGGTAATAAAGTTCTAGGAGAAGGGAATGGAGAGTTATTGTTTAATGGATATGAAGTTTCAGATTGGGAAGACAAAAAAGTCATGGATGGTTACAATGGTTGCATACAATGTTAATGAACTTAATGTGACTGAATGATATAGTCACAAATGGCTAAGATGGTAAAATATACGTTATGTATATGTACATTTTACCAAAATTTTTTTTAAATTGTTTACCAAAAATTTTTTAAAATTCATCTAAGTATTAAGATGGGGAGATGGTAGCCATTATTCTAACCATTTATTGAAAAAAATCATCTTTTTCACTACTTCTTTGAAATGCAGTATTTATCTTCCTTCAAATTTCCACCATTATATTGAAATTCTCAATTCTTATCTGCCTGTTTCTCCTTTATTATCAAACTGTTTTATTTATTGTAGTGAAATGATATGTACTAACATAGTATCCAGAATGTTTTTGACTCTTACCTTATCTTTACCCAGCAGGAACTTTAAAATCACCTTGTGTAGTTTCAAATATAACCTTGGTAGCTTTACTGATGTTACACTGACTTATGAGTCAATTTAAAAGGATTAGACATTTTCACAATATTGATCCTCCTCTCTAAGAGTTAACCATTAACCATGTTTTTCCATTTTAATCTCCTGTTTCATATTTCTTAGTAAAAGATTAAAGGTTTTTGACGTATAAATCTTGAACACATATTACCAGGTGTATTTCTAGTTATTTTATCTTTTTTGCAACTTTTATAAATAGGTTTTTCCTCTATCATCATTCTTACTTAATTTTGCAAAATTTTATATTTCTTGATTCATTTATTGTTTCTAAAAGAAATGAGTTGAATTTACCTATTTGCACTTATATTTCCTGCAGTTTTACTGTACAAAATTTGGTGTTATATTAGTATATTGTATTATTCAGCTATGGCTGTCATATAAAATACCAAAGATTGAGCAGCTTAAAGAACAGAAATGAAAAATCTTCTCACAGATCTGGAGTCTAGAAAATCCAAGATCAAATACCAGTCAATTCCATTTCTGGTGAGAACTCTTCCATCATGACTGCCTCATGGAATAGACTTACAGGGTAAGTCACTTCACACTTTTGAACTTCTTCCCAGTTGTCATAGCAACATTATTCAGCGGAGAGTAACAACTAGAACTCACCTCTGCTGCCTCTCAAAGCCATCATGAGAAGCACAATAAAGTCCTGTTATATGAAAATGCTCTGTATTATATGAAGTGTTATGCAAATGTTAGTTGAAACTGTTATCAATCATCTTGTGGATCAAAAAAATTTTAAATCTAATCCTTTGAAGGAAAATATTATTTTTCATTCATTTTACAAATCACACCTACCTTCTCACCCACATCTTTGGTTAAGAGCTAGGATCCTGTGGTTAGACTGCCAAGATTCAAATCCCAGCTCCATCACTCACTAGCTATGTGACTCTGGGAATGCTCTTTGGTCCCTCTTTATCCCAGTTTTGCCATCTGTAAAATGAGGGTCAGAATAGTACCTGCCCAAATAAGATGCTCGGCACAGTGCCTGGCAGCATGTAACCCAAGTAAAGGTTAGCTAACATCACACACATGATTGACACTTTCAGGTACTGGGTTTTTAATCATACAGGATGATTTTTCTTCTTTAAGATTTTTTGGAACTTTCTTGAATACTGATTGCACTTCTCTCATACTTTAGACATTTAAATCACACACATCCATATATATACAAACATACACACACTGCTATTCAGGGGATATTTTAATTTGGGCTTCTTTGTAAAACTGAGTAATTTATTTACTTGCTGGGGGGTTAAAAGCATACATGAGCTAGAGTATGTAAAATTTCTTAGCACAGAGTACCTAAAAAATTATTAGTTCCCTTTTTCCCTACCTACTTATCACTACAAGTCATCATGGGGATCACATGTATGAAAGTGAACAGAACTGTTAAGATCTCACATTGCTCAGCCTCTAGTGGGAGATACAGCTGATAAACAAGGAAAAACAGAAGACAATGTTAAGTAAGTGCAATGAAGAAAGTTCATAAGGGTATTAAGAGATAAAGACAGCCTGTGGTCCTTTCAGATGGCATTAGGGCAGGACTCTGAGGAAAGAGATGCTCAGATTTTTGGAGTAAATTATTTCTCTTATGCTTGTTCAATCCGAGCTCATAGACTTAGTCTTCTGTGATTAATCTTGGGATAAAAAAAAATTTAGACACATTTCAGTCTGAGAATTTGACTTGTTCTCTTTTTTGAAAAACACACTAATCACAATTTGAATTATTCTCTTTTTTGAAAAAAACATACTAATCACAAATTCTATTTGAATCTTGTCCTTCATGGGTCAACAAGTATCTTTGTACTTAGTCGAGAAGTTTCAAAGGAAAAAACCTTCATTAGCTTCTCCTTCCGAGTATATAAATAGAGTAGCTGAACTGAGCTGCAGATAGTAAACCTACCCTGGTCTTAGTAAAGGAGAGCATAAGGCAAGGTAATGCGGTGTGGGTTTCCCCACCCAGCTTCTTACTTAACAGCCTTGAGGGAGAGGAGACAGACCAATCAGCTAGAGTCTGATCCTATTCTGAAAAGCACAAAGAGGGAGAAAGTGAGGGAAGGGGAGGCTCTCATCAAAAGTGTCTGAGCTCCCATCACAGACTGAAGAAGGTAAAATAGACATTTCATTGTTATCCTTTCAGCAGGATCCTTACAAAGAAAGACACTGATGCTTCATAAGACTTAGTTTTATCCCTCTTGTTCTTCCTGGGAGAGAAAAAATGGCAACAAATTAACAATGAAGCTGGGAGGAGTTGATAATATCTACCCTGAGGGGAAGTCGGTCAGAATTATGAAAACATCTATCCTAGGACTCTGGTGCAGGGATGGATGTCTGGACAAGACTTATTTTTTTCTTTCTCTAAATCCCCAATGAATGAGCATTTCTTTATAGTGTTCAGTGGTAGACAATGTTTAACTCTGTTTAACAGCAAATGGGTCAGGGTGAAATTGAAATGAGCTATAAACATTTGGAGCCAGAAGACAGAATGGTCCTACAAAACATCCTCCAGAGAAAACGGACTGCTTAAAAGACCCATGCCCAGTGATGTTCTTGGCCAGCTAGAGCATCAGGGCTGTTGTCCTGCAGGAGTGTTCGTCCTGTTGCAGTTAGGAATGCCGTCGCTGCAGGGCTTCCTGTGGACATGTCACCAGTTCCACTCCATGACTCATGGCATCACGTGACCAACTAGAGGGGAAGTTAGAGTTATTCTCTTGAGTTTAGGCTCATGCTGCCTGTCTGCTCTGCCAACCACAAAAACCATACTTTCCAAAACTTTCCTGGTGATCCAGTGATTAAGACTTCACCCTTCCAACGCAGGGGATGTAGGTTCAATCCCTGGTTGGGGAACTAAGAGCCCACATGCCACACGTCATGGAAAAAAAACAACAACATACTTTCTTAGCAAATTTCAGGCTCTCCAGTAAGAGCCTACCTAGGAATTATTTATAGCTTCTCTATGACTGGCATTGTGCTGGAGACCAAGACATGAATAAGACAATCCCTGCCCTCAAGTACTTCAGAATATGTTAAAGAAGATAGAGACAATAGCAAATACTGACAAGATGCAGAGGCAATACTCCAAATTATGGCAAGAGCCGAAGTCGTGAGAACTCAGAATACATGCAGTTAACTCTGCCTGGGGAAATCAAGTAGGGCTACATGGAAGAAGCACATTAGTGCAGGTTTTTGGATGAGGAAGTCCAGAGACAAAGAAGAATAGGAGTATTTCCTACCAAGGGAAGGAAATGTGCCAGAATTTCATGGGATAAGAAAATGTAGCGTGTTCAAGAAAGAACAGAATAGGTGAAGCAGAGCAGGTCAGCTTTATTCATCAACATGGCTAGGCTACAGTACTTAGTTATTCAGTCAAACTCTGGTCTAGGTATTTCTATGAAGATATTTTGAAGACATAATTAATATCTATAATCAACTGACTTTATGTTAGAAAACATTATCCTGGATTATCTGGGTGGAACTGATTCAGTCCTTTGAAAGGCTTTAAGTACAGAAATGAGTTTTCCCTAAGAAAACAGACATTCCAGCAGCATCAGCACCTGCCTGAGAGTTTCCAGCCTGCCTTCCTGATAGCGGGACCCACAAGAGTCAGGCTTACCCAGCTCTTACAATCACATAAGACAATCTGTAATAAATCTCTTCATTTGTACACATATCCTTCTGGCTGTTTCTCTGAAGGAACTCCTTCAGATACACATGGAAATGTAAAGAAGTGAGTGGATGAGGGAAGGTAGAAGATAGTAAAGGTCCAGTGCACAAAGTAAATACTTTATCTTAAAGGCAAATGATTCTCAAAGTGTGTTTCCACCTGCATAAATGACTGAGAGGATAGGGATGAGGGGGAGGGATGAAACAAGAGAAAAGCCAAGAACATTAGTTGACTTTATATTCAACCAGAGTGTCTCCACTTTTATCTGTTTCCTTACAGGATTTCATTTGGGGAAAATAAAATAAGGAATTCACTCTTCAGGTTATGGGAGTAAGGATGCAAGAAATATTTCCAAAACAATAACATGAAGAGCTCCACAAACATTCTCCAGAGTGAAACAATCATAACTTGTGAAAATTAAAACAAAACAAAAAATATTAAAGTGAGTGGAAATTGTCCTAAAGGCATGTAGCAAATGAAGACACATGTATCCAAGAAAATCTGTTAATCGCAGTAAGAGAAGTGAGAGTCTATGACATTTAAGCCTTGACATGCTTTCTCCCTCCTTTCCACCCAGCCCAGTGAAATCAAAATTCTACTCTGATGATGTGTGGCCAAGAAGATAGGGCTGCCCTGTTACCCGGTTCCCAGACTAGAGTTATAGTTTCACCCTGAGGAGCAATCACCATTTCTCATCTCATCTGGCTCTACATTGCCAAAGGTCTATTCCAGGCAAGGTTGGCAGAAAAGTCTTGAAGCTCCTTTCTTCCACTCAACCTCTACACTTAGAAACTATCCCAGGTGCAGCAGACTGAAAAGAATGGACCTTGAATGATCTCACCTTGGATCACTTATAGGGTGGAAATTACATGCCAAAAGAAATGGTTCCATACCAGGAGATGCAGAAGAACAAGGGCTACTGCCCTACTCATAAATAAGGAAATCCATCTGAGAAAAGTACGCCACTGCCTCCAACCCAGGTCAAGAGCAGTGGCATGGAGAATCTGCTCACAGAGAGAGAGGTAGGACAGCAAAGACCTCCATGCATCTCCCTAAGGGGACTACCTTTATTTGGAAGAGACCATGGGGAAGTTCAACCCTGTTCTGTTCAAAAACGGGAGATTTTGGTGGTAAGCAATTAAGAAGAGAATGGCAGCTTTATGAGAACAACAGTCTAAACCATAAACCAACTAGACATATGTAAGAGAAACTAAGTAAGGAGACAGTTAAGGAGAGACTTCCTAGGTTTAAACAAAATTCAAAGGCAGGTTTCAAAGACTACTCCTGTAAGTTCAGCTCAGTTCAGTCACTCAGTCATATCCGACTCTTCATGACCCCATGGATCACAGCACACCAGGCCTCCCTGTCCATCACCAACTCCCAGAGTTTACTCAAACTCATCTCCAGTGAGTCAGTGATGCATCCAACCATCTCATCCTCTGTCATCCCCTTCTCCTCCTGCCCTTAATCTTTCCCAGCATCAGGATCTTTTCAAATGAGTCATCTCTTCATATCAGGTGGCCAAAGTATTGGAGTTTCAGCTTCAGTATCAGTCCTTCCAATGAACACTCAGGACTTATTTCCTTTAGGATGGACTGGTTGGATCTCCTTGCAACCAAGGGACTCTCAAAAGTCTTCTCCAACACCACAGTTCAAAAGCATCAATTCTTCTGTGCTCAGCTTTCTTTATAGTCCAACTTTCACATGACTACTGGAAAAACCATAGCCTTGACGAGACGGACTTTTGTTGGCAAAGTAATGTCTCTGCATTTTAATACACTGTCTAGGTTGGTCATAACTTTCCTTCCAAGGAGTAAGTGTCTTTTAATTTCATGGCTGCAGTCACAATCTGCAGTGATTTTAGAGTCCAAGAAAATAAAGTCTCTTCCTGTTTCCACTGTTTCCTCATCTATTTGCCATGAAGTGATGGGACCGGATGCCATGATCTTAGTTTTCTGAATGTTGAGCTTTAAGTCAACTTTTTCACTCTCCTCTTTCACTTTCAACAAGAGGTTCTTTAGTTCTTCTTCACTAACTCAGGTTAGACTGTGGAGCAATTTATGATTGCAATTAACCAGTATTCAGTGGTTATGAGCAAATTATGAGAGCAATTAACCAGTATTCAGTGGAGCTTAACAGTGGAGTGTGATGCCAAAAGAGGCAGAAAAATTGAACAGATCAGGGAGACAAAGAAAGCACTGCTAAAATCCTGTCATCCCACCTTAAGAATACACATGCCCAAGGCTATTCCCCTGAAGAGTGACATCAGAGCATTCGCCACATTGCAAGTGAAATAGACTTCATATATGTTACAGGCAAGTCAATCAAATCAATAAAAAATAAATAATAAAATGACAACTCTGGATGATGAGACAGAAACAAGTATCCAGAATTTCTTTTTTTTTAAAAAATTTATTATTTAAAACATCCTGTTCTGAACATAAAACAACCCATATAGAAGAAACAAGGCAAGCAACAGAAACCCCCTTTGAAAGAGTCCAGATATAAGACATAGCATAGAAACATCAAAGCAACAATTTTTTAAATGTTCAAAACACTAAAGGGAACCACGCTTAAAGACTAAAGGAAATCATGACAAAATGTCTTGTTAATTAGAGAATATCAATAAAAACACAAAAATTCTAAAGTTAAAAATTACAATCAAAATAAAAATTTCACTACAAGGGATCAATAGTAGACTTGAGCTAGTAGAAGAAATAATGAAAGAGCTTGAAGGCAGACCAACAGAGACTATAAAGTCTGAAGATCAAAAGAGAAAAAAGAATAAAGAATAATGAACAGAACCTCCGAGTAATATTGTTGTTGTTTAGTCGTTAAGTAGTGTCTGACTCTTTTGTTATCCCATGGACTGTAGCCCACCAGGCTCCACTGTCCATGAAGTTTTCCAGGCAAGAATACTAGAGTGGGTTCAGAGTAACATGGGAAACCATTAAACATCCCTACATACACCACTAAGAACATTCGAAGGAGAGGAGAAAGAGAAATGTACAGAAAAAAATATTCAAAGAAGTAATGGTTGAAGATCCCCAAATTTGATGAAAAATATTAATCTACACATCCAAGAAGCTTGAGGAAATGTAAGAAGGGTAAACACAAAGAAATCTACACTCAGATACCTTATGGTCAAAATGTTGAAAGGTAAAGAGAAAATGTTGAAAACAGCAAGAGAAAAAAACTTGCCACACACAATGAAACCTCAGTTAGGTTAACAAGTAACTTCTAACTAGAAACAATAGCAGCCAGGAGGCAGTGAGATGGAGATTCAAAGTATTGAGGGGAAAAACTGTCAATAAAGAATCTTACATCCATTCAATATGGTATATGAAGTGCTAGCCAAAGTAATTAGGCAAAGAAAAGAAATAGAAGGCATCCAAATTGGAAAGGAAGAAATAAAATTATCTTTCCTAACAGATGACATGATCTTATATATAGAAAACCCTAAAGATTCTACCCCCCCCCAAAAAAATAAAATGTTAGAAAAAATAATTGAATTCAGCAAAGCTGAAGCATACAAAATCAACATACAGGAGCTTCCAGTTCAAGATAGTGGAGTAGAAGGGCATACACTCATCTCCTCCTGCAAGAGCACCAAAATTGCAACTAGTTGTTGAACAACCATTGACAGGAGGATGCCGGAACCCACCAAAAAAAAAAAAAAGATACGCCACTTTCAAAGACAAAGAAGCAGCCACAGAGAGACAGTAGGACGGGGGCAATCATGATAAAATCAAATCCTATACCCTCTAGGTAAGTAACCCACAGACTGGAGAACAATAATTCTAAAGAAATACTCACACTATTGTGAAGGTTCTGAAACCCACATCAGGCCTTCAGCCTGGGGATCCAACAAAGGGGATTCCCTCCCCAGGGAACGGCCTTGAGAGCCAGAAATATTTGACTATAGGCCTTCCAGGGGACTGAGAGAAACAGAGATTCCAGTCTTGAAGGGCACAAACAAAACGTTGCATACACCAAGACCCAGAGGAGAGGAGCAGTGACTCCACAGGAGACTGAACCAAAACTACTTGCTAGTGTTGGAGACCTCCTGTGGAGGCATGGGTGGACAAGGGCTAACCACAGGAATGGGGGCACTGGAAGCTCCCCCTTGTGTAAACCCTCTTGGAGTTTGCCATTAACCCTACTGAAGAGCCCATAGACCCTAGGACTGGGTCATCTCAGGCCAACTATAGGGAGGAAGTGCAATTCCATCCATCAGCAGATAATTGGATTAAAACTTTACTGAGCAAGGCCCTGCCCACCAGAGCAAGACCCAGTTTTTCCCATCACCACTCCATCCCATCAAGAAGTTTACACAAGCCTCTTAGCCTCACCTCTCAGAGGGCAGACAGAAGAAACAAGAAGCACAGTCTCACAGCAGCGAAAACAAAAACCATTTTACAGAAAGTTAATCATGATGAAAAAGCAGAAAGTTATGTCCCAGAGAAAGGGACAAGATAAAACCCCAGAAAAGCAACTAAATGAAGTGAAGATAGACAACCTTCCAGAAAAAAATTCAGAACAATGATAGTGAAGATGATCCAGGATCTCGGGAAAAGAATGGAGGCCAAGATTGAGAAGATGCAAGAAATGTTTACCAAAGACCTAGAAGAACTAAAGAACAAACAGAGAGGAATAATACACTAGAAGGAATCAATAGCAGAATGACTGAGGCAGAAGAACAGAAAAAATGACCTGGAGGACAGAATGGTGGAAATCACTGCCACAGAACACAATATAGAAAAAATAATGAAATGAAGACAGCCCAAGAGACCTCTGGGGTGACATTAAATGCACCAACATTCACATTATAGGGGTCCCCAACAGCAGAGAGAGAGAGAGGACCTGAGAAAATATTTGAAGAGATAATAGCTGAAAACTTCCTGAACATGGGAAAGGAAATAGTCAACCAAGTCCAGGAAGCACATAGAGTCCCAGAAAGGATAAACCCAAGGAGCAACACACTGAGAACACAGTAATCAAACTGATAAAAATTAAAGACAGAGATAAAATATTAAAAGCAACAAGGGAAAAATCACAAATAACATACAAGGGAACTCCCATCGGGCTATCAGCTGATCTCTCAACAGAAACTCTATAAGCCAGAAGGAAACGGCATGATATATTTAAAGTAATGAAAGGGAAGAACCTACTACCAAGAATACTCTACCCAGCGAGACTCCCCTTCAGATTTGATGGAGAAATCAAAAGCTTTCCAGACAAAAGTTAAGAGAATTCAGCACCACCCAACCAACTTTACAACAAATGCTAAAGGAACTTCTCTAGACAGAAAACACAAGAGAAGGAAAAGACCTACAGAAAATAACCCCAAACAATTAAGAAAACAGTAACAGGATCATACATATCGATAATTATCTTAAACATAAATGGATTAAATGCACCAACCAAAAGACATAGACTGACTGGGTGGATGAAAACGTGCATGTATGCACTTCCACTCACCACATCACTCTGCTTGATGCCCGTCCCCAAGTTGTATGCAATTATTCTAAATTGTTAATCATGTTCCCATTATGGCTTGCAGTTGTAATTGTCTTTTATTTTTATCTGGCTATTGATTGTGAAAACTGATAAACATTATGATTATGTAACTATACTCACTAAACCATTGTATCGTGATTGGTCAACAGAAAAATAATAGAACTCTACATCACCAAAACTAGGATCTAAGAGAAAAACCTGCAATCACTTTTAAAAATCTAGATATATATCAGAATTATCTTGAAATTTTTGAAAAATACAATGCCCAGCTATTGCTTTTTTTCACCAGAGCTCCAGATATGTTTCTCATGAGCAGTCATGTTTAAAAACAACCGGACTATATGATGATCTTTTACTTTTATCTAGTTTGTTTCACTTTTTCTATTTCATATTCAGGGCTCCCATTTCATTTAGTTTATGTTCTCCAATTTCTCCATCTCTTCTTTTTTTTTAATGTTCTTTCTCAAGCTTTTATCAAGTGTAGTAGAAAGCTTTTGTATACATATATATGTATCAGTTCAGTTCAGTTCAGTTCAGTTGCTCAGTCATGTCTGACTCTTTGCGACCCCATGGACTGAAGCATGCCAGGGCTCCATGTCCATCACCAACTCCCGGAGTTTACTCAAACTCATGTCCATTGAGTCAGTGATGCCATCCAACCATCTCATCCTCTGTTATCCCCTTCTCCTCCCACCCTCAATCTTTCCCAGCATCAGGGTCTTTTCAAATGAGTCAGCTCTTCACATCAGGTGGCCAAATTATTGGAGTTTCAGCTTCAGCATCAGTCCTTCCAATGAATATTCAGGACTGATTTCCTTTAGGATGGACTGGTTGGATCTCCTTGCAGTCCAAGGGACTCTCAAGAGTCTTCTCCAACACCACAGTTCAAAACCATCAATTCTTCGGTGCTCAGCTTTCTTTATAGTCCAACTCTCACATCCATACACGACTACTGGAAAAATCATAGCCTTGACTAGACGGACATTTGTTGCAAAGTAATGTCTGCTTTTTAATATGTTATCTAAGTTGGTCATAACTTTCCTTCCAAGGAGTAAGCGTCTTTTAATTTCATGGCTGCAGTCACCATCTTCAGTGATTTTGGATCCCAAGAAAATAAAGTCTCTCACTGTTTCCACTGTTTCCCCATCTATTTGCCATGAAGTGATGGGACCAGACACCATGATCTTTGTTTTCTGAATGTTGAGCTTTAAGCCAACGTTTTCACTCTCCTCTTTCACTTTCATCAAGGGGCTCTTTAGTTCTTCTTCACTTTCTGCCATAAGGGTGGTGTCATCTGCATATCTGAGGTTATTGATATTTCTCCCAGCAATCTTGATTCCAGCTTGTGCTTCATCCAGCCCAGCATTTCTCATGATGTTCTCTGCATGTAAGTTAAATAAGCAGGGTGACAATATACAGCCTTGACACACTCCCTTTCCTATTTGAAACCAGTCTGTTGTTCTATGTCCAGTTCTAACTGTTGCTTTCTGACCTGCATATAGATTTCTCAGGAGGCAGGTCAGGTAGTCTGGTATTTCTATCTCTCGAAGAATTTTCCACAGTTTGTTGTGATGCACACAGTCAAAGCCTTTGGCATAGTCAATAAAGCAGAAATAGATGTTTTTCTGGAACTCTCTTGCTTTTTCAATGATCCAGCAGATGTTGGCAATTTGATCTCTGGTTCCTCTGCCTTGTCTAAATCCAGCTTGAACATCTGAAAGTTCACGGTTCACGTATTGTTGAACCCTGGCTTGGAGAATTTTGAGCATTACTTTACTAGCATGTGAGATGAGTGCAATTGTGCAGTAGTTTGAGCATTCTTTGGCATTGCCTTTCTTTGGGATTGGAATGAAAACTGACCTTTTCCAGTCTTGTGGCTATTGCTGAGTTTTCCGAATTTGCTGGCATATTGAGTGCAGCACTTTCACAGCATCATCTTTTAGGATTTGAAATAGCTCAACTGGAATTCCATCACCTCCACTAGCTTTGTTTGTAGCAATGTTTCCAACGGCCCACTTGACTTCACATTCCAGGATGTCTGGCTCTAGGTGAGTGATCACACCATCATGATCATCTGGGTCATGAAGATATATATGTATAAGTGAAAGTGAAAAGTGAAAGTGAAGTTGCTCAGTTGTATCCGACTGTTTGCAACCACATGGACTGTAGCCTACCAGGATCCTCCATCCGTGGGATTTTCCAGACAAGAGTACTGGAGTGGGTTGCCATTTCCTTCTCCAGGGGATCTTCCCAACCCAGGGATCAAACCAGGTCTCCCACATTTCAGGCAGACGCTTTATCATCTGAGACACCAAGGAAGTACATTTTAGAAAACTTATGAATTTTTGCCTAACTAAAAAAATTATGACATTTTTATTCCACTTGTTCGACTTAGTATGAATAGAATGCTAGATTTCTAATTCAAAAATAGATATGCAACAAAGGTTTGCTGTATAGCATAGGAAACTGTAGTCAATATCTGTAATAACCTATGATGGAAAATGATTTAAAAAATAATATATATGTATTTGTATAACTGAATCACCTTGCTGTGCACCGGAAACACTTAAGTCAACTATACTTCAATAAAATAAATATATTAAAAAAATACAACCACAGTAAAAAATCAACACACAACAACAACACAACATGCAACAACTGTTACATGTCCATACAATAATGAACTATTTAAAAAGGAAATTAAGAAAGCAATTCCACTTACAATAACATCAAAAAGAATAAAATACTTTGAAATAAGATCAACCAAAGAGATAAAAGACTGGTACACAGAAAACTACAAAACATTGTTGAAAAAAAAAAATAGAGACACAAATAAAATAAACATCTCATGTTAATCTTGTTAAGATGACAATACTACCCAAAACAATGTATATATTCAATCCAATCCCTATTAAAATCCCCACAATTTTTTTTTACAGAAACAGAAAGTCCATCCCAAAATTCATATGGAATGGCAAGGGACCTTGAATAGCCAAATAATCTTGCAAAAGAAAAATAAAGCTGGAAGCACCACAATTCCTGATTTAAATTCTTATTCCAAAGTAATCAAAACAGTGTTATATCAGCATATGTTGAAAACTTATCCTACACCACATACAAAAATTAAATCAAAATGGATCAAAGACACATAGGAAACAAACATAGTTGCCAAAGGGTCAGTGTGGAGCAGGATAAATAGGGAGTGTGGGATTAACAGATGCATGCTACTATATGTAAAATAAACAGCATGCGTTTACTGTTAGCACAGGAAACAATACTCAATATCTTGTAATAAACTACAAAGGAAAAGAATTCAACAAAGAATATAGATACATATATATACATGTATAATCAAAAAAGTTAAACACAGAATTACCATATGACCCAGCAACTCAACTTCTGGGTATACATTCCAAAAAACTGAAAGCAGGGATTAGAACAGATATTTTACACCAATTGTCCATAGCAGCAATATTCACAATAGCCAAAAGGTAAAAACAACCCAAATGTTCATCAACAGGGAATGGATAAACAAAATATGGTATACTGGAATATCGTTCAGCCTTAAAAAAAGGAATGAACTGACACATGCTACAAAACATGTTAGACATTATGCTAAGTGAAGTAAGCCAGACACAAAAGGACAAATATTGTATGATTCACATCTAGGAGGTATTTAGAATACTTCAAGTTCATAAATACAAAATAAATTGGTGATTGCCAGGGGCCATAGACAGGAGGGAATAGAGAGTAACTGTTTCATGGATACAGAGTTTCCATTTGGAAAGCTGAAAAAGTTCTGGAGAGGGAGGCAAAACATCATAATGTACTTAAAGCCACTGACTGTATTGCCGGGAGAAATATCAATAACCTCAGATATGCAGATGACACCACCCTTCAGAAAGTGAAGAGGAACTAAAAAGCCTCTTGATGAAAGTGAAAGAGGAGAGTGAAAAAGTGGGCTTAAAGCTTAACATTCAGAAAACTGAGATCATGGCATCTGGTCCCATCACCTTATGGGAAATAGACGGGGAAACAGTAGAAACAGTGTCAGACTCCAAAATCACTGCAGATGGTGACTGCAGCCATGAAATTAAAAGACGCTTACTCCTTGGAAGGAAAGTTATGACCAACCTCATAGCATATTAAAAAGCAGAGACATTACTTTGCCAATAAAGTCTGTCTGGTCAAGGCTATGGTTTTTCCAGTGGTCTTGTATGGATGTGAGAGTTGGACTGTGAAGAAAGCTGAGTGCCAAAAAATTGATGCTTTTGAACTGTGGTGTTGGAGAAGATTCTTGAGAGTCCCTTGGACTGCAAGGAGATCCAACCAGTCCATCCTAGAGGAGATCAGTCCTGGGTGTTCATTGGAAGGACTGATGCTGAAGCTGAAACTCCAGTAGTTTGGCCACCTCATGCAAAGAGTTGACTCATTGGAAAAGACCCTGATGCTGGGAGGGATTGGGGGCAGGAGAAGAGGACGACAGAGGATGAGATGGCTGGATGGCATCACCGACTCGATGGACATGGGTTTGAGTAAACTCCAGGAGTTTGTGATGGACAGGGAGGCCTGGCATGCTGCGATTCATGGGGTCACAAGGAGTCAGACATGACTGAGCAACTGAACTGAACTGAACTACAGTTTACACCTAAAAATTTACACCTAAAATTTACACCTAAAAATTATGCAAATAGTAGTAAATTTTATTTTATATGTGTTTTGTGACAGTAAAAAGAAACTTTCATTAAAATAAAATTTTTTAATTATAAATTTAGTTTATGTATTTATACACAATAATAAAAAGAATCGCACATCTAGCAAAACTACTTTACAAAGATGAAGCTGAAATAAAGACACTCACAGAGAGAATTCATAGGTAGCAGGCTAACCCTAAAAGAAACACTAAAACAAGTTTTTCAGGATGAAGCAAGTGACATCAGACAATAATTTGAACCCACCCATAAAAACCAAGAGAACCAGTAAATTTAATTATATAGGTAATTATAAAATACAGTATAATTCAGTACAAGCATATATTTTTTCCTTTCTCCTTTTAACTGATTTAAAAGACACATGTATTAAATCAGGAACAAGACAAGGGTGCTTGCTTTCAACACTTAGATTCTGTCTTGTGCTGGAGATTCTGGCCAAGGCAGTTAGGCAAGAAAAAAAATAAAAGGCATTCAGAAAGATAAATAAGAAGCAAAGTATCTCTACTCTCACATGACATGATCTTGAATAAAAGGAATATGCACATACTCACATGCAAAGCCATTTGAATCAATAAACAAGTTTGGCAAGTTTGCAGAATACAAAATTAATACACATCAATCAAATGTTTTTCTATAAACTAGCAACAAGCAATCTGAAAATAAAATTATAAACCAATTCCATTTACAGTGATGCCAAAAGAGAAAAAATATGTACTGATAAATTTAACCAAGGAGGCAAAAGATCATCAAAAACTGTAAGATTATAATAAAAGAAATTGAAGACACAAAAAAATGGAAAGATACTCCATGTTCTCAGATTAAAAGAATTAAAATTGTGAAGATTTATATATATATATATATATATATATATATGATAAAGGATTAACTTCCAACCTACACAAAATAATGTACAGAATCAAGGCAATCCCTATCAAAATTGCAATAGGACTTTTCCCAGAAATAAAGAAAATGATCCAAAAATTCATATGGAACCACAAACAGCCAAAGTAATCTTGAGAAACAGGAGCAAATATGGAGGTATTTTTGGTATCAAATTATATTACAAAGTTATAATAATCAAAACAGTATGATACTGGCATAAAAACAGACACATAGATCAATGGACAGAGTAGAGAGTTCAGAAATAAGTGTGTGTGTGTGTATATATATATATGTATATACATGTCAACTAACCTATGAAAAGGGTAGAAAGAACACACAATGGTGAAGGAAAAGCCTCTTCATTAAATGATGTTGGGAAAACTGGATATCCATAAGCAAAATGAAGTCAGATCCTTATCTTACACTATATGCAAAATCAACTCAAGATGGATTAAAGACCTAAATGTAAGATGTGAAGTCACAAAACTGTAGGAGAAAACATAGGGGAAAAGCTGTCTAAAATCTGTCTTGGCAATGATTTCTGGATATGACACCACACAGGACAACAAAGGTAAAAATAAAATAGGACTATATCAAACTAAAAACTTCTGCACAGCAAAGGAAACAGTTAACCAGATGAAATGGCCACCTACCAAGTGGGAGAAATATTTGTAAACCATGTATCTGATAAGAGGGGCTTCCCTGGTGGCTCAGATGGTAAAGAATCTGCCCACAGTGCAGAAGATCTGGGTTAAATCCCTGGGTTGGGAAGATTCCCTGGAGAAGGTAAAGGCAACCCACTCCAGTATTCTTACCTGGAGAATTCCACGGGCAGAGGAGCCTGTCGGGCGACAGTCTGTCTGGTTAACCTTCAAGCTATACAAGGGACAAGGAACTCGTACAACTCGGTAGAAAAACAAAACAAAATGTCCAATTTAAAAATAGGCAAAGGATCTGAAGATGACAAAGACGAACAAATGGTCAACAAGTGATGCTCAGCATCACTTAGCAGAGAAATGCAAATCAAAGCCACAGTGAGATACCACCTCACACTTGTTAGGATTATCAAAAAGATAAGTGTTGGTCAGGATGTGGAGGAAAGGGCATCCTTGTACATTGCTGGTATGTAAATTGGTGTAGCAACTATGGAAAACAGTAGAGAGTTTCCTCAAAAAGTTAAAAATAGAATTACCATATGATCCAGCAATCCCACTTCTGGGTATATATCCAAAGGAAATGAGAGGATCTTGAAGAGATATCTGCACTTCAATGTTCATTGAAACACTATTCACAATAGCAAGAAACAGAAACAACCTAAGTTTTGACAAATAAATGAATGAATAAAGAAAATGTGATATATACATACCTATATATGTGTATGTGTGTGTGTGTGTGTGTGTGTGTGTGTGTGTGCGTCACCCAATGGAATAGTGTTCAGCCATAAAAAAGGAAATTCTGCCAGTTGTGACAACATGGATGAACCTGGAGAACATCATGCCAAGTAAAACAAACTAAACACAGAAAGCAAACACTGTATGATTTCACTTCTATGTGGAATCTTAAAACGTCAAACTCAAAGCCAGAGAGAACAGCAGTAGTTACCCAGGGCAGTGGTAGGGAAAATCAGGAAAGATTGGTCAAAGGGTACAAACTTTCAGCTATAAGATGTATAAGTTCTAGGCATCTAGTGCACAGCATGGTGACTATAGTTAATAATACTCTTTTGTATACTTGAAATGTGCTAACAGAGTAAATCTTAAGTGTTCTTGCCACACCCCCCCAAAAAAAAAGTAACTAATGAAGTAACGGATGTGTTTACTGGTTTGACTGTGGTAATCATGTCACGGTTGGCTTTTATTTTTTGCAGAAATTTACAAGTTGATCCTATAGTTTATATGAAAATGCAATGGACACAAAATAGGCAAAACATTCTTGGAAAATAAAGAACAAGGGCAGATTCACACTTCTCAATTTAAAACTCACTAAAAAGTTACAGTAATCAACACAGTGTGGTGCTGACAAAAGACACACATATTGGTCAATGGAATAAAGTTGATAGTCCATAAATAAATCCTTACATTTATGGTGAATTCACTTTTTACAAAGATGCCAAGGCAATTCAGTGGAGAAAGAATCTTCTTTTCAGCAATCCAGGACAACTGTATATTCATATGCCAAAGAATGAATTTGGATCCCTATATTATACCATACATAAAAATTAACAAATGGACCATAGGTCTAAATGAAGACTCAGGTGATAAAATTCTTAGAAGAAAACATAGGAGTAAATTTTTGTGACTTTAGCATAGGCAACAGTCTCTTGGATATGGCACTAAAATCACAAGCAACAAAAGAAAATATATATAACTTGGGCTTACTTAAAATTAAAAACTTTTGTGCTTCAAATATAACCATTTAAAAAACTGAAAAGAAAGCAACAATGTATCTATAAAAGAGTTGATAAGGGGCTTCTATCAACAATGTATGAACACATACAACTCAATAATGAAAAGATAAACTAGCTAAACATTTTAATGAGTCAAAGATCTAAATATACATTTCTCAAAAGAATATATACTAGTGACCAATAACGTGAGGTAAGATGCTCATCATCATTAACAATTGCTGCTGCTGCTGCTAAGTCGCTTCCAACTCTGTCGTATCCAACTCTGTGCGACCCCATAGATGGCAGCCCACCAGGCTCCGCTGGCCCTGGGATTCTCCAGGCAAGAACACTAGGGAAGTGTAAATCAAAACCACAGTGAGATACCCCTTCACAAAGAATATAATGTGTTGATGAGGAT
Source organism: Cervus elaphus (assembly GCF_910594005.1). Taxonomy (NCBI): domain Eukaryota; kingdom Metazoa; phylum Chordata; class Mammalia; order Artiodactyla; family Cervidae; genus Cervus; species Cervus elaphus. The sequence continues at coordinate 43,841,833 of NC_057829.1, read as the reverse complement.
ATGGAGAGAACGGAACTTTGTATATTGCTGATGAAAACACAGAATGGTACAACCACTTTGGAAAACAATCAGGCATTTCCTCAAAATGATAAACACATCAAGTTATTTGTACCCCCTGGATCAAGGGGAATGATCCAGCAATTCTCTTCATAGTTATTTCCTGAAGAGAAATGAAAACATAAGTATACACAAACATTTGAATGTTCATATCACCATTATTTATAATAGCCCTAACTCAAATTTCCATCATCTGATGAACGGATAAACACTATGTGGTATATTCATAAAATGGAATATTATTCAGTTACAAAAAGGAGTAAAGTACTGATACATGATGCAACATGGATCAACCTGGAAAAAATTATACTAAGTGAAAGAAGTCAGTCACAAAAGGTCATATATTGTATGATTCAACTCATATGAAATGTCCAGGACAGGCAAATCTGTAAAGATAGAAAATAGATTTGTTTGCCCTGACTGGAAAAAGGAGGAGAGAAGGAAATGGCAACCCACTCTGGTATTCTTGTCTGGAGAATCCCATGGACAGAGGAGCCTGACAGACTACAGTCCACGGGATCACAAGAGTCAGACACCACTCAGCGACTAAACCACCACCACCAATGGGAAGTGACTGCTAATGCAGGTGATGAAAATATTCTGAAATTGACTGTGGTGAAAGTCTCAGAACTCTCTGAACATTACATTACTAAACACTATTGACATGTATCCTTTAAATGAGTGAAATGCATGGCATGCTAATTACATCTCAATAAAGCTGTAAAAAAAAAAAGAAGAAGAAGAAGAAAGGAAGAGAGGGACAAAAGGAAAAAAGTAAACCACCTTGGACTTTAAGTAAGGCAATAGATGACTCCACCTATGCTACAGAGAATTGGGGGATGGGGTGGGGGGATGGCAGTTAGACTAGAGATAAAGATAGTAGATAGGACGCAGTCACTACAATCCATACAGAAGATGTTGAAACACTGAGCCAGGGCAGAGCAGCAAGGACAAGATGGAGATATTTTGGGAGATACTATCCCAAGATGGCCAAGTTTCTGTTGAAACAGACATTTCATTTCATTTTCTGCGTGAGAGTAAAGGGCATGTGTGTAAATGAACTCAGTGCTTGGGGAAGTAGCTTAATAACATGTTACAAAGGTTTCAAAATGTTCATACACTTTGGTCCCTATATTAAGAAAAACTTTTTTTAATGTATTAAGCACAAAATATGTACTACAGCATTATTTATCAAGGAAAGCAATCTAAATGCCCAATAATAATGGATTAACTAAGAGAATGATGGCATATCCATATAATTATAATTAAATATTACACAGTTGACAAATATTTAAAACATGAAATTACATATATCTTATAATAGTAAGGAGAACAGAAATATGACAGGAGATTATGCATACAATGTGCTCTTAATGTAAAAATATATAAGGCAATTAGTAAGTGTTTACTAATTGCTTTTTCTGCACATTGTTATGAGTTTTATTTGTGTATCAAACTTCTACTTCCTACAAAGATAGTTCATTACTTTCATCAAAAAACATACTGTATTTCCTTTTTCTAAAAAAATAATGGCCATTTTATTCCTAGATTTGAAGAACATTTCCATAGCCATCCTGCATACCTTCTCCAGAGTTCCCTGTAGCACATATTTTGGCTGGCAGGGGCTGGATCCCACTTTTGTGCTATCATCATCCACCGTATCTCAACTGTGGCCAGTCTTTCATGCCCTACAATTTGATTCCCAGAGAATCCCTCTGGTATTTGCCCTCTGATAAATAAAGCCAGTCCCACTGAAATCTGCCCTCATTCCCACCTGTAGAGAATGGCAGGTACTCACTCTCTCTCTCTGCTCAGAGCAGTGGTCCTACCAGGCAGAGGAGGAAGCAGAATTTGCCACCAGGTAGTCTCAGCTCCCAGAAATGAGAGGTCTGCCTTTAGCCTGCCTCTGCCTGTCCCCAAAAGTGAGTGTGCAAAACAGGCAATTTTATGGACCCACTACCTCAGGTGGAATGAATTTATTTTTAAATTTAGTTCAACTCATTACTGAATGCACACCACAGTCAGTTTAGCAGTTGGGCATGGGGGAGGTGTAGGGGAATACCGAAGACTTCTGAGATCAGGACACAGCATTTAGAAAGCTGACCACCGGCGGGCAGTTTCCCTCTAGCACTGCTGCTGCTGCTGCTAAGTCGCTTCAGTCTTGTCCGACTCTATGCGACCCCCATAGACGGCAGCCCACCAGGCTCCCCAGTCCCTGGGATTCTCCAGGCAAGAACACTGGAGTGGGTTGCCATTTCCTTCTCTAATGCATGAAAGTGAAAAGTGAGAGCGAAGTCGCTCAGTCGTGTCCAACCCCTAGCGACCGCATGGACTGCAGCCTACCAGGCTCCTCCGTCCATGGGATTTTCCAGGCAAGAGTGCTGGAGTGGGTTGCCATTGCCTTCTCCTCCCTCTTGCACACAAAGCCTTTTACTATCATCCCTTCCAGGCCTCTGCCCATCATCAGTTACAAAGCCGATTAAAAAATAATTAAAATAGATAAATGAATAAATAATACTCTGCCAGGCAGCGGGTTTTCCAAAACCAGCTCTAACTCCTGGAACATCCTTGCTGTGGAGTCCACATCATCTTCCCTAGACTTCCGGCCATGCTTCCACTCCCGAACCATCTCCAAACAAGTCCTATTGCGCGCCCAGCCTCCCTGCCCCCAAGTTTCTGCAACCCTTCCGAGCGCTAGCCCCCTCCATACACCCTCCTAGGTGTCCGGATTCCAGTTTTCCTGTCCTGGCCTCCCCTCCCTCTCTGGCTGCCCTGCCTCCCACTACACACGGACCATCTCTAGGCCTGAGCCTGGCTGGCACCTGACTCCCCTCTGGGCCCCCCTACACCCGGCCTATTGCGACCTTCCACCAAGGCCGTGGAGGAAGCCAATGCCCACGGAAGTGTCAAAGTACCTACTCAGGTGTCACCCCTGAAAAGCTTACCTGATGCCCCACGTGGGCTCCTCTTCCCGCCCTAGACTCCCAGAGCACCCCTGCTCTCAAGAATCACAGAACTGCCTCGGTCGCGCGGCTTCCCACTCCCCCGGGGACTCAGTGAGGGCAGGGGCTATGTCTGGTTTTCTAGGGGTCCCTGGAGCCCAGCCGTAATGCCTCACAGGAACTCGGGACTGAGGGAGGCCGAGGCAGGAGGGAAAGGTGAAGAGTGGAAACAGAGAAGGAGAAACTGAGTGAGTGAACGGAGGGACAGAGAGAGGGAGGTGGGGGAACAGCTGGGCGGCCCCAGTTCCCTGACTGCTAAAACTGACGCCAAGTCGAGGACGTGAGGTGCAGGCCGGGGTGACGCTCACGGAGCCCTAGGCGAGGCCGGCGGGGCCAGAGCCGCAGGAGGGCGGGCCCGGGGCGGGGCGGGGGCGGAGTGGGGGGCGCGGGGCGGCGGGGACCCGGGGCGCCCGGAGGGAGGAAGCTGTGGCGCTCGGCGGGAGAGGTGCCGAGGCTCCCCGTGCTGGCTGCGCCCGCGCCCCGCGGCCCCCGCTGCGCGTTGCCATGCCCTCCTACACCGTCACCGTGGCCACCGGCAGCCAGTGGTTCGCAGGCACCGACGACTACATCTACCTGAGCCTCGTGGGCTCCGCGGGCTGCAGCGAGAAGCACCTGCTGGACAAGCCCTTCTACAACGACTTCGAGCGCGGCGCGGTGAGCGCGCGCGGCCGGGACGGGCTGGGCGGCCGCGGGACGGGGTGCGCGCGCGTCCAGGACCCATCGGGGTGGCGGGGACCCGAGCTTGGGGGCGAGGGGCTCTAAGAGAATCCTTAACTGGGCAAGTGCTGTGACCATTACTTGCGCCCACTTCCTGGGACTCCATAGATGGCACCTCAGCAGTGGGGAGAATGGGTAGGGCAAGGGATCCAGAGACCTGAGTTCCACCGGGGCCTGATCCCTAGCTCGCTCCGCCCCCATCTCGGGCCTCAGTTTCCCCAGACATAAAGTGCAAGGGTGGGCTTCCGGCTGGTCTAGGAGTCCCGGGCGGTGGCTCAGTGTGGCACTAGCTGATGCCTCCACACCTGGGCAGCTCACATTCCCAGGCCAGGTTCCCAGAGGGAGGCAGAGCGAAGGAACAAGAGACCGAGGCTTCTCGCCTTTTGCAAACCTCGAGGTCTTCACTGGCTTCCAGTAGAGCGTACACCGGGGAACACTTCCCCCCGGGGTGTGAGTGTTCAGAAGAGGAAGAGGGAGGAAGCCTTCCCCTTTCCCCACCTCACCGGAGACCCTGACGCCTTGGGAGTACAGGCAGCAAAGGGACCCCGTGTGGACTGCACCTCTAGTCTGCGGTAACAAGCGCTGCAGTGAGGTTTCGTTCAGAAGTGGATTCCCAGTGCCGACCTGGGAGTGAATTCTAGCCTGCAGCGTTCTCTGTGAGCACAGAGGTGCTCACAACTGGTCCTTGACAGGTGTTTGGTGTCCAGTCCACTGGGTTTATTACATGATCGTGACTTAAGTGCTCATTAAATGTGCTGGTAGTCCCAACACACTACAGGTGCCCAGAAAATACCTGTTCCCTTCTGCCACTCCCAACTTCTCAACTGGACCGTAAAGATTTAGATTTCATAAAGCTGTCTTTTTACCTCTTCATTATTTTGTTGAACCAAAAGGAATTACTCACAGTTGACTATTTTTGACAAATAAAACTGGCAATTTCATATGGTTCAACCTAACACTTCTTGGATAATATTTACAAAGCATGTTTTAGGTGTGCAGAGCCTGAAGTCAGCCAGTAATACTCCACTCCTTTTCCAGACTGGAAACTCAGAATGGGCTTGATTCCTACCCAGGAGCCTCAGAACCTCGCTCTATAAGCCCAACTGACACTTAGCCAAGTTCAGCATACTTATGCGGCTAGAGAGTACCCTTCTGGAAGAGTTAGGCATTGAGAATAAGAACTACCTCCTGTTGTTTGGCTTCCCCAACCAGGGAGCTGGCTGAGAGGATGGTGGTGCAGGAGGGCTAATGAATCATCCATTCAGGGTGATGACGCCCTCGGCTGTTTCTGAAGCACCATCATTTATTTCGATTATATTGTGGATTCCGCCAACACGTATGCGAGGAGGACGGGGTACAGACTGCTTGATCTTTATAATCTGTCTTCAGGGGGTCCATTCTCCTTCATACACTACGCATATCACATATCGATGTGCTCATGCTGTTTGGCATGGGACACTGGGTGTGGCTTCTCAGAGGGGATATAAGGATGTGACCATAACAGGGTCATTGGAAGAGAGATGAAAGCATCCCTCTGTTCATTATTTCCCCACCCTGACAATTCATCCAAATGACATTGTGATTAAACACCTCGGTGAGAGTCCCAGAAACAAATTTCAGGAGAGATTTGCATATCACATTTCCATTAGGAGAAGGGGCACTTCAGGAAGGGCACTGCAGGGGACTTGCTGTCTCCGAAAGGCTCTTTGAAAAAAATCAGCTTTTGAGAAAGTTCCCGTTGATGCAAAGTTACTCCACACTTGGTCTTGCACAGCCCAGAGCTACTTCCTCATTCTCCAGCCAATGTCTCTTTAAGGACAATCTGTCCCTTTGTGGTAAAGGTGAGGGAGAAATCTTAGAGGAAATACTTGTGTAGAAGATAATGCTATCCCATTTAACCTAAAAAGTGTTACAGTCATCATAGATAATAACAGTAATAGTAACAACAATAAAGACTTTTTCGAGGCAACCAATTCAGACATTTCCAGGTCATTGTCAGGTCAACACCCCACTCCCCTCACTCAAAATTCAGTCCCTGTAATGAACAGGATTGCTTCTTTCCCCCAGCAATAAATTGAGTCACAAATCACTGGTTATTCTCATCAGAGTTCTGCAGAGTGATTCAGGACTGGAGTGGGAATCAGAGTCCTTCACAGGTGAGATTCTCCTGTCAAGGCAAATTTAGCAAATTGGTGCTTCTTCGACTCTGTCCATTTAAAGTAATTCAAGTCCAGGTGGGATGACTTTCACAGATCCGAAGACTTCTGGGAAATCTTAACCTGAGCCTTTTTCATTCCCTGGCAGCAAAGCAAAGGTCATAGAGTGATATTTAGTATATCTCCTTGAACGTAGTCAGTAAGTGTGAACATCTTACAGCTTTGCTTCTTAAATATTTTCAGGGAATATTGTTACAATATGTTCATGAAGAATATATTCTAGAATACTGCCTTCCCAGAAAGACTATATTACTGAAGAATAAGAGCTTCCCTGGTGGCTCAGATGGTAAAGAATCTGCCTGGAACGCAGGAGACTCGGGTTCAGTCCCCAGGGTGGGGAAGATCCCCTGGAGAAGGAAACGGCAACCCCTCCAGTATTCTTGCCTGGGAAATCTGAAGAAAAAGCATTTCCTTCTGATCCTCAGTCTAACCTTCACCTTCCCTCTCTGCGCCATCTATTCCCTACATTCTGCCTCTTCTTCCTCCTTCTCTTCCTTCCTCTGCTCCATTTTCCTCACAGTTCCCCAATGCCCCGAATCTCTTGTCTTCTTTTCTGCTCCAGTTTCTCCCTTCTGCTGTCTCCTAGATTCCCACATGCAGCTCCCCAATTCTTTGCTTGTTTAGTCTCCCTAACCACTGCCCCTTTTCTCCCTCTTTCTGCCCTAGCCTCTCCCTTATCCACCCCTTAATCACCTCCCTCTCTCTCTCTGCTCCACAGCCCCCTCCTCTCCCTTCCCACTCCCCATCAGCCCCTCATTAGCCCCCTCCACAATAGGCAGTCCAGGCTGAACCACATCATGACTGTTCTCTGTCCTTGCTGTAGCAGGAATCTGGGGCAGAGACAAATGGAACCTTTCTTTAAATGCCGATATAAAGATCAAAACAAAAACTGACCAACTAATACTTTGCTGAAATATTCCAAAGCCTTAGAGCTATGTGGCCAATGTTGAATTGAGAGCAACTGGATGAAATCAGCAAGCTGGCCCTTCTGAGAAAGGAGACTAGTGAATATCAGGTTTCCCTGCCTCCACATCTCTGTCCAGTGCCTGACTGCTGCACCCACCACTTCTGCCCCAAGAACTCCATGCACCAGACTCCTCCTCCCACATGTGAATTCCTCACCTCCTTTCTCCACATTCAGAGTGCCCTGCTCATTCCCCTTCTCCACTCAGCTCACCTCCAAAATATTACCAACTCCTAAGAGCTGCCTCAAATGCCATCTCGTAGGAAGCTTTTCCATGTCCTCCACCCCATTCCACATCACCTTCATACTCCATGGAGGGCTTGAACCCAGGCTCAAAGCCAGGTCACCTGGCTCCCAAGCCAAGGCTTTTCCCCTGATGTGATCATCGGGAAAATTGAGAGGAACCCAGATTGGGCCATCACACAGCTATGGGTTCTAGTCATGGGGCCACCAGTTACTTACTAGTGTGGTAACTGCCTGACCTCTCTGAACCTCAGTTTCCAGCTATAAAATAAGATAATCATCCACTCGGCCATGCACATGTACTATATTTATTGTGCATCATGCCATCCACTGTTGGCACTGTAGAATGTGCAGAATGGACATGTGATGTTAATGAGTCAAGGCAAATGAGTCAACAAACATAGTATCTATCCAGCATACTGGCCCAGGCAAAGGAAGAAGGAAGGCCATTACACCTTCTGGCTCTTTGTTCCTTCCTAAGACCTGACTTTCTGCTTGATGTACAGGACCCTGAGATCTTCCCAGAAGCCCCCTCTATCCTCTGTGACTCTCCAGCAGTAACTCCCTCAGAAGCCAGTGCCCAGCCACCGGACTTTGTCCCTAGACAGCCTGAGTGAGGACTGAATTCCTCGGACCCTCATTCACCTCCTGGGGCACTGCTCCAAAGCCAGGGCCAGCTGGAGACCAACCAGACTTTCAGGCCTGTCCTTCCTGCTCCCCGTCAGATAGCATATTGAGTCCCCGTAAGTCTGTCCACTGATTCCATCCCAGGTGAAGCTCCAGGGCCTTCCACCAGGTACCTGTAGGGGCCACTGGGGCCGGGGGACCTGAAGGGTCCATTCTCCTGTGACTGCACATAGGCGTGCACAGGGTGACCTTGCTCTCCCTTCCCTCAAAGAAGCTACTCTGTCCCTTCTTTATCAGTCCCTACCCAAAGCTGGACGTCTGGCCCTCCGTCTGAGAATCACCCTGGAGAGGCTCCCAGGGCTCCATCCCACTTCCCTGAGAATGTTCACCTCAGAGGCTCATGGCTCTTGTTACTTGACAGTGGCTGTTCTCTCCCCCTTCACCTCAGCCTTCCTGCATCAGCCTCCAGACACCTGCAGCCCCCCACCCCCACCCCTGAGGAGCCACAGGAAAGCCACTTCCCCTGGAGCCGCCACCCGGGGCCCAGGATTCACCACACTTCGCCACATGTTGACTTCCCTCTGCTGGGTCTGTGCTGCCAGCAGCAAGATGCCTGCAGGTCTCACTTGGCCTCAGTGGGGTTCTCAGTGAGAAACAGTTTCTGGCGACAGAGTAGCCAGCCCGTGTGTTGGGTCCCTGACAGGTGAGCCAGCTTATCTGTTCTGCCTGATGCCCCACCCTTCAGGCAAAAGAACCCTCCTGTCCCACAGTGTTTCTCGTGAGAGAGCAGGGATCTCAGAAAAGTTCACAGGGAACGGTGACCCCCAGGCCCATGGGGCCTTGGGCAGGGAGGGGGCTGTCTGTACTACAGACTGCTGATCTCTGGGGAGAAAGTGGCAGGCCCCAGGTTGGGAGAGGAGTCCCAGTGAGGGGCTGGATGACTAGAGGAGCTGGGAGGAAGGAAAGGAAAGGCCCAGACCGCAGGAAACTGGCAAGAGGCTTCCGCTTTCTGACCATAAGCGTCTAGCATCCACAGCAGCAAAGACACACAAATAGCTCCCTGTGCTCGGAGCCTGCTCGGAGCCAGAGGGTTTGCTGAAAATATCCAACTTCCCACTCTCCTTAAGAAGTCCTCCCAGGGGTGTCCTGGCGTTTGGAGGGCGAGGATGGAAATGGGGATGCACAGGGTCTTGTCCATGAGGAACACCCGTCCCCTCCACTTATCTCACTATTGCACTGAGAACTCTTTAAGTTCTGCCACCAAGGAAAAACTTCAGAGATGGGTGAAATCTGGCTTAGAAAGTGCCTCAGATGGCATTGAGTCTGGGGCTTCCCAAACCTGCTGGTCTTCAGAACACCCAATGCAGTGTTTGAGCCCCCATCCTTCTCTCCCAGCTACACATATGGAGAGGAGAGCCTCCAGCAGCGCTGCCACCATGCCAGCTTGTCTTCTGGGGTCAGGAGCCTGGCAGCAGCCTGGGGTGCAGTGCTGCCCGTGGCCTGGGGCAGCAAGGCCAGCCTCAGCCCCTCGCTATGCCTGCGACGTAGTGGGAACCACTCGTCTGATTTTCTTGGCATCACTGTGGCTCAGGGAATGTGCAGAGGCCCCGGGACAGCTTGAATCTGTGTGGTTTCAGTTTTACCTGAGCCTCCTCATTTTCACTCAGCTATTTGCCCCACTGATAATGAGAGACATATGGAAGGGCTTGGATTGGAAGTCCAACTCTGCCAGTTAGCAGTGGAAGTGGGACTGAGTCTCACTGTCTGCATCTGAGACACAGGTCCTAACCCTCTCTCCTCCCAAAATGCCTGTGGAATCGATAGCAGCTCAGCGAGCCCTTTGCCAGTTGCCCCTGTGTGCAAGGGCCAGTTTGCCTCATCCAGCCCTAGAGGGTAGCAGGGCCAGCAGCCTGCTGCCCTTGTGAGTGGGGTCAGCTGCAGAGGCCCTCACTGAGCCTGGCCTGGAGGAGGGCATGCCTGCCTGGAGCCTCCACCTTCTCCACCCTGGGCCTTGTGAAGACAGCAGAAGGTCTCCCTCCAAGCAGCACTTTCACTTATTCACTTCCATCTCCTCGGGGCAGAGTTGGGGGACTTGGCCATCTCTGTCACCCAGGGAGCAGCACAGAGCCATGCCAAGGGCAGACATCTCTGCTAAATGAACTGAGGATGATGCAAAGGCTCAGGGGCTCCCAGACCGTCTGATTTGCCTTTTCTTCTTCTCAGGTTGATTCTTACGATGTGACAGTGGATGAAGAACTGGGCGACATCCAACTGATCAAAATCGAGAAGCGCAAGTACTGGCTCCATGACGACTGGTACCTGAAGTACATCACAGTGAAGACACCTTGTGGGGATTACATCGAGTTCCCCTGCTACCGCTGGATATCGGGCGAGGGCGAGATTGTCCTGAGAGATGGACGAGGTGAGTGGCTCAGGCCCCGTCCACCTCCCGGGTTTCCAGGGAATGAGAGGGTTTGCAGCCCCTCCATCCCCGAAGATCTGTATCCATGGGAATAATAACAGTGCTGCCCATGGCTGAGCACCTGCTCTGTGCCCTGATGCACCTGCAGGAGATGTGACTTCCTCTGGGTACTGATAAGTCCCAGGCTCAGAGGGTGGAGTGACAGGCTCCAAGCTCCATCCAGCCATGTCCCCTCTCTGCCATACAGTCCGTCAGGGGGAAGATTATGAGCCCCCCACTTTTATCAGAGGGTAACCAGGATCTCTAGTAGCACACACCCCTAGGACGTGTCCCTGGATGGACGGTTCTCCAGTTTAGTTCTTGGCTCTCCTCTCTGGGAGGTCATGGTGGGGCTTGGGCTCCTAGGGATCCCACTCAGGCCAGGGAAAGGAAGGGGGTGACCAGGAGTGCCTATGCGCCAGCTCAGAGGAATCATGGGCAGAGTTCATGTTCAGTGGTCACCAGCCATTAAACCTGAAGTCTCACTATTTTGCTGAAAGAGAGAAGAACCTAAAATGTGCCCTCTTAAGCAAGACCCTCAAATGTGCAGACCCCAATCTGACACTTCCTCACGAGGCCATTCTTGGTAAGAGACACACGGCTGGCTTGCTTGGAGGTGGAGGAGAGAGAAGCAGATGGTGGGGTGATCTCAGGCCACTTTCCCTCTGAACAATGCGCCTCCCCACTTGGCTCACCAGCCTCTTGCTGCTGCTAAGTCACGTCAGTCGTGTCCAACTCTGTGTGACCCCATAGGCAGCAGCCCACCAGGCTCCCATCCCTGGGATTCTCCAGGCAAGAATACTGGAGTGGGCTGCCATTTCCTTCTCCAGTGCATGAAAGTGAAAAGTGAAAGTGAAGTCGCTCAGTCATGTCCGACTCTTCGCGACCCCATTGACTGTAGCCTACCAAGCTCCTCCATCCATGGGATTTTCCAGGCAAGAGTACTGGAGTGGGGTGCCCCAGCCTCTTAGCATGATTCAAATCCATGCCTGGTGCTCTTAAACTCTCAGACCACATCCCGTTTTTTCTGATCTGGAATTTAACTTAAGAAAGAAAATTTCAGGAGCATTTCTGAACTACATGATTGGGGCAAGAAGGATTTTTACCCTCTGTCCTCATGGCAGGGAAAAGATCACAAAAGTCATTCTGTCTTTTGGTGGCCACCAAAGGTTGCAGACAGGACACTTCTCTTCTACCAAGATTTTAAAATCACGAGCTCTACTTCCTGCTACCCACCTGCCACCCAAGGTCTCAGCTATAAAGTCCAATCCTTCTTCCCACAGACCCCAAAGCTCTTTCCAGCAATAAAATATATGGCACATTCAAACTGGGATATTTAGAAGGCATAAGCCAGTGTGGAAGGCCATTAGCACTGCTAGTCCTAATGGCCTAGGAGGGTGGGGGAGGGAAAAAATGCCAGAATAATTCAGAAGGGGATTGTTCTGGAGCCAGAGCTACCTTGGGAGGAGCTGCAGCAGGGGCTGTCTCAGCCCCTGCAGACAGTCTGGGGAGACACTGCAGAGAGACTGGGGAAGAAATGCCCTCTCTTCACTGTCCCATGCGCTCCACTCTCTGGCAAGGGTTCCCAGTGGCTCGACCCAACGTGGAGCCCACTGATGCACTGATCAGGGACCCTGAGGGATAGGACAAGATGAAGGGTGGCTCTGGAGGGGCACATGGAAGCCACCCAGCATGTCTCACTGGCCCATTGCTGTGTAGCAATCTTAGTGGCTCTAAATAGCCATTTTATTTTGCTCATGATCTTAGGGGTCAGGAAGTTGGGAAGGGCTTAGCTGGGTGGTTCCTCTGTGAGCCATGGGCATCCACTGAGGGGGGAGGGCTAGAGGATCCACTTCTAGGATGGTTCTCTCATGTGGCTAGAGCTTCAGGGCTCCGTGGTCTCTCGCTCTCCACATGGCATCTCATTTTAAAGCTTAGACGTCTCACAGTTTGGTGGTCTCAGGGGACTCATGCTTCTTAAGTGGTGGTGGACTTCCAAGAGCAGGTATTCCAAGAGTCAGAAAGTGGATGCTGCCAGTTTCCTGACTCCTGACTCTGGAAACTGGCTCAGTGTGATGTCCCCTGTATTCTATTGGCACAAGCAGGTTTCTGCGGGAAGCCTGAACACTGGATGTTGTTTCTGTCCTTCTCTAGGGTCATTTCACACATGTGCTTTCTTCACAGCGAAGTTGGCCTGTGATGACCAGATTCACATTCTCAAGCAGCATAGACGCAAAGAACTGGAAACACGACAAAAACAGTATCGGTGAGTTGTGACGTCAGGCCAAATAGCTGAGGAGCCATGGTTTCTTCTATCTCAGAGGCATAACTCTGCCCACAGTTTGTGGCCCATCAGTGTTGGTACGTGATGACTGAAGCGCCAGATCCCTTCTATTCTCCTCGCTCCACCTTACCACCACTCCAAGCAGAGATGGTTAAAGAGTTACGAAAAATGTGGAATCAACCTCATTGACATTTAGAAGGAATGGGACAGCAAAGGCTTGAACTCACCTTGGTATTCTCTCACTTCCCATTGTAGGGATTACCCCTCACTTTTTGTCTTCTTATCATACTTAAGTTATAAATGTGATACATGATCCACAAGAAAATGGACAAATATTTAGCAAACAGACCAAGAAAAAAGAAAGGACTCAAATTATTAAAATTAGAAAGAAAAGAGGGAACATCAATACCAACCTCACAGAAATTAAAATGAATGAAAGGGAATAGTATGAATAACTGTATACCAACCTGTTAGATGACTTAGATGAGGCACTTCCCTGGTGGTCCAGTGGTTAAGACTCTGCATTTCCAATGCAGCAGGCACTGGAACATCCTCTCAATGGCATTGAATTATGAATACATGCTAAACTATAGATGAATCTCAAAAACATTATGCCAAATGTTATTTACAAAAGGCTGTATGTTATGTGAATCTATTTTTGTGAAATATCCAGTATAGGCAAGTCTATGGACAGACATTAGTAGATTAGTCATCAGCTAGGGCTGAAAGTTGGGAATGGGACATGGAGAATGACTATTAGGTGGATACAAAGTTTCTTTTGGGGGTGAAAATATTCCAAAATTAGATTATGGTGATGGTTGCACAACTCTGAAAATATACTAAAAACCTTATAATTGGATACTTTTAAGGGATGAATTTTATTGTATGTAAATTATATCTCAATACTGCTGTTTTTCATGTTTATTTTTATGTATTTATTTGGCTGTGCCTGGTCTTTGTTGTGGCACACAGGATCTTTAGTTGCAGCATGCGAACTCTTAGTTGCAGCCTGTGGTATCTAGTTCCCCGACCAGGGATTGAACCCAGGCCCTCTGTATTGGGAGTGTGGGCTATTACCCACTGGACCACCATGGAAGTCCCTTAATACAACTGTTTTAAAAAAATAATACACATGAGCAAGTGTTCACATCTGGAAAGTGATGCTCAATGTGCTATATGCAGCCTATAATTTAATGCGTCATTGTGGAATTCTGAGTGAATCAGGCTTTTATTATCTTTCCATTTTTGTGTGCATTTTTAAGTATTTCCTCAGGATAGATGCCCAGGAGTGAAATTACTAAATCAAATAGCAGAAATTATTAGTATATATTGACAAATTTCTTTTCAAAAATCTTTTAGCTAGTTTTCAGGATCAGTGTGTGGGCATCCATTTCACTTAATACTTGCCAAAGCTAAATAGTATCTTTTATTTTTTAACTTTCCTAATTTGTGAAAGCATCTCTTAGTTCCTTATTCTTCCCCCGCTTCTCAGAGACCCACTCCTGTCCAGTGGTTGAGAAATCCCCACTGAGACCACTGATTCCCCCAGTCTCAAAATTATGTTTAGCTCTATCCCCCTTCCCTTCAAAAATTTACATTTCCATAAAACAGAATGGAAAATGAGAGAGTCATACACATGTGGATATATTTGATATATTATAAATATACTTTGATGTATTACAAAGGCAGTGATGATAAGTGGTGTGGGGTTATTAAGCATCATACAGAATGGAAAGAAAGAGGCAGAGAAAGAGGAAAAGGAGACTAAACTCATGTTGTTCAGAAAATTTATTTTTGGAGTGAGTAGGCTTAAATATTAAAGGCAAAACTGTTAACACTTTTAAACCATAAAAGATTCTTCTTCATGACCTCATGAAAAAAGATTTTTCAAATAAGACTCAAAATGCCCTAACCATAAAGGAAAGAATAATCTCAGCTATTTCAAAGTGAGGAAGTCTTATTCCCTACAAAACAGTACAAAGAGAATTATTATTCACTGTGTACCAAGGATCTCTACAAATCTACAAAAAGAGGATTGTCAGTTCAGTAAAAAAAAAAAAGGCACTTGCAGTCACTGCACAAAATGTGAACAGCAAGTATACAAAAAGGTGCTTAGCCTCATTTGCAATCGGAGAAATCAGAAGATCACGAAGAACGATTGCTACTACTACTATACTATACACACACAGGCAGAGTTGAAACACCTTGACAATACCCAAGTGTCAAAGAAGGTATGAAGGGATGGGAAGGCTCAGGCACTGCGAACAGGGCTAAAAATTGAAACAACCTCTGTACAACACAGTTTTGTAATATCTGATGGAAGTCAAGCTACATTTGATCTATGGTCAGAAGTTCTACTCCTGGATCCAAATCCAGGTGTGGGGGTGCACCTGGATACATGTACAGAGATGGTCACAGTATTATTTATGAGAGCAAAAAAAATGGAAACCACCCAATGTCCATCAACAGTAGAAGAGGTAAATAAATTATGATAATTCTACCCTGCAAGGAAGAGCAATGAACTGCTGGTACCCATAGCAACAGGAACAAACCTCAAACACAGTGCTGAAGAACAGAAGCCAGCCACATGTCTGGTCAATTTATGAGGTTTGAAATTATGTTGTTTAGGGAAACTTGTATAACAGTAGAACAATAAATAGTAGCAGGAAGTGATTATTACAAAGTTGAGGTGATTGGGGAGGTTGAGTTGGCATGTGGGAGGCTGAAGCTACTGGCAATGTTCTGATTCTTGATCTGGATGTTGCTTATACAGATGTTTTGTGCATTTTTCATATGTGAGTATTAAATTTTTTCTTTTTTCTTTTCCATATTTATATTTTCTTTTCCATAGTAAAAAAAATTTTAATGAAACTTCTATGATTTTAGTACCACATATAGAAGAATAAAGGGCTTCCCAGGTGGCACAGTGATAAAGAATACGCCTGCCAACGCAGGAGACACAGGAGATGTGAGTTCGATCCCTGGTTCAGGAAGATCACCAAAACAGCAACCCACTCCAGTATTTTTACCTGGAAAATACCATGAACAGAGGAGCCTGATGGGCTACAGTCCATGGGGTCACAAAGAGTCGGACATGACTAAGCAACTGAGCGTGCGTGTGCACACGCACACACACACACACACACTCGGAAGAATAATCTGATAATGCAATGTGTGATGTTAAGCATCTATGAATTTGCGACTTGCTGTAGAATATTTGTGAGTAAGCCTCTCAGCTCAGGCACCATATGAGCTTTGAGAATTTTGTGCTTGATGCAGTGCACGAGGCATTGGCCAAGAGCACTGCACCACCCGTCCCCATCCTAAGGGGTTGGTGTTCTTATACCCCTTCCCTTCCCATTTCAACCACGGTGGAAAGCCCCTACAGCAAGTACTCCACGTGCTTATGGAAGGAAGGAGTCCTATACTACGGTGAGTTAAGCAGCTTCCAGAGAATCTGCTAGTTTATGTCCAATTAAGAGAGTGGAGAGCAGATTTTATCAGTTCCACACTAATTCAGACTAAGATGTTAATTGTTATAACAGGCATTTTGTCTTAACCCAGTGTTTTCCAAAATGCACCCTGGGGCGTTTGCCCCCAAACTTTCTCTCCAGAAAAGGGCTCCATGGTAAAACAAGTTTGGGAAACTGTTTATCACATTCTCCTGGCGGTTCACAGTGCACATAAGCACTGAGAATACTGAGACGTTTTGGAGGTAATGATCCCTGGTTGACCTTTTATAACCCAAGATCTCCCAAGAGAATTTGATGTAGGACTCAATGTCCTGCAGAAGGAGTGCTCTGTGAAGCCCCTTTCGGAAACACCCCTTCCCCAGGGAGAGGTGGGTTCAGTGGTGTGTTGGTCTTACAGGGACGGGGCTTTGGCAGGGTCTAGAGAAACCTGGCAGGCTACAGTTCATAGGGTCGCAAAGAGTCGTTCCTGGCTGAGCACACACCACGCACGGACACACAGGGACACGGGGCAGAGGGTATTCTGATGAGATTGTTTGCCCCTTTCGTAGATCTAATCATCATTTTTCTTCTTCCTTCTGCTCATCTGTTCTTTTCAGACCTCCTGCTCTGTTTCCGTTTAGGAAACACTGAACTTTGCACTGTCTGCATATTCTTAGAGTTCCTCTTTCACATGAACCCTCAGGCTTCCAGATAAGAGTTTGAAAGTGAAGTTAACAGCTAAGAATAGTCTCCAGTATGTCAGAAGCTGGCAAATTCAGCTGGTTCTCTTCACTCAATCAGCCAAGCTGGAAGATGGAGAAGCCCACACAGTTCATAACCCAGCACCCATGTTCTCTCACTGTGATTGCATGTGTGGTACACAGTCACACACACACAGAGAGCAAACTATAGAGAAGTGGGTTTTCATCTACATCATTTAATCTAATCATTCCATGACTTGCTTTTTCTTCCCCCATTATTCTGTTGCAAAGAGCTGCCAATTGATAGGTGCCGTGCTTTCATTTAGCTTCTGTGTAGCACACCATCGTGTGAATAAACCATCATGCTCCCCCACTCCCCTGCTGGTGGACATGTTGGAAGTCTTTAATATCTGGCTGTCACAAGCCAGTGCAATCAGTTTCCTCATACACCTTGTCTCCTGATTTCTTTAATGAGTTGCTCTATGGAACATACACAGGAGCAGACATGCAGGGTTGCAGACCACATGTTAAATTTTCAAAATATTGCCTATTGTTTTCCAAAGAGGTTCTGCCAATTTTCACCCCAGGCGCTGTTCCTGAGTTGCTATTTCCCTACATCGTCCACCCGCTTTACACCTTGAGACATTTTCATCCTTGTCAATCTAATGTGTGTGCAATAGCATCTCTTTTACTGTTTTCCTCATCCTTAAGTTGCCACTATTTCTTGCTTTATGTGACAGTACCAGTACCTCTTATTCAACCATTCTCCTATAGATGGGCATTCAGTTTGTTTCCCATTTGTATATTGGATTATATTTTGTATTAAAACCAGTGCTGCAAGAAGCAACCTCGTACAAACATGTTGATGTACTGGTGCTTGAATTACTGTCATATTAATTTCCAGAACTCACATACCTGAGTCAAATCATCAGTTTTCACTTTAAGAAATAATGACAAAATTCTCTTCCCAAAATTTTACAGCAGTTTTCAATCTCACCAATGGTATATGAAGATATACTATTACCTATACCTTCACTAATGCCTGATGACATCAATCTTTTAAATTTTTAACAAAACAAAAGGCCCTTACCCTGAAGTAAGAGCCCACTGCTGTCTTAATCTGCATGCCTCTGGCCACTGGTGAGTTTAGCCTCTGCTTTGCTTCTTGTTCACATTGCCTGTTTATGCACTTTATTTTTCTATGAGTTTATTATTAATCTAAAGGAGCTCTTCATATATTGGGGTAGTATCCCTTTGTTATATGTATAGTGTATTTCATTTGTCTTCTGTTGCTCTTACCACAGATTTTAGCTCTTTATTTTCTTAATATATGCATTCTTTTTCTTTGTAAATTTTGGGTTTCCTGCTTTGCTTAAGAAGGCCCTCCCCATCCCAGTGTTACATAAGTACTCATATTTTTGTCTACTATTTTTTATAATTTTGTTAACTTTAGGCTTTTAATTCATCTGCTGTGCATTTTTATACATGACGTGAAATCGGAATCAAATGTTTCTGGTGTCATTTATTAGGTAATAAGTTTCTCCCTGCTGCTTTGGGATGATACCCACGGCACACGGAGCTGATGTGGCAACCACGCGTGCGGGCCCTGCAGTCAATGACTGGGCTCAGCCCCACTTACTGCCACTGTGAAAGCTGTTCAGTCTCTTTGCGCC
Organism: Cervus elaphus; assembly: GCF_910594005.1. Lineage (NCBI taxonomy): Eukaryota > Metazoa > Chordata > Mammalia > Artiodactyla > Cervidae > Cervus > Cervus elaphus. The sequence continues at coordinate 43,823,436 of NC_057829.1, read as the reverse complement.
TCAACTGCCCCCTCTGTAAAGTGGGAGAAATAGTAATACCACCTCTTAGGGTTTTGAATTAAATAGGTTACACTATGAAAACACATAGACTAGTATTCGACACATAGGAAACACTGAGTACGTATTAGATAGTTTTGTATTACATTCACATATTTTCTTGGGTCTGTTTTTCTACCCCATGACCCAGCACCATCTTTTGGTGATCAGGACTTTCTGATAAATGTGAATGGTTGTTTTGTATTCTCATTGTTCTTTTTAGTTTTTCATGATGAAAATTGCTCTGAATTACAAATAAATGTGTCCCATACTGGCATTTTAATAATGTTCCATCTTTCCACCCACTTAGATCTATGTGGTATCCTTCAGTAGAATTTCTAGTTTTATTCATGAAGTGCTTTCACCGTTCCAGTTGCCTTATACCAATGGAAACTGTAGCTGTTACCATTCTAAGTGGGATATTTTTCCATTTTAAATGAATATTGCTGGGATAAAGATGAATTACTCATTTTTCACTATTTACTTTGTATTGACACCTTGCTAAACCATTTTATTGGTTCTAATTATTTTTAAGTGAGTCTTTTAAAATTGTCTGGTTATTTGATCATGTTATAAAAATGATGTTCCTTTTTTGTCTTAGTTTACATTATTTACATCAGTGATTTTTTTCTTATTGCCAGAACAAAGTAACATAGCAAGGATGAACATCCTTTATGAGTCTTGATTTTTGAGAAAATACCTTTGATATTTTTATTTGTTCAATATGTTGTTTTCTGATAAACACTCTTTGCTTATTTATTTGTTCAATATATTTGCTACTGTTTTCTGATAAACAGTAACTTCATGGTTCATTTTAACATCATGTTTGTTTAGCTGAAGTTGTTCAGTTAATATGGGGCTTCCCTGATGGCTCAGCAGCAAAGAATCCTCTTGCAATGCAGGAGGTGCAGGTTAGATCCCTGAGTTGGGAAGATCCCTGGAGGAGGGCATGGCAGCCCACTCCAGTATTCTTGCCTGGAGAATCCCATGAACTGAGAAACCTAGTGGGTTACAATCCACAGGGTCACAGAGTTGGCATGACTGAAACAACTGAACATGCATACACGCACTTTCAATTAATTATATGAAAAAGTGAGTAATATATGTGGGTAATATAATGTCCCAGTCCATACTTGTCCCCACAACCCCTCCCCAAAAAAATATTTCTCCTGCCCTCACGAATTGCTTGACTTGATATAAGAGGCTTAAATGATGATCTAAAAAATGTCCATTAAACACCTAACACTATCTCCCGGTCGTCACCATGGCAAATAAGAAACCTAATAATAGTTTGGTTAATTTCCTTTTCCCAGAAGCTTGTGAGTTTGTAGGAACAGCTTTCCTCCCTCTTTACGCCTTCTTTCCTCTCCCCTCCCTCCCTCCAACATTCTCCTCTTTGACATTTACAATATAGTCAGAATATATCTAGGAATGCCTTTTTTCCCCTTTGTTATTTTTTTCTGTATAGGATTTACTCAGAAAATTGAGGTCTCTTCAGCTTAAGGAAGTTTTTCTCCTATTTCTTTGATTTTTACTCTTCATATATTGCTCTCTGTCCTTTGGAACTCTGACTCTCCACAAATCAAATCCTCTATACCCAACTTTCATGTCTCCTGTGTTTTCTTCCATGGCTTCCATTTCTTTGTATATCGGTGTTACAATTTCTTCCATTTGGCCCAAGGCAGTTCCTGTCATATAACAGTGCTCAGTAATGAGATAATGAATAGATTTTTGTCTTCCAGGAGACTGATCAGATCTCACAGTGACTAGTATTCTCTTCCCATTTTTCTATGGAATTTTCTATTCAGAAATCATGTTTTATGGTTGCAGAAAGTCTTTTTAGATTCTAATTACATCTCCTTAAGACCTCTCTAGCCCTCTCTCATTTTAAAGAAATTAAATGTCTTTTCTGCTTTTTCCTTCTGATTGGTTGTTCAACATGGTCTCCCCAGTGGAGTGTGATTTTTCTTGGCCTATTTATCTGCGGATGGGAAGGTCTTTGGGCCTTGCACAGGTCAGCCTGTCAGGTCTCTCAGGCAGCAGTCCTTGAGTCAAAGGAATATAGTGTTTGGTTTCAGGTGCCAGTTGTAAACTAGCTGGCAAACTGTACTGTCTCCTTGCACTGAAGAGGCTGTGGTCTCATGACCACCCGAGGTGGAAGCATTTTGGAGGCTGGGGTCAGCGGGAGTCAGGGAGGTCCTAAGGAAATGTACTCCAGGTAAACTCTGCACTTAAAAAAAAATGGGAATGCATTAGCTGGCACATCTCCCCTCACTGGGCTCAGTGCTTGCATCCTGAAAAAAATCCAGCTCCACTAAGCTCTTAAAATTGATTAGAGCCCTTGGACTTCCAGTGGCTAAAAGAAAATGTTTAGTGATGTTTAAATTGATTTGACCAACAGTAATTGGTGGCACAGTGATAAAGAATTTACTTGCCAATGCAGGAGACACAGGATACGGGGGTTCAATCCCTGGGTCGGGAAGATCCCCTGGAGGAGGAAATAGCAAGCCACTCCTGTATTATTGCCTGAAAAACCCCATGGACAGAAGAGCCTGGTGGTCTATAGTCCATGGAGTTGCAAAGAGTCAGACATGACTGAGCAAGTGAGCAGGCATGCACCCACAGTTGATAGTTAATACCAGCTGGGCTACCAGATAACTGTCTCAGTTTTAGACGTATATTGGAGATGCCTTGAATAATTTTTTAAACAAAGGGAAAAAAATCAATAAATTTGTTGATTTATTTTGTACATTCACCTGCATTTTTAGTCTGGTTAGTGTCCCAGCATTGGTGTTAATACAAACAACAAAAATAGAAGGTTTTCTTAATGTCTAAGAAAATAGAATGTTGTAAGTAAACCAAGAGCAGGAAATGTAAGGTTCTGTGCAACAGAAAACACTTTTCAAAATACACCCTGAGTGATTATAAGAGTGCTCATATCCAACTCCTGTTCACCTCTAATGATAATAGTGAGAGGCTTACTGGACAAACAGGATGACTGAAAAAACACTGGGAATTTTTGTGACAATGAAAGTGCAAGATGATACTAAAGGGCCTCACAACTTTTTAATGACCTGTACACTCGATGTTTTACTTCCCTCTCATAAGAGAGATTAAAAAGGAAAGATAATTAGGAATACAAATGGAAAAGCTGAAATCCCAGAATGTAAATTTTGGTTTTTAAACAAATATAAGATCGTTCTCCCTGCCCTAAAGAAGTTAACAGATTTTTGGTTTGGTTTGCTTCTGCAGTAAACAAAAAGAAAATTTTAAAAAGACAGAGAATTCTCTGGCAGTCCAGTGGTTAAGACTCTGAGCTTCCACTGCAAGGGGCTGGGTTTGATCCCTGGTTGGGGAACTAAGACCCCGCAAACCGTGAGACATGGCAAAAAAATAAATAAAATTTAAATGCCCAGTGCTGCAGGATAAAGTTCAAGGATAACAGACTCTAAAATCTTTGGTGGGGTAGAGTCCATGGCCTGTATTTGAGGGGAGCTCTTTTGACTATAGCAATGTCTGAACCCACTATTGGCAGCAGTCTGTGCCTGGAGGTCCTTGCCCAACCACCCTGCTGCCTTGTGCCCCGAGTGTGAAGGCATGACCACTGTCCCCTTTCCCCTGACTGCCACACACGATACAAGGGTGTTGACCAAGCTGGTGAGACATTGGATGTCCAGGTCAGATGTGGGGGGCTACCACTTCCACCTCCAGTGACCAGCAAGGCAGTTCTGGGCTGGGGGGACATCGCCCTTGAATGTCATCTCAAACAAATGAGGTCTTCTGATGCTCTCTGTATGCACCTACCATCCACTCCTCTGCTGGAAGCCCAGCCTCAGGTTTAGGAGACCTCAGGCCTCCCACTGGGAGGCTCTGGACACAGCAAGGTGGGGGGCTACCAGACCCTGAGAGGCATCCCCATACCTCACCGGGCACGTGCTCAGCCACAACGTGGTGACCTGATGGGCAACCTTCAGCCTGAGGGGCGGGCCCAGAGGTCAGACATTTAATTCTATTTTTTCTCCTTCACTTTCACGCTCAGATGGATGGAGTGGAACCCCGGCTTCCCCTTGAGTATTGATGCCAAATGCCACAAGGATTTACCCCGAGATATCCAGTTCGACAGTGAGAAGGGCGTGGACTTCGTTCTGAACTACTCCAAAGCGTAAGTGTGTGACAGCTTGAGCAGCTGGGGCCGGAGGCGGGACTCTCACTCCTCCCCTCGTGGGGGTCTTGGGCTGAGGGAGCAGCTCTGCTGAGCAACTCCTCCCAAATCACTTGATTCCATCTTGGTCATAGCATGGATCCTGAATGTGCAATCACAGGGGAACCTGTATCTAAACAAAGTTACAGCACATAGGGCTCCAGACACCAAACAGAGCTGTTTTCAGCCCAGAGTGGAGGTCTTTACTTGGGAGTGCCTCGTCTCCCCTCGGGCCGGTTCCAGGGTAGACCAGATGTAAGCTGTCCCCTAAGGGGTAGGGTCCTGCGGTAATAGCAGCCAGCATGCCTGTGCCGGTGGCTCACCTGCATCTCTGTTCGTCTTTCACTGCAGCCCCATGTGGTGGGCACAGTTCTTAACCCCATTCTGCAGTTGAAGAATCTGCAGAAGAAGGAAGTCAGATATTTGCCTGATAGCTCCTGCTAATAAATGGCAGAGATCTGACTTCTGTGCTCCTTCTTGGCGGCTGAATTACTGATGGTTTTCAAAGACTCCTCAGGTGCTTGTTACCAACATGGAGCCCCAGGCCCGCCCCGGGGCTAGCGGAGGGGTCTTTGAATCAGTACACTGACACTTTAGGGAATTCTCCCAGTCATGCAAATCTGGAAAACCCTAAATCCATGGACGTGCTACCTGACCAAGCCTTGGACTGCCCTGAGGAGCTTCAGCACCTCCTGGTGCCGGCCACTCCCTACTGCTAGGGTGAGAGTTTCCCCAAGTGGGCCCTAGCCGTGGGTTGGCATAACCAGGAGGCAGACAGGTTGAGAAGTACTCATTCAGTTAGCTTCTGTGGCAACGTTTGCTTAGTTGCAAAGCTTCTCCCCTCAAGAAGTTGCCTCATTTGGTCGAGCTTCTGAACTTCTGTAAAGAAGGGGTGGGAGGCCACACCCCCAGGTCTTCTTCCTTGGGACATTTAAGAAAAACCCTACACAGACACACACACAGCCTGACAAGCAAACTCTGCAGGGAATCCCCCTCATATCAGAGAGATCCAGAGACCCAGTTTATCTGTCTTCCTGAGGCTGCGTCTCTGGGAGGAAGAAAGTAACAAGGGCCTGACACTTACCAAGCCCCTACTCAGTGCCAGGCTGTGGGTGTGGGTGCTTTCTCCGTAGAATTGTCTGTTTCAACCGTCATGGCATTGCTGGGTGGAGGGGGGGGAATCTATTAATCCATTAAAATTATAACAAATGTTATCTCATCTCTAAGTACCCTTTACAAGCAAGAGGTCACCTTTTCTAGAGCCTGGAAAGCAGTGGCCATTTCAGATTCTAGCTGCATCATCTTGGGAGAGGTTTTTAAGTTTTCTGGCTTAAAAGTTCCCTGACTATAAAGGAAGGCCGATGCTGCCTGATTGCTAGAATTGTTGTGAGATTGAAATGAAGTCATGTAGGCACTGCTGCTGTGGGGAGGTCTAGCACCCTGTAGGGGTGTGGCCTCTAGTAGCTCCGTTCTGGGTATTGGGGGGGACCTCCTTCTCCTTCCTGAGTCCAAGGAAGGAGACTGGCCAGGGAGCTGCCACCTGAGGCTCTGTCACTGCCTGTTTGCTGGCTCCTCTGGGCTTCCTCCACCCCCATGGAAGCTGGCCCAGAGCAGGCTATCTGCTGCTCATCCTTTGACAAACGTTTATTGGGCTCCTGCGAGTAGGGACCTGAGATGAATCAAAAGCAGTCCAAAAAGCTCACAGTCTGTTGAAGACCGAGCTGTGGACAGATCATCACGATGGCATGTGATGGATATTCCTTAGGAAAGGAGCACTCGGGAAGCGGGAGGCAGGGAGGAAGCTCTGAGGAAGCAGCATCAGGAAAGAGCTTTCTAAGAGGGAAGCCCAACCTGGGTCTTGAAGGATGTATAGGAGTTCACTGGGCTGATTGGAGGAGTGGAGGGGTGGCATTCAGGGCAGTGAGAACTCCATGATCCATGAGGACTGGAGTGGGGGGGCCTTTGTAGGGAAGTGGGACTGAGGCTGCCAATGCAGGGAATGGGGCAAGGATCCCAGCCTTTACTGGGATGAGACTGCTGGACCATGAGGGTTTGAAGCACGGATAAGGTCCATGGGGGTCAGCATTTTAGTGTCAAGGAAAGAGAAGTTGACTATCAGATGCTTCAGGGAGATCAGGGGAGTTTAGAGCTGACTCTGTGGATACAGTGACTAGGATATGACACCCAGTGTCGTGGAGGAGAGCACTCAGGGGCAGCAGATGAGAGGAAGCAAAGAGGAACCTGTACATACAGATTCCTTGGCGAACTGAGTGTGAAGGGAGAAAGGGATGAGTGAATTAGACAGCAGGACCCCAGGAAGGAGAGGGCAGGAGGGAGGGGGCAAGTACTGTGCTGTAGCTTGGATTGTGAACTTACCCACTGGTCCCCCCAGAACACCATAGCTTAAGGCTACAGACTTTAATATTAACATTAACAGTAAGTGATAATCAGGGTGCTAGTCACTAATATTTGCTGAACTCATTTTACATACCAGTGCTTTTTATATATCATGTCAGCCCTGTGAGGCAGGGACAATCGTTATACCCATTTCATGGATGAGGACACTGGGGCACAGAAGGTTAAGGATTTGTCTGAGACCACACTTCTGGGAAGAGATGGGGCTAGGATCTTCAGCCAGGCTGTAGTGACCTGCATCCATCTCAACTGTCCTCTTTAGCCTTGGCCTGGGCTTCCATGTGGACTCCAGCCCCACTCAGGATTCTTGTGTCCAGACCCCAGCAGTGGAGCTGGGGCTCCAAGACCCTCTGGTCCATCCCCTCAGTGGTCTGAAGGGGAAAAGGTGTCCACCCTGCACGTGGCAGCCCTACTGCCCTGAAGATCCCTGATCTGACCTGACCTGGGGCCTGGCCGGCCTCCCCACAGCTCCCTCCATGAGGCGCAACTCCGTCCTTCCGGCGTTTACTATAGGAAGCAGACTCAGGGAGATCTTCAGGGCCCTTCCCTCTTGAACCTCCGCCTCTGGACAGCTCGGTTTCCGCGTCACTTCTGGGTAACTGGCAAGTTTCCTCGAAGCCACCTGCTCTGCCTGGAACGGGGCTGGCCCTGTCCAGTAAGCTTGGCACCCCCACCCCAAAGAGCAAAACCATGAAGTGGGAAATGGAGAAGCTGTTCAAAGAAGGAAAGGGGTGGAGGGGGCGGAGGAAGCGGGAGCTCCCGCCTCTGCCAGCGCAGGCCCCACAGCTGGTGCCCAGCCCAGGCCAGCAAGTGGCTCCATGTGAGCTCCCGCCTGGCTGTGTCTATATCTGGTTCTGTTTTTACCTGGCTGTGCCATTACCTGTCCTTGCTGTCACCTGGCTGTGTGACCTCAGACGAGCCAGGTGCCCTGTCTGGCCACGGGTTCTGCTTTGTGCGATAACATGTCTTTTTATGTAGCAATATTTTGCCTCTAGATGACTTGCAAATAGTTTTCCTCCTAACTCCTCTTTTTCCTGGATCTCTGGCTTCCTCTGGGTAGTCCTACCACACCCCACCCTGTGTTCGGTGCCAACCTTCTGTTTAAAGGTCAAAGAGACCAGCTAGGGAGACCCGTGACCCACGTGGGGCTGTGACACCCTCCCAGTCCCCCACAAAGTGCCCTCTTTCCAGGGCAGTGTGGTGCTGGGCCATCCTCCAGGCAGGGAGGATTGTACAGGCCTGGGAAGGCCTCTCCACACCCAGACACCAGAGATCACTAGAGGTTTAGTCCTCCACCTTCACAAGGATTCCTGTCCCAGGGAGCTCAGTTAACAAAGGAGGTTGGAGGAGGAGGGCTGGGTGCTGGGTGAGGAAGGAGGAACGTGGCTGGTAGAAGCTTAGCTGGGGGCATTCCTGGAGGCCTGCCTGGCAGTGGTGAGGCTGCAACAAGCACATGAGTAAAGCAAGTATGTGGGTAAAAGCTCCCCCTTCCCCATGAAGGGCTGGGATCAAATTGCTGATGATGATAGACAGAATGAAACCACGGTTCTTCTCAGGCTCTGAGGCGCCGAGCACCTACTGTGTGCAGCCACCACAGCCCAGGCTGTGCTGTAGCACATTCCAGGCCTCACAGTGTATCCACCTTCCATAGGCAGCTGATTCCTCTAACTCGCTGAGGTCAGTGGCCTCATGGCCCCAGGACCTGCCCTCAAGCAGAGTGGGCTCCCAGGTCTCCAGGTAGCCAGGACCAACAAGAGAAGTATTTGCTAAATTGAGGCAGGACCCAAACAGGAGTCTTCAGGCAGGTGTGTCCTTTTCTGCCTGTGACCTTTGCTGTGACCGGCAGGGCCAGGAGGGGCCCCAGGGTCTCCCGCTTGTCTGCTGAGTCCCCATCTTTAGTCGCTGGGACTTGCTGCCCTCCTGCATGCTCACGGGTGTCCCCCCGACGATGCTATTCAGAGCCCTCTGTGCCCATCAGCCAGGTTCACTCCAGACAAAACACCCAAACCTCAGTCGTTGGAAGGCATGAGGAGGCTCCAGGATTCCCAGACCTTTGTGGACATGCTCAGTCCCCGCCAGCCCATTGCCCCAGGAGTAAATGCAAGGATGGGGCTGGGGCCTCTCCATAAGGGCTGCTTTCGGGGGGAGGCACCCTTGGGGAAGATGGGTGGGCAGGACAGGCAGCCCACTGGAGGAGCACCGGCAAGGTCCCCCACCTCAGGCCCTGACTATGCTGTGACCATACACCCTGAGCCCACTGTTGCCCGGAGCCCAGGCCCAATGGAGCAATGCAGACCCACCTTCACCCTCCTGGTGCTTGGGCAGTAGGCAGGTTTTCATGTGAATGTGTTTGTACTTAACCTGCCATCAGCGATGTGGAGGTAACATCACAGGCCTGTGGGGAAGGGGAGGCTTCATGAGATCAGAGGAGAAGCAGGGTTCACTAGGCAAGCCCTCCAGAGACATTCACCCCATATGCTCAAGAGGAGGAGAAAGAGGGGCACACAGCATTCCAAATGGGGAGACCATGCATGCCAACACCACCAAGTCAGGATAAAAGAGACAGAGCTGGTGGGGAGGCCTGAACCCTGGAAGACTGGATGGCAGGCAGGAAACGGGGTGACTGCTCGTCACTCTCAGCTGTGCATGTGCCAGAAAGGGAAAATGAGGCAGAGGCTGCCACCATGAGCACTGGCCAGATTTCCCACACCTCCGTCCTGCACCTTGCCTAGGTTATGTAGGAAAGCCTGGGATATCCCTTCCTGCCTTCCCCACCTTTCCCAGACCCATCGCACACCTGCCCCCTCCAGGAAGCCCCCCGGGTTGCTCAGGCCACTCAGATCTCTCTCCTTGTTGCCTGCAGCCGGCCTTTTGAATTTAGTAAGTTCTTATCCTGGGTTACTTTGCTTTCCTGTGTAATGAATATTTGGAAGCTGTGTCCTCCTCAGCACCAGGCAAAGAGCCCGAGTTAGGGAGACAGTAAAGGATGGCTAAACTCTACTGAACTGCTCATCCTCCCAAATCCAGGAGACTCAGGAGAGCAGCTGCAGAGGAAATAATAGTGCTCTGTCCCTGGAAGCTTCCACTGATCGGGGGAAGCAGCAGTTTGATGGCTGAATGAAGGCATGAGCACTGTAGACTGTTGTTGAGGGCAGGCCACTGGGCTCTTTCTTAGGGGAGTGCAGAAGGAAGCACGTGGACATGGGTGCCAGTTTCATCCTGCTTTCCACAAGGCCAATCAGCTGCCCCTTGGAGCTGTCCTGGGTTCAAAGCCCCTAAAGGCCCCATGAGACCCGGGTGCAAAGGGACCTGGCAGGGGGAGGCGAGGCCAGAGCGTGTGCAAGGGGGCCACCATGTCTCGATCTGCAGGATGGAAAACCTGTTCATCAACCGCTTCATGCACATGTTCCAGTCGTCCTGGAGCGACTTCGCCGACTTTGAGAAAATCTTTGTCAGGATCAGCAACACTATTTCTGGTGAGTGTGTTTTGGGGCACTCTCGTGGTGCTGGGGGAGCCTTGCCTGGGCATGGGAAAGGGCTGACCCACCTGCTCCAGTCCAGGCCCTCCCTGTCCCCCAGGCTGGCACCGCCTGCACCCACACAGCACCCTCTTCTGGGGACCACTCCCCTGGCCAGAGGTTTCTACTCCTTGGATGTTCAAGGCTGAGCACCCTCAACCTCATTCCACCATCAGAAGTCCTGAAAATATCAGACTTTTTTCTTTACATAAATCAATCATTTTTTATGCTTCTTAACAAAGAAAAGGCTGGAGTTAGAGTGGTTTTTTAAGCATTTACATGAAAGCAACAATGGGTTCCTTTGGACTAGGATGTGTTTGGTAGAGCAGTAGCATCGTATACCTGCCAGAAATGGCATAGGACGGACCATGCAGCAACAGAAAAGTTGGGAGACAGTAAGGAAGCAAGCACAGGGAACAGCTGCTTTCACCAACTCATGCCCAGGCTGTCCCCCTGCTCCCCTCCTTCTCCCGCATCCCGGGCCCCCCTCCTTCCTGGGCACAGGACCTGGGTTCTTTTTCTTTCTGTAGGTATAGCATTGCACAGCAGATCTCTAGAACTTATTCATCTTGCTTGATTGAAACTTCATGCTCATGGATTACTAACTCCCCCACTCCCTCTTAACCACCACCAGGCTATGCTGCTTTTTGTATTGATGTTTTCAAGATTTTTTTTTTTTAATGTGGACCATTTAAAAAGTCTTTATTGACTATTTTGCATTATTGTTTCTGTTTTATGTTTTGGTTATTTGGCCATAAGGCATATGGGAATCTCAGCTCCCCGACCAGGGACTGAACTCACAACCTCTGCACTGGAAGGCAAAGTCTTAACCACTGGACTGCCAGGGAAGTCCCCTTTGATTCTATGAGTTTGACTAATTTTGATTTTTCCTGTAAGTAGAATCATGCAGTATTTGTCCTTCTGAGACTGGCTTTTTTCATTGAGCATAATGTCCTCCAGGTTCATCTATGCTGTCATATACTGCACATATACTTCTTTTTTAAGGCTGAATAGTATTCCATTGTCTGTATATACCACATTTTCTTTATCTGTCTGTAGATGAGCATTTACATGGTTGCCACATATTGGCTGTTACAGATTGTGCTGGAATGAACACGGGGATACAGATACCTCTTCAAGATCATGATTTCAATTCTTTGGGACGAAGACCCAGAATTGGGATTGCTGGATCACGTGGTCATTCTATTTTGAACCTTTTGAGGAAGCTCCACACTGTTCTTCATGACAGTTGTGCATCCTGCCTTCCCACCAACTATGCACAAGGGCTCCAGCTCCTCCACAGCCTCACCAATACTTGCCTTTAAAAAAAAAATAATAATAGCGTCCTGACAGGTGTGAGGTGGTATCTCATGGTGGTTTTGATTTGCATTTTGCTGATGATTAGTAATGTTGAGCATTTTGTCATATGCCTGCTGGCTATCTCTATGCCTTATTCAGAGAAATGTCTGTTCAGATCCTTTGCCCCTTTTCTTTTATTTATTTATTTATTTTTTTTTATTATTATTATTATTTTTTTTTTCCAGTGGGTTTGTCATACATTGATATGAATCAGCCATGGATTTACATGTATTCCCAATCCGGTGTTTTTGCTGTTGAGTTGTAGGAATTCCTTATATGTTTTGAAAATTAACCTCTATCAGATATATGGTTTGCAAACATTTTCTCCTGTTGTGTAGGTTGTCTTTTCACTCTTGATTGTTTCATTTACGGTGCAGAAGCTTTTTAATTTGATGCAGTCCCATTTGTCTATTTTTGTTCCTTCTGGCTAAGGAGCTAGCTCCTTAGCCTAAAGGCTAGCTCAGGGAGGATGGGGTGGTGCCCTGGCCTGACTGAGTGGTCAAGCAGTTTGGCATGGTGGGCTGTGCAGTGAATGCCTGGGAGAGGGTACCAGCAGGGACTCTGGCCCTCGGTCTGCATCACGACGACCTCAGCCCGGCTCAGAGCTCAGGCTGAGCTGCAGTTCTCTCTTTGCAGAGCGGGTCATGAATCACTGGCAGGAAGACCTCATGTTTGGCTACCAGTTCCTGAACGGCTGCAACCCTGTGATGATCCAGCGCTGTCTGAAGCTGCCAGACAATCTGCCGGTGACCACAGAGATGGTGGAGTGCAGCCTGGAGCGGCAGCTCACCCTGGAGCAGGAGGTCGAGGTAGGACCTGATCGGCTGGAGACAGTGGCCCGGGCCAGAGGCAGCTCGGGTGGCCGGGTCACACTCAGTCAGGCAGAAACCACGTCCTGCTGGCCCATGCTTGCTGGCCTCCAGGCCACTATCTCCAGACTCTGGTTGATGGTCAGATTGGCTGCCTTCGGTGAAGTGGCCTCTTCCTTTTCCTGAGCATTTATGAAAACGGTCTTGTCCAACATAAGTGAGGGAATTGAGAGTAACATTTCTCCATGATGCTCAGGTCTGAGAGCATAAGATCAATGTTTTCAGTATCAATATCACAATTAAAAGAGCTCCCTCTAAAAAATAAAAAATAATAAATAAAAGAGCTCCCTCTAACAAAGGACCTGTTATGGGTCAAGTATTCTGAGAGATGCTTTACATGCAGAACCGTCAATTGTTACCCACCTTGCAAAGGTAAAGAAACTGGAGAAAAAGCTAATCTTACATCAGGACAAAACAAAACAAAAACAAAAGGAGAAAGCTGATGGAACTCTGACTTTTTAATTAGAAGTGTTGGTCTTCTGCTCCTGTCCTCACCCTCTTCCCACCCCTCTTCTTGGCCCTCATCTGCAGGGTCAGCTCTCTCCAGTTCCAAGACTCATCTAGTTTTGAGACAGAAAGGCTTCAAATCTCCTCCTCTGGAGGGACTTGATGTCAGCCACCTCCACGCCAGGAGCTTGAGGCTCTGGGAATGGCCCTTAGTCTCTCGTCAGCTGGCCCCTTCCCACTAGAGCCAGGATGAGCAGGCCTCCTGCCAGCGACCCCTCAGGTGTCTAGGGGGCCTTCTACTGTTTCTAGGCACCCCATGTTGCTTGCTCGGCTCATCTTAGGAGGCTGGCAAGAGAGGGATGGTCAGTGCCATTTGAAGATAGACCTCCTAGCCCTCACACCCTGCCCACCTGACTCCAGAGGGCCGCCTGCCCAGGTAAGGTCCCCAGGCAGGGCTCCTGCCCAGTCACATGGACAGGTGACAACACATACCTCCACGCAGACAGGCACACACAGCAGTGCTTCTCTGTAGACTTGATTGCTGGACATGGTAACATTGATTCAGTGATACTGATTTCAAGCTTCAAGTCAGAGAATCACTGAACCCTGAAAGTCAGAGAATCCTAGAACTGGAAGCAACTGAGCAGCCACCCACGTACCCAGCCACCCTAGCAGGGGGATCAGCCTCCACTTAGGAGTCCTTGCCCCCACACTGGTCACCTTTCCTTTGAGTAATGGTCTTGGTGCTCAGCTGTTGTTTCAAGGGTGAAGCAGTAATCCAATAGCCACCATTGACTGGATCCTTAGACATGCACCACCAATCTCTTATGCATACATGGCTCCATCCCCCATCTCTTACGCATACATGGCTTCATCCCCCACAATGTAGTTCTCAATCCCCACAATCTTTTCTGCTACCTCTCTTTGGCAGCATCTTATGAGCTACAGAGATCATAGATTTGTGGCCAACTAAAACTCCAAATTTTTTTTTCATCTTTACCTATACAATTATTTTTTTGCAATATGAATAGGTAAATTCTACCCCTATTGTTGTTTTTGAGTCATTGTCACAGCTCTTCAAGAGTGTTTTAGTTCTTAGACTTTATATTAGGATTCTGTGGTTTCAAGTTAAAACCAATTTAATCTAAGAAATGCCTTGGTTGGGGCAACAGCATAAAGCAGACTGAACTAGCTGGGTCTAAGATTCAGATAAGCCATTAGCATCATTTCTCCAGTTATCAATTTTCTTCTGCTGTTGGAATTATTTTTTTTTCTGAGGGTGTCCTTATGTGGAGATAAATATGACCACTAAGAGCTTCAGACTTACCTTCCATCCTTTTAGCAAACACTGCTGAATCCCAGAAAAAAAAAGTCCCTATTTCCCAACACTTTCAGCAAATGTCATGAGTCCAGTTTAAGTTGTGAGACAATTCCCTGAGTGACTACTGGCTGTAGCCAGTCACTGCAGCCAGGAGAATGGAAAATGCTGACCAAAAGGAGAGGACAGGGACACCAGATAAGCGAGACCACCTGTATCTTCTACAGAACCTAGAATATCAGAACTGAGAGATACAGTTGGCTCCTCACTTTCCAGAAGGATGAAATCACAGCCCAGAGGAAGGAGGTGGCCTGGAATGACAGAGAAATGCCCTATAGGCAGCCCCAAATCCCAGGCCTCCTGGTTCCCAGGGTCTCCCTTTAGCCTGTCATTCGTCAAGTTAAATAATTTGGTCTGCTCAAGAGTTGATTGGCAGCCATTTCTTCTGCACAGTGGTCACTGATGTCCACTCTGCTCTGAAAGTCCATTTGTCCAGCCCATCTCAGAAGCCCAACCAGCCCCGTGACCCACCAGGCCTGGGTGTCTCCAGTTTCTGGCCAAGGTGTCCTGAGGGACCATCACATACTCTCCTGGAGGCAGCCTATCCCCACCTTCCCTCTGCCCTGACTGGCCAAGGGCACCCTTACCTCTTCCCCCACTCTGTCCCCTTCCTGCCCCAAGTGCCACTCAGGCCGATGCTCAGAGCTCATCACTGGTGTCCAACAACTGCAGGGTCCTGCAGCTGGTGTTCCTGAGGCCTGTGAGCTGTGGTCACCTGGCGCCCTCTGCTGGCAGACATATGGACATGCAACTGACTTGAGCACCTGTTAACAGGTCTCTATCTACCACATCTACCCTGACCCCCTTCCCCAACCAGATCGCAACCCCTGCCTCCATTTCTAGCTTAAAACACAAGAAGCACCATTTGTCCTCCACCCAGACTCTTCCAGCTCTGGCCTGAGCAGGACTTGGCCCTGCAAAAGGAGCCCTCACGACGCTCAGGTTAGGCTCCGTCTTGGTAGCTCAGATGGTAAAGAATCTGCCTGCAATGGAGGAGACTCCAGGTTCGATCCCTGGATCCGGAAAATCCCCTGAAGAAGGGAATGGCTACCTACTCCAGTATTCTTGGAGAAGGCAACGGCAACCCACTCTAGTATTCTTGCCTGGAAAATCCCATGGACAGAGGAGCCTGGTAGGCTGCAGTCCATGGGGTCGGGAAGAGTCAGATATGACTGAGCGACTTCACTTTCACTTTTCACTTTCATGCACTGGAGAAGGAAATGGCAACCCACTTCAGTGTTCTTGCCTGGAGAATCCCAGGGACGGCGGAGCATGGTGGGCTGCCGTCTATGGGGTCGCACAGAGTCGGACACGACTGAAGCGACTTAGCAGCAGCAGCAGCCAGTATTCTTGCCTGGAGAATTCCATGGACAGAGGAGCCTGGAAGGCTACAGTCCATAGGGTCACAGAGTCACACATGACTGAGTGACTAACACATGCAGGGGACTCAAGTGTAAACTGGGGTGGGCGACTTGCTACCTTCCCTACATGCATTTTTGTTTTATACTGAAGTGTGATATCTACAGGAATCAAGAGTGGCAGCAAGCTCAATGATGGCTTGGTAGCACCAAGTTACCCAGCCATGCCAGAACCTCACACCAGGACACAGAACACACACCACCCCTGCAGACCCCACCCCCACCCTTGTAGACCTCCTTACCCCTGAAGAACCTCCCTTAAAACCTCAGGGTCCCCCAGCCCTGACTACCCCCTCCTGACATGGCGGACACCCGCTTTTGAACCTCAGAAGCTCCCTCCTGCCAACTTTCCATCTCTCCTCCCAAGGGTAACATTTGTCCTGACTCTGACACTCGAGTTTGCCCAGCTTTGAACTCTTGTAAGTGGAATCCTGCAGCATCACTCTTGGCATTTGACTTCTCTCATTTATTTCATCTAACTTCTGTCTTCTTTCTTTACTGTCACTCTGGGTGGTCTTTCATGAGACTCAACATCTTTCATGAGGCTCAGGCAGACTGCAGGTACAGCAAGTGTGTTAGGAGCCCCTGCATTTCTTCACCTTGCTGAGCCCCACCATGGCCTATGAAAACTGCTGTCAATCAGCCTTGGAGTCAGAGGACTCCAAGAACTCTAAGCTCTGAACTCCACTATGTTGACTTGACCTCCTATCCCTCCCACTGTGCCCAATTCCTGGGTCTGTCTCAGACTGAACCTGATTTGGATGTATTTCCTCTTATCTCCTGCAGCAAGGGAACATCTTCATCGTCGACTTTAAACTGTTGGATGGCATCGATGCCAACAAAACAGACCCCTGCACTCTGCAGTTCCTGGCCGCGCCCATCTGCTTGCTGTACAAGAATCTGGCCAACAAGATTGTCCCCATTGCCATCCAGGTAGGCGGCCCAGCCCGGTTCTCATCCTGGGCAGCTCCATCCTCAGTAGCCAGGGCTCAGGGAGGATTTCCTGGGTGGATCCAACAAACCTCCAGGAGGGAAAGGCAGCAGCCCTGCCTGGAATCTCCTGCTTAAGGCTTTGCCAGGGGGACAGGACAAACAAGAACATAGGGCTTCCTGCCAGTCATGGGGAGGGCTGACCATAGTGGGCAGAAAGGGCTCCACTCCACGAGATACCCTTGAACACTTCCTGGCTCTGGGAAGGACCTTCCCTGGGATGGTATGGGCTCCCCACCGCAGCATTCTGACCAGCCCCAAATCAAAACACCAGTAGGACACAGAAAACCCTAAAGATAGTATCAGGAAACTACTAGAGCTAATCAGTGAATTTAGCAAAGTTGCAGGATACAAAATCAATACACAGAAATCACTTGCATTTCTATATACTAACAATGAAAAATCAGAAAGAACAATTAAGGAATCAATCCCATTCACCACTGCAAGAAAAAGAATTAAATATCTAGGAACAAACTTACCTAAGGAGACAAAAGAACTGTACACAGAAAATTATAAGACACTAATGAAAAAAATCAAAGATGACATAAACAGATGGAGAGATATTCCACGTTCCTGGGTAGGAAGAATCAATATTGTGAAAATGACTATACTACCAAATGCAATCTACAGATTTAATGCAATCTCTATCAAATTACCAATGGCATTTTTCACAGAATTAGAACAAAAAATTTCACAATTCATATGGAAACACAAAAGACCCTGAATAGCCAAAGCAGTCTTGAGAAAGAAGAATGGAGCTGGAGGAATCAACCTTCCTGACTTCAGATTATACTACAAAGCTACAGTCATTAAGGCAGTATGGTACTGGCACAAAGACAGAACTCTGGACCAATGGAACAAGATAGAAAGCCCAGAAATAAACCCAGGTACTTATGGGTACCTTATTTTTGACAAAGGAGGCAAGAATATACAATGGGGCAAAGATAGCCTCTTCAATAAATGGTGCTGGGAAAACTGGACAGCTACATGTAAAAGAATGAAATTAGAACACTTCTTAACACCATACACAAAGATAAACTCAAAATGGATTAAAGATCTAAATGTAAGACCAGAAACTATAAAAGTCTTAGAGGAAAACATAGGCAGAACACTCAATGACATAAATCAAAGCAAGATCCTCTAAGACCCACTTCCTAGAGTAATGGAAATAAAAACAAAAGTAAACAAGTGGGACCTGATTAAACTTAAAAGCTTTTACACAGCAAAGGAAACTGTAAGCAAGGTGAAAAGACAACCCTCAGAATGGGAGAAAATAATAGCAAATGAAACAACTGACAAAGATTTATTTCCAACATATACAAGCAGCTCATACAACTCAATACCAGAAAAACAAACAACGCAATCAAAAAGTGGGGAAAAGACCTAAACAGACATTTCTCCAAAGAAGACACACAGATGCCTAATAAACACATGAAAAGATGCTCAACATCGCTCATTATTAGAGAAATGCAAATCAAAACTACAAGATATCACCTCACACTCGTCAGAATGGCCCTCATCAAAAAGACTACAAACAATAAATGCTGGAAAGGGTGTAGAGAAAAGGGAATGCTCTTGCACTGTTGGTGGGAATGTAAACTGATACAGCCACTATGGAAGATGGTATGGAGATTCCTTAAAAAACTAGGAATAAAACCACCATATGACCCAGCAATCCCACTCCTGGGCATATACCCTGAGGAAACCAAAATTGAAAGAGATACAAGTATCCCACTGTTCATTGCAGCACTATTTACAATAGTTAGAATATGGAAGCAACCTAGATGTCCATTGACAGATGAATGGATAAAGAAGTTGTGGTATACATACACAATGGAATATTACTCAGCCATAAAAAGGAACGCATTTGAGTCAGTTCTAATGAGGTGGATGAACCTAGAACCTATTATACAGAGTGAAGTGAGTCAGAAAGAGAAAGATAAATACCATATTCTAACACATATATGGAATCTAGAAAAATGATACTGAAGAATTTAATTACAGGGCAGCAATGGACAAACAGACATAGAGAATAGACTTATGGACACGGGGAGAGGGGAGGAGAGGGTGAGATGTATGGAGAGAGTAACATGGAAACTTACATTACCATATGGAAAATAGATAGCCAATGGGAATTTGCTCTAAGGCTCAGGAAACTCAAACAGGGGCTCTGCATCAACCTAGAGGGGTGGGATGGGGAGGGAGATGGGAGGGAGGTTTAAAAGGGAGGGATATATGTATACCTATGGCTGATTCATGTTGAGGTTTGACAGAAAACAGCAAAATTCTGTAAAGCAATTATCCTTCAATAAAAAATAAATTAATTTTAAAAAAGAACACCAGTAGGGCCTGAGCAGGTGAAGCTGTGAGATGAGCTTGAAGCTGAGGTTGCAGAGGGAGGACCATGGAGGTCAGGAGCCATTGCAGTCCTAAGATGCTCTCGGGTTCTTGTCTCCACCGAGGATGATGGAGGAGGAGAGGGGTGCAGTTTGGAGGAGGGACAGGCGGGGCCAGAGCTTCCTCTCTCCCCCTTCCTGGCTGCATCTGCTTTCTCAGGATGTCACGCCACGGCAACACTGTGGGAGATGTTACACCAGCAGCAGGAAACCACGCCGAGGCCAGGACCTGGCGTGGATCTGTGAAGGAGCGAGGCTTCACAGGGCCCCCAAGGGGAAGGCAGACAGGCACTCAGCAAACAGCACCCTGAGTCAGTCATGAACCCGGCAGTGGGTGCCATGGGCATGAGCAGCTAGTCTTGCCAGATGTTAACTGCATGCCAAGATTATCCCAAGGGTTTGCCCACACAGTCCACAATCCCTTACTCTCAATTCTGAAACCTAAAACTCTTCGATTCTCAAAAAATTTGTAGCAGATTCATTGGCAGCAAAGCTTGCTCTGAACCAATGTGCATGCATTCTCCATCGCTCAGTCGTGTCTGAACCTTTGCGACTCTATGGACTAGCCCACCAGGCTCCTCTGTCCGTGGGGTTTTCCAGGCAAGAATACTGGAGTGGGTTGCCATTTCCTCCTCCAGGGGATCTTCCTGATAGAAGGGAATACTTAAGAGGCTTTCTCCCACTCAGTGTGAAAGGTGTGTTTCATGTAGAAATATTAGCATGATTGAGTGTAAAATATTGTGTTGGTGCAAACCCAGGGAGAGGAAGACAGGTGTCACATAATGATGTGTACACGCTGCTAAAAATCCTAAAAATCCTGGATTCTGAAACATTTGGCCATCAGGGTTTCAGACCAGAAAACCTGCCTTTATTTACATAATTGTCACTACAACCCTCTGAGTAGGCAGGCACTCCATCTGCTGATCATTTTAAGCAGATAAGGGAACCGAGGCACCAGGGCACACAGTCAGCGGCAGAACTGAGATGGGGCCAGGTCATCTGGCTCCAGAGTTTGTGTCCCCCTCCCCCGCCCCCCACCTCCAATCAATCAAGGGCAAGAAGGGGATTCAGAAGCACACAGACAGAGGCTGGGGAGCAGCAACATTTAAGGGGAGAGCCGAGGAAGGAAAAATCAGGAGACCAGAAAGCAGCTGCAGAGAAGTGGGTGGGACCGGGAGGGAGGGGCAGAGATGGGGAGTGGGTGGAAGACCACTGCCCACACCTTCTCACACCACAGCATTCACCCCGTGTTGTCGCCTTCACACCCTTTCATTCACTTCCCCTAGTAACTGCCAGGCGAATAGACCCTGTCCCCTTGTTAACGACAGTGAAGGTGGAGTTCATAAAGGCTAAGTTGTCCAGGGTCCTACAGGTAGTAAATGATGTAGCCGGGAGGAGAAATTGTTACAAACCCTGGGCCGCTGCCCTCCTCCATGATCCTCTCATGATTCAAAGTCTCTGTTTAAGAAATCTGGATTCTCCTGGGATTTCCTGAGAGGCCAGACTCTCCTACGGTTAGATCTGGAGTGAAATATTGCAATGCCTTCTCTTTCTCCAACGTATCAGCTCAACCAGGTGCCGGGAGAAGAGAATCCCATTTTTCTCCCTTCGGATGCAAAGTATGACTGGCTCCTGGCCAAGATCTGGGTGCGCTCCAGTGACTTCCACGTTCACCAGACCATCACCCACCTTCTGCGCACACATCTGGTGTCTGAGGTGTTTGGCATCGCCATGTACCGCCAGCTGCCTGCCGTGCACCCCATTTTCAAGGTACAGCAAGCTCCTGCCTCCCCCTGGGGGGAGAGGTATCAGATATGGGGGTAGAGGACAGAAGGGCCAGAGGAGGGGCCCCGACATCCCCACAGGCCTGAGGCTGGGAGAGGTTGTAAGAGAGCCCTGGAGAGGCTGGGGAGGGGGGGAGGCACCCCCAGGAAGAAAGCAGCTCGGAGCCTGCTGGGTCCTGAGGACATGGGGCAGGGGCTGGTGCCTGGGCCTGCCCTGGATCTGGCTAGCCTTGGGGAAGGCAGCAGAGTCTGAAGAGATGAATGAGTTCAGTGCTGCTCTGTCTGATCCCAGGGGGCAGCCCCACATTCACTGCCCTTCTCTCTCCTGCATCCTGCAGACACTGACTGCTGGAGCAACTGCAGGCTTAAATTACCTCCATTTCCCCATCTGTAACACCGAGATCAGATAGTACCCCTGCCCTCTAGGATCACTGTCAGGGTTGACATAGTGGACAAATTCGGAGAATTTCAAAGAGTGCCCAGCTCACAGTTGCGCTCTGTGCAAGCGTTGACGATGGTCATTTCGTCATGATCATTCTTGCTGAGCATCAGAGCGGCAGTCCCCAGGCTGCCATGCCAGCAGCTCTCAGCAGTGCAGGTCGACACGCCAGCTTCACTCCCTCCGTGAGCCCTGGCATCGCTCCTCCACAGTGCACTGGGGTGGGGTGGGGCTGGGGGTCCTGGGGACCCCGAAGAGGTGCAGACCGGGTCGGGAGCCCCTGCCCTGGCCACCTCTGAGGTCTGCCCCTGTCGCTGCACCAGCTTCTGGTGGCACACGTGCGGTTCACCATCGCCATCAACACCAAGGCCCGGGAGCAGCTCATCTGCGAGTACGGCCTCTTTGACAAGGTGAGGGCCCACCCCAGGGCCGGAAGAATCTCAGCGGCCCCCACCCGACCTGAGGCCCAGATTTCCTCTTCAGAGACCAGCCCCCTAGGCACCACCTGGGTGAAGGCCTGGAAAGGGTGATAGGCTGGGTGCGCTCCGAGTGAAGTCTCCCATGTTCTCTGGCTGGGGTCCACCCCTTCCATCCACCCTCTCTTCCTCCTCACTTTGTCACCTCCTCCCATCCCTCCCTTCCCCTCCCCCTGACATGTGGGTGTAAACCCTGCCTGCCTGCCCTGTGGCCCACACTAGTTTCCTGCACCTCCCCACCCACTCTGCCGCCCATCACTCTGAGCACAGCCTCCCACCCTTCCTCCCTTTCAGGCCGTCAGAAATCCCAACCCACTCTTCCCTTCAGTGGGGCCTTGGGCCCCCACCCACCCATCACGCCCTCTCAGGCAGTACCCCTTGCTGTGACCCCTCTGGAGGCTTACTGGACCCTCCCACAGCCTTACCCCCAATCTTGCTCTTTCCCACCTCCAGTTAGTAAGCCAGCCAGACCATCCCAAGGGTTGAGTCACCATTTGGGTAGAAAATGACAAAACTCATCTCAGGCCAGCTACAGCTGGAATGGGACCGTGTCATCTCACACACCGGGACACGTTCGGGCGCTTCAGCTCCTCGCTCCATGTTCCCTTGGGCAACGCTGGCCCATGGCCTCCACCTCAACACCTGGTGAGGGGCCCAAAGCCCCCCAGGCGACCCCTGCCCTCTAGGATGCCTCATACACGGCCCGGGACTCGGTGTCCCCAGGGTACAAGCCCACTGGCTGGCACTCTTTCTCTCTTTAAACTGTGTGGGCCTCACTCTCCGAGACGGGCTCTGCAGACAGGCTTCCCCCAGTGGGATGGGGACATCACAGTGAGCTCCAGGCTTACATTCCCACACAGTGACATCATCTTCCATACAAATAGAAAGTACCAGGGAGCAACTCTGTTGGTTCTGCTTGGGTCAAACACCAACCGTGGATCAGTGTCTGGACCCAGCCCCCAAGTTCTCCTTGGAAGATTCTATGCCCTGAGCACTCAGCCATGTGTGTGCCTGCCTGCAAGCACATGTACCAGCATCTCTGCAGCTGGGATGATGACCAGCAGCCCTCACTAGGCACACAAGAGGGCCTCAGCAGAGTGGTGTGTGTCCTGGGGTCCAGTGTATGCCCCTGTCTTATGCTCAAAGATCAGGTCTCTGAGAGCAATGAGCAGCTCCAGGCAGCTCAGAATAAGCTCAGAACCTGTGCTCAAAACAAGGGCAGGTCTGGTCCAGGGGTTGCTCTGGCCTGGATTCCACACTGCCTGCTGTCCTCAACTGCACCACTTGGGTGGGGAGCTCACCCCTCCCTCCTGCATCTCAGCCCCTCATATTTGGATCAGGACGAGGCTCCTCCCCATAACCTCCTCCTGGGGCTGCCCTGGGCATGCTCTGAGTTAAACGTCCCTCCCACTCCACCTCACTGGACATGGGCTTGCTCTGGTGGGCCTGGGCATCTCCCTGCCCTTTCACAGTTTCTCATGCTGAGCTCTGGCCCTGGAGGAACCGGCCTTGGCTCACAGCACTTCCTCCCCTCCTGCTCAAGGCCAATGCCACCGGGGGCGGTGGGCATGTGCAGATGGTGCAGAGGGCCATGCAGGACCTGACCTACACTTCCCTGTGCTTCCCTGAGGCCATCAAGGCCAGGGGCATGGACAACACGGAAGACATTCCCTACTACTTCTACCGGGACGACGGGCTCCTGGTGTGGGAGGCCATCAAGACGTGAGCTACAGGGCTGGGGGGTCAGCTCTGGGCAGCGGGAGCTGAGGGCCTGCAGGAGGAGTGGGCGGGGCTCTGACGGTCATGACTGGGGGTGCTGGCCCGCTGACTCAGTGGGCCGGGAGGCTTGGCTCATTTTCAGGGCAGTGATGGGGGAACGGGGCTATGGCAGGTTGGACGGGGTTCGGGGAGAGGGTGACCTGAATCCAGACATCAAGAAGTGACGGGGTCACGGATAGGGCCCAGGGGCCAGTTCTGCAGACCCTGGCTGGTCACCCACTCTTGGCTGGGCCTCTCCCCCTGGGCCAGGTTCACGGCTGAGGTGGTGGACATCTACTATGAGACCGACCAGGTGGTGGAGGAGGACCAGGAGCTACAGGACTTTGTGAAGGATGTTTATATGTATGGCATGCGGGGCAAGAAGGCCTCAGGTGGGGACCGCTCTCCACCCGCGGCCCTCTCTCTCTCCCCGTACCACTGAATTGCTTTAGGTGATGCTGGCTGTTGGCCTCCATCTTCGCACCTGGGGCTGAGCCCACGGCTCCCAGGGGCCCCCTGCCCTTCAGTGTACCCCACCGGGATATCTCAGGGGCTTTCCAAGAGCCAGGGCAGAAGCAACAGGAACACTGGGCCAAGTAGCCGTGTTCTTCCAGTGCATCTTGCTCATGCCCGGGCCCTCCCAACACTGGTGTGTGGGCACCCGGGACCTGTATGCGTGGGAGTGGGTGTCTGCTGGTCGGGTGGCCTTCCCTGGGGTTGGGGCCCCAGCCAGCCCAGGGCTCTCCCTTAGGCTTCCCCAAGTGCATCAAGACCAAGGAGAAGCTGTGTGAGTACCTGACCGTGGTGATCTTCACGGCCTCAGCCCAGCATGCGGCGGTGAACTTCGGCCAGGTGGGCAAGGACAGGGCAAGCCCTCTGGGCGGAAGATGGCCAGGGCCAGCTCGGCTGCCTCTGAGGGCCCTGGGTGGGCCGCCCTACTTCCTCAACAGGAGCGGGGACAGAGGGGTGGAGGGGCCAGGAGTCTGGTGTTCCCGGTGGCCAGTGGAGTTCGGTTTTGTGCTAAGCACTGGATGCCAGTGTGAGGGAGGGGGCTTCCCTAGCCCCGCTGGAGTTGGAGGAAGGGGCTCGGGGAGGTGGCACCGGAGGCAGAGGTGGGTGAGGGCTGCACTGCAGGGGCACCCAGCTGGGTCGGTGGCTGTCCCTCCAGTATGACTGGTGCTCCTGGATCCCCAATGCCCCCCCGACCATGCGAGCCCCGCCTCCGACAGCCAAGGGTGTGGTCACCATCGAGCAGATCGTGGACACGCTGCCTGACCGCGGCCGCTCCTGCTGGCATCTGGGCGCAGTGTGGGCACTGAGCCAGTTTCAGGACAATGAGGTGAGACCAAGTTTAACCCCTTCCTCAGTCCCAGGGTTTTGTGATTCAGGGCTCAGGCTGTACCCCTGCCGGCCAGGAATCCTGACTTGCAAGGCTGGAGGGACCTGTGAGGTCCTCAGGGATGGGGTTCAGAGTGGGATGGGGCAGGAGAGCAGGGGTCACTGCTCCACCGTGATGCTCCCCACAAGGGCACACCCCACCCGTCCCCTCTGTTGGTAAAGCTCTTCCATGTGAATTCCTCCCTGGTACCCCAGACGTGAGAGCTGAGTTTCCTGGGTATCTTTTGAGACATTCCCATACTCATACAACCTGTTGAACCTAATTCCAAAGCCCCAAAGCCGGCTCTCAGACACCACCCCCTGGTGTTACCTCAGTGCTGCTAAGAATGACTGGTCGGTGGAACTGGCCCCAGACCCACTGGCATTTGTTGGCAGTGTGTTGCTTTGGGACCTTTGTCTTGGTCCCTAACATCTTCACATATAGGTCTCAGCACATGTGTTCAACAGAACCAGTACATTCCTTGTAGAGGAATTTCTTGGTCAAAGAATGCTGAGACTGAATGGCCCTCCACAAACTGAATCCAACCTCCCATCAACAGTGCAGAACACTTCTCCCATCCTGCCCAGCCCTGGCTATGAAACTTTCCAATTTTAACATTCTCGGATCTTGTTTCTAAAAGATACACCTAGTTCCAATTTGCAGACATTTGTGAGCATGCAAATGGGCACACCACCCCAGCAGAGCCTGGCTGTGGCTGACCTGGGCTGGAGAGAAGGCCAGACTGGCCCTGTGCCCCTGTGGCCCCGACACCAGGCGGGAGTGCACCTGGGGACTGGGCCACATGCCCACCACAGCCAGGACCACGCCAGCCTCCATCCACATCTGCCTGAGCCATTACCGGTCCTTATAGCCTCCCTGCAGCAGGGCATTGATCTGTGAGGCCCCAGTCCAAGAGCATACTCGGGTGCTCTCAGCAGGTGGCAGGGGGCGGAGATGCGGGGAGCGGTGATGAGCACAGGAATTGACTCCCAGAGGCTGAGCTCTGGGGACAGGACGAGTCCTGTCGGTTTACATCGCCTCATCACAGGTTAACCTGTCTCTGTCTGTCTGGGTCTCAGCTGTTCCTGGGCATGTACCCAGAGGAGCATTTCATCGAGAAGCCGGTAAAGGAGGCCATGTCCCGGTTCCGTAAGAACCTCGACTCCATCGTCAGCGTGATCGCCGAGCGCAACAAGAATAAGAAGCTGCCTTATTACTACTTGTCCCCAGACCGGATTCCCAATAGCGTGGCCATCTGAGTAGCCGCCTGAGCCCGTCTCATTGCAGGACGCCCAGCTGCTCGAGGCTGGGCTCGGCTCCCAGACTGCAGCCTGCCGGGTTGGGCGGGCTCCTGGGGCCGCCAAGGGGTGGGCCTTCGGATTCCTGGGAAGTGGCCTGTGGGACCCAGGCTCCTGGCTTCAAACCAAACACTCCCCAGATTGGTCCACAAAGTAGCTCAGCTTTGGAGCATTTTCCTGTTTGTTCCTCAGTCTTTAGCAAGTGCCATACTTTGATCAGAGTATGTTAAGACTGCAGGGACCTTTCCTACACAGAACAGGACTGTGCCCCTTCCAGCCCTTTCACCCAGCTCAGCGCTTCATGGTAGGCAGCCCAGAAGAGCAACACAAATGATGGATGTTCTTGCTGAGAAATGGGAAGATGATTTTCTGTTCTATTTATGCTTAGTCCCATCTCTTGCATACAGTAGGTACCCAGATAAATTCTTGTTGAATGAATTAAGAACTGGTTGTTATAAAAATAAAGGAGTTTGCTTAAAACAATTCTCAAACATGCTATGTTCCAATCACCCCAAACAGCTCATATCCTCTCCCAAACCCCTCCCAAACAGCTCACAGCCCAAACCCCTCCCCACACAAAAAAAGCCATAATCTTTGTGATCCCATCTAGGCAAAAGCTGCCCCCGTTCCGTTTGGAGAAAAGGTACTTTTCTCTCTTCTTTGCCCAGAAAGTTCCTACGCTTCCTTCAGAACACATTTCCTTCAGGACACCTCCTATGTCTGTGAAGGAGCCCCAGGACCAGGGCTCTCAGGTGACTAGATTTTATGGACCAAAAAAGTTTTGCAGGAAAAATCAGGAGGGACATTGTTACCAAGTTTTTGTTGCTATGAACCACCCAATCCACAAAATCACCCCCACCAGAGGGAGGTTCAAGAGGGAAGGGACAAACTATACCAATGGCTGATTCATGTTGATGTTTGGCAGAAACCAACACAATTCTGTAAAGCAATTATCCTTCAATTAAAAAATAAATTTAAAAAAATCACCCCCACCAAGAGCTACCATCTGCTCTCGTCACTGTTCTGTAACAGGGCATTTAACAACAGAAAAGTGGGAGAATGAGGATAACAGACTACTCTTTCTCGCAACAACCTATGTTGTCTTTTTTCCCATCTAACCCCTGGTCCCCCCACAGTGGTGCCAGGCAACACAGTGAGGCCAGCTCCCCTCTGCCAAGACCCTGGCTCTGTGTGTCTTGAATGAAAGGGTGGAAGCTGGACGAAGGGACCAAAGCGGAGCCCAGTTCGGCTCCCTGAACCACTGGACCTCCAGACACCTACTTCATGCAGAGGGGACCCTGCGATGCCCCCACAGAGCCTGGACTCTGCTTCTCTCATTTCAGCTCCCAGAAGCAGCTTGGCGAGGCAGGCCAGACGAGGCTTCTCTGACAGCTGAAGGGCCGAGGGAAGCTCTCAGCTCAGGACAGCAGTTTCATCCCTTCTTCCTTTTACTCCTGAACTAACCTCAGCTCTATCCAGAACCAGCAACAGAGATGCATAGCAGGAAAACTGGTCACTGGGGCACCTCTGAGGCTGGGAGAAAGGACAGGCCCTAGAAGAGGGCCGTCTACACCTCTGTCACCACGTGGGCTGTGCACCAACAACACCAGGGGCACCGATCACACAGACCAAGGGTTGGCAAACTTTTTCTATAAAGGGGCGTGTAAATATTGTAGGCTTTCCAGGACACAGGATCTGCCAGTGTAACAGGAAATAAGCTGAACACAGCACATCCACGAAGGGACATGGCTGTGTGTCTGTAAGTGTACTTACCAAACAGGAGGCTGGTCTGCGAGCACCAGTGGCCACCCCCTGACCTAGAGGACTGGAAGTTCCCCTAGCAGTGTGCCTTAACCCATCATTCTGTGGCTCACTTCGAAGGGCGAAGAGGCTTGGGGGTGGCGTTGTTTCAAAGCCTCGCTGCAACAAGACCTTATCTGGTGTCTCTTCAGCCAAACTCACTAAAATTCATCGGGTCCCCAAAAATCGAAGCCCCTCACGGGAAGCCCCCTCCTCACATTCTTAGGGAAGATTTCTCTTCCAGCTCCAGGCTCCCAACATTCCCTCCAACCAACAGTTGAGTGCAAGTGAGCCCAGGGGGCACTAGTCTCTGTCCCTCCTGCAAGCACACTCCTGAGCAGGTTCAGCTGTTCTGCGGCCATCCCCTCCTCTAGCAGCTTCCACAGCTGCGCTCAGTTCCCAGGACCTGTTCTCCCAAGTCAGGCAAGAAGGACGCTAGCAAAGCAACCCCCTGAGTAGCTCCCCAGTCTCCTGGCTGCCCTCTGTGGTGCCCTGAACTTGGGGGCCAATTCTCCTGGCTCACCCACACAGTATGTTGGGGCAACCTTGGCCTCCCTCATCTCCTGAGCACAGGTGAAACCAGGCACCCACCCTCAGCACTCCCAGCCCCAGGAGTGGTTTGCAGTCCCAAGACTGGAGGATCAACCACATGGGCATTATTCAGGGAAGCCCTGGCAGTGAGAGGGTACAGGCAGGAAGGCCAGGGGTCTCCAAATGGAGGAAATAGGCTGCAAGTGTCAGACACTTTTTCTCTCTTAAGGCAGGAGGAAACAAATTAGTGTCGCACTTTTCCCCTTCTCTATACAAATTTAAAAAGCGGTTTCTCTTAAAACTCTGTGTTACCATAACGACACCTGGTTCCACCCTAACTTAACTTTGCTCAAACTTTGAGCTAACCAATGCATTTTTATGGAAATGTTTGTTTTAAGCTATGTTCATGTACTATGCATTTACCCCCAACTCTGTCTTCAAGTCCGTTCCGCCTAAAGGCTCAGAACTAATTTGACAAACCAGTAGGTTATACTCACACAGTGTTCTCCTAATCTATGTTAATGAAACTATTTGTTTGGTAATCTGCCTTTCTTCCAGATTCAAGTCAATCATTCCATGGCCCTGGATGACTCACCTGGTGCCATTCTCTGAGTTTTGAGACATTTCCTTTCTTTAATTGGCAGACTGCTAGTACCTGTGTAACATCCAGCTAAAGACTAGCAGGGGGGTATTCTTTCTGCCCCCTTCTGATGTCTATGTCAGAAGCTTTCTCTATCTCTTATACTTTAATAAAACTTTACTACACAAAATCTGAGCGATCAAGCCTCGTCTCTGGCCCCGGATTGAATTCTTCTCCTCCAGAGGCCAAGAATCCCAGTGTCTTTTGTGCTTCAGCAACAACCTTTCACCAGGAGCCAGGAAGTATAGCTATCGCCGGCAATCCTGCCAGCTATCGCCGGCAATCCTGCCAGCCCTGCCGCACTTCCTCACTCTGCTGGACGGTATCAGTCAATGATTTAACAGGAATGAGGCCAGTTAAGCCATGGACCGCTCCAGTGGTCATGGTGCCATACACACCCTGAACTCGAGTCTGGCTTTCCTCAGCGCAGTGAGTCCAAGTAGGGTCCAGATATTTGGAACAAGCACACTTGTGAGAATGACTTCAGCTTTCACTCCCATGCTCACCCACTCTCCAGAACCCACTCTTCCCCACTGACCGCCAGCATCTGGGGGATCCAGCCTCCCTTACAGGGACAGACCAAAGCTGCATGATTTTCTCTGATACAGAAGCCAGAGGAAAGGGGATCAGACCACTGGAGGGGCTGCCAATATTCCCAGCTTCCTGGCAGGAAAAC
The DNA here is from genome assembly GCF_910594005.1 of Cervus elaphus. Taxonomy (NCBI): domain Eukaryota; kingdom Metazoa; phylum Chordata; class Mammalia; order Artiodactyla; family Cervidae; genus Cervus; species Cervus elaphus. The sequence goes on along the minus strand of NC_057829.1, from coordinate 43,793,629 downwards.
ACTTGCATGGCAAAGCTCCTTTTTAAAGAAATGCTTTATTGCTGCAATTAGACACTCCGTGTATAGTACAAACACCCCCCACCCATACAGAGAATTATTCAAGCAGTAATACTGAGAAACAGTGAACATACACAAAATGATACAAAACTAGACATTTAGATAACTAGAAAGTTTCTAAGTTGAGAAAAACTTCAAGTGTGAAGTGCCTGTTAGAAACTACCACACACATGCCAGTGTAAATTTGGTCTTTATTAACAATCAACATCCTATAAACACTGTCTCTAAATAGGTGATGAGTTGCACAATTTCATTACTGTCAAAACAAAGACAAATGCTTTTGTTTCCCTATATTTCAGTCTTTCCTTGGGCTAGAGATAGAAGCTGCAAACTTCAAATCAGATCCAAGAGGGAAAGTATCTTAAAAGTGGTTTGTGTCAGGCCAAATCCACACCATCGTGGATCTTCATCCTGTGTGCCCTATCCTCCTCTGGCTCCAGGGCCGACCACCAGTCAGGGGGGCAGCTCTACACGAGGCTTTCGGACCCCCCCCCCCAACTGCCCGGGGCCTGTCTGTCTGTCTGTCTGTAGCCAGGTTAGGGGACACCTGCAGGATTTGAAACTGGACCCGTAAGGTTGAAAAGAGTGGACCGAAGCAAAAAAAAAAAAAAAGCAAGAGACAGTACAGGTCTGGAGGATGAAGAGATCTTTTATAATTTTCAGTAAAATTTTAAACTCAGGCACAAAAGTGCTTCAGTGGAACTACAGTTTGAGGGGAAGCAGAGGCCGAGTCAGAGATGGTTGGCTGGCGACACCCCAGGCTGCTTCCCTCTCCCCTTCGCCTGGCCTTCAGATTACCAGCCCTCCAGGCCCTGAGACCTGCAAGCTCACCCCACGTTTCTGTAATTTGTTCAGTCAGGTGCAAAACGATGAGGAAATGGGGAATGATTAACTCTTCCAGGAACCTAGAGGGCAAGCCGACAGACTAAAGGAACGCCTGGCAGATCCACAGCCCCCACTCGGCAGCAGCACAGCGCCACTTCACCAGGGCCTCGCACGTCACTCAGTCCCTGCGGCTGGGGGGCGGGGGGTTAGTGCTGGGACTAAGTTGGGGGTCAGAGGTGGTCAGCAGAACCGGCGAAGACAGAAGAAGGCAATGGGGTAGCTGTGTGTGTGCCATCCCAGGAAAGAAGAGGAGGACACGGGGCGGACCACCCACAGGCAGAGGCTTTTAGGAGCTTGGCTGAAGGTGACGAGACGGTGTGAGAGAGCTTCCCGTGAGAGCCTGGGTGGGCCATGGGAGCAACACAACAGGGCTGGTTATGAAGTCACCTCTGCCACAGGTGGGGCGCCAGCCACACTGGCTGGGCTGTCCCGGGGCCATCCCCACCTGAGCACACTCTCCTCTCTATCAGAAGTCTCAGTGCTTTTCAGGGACAGCACAAGGAGCGCCACTGGGGAGAAGGGGAATGGTGCCCACTTAGAAATCTCTCTCAGTATCCCCTGACGACTCACCTGCCGTCAAGAGGGACAAGGGGCCTTGCCCGGGCAGTTCCTAAAGGGCACTGGCAAGACAGACCTGGGATGTGGCTCTCCTGAGCGGACTGTCTGTAGCTGTTTGGTGTCCCCAGGCTGGGAAGGGGCATAGGTAATTGCACTTTGGGGCACAGTGAGCTCAGGCACGCGCTGGATGTGGCCTTGGAGATGGAGAGGACGAGCTGACCTATTTCCAGGGGTGGGCTATGGCTGGATAGCACCTGCCAGGCCAGAGAAGCCATGGCAGGGCAAAGCCCTCCCCCAAGGGCTTAAGAACCTCCTGGCTTTCAAAGCAAACCATAGGGCTTCCACACTGAAATGCAAAGGAATCATCTTCTGTTTGCTTCCTACTCTAACAGGTTGGATGAAACACCTGAGGCTCAGAGGATGGAGGGCAGGACCCCAGGGCCTCCCACCCAAGACATCCAGAGAGCTGCCTGGAGAGTAAGTGCCTGGGCACACTCATCTCACACTGCAGAACTCCCTGGGCTATTTTTCTGGAGTTGACTCTCTTTTGCCTGGTATGATAAAACTGGTCTTTAAATATAGAATTTTAAGCAGACCTTTTTAAAGGTACAAAGGCCATTTGATGGTAGTGATTTTGGTTTTATGAAAAAATGGTACAGGAGATAATCCCTGATGACAGAATGGACTGAAAGCAGGGCCAGGGGTTCAGTCCAGTTAAGGCGACAAATGGGCAGGGGTGTGGCTGGGAGCAGGGACACGGTGGACCGTGGCAGTCTGCTGCTCACTCCTGGCCCTCAGCCCAGAGACAGCCCATCTGCCTCTCTGCTCTGGGCAGCGACCCACAGAAGGTGCCAGGAGCAGGGGCCCCTGAGAGTACCTTCAGCGTGTGCCCCAGCTGGGCGATACACGCCTACTCCTTCAGTGTGAAGTCAGCACAAACTGGAGAGGTCTGTCTGTAAAGGAATAGTTTTTAAATATTCCATTTTGTTCTGATGCCTCACTTCCTTTCATTTAGATCTCATGAACCCTTCTTCTTTAGGACTAACAAAAAGAGAAACGTTTAGGGCAGCCCGATGACATGAAGACTTGTCATAAAACAGCCTCAAAACCACAGGAATTACGCTCCAACTGCCATTTACCATCCAGTCATCCCCACAAAATGTTATGAAAAATGCCTCCGACCTGCTTGTTCTGCTTTACAAGTCCCTTTTATGGACACAGAGTGGAAGTCACATTTCTTAGCATATATAAGGCAAAAAGGGTTTTAGATCTATTATAACGTGAAGGAGATAATCAGGGTCATGAAAGGAAGGTTTCTAAATGAGACATTCTTTCAAATGTCAACCCCACGTGACACACGTATTACAAAATAAAGATTCTCTTTTTGTAAAGTGCTTTGCTTTGCTTAGTGAATCACTCACCACCACGCACAGAGCACCACGGCCCGTCTGCTCGGGAACTGTCAGTGGCAGCCTCCCCGGACCCTGACTAGTGGTGGAGAAGCCTCTCCCCAAGGCCGGTCCTTCCCAACAGTTCACCGAGCGGGCAGGAGGCGGGGACCTGCCCACCTGAAGAGGCGCGGCAGGGCCCAGGCACCTCCTGCTCCTCTTCTTCCCTCAGGTTTGGCATCTTGTTCTCTCATTCTGCGCAAGACTATGAGCCAGAACCCAGCCAGCACCCCATCGTGGTGTCACAGGCTCGTCCACCCTCCCTTCCTGTAGACTCGCTGGCAGAAGCAGAACCCAGCCGGGCACAGCTGACGTGAGGGTTTTCCAGGAGAGTCACTAAGGAGGGTTTAGAAAAAAGAGAAGCCATTAAAAATAGTCACCTGCCCAGTCTATGCTATTCAAGGACATAAGAAAATGTATACAATTGGCAGTAAACAATTTCCTTCGGCTGTTCTCAGCGGTCCAAGAGAACACAACCTCCGCGCCATCAGACATGAATGATCTCCGCTCCAGTGTCTTCAGGTTCTGTGCAACAAGAAGAGTTTGTATCGGAATGACAGACTCCACGTCCATCTTTATTTTCAAAGCTGGGCTCTGTTAGTGCAGATTTTTCAAAAATATTCCTTTTGCTTGTTTCTGGACAGTTTTGGACATAGATTACTCTGTTATAAGCCTTGAGTCTCCTCCATAACTGTACGTACACTTTGCACTGAACGTACATGAAAAGAAGTCCACCAGTAAAGCCAATGGCCACAACCACCAACTTAGTCCAAAAGGGCCACTCTAGGATTCCTGGAAGGGAAAAAACCCAGTTAGCCTATCAGCAGACCTTATTCAAGACATGAAATAAATAAAACACAGTTTCTGAATCTGTCACAGCTGCAGATTCTTAACTCATCAAATCCAGTTTTGTTGGAGGAGGCATGGAAGAGCTCATCCATGCCCTTGCATCCTGTGCTTCCAAGGGGCATTCATGGAAATTCTCTCTCTCCATGATTTGATCTCTCCTGACTGGGTTTTTTTTCTTTTTTTAAAGTTTTTTGGTTTGTTTTTTTTTTTTTTAATATGAACCATTTTTAAAGTCTTTTAATTCAATTTGTTACAATACTGTTTCTACTTTGTATTTTGCTTCCTGGCTGCAAGGCATGTGGGATCGATCTTAGCTCCCTGACCAGGGATCGAACCTGTGCCCCCTGCATTGGAAGGCAAAGTCTTAACCACTGGATTGCCAGGGAAATCCCCTGACTGGGTTATACAAACTACCACCACAGCACAAGAAACATCCAAAAAGGATGTATGGTGCATCATAACTGATATCTCCCTCCAGAAGCCCAGACACTGGAGGTTGGACTTGGAAATCAACATGGAGTAACACCCCAATCCTAAGACCCACTGTGCCATTCAGGACACCCTGGCTGGGCACACCTTTCGTTCTGACCACGTACCTGTTGCCTGACCCTGCCTGATCTCCTCGGCGGTGCGGTCGATGAGCACATACAAGGACCAGACCACACAGGTGATGGCGATGACGTGGAAGGTCACGGAGCACATGATCTTCCTGCGCTCGCTGGACGTCATCTGCAGCTTCTCCCACTGGAAAGACAGCACACAGATGTGAGGCTCAGGCTCCCGGGCCTCAGGGGCTACGACGGGGTGAGAGCTTTGCTGATGGCAAGACCGGCTTCCCTCCCCGCTACCCCTCGCCCAAGCTAGATGAATTTCCCCAGACACTGAGTCGTTCCCTTTAAACCATGTGGCTTCAACCAGGTACCAGGCTCTGGTATTCTGTCGACAGCCAACTTTCTATGCAATGAAGAGAAGCCGGGGTCGAGATGAGCTATGAATCACCACCAGCAATCCAATCCCCCTGGCTGCTTATTCCTGCAAGCAGGCATTCACTGGCTTGATAAAAAGATTTTATGGTTTTGGTCCAGATGAAAACAGCATGTTGGGCCAAGACCCAGGTGGCACATTTTTGTTTCCCTGACTTGCTGACTGGCGTGAGTGAGGGGAAGAAGGGGGGCGGATGACACCACAACACACTAGCAGATGGGTGGCCCTATGGCGTGAAGGTGATGGTGGGAGACGCTCACTCTTTGGTCCTCTGCTACTTTGGCAGCAACACCGTGAAATCGATGCTAAGAGTTCCTGGTACAAGCAGTCTGTCCCAGTCCCATCTCCTCTAGGAGCTCATTAATTTACTCCAAATAGCCAGATTTTCTTTTTCATTTACCGGTTTCCGAATCAGAAGAAAACACATAAAGGTAGAGAGAAAGAACAAGTGTGAACACTGCATATCCTCTGCCAGCCCTAGCTAGTCACAGCCTTTCCAGATGGTTCTATGTAGGATAAGCTGAAAGTAGAGCCTCGTGGACTACCTATATTGGTCACAGAGCCATAAGCCTTACTTGAGGGATCAGTATAGAGTAAGGTACCTGATAAATGATAAGGCTTTTATGGGGAAAAGCATTTTTTTTAAAGTAGCTTGGGCCTGCCTTCTCTAACATCTAGACTGCTTTCTGCTGTGGTGTGATACTGTATCTTCACCTGGTTTCCCTCCTAAAACACTCCCCTGAGTTTCTAAGATACATTCAGTTTCAGCCTTTCATCCTCCTCTGAAATGCTCACCTACCTTTAGGTTGGATGCTTTCCTCTGGAGACAATGCAACCTTTCTAGACTCCTTTCACTTTCTCTCTATATCCTAGTGATCTTTCAAGAACTGCTTCAACACCAAACATTCTATGATGCCACCCCACTCTGCTTCCCCAGCACTTCAATCCACAATGAACACTTCCTTCTCTGAATATCTGATATGCGCTGTCCCCATGGAAGTTAGCGTTTTATTGGCACATCAAGTGCTATTACTTGATTATGTGATTCTCCCTGCAATTTACGTACTAAAGTTCTGAGATAAGAACAAGTCTTTTATTCTTCCAAACAAAACCTCTCCATATGCTAGGTACAAAGACACATAAAACAGCCAGTGTTTACACAGGAGGGGAGTGCCGGATGAGGCTCCTCTCAGAAAAAGTAAGGATATAAGACCTGACGAGAGTTGTGTTTCATGTAATGCCTGTGGTTCCTTTCTTTTCCCATTTGCCCCCACCTCCTATCTAGCAAATATTCGTCACAAGTTTATAAAAATAAATTTACTACATTAGGCTGTGTTTCGTGCAGGGGAGGCACTAATCTCCACAATGTGGTCCTAATTAGAGGCAAGGCCTGAATAGTTAATACATATAAAGTCTAATGCAGACCAAGACATCACAAAGCGGTGTGTGGTCAAGGGCCAAATGACTGATACAGACAAGCAAGCAGTCTTAGTTTCAAGGAAAATGAAAACATGATCACTGAACGGTCAGAAAGAGCTTGTTCTTGAGAGAGGGGACTTGGAAATCGGTACCAGTAACATGAATGTACACACTGGCCTCCACTTCCGAAAGAAGTGAACACAGGTCGACTGTGGCCCACCCAACCCCAAGCGCTGACTCTTCAGGAGCTCGTCTCTGCGAGACGGAACCGCCGCCAAGGGCGGCCCCGCACGTACTTTCCTCAGCGGCTTCAGCTTGGTCTCCATGATGAACTCGTACTTGCAAAGCTCACAGCAGCGCGTGTCAGAGCTCTTGATCCACTGCTGCAGGCAGGTCTGGTGCACGAAGTGGAGGCTCCCTGTGCAGTGGCAGGGCGTGATCAGAGGGCTCTCGTCATCCCCTTCACAGTGACAGATCCTGCAGCGGAAGGAAAGTCGGTCCTTAGAAGGAGGGCCACACGACAGGGAAGACGACGCTTCAGTGGAAGGTCAGTCCGCCCAAGGAAAATGTTCAGAAACAAACATCACGAAATGACTATAAGCACAAAAACATACAAACACAAAAGAAAACAGCTACTACAAACTAAAACTTTCTGGCTTACCGCACCAACACGGAAAGTCTGGATGGCATTTGGCATCAGAGAGGAAAAAATGATATAAGAAATGACAAAGCAGTCATTTTGGGTAAGACTTTAGAACTTCACTAAAAGGTGATTTTAAGGCAACGTGGAAGCATCTTCCAGAACTTATGACGTTAAAATAATCAGAGGTAAAATTCCTGTGTAAAACAAAACCAGCACTCTACCTTTCAAAAATACCAGGAACTTGGAAGGATGATGAACATTGCTTGTTAGCTATAATCACTGACTTCACCTTCACACACCACACTACATATTCCCGTCCTCTATCAGCAAGTAAACAGAGAAACCACAGAGCTTCTCCTGGACCTGAAAAACCATTATAAGATACTGCCATTTCATTTCTTTTTCAGGACCACTCAGCAATGAGTGAGAAATTTAAATCATTATTTCTAAGGGTGCATGCAACAGGATGTAGGCACTAACCTCAAGAAACTTAACAGATTTTTGAGAAACAGAAGGGCCTTTTCCAGAAGCTGGAGAGCAGGTAGGGATACCTGGCCTAAAAGGAGCTGGGCTCTGGCCCAGGCCAGGCTCTCAGCTGTTTGTGTCTATGAGGGGGGCATCTGATCCAGCTGTTGAAAGAAATAATAGCTGATCCTGAGGAGGGGACGCTGTGGAAAGGTGAGAATGGGGAAGAAGGCTAAGTGTGGTGACAAAAGGAAATTCTGAAAGCTTCTGGAGGCCTGACAAGGATGCTACACCCGGGAAGATAAAGTTGGGAAGTGGGTGAGGATCTGGGCAGAGGTGGCTGCATCCAAGTTAAAGAGAAGGAAGAAAGCAGCTGCTGGAGAACAGCCTTTCCCCCACACACGGAGCTGCAGGTGGAGCAGGGGGTCAAAACGAGGCCTGGAGGGGAAGCCAACGCTTAACATCTAGACCATCAGGCTAGAAGACTGGAGGTACTATTCCTTCTTCCAATTTCTTTATGCAAAGGCTACTTATTTTTGGTTGAGAAGAGTCAGCTTGGCCTTTAATATGTGTAGCTTCTTCATCTTTTACCATCTATGAGACTATCTTGGGGACCCATGTCATAGAAATTGGATTTTCAAATGATATCAATAATCTATCCTTCTGGAGAAAAACTATTCATCTGTAATTGTGTACAACTGCCTATACATTCTCCGGAAACTTCACATATTAAAGCAAGATGAGGCCGTGGAGCTACAGGGAGCAGAGGTGGCCAGGATGGTGGTTCTCGGCAAACCAACCTGCAGGCATCCCCTGATGTGGACACAGGAGAGATGCGGGGGCCCTTTTCAGAGGTGGGGGAAGGACAATCCAGGTCACTGTCCTTCTCCACGGAGCAGAGGGGCGCCCGCAGCACCCTACTCTTCAGTTTTGCAGATGTGCTGTCCTCAAAGACGTCGTCATCCCCCATCTCATCGGAGTAGAAGCCGGCACTCCCGGCCAGCCTGCTGGAGGACTTGGCGGGCTGTGGGCTGGTGGCACGGCTCTCCAGCTCGTGGAAACGGTGCAGGCTGCTGGTGCTCGAGCCGTGTGACAGTGACAGCAGGTACCGCAGCAGCCTCCGGCTTCGGGACAGGGCCTCGCCATCCGCCTTCTCATCCAGAAGCAGGACATGCATGCCCCCCTTGCTGGCTCCTGCTTCTGAGGCTGCTGAACGATTGGCAGAAAGGGATGAGACATAAGAATGCTTGGAACTGCCCAGGGCTTTGCGATTCAGTATTCTTCTTTCTCTCTGGTGGAACCTGTTGGTTCTGAGACATGGGTCCTGAGGGAGTACCAGTTTCCCTTCAGAGCAGGTTCTCTCCACGTAGTCAAAACTTTCCAAGGCATCCCGGGCGTTCTCACCCACATCGTTTAGGGATTTTGAGAACTTTAGTGTTCTTCTGGCTTTGGTATTCTTAGTAGGCTTCAAGGCCTGGACCCACTCTGAACCACAGGAATTTCTCTTTGACGCCTGCGCTGTATCTTGACAGACAACTGTCACAGTAAGCCCTTGGGTCAGAGAACTCTGGCAGGGAGGAGCTTTCAAGACAACAGCAGATGGCACGGGACTGTGGTGACAACACTCAGAAAACACTGCACTGGAACTGCATGCAGAGAACAGTGGAATAAAAGCACAGAAAGTAAAAACAATATTAAAAGAGAATAGACATCAAAGTGAAGAAATGAGACTCGCATGATAACCTGGTGAGCACACAGCACATAAAACCAGGCTGACTGTTCAGAGCAGAGGCATACGGAGAATCAAGAATCTGCAGACATTAACGCGTATTCCCAGGACGCACACGAGCCACGGCAGCGTGCAGAGTGTTACCTGCAGATGTCCTGATTGGAGGGCGTGACGGAAGTGCGAGCGAAGGAGGACACTGGAGCCGACGCCACCGAGGAGCACCCAGCCTGCAACACATACCTCTGGTCAGTTTTTAGGGAGAGCCAGGCGACCACGAACACCTTCTCCTGAATGGCACTGGGTCTGCTGCTGCCCACTGCTCAGTGAGCAGTACTCATGTTAGGTCCCTACGAGCCAAGCCAAGAACAGAACAAGCATTCTTCTCTTCTCAGATGAAGGTAAAACTGTAGTCAAGAATATTTGAGACCGTGGAGCAGCAGCATCCACCTTGTATGGATTCAATGGTCATTCATCTTCTAAGCATCTAAACTTAAATTAGTTCATACATAAGCCAAGAAACCAAGCACCACAGGTGCATGCAAATACAAAAGGAACGTGAGGTGCCTTCCCTGCCAGCCTTACTTCCCCCCGGCCAGCACTCTCTAACCCTGTATCTGGGGTCATCCTTGTGGAGGTTGGCAGGACACAAGAGCTCCTCCGCCCTCACCACTTGGCAGTGGGTCCACGAACTCCCAAGCCCCTGCCAGCACTCCTTACACAGAGGGGAGACTCCCTGAACATGCCAAACTTAGAGAAAAGATCTGAGAGGGTGAGGAAATACCATGGTGGAAAGAGAAGCAGAGGAGAGAAATAGGAACAGGGAGTACAGCTGAGTTGAGGTTGTACAACTACTGTTTAGGGTGTCCCCCAACCTCCACTCCAGCCTCTGCAGGGTACTTGCGAGGCCTCATCAAGACTGACTCCTGAGCTTCCTTGGCCCTCATAGCAGCAAGTGTGTTCTTCCCTCCTTAGGACAGTTGTTCTGAGGGAGCATCTGCTCTGTGCAACCTCAGGGGCCACATGGAAATAGTACTGAGTCTGTTATCAAGGGCAAGCCAGCATCTCCTCCCCACCCTCCCCAGGCCCACTCAAAAGGCCCTCAGCCCTGTCCCTTGATTCGGGAAAGCCCCACTCTGGCCACCATCCTCCAGCTGAGGCCAAGCCTCCACTCTTGCGAAGTGTCACCCCCGGGGCATACTCTCATCCTGGCACTGCAGCTAAGGAACCCCTGACTTGCATCACCAACTCCCCTGTTAGCATGTGCATCAGCCTGGACAGAACCAGAGAGAACCGGCACTCTGCCTGAGGTTCATTGGACAGTGACTCCTGCTCCTCAACACGGAGCTGAAACATCATCGTAGACCCAAGTCAACCTAATGAAACTTGATCCATGAAGTTATACGTTATCATGGCACGTGTATATGCTAAAATTATGTAGTATTACTCAACAAGCACATCTTCAGAGTCACCAAAGAATCCACATTTATTTTCTAAAAGCATTTTTGGTCAAAGTTCTTAAGAATCTAAAGTTTATTTGGAGCCAGAAAAATGACATTCCCCCAAATAATCTTGCACTACTTGGTTACGATTCTTTCTAAAACAAAAGCGGGGGGTCCTCAACACTTTGCTACCACATTCCCATTGCATGAGCTACCCACTCCCCACAACCCTTTCTCCTGCACCCTCCTCCCAGACAGCTGTCATGGGCCCCTCTATTCTCCCGAAATGGGAACAGGGAGCCTTTACTGTTATATCGCAGGAGGCGGGCTAAGGAGAGCCACACTAATGTCCCTAGCTCCTACTATCGGCCTGGTCTCTGATATTCAGTCCCAACCCTACTCTGAGATGGACAGCCTCCTTGAACTTCTCACTGCCTTCTTTAACCTGTGAGGGTGACCAGTTTTGTTCAGTATCTGTAGGCAGGGCCAAAGGCCAGTCATGGTGTAGAGAAGGAGCCTCCCCAAGCAGACCTGGGAGGAAGGGAGGACAGGAAAGTAGGTGCGCATCCCTGTGCCTTCAGCTCTCATTCCTCGAGGCTGCTGGGTCAAGCTGAGTCACTCGGATTGAGGCAGAGAAGGAAGTGCCCTCCCCACGTGAGGAATGGCCAAGTGCATGCTCATCCAGACACAAGGCAACATCCTGTCATCTCCTTCCCTGTTACATTCTGAGGACAGGAGCCTCATGAAACACACATACTGTCTATATTCTGAAAAGAAGGCAAACCCTGTGAAAGGGGAGTCGGGTCTCATCTGCGGAATGAGATGCTCCCAGGGTCAGTGTCCTTGAGAGGAGGCAGGAGTCAGATGGGAAGCTGAAATCAAGACAAAATGTTCTCTTACTCCTGTTCTGAACCTCAAGTAATTCACATGAAAAAGGGACATCCAGGGTAACAATTCACATTATCCAAGGCCCTGAAGGGGGCAAGGCTTAGCAGCAGGAGGGAAGAGCCTCAGAGCGGAACAAAAACCTGCACTGAGGCGGCAGCCAGACTAGCCACACACTTGACATCGGTCATCCTCTCCCTGGGAGTCTCCTGTCTCAGGTGCGCCACGGGGACTCCCACACAGTCGTGTCTGCGCTTGCAGTGGCCCCGAGACCTGGCTCTGCTTGTTCAGTAAACAGGAATAGCTCCAACCGCCTCCATCTGTGCTCCTACCCTCACTCCATCCTCTCCGATCCCACAAAGGACATCACGAAACATTCTCAGCAGGTAACACCCAAGCCTCAACAAGCCTCCCAATAGCAGAGGTAAACTCTCCCTTCTTATTAGATCAGGAGGTTATGGGAAAACTGCTGCTTTACATACATACAAACCAACACATGCCTTACCCTTCTCAAAAGCAAGAAAATGAGCAAGACTCACGGGGCCATCACAGCCCCTGGAGAGGTTCCTTCCATCATCAGCTAGAGAAGAGTACGTGATGAAGGTCAGGACCAGTCCTCGTGCAGAATGATCCCCAAGCACAGCGACAGCATCTTTCAAGAGCTCAACTTGTTGCTGGTATCAGGCTGAGTAAAATCTATCAATCTACCCACAAGGACTTAATGGCGACAATGAAATGAGGAAGACAGCTTCAAACACAGTTCCAGGGTCTAACCAGAGGAGTCTAGGTAAGTCAAGAGGCTGCAGTCCCCTCTCAGACGCTCAGCCAATAGCTCCCTAGCTCCTCTGGACAGCAACAGCGAGTGGGGTGATGTGTGGGAGGTTGTGGGGCAGTGCTGGCTTAAGGGAGAAGGAGACTCTGTGCCCACACAACACGGGGGAACATACTTTCCCCTCCTCGAGGGAGGATCAGGCCACACAAGACTCTGCAGTTACTGACAAAAGGTGTGAATGTTCATGATGAGACAATTCAAATGTGTTGAGAAAACTGAAGCCCTCTGTTCCTCAAGTTCTTTGTTGGTTCTCAAACAAGAGACATTCCAGTCATGAAAAAGAATGTAAAGCAATCTCACTGCAAAAAAATTTTCATAAAAGTCCCCCTTTTTTTTAAGATGTTGTAATCAATTATGCCCAAATAAACCTCTGGATTCTGTCTAGGCCTAAATCCCAGTTGCTCTTATTTCTTAGGAATGACAAGCTTGTTTTGCTGTCCTCAAGTCACTTAATGGTGGCTTTTCTATCAATGCACTGTTCTAAATGATTTTATCAAGGCTGCCAAACACTTACAGCAAACAGAAAACTTATCACATATCCCTGGTAGAAGTTGGCATGCCCCCCCACCTCTGTTTCCCTTTAAGAGAACAAACGACCACTGGCAGGCCTGTCATAACAGACTCAACACGTAGTGTTCTCAGTCCCTGGAAGGAACTTAGCAATTTGACGCTAGAGAGGACTTCCTACCTGCGGGACACCAGCTGTACCTCCCCTCACCCTAACCTTCCCCACCTGCTTTTTGCTTCACTTCCTTCCCTTGCTCCTTTTACTACATTACATCCCAACCTCCCTCTCGGCCACTTCCTCCTCCTTCTCTATTGCAAAACTCCACTGGGCCCTTTTTCATTTACCAGCAAAGCTATTTTTAATACATTTTGTGCTCTACTAAAAGTGAATCTGTCCATCTGATTTTCATCAACAGGTGTAGGACCACAGGAAATGGTCTGGTTGGGCCTGCTTTTTAAGCCAGGAGGAACTTGAGAAAGGACTAGAGAAGGAGGGCAAGATACAGAGGGCTTGTGTTTACAACGGATCTCAAATTGTAACATATCAAGCAATGACTTGATCAAAAAATGGGAAAGGAAATACAGACGGCTCTTACAACATAAGAAGATGCTTAGCCTTTCTCACAATGAGAAATACAAATTAAAGCTCAAATGAGAAATGCCTTCATCATTAACAAGAGTTTTAAAAAAATCAAATACCCACATTGGCAAAAGTATGAGGTAACAATCACTCTCACACATTGCTGGTGTGAAAGCAACCTGGTAAACCCCCCACCTAAGATGGCAATTTCGCTCGGAATTACAAATCCATGTGTACTTTGTCCCAGCAACTCTTCTCTTAAGAATTCATCTTTATACATATGCACAAAAAGGTTTGTACAAAACTGCCTGGGAGCAAAGGGCTGGCATAACCTCACTGCCCGTGGGCTTGGACCTGAATGTCAATACTAGTGTAGCAAGTCATTGCACTCCAATTTCTACCAAAGAAACAAAAACCCAAAACATCAAAATCAATGTTCTAAGAGCCATGTATATTTCTTCCTTTAGAAGAATATGGCTAAATTAAGAAAACATGTTACATTGTCAGCATAGAAATTTTGGAAGTGAAAAGCTCTGACAGCTACCAAGAAAGAGGTTTTTTCTCTACAAAGATGGTATTTGCCACCTGTAACAGATTGCTACTATCCTGTTAACAAATTACCACAAACTTAGTGGCTCAATACCACAAATATGTCATCTGACCCACAACGCGCTGGGACCCTCCGCTCAGGGCCTCCCTTCTTTGCGGAGGCTCTGGGGAAGAACGACTCCCATGTTCATTTAGGCTGCTGGCAGAAGGCAGTTCCCAGCAGCTTTAGGACTGAGGACCAATCTACTTCCTGGATGTCAGCCAGGGGCTGCCTGCATTCCCCATCCATCCTTCCCCATGTTCAAGCCCACTCTTGCTTCCAGTCTCTGCCGCCAGGCAGGGAAAGCTCTCTGCCTTTAAGAGCTCACATGATTCCTTTTGTACAATGATCTTATCAGCAATATCTCTCATCACAGTGACAAGCTTCGGGCATCAGGGTGGGACATCTTGGGTGGGGAGGGGTGGCACTTTAGAAATTCTGCTTACCAGACCACCTTACCTTTACTTTCTGCTCAGGAATTCCTGTTACTAAATGCTTCTGCCCTCCTGCCCTCAAAGCAGGAGATAAGAGATCGGGTCCTTACTGCCACTCAGCAAGTCTGACTTCAAATAATAAAACCAAATAGCATCTCACTTGGTGTTTAGACACTGCAATGTACAAACTGAGACAGCATTTCAGCAAACTTTCTGCTTAGCACAGAAGTTTCTCTGTGAAAAGAAATGCTTCATTCTGAGAGATTCTTGATTTCTAAAAATAAACACCCAGTTGTATTCAACTTCCAAAATGATCTACAATTAAAGGACAGGCCAGTTCTGTGGCTGCTCTGATAAATACATGTTGACTCCTGATGAAGGGCTGTGCCAAGAATGAGCTTTCTCGATAGCAATTAATTAAAACTGACCATTAAAAAAGTCAATATAGAATATGTACAATATAGAATTCATGGAGGAGAGTGTACTGAATTCTAAAATGATTTCCATTACAAATGACTCTCAGTATTGTCTAGTGAGTAGCACAAACACTGAATTCTTTTCTTTGGTGGCCTTTTAGAGAGGGTTGGAATTACGTGAATAACAATATATCCCCAGCATAATGAGGGGCCTATGTCACAGCACTGCTAGAGGGAAAGCAACAGCTGAAGGGGCTCTATCATGGCCCATCTTACAAAGCAGGTCTTTAAGCTACTGTTGGGAATCTTGCTAATATAACTTTTCAATAAATTACATTGAAGGCAATCGTTTCTGAGCAAAGATGGATTCACATTCCCAGAAGCTCTAATTGTAACCATATAAAGACCCTCAAAGTCACCAGAGATCAAATTGCCAACATTCGCTGGATCATAGAAAAAGCAAGAGAGTTTCAGAATAACATCTATTTCTGCTTTATTGACTATGCCAAAGCCTTTGACTGTGTGGATCACAACAAACTGGAAAAATCTTAAAGAGATGGGAATACCAGACCACCTGGCCTGCCTCCTGAGAAATCTGCATGCAGGTCAAGAAGCAACAGTTAGAACCAGACATGGAACAACAGACTGGTTCCAAATTGGGAAAGGAATACGTCAAAGCTGTATATTGTCACCCTGCTTATTTAACTTATATGCAGAGTACATCATGAGAAATGCTGGGCTGGATGAAACACAAGCTGGAATCAAGATTGCTGGGAGAAATAACAATAACCTCTGATATGCAGATGACTGGCAAAAAGCAAAGAAGAACTAAAGAGCCTCGTGATGAAAATGAAAGAGGAGAGTGAAAAAGTTGGCTTAAAACTCAACACTCAGAAAACTAAGATGATGGCATCCAGTCCCATCACTTCATGGCAAATAGATGGGGAAACAATGGAAATAGTAACAGACTTTATTTTTTGGGGATCCAAAATTACTGCAAATGGTGACTGCAGTCATGAAATTAGAAGACGCTTGCTCCTTTGAAGAAAAGCTATGACCAACTTAGACAACATATTAAAAAGCAGAGACATTACTTTGCCAACAAAGGTCTAGTCAAAGCTATGGTTTTTCCAGGAGTCATGTATGGATGTGAGAGTTGGACTATAAAGAAAACTGAGCACCAAAGAACTGATGCTCTTGAACTGTGGTGCTGAAGAAGACTCTTGAGAGTCCCTTGGACTGCAAGGAGATCCAACTAGTCCATCCTAAAGGAAATCAGTCCTGAATATTCATTGGAAGGACTGATGCTGAAGTTGAAATTCCAATACTTTGGCCAACTGATGCAAAGAACTAACTCATCTGAAAAGACCCTGATAGTGGTAAAGATTAAAGGCGGGAGGAGAAGGGGACGACAGAGGATGAGATGGTTGGATGGCTTCACTGACTCAAAGGACATGAGTTTGAGTAAGCTCCAGGAGTTGGTGATGGACAGGGAAGCCTGGCGTGCTGCAGTCCATGGGATCGCAAAGAGTCGCACACAATGGAGCAACTGAACTGAACTGAAGTGAAATCACCAGAAATACCATGGTAGAAGGGCTGGGTTTCCGAGTCATTTACTACTCAAAAGGACCCTTCACTATTACAGACTTCCTTTAAGTATTTAACTTTTCAAATATAATTTAAATACATTTTTATTTCCAATAATTCTTGGAGAAAATTATGAGGTGGTAGCAAAAGCAGTGGCTTTTGACTCCAAAGTCCTCAGTCTGTGTGTGTTCTGGGGCTACCCGGCTAAGCACACCACCTCCCAAGAGCACACCAACTGGCACAGGAATTTAATTATTTAAAAATCAGGTCAATAATCCATAGGGCTGCTATGAGGACCTTATAAAATCAGAGATGCAGAAATGTGACACACCATTCTCGGAAAGCCTCCATTGAGAAGAAGGCTTCCAGCTATACTACTGACCACTGCTTACTGGTCTGCAGAGTGAACCTGCAGGTGTTTCTGTGATGAAATGCCCCCATTCCAACAGGCTACCACCATCTACTCACTTGAGATGCAAAGAGTTTCTGCTCAAGCTACTCACCTGTCAGGTAAACCTTTGCCCTGGGAAATGCAACTGAGAAGAACTCAGGAGACAAGAAGATGAACTCAAACTTAATGCTAAGGCTCTTCCTCTAAAGCCAACATGTTAGGTAACAAATGAAATCAGTAATCGCTTTAAGCACATGTCCTCCCCAACCCAAAATCTAAAAGAATATTCAGAGGCCTGCCTGAAACCCCACTGCTGCCTCAACATCCCAGGCCCCGCCTCCCTCTCTGCTCTGCGACTCGGCATTGGCCACCACCTAGCATTTCACCCCCTCCTTCCTCTTCCTGGGGGTGCTCTCACACACCACCCAGCATGACTGGCCCTTCCTCAGGTTTCTTCTCAAAAAAGGCTTTCCACCCCTATTATTCAGTATCTATGTACCCTGTTCACTTCTTTCCTGGCACTGTCAAGGTTTATAAAAAGACGTTACTAGAACAATATATTCACTCAGAAGTTGCTGCTATTTAGTTGTGCATGGTGCCTTGCACACAGGAGGTGTTCACTGAACTCTTGTTGAATAAATAAAACAAGGACACTCTGGAGCAACCGCATCTCTATTAATACGTCTAAAACAGAGGTTCTCAAACTAGTTGGTCTCAGGGTCACTTTACACACTAAAAGAAAAAAAAGAAAAATGAATGAGGGCCCCAAAGAGTGTGTGTTTATGAAGGTTACATCAACCAAAGATTAGAAATTTTTAAAACACAAGACTGCCAGCACACATTCTGTTAGTGACAGACAGAAGATACCATCTTGCATGCCACTCAGACTCTAGAAACTCCTCTGTACACTTGTGAGACAGTGAGAGTAACACAAGCAAATCATGTCTTCATATTATTATGAAACCAGCTTTAGTCTGGTCCCTTGCTCCGCCAGGGGGTCCAGAACAGAACTGAAAACTGCTGGTCTAAAGCTATAGCCAAAAACTCAACTGTAATAAATAAGGAGGAAAAAAAAGAAAATAGAGTCAGTCAATTTGTGCAAAAGGAGAGCCAAATAGCAAGACACTGACCATGGAGCTTCATCAGGACCCAAAGTGAGTCTACATGGTATTCATGATACACATGAAGCAGGCTGTCACCACGTGATGCCATTAACCCTGCCAATTCATTCTCCTTGTTTCTATTCAATGAAATAAGTACACTGTCTTTGAGATAGCTGCTTTCTTCAGTATAAATTGAGAAAGGCACATCTGTCTTATACTTAACCCATAGGTCTGAGTAAACTGTCTGTCACTGGTTAACTCTGTATTCAGAAATAGAGAGAAAAACTTGGTTGTGACAATCAAATCAAGGTGTGTGGCCAGCGAGTCACGACCCTAAGGCTGTGTTTACATCTGACATGTGACAACTCCTCATTCCTATCTAATGGCAACATTAACAGGAAAATATTAAATGCTCAAATTCACTGAGATCTGCTTGCCAAACAACAGAACAGCTATAATTTTAAGTGTTCATTAAATATGCCCAATCTGACTTCTCCCCAGGAATATGTGATTAACCAGAGGCAGGCACATGATTCTTGAGATATCTGAATAAAATCATGCAGAGCTCTAAAATATTCTGCTGGGTACCAGCCTTCGGAAACTGCCAAAGCTTAGTCACCTCACCTCGCTGCAGGAGGAGGAGGCACACATGTTCCAGGCTTCATGAGCAATGTGCGGCTTGCCACTGCCATCTCCCCGTAGGAAGCACTGCTAGTCATGAACTTGTTCAAGAAATTGTGTCACCTGGACCAAATCCAGTTCCCAGAGTTGAATGAGAATGCTTCCCTCGGGGTAAACTAATGCCATGTCTGGGTGCTGCGCTTTCCTGCATGTAAGTCTCCCAGAGAGGTGTCAGCAGAGGCTCGAGGAAGTACAGCCCCCACAGTGAACCTGGCCTAAGCTGATTCCATGTATCTTAAAAAATTTCATTTGGACAGAGTGAATTCAAGCCTCCTCAGGGAATCCCAATCTTCCTCTAAAGGATTTCTGTTCGAAGTAAAGTGGTCCTCAGGGCTTCCCTGGTGCGTCAATGGTAAAGAATCTGCCTGCCCATGCAGGAGATGAGGGTTCAGTCCCTGGGTCTGGAAGATCCCCTGGAGAAGGAAATGGCAACCCACTCCAGTATTCTTGACTGGGAAATCCCGTGGACAGAGGAGCTTGGCGGGCTACAGTCCACAGGGTCACAAAGAGTCAGACACGACTTAGCGATTGAACAACAACATGCTAAGTTGCTTCAGTCATGTCTGACTCTGTGTGACCCTATGGACCATAGTCTGCCAGGTTCCTCTGTCCATGGGATTCTCCAGGCAAGAATACTGGAGTCGGGTTGCCATGCCCTCCTCCTGGGAATCTTCCTGACCCAGGGATCGAACCCACTTCTGTCTCCTGCACTGACAGGCAGGTTCTTTACTACTAGCACCACTTGGGAAGCCTTAAACAGTGATCCTCACTGGAACAGCCCCAACCAACACAGCCCCAGGGTTTACAGGTACCTGAAATTGGATGGGCGAGATAGCCATCACTCCTATTGACTAAGGTTGCAAATACCTTCCTTTTATCTCTACCTAAAGCACTGGATTTCCCAAGGAGGTGACAGACCAGTTTTCTACTACAGTTTAACCTCATCCCAGCCAGTTGCTTTCAACCCTCTACGTCCGCATCCCCTTCTCAGCCAGACCTTCCCTGAACAGCCCTTCCAACTATGGGGCCTCACCATTTTGTACCTTAGCCCCTTTCCCTTCCCATTCATGATTCTGCCTAAAGGTATTTCATGGACATCTGCTTATTCCTCTCTCCTCTGTTTAGTTCAGCACTCAAAGCGTAATGTCTGGCACAGAGCTATGTGCGGAAGAAATCTGAACTCATGTAATACTCCTAAACACCGCGCTGGGCCTCCTTGTGCACCTTACAGTTGAGGGTACTTTATGCCAGGTGATGAGACAGCTTGCAGGTGGGGGGCAGTGATGGTACAATACCCCTGGACAGGGAGTCAGGTCACCTCACCGTTACATGGTAGGAGTTCCAGGAGCAACCTCTGTGACCACCTGAGTTCACCTGAAGGCCATGTCAGTACCTGGGTGCATTCCCCCACCAGCTCGTGCTCCAAGTAACCCAGGAGTGATGGCCACCAGTCAGAGGCTGCCCATCACTCCAACAGCAGAGACCCACCTCACTCCCTCCCTTCTCTCCAACACAAAGCCTCCCAAATCCCACTGTCTGTCAGAGCTCTAGTTCACAAAGGGCAGAATCAGCACCAGTGGGGGTTGATAGAATCAGAGTTTAGGTGACATGACGAAGAACATTTTGTAAGCTTTCTAATAGGAGTGTAACGCAGACTGCACGTGACTGACTGACACGGGCAGACCACCCTGAAACCTGGGTACAGGCTGAGTCGGCAGGAAAAGTCTCGACAAAGACAGAATCTCAGGTAGCATAACCTGTCCACAGACTGACCTTCCCTTGTATCTTCTAGTTCAAGGGTAGGAAGCGTCTGCTTAAGTATGTCTGCTACACTGAAGACAAGAGTTTTACATGTCTTGGCCTAAAAGTAGCCTCAAATAACAGGCTTGTTTTTATAAATAGAACAAGAAAGAACTGCATTCTCAAAAACAAGTTTCATAGCAATCCTGCCCTCTGTTCTTCAGCCCCATTTAACTTGTTCATCTCTTAACAAACTTAAGGAGGCTTTTGCAACAAAATTTCGTGCTGATGGGATCACTGGAAAGTTAGTTTTGTGAGCAAACAAGACTCCCCACTACTGAAGTTTTCTTTTGATCCCGGTGAAGTGTGCAGGAATTCCTGCTGTGGAAATGCAAGAAGCCCAGATCTTCTTTCTGCTCTATGGAAGAAAGCTTTGGGCTTTCACAGTTCTCCATTAACTCTGAAGTAACACTATAACTGAAAAACAAAGTGAAAGTCACGTGGTGTCCGACTCTCTGCAACCCCGTAGACTATACAGTCCATGGAATTCTCCAGGCCAGTATACTGGAGTGGGTAGCCTTTCCCTTCTCCAAGGGATCTTCCCAACCCAGGAATCAAACCCAGGTCTCCCACATTACAGGCGGATTCTTTACCATCTGAGCCACAAGGGAAGCCCAAGAATATTGGAGTGGGTAGCCTATCCCTTCTCCAGTGGATCTTCTAGACCCAGGAATTGAACCGGGGTCTCCTGAATTCCAGGTGGATTCTTTACCAACTGAGCTATCAGTGAAGCCATACCTCAATTAAAAAATACGTTATTGTTAAAAAACGCTAACCATCACCTGAGCTTTCAGCAAGTTGCAGTACTAACATCAAAGATCACCAATCACAGATCACCATAACAAATACAATAGCAGTAACAAAAAAGCTTGAAGTATTTGGAGAATTACCAAAATGTGACACAGAGACAAGTGAGCAAATACTGTTGGAAAAATGGTGCTGACTGACTGCCTCAAAGCAAGGTTTCCACAAACCTTCAATTTATAAAAAATGCAACATTTGAAAAGTGTAATAAAGTGAAATGCAATAAAACAAAGCCTGCCTGCAGTTCTTCAATCAGCAGTGAAATAATAAGACGACTATCCTGATCCAATCAGTTGAAGGTCTTCAGGGTTCAACCAAGTTTAGCAAGAGTCACTTTATTTACTGACTCACTACATTGAGGAAGCTGTCACATGGCTTCTGGCAAACATCACTGCTAAGATTCACAAGCCTGAAGATTCTATTATTATCCTAATTTTACTCATCAAGAAATTAAAGTTCAGAGGAGTGTCCTTACTCAAAGTCACATGTCTGGTAAACCTTTGTTCACCTTACCCTAAAAAGCCTCACAGAACTCAGAAGGCCCACACCCCAGGTCTGTGCCAAGCCCATAAAATGTTCCTCTAGACACTGTTAGAGAGTTGTGTCTAGAGGAACATTTTGGACAGCTCCTTCAAAAAGTCAAAACTGGCCATTTCACTCTGACAGTAATGAGGTACCACCGCACAGTTCCACAGCTCCTGCATTCCTGGCTGAAGGAACAGCAAAGGAAAGAAAAGGAGGTTGGAACAGCAGAGAGTATTTACTGAAAGGTATTTATATGAGGTGGCTAAAGCCACCCCCACTGATCTGGGGGAAGGCTTCCTAGGTGGCACAGTGATAAAGAACCTGCTTGCCAATACAGGAGACATAATGAGATGTGAATTTGATCCCTGGATCAGGAAGATCCCCTGGAGAATGAAATGGCTACCCACTCTGGTATTCTTGCCTGGAAAATCTCACAGACAGAGAAGCCTGGCAGGCTACAGTCCATGGGGTCACAAAGAGTCGGACATGACTGAGTGACTTTACACACACACACAGGTCAGCAACGAACCAAGAAGCACTCTGTAAACAGTGTTCAGGCACACTAAGCACTATGGATTTTCTTTTTACGCAAAATTCAGTGGCAGAATGTCATGGTCAGATCACAAGCATGCCCAAGAACAGACTGATTAATGTCTTAAAGGGTTTTCTACTCTTAATTCCAAAGTATAATACAGAGTGATCTGAATAAAAAACATTTAGCATATAATGTGACTATTTTAAAGAAATTAAAGACCTGAGGCAGCAGGCCAGGTTTTGCCATACTGTCCAGACCTGACATAGACTTGGGGAGAAAGTCCACCTTTGCCAGGAACCTTCACAGACATACCTACACGAACAAGGGGTGGGTCGGAGCCTGTGTCTGGGCTGAGAGATGAGCAGGGCATGTGAGCAAGCTCACGGCATGGGAGACACTGTCTGTAGGCTCTGGGGTCACCACAAGCATCTGACGTACTCCTGACAGACTACCCAACTGACTATCCCACAGGTGATCAGGTGCTGCTGGCTGGCTGATTCACCCTCTCTGCCCTCCTTTTCCTAGCCATGTCCCAGCTGGCAGTGGTCTTGTGATCCAGTTCTCACCAGTGAGATGTAAGCAGAAGTCAGGCAACTGAGTGGAGCTTCTGGGAAAGCTTTTGCCTTCTGGCTGAAAAGGGTCACTCTCAGCTGACAGACTGCACAAGCTACAGTGTCAGCTAAGGTCCAACTCCCAACCCAAGACCATAAGGTGTCAAAGAGGATGACAGTGTGCCAAGGAAGATGGCACAAAGGAAGCAGAAAGAGCTTGGGTCCCTGGCAACATTTGTGAGCAACAACACATCAGCCATGAACCATCCACCTCCAGACATCTTGTCATCAGAACCACATAAATCCATGATTATTTAAGTCAGTAGAACTGTTGTTTTGTTACTGTCTCTCAAATGCATTCCTAATTGAGGTGACAGATTCTCTGATAGCTCTCTGAGAATTCTTTTACCTGAAAGTAAATTATTTCTACCGGAAGAAATAGGGTTTTCTCCTATTACTCACTCCCCTCAAACATATGCTTAGAACTGCCTCCCTAGAAAAATATGACTGTTACATACCTCACATACAATCTGGTTCCAGAGCAGATTAAAGCAATGTATTGAGATCTTTATGTCTTGAAAAGAGTATAAAACACATGCCAGGTGTAAATATAAAAGAATATAAAAACCCCAAGTTACAAAAATAACATATTTCAGTGGCACCCTACCTTAGAAATGTTGCTTGAATGACTCATGGAATGTCCCAAAGTCTTCTCATTCTGCAAGAAAACCAAACAGGTTTACTTTACCTAAGGCATCAAGTTTTGATTAAAATGGGCAAACAAGTAACTGAACATAACAATTCTACTAACAATTGTTCCCTCAATTAGAATTTGCTGTGCACCAACTATTGTGTACAGGGCCAGCTATTAGACACTGGAGAATTTGGCAAATATGAATAAAACAAGTCTTTTCCCTAAAGGAACTTATTAATAAGAAAAGGACAGGAATTTAGAGCTAACTGTAAAAATATGAGGGCAACACGTATCTTAAGAAGCATTCAAGAGGAGGTTCAGAGGGGTTAAACTGTGTCTTCAGTTGTGTATGATGTGGTCCATGCTATGAGGAGCTGCCATAAGACAGGGACAAAAGACCCTAACAAAGGATGGCTGAAAAGTGCTAATACTCTGCAGGGACACTCCACAGCTCACACCTACTCCCTCAAGCCTATCTCTCCTCCTGGATTAGAGAAAACAGAGTCCTGCTAGTCTCCTCCCTCTCACTCTCCTCTACCTTCAAGTTACAAAGTCTTTTTATCAAATGCTTCCCCACCAGTGTCTCTCAATCTCAAATCCCATCTCTGTTTCTACTGTCAATGCCTTTATGTTCCCTTCATTTCTTACTTGGAATTCTTGAATAACTTTCCTTCTGGTCTTTCTGCTTTTAAATTGACCTCCCTGATACATAACTGTTATAGACTGAATTGTTACCCCGCCCACCTCCAATTATGTTGATGCCCTAACTCTAAATACTGAGAATGTGACTACATTTGGAGATGGAAGTCTTTAAAGAAGAAACTACTAAAATGAGGCCATTAGGGTCGGGCCCTAAAGCAATATGACTGGTGTCCTTATAAGAAGAGGAAATTAGGACACAGATACACGAACACAGAAGACATGGGGAGAAGACAGCCATTTATCTACCCATTAAGGAAAGAGGTCCACAAGAAAAACCTAACCTGTTGTTGACACCTTGATCCTGGACTTAAAACTTCCAGAACAATAAGAAAATAAACTCCTGTTGTTTTAACTATCCAGTCTATGGTACTTTGTTATGATATCCCTAGCATATGAATACAGCAATATTCCACACTATAAAATTATAAAAAATAATAATAATAATAATAATACAGTAACTTTCCCTGCATCCACTCAGGCTTGCTCTAAATCAAATGAGTAAAAAAAAAAACTACTGGAAATGGAAGAGATGATCTTATGTGTATTTTTAAGATTATCTATTCTCCATTCAGTTCACATGCCAGAAAATAACCACGGCAAAGACCACAAAATGCTGAGATGGAGGCAGAATTCTTTTATCATAAAGAAGTACAAAGGAGCGGTTGGATCATATAAAAACTCCTTTGAGGAAGAGCTGATTCCATTCCACTACGGCTCTCCTTCAAGAAAGCTGGCCACCAAGAAAATTCTGATTTTCTCCTTCCCCTCAATCCATCAAGTCACAGATGGCTTTGACTTTCACACACTTTGCTTCTGTACACTTGGTATCACTAAAATGATTCTGAAGAAACGTTTCAAGACCTCACAAGTAGCCTGCCACTCAGCACATGTTTTGGCAATACTGTCTTGTCTTCATAGCAGTGTGTTTGTGTAATTTGGGGAATGATTTTATTATATTCTCCCTTACTTTATAAATCTGAGTACAAACAGAAGTTTATATCTCTTAAATGTAATACAACATGACAGTGTTATTAAGTGTTTAGTTTCATGGATTGTTTCTTGGTCTTAAGCTCATCACTTAGCTAGCTATAAAGGAAAAGAATAAAATTATAAACAATGTTCAAGGTGTTGGCAATATATCACCAATATCTATTTCTCTGGAAAATGAGAGTCCACATGAAAGGTAAATCTACAAACATCAAAGTTTCATTCATGAGTCAAGAACGCACTAGGGACAAACACAGGACACTGCTGCAAATCCAACTTAAAGGCTCATCTACTGGCAATTTACTACTAAATTTTAATTTAGTCTACTAAATTAAAACAAAGATACCATATGCTTTGTATTATTTGTACAGAAAACCAATTATAACTGCTATCAAATTACCTGCCACCTTACAAGAAATAGCCAGTTTAATACCATATGGAAATCTACAGAGAAGTTCCAAGCAGCAATAATTCATGTCCTAGACCTTCCCAACATCCATTATTCCATAGAGAATGGTACTGAGTGGGGAGAGCCTAGCTGTTAAGCTAGGTAACATTATAAATCAAGATTGAGATCTAAAAATTGCTCTTTACCTTATGAACTTGAGAAATAACCTTAATGATGCAAACTTTATCCTGTTTTCCTTGTTAGAACAATTCAGTATTCTACAGGGTAAAAACAAATAACTAGCCCCAGAGCACCGGAAGATACAGATGTTTTAAAGCCTCGATATTTGGTATTGCTTCTCCACTATTTGGTAGGAAATTAACAATTCAGTTCCAATAGACCATAGTTTTTTTAAAAACATTGCCACATTTATTTGGACTAACTGAAAGGAAGCAAATTCCAGGATTCATTCAAATCAGTTTCTCATTCATTCCATATTTATTTACTATGTGACTGCCATATACAAACAACTGTATCAGGCACAGAATACTGACAAAAATAAATCTAACTCTGAGGCCTGCACCAATGGTAACATTATCACAGAAGTGCCTTGAAATAGTGTTTCATTGAGGAATGTACAACTAGGGAAGAGGCAAAGAATGACACGAAAAAGCACATACATAAATTCCAGTGGGTAGAGTGGGTGACATCATTCTCTCCTACAGTCAAAGAACATCAAGTTTCTACATGAGAAGAAGGAAAGTTTACCAAACATCAATATCAAGAACTGGAATGAGGAATAACAAAGAGAGAGAGTTTCACTGCAGCTCAAGCTGAAACTAAGCTTCAGTGCCCAAGTGATAAAAACCCTGGCAAATTATCTTCACACAGTCTCTAATACATTCCGTCACTGCTCACTGGGTACCACCATCTTGACAGGAGAGAGCCTCACTGCCTGCTCCTTCCTCAAGGAAGCACGGAGATATCATACCACACACCTCCCCAGCTGACTCTCATCTCTGCCTCTCTTTATGGGCTCTTTTTCTCTACATTAAACAAGAAAACTTCTCAGAATACAGTTCCTCTTCTCATCTGTTGCCTCTCTCAGACCAGTCCTTCTGAAACTTTGTACATTTGAATTACTTAGGGACCTTGCTAAAATGCAGACTGTTAGGCCTGAGGACAGTTGGGATTCTGTGTTTCTAATGAGCTCCCAGGTGACTCCATGCTGTTGGCCCCCAGGCCACATTTTAAGATGTAAGTCTGATTGTAAATCCTGGGCCAGAATAATCCATATAGGCTCTGACTCATTTTTTTTTTAAAGTGAATCATGACTCCTGACAAAGTAAATTTCTCTTTAAAAGATGGCAGTGAGCTCATAATTGAATTAATACAAATAAATAAATCAGGAAACAAGACTGATAAACAAGTTTGAGAAAAACAGTTTAAGGGTATAAGAAAGCAAAGTTTTGTTAATGTTGAGAGGTAGTTACCAAATCACAAAGATAAAGAGAATCTCTGTTGAAAAACATGGGACATTTCCCAATTTAATCAGTTCTGTCAATGATTTTGCAAGTCTATGTGTGACTCCAATAAAATGGACCTGGGGGCAGAGCCTACTGAGACCAAACACACCATGGAAGAAGCCAAGAATTAACAAGAAGACAATGAAGTGAGATGTCTAAGCAAGTCTTGGGGAATCTGCACAACAAAACAGTCAAATGACAGAACTTCCCTGAAACTCTGACCATGACCAGTTAAGTCATTAAACACACACACACCCCAATTTATGTGTAAAAGACATTGGTAACTATCTAACCAAAATCCATCATCTCCAGCACAACTCCAACATTGTTCTGAGCAACAACAGAACCCAAAGTTCTCACTTTCTCACACTATTTTGCAGTTAAGGGTACGTAAGACAGTTCTAAAGATATTACCCTTGATGTTTTCTGGGAGCACATTTTCCTTTCCTGATGCAGCTGCTATTCCATTCTCTAGCATTCCTCCTGCCCTCCTCCACTCTGGAATATATATGCCATGCCAGGGGATACAGCAGTACCTTTAGTCTCAGGACTCCTTTGCAACATAAAAAATTATTGAGAACTCCAAAAACCTTTTGTTTATGTGGATTATACCTATGGATATTTACTATATTCAAAATTAAAATGGACAATTTAAAAAATAGGAATCTCTTATTTCATTTAGAATTAACAATAATAAATCCAGTTAAACAACATTTCTATGAAAAACAACTATTTTTTCCAAACAAAAAAAGTTAGCAGAGTAGCACATTTTTACATTTTTATAAATCTTGTTATTGTCTAATTAATAGAAGACAGCTGGATTCTCATATCTACTTATGCATTCAATCTCCTCTGATATGTTGTTTTGATTGAAGTAAAGACTTTGGCTTTATACAGTTATGAAGTTAGAAAAGGAGTATGTATTTTAGTAATCATGAAACAAATGTGGATATTACTTTGTACTACACAAAAACTCAGTAATTACCTGGGATTCAGACTCTGACATTAATGAACTTTTAATACTCCAGTAAAATCAACTGCTCAATCTTTCTTTGAAACAATATCTTAACCATGCATGACTTTGTAACTTCACACACTGGCCATTTAGAAATTACTGGCTCACTGAATTATGCAAATCTCCAAGATTAACACATTGTACTATGCAATATCAAAAAAACCACACTCATTAATATGACCATCAACTGTATCAGAAGAATCTTTAATTATAGAAAAGCTACTAAGCTCACAGTGGTGGATAATGTTTATCATCACTTTTAAAATGAGTAGTCATTGCTTTTCCAAGTACCCATGATCTGATTTCTCTTTTAAATGTTCAAATCTCCTGAAAACTTCTGGGTTTTGTCTACACAAAATCAAATCCTAAATGTAAAATAAAATACAATAAAAATTCCATGATATCTTTTGCTCCTAAACCTATCTTTGAGATTTCCCAAAGGGCCCTGAAAAATGACAAAAATGTATCTTTTTTTGTATTCCTATCCTATAAAGGGAGAGGTACTGAAACTCAGTGTACTTGATTTACTACTGATGAAATGCATAAGAAGTTATGAGTGACAAGAGATTCATGAGCAAGATATATTCATGCTCTATACTACATCATTGTTATCAGACGTGATTTCTGTTTTTTTAATGTTAACTTGGTCACTACTTTAAATATTTGAATCTAGCATCATCT
This sequence comes from Cervus elaphus, assembly GCF_910594005.1. Lineage (NCBI taxonomy): Eukaryota > Metazoa > Chordata > Mammalia > Artiodactyla > Cervidae > Cervus > Cervus elaphus. The sequence goes on along the minus strand of NC_057829.1, from coordinate 43,764,940 downwards.
AGGCCACAGTTTTCAGTTAGGGATTCCCAACACTTACTATAGAGTTTCATTAATATACAGAAAGTTTAGGACCTATTCCAGGCTTACTGAATCTCCTTACTTGACAGTCCTGATAAATCTGTGCTGTATTCATGGTATGTTAATGTCTAAGGATTATTATATCTCAAGATTTTTTCTCTGAAAAGTTTATGCTCACTCATTTTTATAAACCAGATATACTGTTCACTGCATTCTTTGAACACAGAGTTAATTGTGTTTATAATTATTTCTCTAAAATTGGGGAGTTGACTTAATTATCATGCTTTGCATGTGAGAGAAATAACCAAATTTCCCTGCCAGTTACATTTCTTCTTAAAACAAATTCTCTCATCAAATATTTCATTTTTAAAAGGATCACTAACAGAGTAAGCTGAGCCATTTAAGTATTCTGTCATCTACAAATACTTTCTATTTGTTTATTTTAGTCTGATGTTTCCCTGAAACCCCTTGCAATCAGCTACAGGCTGGATGGCTGTGTCAGAGGCTCACTGAAAAGGACTCTGCCAGGTACTTTTCAGTACAGCCTTCTGACAGCATCGTTTAAACAACCCTGAGACCACACCAGTGGACTAGGTCATGATTTCCAGAACTCTTATCAAGATTCAATGGAATAAGAATTAATCGAATAAGGTTAAATGAATTGCTGGAATATTGTTAGTTTTGTTTTAAGCTTTCTTGATACTGTCTGAATGTTCTATTTTCTAAATATATAAGGAAGCCCTTTCTCTTTCCTTTAACTCACAATTCAATAGACTCTGCTTTCATAAACTGAAACAAAATAATCCCTGTCAGTGATCTTATTCTTCCTGTCTGAGCCCTCCAGATTTCAGAAACTCTTACTGTATATTCCTATTTTCATAGAAATAAAGTTATCTGCATAGGTTTCAATAAGATCTGTCCTCTTTCTTACCAGGACATAATTGGAAACACTGAGTTTGCAACCAAGCTCACATTTGAGGATGGTGTTCATCCAATCAGATACGATAACGCACATTTCAGGAACTTAGGTTGCATTCTCGGAGCCATGAATGCAAAGCCTTTTTGGGAAAACTGGCTTATAGGATTTCCAGCCTTACAGATAAGGAAGGAAAGCCACTTCTTGGCAGGCCTGGAAAACTTGAAATATTTATGAAATCTCAAGAAATCAGAAATTTTTATAGGTACTGTATGTGAAATTGGAGAGCAAGTTCTTGGCTTGGCATCCTACAGTTAGGACCACAATTAATGAAGCTTTAAAAGATCCACTCTGATATTCCTTAGAAAAACTTACCGTAAAGCAAACTTAAGAAGGACTGTAAGAGAAATTAACTTTTACTGTGCATATATATAAATCATCAGGCCAAATATAATAGTATCTTAATTTTGATTAATAGTAATTCTTCTATGAGATTTTTTTTTTATCAAAAGAGAGAAGGAAAAAATGTTGAGTTTCAGTGGAAAACTACTGAGCTGTGTGCAATTCTTTCTACACTGTAGATACTTGATATATGTCCTATCTGAGAGTGACTTTGACTTCTATCCCTCACCCCCATGGAAAAACCAGTTTTATCTCCATTTGAAATTTTCTCAATATTTCCTTTACATAAATTGACGCTCTTTTGACTCTTCCTTTGAACTGGTTAGGCATCGACTTAGTTCTTTCATATCACATGAATATAATAAACTCCTTAATATGTGTTCATGAGAGTTATTATTTTACCCTTTCCTGAAATATTTTTTCTGCTTTTAAGCTCATCTTATCTGTTTCATTCTTCTTGTGTGTGGTGAAACACATAGAAGAATTATCATTTCAACCATTCTAAAGTACACAATTCAGTGAAATTTAGCACTCCTGCAATGTGCAGCAACCATCTTCACTCTCTAGTTCTAAAACATTTTCATTCCCCTAAAATGAAACCCCACTCCTCTCTTTCAAGCCCCTCAGTAACAATCATTTATCGCTTTCTATCTCTATATTTTACATAAATGGAGTCAGACAAAAAATAATGTGGCCTTTTGCGCCTGGTTTCTTTCACTTAATATAATGCTGTCAAAGCTCACTGATGCTGCAGTATGTATCAATACTTTATCCTTTTTGCGGCTATATAACATTCTATTGTTTGGATTTGCCACATTTTGCTTATTCCTTTGAGAAGGGAAAGACAAAGAGATCCTTCCCTGTCTCTATACACATATGTTTTATCAAGGCAGCCCAAGCAGACTAACAAAGTGGTAAAAAGGATTTAGAAAAATTATGCAACAATCTCTACCTGAAAAATAAAAGCAAAACCTAGGCAGTTTTAAGGAATAACAAAAAAAGCACAACATATCATTTTACAAAAAAATTCAAATTTAAAATAAAATTTAGGGCACATTTAGTCATTACAATTTTAACTCAGAAAAAAAAAATGGTGAAAAACCTACAATTTCTAAAACTGTATTTCAACAAGTGGACTAACGCAATAAGTAATGCAAAATAGTTGCCTTCAGTGAAATACAGTCCAAATTCATAACAGTGTGGTTATCTTCTTCATTTTTTAAAACTTTACTGTGACAACAATAAAGTGACAAGCAACTAAAAAATTTGAGCTTGTCAAGCATTAAAACCCTATCAGCTAACCAACCATTTGTTCTTGGGCCATTCCTCTGTGTTTTCTGGACTTAGTTTTGTTCTTTATAAAGTGGGTTTGTGTGGGAGTGGGGAGGAGAGAGAGGTTAACAGAGATAACTTCTTTTCATTGCACAGAGCTCTCAAATGTGATATTATCTATGAGGAATACGTTGTCCTGCTTAGTTCCACTCAGCACCACACACACTGCCATCTTAAACTTACCCTAGAAGTTATGAATAAACAGGTTTATAGTTTAAAAAGCCTCTGACATAGACAAATAAATTCAATACCTTTTAAAATGTTACATGTAACATGGCATGATTATATCCCTAATAATGTATTGATGAAAATAATCCTTTTCAAATCTATTTTTCCATTAAGTAATTTTCATTTTTTGAATATAAAATGAAATGAACAATTTTAATTCCTGCTATTTTAAAACTCTTTATATATCCAAAAATACATAAATCCTTGAAGTCAGCTGAAAAACCTTTATCAATAAAATTCAGACTATATCTTTATAAAAGTTATTATAAAACGGTTTCCCTGATATTGGGTTTTTGAGATGTTCGAGTAACTGTTGCTTCAGCTTATTCTCTTTGCTGGCTCAGAATATTATGCACTCATTTTCACGTGTAAGTTTATGCCAGTTTACAGTCCATATAGATATGACTAATAATAAATTATTCACTCATTTTCACGTGTAATTTTATGCCAGTTTACAGTCCATATAGATATGACTAATAATAAATACTACTTATTACTTTAAAAGTTACAGAAATTGTAACACTGTGATTACTATACAACCTTTGTAGGAATGGTTCTAACCATTCTTTAGTATAGAATGTTCTCATTTAGGGAACACAATTATCAACCACTATGTGCCTATACTGTTCCAGGCCCTTGGGAATGACGAGTGAACAAAATAAAGATCCCTTTCTCTTGTGGAGCTTAAGAAATGATGCAGAAGGAGACTGCTGATCTTCTCTGACTGTGTCAGAGCTCACAGTGCATGTGTTTAAGGGATGTTTGCTTACTTAAAGAGTTTCAAAATATAAATAGTATTTCATGATCAAATACATATATCCCATTTGGCCCAGGTTCCTGGAGACTGACTTTTTGCATCTTTACTATTTTTGTCCCTCCAGCTCAAGAGCATTTCATAGCCTCAGCAAAGTCAATAGACAGAGCATCCATACAAAATAAGACAGACATGCAAATGGCAACATTAGAATGTCCCTGCCAAATGAAATTACATGTCTGGCTTACTGAGAAAGATAGGGCAAGAGCGAGACAGTGTACGCACACAGACACACAAACACACAGTAAATAATACCAACAGACAGAACAAAGGCCCTTTGTTACTGTTCCATCTTTTATGCATTTTCCATCTTACGAGAAGCTAAAAGACCTTCCCAGAATGAATGATCCGGCAGAAAGGACCAAGGTGCTTTTCCTCTAGAAAACACAATGGACTCTGCAGCTGTGCTCACTCACAGTATAAACTAAGTGGTCTTTCTCATGATTTTCTAAAGCCATAGTTCTATGATTTTAAATTACATGACCAATATTAAGTCAATAAAAAAGCCATTTTTTTTAAAAAAGCCACGTTTTTTACACCAGGAGTAGGAGATAGCATTAAAAAACATACTATAACTTATAGACTTACATGTGTATTTGAAGCAAGAATACTTTTCACAATTTCAAGGAACAGTTTGTCAGAAACAAAGTACACACTTGAAAAATGGAAATAAACTGCTGAGCCTCTCTAGCTGGCGACCTTACTAATGAGGCACCCTTGGTGCAACTCCAGTTCTATGTAGTCTTGTTCCATGAGGCCTACTGGCATCCCTAAGATGGATGAGAAATCCGGCCACTGCGAGCAGGGCAGTTCTCCTACCTGAAGCTTCATCTTCTGGCAAGAAGCATCAGGGAGTCCTCAGGGAAGCTCTCTGCCAGCAGCATGCTCCCTGGTTCCGCCTGCAGCGCACCGCAGCTGCCGCCTGCCAGCCGCCAGCAGAAGCACACAGTCCCTGCTGCCGGACTTGTGAGGGCTTGCTGGAGCCCACGGCATACCACTCCTGTGATCAAACTGGACTAACCACTTCCTCCAGCTGATTTCCTAGGAACTAGGTAGTGAATGAATAATTCATGACAAGTCCATTCCAGCAACCAATTTCTGCTCTACGATCCACTACTACCCACAGCAATTTACAGTGTAAGGATTCTAAACCATACTTGGTGACATGCAAGACACGAAAGTTCAGTATTCTGGTCAACTAAAGTAAATGTTAGTGGATTTGTTTGCTCTTCTTTCATGATAACCTATCACCCGGACTTACTTGAGAGATTTTTTTTTTTTAATGTAGAAAATGTCAATGATTAACCATAGATGTCTGACAGAACACACACACACAAAAATTTTTTTTTCCACAGAACCTGTCCTACAAAGTGGGTTCTGGTTGTAGGAAAAGCAGTTTGCCCTGAGTTCAGCAGGTCAGGATTTACATTTAACAAAAGACCAGTTCCTGCAAAGCACAGAAAATCGTCGTGTGGTGGGGGAGGGGAGCTTTTAGTATCACTGCCAGGAAACAAATTGCTTCAAAGGGGAATTTTCCTGGTCTCTCAGGCTATAAATAAATCTTTCATCTCATTGGTATTCTTCTAGGAAGAACATGAACATTCATTTTCACCATTTGTCAATGCTTATACATTTCCAAATAAGTGCTGTCTAAAGTGGTCTGTTTTCTGCAACAAAAAAGAAACCTAATTCCAAGAGGAACTTGAACAGAAAAACTGAAGGCCCATACTTCTAGTTCAGCTCTGCCTCCAGGAACTCCAATGCCACACCTATCATTTTCACTTGTTTCGATCTTCGTTTTTTTTTCTTCTGCACTCACCGAATTTCTCAAGACTGCGTTCTGTCATTAAGTTAATTTTTCAGCCATGATCATTCCATCCCTTTGCTGTTGTTGTTCTGTCAGTAAGTCATGTCCGACTCTTCGAGACCCCATCGACCAAAGTCCACCAGGCTCCTCTGCCCATGGGATTCTCCAGGCAAGAATACTGGAGTGGGTTTCCATTTTCTTCCCAGACCAGGGATTGAACCCATGTCTTCTGCACTGGCAGATGGGTTCTTTACCACTGTGCCACCAGGGAAGCCCTAAAAAATGATCTATAAGGAGGTGATGTAGTTGTTTAGTCGCTCAGTAATTCTTTATCACTGAGCCACTAGGGAAGGCTATTCCATTCCTAGTTGCTTCTGTGTGTTCTGCAAACTGGTTCTCGCTGAGTCCCCTGGCTCTGCATTTTACCCTTTCCACCTCATTCTGTTATTTTATTATCATCATCATTTCTGAGCCAATGTGCTATGAAACTCAGGTTCTTAATAGCTCATGCAGGAATTCTCTTCTTTTTTGAAGGGAAATTATTATTTCTTCCAGAACAGACTGCATCTCTTCTCCTCAGGCACTGTGCCTTTCTCTTTGCCTTGCTCTGAGTGCAGGGGCCTGGCCGTGTCTTCTGCTTGGCTCAGGACATTCCTCACAGGACGTTCTGTGGAGCACTTCTGTTGGTGTTACTATGTAGTCCAGGGGAACCCGTCCCCTCCCAGCCATATCCTCAGTGGCTAGCAGCTTTGTGCAGGTGTGCTGAGCGGAAGGGAAGTTCGGCAGTGTGACGAAGGAGAAAGCTCAGCTGGGGCTAGGGCTCCAAGCAGCCTCACTCTGCTCTCTTCTCCCAGGGATGTATTCTAACATTCTCTAATTTCCGCAATCCTTGTGAGATTGCATTCCCATCAGAATCAGGTTGTTCCTTTGTAATCATTCCCTTTCTTCCTAATCCTGACAACCCCCTGCACACCCCCACCTCAATCATGAGTGAGATAAGGGAGCCCTGTCACCCTGGGCTCACTCTGTGTCCCTTCCTCCATTTACTGTGCTCCAGAGACTGACTTTATCAAGGCTACCTTCTGTCAGGTGTCCTGTTAACTCCCGGTTTACTGATGTAGATAATCAGCACCAGGGTATAGTGTCATTCTACCTTTCTTTTCTACTTCTCTCCCAGCCTGGACATCTCAAAGTGATGATCTCCAGTTTGCTTGTCTCTGTCACAGGAGAGAACCACCCAGGCAGGGTTTCCAGTCTCCTGGAAATCCCAGTGCTCCTACAGCACAGCACTGCTTGTCCTCACCTGCTCTCCTGCTACACCTGATTGTGATTTTGCAGTATTTGCTCACTCTCCTTTTCTCTTATAGAGCTTCTGCCCAGGGAGAGGCTAAGAATGACCCTGAGCCAAACCCTCTGAATTTGTGGAGACTTTTCATTTCTCTCACTGACCATCAGTTGTGTTCTTTGAATTTGTTGCTAGCATATTTCTGCTAATTTTTTATCCATTTGTTGTTCATAGATTTAAGTCTAAAAGGACGGATATTCTGAAATTTGGCTTCACTCTGCCATCTTAAAACAGAAGTAACACTACTCAGAAAAAAAGAAAGACATCTGACATGGCCACATAAAAAAACAGTTTTAACTCAAAAACCTTATGGCATAATAGACATCAAAAGAGTAGCATTAAAATAAAATGACTAGAGCGAGTATTATTAGCCTGCCTCCCCGTCTTCCTCCTCAACAGAGCCCCAATTCTCTTCAGTATTCCTCTCTCCCCATTTACCATCTCAGGGTGCTGACCTCAGCATTTTTTCCTGGAGCAGGTGGACTGGCAAGAACCCTCTTCTTGGCTCAGGAGGTGAGATCTGCAGGAGGCACCCAGGGAATACGTTCTCAGCCTCAGAGAGAGCAACAGCTCCTCTTTTCAAATACAGCCATGAAGGCTGACAACTAACTACAACATCAATGAAAATCCGCCTTGAGATGAAGTAAACCCCATTAATGGCAGAGCAGATGGACAGATAGAACCCAGGTCTTCACATATGTCCCTGATATGCTGGATCAACCACCCCTGAAGCCCATCATGATGGCATTAACAAAGCATACCACGAACATCAATTTTCCCTAGACTATCAGTCAGCTGGTAGCAGGATTATGACTTCATTAACATTTAACCAGGTTATTAAAACTCTTTCTTATGGCCCACATACATGTATAAATCTACCCTAGGTTCCGGAGGCTTCTTCTACTCCTTACTCCAGGAATGATAATATGTATATAGCTGTCCCTCTGTACCCATGGAGGGTTAGTTCCAGGACCTTCATGGATATCAAAATCCACAGATACTCAAGTTATTTATATAAAATGTATTAGTATATAGTCTATATACACCCTTCCATATACCTTAACTCATCCCTAGATTAGTTATAATACCTAATACAATGTAAGTGTTGTGTAAATAGCTGTGACAAATTCAGTTTTGCTTTTGGGAAATTGCTGGAATTTTTTTCTCAAATATCTTCGATCCAAAGTTGGCTGACTTTGCAGATGTGGAGCCTATGGATACAGAGGACTGAGCGTATATTGTAAAGGGAGAACTTCTACATGATGGGCCTGGAACTGTTGTAAGAAACTAAAACTTCACAAGGGAAGGTGCTGGAACATAGTGTCATTCACATTTTCCTGAGTTTTCCATGTCCTCCCTTAGTAGGCTAAGGCTTAGGTGAACAAATCTTAAATATATTTAACACAGGAAAGGGTTTTCAACATTCTCCCCATGATAAAACATCAGAGAGGCACAAGGAATTGTGAAGTAATACATGAATTCTATGTGATAAACTAATTCTCCAGTTTTAAGAAAATCACCACCATGGTCACCAATTCACTTTCTTCTATATTTTAAACTGTAAAGTAAATTTACTGAGCTATCATTTTGTTTGTTCTTACTGTCTCTCAACTACTATCATCTATTCCTTGACTCATATCCTCTTTTCAAATATCTCTGTCACTGGGTTTAAAATTACCACTGACAGAACCATCCTTGAAGACCTTAAAACCTACGTGTATACAGGTAAAGATATTTTTCCACAGAGTAGCCTCCCTGGCAGTTAATACAAGTGATGGACTCACACTTATTCCAAGTATTTCATAAAGAATTCTGATTCCCTTTGGGTGTGTGAGGTGAAAGGTTTGATTATGGAGGGCCAAGTTTTTGTAAGAATTCTGAAATAGGGCAAGGCAACAGTTGTCAGGCAAGTCCTTTCAATTTTCATAAGAACTCTGCATCAAAGTTGGGCTGCCCCAGAGCACTTTTGATTCTATCATCATAGTGCCACATGAAATGTAGAAAAGAGAGACTGAAGTGAGACAGAATGCAGAGTCCACACTTGAGGATGTGTGTATTCTCCTTACTACTGACATTCCAACCAAGACCTTCAAACTCTTAAGACAAATGCAATCACACATCCCTGAAGCAGTAGGAATTATAAAAGGGAAGTATCAATAACCCTGCCTGCCTGCAGTCAGCACCCAACGGATTGGTGAATTCTCTGCCATTCTCTGCCATTGTTCATCAGACCTTTCATCTGATGAACTTTTTACTCCCCATAATCTCGAAACTCGGTCCCTCAAATGTTGCCCAAAACTCTGAACGAGATATCCCGTTTGCTCTGACCTTTATTATAAGCTTATCTGAGCATTTCAGGAGGACTGGACTTCCTCAGCTATTAACAGGTTGCCTGAGGGAGAACCCTGTGGGAACGTTTCCACATTATCTCTATAATGTCAGTCCTGACCTGGTCAGTTGATTCTAGCTCAGCTGGAAACCATGTCCTCAGACACTGGTATAGTTTTCTACCTAGGACCCTTTTCTTCATATGCCACATTGAAGAGCATTCTTGAAGTCATCAGTATCGTATCATTGCTCTAGACCACAATGCTTCTAATAAAGGGTGCATCATACAGTAATTAAAATGACTTAGCTTTCAAACCACTGAACTTGTCAGAGACCTGGAGAATAGGTCAGGTTTATAACAGAAGAATTGAGAATCCCACAGCTATGGAAGCTCTAACAGATATATTGGCAGGAAGTTTAAACAAAAAAAAATTTGCCAGATTTTTCCAACTGCCATCTTATATATTTTTTGACCTATCTTAACATGAAAATATAAATATGTGTTTAGACATTACAATTATCATTCACAAAAGATTGAGTATATGTTCACTCAAACATGGATAGCACCATCCTTAGTTACAAGGGATTTCTGTTGATGAAGAAGGTATCATCCCTACCAGTAAGGAATTCATACTCTACTATGGGATATAAACAGGTAAACAACTAACTGGTAACAACTACATAGCAGAATTTCTTGAATGCCACATCAGAGACAGAGATGCTAGCTTCTCTCTTTCTCTTTGACAAATCTACCCACCACCACCCACCCATGGAGAAAGAGAATGGAGAATGACAAAGAAGAATGGAGTCTCTATTGAACATACACATTACAGAGAGTTTAAAGAGAACCCACTTAAAGAGAGGAAAAACACAGTCTCACAATAATAGCATTCTTAAGCGTTTAAGTGATCCTTGAATACTTGACACAGTACATGGCACTTTTAATCTAAATTATATTAATAGCAGGTTAAATCTCCTCAATGCTGGAAAAATCAATGCAGAAGTAGTGTTGGCCAGGATAAAATGTATGAATGAAGATATATGTGATTTGGGCAAAGTCAAGTCAGACTTAAGGACTAGGACTGGGGTCTAAAGGTGTAAAGGACTAGGGTCTAAAGGACTAGGGTCTAAATTGGGTGTCACATAGGAATCAGGCTTGGGCCAATAACCAGGTTTCCAGGAGAACTCAATCATGTGCTTCTGTTATGATCTAAAAACTTATGTAAGCTATGAATTCCATTCTACCACATGAGATAGTGTGGAGCATATACAAGGTGAAATTACTAATAACTTACTGTAATTACAACACTGATAAAAATAAATCAGTCTGGCAGCAAGAATAAAATTTCATTTTTTATTAATAGGAGGTAGAAAATATAAATTATTTTCTGAGAATTAAGTATAATTGAAATAGATATTTCATGATATAACTCAGTAAAAGAGGTATTAACTACTTTACTGAATGACATACATTTTATCAGAAAGATATAAAAACATTTTTACCCTCATATTTTACCTGGAATATCTTGAAAAACTGTATAGACCAAGAAAATATTCCATACAAGAAACATCACATTTAAAACAACTGGTTTCACTAGCGAGTGCTACTTCAGCTGTTCAAATGTGCACTACTCTATAGCTAATGACCATCCTAGCAATTAAGAACCAAGAATAGCTAAAAAATCAGCTATTTTTAAATAAGTTACACTTTTTAAAATTTATGTCTAATAGGAGGATAATTGCTTTACAATGTTATATTGGCTTCTGATGTACAACAACATGAATCACCTGTAAGTATACACACACATCCCCTCCCTCTTGAACCCTGCTCCCACTCCCTTCCCTAACCCACCACTTCAGGTTGTCACAGAGCACTGGGCTGAGCTTCCTGTGTCTACAGTACTTCCCATTAGCTATTTATTTTATGTATGTTAATGTATGCATTTCAATGCTACTCTCTCAATTCGTCCCACCCTCTCCTCCACCCTTCCACTCCCCAGACTGTGTCCACAAATCTGTTCTCCCATGTCTCTGTCTCTACTTCTGCCTCGCAAATAGGTTCATCAGTACCATTTTTTTAAAAAGCCATTTTGTCACTTGAAGTTTCCTTTCCTTTGCTCTTAAAGATTTTAAAGGTTTCTCCCTGAAAAAATCTTCATTGGAGAATGGCATTTTGGAGGGATGGAAGAGATGAAGTTATTTTTTATACCAGCTTGTGTCTATAGTGTATCTGAGTTCAGAACATGTAATCACAGGCCAACATACCCTACTTCTGAAGCCTCAGAAATATAGTTTATATAAGACAGGAAGAGACAAAATAACCAGGCAGGCACACAGTCATTTGATTATTTAGTAAAAGGAGATTCCCCAAAACAGTAATTCTGATTGTCCCTTTGATGGCTTGAGGTTTTTATTTCCTAAGACAATGTTGCTGAGTGAGTTTTCCACTTACATCTCCTTTCTTCAAGTAGAAAAGGAGATGCAAGTGGAAAACTCATAGGAGTAGTTTTAGCTCAAGTATATGTCGAAAAGGAAGATCTGAACACAGATCCTCTTAAGCCCACCCATGCTTGTTTGCTCTTTGGAAAAACTGCACACGCCTCCCAGCCTTGGACACACTAGTTTGAAGACTCTTCTTCAGTACATCACAGAAGAAAGGGCAGCAAGAGACAGAGTAAGACACACATCTGAGAATACCTCAAGTACAGATATTCAACAGCATGAAAATCTGAACAAAGGAAGTACACCTCCTCAAATACAACACAGAGAAAATCTCATCTAATCACAACTTACATTTTTAATATTCTAATGAGATGGATGAGAAACATCAATGATCAGCAATAAACAATTTAAAAATAGAACTCTATTTCTTTTTTTAGAACTCTCTTTCAACAACTGGACATAAATATCAACCAATGATAGCACAATCCTAAAACATCTGGAATCAGATTTTTAAGTATCTGAATACCTACGAAGCAACTCATTAGATAATTCATCAACTGGCTTTTTTAATGATCTATCAACTCTAGCTTTACCTCACATTAGAAAATGGCCTATTCTTTTATCTCCCAAAACTTTTTATTTTGAAAATTTTTAAAAGCCACAGAAAAGCTGAAAAAACAGTATAATGAATACCCTATTATCCTTCAACAAGATGCAACAACTGTTAAAGAATTTGCCACAATTGCTTTCTTCCTCTTTTTCTGAAACACACACACACACATTTTTTCTTTTCCTTGCTGAACCATCTGAAAGTAAGTTGCAGACACACGATACCTCTACATACTTCTGCATGCATGTCCTAAGAACAAGAACATTCACCTGTATAACCACAGTGCCATTTTCACATCTAAGAATATTAGCCATAATTCTATAATTATCATCTAAAATACAGACAGTATTCAGATTTCCAATCTGTCTTAAAAAACTCAGCTTATGGCTGCTAATTTTTCCTAGCAGGTTCCATCAAGGTTTATACATTATATTTGGTTGCTATGCCTGTTTAATTTCTTTAAACCTAAAGTAGTCTCTCCACAATTTTTCTGTTTTTCATAATAAACACTTTTTAAGTAAGGGGCTTAAATCTCAAATTTTCTTCAAAAATCTCTCAGCATTATCTTGAGCTTTAAGGAATAATTTTTTCAAAGGCAGTTTCAAACTTCATTTGGTAAAAGATTCTAGTCGCTACACCTGTGAGTTAGATTTAGGATGACAACTGCTATCTGGAGGTTGGTATGAGAGGGCCACTGACGCCCAGAGAGAAAGATGGCGACACTGAGTGGCCACAAGCACCATGCTGGTAAGCAAATGTTCACAGAGCAAATTTGAAGAGAAGATCTTCGCTCTCAGGGAACAGATAGGGATGAACCTTAGGGTACTGGACAACTGACCTGATCATGTCTTTCACAATTTGGGTGGTGATTCTGCTACATATTGTAAGAGCTAATATGGCAGCTAGCAATACACAAGCATTATGCCTTAGTCAGCCTAGTTCAGTTCAGTTCAGTTCAGTCGCTCAGTCATGTCCGACCTAAGCCTAATTCAAAAACCAAAACCCTGAGGGAAAAGATATTATTAAGATGTTCCTGTAACTGCAGTCTCTACTAGTTATTCACATATACTCAGATGCTGTGAGTCCAGAAGTAGTCTCCTGATGCTTTAAAACAGACAGGCTTCTGAAACGTGGTCAACTGAGTTCACAAGCGAACACAAAAAATGCACAAACAAAGCACAAGGACAATTGAATGAAAGGGGTGCCTCTTCTATGCAGAAAAGGATGAAAGATATAAAATACTCTGAAATACAGCAAGCACCAAAGGTAACTATCAGCACAGGGTGTCTGTGACACAGTGATGCAACATGGTGACTCTGCTTCCTTAGGGTCTGATCACATATCCTGATTTCTCCTCAGGCTCTTCATTCTAAATGAAAATTTTATCTATTCCTAGGGCATCCTTTACTGTCTATATGTTACCAACTCTAAAATTTCTATCTCTGGCTTAGAGAGACTTTCCTCCAGAGATTCAGACAAAACTGAATTCTGGATACTTTCAGCTGGACACCCCACAAGTACCTCATACTTGCACATCTGCCACCTCTCCTTTGTCCAAGTGAATGATGTTAGCCTTTAATCTGGGCCAGAGGCTCATTTATCTAGCCCTCTATCTGACCACCACAATCTATCAGCCACCAGCACTGTTGTTCTAGTCTTCTGATCTCTTGATCATCTCTTTGCAATCTGCTCACTTTTCTCATCCTCAGCACCACCTCCTTGGTTCAGACCATCATCACCCGATCTTAGCGCTACCATAGAGCCTACAGACGGAGAAGGCAATGGCGACCCACTCCAGTACCCTTGCCTGGAAAACCCCATGGACAGAGGAGCCTGGCAGGCTGCAATCCATGGGGTCGCTAAGAGTCAGACACGACTGAGTGACTTCACTTTCACTTTTCAGTTTCATGCATTGGAGAAGGAAACGGCAACCCACTCCAGTGTTCTTGCCTGGAGAATCCCAGGGACGGGGGAGCCTGGTGGGCTGCCATCTATGGGGTCGCACAGAGTCGGACACGACTGAAGCGACGCAGCAGCAGCCACAGCAGAGCCTATAGGAGCTAGGGCTTCCCAGGTGGTGCTAGTGGTCAAGGACCCAGCTGCCAATACAGGCTACGTGAGAGACACAGGTTTGATCCCTGGATGGGGAAGATTCCCTGGTGGAGGGCATGGCAACCCACTCCAGTATTCTTGCCTGGAGAATCCCCATGGACAGAGGAAGCTGGTGGAATACAGTCCATAGGGTCACAAAGAGTTAGACTGAAGTGCCTTAGCATGCAGGCAGAGCCTGTAGACTCCAGGACTGGAGTCAGGCCAAACAACTAATGTGGAGGGAGTAAAGCTCCACCCATCAGAGACAACAGTATTAAAGATTTACTGAGCATGGCCCTGCCCATCAGAGCAAAACCCAGTTTTCCCCATAGCCAGTCCCTCCCATCAGGAAGCCTAAAAGAGCAACTTATCCTCATCCATCAGAGGGCAGACAGAAGAAGCCAGAACTACAATTCCACAGCCTCCACAACAAAAATCACAATCACAGAAAGCTAACCAAATGATCACATGGATCAGTCTTGCTAACTCAATGAAGCTATGAGCCATGCCTTACAGGCCACCCAAGACAGACAGGTCATGGTGGAGAGTTCTGACAAAGCAAGGTCCACTGGAGAAGGGAATGGCAAACCATTCTAGTATTCGTGCCTTGAGAAACAGTATGAAAAGACATTATGTCAAAAAGAATTATGACACCAGAAGATAAGCCCCCCAAGTTGACAGGTGTCCAATATGCTACTGGGCAAGAGCAGAGAAATAGCTCCAGAAAGAATGAAGAGGCTGGGCCAAAGTGGAAACAATGCTCAGTTGTGGAAGAGTCAGTAGTGAAAGTAATATTTGATGTTGTAAATATTTCATAGGAACCTGGAATGTTAGGTCCATGAATCAGCATAAATTGGACATGGTCCAGGAGGAAATGGAAAGAGTGAACATCAACATTTTAGGAATCAGCCAAGTAAAATGGACTGGTATGGGCAAATTTAATTCAGGTGACCATTATATCTACAACTGTAGGTAAGAATCCCTTAGAAGAAATGGAGTAGCCCTCATAGTCAACAAGAGTCCTAAATGCAGTAGTTGGGTGCAATCTCAAAAATGACGGAATGATCTCAGTTCCTTACCAAGGCAAACCATTCAACATCACAGTAAGTGATGGGGCACAGCACAAGTCTATGCCCCAACCACTAATGCTGAAGAAGCTGAAGTCAAACGGTTCTATGAAGATCTACAAAACCTTCTAGAACTAACACCAAAAAAAAAAAAAGATGTCCTTTCATCATAGGGGATTGGAATGCAAAAGTAGGAATTCAAGAGATACCTGGAGTAACAGGCAAGTTTGGCCTTGGAGTACAAAATGAAGCTGGGCAAAGGCTAACAGAGTTTTGCCAAGAGACTACAATGGTCATAGCAAACACTCTCTTCCAACAACATTAGAGATGACTTCACATATGGACATCCTTAGATGGTCAGTACCAAAATCAGACTGATTATATTCTTTGCAGCCAAAGATGGAGAAGCTCTATATGGTCAGCAAAAGCAAGACCAGGAGACGACTGTGGCTCAAATAATGAGCTCCTTGTGGCAACGTTCAGGCTTAAATTGAAGAAAGTAGGGAAAACCACTAGGTCATTCAGGTATGACCTAAATCAAATCCCTTATGATTACACAGAGAGATGAGAAACATATTCAAGGGATTAGATCTGGTAGACAGGGTGCTGAGAGAACCATGGATGGAGGTTCATAACATTGTACAGGAGGTCGTAACCAAAACTATCCCAAAGAAAAAGAAATGCAAGAAGGCAAAGTGGTTGTCTGAGGAGGGCTTACAAACAGCTGAGAAAAGAAGAGAAGTAAAATGCAAAGGAGAGAGGGAATTATATACCCAACTGAACACAGAGTTCCAGAGAATAGCAAGGAGAGATAAGAAAAGCCTTCTTAAGAAAACAATGGAAGGAGGAGCCAAGATGGCGGAGGAGTAGGACGGGAAGACCACTTTCTCTCCTACAAATTCATCGAAAGAATAACTGAACGCAGAGCAAACTTCACAGAACAACTTCTGATCGCTAGCTGAGGTCATCAGGCGCCCAGAAAAGCAGCCCATTGTCTTCGAAAGGAGGTAGGACAAAATATAAAAGACAAAAAGTGAGACAAAAGAGCTGAGGACGGAGATTCGTCCCGGGAAGGGAGTCTTGGGCGGCATTACTTGGGGTAGGGTCCGGGCCTGAGTGCCCTGAGGACAATCGGAGGGAGCTTCTGTGAGGTGCCAACTTGAACTGTGGGAGACCAAAAGAGAGAGAGTACATTAACCGGCCCGAACACACTGCCGGCCGTTCGCAGAACAAAGAGACCGAGAAAGTCCAGAGAAGAGCTCGCAGGCTGCGGACCGGCCCAGCCCCACCGGAGGCAGGAGGCAGGGGGGAGGGGAAGGTCGCGGCGAGACACAGGGCGCAGGCACCCGACCGGCGCGGGCGGGGACTGGGGCTGGGGACGCGGAGGGCGGAAGGCGCGCGCGCCCGACTGGCGCCAGAGGAAACTGAAACTGGGACCGCGGAAGGGAGTGGGCGCGCCACACCTGGGGACAGTGCGCCCACCAAGCCCCTGGCTGCCTGGACCGCTCTGACGGGGAAGGCACAGAGAGCAGGCGCAGCTTTTCGCTCCGCGCTTTTGTGGAACACCCGAGGGCTGGAACCTCGCGCAGCGCGGGGCGCGCTCCATATAGAGCAGCCGGGACCCTGAGCAGCGCAGACGGAGAAAGCGGCGTCGGCCCCTCCCGGCAGCGCCATCCCGTCCCCGCGGCGCAAGCCCGCCCTCGCAGCGCCAGCCCCTCCCTGCAGCGCCAGCCCATCCCGGCAGCGTCAGCCCCTCCCCGCAGAGCGACGGAATTAGCTACCTGAATAAGAGTCCACCTCCACCCGCCTGTGTCAGGGCGGAAATGAGGCTCTGAAGAGACCGGCAAACAGAAGTCAAATAAACAAAGGGAACCGCTTCAGAAGGGATAGAAAACACCGACTACACCGTAAGGGGCCTGTAGATACCGAGAAGTGTAAGCTGGAACGAGGAGCTATCTGAAACTGAGCCGAACCCACACTGACCGCAACAGCTCTAGAGAAACTCCTAGATATAATTTTACATTTTTCTCTTTTTTTTTTTCTTTTTTTTATTTTTTATTTTTTCTCTTTTATTTTCCTTTAAAATCCGCTATTACTCCCCCATTACTCCTTAACTTTCATTTTCATAGATTTTTACGATTTTTTTAATTAGGGGAAAAAAAAAATTTTTTTTCTTTTTTTTTTCTTTTTTCTTCTTTTTTTTTTTCTTTTTTTTTCTTTCCTTTTTTTTTTCTATTTTCTATTTTTTTTTTCCTCTTATTTCTTTTAAAGTCCTCTAGTACTCCTCTACTACTCCTTAATTTTCATTTTCAACACACTATAACCTTACAAAAAAAAAAAGAAGAGAAGCCCTATTTTTAAACCGAAGATTATTCTCTCCCAATCTTGACTCTCTGTTTTCTACCTCAGAACACCTCTATTTCCTCCTTTCCCCTTCTCTTCCCAATCCAATTCTGTGAATCTTTGTAGGTGACTGGGCTACGGAGAACACTCTGGGAACAGACAGCTGCGTAGATCTGTCTCTCTCCTCTTGAGTCCCCCCTTTTCTCCTCCTGCTCATCTCTATCTCCCTCCTCCCTCTCCTCCTTCATGTAACTCTGTGAACCTCTCTGGGTATGCCTAACAGGGGAGAATCTTTTCGCCATTAACCTAGAAGTTTTCTTATCAGTGCTGTATAGCTGGAGAAGTCCTGAGACTACAGGAAGAATAAAACTGAAATCCAGAGGCAGGAGACTTAAGCCCAAAACCTGAGAACACCAGAAAACTCCTGACTACATGGAACTTTAAGTAATAAGTGACCGTCCAAAAGCCTCCATACCTACACTGAAACCAACCACCACCCAAGAGCCAATAAGTTATAGAGCAAGACATACCACGCAAATTCTCCAGCAACGCAGGAACATAGCCCTGAACGTCAACATACAGGCTGCCCAAGGTCACACCTAACACATAGACCCATCTCAAAACTCATTACTGGGCACTCCATTGCTCTCCAAAGAGAAGAAATCAAGTTCCACGCACCAGAACACTGACGCAAGCTTCCCTAACCAGGAAACCTTGACAAGCCAATCGTCTAACCCCACCCACTGGGTAAATCTTCCACAATAAAAAGGAACCACAGACCTCCAGAATACAGAAAGCCCACTCCAGACACAGCAATCTAAACAAGATGAAAAGGCAGAGAAATACCCAACAGGTAAAGGAACATGAAAAATGCCCACCAAGTCAAACAAAAGAGGAGGAGATAGGGAATCTACCTGAAAAAGAATTTAGAATAATGATAATAAAAATGATCCAAAATCTTGAAAACAAAATGGAGTTACAGATAAATAGCCTGGAAACAAAAATTGAAAAGATACAAGAAATGTTCAATAAAGACCTAGAAGAAATAAAAAAGACTCAATTAAAAATGAGTAATGCAATGAATGAGATCAAAAACACTTTGGAGGGAACCAAGAGTAGAATAACGGAGGCAGAAGATAGGATAAGTGAGGTAGAAGATAAAATGGTGGAAATAAATGAAGCAGAGAGGAAAAAAGAAAAAAGGATCAAAAGAAATGAGGACAACCTCAGGGACCTCTGGGACAATGTGAAACGCCCCAACATTCGAATCATAGGAGTTCCAGAAGAAGAAGACAAAAAGAAAGGCCATGAGAAAATACTCGAGGAGATAATAGCTGAAAACTTCCCTAAAATGGGGAAGGAAATAGCCACCCAAGTCCAAGAAACCCAGAGAGTCCCAAACAGGATAAACCCAAGGCGAAACACCCCAAGACACATATTAATCAAATTAACAAAGATCAAACACAAAGAACAAATATTAAAAGCAGCAAGGGAGAAACAACAAATAACACACAAAGGGATTCCCATAAGGATAACAGCTGATTTATCAATAGAAACCCTCCAGGCCAGAAGGGAATGGCAGGACGTACTGAAAGTAATGAAAGAGAATAACCTACAACCTAGATTACTGTATCCAGCAAGGATCTCATTCAGATATGAAGGAGAATTTAAAAGCTTTACAGATAAGCAAAAGCTGAGAGAATTCAGCACCACCAAACCAGCTCTTCAACAAATGCTAAAGGATCTTCTCTAGACAGGAAACACAGAAAGGTTGTATAAACGTGAACCCAAAACAACAAAGTAAATGGCAACGGGACCACACCTATCAATAATTACCCTAAATGTAAATGGGTTGAATGCCCCAACCAAAAGACAAAGATTGGCTGAATGGATACAAAAACAAGACCCCTATATATGCTGTCTACAAGAGACCCACCTCAAAACAAGAGACACATACAGACTAAAAGTGAAGGGCTGGAAAAAAATATTTCATGCAAACGGAGACCAAAAGAAAGCAGGAGTCGCAATACTCATATCAGATAAAATAGACTTTCAAATAAAGGATGTGAAAAGAGACAAAGAAGGACACTACATAATGATCAAAGGATCAATCCAAGAAGAAGATATAACAATTATAAATATATATGCACCCAACATAGGAGCACCGCAATATGTACAGCAAACACTAACGAGTATGAAAGAGGAAATTAATAGTAACACAATAATAGTGGGAGACTTTAATACCCCACTCACAACTATGGATAGATCAACTAAACAGAAAATTAACAAGGAAACACAAACCTTAAATGACACAATGGACCAGCTAGACCTAATTGATATCTATAGGACATTTCACCCCAAAACAATCAACTTCACCTTTTTCTCAAGTGCACACGGAACCTTCTCCAGAATAGATCACATCCTGGGCCATAAATCTGGTCTTGGAAAATTCAAAAAAATTGAAATCATTCCAGTCATCTTTTCTGACCACAGTGCAGTAAGATTAGATCTCAATTACAGGAAAAAAATTGTTAAAAATTCAAACACATGGAGGCTAAATAACACACTTCTGAATAACCAACAAATCATAGAAGAAATCAAAAAAGAAATCAAAATATGTATAGAAATGAATGAAAATGAAAACACAACAACCCAAAACCTATGGGACACTGTAAAAGCAGTGCTTAGGGGAAGGTTCATAGCATTACAGGCTTATATCAAGAAACAAGAAAAAAACCAAATAAATAACCTAACTCTACACCTAAAGCAATTAGAGAAGGAAGAAATGAAGAACCCCAGGGTTAGCAGAAGGAAAGAAATCTTAAAAATCAGGGCAGAAATAAATGCAAAAGAAACTAAAGAGACCATAGCAAAAATCAACAAAGCTAAAAGCTGGTTTTTTGAAAAAATAAACAAAATTGACAAACCATTAGCAAGACTCATTAAGAAGCAAAGAGAGAAGAACCAAATTAACAAAATTAGAAATGAAAATGGAGAGATCACAACAGACAACACTGAAATCCAAAGGATCATAAGAGACTACTACCAGCAGCTCTATGCCAATAAAATGGAAAACTTGGATGAAATGGACAAATTCTTAGAAAAATATAACCTTCCAAAACTGAACCAGGAAGAAATAGAAGATCTTAACAGACCCATCACAAGCAAGGAAATCGAAACTGTAATCAAAAATCTTCCAGCAAACAAAAGCCCAGGACCAGATGGCTTCACAGCTGAATTCTACCAAAAATTTAGAGAAGAGCTAACACCTATCTTACTCAAACTCTTCCAGAAAATTGCAGATGAAGGTAAGCTTCCAAACTCATTCTATGAGGCCACCATCACCCTTATTCCAAAACCTGACAAAGATGCCACAAAAAAAGAAAACTACAGACCAATATCACTGATGAACATAGATGCAAAAATCCTTAACAAAATTCTAGCAAACAGAATCCAACAACATATTAAAAAAATCATACACCACGACCAAGTGGGCTTTATCCCAGGAATGCAAGGATTCTTTAATATCCGCAAATCAATCAATGTAATACACCACATTAACAAATTGAAAGATAAAAACCATATGATTATCTCAATAGATGCAGAGAAAGCCTTTGACAAAATTCAACACTCATTTATGATTAAAACTCTCCAAAAAGCAGGAATAGAAGGAACATACCTCAACATAATAAAAGCTATATATGACAAACCCACAGCAAGCATCACCCTCAATGGTGAAAAATTGAAAGCATTTCCCCTGAAATCAGGAACAAGACAAGGGTGCCCACTCTCACCACTACTATTCAACATAGTGTTGGAAGTTTTGGCCACAGCAATCAGAGCAGAAAAAGAAGTAAAAGGAATCCAGATAGGAAAAGAAGAAGTGAAACTCTCACTGTTTGCAGATGACATGATCCTCTACATAGAAAACCCTAAAGACTCTACCAGAAAATTACCAGAGCTAATCAATGAATATAGTAAAGTTGCAGGATATAAAATTAACACACAGAAATCCCTTGCATTCCTATATACTAACAATGAAAAAACAGAAAGAGAAATTAAGGAAACAATACCATTCACCATTGCAACAAAAAGAATAAAATACTTAGGAGTATATCTACCTAAAGAAACAAAAGACCTATACATAGAAAACTATAAAACACTGATGAAAGAAATCAAAGAGGACACAAACAGATGGAGAAACATACCGTGTTCATGGATTGGAAGAATCAATATTGTCAAAATGGCTATTCTACCCAAAGCAATCTATAGATTCAATGCAATCCCTATCAAGCTACCAATGGTATTTTTCACAGAACTAGAACAAATAATTTCACAATTTGTATGGAAATACAAAAAACCTCGAATAGCCAAAGTAATCCTGAGAAAGAAGAATGGAACTGGAGGAATCAACCTGCCTGACTTCAGACTCTACTATAAAGCCACAGTCATCAAGACAGTATGGTACTGGCACAAAGACAGAAATATAGATCAATGGAACAGAATAGAAAGCCCAGAGATAAATCCACGAACCTATGGACACCTTATCTTTGACAAAGGAGGCAAGGATATACAATGGAAAAAAGACAACCTCTTTAACAAGTGGTGCTGGGAAAGCTGGTCAACCACTTGTAAAAGAATGAAACTAGAACACTTTCTAACACCATACACAAAAATAAACTCAAAATGGATTAAAGATCTAAATGTAAGACCAGAAACTAGAAAACTCCTAGAGGAGAACATAGGCAAAACACTCTCCGACATAAATCACAGCAAGATCCTCTATGACCCACCTCCCAGAATATTGGAAACAAAAGCAAAACTAAACAAATTGTACCTAATGAAACTTAAAAGCTTTTGCACAACAAAGGAAACTATAAGTAAGGTGAAAAGACAGCCCTCAGATTGGGAGAAAATAATAGCAAATGAAGAAACAGACAAAGGATTAATCTCAAAAATATACAAGCAACTCCTGAAGCTCAATTCCAGAAAAATAAATGACCCAATTCAAAAATGGGCCAAAGAACTAAACAGACATTTCTCCAAAGAAGACATACAGATGGCTAACAAACACATGAAAAGATGCTCAACATCACTCATTATTAGAGAAATGCAAATCAAAACCACAATGAGGTACCATTACACGCCAGTCAGGATGGCTGCTATCCAAAAGTCTACAAGCAATAAATGCTGGAGAGGCTGTGGAGAAAAGGGAACCCTCTTACACTGTTGGTGGGAATGCAAGCTAGTACAGCCGCTATGGAAAACAGTGTGGAGATTTCTTAAAAAACTGGAAATAGAACTGCCATATGACCCAGCAATCCCACTTCTGGGCATACACACTGAGGAAACCAGATCTGAAAGAGACACGTGCACCCCAATGTTCATCGCAGCACTGTTTATAATAGCCAGGACATGGAAGCAACCTAGATGCCCATCAGCAGATGAATGGATAAGGAAGCTGTGGTACATATACACCATGGAATATTACTCAGCCATTAAAAAGAATTCATTTGAACCAGTCCTAATGAGATGGATGAAACTGGAGCCCCTTATACAGAGTGAAGTAAGCCAGAAAGATAAAGAACATTACAGCATACTAACGCATATATATGGAATTTAGAAAGATGGTAACGATAACCCTATATGCAAAACAGAAAAAGAGACACAGAAATACAGAACAGACTATTGAACTATGTGGGAGAATGTGAGGGTGGGATATTTTAAAAGAACAGCATGTATACTATCTATGGTGAAACAGATCCCCAGCCCAGGTGGGATGCATGAGACAAGTGCTCGGGCCTGGTGCACTGGGAAGACCCAGAGGAATCGGGTGGAGAGGGAGGTGGGAGGGGGGATCGGGATGGGGAATACGTGTAAATCTATGGCTGATTCATATCAATGTATGACAAAACCCACTGAAATGTTGTGAAGTAATTAGCCTCCAACTAATAAAAAATTTAAAAAAAAAAAAAGAAAGAAAACAATGCAAAGAAATAGAGGAAAACAATAAAAAAGAAAAGACTAGAGATCTCTTTAAGAAAGTTAGAGATACTAAGGAAACATTTCATGCAAATATGGGCACAATGAAGGACAGAAAAGGCAAGGACTTAACAGAAGCAGAAATGATTAAGAAGTTCAGCTCAGTTCAGTTTAGTGGCTCAGTCGTGTCCGACTCTTTGCGACCCCATGAACCACAGCATGCCAGGCCTCCCTGTTCATCACCAACTCCCAGAGTCCATCCAAACCCATGTCCATTTAGTCGGTGATGCCATCCAACCATCTTATCCTCTGTCATCCCCTTCTCCTGCCTTCAATCTTTCCTAGCATCAGGGTCTTTACAAATGAGTCAGCTCTTCACATCATGTGGCCAAAGTATTAGAGTTTCAGCTTCAGCATCAGTCCTTCCAATGAACACCCAGGACTGATCTCCTTTAGGACGGACTGGTTGGATCTCATTGCAGTCCAAGGGACTCTCAAGAGTCTTCTCCAACAACACAGTTCAGAAGCATCAATTCTTCGGCGCTCAGTTTTCTTTATAGTCCAACTATCACATCCATACATGACCACTGCAAAAACCATAGCCTTGACTAGACGGACCTTTGTTGGCAAAGTAATGTCTCTGCTTTTTAATATACTGTCTAGGTTGGTCATAACTTTACTTCCAAGGGAATGGCAAACCACTTCAGTGTTCTTGCCTTGAGAACCCAATGAAGAGTATGAAAAGGCAAAACGATAGGACACTGAAAGATGAACTCCCCAGGTCAGTAGGTGCCCAATATGCTACTGGAGATCAGTGGAGAAATAACTCCAGAAAGAATGAAGGGATGGAGCCAAAGAAAAAACAACAACCAGTTGTGGATGAGACTGGTGATAGAACCAAGGTTTGATGCTGTAAAGAGCAATATTGCATAGGAACCTGGAATGTCAGGTCCATGAATCAAGGCAAACTGGAAGTGGTCAAACAGGAGATGACAAGAGTGAACATCAACATTCTAGGAATCAGCGAACTAAGATGGACTGGAATGGGTGAATTTAACTCAGATGACCATTATATCTACTACTGTGGGCAAGAACCCATTAGAAGAAATGGAGTAGCCATCACAGTCAACAAAAGATCCAGAAATGCAGTACTTGGATGCAATCTCAAAAACGACAGAATGGTCTCTGTTCATTTCCAAGGCAAACCATTCAATATCACAGTAATCCAAGCCTATGCCCCGACCAGTAATGCTGAAGAAGCTGAAGTTGAACAGTTCTATGAAGATCTACAAGACGTTCTAGAACTAACACCCAAAAAAGATGTCCTTTTCATCATAGTGGACTAGAATGCAAAAGTAGGAAGTCAAGAAACACCTGGGGTAACAGGCAAACTTGGCCTTGGAGTACAGAATGAAGCAGGGCAAAGATTAATAGAGTTCTGCCAAGAGAACACACTGGTCACAGCAAACACCCTCTTCCAACAACAAGATTAAGAAGAGGTGTCAAGAATATACAAAAGAACTGTAAGAAAAAGGTCTTAATGACCTAGATAACCACAATGGTGTGGTCCTTCACCTAGAGTCAGACATCCTGGAGTGTGTAGTCAAGTGGGGTGGGCCTTCAGAAGCATTACTACAAAGTTAGTGGAGGTGATGCAATTCTACCTGATCTGTTTCAATTCCTAAAAGATGATGCTGTCAAAGTGCTGAACACAATATGCCAGCAAATTTGGAAAACTCAGCAGTGGCCACAGGACTGGAAAAGGTCAGTTTTCATTCCTATCCCAAAGAAAGCAATGCCAAAGAATGTTCAAACTACTGTATAACTGCACTTATTTCACATGCTAACAAGATAATGCTCAAAATCCTTCAAGCTACGCTTCAGTAGTACATGAACAGAGAACTTCCAAATGTACAAGCTAGATTTAGAAAAGGCAGAGGAACCAGAGATCAGATTGCCAACATCCACTGGATCATGGAAAAAGCAAGAGAATTCCAGAAAAATAATCCACTTCCACTTCACTGACTATCCTAAAGCCTTTGACTGTGTAGATCACAACAAACTGTGGAAATTTCTATAACAGATGGGAAAACCAGACCACCTTACCTGTCTCCTGAGAATCCTGTATGTGGGTCAAGAAGCAACGGTTAGAATCAGACATGGAACAACTGACTGGTTCAAAATTGAGAAAGGAGTACATTAAGGCTGTATACTGTCACCTTTAACTTATATTCAGAATACATGATGTGAAATGCCGGGCAGGATGAATCACAAACTGGAATCAAGATTACTGGGAGAAATATCAACAACCTCAGATATGCAGATGATACCACTCTAACTGCAGAAAATGAAGAGGCACTAAAGAGCCTCTTGATGAAGGTGAAAGAGGAGAGTGAAAAAGCTGGCTTGAAACTCAACATTCAAAAAACTAAGATCATGGCACCTGGTCCCATTAGTTCACGGCAAATAGATGGGGAAACAATGGAAACAGTGACAGATTTTATTTTCTCCGATCTCAAAATCACTGTGGATGGTGACTGCAGCCAAGAAATTAAGACATTTGTTTGTTCTTTGGAAGAAAAGCTATGACAAACCTAGACAGCATATTAAAAAGCAGAGATATTACTTTGACAACAAAGGTTCATCTAGTCAAGGCTATGGTTTTTCAGGTAGTCATGTATGGATGTGAGAGTTGGACTATAAAGAAGGCTGAGCACCGAAGAACTGATGCTCTTGAACTGTGGTGCTGAAGATTTTTGAGAGTCCCTTGGACTGCAAGGAGATCCAACCAGTCCATTCTAAAGGAAATCAGTCCTGAATATTCATTGGAAGGACTGATGCTGAAGCTGAAACTCCAATACTTCGGCCACCTGATGCAAAGTTCAGACTTGCTGGAAATACCCTGATGCTGGGAATGATTGAGGGCAAGAGGAGAAGGGGACAACAGAGGATAAGATGGTTGGATGGCATCACTGACTTAATGAACATGAGTCTGGGCAAACTCCGAGAGATAGTAAAGGACAGAGAAGCCTGGCATGCTGCAGTCCATGGGGTTGCAAAGAGTTGGACATGACTTAGCAAATTAAAACTAGTGGTCTCCTCCCCAGCTTCCCTCACCAAACTACATAGTCACCTAACTAAAACAGAACTTCAACTCTGGACTCTATACCTGCATTGACATCTCAGTACCCTCAGCACCGATGTGGCCACTCCTGACTTATCTCACTGCCTGGCCTGCACACTTCAAGTTCCAGCACAGTGAGTTTTTTCTTAGTATCTCAAACATGCCATGTGTTCTTCTATTCCCTAGGAGTTCTGGCCTTCTACCTCTCTCTCTGCCTTAAGCACTGTTCTCCTTTATCGTCACCTAACTCTTACTTTTTAAGGACTCATCTTTGACATTTCTTCTTCCAGAAAAACCTTCCTTGTCACCACGAGACTGGATCAGGGGTGCATCCCTGGACTATGGCACCTACCACACTACCACTGAACTGCATACTCTTTTCCCCATCGGCAGTGCCCAGGGCAGGAAGAGACTGGCTGAAGCATGGAGACCGGTGTGTTGGCTGCTGCAGCAGTAGAATAGTGAGGTCCTGGACCATAGCTGTGACGGGGGCTGACAGAAGTACACGGCTTGAGAGAGATTTAAGCAGCACAGAGAGTGTCTCTGTGTTTATCCCACATTTATACTGAAAGCCACTGTGTAACAGGTGCTTAAATACTTTTCAAAGAATGAATAAATTAATGAAGACATGATTTAGACATACAAAGTAAACAGAATACCTAAAATTGGCTCAGTAAAGACTTATTAAGTGCTACAGGAATGTAGACACAAAGGGAGTGGAGCTGGGTGAGGTGCATTAAGAGGGACATGTGGCTTGAAGAGATAGTGGCTGGCTGAGTGGCATGCAAAGAGCAAGTGAGTGAACAGCAAGGGTGTGGAGGCTGGATCTGAATACCAATTCCACAACAGGCCAATCACCAACCAGGGAACCTTGGGCAGCTCATTCAATTTTTCTGTGCCACACCTATAAAAAGACAACAACAATACCTACCTCATAGGGCTCATATGAGGATCAAATGAATTAATATTTGTAAAGCTCTTAGAAGAACAGTGCCTTGTACAGAATAAACATGATATAAGTATATACATGTGCTAAGTTGCTTCACTCATGTCCAACTCTTTGTAACCCCATGGGCTATAGCCCCCTAGGCTCCTCTGTCCATGGGATTCTCCAGGCAAAGATATTGGAGTGGGTTGCCATTCCCTCCTCCAGGGGACCTTCTTGACCCAGGGACAGAACCCGCACCTCTCCCATCTCCTGCACTGGCAGGAGGGTTCTTTACTACTAGCACCACCTGGAAAGCCCAAGTATATATAAGTATACTATATTAAATTAAATAAAACAAATCTTTAGTGGTGCCTTCACCTATTCAGATGCTGTAAAAATGGCCACATGTGAAGTTAGTAATTAATTAGTGGACAACTACACACCTCTACTTATTAGAAGGTAATGTATCAAGCATATTTACTGCAAACCATGAAGAATTTTCTTATCATCTAGAGTTTCAGGTGTTTATACATAAGCACAAAAATTCATAGTACACTGGGAAAACTAAAGGAAAGAAACTTGAATTATATGCTCACAGAGATAAATGAGAAATAAGAAAACATAATGCAAATACCAGAAATTATGGGAAAAAATATGTGAAATAAAAACATGTAGATGTTAAAATCTCAATGGAAGGTCTAGACGTGGCCAAGGAGCGTATCAGTGAACAGAAGAAGTCAGTGCAGAAATCACCCAGAGTCCAGTGCACAGACAGCCATGAAACACGGCAGAAGACACAGTGAGCTTTATTCCCAGGAAAAGAATGAAGAGAACGCAGGGGAGGCAATATTTGAGGAAATAATGGGTGGAAAAATTTCTAAAGTGAAGAAATGTTTGGGTCCTCAAATTCAAAAACTGAAAAAGAACACCTAAATACCAAACAGAAATGAGATAAACAAAAGCACAGTTACAGCATCACAGATCAAAAAGTTCCTGTTACAACACACTGAGGAGGCTGCCATCAGAACATTCACTGCATTCTGTAACATGCAGTGTTACATGTCTCCCTGCTGGATGACAGGCTCCGGGAGGGCAGGATCCCTTCCAGTACATTATATTCTGTGAATACCTGCTTGACATATCATTGAGTGAAAGAATAAATGTGTGGAGGGCATTTGTATTCACGTGAAACTATTTTTAAAGAGCAAATAAAATAACCTAGAAAAAAATCACAAATTCAAGTGTCCGGGGCAAGACATTTCTCTTTAGACCTGTTTCTCCATTTGTGTAAAATACAGGAGTTATCTTGATGACATCAAATATAAAAGTCATTAACAACTATTATAGAATGATACAGCTATATTAATTTTTGAAACCTCTGCATTTAAAAACAAATTTGGATCAGCAGAAGAATGGATAAGAAAGCTATGGTACATATACATGATGGAATATTACTCAGCCATTAAAAAGAATACATTTGAATCAGTTCTAATGAGATGGATGAAACTGGAGCCCATTATACAGAATGAAGTAAGCCAGAAAGATAAACACCAATACAGTATACTAATGCATATATATGGAATTTATAAAGATGATAACGATAACCCTATATACAAGACAGAAAAAGAGACACAGATGTACAGAACAGACTTTTGGACTCTATGGGAGAAGGCGAGGGTGGGATGTGAGAGAATAGCATTGAAACATATATATTATCAAGTGTGAAACAGATCGCCAGTCCAGGTTGGATGCATGAGACAAGTGCTCAGGGCTGGTACACTGGGATGACCCAGAGGGATGGGATAGGGAGGGAGGTGGGAGGGGGGTTCAGGATGGGGAACACATGTAAATCCATGGCTGATTCCTGTCAATGTATGGCAAAAACCACTACAATACTGTAAAGTTATCAGCCTCCAACTAATAAGAATAAATGGAAAAAAAATAAATAAATAAAAACCAATTTGGGTGGTTTTCTTATTTCAATGGCTTACTGACAGAAAATCTGAAAAATGATCTGCCTCTCAATCATTTAATAAATAGGACATCTGTAAGAGAAAAGTGACAACCAATAAACCATAATCACTGAGCCCTGCATTGGTACCAGACATATATATTCATGTGCCTTTTTCACTCAATTTATACGTAACACTCTGAAGCCAACTGCTAGTGCTTCACTCCCATATACCCAAACTATACTCCTGGTTTGACCCACATGACATAGACTCTTATCGAGCAAATTCTCAACAGACCAACAACACAGAGGTCAGCTACAGTTATTCTGCACATCCTTCCAATTCTATACCCCAAATAAGTAAAGAGCAAACCGTTACCAGTTTAAGACTCATGTGAGAGTTGGCTGGGAAAGGTAAGTTGCTAATACACAAAACAGCTAGAACCAATACTGCTGGCTTTTGACTAAGAATACTTAAAATGGCCAGACCTCATAGTCGTATATAATTTTATCTACATTTAAGCTTCAAAATCTATGCATGTAGATTACAAGAAAATGGTTCAAACAGATCAACTTGTATTTCATGTTTGATAATGTCATTACTAGAAAAATATCTAACCTTATTTCTTCATTCTCAAAGAAAATAAGTATATTATATTATATACTTCTCAAACTGCAACCATGTTATGACTTCCTGTGTGTACTTGAGCAAACTAGAATAGCCCCCACCATTTGATTGCCAGACAGAAAAAACATGCTTGGAAGCAAGTTTGAAAAAAACCACTCCAGGGACCAAGAAAAGATAAACAGATGACAAAAGAAATTCCGGTTTCTAGGTATGAAGTTAAAACTCATGGGACTCTCGCAGGTAAAGCAGACAGATGATTCAAGAAGCCATACAAATGATCTCATGCTAGATGACACCCAATCAAAGGCAGTAATTTGGGACAGGTACATTTTAAAGATGTATATTCATCTCTTTATTTAAACGTATTTCTAGGAAAAAAACTAGGCATGGTCTAAAACCCTATTCCACGTTTGAGATAAAAAAAAAAAATACACTAAGTAGAGTTAACAGCAGATCAGGCATTGAAAGAGAAAAGATTACCCTGGTGGTTCAGAGGGTAAAGAAATTGCCTGCAATGCAGGAGACCCGGCTTCGATCCCTGGGTCAGGAAGATCCCCTGGAAAGGGAATGGCAACCCACTCTAGTATTCTTGTCTAGAGAATTTCATGGACAGAGGGGCCTTATGGGCTACAGTCCAGGGGTTGCAGAGTTGGACATGACTGAGTGACTAACACACAGTGAACTGAAAAACACAATAATTAGAATTATCCAAAATAAAATATCCAACGACAGTGAAATACATTCTTTTAAAGTATACACATAATATTTACCAAAAGAGACCACATTCTGTACCTTGAAACAAGTCTTGATAAATTTAAAAGGATTTAAGTTATTCAAAACATGTTTTCAGACCAAAATGGATTTAAATTAGAGATGAATTAAGAGCGAGATCTCTGGAAAGTCCAGAAAATTTGGAAATTAAATAGCACACTTAAAAATAACCCATGGATCTAAGAAAAAATGAAAAGGGAGATTAGAAAGTATTTTGAACTGAATGAAAATTAAACTCAACATAGCAGAATTTGTGGAATGCCATGAGAACAGAACTTGGGAAATTTATAATCACTAAATCCTATGATAGAAAATAAGAAAGATCTCAAATAATCCTGACTTCCACCTTAAAAAGCTAGAAAAGGAATAACAAACTAAAGGAAACAGAGGAAAGGAAATCATAAATACCACACCAGAAATGAAAGAAACAGAAAACAGAATGACAACAGAGAAAAATCTATGACATCAAAAGAATTCTTTAAGAAGATCAATAAAATTGATAAACCTCTGGCCAGATCAAGGAAAAAAAAGAGAGAGAAGATACAAATTACCAGTATAAAAACTCTCAGGAAACTAGAAATAGAAGGGAACCACATGTTGAAGATTATCTACAAAAAACGTAACTATCATCATATCTAGTGCTGAAAGAATGAATGCTTCCCTCTAAGGTCACAAGAAACACAAGGATGACTATTCTCACCACTTCTATTTAGTATATTACTGGAGATTTTCACTAGGAGAAGAAAGATGGAGAGAGGTATCCAAAGAGAAAGGGTAATATAAAACTATCTTCATTTACAGATGACATGACTACTTATGCAGAAAATTCAGTGGACTCTACAAAAAATTTACTAGAACTAATAAGTGAGTTTGGCAAAATTGCAAGATATAAGATCAAGACACAAAAAAATCAATTTTATTTCTCTGTGCTTGCAATGAACAAGAAGAAGTTAAAATTTTTAAAGCAGTATCATTTACAATAGCATCAAAATTACAAAGTACTTAGGGATAAATCTGACAGAAGGTGTGTAAAGACCATACACTGAAATCTAAAAACAATGCTGAGAGCAATTAAATAATCTGGGTTTCCTTTGTGGCTCAGCTGGTAAAGAATCAGCCTACAGTGTGGGAGACCTGGGTTCAATCCCTGGGTTGGGAAGATCCCCTAGAGCAGGGAAAGGCTACCCACTCCAGTGTTCTGGCCTGGAATGGACTATAGAGTCCATGGGGTCGCAGAGTTGAACACGACTGAGTGACTTTCACTTTCACTTTCACGAGAAGATACACTTGGTTCATGGGTTGAGATTCAATATTGCCAAAATGTCAGTTCTCCCTCAAACTGAACTACAGATTCACTACAAATTCAACAAAAATCCCAGTAGACTTTTTTGTGTAAAAACTGACAAGCCGATTCTAAAATTCACATAAACATGCAAGAAACCTAAAATAGGCAAAACAAGTTTGCCGAAGAACACTATCTGATTTTTAAGACTTATAAAGTCAGAATGTTCATGACAGTAAGGTACTGATGTAAAGATAGGCAAATACCTCAATGGAACAGGAGACTCCAAAAATAAGCACACCCCTATATAAGCAACAGATTTAAGGTAATGTGGTAGAGAAAAGACAATCCATTCAACAGGTGTTACTGGCCACAACTGGATATTCATAATAAAAAAATAACATTGGATATATATTTCATACAGTCTAAAATAATTAATTCAAAATAGATCCAAAACTATAAAGCCAAAAGTATAAAGCCATAAAGCCAAAACTATAAGACTTTTAGAAGAAAACACAGAAGATATTATTTGCAACCCTGGGTTAGGCCAAAATTTCTTAAATAGAATGCCAAAAGTACAATGCAAACAAGGAAAAAAATCAATCAAATTTGACTTGACCAAAATTAAAAACCTCTCATCTTTGAAAGACACCAGCAGAAGCATGAAAAGGCAATCTGAACATTTGGAGTAAACACTTGTTAAGCACATATCTGACAAAGGACATGTATATAGATTACATTAGAAATGCTCAAAATTAACAGTAAGAAAACTGGTGGTTTTTTTTAAATGGACAAAAGATTTGAATAGACAGTCCAACAAAAAAAGACATATGGATGATAAATAAGCACATGAGGGAAATGTTACTTATTTAAACCTTAAAAATTCCATCAAATAGATCATATCATTCAGTAAGTATTTACTGAATACCCACCTACAACAAAGCTGCAATAGGGTTTTATACAAAAGACATCCCTTTGCTACAATGTTGGACACTTTTCTTTCTCTATTCAACACAAATATGTACAGCTTCCACATATAAATGCATACTAAGAAATTCCTATCTGCTATTCATTCAACACTACAATGAATGAAGAATTAACAGCCTCAGCTTGGTATTGGCAAGTACTCTAGACCAAGGAAATGTTCTACCGAGTGGTATTTAAATATCCATTTGGGCCAAGAATAATTATAAGAAGAGGCTATTAACTTAATTGAACCTTAAATGACAACTATTAACTTAAATGACAATTGATGGAATATGGGAAACATATTTGGAGATGTTTTGCATCTGCAGCAACTTGAAAAAAAAATACTGAACATATGACATCCAGAAACCATGTACTCTACCACTAGAGATGACTGCAAAATCTGAAAACTTAGAAACCTACAAAAAGACAACTTCTTCTGAGTAAAATTGTTCACACCATATGCTTTTATAAATTATTATCAGAAAAAAACTGGATCACCAGAGCTTATTCTAGACTGTTTTAATATAAAGAACAAAAATAATGAAGCTAAAAATGGTATTTCCCCCCATACCTGTTCTTCTCTCTCCTTTTCTTTGGTTTTACTTCTGTAGACTCTAGCAGAAGTGGCATCCTGGGATGGAATGGCAGAGATCTGATGCAGTGGCATGTTCATCCCAGCCTCCTGTCTGATCTTCCTCTTTACGGAAGAAAGTCTCCAGTGGTAGAGTCATTTTGGGCCATGGACTTCAAGCTGAGAGAGAGAAGGGAAGGTAAGACACAACTGGTCTGAAACACTTAAAATTTCCAACAGTGAGATTAGCATTTTATATTTATATTCATATTTATTTAAATAAGTTACAATGTCTAACATAAATACTTCATCTTCAAAAATGACAGAATATAAATGCCTATGTGGGGTAAGAACTGTAACACTTTTCTCATATAAGATGGGAGCACCTGAAAAAGTCTGGTGGATCAGGTACGTGTATGCATGTGTGCATGCTCAGTTGCACAGTCCTGTCAACTCTTTGCAACCCCATGGACTGTAGCCTGCCACACTCTTCTGTCCATGGAATTTCCCAGGCAAGAATACTTGAGTGGGTTACCACTGCCTTCACCAGGGATCTTCCCAACCGAGGGAGAAAACCTGTGTCTCCTGTGTCTCCTGCACTGGCAGGTAGATTCTTTACCACTGAGCCACCTGGGAAACCCCCAGGTACGTGTACAATCAGATATTAATCTTCCAATGGCAACTTAGTTTTTAAACATAGCAGTGCCATCCTTTAATAATATTTTTGAAGTTACACATTTTTTCTTGAACCAGCTGATATCAGTAGTGATCTTTCCTTAAAACCACAGAACTTGAGTCCATATAATGGTGAGAATATAAGTTAAGAAGTCTAAAATAAGTTTAAGATATCTATGATCCATGCTTAACCTTCTGAAAGTCTAGACTCTCTAGACCTGTTACTAGCAAAGGTCTCCTACAGAGAGCCAGAAGCAAGTATTTTATACATTGTGGGCCTATTTGTTACAGCTACTCAGTTTTGCCAATGTAACATGAAAGTACCCATAGTGAGTATGTAAACAAATGAGAATGGTCACATTGCAATAAAACTTCACTTACAAAAACAGGTGGCAGATTAGATTTGGCGCCTGGGCCTGGGGTTTGCTAATCCTGCTCTAAGAATATTATAGGGAAGATGAGGGTCATCCCAGACATTCCTGGAACCATTGAAGGCTGCCTGTAGGTAAAGTAACATGTCTGAATAAGCTATATTCACGATTCCAGGCAGCCCTTACTCTTTTTCCTAGTTTTCTCCTACATTCCTCCAAAGTGCCTAGCAACTGAATTATATGTTCTTTATCTCTGCCTACACAGAGATCTATCAAACTCTGTGTACAAAACCAATTAAATATAAATTATCCAAAAAATCCATAATGTTTAACAAGATAATGTTTGATGCTGCTTGAGTTTTAACAAAGGATGGAAGCCTTAATCCAAAAGAATGAATCTCTAACTTGGGGATTTTCGTTTATTAAACATGTACTGGAGCTGGGGAGGTAGACAGGGCGGGTGAACAACGTAGGGCCTGATAACACTAAGCTCACACTTACCAAGCAGCCATTTGTTACCCCTCTCCCCTAACTGTGCTCAGGACCGAAGGCAGGTGTTTGAGCGGCTGCTCCCACCTCCGCAGTGTTACTAACCAAACTGAAGAGCAGCAGGACTCACAGAATTGATTTCTTCCACAGGACTCTGATCAACCAGCAATAGGAAGGAACAAGAAGCCAGAGAGACTCAAGACACGTGAGAAAACAAGCCAAAAGAAAATCCTGCTTTTAAAGAGCCTAGTTTAATAACTGACAAGTAATCACTGATAGCCAACAGAACAGGAAAAGAGAGTCAGCAATACTGAAAAAAGTGAAAGTGAAAGTTGCTCAGTAGCGTCTGACTCTTTGAAACCCCATGGATTTTAACCTGCCAGGCTCCTCTGTCCACGGGATTCTCCAGGCAAAAATACTGGAGTGGGTAGTCTATTCCCTTTTCCAGGGGATCTTCCCAACCCAGGGATTGAAGCCAGGTCTCCAGCATTGCTGGCAGATTCTTCACCTGTGTCTAGATATTATTATATTCAATAATATATAAAATGTTAAAGTCTAGACATTATACATCACACACTCTATTTCAAGGCTTTGTATGAGGCTGACCCAAGATAGAGCACTGTGCTCAAACAAGCGGTCTGAATACATGTATTCACATTACATAAGACAAGAGGCACTGACCTACTGCTGCGATGTCTTACTCTAACGAATCAAACTCCTCTGTGAGAGATGACAAACTCCATGTGGCCTCAGAACAATTACTCAAACCAACCATGCCTGCAGTCCCACCACATGGCATACCAAGAGTAGCCTTTGGTGCGTCTGGTATAATCATCATTATTACATCATTGGTACCTGACCATGTCAAGCTTGGGAAGACTATTTATGCCACAGAAACACACACTGAGAGTGTTTTAAATTTTAAATTTTATTGCAAAGTTTTACAGGACCTCCCTCGTTACAGCCACATAAGTTACTCTTCTGTTATACATCCCTACTCCAGATACTATACCTGAAAGCTTGCCTGAAGCATCCCTGTCCTATGCCAGACATACTTAGGATAAAAAATGATAATTTAAAAAACCAACCTACAAAATAAACCATGCCACTTTGCATGTGAAGGTTCATACGAAAAGCATAAAGCAGGTATTACTCATACTATTTTCTTCACATAATTTCCAAGAATCATTTTATATCAATTCAAGTCATGCTTAATTAAGAGCAATAGTTAAACCTTTGCACTATGCCTGACAATCCAGGCATGAGGACTTTAATTTCACTAAAGTTACCTTACAAAATACAAGACACCTAATATGAGAATCCATTATTTAGAAGAACTGAACTGAAAAAACTGATTGCTGAAGAGAATATGGGAATGAATACAGCATGTTTATGGATCAGAAGCCTTACTATTGTTAAGATGGCAGTCCTCCCAAAACTTAGCTACAAATAAAGTAATCCCCATTGAAAACTCTGCTGACTTCTTTGCAGAAGTTGGACAAGCTGATCCTAAAAGTTATATGGACCCAGAATATCCAAAACAATCTTGAAAGAACAAAGTTGGATAATTCATATCTCCTGATTTCAAAACTTACCTCAAACGGATGGTAAGCAAACCATTGTGGAATTGGGTTCAAGATGGCAGCATAGGAAGATCCTAAATTCACCTCCTTCTACAGACATAACAAATAGACAGCTACACAGGAGGATAAATTCCTCTGAACAGAACCTGAGAACTATCTGAACACCAGCTCCACAACAAAGGATAAAGGGTCACACTCAAACGGGTAGGAAAGGCATGCTCTCACCGAAAACTCCACTCTTCGTGTGGTGACGCACAATCAAGAGAAATCTTAATAAATTAATCAACAAATCAATCAACAGACAAACAAACAAATAAATGGACCTTCTCCCCAAGAAGTAAGGGGTTTATACCCACACCAGACACCACAATCCTTGGGTCCTACATCAGAGAGAAGAGACTCACCCAAATGTCTGGATCTGAAAACCAACAGGGATTATCTTATGGAGAAACTCAGGACTGCAGGGAATAAAGACTTCACTCCTCTCCAACAGAACCACTCACCCCAAGACCTAGAGCAAAGAGCAACAGTTTCTAAAGAGCTTGGACCATATGTGAAGGAAAGTCACTTACTGATCTTACAGCACCTGGCAAAGGGGCAGAAGTCTACCGGGACTCTCCAGGGACGGAGTGCTGGCAGGTGCCATTTTTACAGCTCCCTCTACCTAACCGGCGCTGGCAGGCACCATTTTGCACACTCATTCTAACCTGCCAACAGTGGCGTGTGAACAGCCCTGTTCAAGTCACAGCACCAGTACATGCCGTTGGTGAGCAGCCACACACCCCCATTCCACTCACACAATCCCATGGGAGCCAGCAGGCATGCACAGCCTACACAGGGGATGTCCCTTGAGTGCCAGGCTCAGGCTGACAGGAGGACTGTGTTTCTGGACACCACAAACCCCAACAAGTGCAAAGAGAGTTCAAGAAACAAACAAAAATTAGGGCAAAGGTTAAGCAATAAGGTTCATCTCCCACACAGAGCCACCCATTGGAGACAGGGAGAGACAGCTGCTTTACATGATACACAGAAGAAACTTACAAGAGAATCAAGCAAGATGAGGAAACAGAGGAACATGCCCCAAATGAAGGAAAAAGGTAAAACCCTAGAGAAAAAAACAACTAATGAAATGGAAATAAGCAATTTACCCGATAAAGAGTTCAAAGCAATGGTCATAAAATGCTCACTGAACTTGGGAGAACAAGGGAGAAACACAGTGAAAAATTCCACAATGAGACAGAAAATATAAGACATTTCCAAACAGAATACACAGAGCTGAAGAACACAAGTGAACTGTAAAACACTAGTGGGAATCAACAGCAGGCTAAGTGATACAGAATAGACCAGTGACCTGGAAGACAGGGTAGTGGAAATCTCCAAATAGAAAGGCAAAAAAGAGAAAAGAATTGTTAAAAAATGAGGATAGTTTAACGGACCCAAGGGACAACATAAAATGCACTAACATCTGCATTATAGAGGTTCCAGAGGGGAAAGAGAGAAAGAAAGGGACAGAAAACGTATTTGACATAATGGCTAAAAACTTCCTTAACCTAGGGAAGAAACAGACATCCAGGTCCCACAGGCAAAGAGAGTCTCAGACAAGATGAACCCAAAAAGATCCACATCAAGACACGTTATAATTAAAATGGCAAAAGTTAAAGAGAGAATCTTAAAAGCAGCAAGAAAAAAAACTATGCACAAGAGAATCCACATAAGGCTATCAGCTGATTTTCAGCAGAAATTTTGCTGAAAAGAAATATGGGTACACACTACAACATGGATGGCCCTTGAAAACAGTATACTAAATGAAACAAGGACCACATATCATAAGATTACATTTGTGTGAAATGTCTGGAGTAGGTAAATATAGAGAGACAGAAAATTAATTAGTGATTGCCAAGGGCTGAGGTAAGGACTTAGGGGAAGGC
Source organism: Cervus elaphus (assembly GCF_910594005.1). Taxonomy (NCBI): domain Eukaryota; kingdom Metazoa; phylum Chordata; class Mammalia; order Artiodactyla; family Cervidae; genus Cervus; species Cervus elaphus. The sequence continues at coordinate 43,725,945 of NC_057829.1, read as the reverse complement.
AGCAGTGATGGCTAAAAGGGTTTCTTTTTAGGGCAAAGAATATGTTCTAAAATCTATTAAAACATAACTCTCAAAAATATTTATTAAGGTGATGGCTGCATAACTCTTAAGTATACTAAAAGGCACAGAATTGTACCATTTAATGAGTAGATTGTAATGGATGTGAATTATATCTCAATAAAGTGAAAGTGAAAGTGTTAGTCGCTCAGTTGTGCCCGACTCTGCAACCCCATGGACTGTAGCTTGTCAGGCTCCTCTGTCCATGGAATTCTCTAGGCAAGAATACTGGAGTGGGTTACCACTCCCTTCTCCAGGGGATCTTCCCAATCCAGGGATCAAACTCAGGTGTCCTGCATTGCAGGCAGCTTCTTTACCATCTGAGTCACCACAGAAGCCCATATTTCAATAATAATGTGTAAAAATATGAAAATCACATGGATTAAGACAGATTACTTTTTATTTTTCCTTTGTGCTATCCCTAATGTAATTTATCTGATGACATGGAGATGGCCACTGTTACCACTCTTCTGGTTTTAAGAAAGGTAAAAGGGAGTACATAAAATTGGCAATCAGAAACCTAAGTTCAAGTCATGATTCTATTAAATATTAATACTAAGTACACGATGTTGGGCAAACTGATGAATTTCAAAGGCTGTTTCTTCATCTGTAAAACAGAAAGGTAATAATCTCTACTCAGTTCACAGAGTTATTGTGAAGCCAAATAAGATTATGTCCACATACACAAATATCAGGGTTTTTAGCATCAGCATATTTTCCAGTCTGCTTTTTCAAGCATCTGAAATGATGCCTCTTACTGCTTTACATAAGTCAGTTTATTTGCTTTGTCTTTCCAGTACTATTTTCTGTCCTTCTACACCTCAGTCTGACACAAGATATACACCACTGGGACCTCAAATCCTTTCTGACATTTACTTAGGACCTCTAGCAGCATGACTCCAGGGGGAAGCGTGGCTGACAATGCTATCCCTTTAAGGGGAGAGGCAGGAAGGCCCAATCCAGAAGACAACGAGAGTAGCTTAATAATCAGGCTGTTCTGTGTGCTTCCCAGATGGTCAAGATAAGCGAAGGATTCTGCCCATTTCAACAATACTGGGGACAAATACAGATGACAAAGAAGGCAGCCAGGAGAAGACACAAGATATCAGTGGCAAATCCCCTAGGAGACGATCACCCCGGGTCTGCATGCCTCCATGAATCCCGGCACACAGGGTACCAGTCTCCAGCAGTGCCCTCCTCCTCCCCATTGTGAGCTGCTGAATCGCAGTATCCTGACTGGCACTCTAAATAAACAACTTTAAGTTAAGCCTGTTTTTATCAGAAGAATGGTTCATATACGAAATGAGAAGCCTATGAACAGCAGCTAGCAGACACACACACACACAAAAGCATTAGAAGTGAGGAAACCAGTTGTAACACACAGCACTGAATGACCAAGACCAGACCTAGAACAGAACTTGGGGGGAGGAGAGAGACCATTAGAAAAGGAGGACCAACATGACTTAGTGAGGGGTCTAAACTGTCCCCTGGTTTCTGGCTGTGCCTTCACAAGACTGGAATGCAGAGAGGACTGGGAGACGCACGAGGGTTTGGCCACGGGCACACTGAGCTTGACCTGCCGGTGGGAAACCCAAGATATGTACACAGTGGACACTGGGAGTCACCAGCATGTTGTCACATCTGAGTACACAGGAATAGAACCTGGTTTCCAAGGAAAACCTGCAGAATCAAGCATTTATGTCATTAGATGCTATTAACATAATCAAATGATAAAACTCAACACCAATACAGGATTTTAAAACCTTTTAGGAAAAAGCAAAGGAAAATGCCTAACTATAAAAAAAAACCTATCTCAACCAAAAATTACCATTATATTCACACAGCAAAACTCTTAGAGTTTTAAATAAGTTTTAAATTAAAAAGCAAAATAAGCATATTCCTGTCACTATTATTTAATATTAATACATAGTTAAATACTAGGAGAGAAATTCATAAAAATGCCAACAGCAGTTTAATGATGTGGCAATACTAATGGCTTTTCATTTCTCTATTTTCTAAACTTTCAGTAACAATGTAATACTTTTATAGTTTAGATACCTATTTTTAAAGTGTTAAAAGCACAAGTCATTCCACATAGGTCGGTAATAGTCAGAATTTTACGTTATTGATGAATGTATACAACCATAAGAGGACTCACTTTCTTTGATGCATACATTTCTGAAGACCTCACAGAAATCAAGCCTAAATAAAGTAGAAAGTGCATTCTCAGGACACCAATGTTTTCAACTACTGTAGTGTTTGTTTTATGCTCCCTTCAGATTTTTTTCAGCAATTCCTCTAATATTTTTGCAGAGTGCTTTTCCTTAAAAAAAAAAAAAGCACAGTGTATTATGGGACTAGCTTGCCTTTCTTTTCAGGGTTTTATTACATCTAACTTTCATTGCAGTTACTGATTTTGAAGACTGCTTTCTTACATATTTTATGCATAGTAAGCCTTTATTGGACTTCCCTGGTGGCTCAGATGGTAAAGAATCTGCCCGCAATGTGGGAGACCCAGGTTTGATCCCTGGGTCAGGAAGATACCCTGGAGTAGGTAATGGTTACCCACACCAGTATTCTTGCCTGGAGAATTCCATGAACAGAGGAGCCTTGTGGGCTGCAGTCCATGTGGTCACAAAGAGTTGGACATGACTGACTGACTTAACACTTAAGCAACACAAGACTTTATTAATATTTCAATGTCATACCACTTTCAGTTCACATATTTCCCACAAAATGCAACTGCAATGGGATGGTCTTTATACATCCTTAGAAATGGCGGCTCAGAACATGCAGTGCTAGGGACACAGCATTATTAACATGGCAGACAAGGGGAGGTTAGTACTTGTCCACCATCAATAAATCTGAGCATCTGCCCAGCACTAAGACTATCTGTTGCTTACACTGCTTTTTTTCCAGTATATGTTTGTCCCTGTTGCTATGGCCAAAAAAAAGTCTGCAGCAGGAACCATTATCTTTCACAGAACACAGAAAAGAATAATAAACATAGGCTATTAGTAAATGTTTTTTTCTTTTAATGACGGTTATAAAAGAAACCTCTTGTTCCAAAAGAGTGAAAGACTTCTTTCCACCAGAGGAAAAGAGACTGTTCTCTCTTAATAACAGATTTCCTTGTGTGAAGCAAGCCCTTGTGTATCTGACCATGAGATCAGGCACTTTTGCTGTTTAAATGACAATTTATTGTAAAAGTCCCTCAATTTCCCACCACCAACCATATAAACCTGCCCATTGCCCTCAACCCTTTCATGAATTAAATAAATTATATTATGCAGTTCAGGGAAGAAGCAGCCCCAGCTCTGTTAGTGTACCTGGGCTCTTTGCCATCCTCCCCACCTGGCTATTCAGGGGCCTCACTCTAACATCCACCCCCCTTACCCCATATTGTCATCCCATCCTTTCTAAAGACTCCTTCATGTCAACAAAGTAACAGAATCAGTTTTCCCCAAAAATGCATAGAACACGTAGTTTATATCACTAGATGCTGTAGAAAAATAATAAAAATCTACACTGATACAGAATTTCAAAGTGCTTTTTGGGTCTCTCATCTTTAAAAACAGAAGTAGAAAGAAAATGCTTTCAATGCTCCTATTCACTCTCCCTCTATAACCACTTTTTAAGTTACATTTCAGTGCTCTTCACTTTCTTGAGTTCAATGCAGTCTATCTAATCTCTGCTCCCTGTTCTTGGCCTTTCTCACTTAGGAGAAGAGCTCTGAATGAAGGAACCAAAATAATATATATGCACAAAAAGGAAAAAAAAAACCTCAGGGAAATAAAGATAACTTTCTAAAGTTTTAAAATTCCTTTTAAACAAGTCAATCAACATCCCTATAGATGTACAGCCGGGCAATAAATTTCCCATGCACCCTTTTACGGTAAACTCCTGGAAGATGTACTCTAGCAAAATAAAGGACTAAATCAAGGAAGAGAAAAACAAAGAATGCACAAAACAGCCATTATAACTTAGGAGGGGCACGAAATGCAAGTTCCAGGATTGCAACTGCACTGCTGGCCTAGAGACTCCTGGTACAGAGTGGAGCGGACACAAGGAACGCTTCCAGAAGCAGGTCTCCAGAACAAAGGAAGTCTCAACAGGGAAGACGGAGTGACAGATAATACCATGGACATCTTAGAAGAACTAAGATCGTCTAATAACGATCATACCAGTGAAAATATAAAGTAACAACAACAAAATTATAGTAAAAAGACAGCATAATCATTTGGTTCTAAAGTGAACAATAAATAGTTCAGTATTGGTTACAGTGTAAGTATTATAGTGATATAAACAACATCATGACAAACATAACCGGAGGATGGGGAGAAGAGAAATGGGGTATAAAAGGAAGTCAAGGGATAAGGTCTAATATTTACAAGTCAAGAAACAGCATGAGTGCATCATCTGAAAACATGGAGGCAACAATCAGAAGATGCAATGATGCCATATACATAGCTGCCTCTGTGGAGCAGGACAAGGGCTGCGGAGGAGTGGAGCAAAGGACTACCGTTTTTCATTGTAGGAGGTTGGGTACTACCATCTCCTACACACACTTCTAAAATTCAGAAAAATACCAAAACAAAGCTAGCTTTTACTTACTTATATTTAGTAAAGAAATGTGTAAGTCTTATTTAACATTAAGTATTAGGTCCCATTTAACATTAAGACCTAATCTTAAACTCTTTAGGGGCCAAAACCTAACCTGAACTAATAGGAGGCTACTTATAGTTTCTATTAATACTTATGCAACTCAGTATAAATATTATACTTCAATAAGGAAATATTAATGAGTTTTATGGGTATTACCCCAATACAAGCACTCACTATTACATACTATGTATAGATTACCTTTCGAGAATCTGAAAATTTCTGAAGTTTAAAGTATTTCTGACCTAAGATGTCTGGAGAAGAGAGTCTGGGCCTCCATTACATTTTTTTTAAAAGCTGTGTGCATTTATTACTTTTTTCATTTTGAATATATTTTTAAGAAATAAATGGAGAGAAATAAACAGAAAACAGGAGACTCATGTGACCTCAGAGAGAACAATACCTATACCACATATTTTTACCAAATGTGGCATTATACCTGGGTCACAATTTAGGTACTGAATAAGGATATTCACTCTCTCAATGAAAAGTTTAAAAAGAAAGGAAAAAAGAAAGGGATAAAACTTCATCTGACTCATCGTTTGTCTCCTGGGATCATCCCATCTATCTTGCTTTTCTAGAGCAAAACAGGGCTCTTCCTCTATACCCTAGAGCTCTTCTACACTCAAATTGACATTTTTTTACCTCCCATGCACATTTCATCTCATCACAATCTAGCTTCAGTACAGTAAGGTCAACAGCCATCTCCATGGCGGCTAAGCCTAAAGGACATTTTCTGGGCCCATGTTATTTGACTTCGACACATTTACTTCCTCACATGACAGTGAATCTTCTGGTTCCTCAAAGCTCCGTTTTACCCTCTCCCAGTCTCTGGGCTTCCCTGGTAGCTCAGACGGTAAAGCATCTGTCTACAATGCAGGAGACCCGGGTTTGATCCCTGGGTTGGGAAGATCCCCTGGAGAAGGAAATGGCAACCCACTCCAGTATTTATGCCTGGAAAATCCCATCGGCCGAGGAGCCTGGTGGGCTACAGTCCATGGGGTTGCAAAGAGTCGGACACAACTGAGTGACTTCACTATGTAGTATGAGGGTAGTTTGAAATACTACTTTAAAATTGGAAGTGACTGGAACTGTCAGCCTCACACTTCTGAGAACAGACTTGCAAATTGCAATAAAATCAGCAACTTGAACAGCCATAGATATTTGTCTCTGAGATCGTGAGATCTCTCTGAGTCTCATTCTGTGTTCCCTTCTCCCAAGTCATCAAATCTGTATCTCTGGCTCCAATGACCACCTCTACGCATTTTACTCCAAAAGAAAATACTGATAAATCAGATGATCAAATTTAATAAGACTTCTGTGCTCTAAAAGTCATCATCAAGAAAGCTAAAAAGATGAACTGAGGGGAAAAATCTGACAATCATCTATCTGATAGACTTGTATCTTGAATATCTAAAGAACGCCTACAACTTAAGACAAACAACACAATTTAAAGATGGGCAAAAGTTTTTAATAGCCATGTCACCAAAGAAGATAAATGAATAGTTAGTAAGCTCATGAAATGATCTGCAAATTAAAACCACAATGAGGTAATATTATATCCCTCCTGGGCTTCCCTTCCTGAGCATCCCTGGTAGTTCAGACTGTAAAGAATCTGCCTGCAACACAGGAGACCCAGGTTTGATGCCTGGTTCGGGATGATTCCCTGAAGAAGGGAACAACTATCCACTCCAGTGTTCTTGTCCGGAGGATCCCATGGACAGAGGAGCCTGGCAGGCTACAGTTCGTGTGGACACAAACAGTTGGACATGACTGAGTAACTAACATATCCCCTGTAGAAGGGCTATAATCAGAAAGACCACTGATATCAACTGTAGCATGTGGAGAAACTGAAGCCCTCATATACTGCCCTTGAGAATGTGAAGTGCTTTAGAGACCTTGGAAAACAGTCTTGACAGTTATTATTAAGTCAAACGTAAACTTAAACAACAATAACAACAGCCTCAGGAAATCCCACATTTACAGGTCTTTATAGCATTGATGAAGAACCTCTACTTCATTAACAAGGATCACAATTGGAATTTTACTTTTGTTAAATTCTTTAATTAATGACATTCACCCTTACTGGGCAGTAAGCTCCCTAAAGGCAGAAATCCTATCTCACTTTGCTCACCTTTGTATTAGCACTGTCTAGCCCAACGTTGTCACATAATATCCATTCAGTAAATATTGACTAAATCAACTTTTCTCCCACAAGAGCCAGAACTAACTAGGAATTTCATTTATAACTCAAACTATAACTAACACTGTTTACTGTCTCAAATGCTGATCAAGTAGCACAGTGAAAATTTAGACAACACAAAAATTCAGTATTTTTTATCCTGGTACAATTCATATCAATTGAGAAGAAACAACTGATCTTTAAATATGTGCAACAGTTTGACCACATCAGACTAAGTCCAAAATTGTAATAATTCAAAATGCAATCCAAGTATTTTTAAGAATAATTCTAAAAGGTTACAATTATAAGTTGTTAAGAACTGAGGATAAGAGCTCTTTTAAGAAAGAGAAAAAAAAAAAAAAGAAAGAGAAAAACAAGTTTCATAAAATTCAGTTTAGCAATTTCAATCTTTGAGTCAGAAATACAGTGAAGAATAGGTGGCAAGTTACTAAAGAAGGGCGTAAAATATGCTGCTTCACTAACAGCATCCTTGAAAGGCCCATTCCCCTCACTCAACCAGGGAAGAATGCTCTCTCACAAGCAACTCACATCTGGCCACTGTCATGCCCACACCAGACCAATAGGTAACAAGGCATCAAGATCACCCTATTCCCACTCTTTATTGAAATTAAAATCAAAATTAAAGTTCAGGGTTCTGAGAATTTTAGGGAAGATGGTAGAGTAACACTACAAGGCCTCCATATGCCACCCATTAAAAGCAGTCTAAGACAAAGCTTTGACTTGGTCTGTTTAACACTATGATCTTCAAGAACAATGAGCTCATTAAAAATATCAAAATGAATTTTAAAAGGTTAAATGTGTCAGAATAAAGTAGTAACTACCAGAAAATATAGATGCAATTACTAAAAGTGAAGAAAAAAATGATAAAACACACAAACACATCCCACAGACTAAATGAAGTTTACTCAGAAACAAACAAAAAAAGATTTTGTTAGTTTTAAAATCCCCTAGAGGGTATCCCTGTTACCTACCTCAGTGGTAGAGAATTCACCTGCCAACGCAGGAGACAGGGGTTCGATCTCTGATTCAGAAAGATCCTGCATGCACGGAGCAACTAAACCCGTGCTCAACAACCAGGCCCGTGCTCTAGCTGCGAGCCACAACTACCGAGCCCACGTGCGGCAACTGCTGAAGACCGCATGCTCTAGAGCCTGTGCCCCTGCAACAGGAGAAGCCACCGCATGAGAAACAGGCGCCGCAACTAGAGGTTAGCCCCAGCTCACCGCAGCTGGGGAAAAGCCCGCACAACAACGAAGACCCAGCACAGTCAAAAATAGATAAATGAATAAAATTAAAGACAGAAATGTTAAAGAAAATAAAATCCTCTAGAATAATTCAGAGTATGACCAGAGGTAATAAACAATAATTTCAATGTTACATGAAGAATAACAAATAAGCAATGCTGAGGATAACTACAAAATGAAATCCAAAGAATAAAAAATTTTTAAATGATAGTGTAAGAGAAACAAACTGAGAAGTATAGAAATAGAACTTCTGAATTGTAATTTTCTGGAGAAAAACACAACAGATGAAAGCACTGACAAATGGTAAATGCTTTACACGAATTATCTCATTTGATTCTCACAGCAGTGCCGGAAGGTAGAGAAACTGTCTTATCTTCACTTCACACATGGCTCAGAGAAGTTAAGCAACTTGCCTAAGGCAGCTCAGCCATATCTCACTAGATGTAGTAGCCTGTGGCAATTTACAAGGTGAATCTAAACTATGTAGGTTTTTTTCGTTTTCACCTCACTGTAGCACAGCTGTTAGAAAAAGACAAAACCTGGTGTGTTGTTGGCTTTACTATGATAAAGAAGAGGTATGATCAACACGGATACAAAAACACAGAATCCACAGTTTTAAGTATTAAATAGCAACATGCTTTTTGCTGCAATTTTGTCTGCATACGAGGACATCTGACCAAAGTAATGGATATACTTTTAAAAATTTGACAAAATAATAATTTATATACTTCAAGGCTATAAGACATGCCTGAAAAGTTAGGTCCAATTTATCACAAAAATTGGATATTTATCATTTTGAGTTGATTTACAAATATATATCACAAGCCACAGAAAAATACTGCATTTTAAAATTATAGTGCATATTCTATGTTACACATATATTACATATACAATAACATAACCTTAAACCACTACAACTATTTAAAACTAAAGCTATATCTTTAAACTACTCCAGTAGATTATTCAAGATTAATTTTCTAACACGCAACCTGAAAGGCTGGTGAAAAGAAAGTGTTAGTTGCTCAGTAGTGTCCGACTCTGCAATCCCATGGACTGTAGCCCGCCATGCTCCTCTGTCCATAGAATTCTCCAGGCAAGAATATTGGAGTGGGCAGCCATTTCCTTCTCCAGAGGATCTTCCTGACCCAAGGGCAGAACCCTGTTCTCCTGCGCTGCAGGCAGATTCTTTACCATCTAGCACGAGGCAGCCAAGAAGAAAGAGAGTGGACTCTAGGTATCCCCCAAAATGCTGGCCAGCAGAAGGAGAATGGGCCGCTGAAGAAAACTGAGGGAGCCTGGTGCTGGAAGTCTTGAGCAAACCCAACTGGGCCAGGAGAGGACAGTGCTGCAGGCTGCAATGTGCAGTTTAGAATCTCAAGGAACAGAGTAAGAGAGGGGCAGACCAAAGCTGACGGTGAGTGAGTAGCAGATAGGTGAGGCAGGCAGGACTCAGATCCAAACGGTGCATGCCATCTGTGACGCAGAGAGGCCTTAGCAGAACCACTCCACAGTGTGTGTGAATTAGGTGAACCTGAGATGATTACAAGGAAAGGGCCTGGACTCTAACCTCTGAATTTTCCAGAAGAGTCTGAACCTGAGGAAAGCTAAGGAGGCATACCCGTGGGCATTCTTCAGGACAAATACAAGGATACTGAAAACACCAGTTCTTAACAAAAGGCAAAGAGGAGACTTGTTGGGGTTCTTTCAGCATTTCACTTCTGAGAAAGGGAAGTGTGGGTCTGACAGACGTAAGAGACGGAAAATACCTTCAATGAAGTACAGAACTAATCTTCCTCTAGTTTCTCCAAGCGTTCTTCAATGCTTGTCCTGCAGAGAAAAATCTAATCCTTACAGATGAGGAAAGGGAGACAGAGAAAACGTCAAGGCTGCAGCAGCCCAGAGCCCTTCCCGGACATGCACCACACTGTACTGGAGTGACTTGCTTACATTTTTGCCTCCCTCACCGCACTGTGGGCTCCTTGGGGGTTCAGGAATGAAGCCTGAATTAGAATTACAGAGATGAATTCCTGCTATTAGTCACAGGATGTTTCTGCTTGCCATTGCTGGGTAACAAACTAACCCAGCCTTAGTTGCCTAAACATCAGCGATTTCCTATTTCTCACAATTCCATGGGCTGACTGAACAGCTCTTCTGCTGCTCTTACCTGACTGATGTGCTGCCGCACTAGGCCCAGGTCAGCTGGGGACCGGGCTCAGTGAGGAGGTCTGGACCTCCCTTTCCAGCTGGCCTTCCTCTCAGCCTTCTTCACAGAACGGCAGCAGCAGGCAGAGAAGCTGACCCACTGCACATGGTGCCTCTGCCTGCATCGTGTCTGCTTATGCCCCCCTGGCCACTTCAAGCCACGTGGCACAGTCCAGTACAAACGGTATGGAAACAGACTCTACCACCTGATTGGAAAACAAGCAGACCCACATTGCAAGGGGGAGAGACATGGAGCGGTGGTTCATTCAGGGGCTATTTTGTGCCATTATTTAACATACATTGTTTTTGCTATTTTTCTCTCTGATAACTACTTTCATTGGTAGAATTTTTATTATAAAGTGTCTTTACACCTATTACATCTAAAAATTTGATTATGTTCCTTAATTTGTAATGTGGAGGGAGGGGGAGTTACTGGGCTCTATTTCTACTTCAGAATGGATCCAAAAACATTTCAAGGCTTAAAGATTAGAATTACTACTGGCAGCAATTCACATCATTTGAAGATCTTATGTTTCTTCACAAACATATACATCTTTCGAAGCAATTCATTAAACTAACTGAAGAAAGAATTCTGAGCACACTTTATAACAGAAAAATTTAAGGCAGCTCTATCTCATTTGAAATGTTTTATGCAGAAGAATTCTCATCTCATTACACTGTATAATGTAGCATACAATGCTGGTGGTACAGACAGCCCTGCACCAGCCATCTGTCATCTCAGGCTGGAGCAAGCATCTTCTCTACTTAACGCAGTAAGTAAGGTAGAGAAATCAGAGCAGGGCCTGCCTTACCATTTAAGAAATATCTCTCCAGCCAGGACAAATCCTCTCCTGCCCATGCCATGGTCAGCTCCACCCTTGTTCATTCTAATCCACCCTCCTGGGATGTTGTACACACTCCATACACTAGGCCAAAAACCTCCTGGCCTTCAGAGCACATTTTAAAATTTATCTCCTCTGTGAGCAAAGAAACGTCAAAACAGGCTCCCCCACTCCTATCTTACCACCCACAACACATACCCAATATTCTTCACAGTTTGACATTTAATTATACACAAAATGCTTCTTCAATATATGTGCTGGCTAATTTTATGTACCAACTTGAATAGGCCACAGTATGCAGATATTTGGTCAAATATTATTCGAGATGTTTCTGTGAAGGTATATTCATCGATATGATTAACACTTAAATCAAGAGACTTTGTGTAAAAGATATCACTATCCACAATGTGGGTGTGTGTTAGTCACTCAGTCATGTCCGACTTTTTCCAACCCTGCGGACAGTAGCCTGCCAGGCTACTCTGTCCGTGGGATTCTCCAGGCAAGAATACTGGAGTGGGTTGCCTTCTCCAGGGATCAAACCCGGTCTCCTGCATTGCAGTCAGATTCTTCACTGTGTCAGCCACCAGGGAAGTGCCTATAATGTGGATAGTAATCATCTACTCATACGAAGGCCTTAAAACAAAAACCCTAGCCTCTCCTAGAAGAAGACAGAATTCTTCCAGTAGACCTGTGGTCTCAAATTTCAGATTCAACTCTTCTCTCAGTTCCCCAATCTGCTAGCCTAGCTGGCACACTTGGCAGCCTCTACAATCACACGAGCCAATTTATTAAAATCTATCAATAAGAATCTTTCTCTATCCATCTATCTTTTTATATACTATTGGTTCTGTTTCTTTGGTGAACCCTAAAACAAAATACTATCTAGTTACAGATCATTCCTTACAGTGTAGAAATCTTGGCCTACTAAAAAGGCTGAACTCTCTTTGGACCATTACATATTTCTTTAGCATTCCCTACAGTGTTCTGGATCATTACGTATTTCTTTCAAGCATTCCCCACAGTGTCTCTATATAGAGCACGGGTGAAATATTTCTGAAAATTTAACTGGTGTTTCTTTATGACTAAACCTTGAATCCTCCCAGTTTCCTAATCTTTCTGCCTTAATTACTGTGATCGGCATGATAATGTATTACAAAGCATAAGGTGAAAGAAAGAAAAGCAACTCTGGCCCCATTTTCCTCTGGGTAAATCCCAAAGGTGGTTATAGTCTATTAAGAATTGGGAATTTTAATATTAATTTGCACAAGTGGTACAATGTAAGAGTCTTCAGTTTACTGTTTGCTCTATGATCCTGAAACTCAGTTTCCTCCCTCTAGATAGCACTTTTCAGTGGAAAAAACTATAGTGAGAAAAACTTTTTAGTCAGTCATCAAAGTAGTAACCCAGTGCAAGTTGCTCAGTCATGTCTGATTCTTTGCAAACCCATGGACTATACAGACCATGGAATTCTCCAAGGCAGAATACTGGAGTGGGTAGCCTTTCCCTTCTCCAGGGGATATTCCCAACCCAGGGATCGAACCCAGATCTCCTGCATTGCAGGCGGATTCTTTACCAGCTGAGTAACAAGGGAAGCCCAAGTAACCCAAGATCTAATTTTAAAATAATATAAATGCAAACCAGGAAACAGTTATTTGTTTTTAAAGTCAGCTATCACTTCTCAGGGATTTTCACCTCATTATAAAACCCTTCTCTTTGAGAAGACACATAAAACATCTGAATCAAAAAAACAGACAAGCATGTACTTTCATACAGACAAGAAAGTCAGCATAACCCAAACACTGAAATAACTCATCTAATATTTTCTGAGCACCTATAAATTCTGTTTGCTAAACATCTCCTCTGCTCTGGACCCTCCAATAACTCCAATCTGTTGATTCAATCGGTGGTAAAGGATGAGTAAATAGAACCAAGTACAATGAATAAGGTAAAAAAATTCAAAACTCTGCCCTAAACCGTTTAAATCTATATTCCACAAAAGATACTTTTTTTTTTTCACTGTAGGGGAAAAAAATAACAAAATTTATGAAATTAGCCATTTTAGGTGTACAGTTTGGTAGATATATATTAATATAATTATTAATAACATAATTAATTGTTAATTATTAATATATCAATATAATTATTAATATAATTATAATTAATATATTGTGTGATGTGTTAATTAATATTTAATATATTATAATTTATATAATATATAATTAATATATTAATATAATTAACAGTAATCATTAATTATATTCACATTGTCAGGAAAAGATTTCCAAAACATTTTCAATTTCCAAAACTGAAACTCTATACCCTTTAAACAAAAGATGCAATAAATTCACCAAAGTTATAGTAGTAATCATTTCATGGTGCATGTAAATCAAATCACTTTTCTGTATATCTTAACCTTATACAATGCTGTATGCCAATTAGACCTCAATAAAACTGGAAGAAAAAAAATAAACCAACAGCAAAAAAGATGCTTATTCTTAATAGTTTCTACCCACTGCCTATTTTATTCTATACATGAAGCAAAATTATTTTCACAATAAACGTTATGGACTACTAGCAGAATAACAGCAGATTCAAAAAATAATCGTTCAAGGAAATGGAAGAGGTCAGAAGTATGGCCACGAACAGAAGCTCCATATGAACCCCTGTGTAGAGAGAGGGCACAGCTGGAATATGGCTTCACGGTCACTCTGAATGCAAGTGAGGAGTCAGAAGAGGGGGCCCACAGCTAAAGCCAGTCAAATGAGGCAGCACCAACTACAGAAGCAGCAGCCCTCCGGGGACTGCGTTCAATTGGGGTTTACCACTCCTCCGGCCGCCCCACAGGAAGGATGGCAAGACTGCTGGGAAGTATACAGTGCCAATCTAATAGATGCATTGTGCCACCCCTCATTCAACAGACTTTTAGCTAAATAGGTCTATTCAGGCCTACAAAATAATTACAATAATAATAATGACTTAACTATAAATCTAGTAAAATAACCTACCACAGTATAAGTGCTTAACAAAAGTATTGCTTATATTTTTCTGCCTGTTACTATACTTTAAATGTAACTTTGGTGTTTCTATTTTAGAAAGATGAACCCTTATTAAATCACTAGCTTTGAAAATCACTTACATACATTTTCTTCCAAAGCCTGACTCCCAGCTGAGCCTGCACTGGGACCACTCCAGGAAAGATAAGAGGGATTTTGCACATGACTGAGGTTATGCGCAGGGTCAGTCCTGCTAAAGGCCAGTTTACAGAAGTCTGGGAACTCTCAGGGAGGTGGGGGGACTGGGGGTGGGGCACCATTCATTCTAAATCATAAGTTTAGTCCAAAGAAAGTCACAGAGCATGAGAACAGAATGTGGCTTGGAGAACATGGTGCCTGTCATTCACACTACACTGCATAAGACAAGGGAGTTATAAATACAGAGTTAAGGCACGTCTCAAAAAGACTGTAGAACAATGAAAGTTCAAGGAATAGGCAGCACAGGAAGCAGCAGCTGTTAGTCACAAAACTGAGAGTGGCATGGGTGATAATGACACTGCAGAACTTCCAAAGGTCTGAGGAGTTAACACTGGACAGCTCCAGAAGGAATACGGAGTGAAGGTACAGTAAGAATCAGGAGGGTAACAGATAAGCCAATCAAGAAATTATTAGAACTCCTTTCCACTCACAAGGTCATGTGAATAAAATGTGCCTGTGATGAGTAGTTAAGTACTGTACTCTGAAAAGTGGACAATGTTATCCATGACAAAGGTACACCCTACCTCCTGGCAGAATTTGTATTCAAATGGTCTCTTCAAGAAAATATCTTCAATTAAGGTCCTCCGGACTCTCACAGATTAAATCTGAATAAGAAGAAAAGCTCACAATCAAAATTTACTTAAAACTGCTAATTAAAATACAACTTATGAGATAATTTTATACAATACAAATAGTTCCAGTTATATACTGCTTATAGAAGACACATGATGAATAATAACACAAAAAGTTAAAATAAAAGAATTTAAAATGTTAAATATTAACCAAAATAAAACAAGAATAGCTCTAATAACAAAATATAAGCCAATTTTATCTGTTACTCACTGTAAGTGAGAGAATGTTGAGAAAACATGGTCTTAAAGAATGGAAATCTCAACTCAGAAATGAAAATTATGAAACAGAACCAAATAAAAATCCTAGAATTGAAAAGAATGAAAACTTCGATGATCTTAACAGTAGTTTGGAGATGATGGAAAAGTTAGGAAACTAGAAAACAGACTAATGTAAATTATACAACCTGAAAAAAAAAAAAAACCAGACTGTAGAAAAAGAAACACTCTCACAGAACTGTGAAATAACATCAAGCAGAATAATACATGTATGATTGGAGATCAGATGGCGATGAGCAATACTGGAACAGAAAAAGCATCTGAAGGTCCAACAGCTGTAAACCTCCAAAATTTGATTAGAAGACACTGACTTACATTATAAACCCAAGAAACTTAGTGAACCCCACATTCAGTTCGTTCAGTCGCTCAGTTGTGTCCGACTCTTTGTGATCCCATAGACTGCAGCATGCCAGACTTCTCTGTCCATCACCAACTCCCAAAGCTTACTCAAACTCATGTCCATTGAGCTGGTGATGCCATCCAACCATCTCATCCTCTGTCATCCCTTTCTCCCCCTGCCTTCAATCTTCCAGCATCAGGGTCTTTTCCAATGAGTCAGTTCTTCACGTCAGGTGGTCAAAGTATCACAATTTCAGCTTCAGCATCAGTCCTTCCAATGAATATTCAGGACTGATTTCCTTTAGGATGGACTGGTTAGATCTCCTTGCTGTCCAAGGGACTCTCAAGAGTCTTCTCCAACACCACAGTTCAAAAGCATCAATTCCTTGGCGCTCAGCCAAGCATCAATTCCTTGACATTCAGCCTTCTTTATAGTCCAACTCTCACATCCATACATGATTACTGGAAAAACCATAGCTTTGATTAGATGGACCTTTGTTGGCAAAGTAATGTCTCTGCTTTTTAATATGCTGTCTAAGTTAGTCATAGCTTTTCTTCCAATAAGCAAGTGTCTTTTAATTTCATGGCTGCAGTCACCATCTGCAGTGATTTTGGAGCCCAAGAAAATAGTCTCACTGTTTCCATTGTTTCCCCATCTATTTGTCATGAACTGATGGGACTGGATGCCATGATCTTAGTTTTTTGAATGTTGAGTTTTAAGCCAACTTTTCACTCTCCTCTTTCACTTTCACCAAGAGGCTCTTTAGTTCTTCACTTTCTGCCATAAGGGTGGTGTCATCTGCATATCTGAGGTTATTGATATTTCTCCTGGCAATCTTGATTGCCAGAAGAAGCTTGTGCTTCTTCCAGCCCAGCATTTCACAGGATATACTCTGCATATAAGTTAAGTAAGCAGGGTGACAATATACAGCCTTGATGTACTCCTTTCCCGATTTGGAACCAATCTATTGTTCCATGTCCAGTTCTAACTGTTGCTTCTTGACCTGCATACATATCTCTCAGGAGGCAGGTCAGGTGGTCTGGTATTCCCATCTCTTTAAAAATTTTCCACAGTTTGTGGTGATCCACACAGTCAAAGGCTTTGTCAATAAAACAGAAGTAGATATTTTTCTGGAACTCTCTTGCTTTTTCGATGACTCAATGGATGTTGGCAATTTGATCTCTGGTTCCTCTGCCTTTTCTAAACCCAGCTTGAACATCTGGAAGTTCATGGTTCATGTACTGTTGAAGTTCTGGCTTGGAGGATTTTGAACATTACTTTGTGAGCGTGTGAGATGAGTGCAACTGTGTGGTAGTCTGAACATTCTTTGGCATTGCCTTTCTTTGGGATTGGAATGAAAAATGGTCCTATGGCCACTGTTGAGTTTTCCAAATTTGCTGGCATATTGAGTGCAGCACTTTCACAGCATCATCTTTTAGGATTTGAAATAGCTCAACTGGAATTCCATCACCTCCACTAGCTTTGTTCCTAGTGATGCTTCCTAAGGCCCATTTGACTTCGCATTCCAGGATGTCTGGGTGAGTAATCACACCATCGTGGTTATCTGGGTCATGAAGATCTTTTTTGTATAGTACTTCAGTGCATTGCCACCTCTTCTTAATACCTTCTGCTTCTGTTAGGGCCATAGCATTTCTGTCCTTTATTGTGCTCATCTTTGCATGAAATGTTCCCTTGGAATCTCTAATTTTCTTGAAGAGATCTCTAGTCTTTCCCATTCTGTTGTTTTTGTCAATTTCTTTGCATTGATCACTGAGGAAGGCTTTTCCTATCTCTCCTCGCTCTTCTTTGGTACTCTGCTATTCTTTGCAGAACTCTTCTACTGTTTGCTATTCTTTGTAATTCTTTGGATCAGTGGAGAAATAACTCCAGAAAGAATGAAGAGATGAGCCAAAGCAAAAACAACACCCAGCTGTGGATGTGACTGGTGATGGAAGTAAAGTCCAGTGCTGTCAAGAGCAATACTGCATAGGAACCTGGAATGTTAATGTTAGGTCCATGAATCAAGGCAAATTGGAAGTGGTCAAACAGGAGATGGCAAGAGTGAACATCAACATTTTAGAAATCAGTAAACTAAAATGCACTGGAATGGGTGAATTAACTCAGATGACCATTATATCTACTACTGTGGGCAAGAATCCCTTAGAAGAAATGGAGTAGCCATCATAGTCAACAAAAGATCCAGAAATGCAGTACTTGGATGCAATCTCAAAAACGACAGAATGATCTCGTTTGTTTCCAAGGCAAACCATTCAATATCACAGTAATCCAAGTCTATGCCCTGACCAGTAATGCTGAAGAAGCTGAAGTTGAATGGTTCGCTGAAGAGCTACAAGACCTTCTAGAACTAGCACCCAAAAAAGATGTCCTTTTCATTATAGGGGACAAGAATGCAAAAGTAGGAAGTTAAGAGATACCTGGAGTAACAGGCAAATTTGGCCTTGGAATACAAAAAAAAGTCAGGGCAAAGGCCAACAGAGTTTTGCCCAGAGAACGCACTGGTCATAGCAAACACCCTCTTCCAACAACACAAGAGAAGAATCTAAACATGGACATCATCAGAGGGCCAACACCAAAATCAGCAGTGTTGTATATTCTTTGCAGCCAAAGATGGAGAAGCTCTACACAGTCAGCAAAAACAAGACCGGGAGCTGACTGTGGCTCAGATCATGAAATCCTTATGGCCAAATTCAGACAAATTGAAGAAAGTAGGAAAAACCACTAGACAATTCAGGTATGATCTAAATCAAAGCCTTTACGATTTTACAGTGGAAGTGACAAATAGATTCAAGGGATTAGATCCGATAGCGTGTCTGAAGAACCATGAACAGAGGTTCGTGACATTGTACAGGAGGCAGTGATCAGACCATCCCCAAGAAAAAGAAATGCAAAAAGGCAAAATGGTTGTCTGAGGAGGCCTTACAAATAGCTGAGAAAAGAAGAGAAGCAAAAGACAAAGGAGAAAAGGAAAGAACCCTACGTAGGATGAATATAAACAGAACTGCATCTGAGCATCATAAACTGCTGGAAACCAAAAATAAAGAGAAAAATCTTGAAAGCACCTAGAAAGAATTAGTAACAACAATAACAGTAAATACAGTATCAATTATCGCTTTCTATCAGAAAAAAGAAGCCAGAAGACAATGAAATGATAACCATAATGTTGAAAGAATTCCATATGCAGCAAAAATATCCTTCAAAAATCAAGCAAAAAAAGAAGTCCAGATGAACAAAAACTAAGGAAATTTACTCCCAGCAAATGATACCTGATAAAGACTAGACTCTACAAAAAGAAAAGAAGAGTACCAGAGATGGAAATATGTGGATTAACAAAGAACTGTCTCTCATTTTCTCCTCTTAACGCAGCAAGTGTAACATGGAGGCTTACAATGTAGATTTATGTAAAATATATGAAAACAACAGCACAATGAATGTGACGAGATGGGATTATATTGTTGCAAAGTGTTTCTATTTTACAAGAATTGGTAAGACATTAATTATGAGAGTAGGACAGACTGCAGTAATTTGAGGATGAATGCTGCAATTGCAAATGCAACCACTAAAAATAAGTTATTAAATGGAATATCAAAAACAATCAATAGAGTAAGGGAGTAACAGAGTAACAGAAAAAGGGAGGGAAAGAAAAGATCTAAACCCGACTTTAGTCAGTTCTCACTGTGCACAGTTATCTTCTATAAAGTTGGCAGGAACATGGAATTAGTGAACACAGAACCATTGCTCCTAGGGGGAACACAAGGTTAGGTTCCAGGGAGCCTCTGGTCACAACACTTCAGCCAACCATCAATACACAAGCTTGTCTTAGTTTGCTTGTGTTTGAAGACACCTTATTTAGCAAATATGTTTTGTCCATTCATTAACACTAAACTCATGATCAATAGTATTTTAACTCCTACCTGAGGAAGCTTACCTAATAACAAGCCTATTTTCTCTGTAAGGCACATTACAGTCTTCTTTACTTAGGAACACTAGGCAGCATCTCAGCACTATGCTTAGGGGCAATTTTAAACAGTGAAATCATTAAAAAAAAAAACACACACAAAATGTGAAAATCATGGTACTGAATAGATCATGAAAAGGACATATGTTTACAGTGTGAGAAATGAAACAAGAAGGTAGAGTATGACTTGTTCAACATCAGTTCAGAGCCTGTAAACTAGATGACTCAAAAATTTCACTGCTTTAATCTATAGATTCAATGCAATCCCTATCAAGCTACCAACGGTATTTTTCACAGAACTAGAACAAATAATTTCACAATTTGTATGGAAATACAAAAAACCTCGAATAGCCAAAGTAATCTTGAGAAAGAAGAATGGAACTGGAGGAATCAACCTGCCTGACTTCAGACTCTACTACAAAGCCACAGTCATCAAGACAGTGTGGTACTGGCACAAAGACAGAAATATAGACCAATGGAACAGAACAGAAAGCCCAGAGATAAATCCACGAACCTATGGACACCTTATCTTTGACAAAGGAGGCAAGGATATACAATGGAAAAAAGACAACCTCTTTAACAAGTGGTGCTGGGAAAACTGGTCAACCAGTTGCAAAAGAATGAAACTAGAACACTTTCTAACACCATACACAAAAATAAACTTAAAATGGATTAAAGATCTAAATGTAAGACCAGAAACTATAAAACTCCTAGAGGAGAACATAGGCAAAACACTCTCCGACATAAATCACAGCAAGATCCTCTATGACCCACCTCCCAGAATATTGGAAATAAAAGCAAAACTAAACAAATGGGATCTAATGAAACTTAAAAGCTTTTGCACTACAAAGGAAACTATAAGTAAGGTGAAAAGACAGCCGTCAGATTGGGAGAAAATAATAGCAAATGAAGAAACAGACAAAGGATTAATCTCAAAAATATACAAGCAACTCCTGCAGCTCAATTCCAGAAAAATAAATGACCCAATCAAAAAATGGGCCAGAGAACTAAACAGACATTTCTCCAAAGACAACATACAGATGGCTAACAAACAAATGAAAAGGTGCTCAACATCACTCATTATTAGAGAAATGCAAATCAAAACCACAATGAGGTACCATTACACACCAGTCAGGATGGCTGCTATCCAAAAGTCTACAAGCAATAAATGCTGGAGAGGCTGTGGAGAAAAGGGAACCCTCTTACACTGTTGGTGGGAATGCAAACTAGTACAGCCACTATGGAAAAGAGTGTGGAGATTCCTTAAAAAACTGGAAATAGAACTGCCATATGACCCAGCAATCCCACTTCTGGGCATACACACTGAGGAAACCAGATCTGAAAGAGACACGTGCACCCCAATGTTCATCGCAGCACTGTTTATAATAGCCAGGACATGGAAGCAACCTAGATGCCCATCAGCAGATGAATGGATAAGGAAGCTGTGGTACATATACACCATGGAATATTACTCAGCCGTCAAAAAGAATTCATTTGAACCAGTCCTAATGAGATGGATGAAACTGGAGCCCCTTATACAGAGTGAAGTAAGCCAGAAAGATAAAGAACATTACAGCATACTAACACATATATATGGAATTTAGAAAGATGGTAACAATAACCCTATATGCAAAACAGAAAAAGAGACACAGAAATACAGAACAGACTTTTGAACTCTGTGGGAGAAGGTGAGGGTGGGATGTTTCAAAAGAACAGCATGTATACTATCTATGGTGAAACAGATCACCAGCCCAGGTGGGATGCATGAGACAAGTGCTCCAGCCTGGTGCACTGGGAAGACCCAGAGGGATCGAGTGGAGAGGGAGATGGGAGGGGGGATCGGGATGGGGAATAAGTGTAAATCTATGGCTGATTCATATCAATGTATGACAAAACCCACTGAAATGTTGTGAAGTAATTAGCCTCCAACTAATAAAAAAATTAAAAAAAAAAAAATTTCACTGCTTTGTGCATGTCCATGAATGATGCTGAAAGCACTGTCAGTACTGATTTGGGGATCAGATTTAAATTTTAGTGAGTAGGTTTATAGATTCTATTCTATATTTTCAGATATAGAATACATGAATAAAGAGAATCAACTGTGTATCAGTAAGTACATTAAATATAAAAGGGCCAAATAGTCCAATTAAAAGGTAGAGACTGTCAGAATGGGGATAAAGAAAAACAAAAACCAAAAGATCAAGACTCAACCATACCCTGCAAGATATGCAGAGATACACTTTGAGTTTAAAAACACAGGTCTAAAGTAGAGAGAATGGAAAAAAAGAAACACAACTTTCC
Organism: Cervus elaphus; assembly: GCF_910594005.1. NCBI lineage: Eukaryota > Metazoa > Chordata > Mammalia > Artiodactyla > Cervidae > Cervus > Cervus elaphus. The sequence continues at coordinate 43,703,959 of NC_057829.1, read as the reverse complement.
ACAACTGACACACGTTGAAATTTTAAAAATCTGAATAGCAATATATCTGTTAAACAAATTAACTGGTTAGTCCACCCTTCTGCAAAAAGAAAACTCAAAGCTCAAATGGTTTCACTAGTGAATCCTATCAAACAATAAGCAAGAGAATAATTTCCACCTCATTTACATGCTTTGCATAAAACTATCAGAAAAATCTAAACAATTTAAAAAAAAACAACTACAAATCATGAACATAGTTTATGCTGCTGCTGCTGCTGCTAAGTCACTTCAGTCATGTCCGACTCTGTGCGACCCCATAGACGGCAGCCCACCAGACTCCCCCGTCCCTGGGATTCTCTAGGCAAGAACATTGGAGTGGGTTGCCATTTCCTTCTTCAATGCAGGATAGTTGATGAACCCAGATGAAAACATCCTTACCAAACTATTGGAAAAATCAACAACTTATAAAAATAATAATATATAATGACCAAGTGGAGTTTATCCCAGGAACATAAAGTTATATTAATATCTGAAAGTCAGGGTCATGTCACAGAATAACCGATGCAGCAAAAGCACTTAACAAAAATCAACATCCATTCTGAGTTTTTAAAAAAAAAAACACCTCAGCACACTAGAAACAGAGAAACTTCCTTAATCATATAAACCTACAGCAAATAATACACTTAACAGTAAAATCCTGAGGCCCCTTCCACTTGATTGGCAACAAGGGAAGGATGCCCACTCTTACCACTTCTATTGAACAACAGACAGAAGGTCCTAGCCAGACTAATTATGAATCATCTTTACAAAAGACATGCATGTCTCATATACTGAAAACTAAAAAACACTGATGAGAGAAATTAAATATCTAAGGGCATGAAAACATACATCTTGTTTGTAATTTGGAAAATTCATTGCTATGAAGATGTTGAATCTGCACAGAATTCTGTTCATATTTCCAACAGATGTTTTTGCAGAAATTAGCCATTTGATTCTAAAACATACCAGAAAATGTGAAGGATGTAAAAGAGCCAAAACAATCTTAAAAAGGAATAAGTTGAAGGACTTACACTTTAAGACTTATTCTAAACCCACACTAATCGTCAAAGTGTGGTCCTGGTCTAACGACAGACAAATCAATCAAAACAGAGAGTCCAGGAATAGACTCACACTGACACTGTCACCCAATTTTCTTAAGAGGCACAAAAGCAATTCAACAGAAAATGGAAATTCTTTTCAACAAACAGTGCTGAAGCAACTGGATGTTCATACAGAAAAAACAATCAACTTTAACCCCTATCTGACATCATTAACCAAAAATAATTTCAGATGGATCCCAAATCTTTTTCACATTTTTGATGCATTTACTTTGACGAATAAAATAGTCTTCTGATGTCAAAATTTATAAAGTAAGTTTCATGCTCTGAATTTTACTTTTAATATGCTATTTTTCCAAGTCAGTTTCAAAGTATCAGGTTTTAATGAGACAGTAAACTTCAAAAGTTTTAGTTCAGTACACACAGCAATTCTTTTTTCCTTCTAGTCTTACTGAGGTATAATTAACATATAGCACTATGTAAATTTAAGGTATACAGCATAATGATTTGACCTACATCACGAAACATTACCACAATAAGCTTATTGGACATACACCATTTTACATAGATACAATATTAAAGAAAGAGAAAAATACATTTCCTTCCTTGTGATGAGAACTCTTAGGACTTACTCCCTTACCAACTTTCATATATAACATATAGGAGTGTTAATTGTATTTATCATGTTGTACATGACATCCCTAAGTATCTTTTACGTGAGTGTCTGTACCTTTCAACTACCTTCATCCAATTTCTCTCTCCAGCCCCATCTCACCTCCAATAACAACAAATCTCATCTCTTTTTCTGTAAGTTTGTTTGTTGTTGAAGTATAACTGACCTACAACACTATGTTGATTCCTGGTACACAACACAATGATTCAATATTTCTATACATTTCAGAATGATCACCATGATAAGCATGTTATCATGTCACTATATAAAGATATTATATAATTACTGATTATATTCCCCACACTGTGTATTTTATACCTATGAATCATTTATTTTGTAACTGAAAGTTTGTACCTCTTAATTTTAACCTAAAGCCAAAACTATGAAACTCCTAGAAATAAACACAGAAGAATATCTTTATACCTCATGTATAAACAAGATGCAAAAGCATACGACAAATTCAACATAAGGAGGGGCACCAGAATGTTTTAATTAACACTGGGTAGTATCACTACAAGCTGAGAGTTTTTTAAAAATATAAGTAAAAACCGTGAATGTATGTGTGCATGTGTATGTGTATCTACACACCCACAAACATATCCTAGCTCTGTCCACAAAACAGGAGTAGAAGTAATGATACAAGTTGCATGCACCATGCACCCGGATCTTGTTTCCCACTAATAGGAACAAGGCTCCCTGAAGAAAAGCTGATTTGAGGGCTGAGGCACACAAAATGGGCCCAGAGTAGCTTGTTGCATCAGAGAGCAAAAAATGTTCAAAGAATTATGGCAATATATAAAATAATCTGAGTAGTGAATTATAGGCCACTAAATAATAAAGTGCTATGTCACTCAGTTGCGTCCGACTCTTTGTGACCTCATGGACTGTAGCCCATCAGGATCCTCTGTCCATGAGGATTCTCCAGGTAAGAATACTGGAGTGGATTGCCATGCCCTCCTCCAGGGGATCTTCCCAACCCAAGGATTGAACCCACGTCTCCTGCATTGCAGGCAGATTCTTTACCATCTGAGCCACCGGGCAAATCCCAAATAAGAACAGATCTATGAATAATTCAAATAGATAAATAAACAGGGGTGAAGCTCTTCTTTGCAGCAGAATACCAACTAATAAATACAGAAGTGAAGTCGCTCAGTCATGTCTGACTCTTTGCAATCCCATGGACTGTAGCCCACCAGGCTCCTCCATCCATGGAATTTTCTAGGCAAGAGTACTGGAGTGGGTTGTCATTTCCCTCTCCAAATAAATACAAAAGGAAGTATGTATTTCATCACTGGATGCTAAAATCATCACTGGACGTGAAAACATGTGGGTGAATGTTCAAAGAGGAACAGGATTCCCTGATGGCTCAGTCGGTAAAGAATCTGCCTGCAATACAGGAGACCCAGGTTCGATCCCTGGGTCGGGAGACCCTCTGGAAAAGGGAATGGCTACCCACTCCAGTGTTCTTGCCAGGAGAATTCCATGGACAGAGGAGCCTGGCAGGCTACAGTCCACAGAGTAGCAAAGAGTCAGACACCACTGAGGGACTAACACTTTCACTTTTCGATACTTAATAACGTCAAAGGAAAAATCTGTATCTTGGCAGTAGAGAAATCTGGAAAATATTGACTTAATCAAGTGTCCAATGTCATCATCAATATTGGAACAAACTAGCACTGGGGGCTCCAGACATCTTGTGCTGAGAACAATAAAATCACTCTTGTGTAATTCTGTCTACAATGTATACCCTGAGTCTAATCAGGAGGAAACTTCAGAGAAACACAAATTGGGAAACATTCTGGAGGGGAAAAAAAAAAAAGAAAAAAACTGGTCCATAGTCTTCAAAAATGTCAAATGTCAAGAATGAAAAATTCAGGTTAAGGAACTATTCCAAATCAAAAGAGATTAAAGAAACATGACAATCAAATTCAGTGTTATTCTGGATTGGACACTGAACAGAGAACACAAGAACAATAAAGGACATTATAGGGACAACTGCTGAAAATGCAATATGAAGTCTGAATTAGATAACAGTACTGTATTAATTATAAAATTTTTATATGGTCATATAAGAGATTGTCCCAGGTCTTAAGAAATACACAACTTAGACTCAAATGAATCATAAAAAATGTATTTATATATATGCATAGAGAGAGAGTGATAAAGCTAACGGGCTAAATTTCTAACAATTGGTAAATCTTAGTAAAGGATATGTGGTAGTTCTTTGTACTCTTACACTTTTTCTCTAAATCTGAAATCATATCAAAATTAAAAGTACACATAAAGCAAAAGGCACAACTGGAAAATTGGAAAAATGTCTGGATAAACACGAAGGACAAATGATCACTTCCCTCAATATATAAACAAACTGTATAAAGGAATCAGAAAAAAGCAGTAACACCCCCAAAAGATTAATGGGAAAAAACATGTGCAGCCAATTCACAAAAGGAACTAATGTACTTTTAAAGGAAAAACAATAACAAAAAGCCAACTTCACTAATAATTTAAACAGGCAAAGGAAGATAACAATGAGATGTTTTCCATCTGTTAAATCAGTTATTTTCTTTTTTAAAACACCCAACATTGGCAAGAATATTCTAAAATGGCCACTCAACGTCCTGCTCGTGGGAATGTTAATTAGAAACTTTCAGCAATGCACTTCAGCAATATAATCTAAGAATCTTAAAAATATCCATACCACTTCACCCAGTTCATGACACTATCCTAAGGAAATCATCTGAACTGTGGATTTAAGTGTATGCCCAAAGTTACTCATCAAAGGATATTTCCAGTAGCAAAGTTCTTTAAAATAAGCTATATGTTAAGAGACAGGGAAGTGGTTAAATAAACTGAGATATAATCATAAAATACAATATGCAGTCCTTAAGAAGTACTAAAAATGGGAAATGTCATGCAAGAAATGTTAAGAGAATAAAGCTTATAAAAACAGGCATTCAGGATGACTCCAATTAGGTAAAAAACAATCAGTAATACCCAGAAAAAAGTACCAATAATGAACACTGTCTGAAAATTAATAAAACAAGGGCTGCAAACACTTGTTCTAGTCTCGTTTATCTATCTTGCCCACCCCTCGCCTCCTGCCCCGACCCCAGACAGAGCCACCATCCCTTCCAAGGTGGTGCATCTGCAATGCCTGTTTCTTGCTCCCTCTCAGCACCCTGAGCATTTCTTGAGGGCATGGCACCATCCCCAGCTGCACTCATTAAACATTTGCTGCTTAATATTTACAAATTCTCCCACCTCATTTCATACACATTAAAAAAAAAACAACAACTGGCTCTATCCAGCTACTGAAGTCACCTCAAAAATGAAATCTAAATTGAATATGGAAGTTCACCAAGATGCAGCTTCTCTTTCCTTTGCTTCTTTCAAATAAAAACATTAAGGAGAAAAGAGCTTTCTTTCAACACTCCAGACTCCCAAGGCAGGCTTCAGGAAACATAAAAGACATCACATACCTGATCAGTGTTGTGTGCCAGGACCACCAGTGTCATTGTCATCTCAGGCTTGCATCAAAGGACATTTGTTTTTAAGTCTAATCATTAGCTGCCACCAAAAAACACACCCATCTGCATGATGCAGTGCTCAGCCACTACCCAGGGCCACACCTGACTCCAGCCCCACCCTATTCCCCACTGAATCCACCTTCCACTTGGCAACTTTCCACCTAATTAGATGAGCAGAGCACAGTCAGGAGGAAGAAGCTCTAAGCAAGGCTGGCAACATGGAGAAACCAGAAGGGAGTAGAATGACCACAACTGTGGCACAAGGCTGACTGAGAGGCATCATAAGTCAGTGGTCTTCAACCGAGGTGATTTTTGCCACTCGGGGGACTTTTGGCAAAGTCCTGGAGATATTTTTGGTTGCCCTAACCCTTGGGATATTACTGGCATCCAGTGTGAAGAGACCAAGAAAGCTGCTAACCATTCTAAAATGCCGGACAGTCCCCACAACAAATTATCCATACCCAAATGCCAGCAGTGCTAAAGTGGAGAAACCTGCCATAAATTGATTTATCCACCAATACAGCAGAATCTAAACCCAACTCAGGAGGAACAGGACACACAGTGGGTAAAGAAGATTTGAGGCATTTTAGGAAATGTAAATACACACACACATGCACACAAAGCCTCCTCAGCCAGATGCTTAAGGCAGACTGAGAGAGTTGTTCCCTTGGACCAAAATTCCACTGCAGGAGTTGGGAACAAGAACATTATAATTTAATAAAAGTAATAAGAATACCTCTTCTTCCTCAAGGGCTTGCTCTGCCACATGTCACATATTTCTTCAAAGACTGCCTCACAGCAGAAACTGTAAGAAGATAATACTATCAAAATTGCCCAGACTGGTAAACATCTCCAGAGAAGTTGGCAATGCACCCACATAGTTGATGACAAATTTAGCTGCCTATCTCAAGGACCTAAGAACCCAAACTCACAGTTCCCAGCTTAGCTTAAAAATGGCAAACATTCAAAGATCATTCAAGGAGAAGAAAATAATGATGCTCCCTTCCCCACACAAATCATCAAAAACTACGTAAGACTTAAGAAACATCTTCAAAAACTGAGAACAAAAAGTATTTAGTCTGCACTTCAACAACAACAAAAACCTGCAGATAAAAAGGAATTTAGCATATAAAATGCCATTATTATAATTCAGTTAAGGTTAGTGACATCTGTGGCATACTACAGTATCTTTTTTCTTGATTACTTTAACAATTTTATTATGTCATGACTTCCACCCACAGGAGGCTAGAAAGTTAAGAGAAGTCATCCAGCACCATCCCTGGCTGAGACTTCAATAACTGTGACCTGACTCGAATACATCATTTGCCAGTCTGACCTTGACTCTCGTCCCTGCAGGGTTACGAAGCCACCTAAGGTGGCCCATTTCAATGTTGGACAGAAGTATCAATAAATGTTAGAAGTGTGTCCATTACCCTGAGACAAGAGTGGCCCTCCTTCCATCCACAGACATTAGTTTTGCCCTCAATTAGAATTGCGAGAAACTTAATTACTTTCAATATATTAGTACTTAAAAGTTTCTGTAAAATTATCTTGTCCTACTCACCCCAAACCCTTTTCTTCTACAGGCTGTAAAATGCACTCTCCTGATGAACTCAATTATGATTCATTGAGACAAAAAAAAAAAAAAGCCCAGAATGGAAGAAATAGAAGGAATATTAAAGATCAACCAGTTCAAACTCAATCCTACCTTTATAAATGAGTAAAATAAGATAGAAAAGGATGAAGCAAGGCTGCTTGCCAAAAGTCAAGCAGCTATACAGGAAAGCTTGAAGTGGAACTCAGGTTTCCTAACTCTTAAGTCTAATCTCCACAGAACTGTATCAAGTTGTATTAGATGCTGTTACTAATAGAATGGACATTTTTTTAAGTTCTATGATAAAACAGAAAAATATTTTCAGTTGTCACAAGTTCAAAACAACTTACATCATCACAATCACCTTATGAACTAGTGTAATTGTGACCATTCACACTTTATGGATGGAAGAAACCCAGCTCCGAGGTCACCAGTAAGCCCTGAAGCTCTAGAAGTCAAATTCTTAAACCACTATGCAACCTGGGTAAGCACTAGAACATTCCCAATACTATCACAACTGAATTAACAAACTTAAGACTTCCAGTGATTCTTTAAAATGTTAATGCTTTGATATAATCTAATATAAAAGATACCATTCCCGAGAAAATATTTAAATTATTTTTTAACAAATCAAGATAAATTTAAAGATTTACAGTTTATAGCCTCCTGGCATAAAATAAAAGGTCATTTTAACTTAAAAAATTAGGTTATAGTATTACAGTATCATCTTCTACATCAACTACCCTAAAGAAATTCACCAAGAAGCAAACTAATCTTTTGGCGAGTAACACAGAAGGAACTCATTTATCACAGGGAGCTTTTTGAGAAACCCTAGGCAAGCAAAGCTTCACGCTCTCAATCATTTCCCAAAGGCTCTTCCACATAAGATGTGTGCCATGAATAATATATAAGCACTAAGCAAATAATATATTCAATCTGCCTAATTCACACAAATGTTATGAAATATTAAGAAGTAATAAAGGTGTGGATAAGTTCCTTTTCCACCAAGATCCTATTAAAATAATAAAAGGGCTTTCTTAAAAAGAAGCTTACACTTCTCAGAAGTTAGAGTAAATGTACTTTTCCAATAAGGACAAGTGAAGACTCAGCATATTTTATATAAAACAAATAGAAGATTTCAAAGGCAGAAAGAAGAAGGCAGACTAGCTAGGGATCTCAGGATTCAAGGAATGATGTCTTGTTAAGTCTCCTGAGTTTTCTTTTTGCCTCATATAATCCAAAGTTGGAGCCAAAGAATTGGCAAATCCAGAAACATCAAGAAGTGAACAAAAGCTCCAAGAAAAACTTGCTCTTTCTAACCAGAGGAGTAGGAGAGTCAGCCTAGGAAAAAAAAAAAAAAGGGGCAATCACATTACTGCAGACAAACGTGTGCTCACGCTTTGCTGCGCTCGGTTGCTTCAGTCATATCCGGCTCTTTGAGACCCTATGGATTGTAGCCCACCAGGCTCCTCTGCCCATGGAATTTTCCTGGCCAAAATACTGGAGTGAGTGAGCATGCCCTCTTCCAGGGGATCTTCCTAACCCAGGGATCAAACGTGTGTCTCTTGTGTCTCCTGCATGACAGGTAGATTCTTTACCACTGAGCCACAACACCACAGGAAAAAAACCTGTGGTCACATCCCTACCCATGCCAGCAAAGACCAAGGGTAGATAAGACATCTTCTCTCACCAAGATATAACCAAGCATCCCAACATCCTCATCAGGGTGGTGTCAAGAGGAGGCTGGGTAAGTAGCTGGAACTTTCTTCCTTACTACTGTTGTGTCTTGGTTTAAAAAAAAGGGGGGGGGGGGGCGGTGCTCAGCAAAGATACAAAGAAGAGCCAAAAGGAAATTTCAGAACTGAAAAATACAATTACCAAAATATAAAAACCAGCAGAATGGTGTAGACAGAAAAAAGCAGTAACCCAGAAGGTAGACAAATAGAAACTACCCAATCTGAATGACAAAGAGAAAAATAGACCGCAAAAGAAAAATGAACAGAGCCTCAGGGACCTATGGGTCTATAACTCAAGAGTTAACATTCATGTCATTGGAGAGAAATGAGCTGAAAAGTACTTGAAATAATGGCTGAAAGTATTCAAACTTGGTAAAAGATACATTTACAGGCTCAAGATTCTGAGCAAACATCTGAGCAAACAGGATAAACTCAAAGAAATCCTCAATAAGATATGTAAACAGTTAAACTTCTGAACACTAAAGGAAAAAAAACCTTGAAAGCAATGAGACAGAAATAACACCTTACCTATAGGGGAAAAATTATTTAAATGGCAGCATATATTTCATCAGAATATAGAGAGGTCAGAAAGACACAACAGTTTTCAAGTACTGAAAGAAAAGAACTGTCAACTCAGAGCCCAATATCCAATAAAAATATCCTTCAAAGAGGAAGGGGAAATCAAGACATTTGAGATAAAAGTAAACTAAGAGACAGTGACACCAGCAGATGTACCCTGAAAGGATGAAATGGCTAAAGGAAGTTCTCTGAACAGAAAGAAAAATCCTTAAGGTATTAGCAAACAGAATTCAGCAAATACAAAAATAATTATAAACCATGATCAACTGAGGCTTATCTCAAGGATACAAGATTCTTTTTCAATTTTTGAAAATTAATCAGGAGAAGGGATAAATTGGGAGATTGGGGCTGACATATACACACTACAATACATAAAACAGGTAACAAATAAGGACCTACTATATATCACACAGAACTGTACTCAACACTCTGTAATGACTTATATGAGGAAATTTTTAAAAAGACTGGATATATGTTATATGCTATATAACTGATTCACTTTGTACAGCAAAGTGAATCAGTTATACAGAAAGTAACACAATAGAAAGTATACACAAGCAGAAAGTAACATAACATTGCAAATTAACTTCAATAAAAACTTTTTAAAAAAAATTAATCAGTGTAATCTACAGTGTTAAGAGGCTAATGAATAAAATCATAGGATGATACCAATAAACAAAGAAAAAGCATATGACAGAATTCAACATCAATTCATGACTTTTTAAAAAAATCTCAGAAAAATAGGAATAAAAAAGAACATAATTTGAAAAAGAGCATCTACCAAAAAAAAAAAAACCTACAACTAACATTACACTTAATGATGAAAAAAATCACTGCTCTGCCCCTAATATAGTGCTAGAAGTTCTAGCCAATGCAGTAGAGCAAGAAAAGAAATAAAAGGCACACAGGTTAGAAAGAAACAAATAAAACTGCACCTATTTTCAGATTACAAAGAACATCCTAAAGAAACTACCAAAAAAAAAAACCTCCCAGATTAACAGAATTCAGCAAAGTTGCAGGATACAAGATAAACATACAAAAATTATCTGTACTTCTAAAGACTAGCAATGAAAACAAGGACATGAAAATTAAAAACACAACATCATTTACAATCACGGAAAAAACAGCATATTAGGCGTAAATGTAAGAAAGATCTTCTATGCTGAAAACTATAAAATGCTTGTGAAAGAAATTAAGAGAATAAAAAAGTAATAAATAACTGTGTTCATGACTCAACAAAGTACAAATGTCTATTATTCCCTAATGAATACACTAACTCAAGAAGATTCCTGTTAAATTCTTTTAAAGACTTTTGTAGACACAGACACAAATATTTTTAAATGTATATGGAAAGACAAAAGCTAAACCACCTTTGAAAGATAATAGAATGGGAGAATTCAGTCTACTGAATTGAAGACAAGGTCTGTAGTCAAAGCTATGGTTTTTCCATCAATAATGTACAGATGTAAGAGCTGGAGTATAAAGAAGACTGAGTGCCAAAGAACTGATGCTTTCAAATTGTGGTGCTGGAGAAGACTCTTGAGAGTCCCTTGGACAGCAAGGAGATCAAACCAGACAATCTTAAAGGAAATCAACCCTGAATATTCACTGGAAGGACTGATGCTGAAGCTGAAGCTCCAATACTCTGGCCACCTGAGGTGAAGAGCCGACTCACAGGAAAGATTTCCCTTTCCCTCGATGCTGGGAAAGATTGAGGGCAGGAGAAAAATTGGCCAAGAGAGGATGAGAGGACTGGATAATATCACTGACTCAACAGATGTGAGTTTGAGCAAACTCCAAGAGATGGTGAAAGACAGGGAACCCAGGAATGCTGCAGTCTACACGGTCACAAAAAGTAGGACACAACTTAGCTACTGAAAGACAACACACAGCGACCCTAATCAAGACTGTGTGGCATTAGCAGAGAGAGAGACATACAATTCAAGGAATAGAATAGATAACACATGAACAGACTCACACAAATATGCCCAAATGATTTTTGATTAAGCAATTCAATGAAGGAAAAATAACTTTTCAACCAATGGTGCCAAAGCAATAAGGGAAAAAAATGAACCCCGAGTGAAGTTTCAACACCTTAACTGAAACAGTTCATTCACTTATATGTGCAACCTGAAACTATAAAGCTTTTAGGGAGAAAAAAAGCATTTTAAAAAATCTTTAGGATTTAGGGCTAGACAGTTATTAAACTTGACACCAAAGACATGATTCCCAACTGGGAAAATTTATAAATTGAACTTCAAAGGGTGAAAAGGTAAGCCACAGACTGAGAGAAAATATTTACAAACCACTGACAATGCACTAGTATCTAAAATACTGTATATAAAGGACCCTCAAAAGTTAACAACAAAAATCCAATTAGTAAATGGGCAAAAGACATGAAGAGACTTTCACTGAGAGAATATACAAGTGACAAATAAACACATCAAAATATGTTCAATCTTAGTAGCCATTGCTGTTGTTCAGTCACTCAGTGATGTCCAACTCTGCGATTAGGGAAAAGCAAGTGAAAATCACAATGAAGTATCATTACATACCTGCCTACCAAAATTACTAAAACAAGAAATGGTGCCAACACCAAAACATGGGCAAGGATCATCCTTTCAGTACTCGTAGGAATGTAAAATGGTACATTCTCTCTGGAAAACACTTGGGCAACTTCTTAAACCAGGTGACTATCATACAGCCCAGCAACTGCACTCCAGGACTTTTATACCAGAGAAATGAAGTAATATGATTACCGGAAAACCTGCACACAAATGTTAGCAACAGCTTTATTCAACTAGATGTTCTTCAGCAGGTGAATGATTCAACAAACTATGGCACATTCATATCACAGAATACTACTTGGAAATAAAAAACGAATAAAAAAGAACTATTTGGACATGAAACAACCATGAGCAATCTCCAGTGAATTATGCTGAGTGATAAAAGCCTATCTGAAAAGGTCATACAATGTATAATTCCATTCATAGAATATCCTTGAAAAGACAAAATATAGAAGTGGGAAAAGAGATTAGAGGTTGCCAGAGGTTAAGACAGCAGTGGGAGTAGGGAGAGTAGGGGGAATTACAAAGAATAACATAAAGGATTCTCGTGATGACAGACATATTCGACGTCTGAACTACACAGATGTCAATATTACAGTCATGATAGTGTACCAAAATTTTGCAAGCTGTTAACTTTGGGGAAAACTGGATCTCTTAAACAGGATCTCTCTACATTATTTCTTACAACTGCATATCAACCTACATTTATCTCAAAATGAAAAATTAAAATTTTTAAAAAGGAAACAAAAAAGACAAATCTCAAGGCCACAAATGAGGTAAGAGAGCATTCAAGCAGATGAAAATGATTTCAACTGTTTTTTAAAGACAGAAAATATGGGAATAGTAATTAAATTAGCAAGATGGAGAAAGCCATAATAAAAGTATATGAAATAATAAAGATACATAATGAGCTAATTTGCCTATAAGATGCCAAAGAGCCTGTGCCTCAGGTTACGAGTAGCAGTAAAATACTGGCTAAAAACAGAGATAAAAAAACAACTGGTACCTTGGCCACCTCCCCAGAAGAAACTGCTACCAGAAGTGGGGTGCTATCATAATGAAAACCTGAACAAGTTGTATTTTCTTAGTCACCATTCTGTAGGCAATGATAAACTTCATATTAGAAAATGAAAAGATGATGATCCACTTTTAGTGACTGCAAAAATAGTTACAAAATCTGTTGATGGCTATAATTCAGAAAACAGATCATACACATGATGACTTTAAAACTGTTTGGGGAACAACTGGAAAATGAAACTTTATTTTCACCAGCCCAGGTGGGATGCATGAGACAAGTGCTTGGGCCTGGTGCACTGGGAAGACCCAGAGGAATCGGGTGGAGAGGGAGGTGGGAGGGGGGATCGGGATGGGGAATACGTGTAAATCTATTGCTGATTCATGTCAATGTATGACAAAACCCACTGAAAAAATAAAAAAATAAACCAAAAACATGTTTGGCTACTGGTACTCTGAATTGACTAGAAATATCTTTACTGTTGACATGGAGAAAGTTTTAGTGGTCTGTACAGAAGATCAAACTAGCCACATTTTCTTAAGCCAAAGCCTAATCCAGATAATTAATGAGCCTGCTACAGTAAATGAGAGATTTCAATGAAGACGAAACAGCATTATATTGGAAGAAGATGCTATCCAAAACTTTCATGGCTAGAAGGAAGTCAATGCCTGGTTTCAAAACTTCCAAGGACAGACTCACTCTTATTAGGGACTACTGCAGCTGGTTACTTTAAGTTAAAGCCAATGCTCAATTATGAAAATCCTATGGTCTCTAAGAATTATGCTAAGTCTACTCTGCCTGCGCTCTATAAATCGAACAACAAAGCCTGGGTGACAGCACATCGCTTCACAACATGTTACTAAATATTTCAAGCCCACTATTGAGACCCAATGTCCAGTGCTCGCTTCGGCAGCACATATACTAAAACTGGAGACCCAATGTCCAGGAAAAGAGATTCCTTTCAAAATATTACTGCTCTTTGACAACACACTTGGTTACACAAGAGCACTGGGGGAGGTATACTGTAATGAGATCATTATATTGTTGTTTTCATGACCATTAACACATCCATTCTGCAGCTCATAGATTAAGGAGTCATTTTGACTTTCAAATCTCATTATTTAAGAAATACATCTCAGAAGGCTACATCAGCCATAGACAGTGATTCCTTTGCTACATCTGGGCAAAACTGAAAACTTTCTAGAAAGGATCTCATCATTCTAGACATCACTAAAAACATTCATGATTCATGGAAAGAATTACAGGGCATTTGGAAGTTGATCAACTTTATCAAAATTAAGGAGAGTCTGGAAGTTGGCATGGGTTTCCCAGGTGGCACTAGTGGTAGAGAACCAACGTGCTGATGCAGAAGACACACAGACAGGGGTTCGATCCACAAGTTGGGAAGATCCCCTGGAGAAGGAAATGGCAACCCACTCCAGTATTCTTGCCTGGGAAATCCCACGGACAGAGAAGGCTGGAAGGCTATAGTCCATGGGGCTGCACAGAGTCAGACATGACTGAAGTGACTTAGCACACATGCATGACAAAACTTTAATGGAAGAGTTACTTTTATGGATGAACAAAGAAAGTGGTATCTTGGGATGAAATCTACTCCTGGTGAAGATGCCGTTGAACTGCTGAAATGACAACAAAGGATTTAGAATGTGACATACACTTAGTTAATAAAGCAGTGGCAAAGGTTTAAGAGGATGGACTCCAATTTTGAAAGATGTTCTACTAAGGATGAAATGTTATCAAACTGCACTGCATGCTACAGAGAAATGGGTCATGGAAGGAAGAGTCAATCAAAGCAGCAAATTCCATTGCTGTCTTATTTTAAGAAACTGCCACAGCCACTCAGATTCAGAGATGCCTCCGTCATTGTCAGCTGTAGCCATCAACATCAAGGCAAGACCCTCCACCAGGAAACAGACTGTGACTCACTGGGAGCTCAGATGATGGTAAGCACATTTTAGCGATAGGTTATTTTTAAATTAAGGTATGTAAATTGTTTTAGATAGTATTATGAGTATGCTCTTGCATACTTAACAGATTACAGTATAGCATAAACATAACCTTTATGTGCTTTGGGAAACCAAAAAAAAAAAGTGATTTGCTTTATCTCAACATTTCCTTTATTGCCTTGGTCTAGAACCGAACCCACAATATGTCCAAGGTATGCCCATACTTTGAACTGAGAATGAAACAGTCTGGGGACCAGAATGGACAACTGAAGAAAAGTCAGTGCTACTTATCCACTATACTGTTCCCTGTTTCTGGGCAAATTGGAAGACTATATTTGCCAGTCTCACTTGCAATTACGTTAGAGTTAATGTGACTGATTTCTGACCAATATAATATGGGAAGAGTAACACTAGCCACTTCTAGACCTGGCCTTTAAAAACATTCATTGAGTTCCTCCAGCTCTCTTCTACTGCCATCTTGAAAGTCAGATGGTACGGCTACAGAGGGAGGAGTTACATCCAACTTGTGTTAAGACTTTGCATGACAAAAAATGTTTTGTTGCTATTATCACTGTTGCCATAGCACAGGCCAGCACTTTCAAAAATGTTGCTGCAAATAAGTCATCTTGTTCTGACGCAGGTTCATGATGTGGCCTGAGATCCTACATCTTGAACAAGCACTGAGATGATACTAATGTGGACGGGCTATGGAATACTCTGTGAAGAGCAAGAGCCTTCAACTACCAAGAGGAATACACAGTGGGAGAACAGATGATTCTCTGGAGAAACTGAATGACCCAGAGAAAAGGCCTCCCACAGGGACTGAGCAGTAAGACTAGAGAATTCAGACTCACATTAAAACAAGATGATGAAAGGCTTTACAAGGAAAAATATCCAGGAGAGTATAGAGATTGACAGGAAAGGTGATATTGTAGACTATGTGATACAGCATCTGTTAGAAGTAATAATTTGTCTATGAAAAGGTATATGAAAAATGCAATGTATGTAAAAAAGTGAGGTAACAACTTTATTTTGTCAACAAAGGTCCATCTAGTCAAAGCTATGGTTTTTCCAGTAGTCATATATGGATGTGAGAGCTGAACCATAAAGAAAGCTGAGTGCTGAAGTACTGATGCTTTTAAACTGTGGTGTTGGAGAAGACTCCTGAGAGTCCCTTGGACTGCAAGGAGATCCAACCAGTCCATCCTAAAGGAAATCAGTCCTGAACATTCACTGGAAGGACTGATGCTGAAGCTGAAGCTCCAATACTTTGGCCACCTGATGTGAAGAACTGACTCATTGGAAAAGACCCTGATACTGGGAAAGATTGAAGGCAGGAGGAGAAAGGGATGACAGAGGATGAGACGGCTGGATGGCATCATAAACTCAACAGATATGAGTTTGAGCAAGTTGGTGATGGACAGAGAAGCCAGGCGTGCTGCCGTCCATGGGGTCTCAAAGAGTCAGACACGACTGAGCAACTGAACTGAAGAAAGGAAATGTAGTCACAGACTACAATTTGGCTCTATAGTTTAAAAAGAGTTTAGTCAGTGACTAAATACTAATTGGAGAAGGCAATGGCAACCCACTCCAGTGTCCTTGCCTGGAGAATCCCAGGGATGGGGGAGCCTGGTGGGCTGCCGTCTATGGGGTTGCACAGTCGGACACGACTGAAGTGACTTAGCAGCAGCAGCAGCAAATACTAATTACTGATTTCAATAAAAATAGGCCTATAACCATAATTGAAATGGAGAAAAGGTAAGTGAGGAGAGTTCAAGACGCCTACATTCTCAAAACAGGACAGCAATGCCTAACATTTAAAGTTGATAAATCATTAACAGTGAGATAAGCATTAAGTTATGGAATATGGAGGTAACCACCATAACAAACAAGAAAACAAAAGGTGCCTCTGTTTTTCATTACAAGCATTTATGCTTACTATTTTTAAACAATATCCAAGTATTACTGTGATAAAAATTTAAACATTAATTTTAAAATACAGAAAAATAAAGAGATTGGCAATAGATAGTATGGGCAAAAAAAAAAAATGGGGAAAAGATCAACATTATCAGGGGAAATGCAGATGAAATAAAAACTGAGACACTAGCACTACTCAATTTAAATCCCCTTAACCAGACAATTCCACTTTTAGCATTCTATACTACAAGAACACTCCCACAAATATTCAAAGACATTTACACAAGAATGGTCAGTGCAATACTGTTAAAAAAAGAGAAAAGTCAGAGCATACTAAATATCCACTAACAACAGGGGAAGAGTTGGATTAATTATGAATAAATGTACCCAACCTGGGGGCTTCCAAGGTGGCGCTAGTGGGAAACAACTCACCTGCCAATGCAGGAGACATAAGAGAAGAGGGTTCCATCCCTGGGTGGGGAAGATCCCCTGGAGAAGGGCACGACAACCCACTCCAGTATTCTTGCCTGGAGAAACCCATGAACAGAGGAGCCTGGAGGGCTACAGTCCAAGGGGTCACACAGTGTCAGACACAACTGAAGCGACTCAGCATGTACTCACCCACTCAACTCAATTTCAGCCTTCTAAGACAAAAAGCAGATAACCCAGGCAAGCCAAACTCACTTCTGACCTACAGAACTATGAGATTAAAACATGTCTCGGTTTAAGCCTCTAAAGTTTGTGGTAATTCATTAGAGTTCAATAAAAAACAAATACTTCTAGAAAAGCTGAAGAAATGCATTACTCTACAACCCAGCAGCTATGGTTAGAAGTAATTATATATTCAGAGAAAGTCTTGCCCATTTGTACCAGAAGACATACACAAAATGTTCACATCACCACTGCTCATGACAAAAAAAAAAAAAAAATCAACAACCTATTCATTCATCAAAAGTATAAAGGTAAAATGGTGGAATATTTATATAAAATAATGCAATACAACAATGAAACATCAATGACCTACAACCATACATGAATATACAGATGAATGTCAAGTCATGTTATATAAGATAAGAAAGCAAGTGACAAAAGTGTACACTCAGGATAATTCTAGTTAGAAGTTCAACAGTGCATGGATAGAAACAACAAAGCTTAGAGGTGCACATGCGGTAAAACTATTTGAAAAAAAGAAATAATGAACATAAATCTTAAGAGTGGCAGTCATGTCTGTGGGGAGGTAAGAGGATGGGGTGAAGGGGAAACCAAGGGATACTGAAGGTAACATAAGGTTTTGGTCTTAACTGGTACTGATTACAGAGTAATAGTGTTTAAATTCTAAAACATAGTTTAGAATTATTACTATGTTTATTCAGTATTTAGAGAACAAAATCATCCAGGAATAAAATACCTACATAACAAAAAACAATCCTTCCTTTTCTTTTGTCAAGATAAGTTCATTGAAAAAATAATTCAAATAATATATAAAAGTCCAATCATTTTTTTTAATCACCTAAAATTCCACCATCAAGACACAATTGCTAAAAATCTGAATATGCTTCGGGACATTGCAGGTACACATGTTTACACATTAAAGTATTTTAAATAAAATCATTACATATACACAAATATATTTGCTTATTCTATAAATGCTGTTTAGACCCCTGCTTTTTAAAAATTAAGTGTATTAAGTTACACTTTACATGAAATGAACCCATATTAAGTGTTAAGCTTTGACAAAAGTGTATGTAGTGTAACAACTACCCAATCAAAATTCAGACAAAACATTTTCATTACCACAAAAAGTTCTTTCCTGTGCCTCTGCAGTCAATTCCCTCACCTCTGACTGCAAGCAATCATTAAACTGCTTTATTATAGATTAGTTTTGCTGGCTTAGGATCAACGTGAATGGAATTATACAGTATGCATTCTTTTGTGTGGGGCTTTTGTTCAGTGTAAAATTTACACTATCAGTAATTCCCTTTATACTGCTGAGTAGTACTTCATTTGTATAGTCATTAATAGACATTTGGCCTATTTCCAGTTTTCATCTCTAAACATTGAGGTGTAAGTCATTTGTGATATTAAGTTTTTATTTTATAATCAGGGATAGAATTGCTGGACCATAGAGTATATGTCATTTTTTTGGGGGGGGGGTATATGTAACTTTAACAGAAAACTGCCACACTGTTATTCAAAGTTTCTGTATCATTATACAATCCTACTAGCAATTTATGCAAGTTTTAGTTGCTCCTCATCCTGACCAACACTTGCTACTGTCAGTCTTACAAATTTTAACCACTCCTGTAGGCAAACAGCTGTTCATTTTTATTTGCATTTCCATAAATGACTAGATACGTTGAGAATTTTTAAAGTGCCTATCAAAAAATTTAAATGTCTTCTTTCATGAAGTGTCTGTCCAAGTCTTTTACCAGTGTTGCAATTTGGGCACTGTCTGCCTTTTTATTATTGATTATTGCTGTTGATTAGTCACTAAGTCACGTCCGGCTCTTTTGCAACCCAATGGACTATAATCGGCCAGGATCCTCTGTCTATAGGATTTTCCAGGCAACAATAATGGAGTGGGTTGCCACTTCCCTCTCCAGGGGAATCTTTCCAAACGAGGGATCAAACCCATGTCTCCTGAATTGGCAGGTGGATTCTTTACCACTAAACCACCAGGGAAGCCCATTATTGATTATAGAGGTCCTTTCTATACACTGGATAAAGGTTCTTTGTCAGATATATGAATCGCAAATATCTGTTCCCAACTGGAGCATATGTTTCCCTTTTCTTAAAACACTACATGTATACATGCTCACTCAGTAGTGTCCGACTCTTTACGACCCCATGGACTGTAGCCCGCAAGGCTCCTCTGTCCATGGGATTCTCCAGGCAAGAATACTGGAGTGGGTTGCCATTTCCTCCTCCAGGGGATCTTCCTGACCCAGGGATTGAATCATCGCCTCCTGCATCTCCTGCACTGGCAGGCAGATGCTTTATCACTGTGCCACCTGGGAAGCCCTAAAACAGTACAGAAAATTTAAAGTACAGGAGCTTTTAATTTTTATTAAGCCTAATTTAACATTAAAAATTTTATAGTTAGTGCTTTATTTTGTATCATGTATATGACTGAATGTTTACTCCTCAGACTGGAAACAAAATATGGACATCTGCTTACCACTTCTAGCATCATATTGGACATGAGGTCCTAGCCAGGTTTAGCCACTCAGGCAAAAAAGAAAAAAAGAGAAAGGCAGGAGGGAAGGCAAGAAGTAATGAGTAGAAATGAATTAGTAAAACTGTCTTTATTCAATGATTATATACAAAGAAAATCCTGAAAAATGGACCTAAAGACTACTAGAAATAATAAGTGAATTTAGAAATGCTGTGAGATACAGAGGGAATATACAAAACCAATGCATTTTTACATATTAGCAATGAAAAAGTGGACAGTTACTTTTTAAAATCCATTTATAATGACATAAAAAACCATAAAATATTGAAGATATAAATTTGACAAAATATGTATAGGACCTGCATACACTAAAAACTAAAAACATGTTGCAAAATATTAAAGAATTAAATAAATGACAGATTGGGAAATTCACTATTAAGATAGCAATTTTCTACAAATTGATCCAGAAACTCAAGGCAATTGCAATTGAAATTCCAAGAAGTTTTTGAAACTAACAAGCCAACTTTAAAATATTTATGAAAATACATAAAACCTAAAATACCTGAAACAGTTTTGAAAATAATGAACAAAGCTGGAGGATTTATACTGACCAATTTCAAACCATACATAAAGTCACAGTAAGGCAGACAGTACGGTACTGACATAAGGACATAACAAATCAAGAGGAGACAGGGTCCAGAAACGAACCACACACATGTATCGTCAGCTAATTTCCAACAGAAATGAAATTCAGTGGGCAAAGGATGGAGAAATTCAATAGCGAAAGGATAATCTTTTCAACAAATATACAAAAACTGTGTATCCATAAAGAAAAATAATGAACCCAAATCCACCCCTCACAGCTCCATCAGCCCCCCAAAATAGATCACAATTTAAATATATGAATATATGACCTAAAACCATAAAACTTTCAAAAAGAAAACATACAAGAAAACTTCTATGGTCTACATTTTTCATACAATGTCTCAGGTATCTTTTTTTTTCCCCAGGTATCTTTTAATGTTAATAAATATAAATCTTTTGCATTTTTTAAAAAGTAAGAAAAATATAGAGAAAATCCTTAAAATTTTTTGAAACATGTCTTCATTTAAAATAAAATTTCAAAACTCACTGTGAGTTCCTCATTCATATGGTTTCATGAGTGACATATTTCATAAACATTCTCCCAAAGAACTACACTGAGATCTGAAGGTCTTTGTAATACAGAGATACACACTGAAGCAGTGCCATGCTAATGAACTTAATGCAGATGACGAGTATCACAGTGAATCAAAAACTACATGTAAACAAAATTATCAACTA
Organism: Cervus elaphus; assembly: GCF_910594005.1. Lineage (NCBI taxonomy): Eukaryota > Metazoa > Chordata > Mammalia > Artiodactyla > Cervidae > Cervus > Cervus elaphus. The sequence goes on along the minus strand of NC_057829.1, from coordinate 43,682,810 downwards.
TTTCCAATTCAACAAAGTGTATGCTCTGTAGAACTGAGAAGGAGTCCCCTGCATTTTCCAGCATCTTCCCACCCTTCTGTAAGCCTGTCTTCCTGACCCCACCTCAACCTCCATGACTCAGATTAAATACCACCTCCTCTGGGAAGTTCTGCCATTCAATCTAACCTGTTGGGTAAGGATCCTCCTCTCAACTTCCACAACATTTGTATCACTTCAAGGTCCTCATCACAGTATCCCTGGACTGCACATGATTAAACTCCTCTATCAGATTAAGCACCTGAAGAACTAGAACACTGATCACATCAGCCTGGCTCAAAGGTGGCACCCATGCTTTTGCTGTTATTGGCTGTTAAACGAAAACATGAATTAGAAACTTCAGGAATTTCAGAATGAGTTGAGCAGAGAAACTAGATCAGGCCTAGTTGGGTTTTTTTAATCCTCAAAAATGAAGAGTTAAAAATTATACTCCTTAAAAAAGAATTTCAACATTGAAAACTCTTCAAAACAACACAAACTGATAAGCAGTTAAAACAAATGTCTACAGTGCCCTATACTGGTCACTTCCATACTCACAGGCAGCCAAAGCAAAAGGCCTAAGGACTTCCTGAAGGATTATTTACTATTGGAGCAGTCCACTGCTTTGGAAAAATGTCTTCAAGTCAGTCAGATAACTGGAGAGTAAGTGGGATTGTAAAGCACTTTTTCTAGGAAAAAAACAGTATATATCATTTCGTGACCCAATATTGTCGCTTTGAGAAATTCTGGCAACTATTTTTTCTTTCAGTTATTTAAATTGTTTACAACCAAGAACATAAACCTAAATAGTATGTGATTATAGCAGAAAGGGAACTGCTACACGAGAGGGGGGGGGGAGCCAATTAGAAACAGAGCAATTCTTCAAGAACTAGACACTGCTACAGATAACAAACAAGGGGTCTTGACTGCTTGAATCAATTCACCCCTGTCTATGCATCTATAAAATCTTCCTGGAACTAATTTAAAGAAGACAAAAATGCTGGAGCTAAGGTTGTTAGATCTAGCAAATAAAAATACAGTAGACCCAAGTTAAGTTTTAGATAAACAATGAATTTTTAGTAAAGCAAGCCCTATGCAATACTTATACTAAAAACTTACCCATTGTTCAGTGAAATTCAAATTTAACTGGGTGTCCTGTATTTTATCTGGCAACCCTGAGGGAAGCCAAAATCAGTCCACTTTCCTCACTCAGTAGCAGAAACTGTGACCCCAAGAAGGGAAGTGACTTGCCTAAACTTAAGCCAAAGATCAAGGAAGTGAGTCTGCTTTGAAAAAAGAAAACACAAACCTACAAGGGTCACCTTGGGTTCCACTTATGGTCCACTAGACCGCCAATTTTCATACACCTCACTGAAGCACCAAGCAGACAAGCTTGCAACTATGGTCTTCCACTTTTAATAATAAACTGTGAATTTTAATACACTTACCAACTTTAGTCTTCAAAAACAAATTAGGAGGGCTTCCCTGGTGGCTCAGTGGTAAAGAATCTGCCTGCCAATGCAGGAGACAAGGGTTTGATCCCTGGTCCGGGAAGATCCCACATACCACACAGAGCAACGAAGCCAGGGTGCCACAACTATTGACCCTCTGCTCTAGAGCTCCGGGGCTGCAACTATCGAGCCCACGCGCTGCAACTACTGAAGCCCTACTGAAGCCAAAACCTGGGCTGCACAAGAGAAGTCACTGCAATGAGAAGTTCCCATACTGCAACTAGACAATAGCGCCCCCTCACTGCAACAAGAGGAAGTCCACTTGCAGCAACGAAGACTAGGCACAGTCAAAAGTAAATAAAAATTAAAAAAAAAAAAAGAATGGACAAACAACACAACAACAACAAAATAATAGGAAACTATTTCTCTTCGCTTAAAAAAAAATCCTCCTGGCAATCTTTCTGCCTACACACCACCACCTCAGATTCTGTTTATGTTCACTCACTACATGAAACAGGATCTTCTTTTGTCCCAAACATAATTCTCTCACAATCCAAGTCTCTTGCCCCAGGGTTCCAAATTTGGAATGTGTTCACATTAGTCCATGGCTCTAACGATTTTAGTTCCTATACTCTCCCAACTTTCCTATTTTTCAGAGGAAATATCCTAGTGCATTCAGTTGGTCTCAAAAGTCTCGCAAAGTCCTCCATTCCCATTCTGTGTCCAAGCTAAACCAGCAAAAAGGCATGAGGTCTCACTATCACAACACGCTTCCTTTCCCGGGACGGGGATGCAACAAAAGATGGAAACAGAAAGGTCTTTCTAGGAAATCTGGGGCCTTCTTCCACTATATATGTGGAACATACTACAAGACATAGAGTTGGACAAAATCAAAGGAAAAAATAGAAAACTTCATATACTCATTACAGTCATCTTCCGGATCCCATCATATTAACAAATACATAAAACAGTCGCTCTATAACAGCACTTCTCAACCTGGGATCTCTGGGGGCCTCAGGGGTAGTGGGAACCGGGGAAGGGGGAGGAAGGCAGTAGGCAGATAAAAGATTTTGCTTTTGACGTATCAGGGTCCCAAATAAGATTTTAAGAAAGAAGGTTCCGTTGCCGGGGGCGCGGGGCGGGGGAAGTAACATACACCACTATGACTTTCTCTAAGTTTTCTACTAAAAACTTCACCCTAGTGAACAACAATCCAAATCGTGCCAGATGAAAAACTGAAAGTCAAACAGAAATTCAGAAATTAAAGGACAAACTATCTACCTATCCTTTCTCTCTGGCAGCTGCCAATGTATGCAGGTCTCTCCCGAGATCACACACGTCAGAAACGGAAGGTCCTCACAAATCATCTAGTCCAGACTTGCATTTTACAGATGTGGGAACTCAGGCCGAGGGGAGGGCTGACTTGCCCAAGGTCTCACAGTCCGTCGGGGGCAGGACTTCAACCGGGACTCCACGTTGGCAGCCCCGGGCCCTCAGCTCCCGATGGCTCCTGAGGCCCCCAGCTTGGCCGGATCCAAGGGCGCTAGAGAGCCTGGGCGGAAGAGCCCACATCCCGGGGTCCCTGCCTACTTTCGACAGGCTCCGCGCCGGGCCCTGGCCCAGGGTGGTACGGAGCGCCGACCTCAACGGCCGCCCCCGACCCGCCCACCTGTCGCGGACCGCCGGTCGGCAGCCACACCCCCTGCTAGGGCCAGGGGTTCGGCTGGCCTCGACGGCGCCTGGCACCGGCTGCTGCGCGCGGCGCGGGCTACGCTGGCCTGAAGGCCGCAGGAATTACCTCAAGTGGGCGCTGAGCTCGCGGCAGGGCCGCCCCCGCCGGCCTGGAGCATGCCGGAGACGCGGACGCAGCAGACGCTGCAGCTCGGCCACCGCAGCGTCTGTTTACACCCCTCCGCGGGAGGACGCCGACTGGGCCGTCACGTGATGCATACGTCACGTGCTCGCCCGGGGTGGGGCGGAGGCGTTGCCCAGCGACGACGGCGCTCTAGGGGCGGGCAACTGCGGCGACGACACGGTTCCTCAGCGCTCCCCCCTCACCTGCGTCTGTACAGAGTCGACAAACGACGCCCCCTGACCGACTCGGCGAGGAAAAGGAAAGTCTCCCACCACCCGGCTTCATCGTTTAGTGACCTCTAGGGCTGACTGCCTGTATTATTCGTGTCTTGGATGGGGGAGGGAATTCCGCCCGGCTTTAAGATGTTGAACTTGGAGAGAAAAATGGAAAACACTGCCTTACCTACCCAAAACTAGCGAACAAACGGAGAGCAGAGGAATAAGTAACGATGATTTGAGCTTCATTAACGAACAATTGTTTGGCTTTGCTCCCTACTGTGGAATGAAGGTCCTCAGCCAACCATCTCCCCCGCCATAGAAAGGATGTGTGTGAGGATGGCTTATGGGACTTCCTATTTTTATTTTAAATTATATTTTATATTATCAATTTTTCCATGATTAGTGTTTGTATATGTAAGTACAAACATATCTGAGTAAATATTTGATTTGGTGTTGAGCTTTTGTCCACATTAGACTTTCCTCATTATAGCGAAGTCACTCTGATTGTAGTGACTACTTCTAACAAGTATAGTTTTTCCTAGATCAAACTTGGCAGAAGCATAGATTCAGCCACTGGCAGGTTCTCCCATAATATTCACTATAAACTGGGTAAAAGACATAGTTTATATTATCTTACTGAATTCATGGGTAAAATGTGAGCAAATACCCCTAAATATTACAGAGTCGTTCTGTTGTCAAGGTGTGAACTATGGAATAATCATGTTCCTCCATTTATTTCCGATCACTTTGCATACTTAGCTATCTATGAGCAAATTGACAGGGTCAAAACGGTGGACTCAAAATATTCTCTAGGTCAATATTTACCCCCAGTGTGCTTAAGTGGCTCAGTCGTGTCCAACTCTGTGACCCTATGAACTGTAGTCCACCAGGCTCCTCTGTCCATGGGGATTCTCCGGGCAAGAATATTTGAGTGGGTTGCCATGCCCTCCTCCAGGGCATCTTCCTAGTCCAGGGATGGAACCCATGGCTCCTGCATTGCAGGCAAATTCTTTACTATCTGAGCCACCAGGGACAATAGGACAAGGTCAAATACCATCTTCATTTCTATAACACGCCTAGAATGCAACACTACAGAGAGTACAAAATATAGTGATGAATCATCTGCATGTTCATCCTCTACTATGGAAAATAGGTTACAAGGCAAGGTGCCACAACTTGGCTGATTTCCACCGCCTCTGGCAGCAGATGTAGCATGGAAGCAGGAACGGTATCTTCCATTGGTATACCTTATGCCTAGACCATATCTGGGAAGCAAAGAAAGTTGTCTGATCTATGGCCATGGAATCCTGCCATTCTTCCGTAGGAAGTGGCAAAGAACCTTTGTAGATCCAAAAGGATCTGTGAGTTAGGCAGTATTTATAGAGGCAATGCTAAGAAAAGTCCTGGCTCACCCATTACTGTGTAGACAATTTAATATTTGAGCCCCTTTCTCCGTCTATCTAAGAAAATACCTATTGAATAAAGATGAAATAAAATAATGCTGGCACACCACTTTAAAGTGCCCAGCACATACAGTGCCCATTAAATGCTAATCATATTATAGGCCTTTGGCAAGAGGCTAGTAGGATAGATCAGAGTCCCAAGGGAATGGGAGCTGACAACTTGAATATATCCAGGTCGTAGGTCTGGATTCTTGCCACATGGACTGGTGTTGGGGGCTTCCCAGGTGGCTCAGTGGTAAAGCATCCTCCTGTCAATGCAGAGACATGGATTTGATCTCTGGATTGGTAAAATAACTCTGGAGGAGGAAATGGCAACCCACTGTAGTCTTCTTGCCAGGATAATCCCATGGACCAAGGAGCCTGGCATGCTGTATAGTCCATGGGGTCACAAAGAGGCAGACAAGACTGAAGTGACTCACCACGCAGGGACTGGGGTTGAGGACAAGATTGCCAGCAAGGAAATTATAAGCACAACTGGAAAGAAGTCTTTGCACCTAGAATGGGAGTTTGCTGGTAAGGGAAGTATGGGTGACCAGGGGCTCACTCCAAGGGGAGTACAGTTCCAAGTCTGTCTGTGGTGATGGGGACTCCTAATATACTACCTTTCCATTGCCTAAACCCACAGACAGGCATCGCCTACTTTTTCCTAGAGTTGTGGGCAAAGGGTCAGTCCTGAGCCAGGTGACCAGTGTTACCCTAAGAGCCAGTCAAACCTGACCATCCACCAAATAGTTAAACACATGTAACCATTTCTAGGTTTTTAATGTTTCACTGCAAACAAGATATAAGATATACTGCAATTGAGTAGAACTCTATAGTAGCATTTCATCTAACACAGTGGCTATACAAGTGTACCCAGAATGATGACTATAAAGGAATAATGGGGGACTTTCAAACAGAGAGTGAACAGTAACCTGCTAAGGTGCTGCAAGGCTATGAAGTGGTAGCACCAGCCCTTGTATTTATGTTTCCTGATTTTAAGTGTCTTTTTATTAATAATTAAAAAGTGCAGGGTTTCATCATGCCATTTGCCTGTTCTTTCTTGATTTTGAACTCTCTGTAGTACACTGGTGACAATTTTCTTTCACATGTTGTTTGGTATATTTCAAATATAGAGTAAATGGGATTTTCAGATTGATTAGAGGTGGATGTGAAACAACAGAGTGAAGATGACTGGAAGGTTTCAGACCTGCACATCCAAAGGAAGAGAACTGTCATTTAGATAGAGAAGGGATATGTGCAGTTTTGGGGGGAAATCAATAATTTGATTCTGAACAGTTAAACTCTACATGCCTAATAGACACTGAAATGGAGCTGTACAGTTAGCAATGGATTATAAGATAGTGTAACTCTGGGGAGACACACAGAGATAAAAATTGATTGGTCAGTGTATTAAAGAAAGCCACAGGATTGAATGAGATCACACAGAGCACTAACTTTGATAACTTCTGACCTCAATCCAGAATACAAAATATATTTTCCATACTGACCAAATATATGTGTATAACTTAAAAGTTTCAAGAAGCAAATTTACCCTCCTTTTATCTTTATTTTGTTGGGTATTTTTGTTTTTTTAAACTTCTGCTCCCAACTCAATTGACTTTTTAACTGAGTACTTGTTGTGTCCTAGTTTGAAAATCACTGAAAGTTGCTGACCAAGGACATTAATTACATAATTTCTGGCAAAAAAGAAATCCAAAGGCTAGTCACATGGCACTTTAGAAATTAGATCAGCAAAGGAAACTTAGGAGCAGCCAGAGGTAAGAGGAGAAACAAAAGAGAGGAATCCTAAAGCCTGAAGGAAGAAAATGCTTCAGCTGTGTCATTGGTCCTAAGAAGTTGAGTACAGCGAAAACTGACCTTTGGGTTCCGCAGTACTACAGTCTGTTGAGAGTTTGAGAAGACAGCATTTAAGACAGTGCCAGGCTGGGACAACCCTGAGGGATGGGATGGGGAGGGAGGTGAAAGGGGGGGTTCAAGATGGGGGACACATGTACACCCATGGCTGATTCATGTCAATGTATGGCAAAAACCACTGCAGTAAAGTAATTAGCCTCCAATTAAAATAAATTAACTTTTTTTAAAAAGTGCTAGGGATACAAACTTGATTTTTTTCAAATTTGATTTTCGAGATAGTAAATGGTGACAGCAAGTAGCTGTTTTTTGTTATAAAGAGGAGTAGGGGAATGGCACAACAGCAGGCAAAAGATGTGAATGTTAAGGTTTTTCTGTTTAAATGTTTATATGCTAATAGAAACAGCCCAGTGATAAGGAAAGACTGTGCAGGAGAGTGACAACCGTAGGAAAAATCTCCTCATGAAGGGGTTGGTCATCTGTAGATGGGTAAACAAGGGCTGGTGAGCAGACAGACATGGTTAGCTTGGTAGACTTGTTTGAAGCATGTGGAATTTCTTCTCCAGTTATTCAAAGTTTAATTAAAAAAAAAAAAAAGCTGAGGGGGGGAGATGCTATTGGTTTCGGGAGAGGGTGAAAATCATCCAGGAGAATGTTGCAGCCCCACCCAGCCAAGCCCCATGATTTTTCACATGGACGACTGCTATACCTTTCCATTTCCTGACTTCCATCCTACAGTCTTTTTTCTACACTATCCCCAGTATGAGTTTTCAAAACTTAAATCCAGTTTTCTCAATTCAGAATAAAGCCCAAAGTTCTTGCCTATAGACCCCTCCATGAAATAGCCCTTTATTTCCTGTCATCTCCCTCACTTGCTTTGCTCCAGCCACCAGGCTTCTCTGGTATTTCTTCATTCAGTTCAGTCACTCAGTCGTGTCCAACTCTTTGAGACCCCATGGACTGCAGCACACCAGCCTTCCCTGTCCATCACCAACTCTGGGAGCTTGCTCAACTCATGTCTGTCTAGTTGGTGATACCATCCAACCATCTCATTCTCTGCCATCCCTTTCTCCTCCTTCCTTCAGTCCTTCCCAGAATCAAGGTCTCTCCCAATGCTGGAGCTGTATCTCCTCTCTTCTCCAGTAGCATATTGGGCACCTACGGGCCTCTCAGTGTCCTATCTTTTTGCTTTTTCATACTGTTCATGGGGTTCTCAAGGCTCTAAGAATACTGAAGTGGTTTTTTGCCATGCCCTTCTCCAGTGGACCACATTTTGTCAGAACTCTCCACCATGACCCGTCTGTTTTGAGTGGCCCTACACGGCATGGCTCATAGTTTCATTAAGTTAGACAAGGCTGTGATCCAAGGGATCAGTTAGGTTAGTTTTCTGTAATTGTGGTTTCCATTCTGTCTGCCCTCATTTCTTCATTACCTCAGGCAAAGAACACTTTCTCCCCATTTCTTCACTTTATGACTCTCCTTAAATGTTAACTTTCTCATAGTGACTGTACGTGACCACCCTTTTTAAAACAGCACTCATATCTGTCACCCTTCTCTGCTTGGCTTTTGTCTTAGCACTTATTACCATCTGTGGCTGAGACATTTCCAGCTCATGAAATATCCATTCCCCACCCCCACAATTCTTACAGTTAGGTAGGGCCATATGCCTAGCTCCAACCAATGGGCTGTGAGCAGAAGGATGCTTCTATGCTTCTAGGCAAAAGCATATTGGAGCCACCATGCAACCCTCCAGCTCTCTTCCGCTGTTGCAGCAATTTCGGAGACCACGTGTTGCACCAGCAGGCCATACAACAGAAACAGACTGAGTCACTGAGTCAGCTCATCAGGCAGTTAGTTGCCTGAGAAGTTGCAGGGGTGAGGAATAAACTTTGTTGTGTTAAGCCACTGAGCTTTGGGGGCTTTATGTGTTACCACATCATAACAGCATCTATTTATTATGGTCTGAATTATATCTCTTTAAAATTTATATGTTTAAGTCCTAAGTCCCAGTACCTCTGAATGTGACTGTATTGAAGAAAGGCCCTTTAAAAAGGTACTTAAGTTAAAATAAGGTCATTCAAGTGGTCCCTCATCCATTATGAGTGGGTGTCCTCATAAGAGGAGGACAGATGCCCACAGAGGGAAGACCATATGAAGACACAGGGAGAAGACCCCTATCTGGAAGCCATGGATAGAGGCGTCACAGGAAACCAACCCTGCCAACTCCTTATCTAAGACTTCCAGCTTCCAGAGCTGGGAGAAAATAAATCATTTAAGCCACCCAGTCTATGGTACATTGTTATGACAGCCCGAGTAAACAAATACATCCTAACACCAATGCTCCACCTGGCATGTTTATTTCTGTTGTTTCCCTTCTCTAGGATATAAGCACACAATGAAAGCACACTACGTCCACAGCCTTTAGAATAGTATCTGACACCTCACAGAGGCTCAGTAAATAATGAATGAATCCTGTATTTAAATGAAATTTTAACTAAGGGGAACCCTTAAACTATTATGAGTAGAGATAAACTGGTAAAACCTACTTTGGAAAACTCAATATCATCTAATAGGTCTGTGATCCAGGAATTCTGCTCTTAGGCACAGACTGCAAAGAAATGTGTATACATGTGCTTCAAGAGACATATGTACCAATGTCCACAGCAGCACTATATGTAATACTCAGAGCTAGAAACAACCCAAATGTCCATTAACAGTAGATGGAAGAATTGTGGCACAGTCATATATTGGGTTGGCCAAACCATACGGGTTTTTCTGTAACACGGTACAAAAAAATCCGAATGAACTTTTTGGCCAACCCAATAAAATAATACATTGATGAAAAATTCAGTACAACCACATGCAACCCAAATAAGTCCCACAATCAACATTGAATGAAAAAAGCCATGTAAATACATGCCATACAATTCCACTAAGTAAAGGTTTTTTGGGGTTTTGTGTGTGTGTGTGTGTGTTTTTTTTGAAAAGCAAAACTACAGGAATATATGCTTAGGTGGTAAAACCACTTTAAAAAATGCAAGAAAATTACTATCACAGCAAGGAAGAATGGTGGCTACCTTTAGAGAAGAGGGGATAGTGACTGGGAAAGGGTCGAAAGCAGGAATGAGTTCTGGGTACTAACAATGTTTAATATTTCTTAATGTGGGCAATAGTTTACACAGTGATTTGCTCCGTGGTAAGTCCCTGAACTACATATATTTTGAATATATTCACTTTTCTTTGTTTTTAAATTTTTAAATGGTTAAAAATGAAAAAAAAATCAAAATGCAGGCTTAGGTCTAGGGGACCAACCATCCAACAGAATTATCATGATAGAATAGAGGCAATGCAGAAATTAATTTTTTAAATTAAATCCCTGAGCTATAGAAAATGTTGAGAGTTCAAAACAAGAGATCAAACATCAAGAAAAATTGATGCAAGTGAAATTTCAGATGTCTAAAAACTAAGACAAAAATCTGTAGTCTCCAGAAACAAATAAAAAACCATCCAAGACCTACGTATTAGACTAGCACTAGGGTTCTGTCAGCAACACTGCATACACAAGTCAGTGGTCAAGGGTCTTCAAACTCTTGAGGGAAAAGACTTCTAGACCCAGGCAAGCCACCAGTCAAGTGTGAGGGCATATGAAAGACACTTTATACATGTCAGGGAGGCCTCAAAACTCCTATTTCCTAGGCCCTTGAGATTTTCCTCAAGGATCCTGAACCAGAGATGAAAAGAAACATTGTTGTCTAAGTTGGTGAAGTTTGAATGGGGTGTGTTAAGACTGGATGGTAATATAAAAGTCAATACTGATTTCCTTTTTTGGAGGGTTGGATGGAAGTTGTATAGGAGAGTGTCCTTAGAGGAAATACACTCTGGAATATTTATTGCTGGATGCGCATCATGTCTGCATGTTACTCTTAAACGGTTCAGAAAAAGACGAATGAAAATGGTTATATACACTCAGTTCAGTCGCTCAGTCATGTCCAACTCTGCAACCCCATGAATCGCAGCACGCCAGGACTCCCTGTCCATCACAAACTCCTGGAGTTTACTCAAACTCATGCCCATTGAGTCGGTGATGCCATCCAGCCATCTCATCCTCTGTCGTCCCCTTCTCCTCCTGCCCCCAATCCCTCCCAGCATCAGGGTCTTTTCCAATGAGTCAACTCTTCGCATGAGGTGGCCAAAGTATTGGAGTTTCAGCTTCAGCATCAGTCCTTCCAATGAATATTCAGGACTGATCTCCTTTAGGATGGACTGGTTGGACCTCCTTGCAGTCCAAGGGACTCTCAAGAGTCTTCTCCAACACCACAGTTCAAAAGCATCAATTTTTTGGCGTTCAGCTTTCTTCAGAGTCCAACTCTCACATCCATACATAACCACTGGAAAAACCATAGCCTTGACCAGACGGACCTCTGTTGGCAAAGTAATGTCTCTGCTTTTTAATGTGCTATCTGGGTTGGTCATAACTTTCCTTCCAAGGAGTAAGCGTCTTTAATTTCATGGCTGCAGTCACCATCGGCACTGATTTTGGAGCCCAAAAAAATAAAGTCTGACACTGTTTCCACTGTCTCCCCATCTATTTCCCATGAGGTGATGAGACCAGATGCCATGATCTTAGTTTTCTTAATGTTAAGCTTTAAGCCAACTTTTTCACTCTCCTCTTTCATCAAGAGGCTTTTTAGTTCCTCTTCACTCTCTGACATAAGGGTGGTGTCATCTGCATATCTGAGCTTATTGATATTTCTCCCAGCAATCTTGATTCCAGCTTGTGCTTCCTCCAGCCCAACGTTTCCCATGATGTACTCTGCATATAAGTTAAATAAGCAGGGTGACAATATACAGCCTTGACGTACTCCTTTTCCTATTTGGAACCAGTCTGTTGTTCCATGTCCAGTTCTAACTGTTGCTTCCTGACCTGCATACAGGTTTTTCAAGACACTCAAAGAGAGTACAAATATGAAAAATCAACAGCTAAGGAATCAGTAAAAGGACTGTGGGCATTTTTTTTCCTGTGCTTACAACTTTTCTATAAATTTGGAAGAATTTCAAAATAAAACAGACTAAATTAAAACAGAAGGCAAATGATTATGTGAAGAATGTCTTCAAGAATAATTCACAGGGAATTCCCTGGCAGTCCAATGGACTCTGCGCTTTCACTGTCAAAGCTGAGGGCCATAGTTCATTCAATCCCTGGCTGAGGAACTAAGAACCCATAAGCCACGTGCGGCATGACCAAAGTGAATGAATTAATAAAAAATTAAAATTATTTTTAAAAATAAAGAATTCATAACAAAACAATATGATTGACAACATGAACATTCTTAATCTGGTAAGAGCAAGTACATTTTCTTTATTACATTAAGAGAAAAGCAACTGGAAACAAAACAAAACCCCATGGGCTGTCCAAAAAGGAATAAAAATGACAAAAAAACATATATTTTTAAGCCAAAGAAAGGAATTAAAGGAAAGCCCATTCTAGCAACCCTGGACTATGGAAAAGAAAATATCATACTATCATGCTATTTGTGTCTTCAATAATATTTCTATAAATTTAATATTTTAACTTATTTGTTGCCTTTTAATGTAAAATCAACCTAAAAGCAAAGCAGAAAAGACTATATAATCACTTAAAGGTGATTTAACAAGGGTTTATATGCAATGCTTGGGAACAACGATAGACAGACAGGAAGGCAATTCCTGCCTTCACGGACTTGCCATCTTGTGCAATTTAAAGGATAGCACAAGTATCAAAATAATACCATGGTATATTCCATGAAGCAAAAGTATTAATGTAAAAGAAAGGGTATTGACTTAGAGAGCGATCAGGGAAGCTTTCTTCAGAAAGTAATGATCAAGCTGGCATCTGACAAAATAGAGTAGATGTTAATGGGCAAACAAGCTAGGAAAACTAAAAGTTAGTGTGGGCAAATCCCTGAAAACTTGGATAAACCAGTACAGCATGAGGCTGGAGATGCAGATGGAAGCCAGAATACAGGGGTCTTACTAATAAGAAGGGTTGGGATTTGAGTCTTAGAATAAGAACATAAGAAGGGTCACTGATACATTTTGATGTTGATGTGCTTAATTTTTTTGGTTCTGCAAGCACAGTACATTTAAGAACATAAAATGGGTCATGAAGGACATAGAACTAATTCAAGGAGCTTGGTGAGGAAGCTATTGCAATAGCTCAGGTGAAAGCTATGGTAACATGGGCTAGGGTAACTGCAGAGGAGTAGGTGAATTTGAAATACTTCCCTGGTGACTCAGATGGTAAAGAATCTACCTGCAATATAGAAGATCTGGGTTCTATCCCTGGGTCAGGAAGATCCCTGGAGGAGGAAATGGCTACCCACTCCAGTATGCTTGCCTGGACAACTCCACGGACAGAAGAAACTGGCAGGCTATAGCCCATGGGGTCGCAGAGAGTCAGACAAGACTGAGGGACTAACATTTTCACTTTTATCAATGTAACTCAACGACTGCTGTGGGCTAAATATGTGTCTCCTCCAAATTCCTATGTTGAAGCCATAAACCCAATGAGGATGTATTTGGAGTAAGGAAGTAATTAAGATTAAATGAGGTCATAAGAGTGAAACTCTGATCCCATGGTATTAATGTGTTTTTTTTTAATATTTATTGATTTGCCTTCAATGGGTCTTAGTTGTGGCTCACAGGCTTCGCTGCTCCGGAGATGTGGGATCTCAGTTCCCTGAAGAGGGATCAAACCAGTGTCCCCTGCATTGCAAGGCAGATTCTTAACCGCTGGCCCGCCAGGGAAGTCATGCTATTAATGTATGTCTTTATGAGAAGAGACGTCAGAGTTCCACGTGTACACACTAAGGAAAGGCCATGTCAGAAAGCAGCTCTCTGAAAGGCAGAGAGAGAGAGAGGGCTCACCAGAAACGCACCCTGCTGAACCTTGACCTGGGACTTCTAGCCTCCAGAACTGTGAGAAAATTAATTCTGTGGTTTAAGCCACACAGTCTGTGGTAGTTTGTGTTATGGCAGCATGAGCAGACTAATGCACTAAAAAACTGGAAAGTAAAAGTCTTAAGGTAATGTATTATCATGCTAAATTCCGTATCTGTAATAATGTGGTATCAAAAAATAATGTCGATTTACCTTGGCTACTATTATGATGGTAACTACCAAAAAAATTAGAGCTCATTAAGAGACTGGGGAGGTATTTGGTGAAATCTTTACTTTCATTTTTCATCCTTTTATAGTTTTCCTAAAAATATGTAATTTACTTTCATCGCTTTGAAAGTTTAACATAATTTTCAAAGAAAAGTGAAAACATCATACCTTTTTTCCTAAATTCCTGCCACTCACATCTACTTTTACAATTTTTGTTGTATGTAACCTTGTTTGTCAGTTTTCAATCAACTTTCTTAACCTATATCAATTTATTTTCTACTTGTTACTTAGTTACATTTTTCTTCTGATACACATTAAAAATATAATTATTCTTAAAATGTTCACCTGTACCACTTAAAATCATCTCATGTTCCAGGAGTGGTATTAGTTAGTGAAGTCGCTCAGTCATGTCCGACTCTTTGCGACCCCATGGACAGTAGCCTGCACCAGGCTCCACCGTCCATGGGATTTTCCAGGCAAGAGTACTGGAGTGGGTTGCCATTTCCTTCTCCAAGGAGTGGTATAGGGGTCATAATTTGGAAAACACTGCTAAATGTAAGACTGAATTATCTGTCATAATGGCATAAAACCATATTATTAAACATCTATCAGAAAATTAATTCCTTTTTCATAATTAAATACCTCCATAAGTCACAACACTTATAAAATTTTAAAACATCTTAGTATGTAAAATTTCCATATTAGAATGACTAAAATTCACTAAACTATGTGAAATATTTGCAAGTTAAAAGGTAAAATTTTTCAGACATTTTTAGTGCTGCTAAAACCAAATGCTTACTGTTCTAAAAAATCCAGAAGCTAGATTTTATTAAAGTCAGTTATATAAACAGTATAAATGCATTTATTTTTATTATGGTTAAACTGTCCAATAACTAATGTGAAATATTTGCAAGTTAAAAGGTAAAATTTTTCAGACATTTTTAGTGCTGCTAAAACCAAATGCTTACTGTTCTAAAAAATCCAGAAGCTAGATTTTATTAAAGTCAGTTATATAAACAGTATAAATGCATTTATTTTTATTATGGTTAAACTGTCCAATACAATTAATTAATTTAACTAATGTTCAACCAGTGCCTATATGTAAGGCATTCTATTTACTAGCAATTCAAGGATAGATCTGAGGTCTCTAAAAATTATGATCACTTTCTCATAAGAATTTAAGACATAAAGAAATGCCTCCCAATAATGATATAATTTCTTGAATTATACTGGTTTAATTCTCAGTGACTTAGAAATTAGTAAAAAGACTCAACTTTGACCAAAATCTCTGGTAAACTTAAAGCAAGATTGATTTCTACTATGCATGGTCTTGGTTTAAAAAGCATAGTGCACTAAGCATATATCAAATATGTCCTAAGCATTCATTTTTATCTATAGAATAAAATGTTTTGGTCCATTTTTCAGCAGCCTATCTACATAACAGAGTTCTTAAGATTTTAAATATCTAAAGCACAGGTGGTCTTGATAAAGGGAAGAAAAAGTGAACTACGCGACACAGAAATATTTTTCACTAGCCTATACAGATAGCCCCCTTAAAAAGTATGCTATTAACCCCTAATAGTAGAGGGAAGTAGAGGGCTTCCCAGCTGGCACAGTGGTAAAAAATCTGCCTGCCAATGCAGGAGACATAAGAGATGCTGGTTCAATCCCTGGGTCAGGAAGATCCCCCGGAGTAGGAAATGGCAACCCACTCTAGTATTTTTGCCTGGAAAAAATCTCATATACAGAGGAGCCTGGTGGACTACAGTCCATGTGGTTGCAAAGAGTTGGACACAACTGAGCACAAGAAATAGAGGAAGGGTAACAGAACTCTCCATTTTGTTCACCTCTGTTAGCCTCTGGTACCCATGCACATCCCACCTGGGTTGGACTAGAGTTGCAGAGTCCACTTGGGTTGCCTGTTAGCTATTTGCCAGGGTTCAGCATCAGATTCAACTAAGCTTCCATAAAGCAAGTGGCCTCCTCAAAGCTTGAATGCTGTATTAGCTGTATCTGGGGAGCAGGATCCTTATACTGTAAAAGAATTCTTTTATACTGATAGTCATTTTTTCCAAGCAGAATAAATTACTGATTTATTTAAATGGTTTTATCTTTTAAGTATTTATAGGAGAAAATTATTGTAAGTAATCAAATCAAAATCATAATGAAATTGAATATTTATTTGAATTTTTCCTGGTAATAGCACTCAACATAAGAAAAACAAACCAAGCTGTGAGATTTTGTTTTCAATATACTCATTTTTCAAAAAGTGAAAAGTTGGGTTCTCTATTTAATGGCAACAAGTGGGACTACCATTCAAAAAGCAATATTTTAAGAAATATATACTATGATTTACATGATGTGTTTTATATTGTAGAATGGATACATATCCAAATGCCAATCTGAATATAGAAGAAATACATATGTTAAAACCACACTGGAAAACCAAATGTTCTTTTTTTATAAAAAGCTTGACATAAAAAGGAACTTGCCAGTAAACTCAATGAACTTTCACGTATGGGTTTTTTTTAAATCCCCACCCACACCACCCCCACAAAAAAACTGTAGATTTGAGTAGAGCCATTATATGACAGCTCATTTCTGTACAACATGGAAGCTGGTTACACAGTCAATGTTAACTTCCTAAAGTGCATCTTTTGAAGACTTGTTTAGTAAAATTGCAATATCAATACTTAACACAAGACATGTAATAACAAAGCTACATCATTATAAAGTTTTTAAAACTACTTTTAAAACTTTTTGATTCACCAAAGAATAAAGGTGTCAAATACAGTAGCTTTCTCCTTCTCCAACAGTGTGCATAATAAGCTTTTGTTATTTGGCAAGTCTTTTGGAGTCGAACAAAAATAATGCAGTCTAAACAACATTTCTTCTGTCACTGTAATACGATTCCTTGTGCAGAACAGTTAGGCGCAGAGCAAGAGTTAGATTTTTGGAAGTTTTGGTGCATTAACCACAGGATTTGCCTCCTGTAAGTATCTCCTCCCTGCACTCTTGTAATCATAGGTGCAGCTGTGAGTTTCTGCATAGCGATGAGATGCACAGAAGTTGTTTCCACATCTAAAGCACAAAAAAAGTTTATGTGAATAGTCACATTTCTCTAAGAGCCTCCTCTCTTTGGGAGATCAAAGCTTGACTTCAGGTAGTCCAACAGGAGCCCTTTGGTTCTCTTTAGCAATTTCAGAATTGACATTTTCCCTTCTACATATAAACAAGCACAGGCTTCCCCCAGCTCCAAAAGAACAAGTTAATTGTCCATGAATGTGGAAGTGTATAATAAAGAATCTCTTCTGCAGTGAAAGAGGATGTAGACCTTTATGAAGTAGTAAAACTGCGAAAGCCAACAGATATGTGTACCTTCTTTCATATCTAGTAAGCCTGGGAAAACTGTTAATTTCTGAGAAATTCAGTCTAATAAGAAAATCAAATTATGTAATACCTAACTATGCCATGAAAGGATTTTAAAGTATTTCAACAACAAGGTAAGCTGTTTCCATTTGAACAGAATACACTTTAAAAAGCAGCAACTTTACTTAATGCCTGGCCTCAACCTAAGGGCAGACACCATCCTTGGAGCATATTAATCAATACTACTAAATAGTTATTGGTAGAAAAAATTCATTATTTTTGTAAACATATTATTCATCTCTTTTGAAACAAACGTGTACCATATAATTAACAGTACATTAGCATTAAATTTAGTCCTTTTTATTCAATTTAAAATAGAATCTTGGAAACAGGCATTCTCCCAAGCTACATTCAAAGAAAAACCAAATCTATCTATCACAAGACAAAGAGAACACACTCTTCCATTGGCTTATATATCCTACTTTAGAGGGCAGGAGAGGATCTCAGGAGTTTGGAAATGCATAAGCTATCTATTTGCTCTTTACTTCAGCCAATAAGGAGTTCAGCTGAGGACTGCTATTTGAACATCATCTAAATGGTATTATGAAGAGGCAATTTAGAGAACATTTTCTATTGTATCCTTAAGCTGGGTTACCACAAAGCATCTCAACTTTTCAGCTAGCCAACCTGCCTGCATTCGTAGCTAGTAGCCAGTCCAGTTTTCTTTCCACAAAGAAAACAATGCTTTGTTGTTTTCTTCTTTGTTTGAATAGGGGCTTTCACAGGTGGGAGGTGATGAGTACATTCTCCTGTTCAGAGAAAGGACACCTTGATTAATACAGAAATAAAATTCTAAATGTGAAATGCTATAAAACAAAACATTAAACACATTCCTGTCATAGCAAACCTCTAAGCCATAAATATTAATTTGTGCTTTTTTATATCAAATTATTTACAGAGTCTGTAATAAAGATGAACTAGAACTGTTATTTCTCTTAAGACATGGTAATTTCTACTGACTAAGACATTTTTATACATACCAACACCTTTCTGATTGTTTCTGAGGGCAATATGTATATTTAAAGTACACTAAACTTTGACAGATAATCAAGAAAAATGTCTGGCTCAAAATCGTATTTAAGGAACAACATAGTATGTATTAAAATCACCCTGTTCTTTCACACCAAGAAGGAGCATGAGAATATCATGAAACTGATTTCTTAGTACTAACTATACCATAGAAACTAAATTCATCGAACCATGAGCAAATTATTTAACTTTAAAACTTCAATTTGTTCATTTTTAAGATAACAGGACATGTATTTTTCTCCCTAAGTTTCTAACTCCCTAAGTTTCAAAGGTCAACTCAGTTCTTCTCACAACAGAAAGCATTCTGAATTTTTAAAGCAGTGTCACCAATAGTGATCTGTAGGGTGCACTGTTCAATTTCACAGTACTACAACCGTTCCAAAAAACATTTACTAAATTCTGGGCTATAGCAACAGGTTGATTTTTTATCTTAAATATAACAGCACATCTGCTATTATATGAGAAAGAATTAAATCAGTTTAAAACTAAGTGAAATGCTTTTAAAACTGAGCAGAACTCCAACAAACCCCACTCATGAGCAGAGGCTCAATGTCCTCATCCATAGCTGTCACACTAAAGTCTAAGTACACGGTGCTTGGTGGCACCCAGAGGCCAAGAATGAAGAAGCAAACAAAGCAAAAACAAAGGGAAGGAGTGAGAAGAAGAACAGTGTAGAGTGTCAATGGAAATGGGACCCATTCTCTACTACCAAAAAAGGTTTGGGAGGCCTGGGCTTAATGCTACTAGCAAGCTAAAAGTAATCCTCCAAGGGGTTCAAAAAGTTGGAGTTACAGTTAATTGGCAGTATGCCTTTTGCCACAATCCAGATTGGGTTCTGTATATCAAGCAGAATAAAATTAATGCTTTATGACTAGTCTAAGATACACTCCCAGATCTTACCCAAAACTGAGAAAAAAAAAAAAAAACTGCCCCAAACTGGAAACTAACTTATGACTTCTAATGGTGGTCAGGTACCAACTCAAGCCAATAAGCACTTTCTTCTTCAAGGGCACTTAAGAGTTCTTAAGAACATTTCACAAAGGTGATGGGATACTTTCCTCTTCTTAAGTAATAAAAATAAGACAGGCATTTGCATAGGACACAGAGGAAAGGCACATACTACCAGATATCCTCTGAAGTTCATCCAATAGCAATTATCTTTGGAATTCAGGTTTAGGATGTTGTTCCTTAAACGAAAGTTAAAAAAAAAAAAAGAATCTGTTGACAAAAATTTAGTTTAGTGTAGTCATATTTTCATGTTTTTGTTTCCTTGGGGTACGTAAGTTTCCCAACCCTTTTTTCATTCAGGAACTCTTGCGAATGTGCAGAAACAGAACCCAGCAGTGACCAGAATGAGGTGGCACATAAACATAACTGCAGTCCTCTCCTACAACAACGGTTTCCATTTATCCTCCTCCCCACTACAGAAAAAAAATTTATTAGTCACATGCTCCATGCTGGGAACCAGCCCAAATAGGTAAGTTCCCTCCTACAAAGAGGAAAAATTCAACTTCCATGGACCGACATTCAAGGACTTATGTGTCCAATATGCCTTTATAACTTTTCAGAGTCATGCTCTATCATGTGCCACATCATCCCCACCCTGAATGATGCACCAGATCCATTTACAAGTGCCATCTCCTCTTCTAAAATGCTCAGTAACTTTTGTCAAGTTAGTAAAATTCTACTTATCCAGTAAGAAGATATCACCAATTATTAACTCTTCTCTGAAGCCTTCTCTCCAATATGTAATGAACATATATGGAAAAAGAAAAAGTCAATAAAATAATGCCGATGTGAAGAGTTGCTTTTCAGAATGAGAGTAAAGATATTTGGATTAAGGCACGTGTTTGGCACTTTCTACTTTAATATTTGGTCTAACACGATGATCTATAAAAATTCACCCAACAGAAAAGTCAGCCAATAATGTAATAAGGCAGTGTTCGTGATACAAGTTTGGTAGTCATCTGCCTAAAAATGATAACTAAAACGATGAAGATGGGTATGATTTCCAAGGAAGACCTTACAGTAAAAAGCAAAGGTAACCAATGGAAAAACTTAATTAAACAAAACTTATGCCAGAATTTTCAAAAACTCTTCTAAGTAATTGAGAATGATACTGTTATTATTGTATGGCAGGAAGGAAATGGCAGCAAGTTACACAGCTCTAGTTTGGGTAGCTCAGTCAGTAAAGGATCTGCGTGCAGTGCAGGAGACCTGGGTTCGATCCCTGGGTTGGGAAGATCCCCTGGAGAAGGAAATAGCAACCCACTCCAGTATCCTTGCCTAGAAAATCTGATGGACAGAGGAGCTTGGTGGGCTGCAGTCCATGGAGTCGCAAAGAGTCAGACACGACTAAGCGACTACACACATGCAAACTGCAGGTAGCAGTTGATGACCTAAATGAAATCAATCAAAAGAGTATATATCTGGGGACAAGCAGAGGGGCTGGTAAAACAAGTTCAAAAAAAACACAAAAACAAAAATCTACAAAAATGTTAACAGCCCAGAATAAAAAAAGAAAGGAAAGAGAAAAACTCTTAAGAAGAAGGACCATAACAATCAAGATAAGTATACAGAATCATCCATTGAATTGAAAATTATGAAGATCTTTTCAGCAACAGCAGTTTCAGAAGAAAGCACTGTAGCTTAAATTAGAGTTTAGAGAGATAGAATAAGTACAACTCAAACTTCCAAGAGGCTCAGCTGTGGATTAGTACAAGACAGATTTAAATAGATGTCAAAAGAAAATTGACATCTATTTATGGCTTTCCAGGTGGCACTAGTGGTAAAGAACCCACCAGCCAATGCAGGATATGTAAGAGATGCAGGTTCGATCCCTGGGTCGGGAAGATCCCCTGGAGAAGGGTATGGCAACCCACACCAGTATTCTTGCCTGGAGAATCCCATAGACAGAGGAGCCAGGCGGGCTACAGTCCACGGAGTCGCAAAGAGCTGGACACAACTGAAGCAACTAGCACACATGTACAAAGGAAAATAATTGTAAGGTTAAAAGTAGATACATTAATCAAAAACAGCATGGCACTGGCATAAAGACAGACATATAGATCAATGGAACATAACAGAGAACTCTGAAATCAACTCTCACAAATATAATCAAATGATTTTTGACAAGGTACTAATAAGACCATTTGATGGGGGAAAAGACAGTTTTTTTTAAACAAATATAGCCTCCAAAACTGAATGAAAAATTTGCAACCCCATGGGACTATACAATCCATGGAATTCTCCAGGCCAGAGTACTGGAGTGGGTAGCCTTTCCCTTCTCCAGGGAAGCTTCCCAACCCAGGGATCGAACCCAGGTCTCCCACATTGCAGGTGGATTCTTTACCAGCTGAGCCACAAGGGAAGTCCAAGAATATTGGGGTGGGTAGTCTATCCCTTCTCCAGCAGATCTCCCTGACCCAGGAATCAAACCAGGGTCTCCTGCATTGCAGGCTGATTCTTTGCCAATGCAGCTATCAGGGAAGCCCCGAAAACTGGATATCCACATGGAAAAGAATGAAGTTGGACCCTTACATTATACCATGTATAAAAATTAATTCAAATGTATTAATCCAAATGTATGTAAGACCTAAAACTACACAACTTCTAGAAGAAAATGTAAGGGAAAAGCTTCATTAACAGTGGATTTGGCAACAATTTATTGAACACAATACCAGGCACAGGCAACAAAGAAAAAAAAGCAAATTGAACTTTATGAAAATTAAAAACTGTTGAGCATCAAGACATAATCAACAGAGTAAAAAGGTGACCTATAGATGGGAGAAATATTTGCAAACCATACATAAGGAATTAATATCTAGAATATATGGAGACAAGAAAACCAAGAAACAAATTCAAAAATGGGCAAGGTATTTTTTTTGTTGTTTCCTGCCTCCAGGGCAAGGAATTTGAACACACAATTCTCCAAAGATCTCCAAACAGCACATTAAGAGATATTCAACATAACTAATCATCAGGGAAATGCCAATCTAAATCACAATAAGATACCACCTCATATCTGTTAGGATGCTCACTATCAAACAAAACAGAAAATAACAAGTATGGTGAGAAACAGAAATTGGAAACCTTGTACACTGCTGCTGGGAATGTAACACAGCACAGCTACTATGGAAAAGAATACAGTAATTCCTAAAAAAATTAAAAACAGAACTACCATATGATCCAGTAATGCCACTTCTGGATATACACTCAAAAGAATTGCAATCAGAGTCTCAAAGAGATACTTGTACACTTGTGTTTGTAGTAACATTATTCACAGTAGCTAAAATGTGGAAGTGACACGTGTCCATTCATAGATGCATAGGTAAGCAAGATACTGTATATACAACAATGGAGTATTATTCAGCTTAAAAAGTATGGGAATTTTGACACATGCTACAACATAGATGAACCTTGGGAACATTATGCTACATAAAGTAAGCCAGGCACAAAAAGACAATTACCGAATGATTTCGCTTATGTGAGGTACTGAGAGTAGTTAAAATTATAGACAGAAAAAAGAACGGTGGTTGCCAGAGTTTGGGGAGAGAGAGTAATGAGGAGTTAAAGTTTAATGGGTTCAGAGTTTCGATTTTGAAGATGAAATGAGTTCTGGAGATACATGGTGATATTGTTTGGCTAAAAATGTGAATGTACTTAATACCATTCAATTGTACACTTAAAAATGGTTAGGACAGCAAATTTTATTACAATAAAAAATTGAAAAAAGTAGATATATTACAACTTTAG
The DNA here is from genome assembly GCF_910594005.1 of Cervus elaphus. Lineage (NCBI taxonomy): Eukaryota > Metazoa > Chordata > Mammalia > Artiodactyla > Cervidae > Cervus > Cervus elaphus. The sequence continues at coordinate 43,659,595 of NC_057829.1, read as the reverse complement.
AACCTTGGGCTTTATACAGTAGTGGAAACAAACCTTAGTTATCTCTTTAAAGACATGAAACTCACATGACAATCATAACACATACTGTATCCTTTAGAATCTTGGGGCTACAAACGTGGTACATATTTGTTAAGAGTTTCCATCTCTAGACTGGGTATTAGAACACAAAAGATGATTGTAATGGCTTCTTTGGAAATATTTGGCCAGTATACCTTTAAGATATTACTGGTAGAAGTAATGCTAATAATATAGTCATTTCTGCTAGTATGCCTTGGAAAGGGCTAGTCAAAGAGACTGTCCCTTTCTTTTATCCAGAAATAACCAGTTCATCAAATGGAGCTCTTACTGTCCTTGATATTGGACCATGAGTTTAAGAAACACCTTTCTAGAGTATTTTCTCAAAATTCATCCTGTACCCAGCATGGCTCTAGAGTGGCCAGGGACTAGATAAATTGTGAAATACATGTTAATTTTTCATTCATCTTATCTTTTCACATAGACCATATCCTTTTCCAGACAATAGAGACCTCAGTTTCAATTTTTGTTTTATTCTTCAAATATGCCCTACATTCAGTTCTCTTAATCATTTTCTTTAGTGGAACAAAGTCTAAGGAAGTTTACTCTGTATATACCACAGAGAATGTTCTTCTCATTACTCTTTGAAAATTCAAATTCATAGTATGTATAATGCTATGATTATTAGCCTTATATTGTTTTTAAAATTATCTGTAGCTTACCTACTCTTTTCCCTGATGTTGTATTATTTCCATTCATTCCAATACCACGGGCAGACTACAATTAAAACACAAAACATCTACAGAGGTGAGTTAATGGAAAACAGAGATTACCTAACATGAAATAATTATATTTTATGACAAAAATGTTGATGAACTTTCATTTTAAATTATTTAATCTATTTTTAGGTAAATTAACTTGGGACCTGGCTGTCACATCCATCAATATTGTACTTATTCTTTACCTTCAAGAGAGTAAAAGTTGTCTATGGCCATATGACCATGAATGTGCCTGATCCTGTCTGAGCCTAGAAGCTAAGCAAGGTCAGGTCTGGTTAGCTCTGAACGTGCCTGACCCTGTCTGATCTTGGAAGCTAAGCAGGGTCAGGTCTGGTTAGTACTCGGATGGAAGAGAGTAAAATTTGATGTCTCAAATCAAAGTTCTTATTAGGGAAAAACATTAATTAAAATATTTAGCATTTTAAAATACATGATAAATTGTTTAAAATTAAAATCATCTTAAGGCACTATAAAAAACTAGTTTATATTAAATTACTTTCAAATTACAGTTCTAAATTTAGAAGTAAAACATTATATAAAATTCAACTGTCAAAAAATTTCTATATACTAGACAGACATTTTAAGAGGAAGTTATGAAAAGAATTCAACCTTAGACCTCTTTAACATGTAAACAAAAAACAAAGTTTCCTGAATCACTACAAGAATAACTAGTAGAACATATTGAAAGGCAAATACTTACTAAAAAAAATTCTGTAGGTTCTAACTGAGGAGAACTTTTCCTAAGGCTTTCTTCCTGAAAATGCTGGAGGTTTGCAGACAGCCCAATTCCAGAGGTCCGCAGCCTGCCTGCCCCACGTGCACTCTGTAAGCTGTCTCTGCTTGCACTCTGGGCCAGCGAAGCAAGAAAACCTATATTATTTACAAAACCAACAGGCTCTTTGGATGCCCTGTTAGCCATTTCTGTGATATCCCGAGCCTCAACTTTAGAAATAATATCAGATCTTTTCCCAGGTGAATCAACTTTAACAGCTCGAAAGCGAGTAGTCCTAGAGAAAGAAGAATCAGTTATATTTCGAACATCCAAGGACCGAAGCACGTTTTGTGAAGCAGAAGACTGGAGGCTCCCAGACTCAAAACACTTGGACTGTCTCTGTGGTTTCACCAGAGAATTATGGAATGACATTGGTGCAGAACAGCGAAGAGGTGATAAGAGTCTATTCTTGTGAGGACTTAATTCATGGTGTTTGAGAACTGAAGGCTCTACTGATTCACCATTCAACACTTTTGCAACATGTTTAAGCTGCTCTTTAGCTTTCAACCCTTTATCACCATTAATGAGAGAGAATTCTGGGTTTACCTTCCGTGTGCCTTCTACACCACTGCTCTGTTCATCAGCATTTCCTTCTGTAATGGAAGCAAATGAACCCACTTCAGGTAGAAGTGATTCTTCAGTTACACACTCTTCTGAAGTTGGAAATAAAACAGTGTCATCCTCATTGTTAGATGACAGATTTCCTGAAAAGTGCTTTGTCCGCCTAGGCAGGGATGATCCAAGATGGAGAATAGTATCAGCAAGCTCTTTGTCAGTTTCAAACTCCATATGAGGTACCTGAGATGGCAGTTTGAAGCCACTACTGGAATGAGACAGTGTGTAACTCTCCCAGTTATCATCTTCTTTAAGGAAATCACTAGTGATAGATGATATGGGTCTATCAGCAGGGGGCAGAGCTGCCAAACTTGAAACTGCACTGCTGGCCAAGTCAGGTAGATATGTGTTCCCAGGAGAAGGTAAACAAGACTGCCCAATGTGGGGAAGAACTCTTAACAATCTATGGCGAGCAGCTGCTGTGGAACTACTAGAAGGTCGAGGAGCTATGGGTGGACGAGGTTTTACCTTGACAGCTTTCTTAGGCTAAAAGAAAGGAATGAATACATAATTCTTTACACAATCATTTTCTCCACCCATTAACAAAAATTATCGAAGTAAGAAAATGTTACTTACATATTGGCATTTGGATTACCTCAATCTAAAATATTTAAAAAGATTAAAATCTTCAGCTTATGATTGAGAAGCATTTTGCTATCTTTCCTCATTGAGTATAATTTCCGACAATGTTAAAGAAAACCAATTTTCTTTTTCATCATTATTGATTATTTGTCAGTTTTGTTGAGAAGAAAATTGATTAGATATGACACAGCTGACCTATTTCAGATCCCCAACAACTTTTCCTAGTAAGGTGAGTCAAGTGTTTGGATAGGTAGCTACTGCAAAAGAGAGTTAATAGATGACCTAAACTGCTATCCTTGAAAATGCCTGCTTGCAAGTCTGGCCCTTGGCTGGCTTCTAGAAACTTGTATTTCAAGAAGATTCCTGCTACCCTAACGTGTAGGAGACACTCATTGTGCCTAACTTGTTTGTGCAAGCAATACGGTTTATGCTGAACGTCGACTTTTCTTCTGGGAATCTGGAATTTTGGTACATGCTAGGCAGAGGGTGCCTTCATTAAGAGCTCCTAATGAAATCCCTGGGCACAAAGTCTTTAATAAGCTTCCCTAGTAACATTCCACATGTGCTGATAAAATTCACTGACAAAGTAATTATATACATCTTATGAGACTTCATTGGGAAAGTTTGTACCTGATTTCCTCTATACTTCACCCACCATGCACCTTTTCCCTTTGCTGATTTTGCTTTGTACCCTTTTGCTAAAATAAATCTTAACCATGAGTAAAATGATATGCTAGTCCTGTGAGTCCTTCAAGCAAATCATCAAATCTAGGAGTGGTCTAGGAGTTCCCAATATAGTTGATTTTAATAGAAGTGTCACAACAATTCATGATGTATGGTTAAAGTTAAAAATTAAAAATATAAAGCCTTAGCACTTATCTTTAAGATATGGACTGATATGAGCATGACAAAGAATGGAATACCTGATGAAATACCAAAACTCCCAACCCAGAAATATAGGAAAATGTAGATAATGTAATATCCAGCCAAAAATGTTTGACTTGCATCTAATCATGATGAAACAATAAGATAAATTCAAATTGAGGGTATTCTACAAAACTAGCCAACACTTCAAAACTATCTGACATGAACGTTTAAAAAAGGCTAAGAAATAATTCTGCATAAAAAAGCAGACCAAGAAAACATTACAACTAAATATAACACATGATTCTTGATTGGATCTCAAATTGAAAAGAGAACAAAAAATCAAAATAAAACAAAATGCTAGCAAATACATTATTGAGAAATGAAGAAATATGAATGTAGATTATATAATGTGTATCAGTGATAAATTATGTGTATGATAACTGTATTGCAGCTATATAGGAGAAGACTCTATTCTTAGGAGTTATATATTGAATATTTAGGGGGAAATGTCATGATATTTGCAACTAACTCCCAAATGAATCAGGTAAAAAAAAACAGAAAGCAAATGTAGAAAAAATGTTAATTGTTGAATCTAGGTAAAATATCCATGGATGTTCACAGGTATAACATTTCTGAAGGACTGAACATCTTTCAAAATAAAAAAAGGCAAAGTAAGGGTTCAGACAAAGACTGAGAGATTTATTTGCCAAGAGTCATAAATGAAAAAAAAAGGCTACAAGATTCAGAAGAAGGAAAATAATCTTTAAAGGAAGCAAGTAATTGCAGGAAAGAATAAAGAGCAACAGAAAAGGTAAGTATATGGATAAATATAAATAATATTGGCAATATAAAACAACTTGAGGTGTTCAAAATATATATAAATTAAAATGCATGACAAAAACAACACAAAAGATGTTCATATGTATAACTGGAGTTAGTGTTCTAAGATTCTAGCATTAAAAAAAAAGGGATAAAAATCATTTTTATTATACTATAGTCAAGAATGTACAAATAATCTCTAGAGTAACCATTTGAAAAAACTAATAATAAATAAAGTAATAGGATAAAAACTGAAAAACAAAAAGTAGACTAAAGAAAGGAAAAAAGAGAGAGGAAAAAGAAACATAAAACAGGTGGTTAAATAGAAAACAAATAGTAAGATGATAAAAATCCACATGTATTGGTAATTATATTAAATGTTACAGAATGAAAAGCTTGTCAGTTTGGATAAAAAAATAATAAGTCCATCATCCACTGATTGTAAGAAAAATTCTTAAAATATAGAAACATAGAAGGACTAAAGTAATAAAATAGAAAGGATATACAATAGAAATATAAATCAAAAGAAAGCTAGCTTAGCTACACTAATATTAGACAAAATAGCTTTTAAGACAAGTGCATTACAAGAGAAACACATTTATAATAATACAAACTACAAGAAAGATACCATAATTCCTTGGATATCAAACAAATCTGTACTAGATCACTTGACCTAGTTTGACAGTTTCAAAATATATAAAGCAAAAATAAACATACTAAAAGAAGAAACACAAATTCACAACCAAAGGGGAGATTTCTAATAAACTTCTTTCGATAACTGATGGAAAACAGACACACACAAAAATCAGAAAGGCTCCAGAAGACTGAATACAAATAACACTTACCTAACTGATACATACAGAATACCACACACACACACACACACACACACACACACAGTGACAGACTACAGTCTTTCCAAGTGGCATTTACCAATATGCTTAGTCACAAATCAATCCTCAACTTATTTCAAAGGTCTGAAATCATTTAGAGTATGTTCTCTGACTACAGTGATATTAAACTACAAATCAATTAAAAAAGATGTATCAAAAATATATATTATTCCACATATTTGTAAACTAAGCAGTTCAGAGCCATGAGTCACATGGATCTAAAGATTAAATATAACCCCTATCAAAATCCCAATGGATTTTTTTTTTGCAAAAATATAATAATCCATCCTAAAATTTGTAAGTGACCACAAGGAACTCCAAAGAGTCAAAATAATCTTGACAAAGAACAAAGCTGCAGGTCTCACACTTCCTGATTTCAAAACCTAGTGCAAAGCTCAGTAATCAGAAAAGTGTAGTACTGGCATACAGACAGACATACTGGCCAATAGAACAGAATTAAGAGCCCAGAAGTACTCTACAAGTCCATTCCTAGCTACATATCCCAAAGAAAAGAGTGCATGTGTCCACATAAGACATGTATAAAAGAATGCTCAAAGCAGCTTTGTTGATGAAAGCCAAAAATGTCAAAAGGAGAAAGAATAAACGAAGTACAGGCATACCTCGTTTTATTGCACTTTGTAGATATTGCTTTTTTACAAGCTGAAGGTTTGCTGCAACCCTGCATTGAGCAAATCTATATTGATGCCATTTTTCCAACAGCATTTGCTCACTTTGCATCTCTGGGTCACATTTTGGTAATTCTTGTAGTATTTCAGGCTTTTTCATTATTATTATTGTATTTCTTATGGTGATCTGTGATCAGTGATCTTTGATGTTACTACTACAACTCACTGAAGGCTCAGATGATGACTAGCATTTTTTAGAAGTAAATATTTTCAATTAAGGTATGTACATTGGTTTTTAGACATAATGCTATTGTACACTTAACAGACTATAGTATAGTGAAATATAGATTTTATATGCACTGGGAAACCAAAAAATTCGTGTTGACTCACTTTATTGTGATATTCGCTTTATTGTGGCGGTCTGGAACCAAATCTGCAATATCTCCGAGGTATGCCTGTATAGTCATACAATGGATTAGTACACAGCAGTAAAAGAGGATGAACCGATACATGCAACAAATGGATGAACTGCAAAAGTATTATGTTGAGCAAAAGAAACCAGATCAAAAAAAAAGAAAGTATATTACATATGATATCATTTATACCAAGTTCAAGAACAGTAAAAACTAATTTGTGACGACACATGTAAGAATAGTAGTTATTTGGGGAGTAGGGAAAGGTAGGCATTGACTGGGAAAGTCTATAAGGAAATCTGGAGAGAAAAACAGGTCCTATTTTAATTTGAGTTGTACCTACATGACTATATAAATGTAAAAATTCATCAAGCTATATTCAAGACTTGTGAATTTTATTTTATGTACATAGTACATTTCAATAAAGAAAAAGTTATCAACAGAGTGAAAAGCAAAGTTATAGAGTAGTGATATACATATGACAAAGAACTAATAAACAGAATATATAAAAATCTCCAAAAAAATCAGTATGCAAAATGAATACAATCCAATTTTTTAAATGGGCAAAAAATCTGAATACACATTTTTACAAAAAAGGATATCCAAATACCCAATAAAATATATGAAAGGTGCTCAACTTCATTAATCAGAGAAATGAAAATTAAAACTATAATGTAATGCCACTACACACCAATGAGAATGACAAAAATAAAAAAGAAGAACCATATCAAATACTGTTAAGAATCCATGAAAACTGTAACTCTCATTCAGTTTGGAGAGAATTCATTCAATTATTCTGGAAAATGGACAATATCTAAGTTAGCTAAACATTCCTTATCAACACCCAGACAGACCTATCCATAATAAGTAAATATTAACAGCATTTTAAAAAGTAACTTGCAAAATTAAGGTTAGACTCTCTTTTATTATCCTTCTTAGTTCTAGACCCATGAAATTTTTTAAAGCCATGAGTTATTTTGAGTGCAATATTATCACATTAAATACACTGCTGGCTGAAAAAAAATTAATTCTTTATAGTTAATATTTCAATAAATGAGGTCAGAAACTTGAGATGAATAATATTTTATATAAAATTTTTTCCCAACAATTACCAACAGACCTCAATGCTGCGAGCCCTGCAAGGATAAACTCAAGAAAGACCTGGCCAAGCTTCACCTTTTTGCTGAGATTCATGTTCTCCATCTTAGCCTTCAGCAGCTTCATCTTATTCATAGTTATTGAATTTTCAATTATCTGTTGCCCAGAAGGAGAAGGCTCTATTTCCTCATCTTCATCAGCATACAAACTATACACAGAACCACTACTGCAAAGAAAATGATAATTACTATTGAAATGCACCTGATACCTGCCCAATGACTAAAAATATTTAAGTATAATATAAAGCTATAGATGCTACTAATGATAAAATAAGTTCATTTTCTCAATGGAAATTCAAGGCAAATGTACTTCAAAAATGTATTTCTTATGAGAAAAAATAAATGGGGATAAAAATCATGATTTAACATTATCAAAAATCTAGTACAACTGAGCTTTTCTAAAGTTAATATACCAAAAGTGAAGATCTTTTATGTTTGGAAATGGAACCACTCAGAATAGCATAGATTTTACAATGAAAAGACACACTTTGGTCAAGTCATGACACAAATTATTACAAATGTAAAACACTCCAATTACTGATCAATTACAATAACATTTATTCATATCTTATTATCTGGAATCCCTTCTGAGTACATAATGCCATAATATAATGGTACTATCACACTCTCCTACTATTATATGTCTATCTTTCCCTCTTACTCCTCTATATGTAAGCAAGTTGAAAGCAGATATTAATACTGGGCTTTTTTCATCTTCCCAGTCTTAGCACCTGGCACAATGCCTGGCACATATTTAATAAATGTTTGCTAGATTTATTAAACATTTAATAAATGTCTGTTAGAACACAAATAATTGTAATTTCATTCAACTTTTTCAATAATGGGAAAACTTAAATGGTTACATAATCTCAGTGTATTTGAAGAATGACTGAAATTTTAAATAGAGCATAGCAAGAATGTATACTAGTCACTGTGCCCAATGTACTACAGGAGAACTAAAGTATGTATGCTAAAGCGGTATGAGAATTAATAAGATTTCCTGTACTATACTATACGATTGTTAAGAAATGGAAACAATTTAAGATAACCCTAACAAGGCATATTCCATACCCCTTCTGAAGGACATATTACTATCACACAAAGGTGAAGCTGAGAGTGGATATGTCCATTCCTAAAATTTACATTTAGGAAACTAAATGTGTAACTGGTGACATTTTGAAATCATGGGTTAATTACACTACACAGCAAAAATGGGTATCAGGAGGAATAATGATGGGAATTGGTCTCCATAATCAATTCAGTCCCTCTGCTTAATCTGTGACTATCATTTCTACCTAAATACAAGAGATGTCTAGTATAATATGAAAACTGACACATTGACATAAGACCAAATCAACATTGCTACTATTTACTGAACGCCTAATCTGCCAGGCACTTTCCACATAATATTTCTAATCCTTCACAAAAATTACATAAAGTGATATTATATCCCATTTTTATAAATGAGGAACCTGTAGCTGAGAGAAGTTAAATGATTTTGTTCAATCATTAGTAAAATCAGAGCTCATAAATGATGCATCTAAGATTAAAATCCTTCATCTCTGGTTCCAAAGCCTATTCTTAATACTACTTCCTGTTGCTTCCCCAGGCACCAAACTACAGACCTTACTGCATCATGCTTATGTATCCAACCAAGTGACAGAACTTATAGTACGGGAAGGCTCTCATCTTGAGGTTAACTACACCTGAAAAAGAGGGTTGAGTGAAGATTTCTGCCAGTTCTCCCTTGGAGTTGGAGGGAATAACTCAAGTATATTCTATTCTTGCTCACCTTATAATATTTTAACTTCAACTACTTCTCAATATATCCCATGGCATTTTAAATTTATCCATATTGAATAATGAAAGAGGTTTCTGACTCAATCTTCCTGTAATAAAACACTGGTCCTTTACCGTTTTCCCACAGAGATCAATGTTTCTGTGTGTGTGTGTATACACATACACACACACACACACACACGTGAGAAATAGTTCATGGGATGCACTTTAGCAGATAAAAAACACTTTTAAGTTCACCTAATTTTTTCAAGTACCACATTATTGTATTTTCTCTCATGAAGCATAGATTCATGATTCACTGAGAAGCCAATCTCAATTTTTTTCTAAATGGAAAAATGTAACTAGGATAACACATTAATTTATCAACTTAATCCAAGAATATCTTTCTTTATATTTAAATGCTATATTTTCTTGAATGCTGTATTTAACTTTTTCTAAATCTTTTAATCTAATAATATGATTAAAGAATAAGAGATGTGCAAATGCAATATTTATTTCAACAAGAATACTGTTTATCCTGAAGCCAAGTCCTCATGTGACTTTCACAGATAAGTTACCATTTAATTAACTTTTGCAATGCTTCCTTTTATTTCTTCCCACTTAAAAATGCAGTAAGGTGGAAAGATTTGAGATTAACAGTGATGACTGATACTAGGTGTTGCGTCAAAACAAATCAAATAATTCTATTTCTTTTTTACAGCAAGAATTAGCAAACTTAGACCAAGATCAAATTTAGTCCACCACTTATTTCTTATTGGCCCATGAGCTAAGAATAGTCTTTGTAACTTTAAATGGTTGAAAAAAATCAAAATAATATTTCATAATGTGAAAATGTGAAATTCCTATTTGTGTCCAATAAAGTTTTACTGGAATATAATCACACTGGATCACACATTACACATACTGCATACTACTCTTGCACTACAATGGCAGAGTTGATAGCTACTACAGAAATTGTATGTGGCTCTCTCATTGCTTTGTACTGTGGCTTAGCACTATAAATCACAGGGGCACTGTCAGAATTCAACAGCATTTTGAGTGCCATGTGTATCACTGTACAATGATATTTTATTACTAGTACATACCCAACATGTCAAAACAAAGAGAAGAATGAATTTTAAAAGTTATAGTTTTAAAGCACTGCAGAGAGTGCTCAGTCATGTCTGACTCTGCAACCCCATGGACTGTAGCCCATCAGGCTCCTCTGTCCATGGGATTTCCCAGGCAGTAGTAATGGAGCAGGTTGCCACTTTCTCCTCCAGGGGATCTTCCCAACCCAGGGACTGAACCCAGGTCTCCTGCTTGGCAGGTGGATTCTTTACCACTGAGCCACCAGGGAAGATCATTTTGCTATCAATTAAGCAGCAGAGTATTGTGTTTATGATACAAGGACACTACAGGTATGCTAAAGCAAAACAACATATTTGGACATTATCAGATTAAGGAATCATGACAACATGCCCAACTTGCAGGAAAGCAATGATAAGAACGAGCAGAAAATTAAAAATGTAATATCTCATCACAGTATGAAAATGAAAATGAGAGTGCAACTGAAAGAAGTTTCAAAGTGGCTTATTTACTAGCCAAACAAGGAAATGTTTACCAATTGTGAATTAAGCAGTTGATCACAGCAGTTGAAAAACTGTGGCCAGAGAAAATAAACTTGTTTTAAGACTATTTTTTTTTGGCAAGAATAATTTTCTAGAAGAACTGAAAACAATGGAAGCAACATCAATAGTCAGTTAAAAGATGAGGCAAATGAGTCACTTTCTTCCTTGGCTTTTTAAGCCAGATGTTACTCAGTTGTTTTTGTTTATTCAGGGTATCAATACCAAATTTGAAGTGACTGAAGAACTAGACCCAATGTACAGTCTGCATGAAACAACTATAGGTAAGAATATTTTCAAAGAAATTGCTAAAACACTAAGTACAAGTTGAAGTGAAACAAGTGAAAGTGTTAGTCACTTCAGTCGTGTCCCACTCTTTGAGACCCCATGAACTGTGGCCTGTCAGGCTTCTCTCACCATGGATTTCTCAGGCAAGAATACTGGGAGTGGGTTGCCATTCCCTTCTCCAGGGGATCTTCCCAACCCATGGAAAGAACCCCAGGTTTTCTGCACTGTAGGTAGACTCTTTACCACCTGAGCCACCAAGAAGTGAAACCTGCTACAACTGATAGAACAGGAAAAAACTTTGTTGAACAAATTTACAAAGCTAATGAAAATGTGAGGTGTTTAAAACCTATGGTTATTTGTGTTATTCATCAGAAGGTATTCTGCAGTAAATATTTGAATCTATCACATATTACTTAGCCAACAGTGTCAATGGAAGTTAAAGGAAATCTGTATATTTCAAAAATCTATTTAAATGTGCAACTGAGAAGCTCCACCTATGTTCTACTGGAAGTGCAACATAGTGACATACTAAAGGCAAACAGCAAAAAATGACTCTAAGAGTATTCTATAAATGCCTTCCTAGTGATGAAAGTGCTCAATTAAAATCATATGCTCATGGACTGCTACCAGTATTTGGAAGTACAAATTTTTAAAGATAAAATATATAAAATCTCATTCCAGATCAACATGAACAAATAAATTTTCACAACTGATTCCAAAAATTTGACAGGTAACGCTAGCTTTCAACCCCAATTAACTAAACTATTACTACCATAAAAAAGAACTCCATTCTTCTCGTTAGTAGACCTGAATTAGATACACACACACTCAATTATTATTATATTTTGAATTTTATCTGTAAAAATTTTGTGAAAATTTGTTTTATCTGGTTATATAAGTACTTTTACATGGTATCCTTAGCTTCATCTCTTGGCCTGAAAACCCTAAAATAGTTACTATCTGGCCCTTTACAGAAACGGTTGCTGTCTCCTATTATAAGAGTTAAGAAAGTCTCTCTCGGGATAAGAAAAGAGCTTTCTGCTCTGCTTCCTCATCCACCCTATCCCTTGTCCAATTCTGGTAAGTGAAGAGAGAGGAAAAGAAAAAGAAACAAAGAATATATTAAGAGGAACAATAATACAATTTTAATTGAAATCCATAATAACATTTGGATTATGTCTTAAACACAAATAGAAGTTTTGAGTTTACTCTTAGTAAAAGGAGTAAGTGATGTTTCAAGCAAATGAAGAAAGAAGCACAAAAGCATGGCATAATAAACACGAGCTGTAAAAATGATAATAGGTTGTAAAGGGCCTCCACACAAAGCTATGGAGCTTAGACCCTCTTCTCTAGGAAAGGAGAGCCAAAAGAGGATGTCCTGAAGAGGAAAACCCAAATAACAGTAAACAAGCAAATGGAAAGACTGCTATAAAGAAATTCTACTCACAGTCTAAAGCAAGAGATGCTGGGTTAAAGCTGCAGCCTCACTGCTTCCTCTTCTCTACTTTTATGTTTAAGGTATGCTTGCAGTGCTAACCAGATTCTGACACAGAGTCAACAAAAGCACCATTCGTGATGTCTGCTCTCTGCCAAAAGAATAAGTATAATCTCTCTTCCACATAACACACTTAGGTGAGGTGAATCCTAAAGGAATTCCCTGATTCCCAATTCCAGGTGCTCACACCCTGTGTATTCTCCTAACCTTGAGCTTGGCATGACCTATGACTTGCTTCTATTCAACAGAATATGGCAAAAGTAGAGGGGGTTTTCAGATACAATTCAGGCTCCAAATCAGCTGATTTTGAGTTAATCAAAAGAGAACTGAAGGCAGCCTCTACCCAAAAGCCAGCAAAAAAACCAAGGCCCTCAGTCATATGACCATTAGGAAATAGGCCAACAAAATGAATGAGCTTGCAAGCAGATTATCTTCCTCACTGAAATTTCCAGGTGGGGGTGCACCTTTGCCAACACCTTGACTGAAGCTTTGTGGAAACCTGAGAAGAGTACCTGGCTAAACTGTGCCTAGACTCCCAAGCCATGGAAACTGATTTCAGACTGCAAGTTAATTTTTGTATGAATGGTATTGCCACCAGGTTTTAATGCTGTGGAATTAAATTTTAGTTACCTGTAATACCTTTCCTTTGTTGCCTGTCCTACTCCTCTTTTAAGGTCACTTTTTCTCAGAGGTTATTCCTAACTCCCCACCTTTCAGATAAAATGAAGGCCCTCTTATCTGTTTTTCCAGAGATTTTAATGTCTTTTTACAACAACTGACAAAATTATATTATAGATACAATTTATAGCAGATTTCATGTTCCATAAAGGAAGGAATATAATCTTTATAACTTAGTGTGTAGTATCAAAACTGACTATAAAAGCTCAGTTAAATGTTTAGTGAATGTTTTAAAGTGAAATAAGTTTAAAAAAAACATAGTAAGGCAGAATGCACAGAAACTTAAAACTTACCTTACCCAATTTACTAACTTCTCTATTGCCTAACACAAGTACCTTTGTTTCCTTCTGACTTTAAAACAACCCTCCTTCCTTTTTCTAAGGATTCTACATTACATAATTTTTTATTTTATTTATTTATTATTTTTTGAGGCTGTGCCCCACGGCTTGTAGGATCTTAGTTCCCAAACCAGGGATTGAATCTGGGCCCTTGTCAGTGAGAACACTGAGTCCTAACAACTGGACCACCAAGGAATTCCCCCTCCTCCTTTTACAGAGTAGAAAAATAGGACTAGAGAAGCAAAGATTTATCCACCTTTAAGCAACAGTTAAATTTTTTGGGGAAAAAAAAAGAGTAACTTCAGGCTTAATCCTTTATATTATGCCACGGCTATACTGATATAACATCATACTATTATAACAAAACTCAATAATCTAGTAGGCATCTTAGAGTTTTAATGACAAATATTTTTACAAAAAATCCTACTCCATAAAGAATTTTCAGTTTTAGAAATTACTCCTATCGATCATGCTGCTGCTGCTAAGTCACGTCAGTCGTGTCCAACTCTGTGTGACGCCATAGACAGCAGCCCACCAGGCTCCCGTCCCTGGGATTCTCCAGGCAAGAACACTGGAGTGGGCTGCCATTTCCCTCTCCAGTGCATGAAAGTGAAAAGTGAAAGTGAAGTTGCTCAGTCGTGTCAGACTCTTCGCAACCCCATGGACTGTAGCCTACCAGGCTCCTCTGTCCATGGGATTTTCCAGGCAAGAGTACTGGAGTGGGGTGCCATTGCCTTCTCCCCTATCGATCATAGGAAAGACAATTTCAGAATTACATAACTGAGGTGGGATGGGGAGGAGGGGAGAACGCATAAAATTTAGTTAATCTTGTGACTATAGTAAGATTATTCTGACAACACAAGGTAAACATAAGGTTTATGGGTGTATCATATGATATTCTCCTTTTCTAAGTGAGACATGTAAATGAAAATCTATTTACCTTAAAGATTCAGATAATGGTGTTAGAGTGCCGTCTCCCCTGTCTACTACACGGAAGAAATTCAATTGATCTCCTTCTTGGTATACCAAAAGTGTAACTTGCTTGTTGCAGGAGGTCTTCTCCCAGACCTCATCTCGACTGGAACCCATGTACTCAGCCATCTCCTTAAGGGGATCTTCCATAGGAACTACAAATGGAAACACTAATAGGTAAGCTTTCAATTTATATCAAGTTCAATGCATTTTGGTACACCATCAGGATATAACATGTCAAATTTGAACAACAATCCTGTGCATACAATACATATATATTACATTCTTCAAATAAGTTTTTGGTCTTTTTACAGTTAATACAATATTTTCTATGCTGTATTAATATGAAAGAAAAGAAATATGTTTTTATGTACAAAGACAGGGTTTAACTAAATACATGAGGTTTTTCCTGTGCCACTGGAGTGTATATTCATTGATTCTATGACATAATTATCTATAACTATTTTCACTTCTTATCTTCCACTCCCTATATGTTCCAATATTGGTTTCAACAATCAATAATTAAAAATCAATGTAAATTCCACCTACTTTAGATTTAAAAAAACAAACATACACAACTGGGAGACATATTTTAGAAATTAGAAGTAAATCCCTTTTTTCTTTCTGGTTTTATATAAAGGCTGATTCTTCTCAGAGTTCTTTCTTGACATGAAGACAGGTAATTTAAAAAAAGTAAAAGTGAAGTCGCTCAGTCATGTCCAACTCTTTGCAATCCCATGGACTGTAGCCTACCAGGCTCCTCTGTCCATGGGGTTTTCTAGGCAAGAGGACTGGAGTGGGTTGCCATTTCAGTATATGGTAACTCAAGACCACAAGGGGGTGACTTATTATACAAAAACTGCTATGTCTGTAATGATTAATATGTTGTTACTTGAAAGCATCATCCCAGGACCCCACTTGTTCTGGTATACACCTATGTGTCTAGTCAGTGCACATGGCTCTAGTGGTCCAGAGTAGTCGTCAGGTTTGAATGATATTGCTACCATCATCTCAAGCCACTCTCATCCACAGCAGCCACAGATTCTGCTCTTGTGGTGGGAACAAGCCTCAAGAGGTGGCTAGCTCACAGGATGAATGTTCTAAAAGCCCCTGATTCCCAGATCAGGGGGTCTAAGTAATGGCTACAGCAAAAAAAAGTTCATTCCCCAAGACATTTTCATGTCAAGTTGCACAAACACTGTTCTTTCTTAAAAGAGGCAACAATTTCTCAAACTCTGTAACTTTCTTTCAAGTAGCTTATTTATTAACAGAATCACAGTGCTGAACTACCCTTTAGAAAGTCACAACAATAATGAATATTAAACTCTGAAGCTAATTAACCATTGAAGATGTCCCCATGTCCTAAATTCAATACCACCACTATTAATAAAACACAGAAACTTCAGAAACACAGTAAGATTTACCTTGTTTTTGATAAGACTTTCATAGACACAAAATGTATTTATGCTACACTTTCCACATTACATTAACAAGACACAAAAACTATGCTGCTGCCATTACTAAAACCACACAAAAGTCTTGTTTAAACCAACAGAGTGTGCCTTACTTCGGGAGTCATTGGCATTGACTATGTGTATGCACTTATGTCTATACACACACACATCCCTCTTCATAATAGAAAAATCATTTAGATTTCATCAAGTGTAAAATATTATGCATATAGTTTAGGATAAAATTTAGTTTTAGAAAGGAAAATATTTTTCTTTTTTGGCTGTGCCATGCAGCTTTCAGGATCTTAGTTCCCACCAGGGATCAAAATCATTGCCCCCTGCAGTGGAAGCACAGAGTCCAAACCACTGGACTGCCAAGGAAGTCCTTTTCTAGGTTGCTTTGATAATGTTTAATTCAAAAAACAATTTTAAAAGCTAACTATTACTAGAATTCACATGATAAAGATATTTTCTAAACCACGAATTTCAAGTAAGACTCAGTAGCTAAAAATAAGGTTTCTGATATACAATATGGAAAAGTTCTAGATTTGGGTAGTTTTCCCTTTTCACAAAGTTTTCAATGATGTAAAGCAGACAACTGGAGAAGGAAATGGTAACCCACTCCAGTATTTTTGCCTGGAGAACCTCAAGGGGAATGGAGACTAGCAGGCAATAAAGATAGTCCATAAAGTTGCAGAGTTGGATACAACTTAGCAACCAAAGGAACAAAGGTAGAAGAACAGCAAGCTGTTAAAATTTTAAAAGCTGATTCAGTAAAGGCAAACTTATTAAAAACCTAATCTAAAATATCAAATAAGACAAGTTCTAGGGTCTGATTTTTTCAGTTACAAACAAGGCACAGGAAATTGTAGGAAAAAAGTATGACAACACTTCAACTACCAAAGGGTAGTGATTAACTTTCACTTACTTTAAATTTAAAAAATACATATATTTTAAATTCAGAACCTGTGGTGCTCATACTCATCCTCATATATATAATTGTAGTCCTAGTAAGAAAAGCAGGTAATAAATAATAATAAAAAATAATAAAACATCCATGTTTAAAGACAATACTATACATAAATAACAAACTTTGAAAATATAATACAATGGAATTCACATGATATTAAATTCACGTCTTATCATAACAGCTCAGTAAATGCATTAGGGTTTTTGTACTACTCTCACAATCAGTAGTATAGACATCATATGTCACATGGGACAATCTAAGTGCAATTAACAGGAAGTCCCTGATATTACAAGTCTGGTTAATCAGCTCTCACAGTATTATCTTTGTTTTTTTCTAACTTATCCATAAGAGTTCAACAGTCACAGTAAACTATCTCAAAAAATCCTCTTGAAATAGGTAAGAAAAAGACGGTGATAACCCTATTTTCTAATCAAAATTAGGAAGCATGGAGATGAAATCTGACTTGTGGAAGAAGTATTAAGCCATCAGTGGAATCAATACTTAACATTCAATTTTCTGGTTAGTAAAGGATCAAATACAAAGACCTTCCCCAAAATGAGGCCTACACAGCAGGATTGCTCTGAGAAATTGAAGGATGCCTCTACTTTGTGGGGATTCATGTGACAAACCTGAATCAAGGACAAAGGTGAACACTCCCAGTTTTTCCCAAGCTTAGAACTTTCTTGTTAATCAAGTCTTTGCTCCTATCACCATCTCCAAGGGCTCTTCCACAACTGTCCTCCTACTACCCTACTTCCATAGACACTGTTATGCTACTACTGCCCCCACAGCACTTACAACTCCTTGAAGCAACATCAATTCTTCTCACGTCTATTGTGGGCACTGTAATGAAGCAGGAACATTCTCTCCCAAGAAACACTGCACTGAACATCTAGGAGATACTCAAAATGTGCTTCCTGAATGAATGAATGAATGAATGGACTTTTAGAGACACCCACATTCTGAAAAAAGGGCTTTAACAGGACCATGATAATATCTATAAAATCCAAATGCATCACAAACCAGGCTAAGAGGTATCTTTGGAATTTCCTATAACAATCATTACCCCAGGAGTTGAAGACTCAGTGGATTGAAAAAAGCAACAAGACCAGTAAACTGCACCTAAACACAGGGATAACAATGTAATACTTATACTATGCCATCCCATTCTCCTTTCCTATACTGGTGAGGTTTATATTTAAACTTTCTGGATTGAATGAGGAATCATGAGATTTTCTGGCGTATGAGTTCCTGCCTCTGTGCATTTAGGCTTTAAAAAACAATGCTGAAGGACCTATTATATGGCACAAGGATGTATACTTAATATTTTATAATAACCTATAAGGGAAAAGAATCTAAAAAAGATACATACATATACAAATAAACACATATAAATATGTATGACTGAATCACTTTGCTAGATACTTGAAACTAACACAACACTGTAAATCAACCATACTTCAATAAAAATAAATAAAATTTTTAAAAATTTAAAAAAAATGCTGAGAGAAACAAGTGTGGTTCTTCTAAGACATAATAGAAGGGAAAAAAAACTGAATAAAACCTGAGGCTATAAGATCATCTGGCTTGAAGATTACTACTGTCAAACTGCTTTAATATACGTAATTTTAACATATGCCTACCTCTACTAGTGTTTATAGGTCCACCGCGCATAGCCAAAACCAGCTTCAAGGTACAACCTTCTGAAATGCTGTGGATAATTAACACACACAAAAAAAACCACAAACATCAAAATACATTCAGTGTTAAATATACACATACTTATGTGTTGTTTATCAGGCATAGTGCCTACTCTAAAAGATTTTTTAAAAGATATAGTAATGTGCATAAATATAAAATGTTAACTTATTTACTTGCATAAATAATGAAAACATGAAGTTCTCATAAGACTTAAATATGAAATGAATAAAAAGTATGAAAAGGACCTCTGTAGTTCAACCTCATCATTTCACATGTTAGGCCCTAAGAAGAAAAGAAGCTGTTAAAACCCAAAGTGTCAGAAATAACAGATCTAACTAACAAAATAGAAAAATTGCAAATCTACAAATCTCCCAATGCCCACTGCTCTCCCAGCTATTCCACATGGCCTCTGACCTTTTTGTTTTAGGAAAGAATGAAGAATGATGTGAGAGAAGGGAGAAAGACAAAAGGTCAGACAACATATCTGCAATCACTGACGCACACAATGTCACTTAGTGTCACATCAGGAGAGCTTAAGAAAAATGAAAGACATGAAGAGCAATACTCTCTTACCCAGTACACTTGTGAAAATGAAAGAAAAGGAACGAAGCCAGGTGGTAATAAGTCAATATTCAAAGAAAGGAGCAAAGAAAGTAAGATAAGAAGAGGAAGTCTAAAAATGCAGGGGTAAATAGCTTGGTATAAATAATGAAAAGGTAAAGCAAAGAAATCAGAGGACAAGGATCACATAGTATGGGTATGGAGCCAACACATCTTAAAATTTGGAATTTACACTGAAATCCAGGGCTAAGAATTATTCAGAAGATGAGACATGATTCAAGGATTCAGAAGAAAAACAATGGCAAATGAAGTCATAATTCTGAGCATCTATAAAACATCTGATGTGCAATTACACTCACTTGTAATGATTCAAGCAGTAATCATCTTCAAGTTCCATGTTATTCCAAATTAAGTGCTGCTGACAGATGGGAATACCTTAGGGGAAGGTTATAAAGAAATTGGTTAAAAATTCAACAGAATCTTTGGAAGAGTATGATACAAATCTATTTCATTAAAGAAATAAGAAACACAATTCTAAACTGAATGATAGATGCTTAGCTAAAATGTACAGCATTGTAGGTAAAAGGCGTGGCTAAAAGTAGATATGGCTCTATCCACTCACTAGAAAAGAACAGTGACAACAGTATGTTTCAGTAACTCTCTGGCCTTGAAACAACGTTTAAGAATAGGAAGTCATTTAAAAAAATATCTTGAAATCAGTCCTGAAGAGTTTAAGATCTAAGGCCTAGAGAACAGTTCTCAATATTGCAAAGTACAGCCTCCATTTAGTTATATTAAGTGTTAAAAGTGTATTATGAGTAGAAGGTGAGCAAAATGGGTGCAGGGGGTTAAATGTGTAAACTCCAAGCTATAAAATAAGAAAGTCATGGGAATATAATGCACAACATGCAGACTATTGTTAATAAGACTGTGCTGTATATCTAAAAGTTGCTAAAAGAGTAGGTCCTCAAATTTTTCATCATTAAGAAAACAAAATTTTGTAACTGTATGGTGATGGATGTTAACTATTAACTAGACTTACTGCATTGATCATTTTACAATACAGCAGCCCCTGGGTATCCGAAGGATACTGGTTCCAGGTCCCCCACAAATACCAAAATCACTGGATGTTCAAGTACCTTACATATAAAATGACATAGCATTTTTTTGTATATATATACATATATACATACATATATATATGTGTGTGTATATATATATATAAAACCCATATATATATAAGGTTATATATATAACCTTATACTCATCCTCCTGTATACTTTAAGTCATCTCTAGACTACTTACAATACTTAATACAATATAAACACTATGTAAATAGTTGCTAACGATGCAAATTCAAGTTTTGCTTTTTGTTATTTTCTGTAATTTTTTCCCCAATATTTTCAATCCATAGTTAATTAAATCCTGCAGACCCAGAGGGTATGAGGCACCAACTTTATATACAAAATCAAATCATTATGCTGTATACCTCTGAAATAATATAATGTCAATTATATCTATATTTACAAATACAACATTTAATTTAGTTTACTTGGCCTTAAGCATTTGTATTCTAAAAGTCTGTTCCCAGAGCAGCATGTATGCATGGAATAATGATTGTTTATATGTGAGATTATTTAGTGATTCAGATGGCATCTTTCATACCTCTTCCAAATGGAAAGGTCAATAATCTTGAAACAGGGCACAGAATATAATTTACCATAAAACATTAATATATTAGGAAATTCCTTCCACCTTGAATGTGATTATAGTCCATAACTGCATATTAACATGCCTTTAGTCTGAACACTAAGTAAAGAATAATTTAATCTTGAAAAAAGAGTATATTATGGATTATTTTCAGGCTTCCTTGGTGGCTCAGATGGTAAAGAATCCAACTGCAATGCAAGAGACCTGGGTTCGATCTCTGAGTTGTGAAGATACCCTGGAGAAGGGAATGACTACCCACTCCAGTATTCTTGCCTGGACAAGAATACTTGAAAAGAGTTGGACATGACTGAGTGACTAAGTATACATACACATGGGCAATTTTCAACGCTGAAAATTATGGTCTAAAAGACAGTATCTTTGCATTTCTGTGATGTTAAAAGAATGTTAAGGTAGATTCCATGTCTGTGAGTGTGTGTGTGCATGTGCTCAGTTGTGTCCAACCCTTTGGGACCCAAGGACTGTAGCCCAACAGGCTTCTCTGTCCATTGTATTTTCCAGGCAATAATACTGGAGTGAGTTGCCATCTCCTACTCCAGGGGGTCTTCCCGACCCAGGGATCCAACCAGCATCTCTTGCATCTCCAGCATTGGCAGCTGGATTCTTTACCACTGCAGCACCTGGGAAACCCAGATTCCATACCTCAGCGTAAACTTTTTTTTCTGCAAACTCCATATTTGAATGCCTGAAGACTACACTAGCCAGAGTGAGCATTATATTCAATAGAACATTTAATGGTTGACATGTCGATGAATATATTTTCCAAATATTTCACATACTGCCTTCTCAAGTTACTTTTGCTTGTGATGCTACAAAATAAGTTGACTAGAATGATAGCAGTAAGTGCAATATGTGTTAGTTTTTATTATTATAAGCTAGGCACTGTTATAAATGCTTGACCTGTATTATCATAATTTACTGCAACAATAATAATCTTCTGAAGCAGGCAACACTACTATGTATATTTCACAAATGCTAAAATTGAAGCATTGAGAGATTAAGTGACACCTAGAGAATGTGGATTAGAGATGTAAAGCCCCAACAGGCTAACTCCAGAGACTGCAGTCAACCTTTATGCTAATCAGTCTGAAGACAGTCAGTCTCCACAAAGCAAAAGTAGCTGTCTGGGTGTATATTTAAGTAGTATTGCCTGTTAGCAGACCTGAACGTCTACTAAACAGTCTTCAAATGTTCCAAAAGATCATCCTGAAATACAGCCCATGGGCTCAGTAGGTGGATATACATGTATCTCCCAACTGGGAACAGTTCACCTTTTTTGCTTCCAGTTAAAAAAGAATGCCAGTGAGGAAAGGCTTTTAAGCTAGAAATTATTTCATGTTAAAAGTACTTTAATATTTTAAAAAATTTAGTGCTTCCCTGGTGGCTCAGTGGTAAAGAATCTGCATGCCAAGGCAGGAAACAGGGCAGGTTCGAGCCCCGTCTGGAAAGATCCCACATGCCACGGGTAACTAAGCCGGTACACCATAACTATTGAGTCTGTGGTCTAGAGCCCAGGAACTGCAACTGCTGAGCCCACATGCCCCAGAGTCCATGTACCACAACAACAGAAGCCACTGCAATGAGAAGCCCATGCACCACAACTGGAGAGTAGCCCCCACTCAGCACAACTAGGGCAAAGCTCAAGCAGCAACAAAGACCCAACACAGCCAAAAATAAATAAATAAATATATTTTTTTAATTTGTTTAATATGCTGTGGTCATCTTTTCAACCTAAATTACAGGATTTCACCAGAATAGCTAGATAAAAGCAATATGGGTAGGTAGCGAAGTGAAGTGAAGTGAAGTGAAAGTAGCTCAGTTGTGTCCGACTCTTGGCGACCCCATGGACTCTACAGTCCATGGAATTCTCCATGCAAGAATACTGGAGTGGGTAGCCATTCCCTTCTCCAGGGGATCTTCCCAACTCGGGGATGGAACCAAGGTTTCCAACACTGCATGCAGATTCTTTACCAGCTGAGCCACAAGGAAAGCCCAGGAATACTGGAGTGAGTATCCTATCCCTTCTCCAGCGGATCTTCCTGACACAGGAATCAAACCAGGGTCTCCTGCATTGCAGCCGGATTTTTTATCAACTGAGCTATCAGGGAAGCCTATGGGTAGGTAAGACCATTATTTATTCAACCAACATTGTATAGCATTATTGTGTTAAAGAAAAAAAAAACTTTAGAACAGGAGTAAAGACAAAGTGACAACACTGCTTAGATTAACTCCTATAATCACTATTAACAGAATTTAGCTATCAGTTAGCAAGCTAAAAATATAGGAGGTTGACAAGCAAGACAGGGTGGCAAGAATTGTGCAAGACTGAGTTGTGGTCCTGACGGCCACCTCAGTTGCTGGATGACCTTGAAAAAGTCATCAACCTCTGTGACTCTTAACCTCCTCACTTGCACATTAAAAAAATACTAGGGTTCCTTCTACTATGAACACTTTTAGAATCTCAAACATACAAAGCAAATCATATTCCTTTAATATAGAGTGGCCAGATTTAGCAAATAGAAATACGGCATCCCTCTTTAAAGGTGGCCCTTTGCCTTTAAGCCTCAACTCTTAACTTCTTACAACTATATTCAGAAAAATTAATTCCTATTAAACAAACATGTCTTCCCAAAAGACAGATTCCATATATATGATTTTTCCATTCAGTGTTTTTAGAACTTTTCACAAATGCAAATATTTGTTTATGATAAAAACAACAACTTATTAAGAAGACAACACAGAAATATACAAAAGAAAATTAAAACTATATGCTGTCCTAAGTCCAGTAAAATCTATATTCAATGTTTGGGGTAAATTTCCTTTAAAAACTTATTCTTTTTAATAAAATGGGAACATACTTTGAGTATAAACAGTTTTCACTTAATATACTGCATTTATCTTTGCTATCAATAAAGGAAAATACACATTGTATAATGACTAGACGGTATTCCAATATATGTTTCTGTCATAAGTTTTATTTACCCAGTCCATTACTAAGATATATTTTCACACATCCAATTTTTTACTGTTACAAAAAAATCTATAATAATATACAAGTGTACATGTATCTGTGAATGTGTGTGCATCTGTGTGTGTGTGTCTTGGTTTACTTAGGCTGCTATAACAAAATACAACAGACTGGGTGGTTTAAACAACAGAAATTTATTTTTTCACAATTCTCAAGGCTGGGAAATCCAAGATCAAAGCATAAGTTTCATTCTGAAACCACTTCTCTTAGCTTATCGGTGGCTAACATTTTTCTAAAAACAGCTTATAGGTGGCTGACATTTTTCTGTGTGCTCACGTTTTCTTCTTTATGAGAAGAAGAATTCCCAAGTATCTCTTCTAAAAAGGGCACTATTCCAATTAAGGGCGGGGGGATCCTTACACTTATAACCTCATCTAACCGTAATAATGACTCAAACGTGTTTCCTATGTCTTTTTTAGAATTTTCACACAGATACTTGTATGTTTGAGAACATGTTCATATCTACATTTATAAAATAAACCCAGAATCAACAGCACTTATGGATAATTAAAGACAGTGGTGGGCCATAGCTCCCCTCTTCCAATACTTTCTCCCAAGATAGTACAGAATAAAAAGAAGAGAAGTGAATCTACACAGAAACTATGCCCTCAGCCCTCATAATTTGAAGACTGAGAATGTCGAAACTCCAAATGACTGGAAATAAAAAGGGGCAATCTCTCTGTCCCAGAGTGGGAAGTCTTATACTCCTGCCCCCACAAGGCTGATCAAGAAAAATTATGGAGAAGTTAATGCTAATGGTGGTATACAAGTTCAGTACAAAACCATCACAAGGAAGAGGAAGGCACTTTAAGTCTCAAAAGTCTACAAAAAGGACTCACACCAGAAAACTGCCTGCAAGTAAAGGACTTTTAAGGACAAACAATTTGAGGGAACTTCTATAGGAGGCAAAAAGCGAAAAAGGAAGAGCATCCATTAGTAATTTCAGTGTTCAGGGGGAAAAGAAACAATGGGTAAAAACTTAAGAGTCCTGCAGGTAAAAAGATAACCACAAAACTGGAGAAACTCATTTCTCCCCACCATCACCACAAAACAGACATAAAACATCTATGTAAATATCTGGACATTGATAAACTGGTAGAGTACCATTAAACAGCATCTGTAGAATACCTGAATATCACAAAAATCAAGAGGAGAAAAAATAACAAATCCACAGAAAGTTAACAGTAAAATCTAAAAAAATGAAATTCCGTACCTATCAACCAAGGTAAATTTTACCCAGAACCATAACCATGAAGCAAAACTGTAAGGCCACACCCTAAACATACTAAAGCATCTGAAATATTCAATACTCTGAATCAGAAATTCAAAAATTAAGGACAGAAAATGTCCAAAAAGGTAGAGGAGATAAAATGATTGCTGACAGAACCCAGAAAAGATAACTGACAGTTCAAGCAAAAAGATAACAGATGGTTCAGGCAAACAAGATAACTGCTGGTGCAAGCAAGAAGGAAGCAATGTATTGCGGAGTTTACAACACACGCTAAAGGACACGCGTGACAGTCACAGCCTGAAGGCCGTAAGGGGAGGTGTGAAGGCAAACTACTGCAAGGTTCCTGCAAGATACGTGAAATGGTATATCACCTGAAGACAGAAAATAAGTAAAGATGTATATTACAGACCAACAAAGCAACAGCTAAAATAGTAGGGCAAAGAGTTATAATTGATAAGCCAACAAAGGAGAACAAAATAGAATAACAAATACTCAATTTATTCAAAACAAATGTGGAAAAGAGGGAAAAGGGAATAAAGAACAAATGGAACAAACAGAAGACAATAAAATAACAAACTAAAATCTAATCACAACTACAGTCATCTTAAATGAAGTGGTCTAAATTAAGCTGAAAGTTAAAAGCAAACACAGATTGGATTAACTAGAAATAAAAACAAAACAATTATATGCTGCCTGCAAGAAACAGACATCTTAAATATAAAGACATAAATAGATTAAAAGGACAGAAAAACATTTTATGCTGACTACTAATCAAAAAATTCTAAACTGATGATATTAACATCAGATACGGTGGATTTTAGGGTGAAAATTATTACCAAGGATAAAGAATTTCATCTCACAATAATGAAGAGGTCAATAAACTCAAGAGGACATACAATCCAAAAAATGTATGCACTTGATTACAGAGCTTCAAAACACATGAATCAGAGGTTGACAGAATTGGAAGGAGAAAAAGACAAATCCACAATTCTAGTTGGAGATTTCAATATTCCTTTCCCAAAAGTTCACAGAATAAGTAAATATACAGAATATATACAACACTACCACAGAAATTGATCTGATTGACATTTGTAGAACACTGCACACATCAATAACAGGATGCATACTCAAGTGCATAGGTAACATTTACCAAGATAGACAATATTCTGGACCACAGAACAAGTTCCTAAATTTTAAAAGAATCAAAATTATGCAGAATTAAATTATAAGCCAATGTAAGAAAAATTTCTAGAAATTCCCCAAATTTTTAGAAACTAAGCAATATATTTCAAGATAACCCATGGATCAAAAAAGGTATCAAAAGGAAAATTAGAAAATAATTTGAACCAAATGAAAATGAAAGCACAACATATCAAAATGTATGGAATACCAAGAAGACAGTAGCACTTAGGAGGAAACAAAGCACTAAATACCAATATTTCATAAGAAGAAATGAATCATATCAATAACCGTGGTCTCAAGAAATTATAAAAAGAGTAAATTAAATCCAAAGTAAGCCAAAACATTAATAAAAATCAAAAGAGAATTCAATGAAATAGAAAAAAGAAAAACAGGAGGAAAAAAAATCAAAACAAAATCTGATTCTTTAAGAAATTCATTAAAATTAATAAAGGCTAATTTGTTACATAATATGCAAGTTACCAGTATTAGGGATAAAAAGGGTAACATCATTACAGACTGACTACACAGATATTGAAAGAATAAGGGAATATTATGAACTCTATGCCAATAAAATTTAACAACAGATCAACAAAATCCTTGAAAGATATAAGCTACCCAAACTCACTCAAGAAGAAAAAGATAACCTGAATAGCCCTATACTTATTAAAGAGATAGCTTCATATTTGACGCTATAACACCAATTCTACTCTATCTAAAAACTGCAAAGGAAAGAATAGCCCCAACTCATTCAATGAGGACACTACTGCCCTACCAAAACCAAACACAACATTACAAAATAAAATTAATATTCTTCATGAAAAAAAGATACAAATATTCCAACACAGTCTTAACAAACAAAACTTAACAATATATTAAAAAGATAATACAACATGTTCAAGTAAAGGAAATTCCAGAAATGCTAGTTTAATATTTTAAAAATCAATGTAATTGGGACTTCCCTGGCAGTCCGGGGTTGAGACTCTGCTATTAATGCAAGGAGCACAGGTTTGATTCCTGATTGGGAAACTAGTCCTGCCTGCTACAGTGCGACAAAAACAACAAAAAATCAACGCAAATGAACCTTTACAGGAAAATATAGAAGAAATTTTTTGTGATCTCAGATTGACATATTCTTAGATATGATATCCATTTTCATATTCATAAATTGGACTTCAGCAAAATTAACTTTTTTGCTCTTCAAAAGATACTGTTAAGAGAATAAAAAGACAAGCCACAGTCTGGGAGAAAAATCTCAGCAAAATGTGTATCTGATTAAAAACTTGTATTCGGAATAAAGAATACTTAAAACTCGACAGTAAGAAAACAACCAACCAGATTTATTTAATGGGTAAAAAAAATGAATAGACACTTTAACAAAGAATATATAAGGATGGCAAATAAGTTCATGAAGATGCTCTATATCATTAATCATTAGGGAAATGCAAATTAAAGTCATAATGAGATATCACTGCATACCTACTAGAATGACTAAAAAAAGATTGACTATACCAAGTGAAGGATATAAAGAAAAACAATATTCCTGCTTCTCCCCAACTGCATCCTCTTTACTCCACCCAGGGGTAATCAGTGTTCTGAATGTGGTATGATTTATTCCTCTGCTTTTTGTTAGTGCTTTACTTCTAGTGATAGTGGGGTTTTTTGCCCCTTTCTGACCTTTATTTAAGTAGAATCATACTGTGTTATCTGTCTTGCTTTTTTTAATTCAACATTGTTCTTAATTTATCCATGCCATGTACAAAGCTACTACTTCATTATTTTCCCTGTTTTCAACTACTTCACAGAATTTGATTGCGCCATATGACACAAATATTTACATATACCACAACTTACACATTCTAGCATAGTCATTCAACTTGTTGCTAGATTTCTGACATTATCAACAGGACTACCAGGAATATCCCTCCATAAGGCTTGTTCACATGTTGAAATGTATTTTACAAAACAACTTTACTAATACACACACACCAGCTTTCTTCAGGTTAGTTTTTCCTGGTATATCTTTCTCAATTCTTCTGTTTTCAACATTTTGAGGTCCTTTTATTTTAGATTAGGCCTCTGGCAAACAGTATTTCATATGATTTTTTAAAAAAACAGTCTGCTAATAGCTTTTCAATTAGAAAGTTGTATCCATTTTACCTTATGGGGATTACTGACATATTTCTATTCATTTTTACTACCTTATTTTGTGCATTCTAATTGCTCTGCTTTAACTACTTGCCTCCTTTATGTATTAATTCTGAATGATTGGAAAAGGTGAGGCACTTCTGTCATTTTGAAATTAATTCTATTGCTAATCTCAAGTGATTAATTTAGAAATTTAAATGATCATATTTAACAAAATAAAGTCTAAAGCTAATCACATCTTTATCCTCCTCATGAACAATGCTGACAGCCTTAATGACTTCCGTTATGAACAATTTCACCTTGATTTGCATGCCAGTTACTAAGATTTTAATTCAATTTTTTCAAACCTTCAAATACTGCTTTTTAAGTACATGTTTATTTAGATTTTTCCACAAATATGCCATTCCATCTTGCATCATCAACTTCCTTTAGGGATTATATGCATTCTAAGATATATCTTTCCGAAGTCCCTTTGGCAAGAATTTGCTGTTAGGAAATTCAAGCTTTGTTTTTGTCTGGAAATGTCTTTGTCTTCACCCTTGAAAGTTAAATTCAATTCTAAGTAGAAACTGTTATTTTTCTCAGCACTATGAAGATAATATTCCACTGTCTTCTGGTTTCTATTATTGTTGCTGAAAAATCAATTGTCATGCCCAGATCTTGGTTTTTAATACCATACTCCAAAAAAAGGAACCAGAGCTTCTTGAAGAAATGGTTAGTTCTAAGATAGGGCAAAATGTATACAGGATGATCCTAGAGCATCTTGCAATACCAGAAAGCAGGTGGGAAAACAAAACAAAAAAACACAGTGGTTGTGGGGTGTGGAGAACAAAGATTTACATCAGAGCCAACCTCCCACTCTGCTTAGATACACTTGAACTCGTAATGTCAATAATTTATCTCATCAAATTTTTTCTTCCTGTTTCTTTTATGCCACACATGACTTTTTATAGAGCCCCAAGTTGCTATAAGATTCAAAGACAATTGTACACATAAATACCATGCTTACCATAAATATTCTATTTACTCTGACCACCTGCAATTAAATTCACAATTAATAATAAAATGAAACTTTTTAATTCCCCTAAGTATGGAAATAAAAGTGTACTTCCAAAACTTCAGGGGTCAAAGAAGACACAAGGAAACATATGAAAAATTTAAAAACATTAGGACTTTAAAAACACAATAAGAAAACAACTTAATTTTTAAAAATGGGCAAAGATTGAATAGGAACTTTACCAAAGAAGATGTAATCAATAGGTAAATAGAAATATGCTCAAAATCATTAGTTAGGGAGATGCAAATTAAAACCACAATGTGTTGGGGTCCTTTAATGGACCGGAACCTTGTGGTATGGAGTCGACGATGAGAAAGTGAGAGAGAGAAAGAGGCTGATATCCCTTGGTTTACGCAGAGGACCAATAAAGTCC
Source organism: Cervus elaphus (assembly GCF_910594005.1). Lineage (NCBI taxonomy): Eukaryota > Metazoa > Chordata > Mammalia > Artiodactyla > Cervidae > Cervus > Cervus elaphus. Next base: position 43,629,452 of record NC_057829.1, on the reverse strand, counting down.
TCGACACAGGACTTGCATCGCTCACGAAGGCACCAGGCGCCCTCTCGAGGGGGTCTTAGAAGCCTGGGCAGAAAAGTGAGCACGACGGGTCTCCACGCTCCAGAGAGTCAGCCAGAAAAAGAGAGAGAGAGAGAAAGAGAGAGAGAGAGACAAAAAAGACCCGGGGACCTAAGCTCTGATGAAGCAAAGGTGCTTTAATGATTTTCCTATGAGTATATATAGGCTGTGGTACAAGAAACTTCTTTCGGGAATGATAAAGATCAGAAAACCAAACGTACAGCAACCGTTACCAAGGGAACAAGGGGTAATGTTAGTCACAAGGTCATGACACAATCCATATCTCAAGAAAGGGGAACGAGACTAAGCAGTTTTGTCCTAAAGAGAATGTTTACTAAAGGAGACCCAAGCCTGCCTCACACAATGACCTCAGTCCCTGGGAGCAGCGTGCTATTCCGCTTGAAGAGGGACAAAGGACTCAAGAGAGACAGCACGTAGGAATCCTCCCATCAAACATTCCCTGACAACAATGAGGTTATCACCAGTATCTATTAAAATGGCAAAAAAGAAACAAAAACACCCAGACAATACCATGTTCTGATGATACAGAGCAACTAGAACTTTTAGACACTACTCACAGGAATACAAAATGGTACAGCCACTCTGGAAAAGTTTGGCAGTTTCATATTAAGTTAAAAAACCACTTACAACACAACTCAGCAATTCTACTCCTAAATACTGACCCAGGTGAAATGAAAACTTATGCACCCATAAAAAACTGTCATGAAACTTAAAAATGGCTTTATTCAAAATCATCAAAAAGTGAAGGGTCCCTCAACTTAGGAATGAATAAGTGTAGTATATCCATACAATGGAACACTATTCAGCCATAAACAGAATGACCTACTGATATACAGAACAATATGAATAAATCTCAAATGCATGTGTATTATGTATAAGCAAAAGAAAGCTGACTCAAAAGGTTACATACTATTGTATACAGTTATACGAAATTTTGGAAAAGGTAAAATTATGAGGACAAAAACACATTAGTAGATGCCAGGTACCAGGTTTGAAGGAAAGTTGACCACAAAGGCACATTAGAATTTTGGTGGGTGATGGAACTGTTCTATACCTTGATCATGGTGGTAGTTTTATGACAGTAACATTTGTCAGTACTGATAGAACTATTAATATAGACTAGCTATGGGATGAACTGTGTCCCCCAAGAGTTCATATGCTTAAGTCCTAACCCTCAGAACCTCAGCATCTGACCTTACTTGTAGAGAGAGTCTTCACAAATTAATCAAGTTAAAATGAGGTCATTAGGGAGGGCCCTAATTCAGTATGATTGGTGTCATTATAAAAAGGGGAAATCTGGAGATAGACACAGACATACACAGGGAGATGTAAAGAGACTGGGGTGATGCTTCTACAGGTTAAGAAACAAAAAAAACTGCCAGAAAACTACCAGAACCTAGGCAAAAGGCATGTTATGGATTTTCTCTAAGAGCCCTCAGAAGGAACTAATAATACCAACACCCTGATCTTGGACTTTAAGCCTCTGAATCTATGAGACAATAAATTTCTATTCTTTAAGCCACTTGGTTTGTGGTACCTTGTTATGGCAGCCCTAGAAAATGAATATAATACTAGAAATAGTGAATTTTACAATATGCAAAATTGTTTTTCATAATATATAAAATTGTACTTATATCTTCATTAAAAAATGGAGTAAAAGAGTTTGCTAGATCTTGGAGACAAATGAAAACATGTTGTATTATTGGTCAGAATATTGGGAGTGAGTATAAACTACAAAAAGTGATTAAATCATATACAAGCAACTCATGCAGCTCAATACCAGAAAAATAAACAACCCAATCAAAAAACGGACCAAAGAACTAAACAGACATTGCTCCAAAGAAGACATACAGATGGCTAACACATACATGAAAAGATGCTCAACATCACTCATTATCAGAGAAATGCAAATCAAAACCACAAACAGGTACTATCTCATGCCGGTCAGAATGGCTGCCATGAAAAAGTCTACAAGCAATAAATGCTGGAGAGGGCGTGGAGAAAAGGCAACCTTCTTACACTGCTGGTGGGAATGCAAACCAGTATAGCCACTATGGAGAACAGTGTGGAGACTCCTTAAAAAACTGGAAATATAACTGCCATACAACCCAGCAATCCAACTGTTGGGCATACACACCCAGGAAAGCAGAACTGAAAGAGACACAAGTACCCCAATGTTCACTGCAGCACTGTTTACAATAGCCAGGACATGGAAGCAACCTAAATGTCCAGCGGCAGAGGAATGGATAAGAAGTTGTGGTACATATACACAATGGAATATTACTCAGCTATTTAAAAAAATACATTTGAGTCAGTTCTAATGAAGTGGATGAAACTGGAGCCTATTATACAGAGTGAAGTAAGTCAGAAAGAGAAACACCAATACAGTATATTAACACATATATATGGAATTTAGAAAGACAGTAATGACAAACCTATATGCAAGACAGCAAGAGACACAGATGTAAAAACAGACTTTTGGACTCTGTGGGAGAAGGGGAGGGTGGGACTATACAAGAAACATGTATATTACCATATGTCAAACAGAAGACCAGTGCAAGTTCGATGTATGAAGCAGAGCGTTCAGAGCTGGTGCTCTTGGACAACTCTGAGGGATGGGGTGGGGAGGAAGATGAGAAGGGGGTTCAGGATGGTGGGACACATGTACACCCATGGCTGATTCATGTGATGTGTGGCAAAAACCACCACAATATTGTAAAGCAATTAACCTCCAATTAAAATAAATAAATTATCTTTTTTAAAAAGTGATCAAATGTATCCAATCCTAAATATAAATGTGGTTACAGAGCCCTTAACATAATTTTTAAATAGTAAAATAAATATTTTTAGCAAAACAAACACTGAGAATTTAATGTCAACAAAATTCAACTTATGAAAACTTGTAGGATTTGGCTAACACAGTTCTTGGAAAGAAAGTTTAAATTATAAATGGCTACATTTAAAAGAAAGTTTAGACTTCCAGTCTTAGGTAAAACATGTAAAGGGCATGTAAACTGCCACTCCCATCCTTACAATAAGAAAAGCGCTGAACAAACAAATTCAACAACTTTTCTTGGAGCCACGAGAGATATGAGACAGGATGGCAAACCACCACCTCCAAATCTACATATAAGAAAATCCAGAGACTTACAGCCAAGATCTGCTTACCTGAAGCAGAAGCCTCCAGAGACATAAGCTGGAAGGAAAATTTAAATGGTAGTTTCATGATCTGGTAGAGGCTGAGTATGGGCTAACATGTGACTGAGGAATCCCTGAAGTCATAGTCTTAGTGGAGCTGTAACACTTTTGAGAGTTTTATCTCTAGAAACTCCATGAGGTTCTTACTCAGAAGTCAAGAAAGATTCCCCTATAGCTCAGGCAGAGGGAGGGGGACATAAACATTATGAAAAATCCCAGAGCATTCTCCATAATGGAGGCCAACTCACTTTATTAGGGGCTGATCCCACCTGGTGCAAGGATATTGCAGTGATTTCAGACTCCTCCAGCCTTGCTTTTTCACCTAAGTGATTATATGGTGGGGAAGGTAAGAAGCTAAGAAACACTTTGCCCCAGACACATGGGCCCACTAAAAGATTGAGATTTAATCATTAGACAGCAGACAGTTTCCCCTACCCAATACCTTACCACCACACTAACAGGACTCTAGTATAAGATTACAACAGAAAGAGCTATTAAGCACACAGATTCTTTCTATGGAGGAGTTCTCAGGGAAACCCAAAAAGAAAAGAGGAGGCAAAACAAGGAAACTAGAGGAACTTGAAGCCTTACAGAAAGACAGTGTAATACTGGCACAGGGAGATATATCAGGTGATTAACAGTTGTGTATATATATAAATAATAGATGACAGGTATGAAATTAGTGAGAAGAGACTAGACTAATTCAGTAAGTGGTATTGCATAACTAATTATTTATAAAGTAAAAAAAAAATGGATGCCTACTTGATACTGTATGGGGCAAAATAAAGTAGGTTAAATTGAACTCATCCCAAACCATGCCTAAAATGTCACTGGTTTAAGCGACATTTAACTTATTTTCTGCATAAGTTACATGTCTACTGCATGTCACGATGAGGACTCTGCTCACTATAGCCACTCAGCAACTCAGGTTGATGGAGACTTCCATTCATAGCTCACTGGTCAGAACTATTAACATGGTCCCATCTACTCATAAAAATGGCCAGGAAAACAACCCTATCCCATGAACAGAAATCTTTATTAGGAAGCAGTAATGCCAATGACTTGATGGCAAGCCCACTGCCCACGGCAATAAAGAACCAGTTGACAATAATTCCTTACATTTCTTGGCACATTTTTTCTTTCCAAATTCCTATTCTCTGAGTACTATGTACTCTTCGCTACAGATTACTGCTCTACGTAATAAGCTCCAAACAATTTCCCTTCTCTGGAAACTCAAGAGAACTAAATCACATCTCTTCCCAAGGGCACAGCATTTACATTCTTCAGTACATATCGCACTATCTCCATAGACTAAAAAAAGCACAGATGTTCGGCTAAGTGCTTTTCATTCAATTCATCCGATCCTGAGAAAAATTCTTTGAAATAGGTATTATTATTATTCCCATTTTAAATTAGCACAACTGAGGTAAAGAGAGGGTGATTTATTCAGTTGGTAATATGAAATCAGGCAGTGTGGCTTCAGTGCTCCTGTCCCATCAAGGCCCATTTAAATTCCCTTGTAGGTACTGTTCCTTTCTCATTAAGCCTCATCATTTCTATCCAGCACACTCTGTCAACCCTTTCTTTGCAGTCCTCTCCATCTACCCTCTTATCTTCTATGATGCTCTAGTTCCCAGCTTCCTAAAGCTGCCCAACAGGAAAAGCAGTCCAACAGAACCACAATTTTCCTGAATAATTAAACCAAGCAGTGTCACTCTGCCCTCCAATCCTACCTATTCCATATTCCTCTATCTTGGGAAAGACTGATCCAAAATGTTATTCTCAAATGTTGTCCAGGGTAGAAATAGAAAGATCACCTATTAAAGGATTAAAATATATTTTACATGAAGGAATCCCTCTTGAAGCCTCCTGAAGAAGAGTGACTGTCCCTGCCCACATGCTGCAAGGAGTTACCAAAGCTTAAAGAAGAGGAAGGAAAGAAGGGGTGAGGACTATAAGGATGGGGAATGGGAACAGGAATTAAGATCTACTGACCACTAGAGGTGCCTCCCACCTTTCCTTCCCTTGACGACGGTCCAACCCTTGGCATAGAGAGTTGATCCTAGGTCTCCAGGTACCTGAGTGAATTGCTCACAAGTGGGTGAGTCTCAGGTGTGAGTTTTTCTTCTTCTGATTGCTAAGAAGAAATCACGTTGCTTCTCTGATTGCTAAGTATGCTGATCCTGGTTTGAAGGCATTTCCAGCCTAAGCGAGAAACACAGTAACATTTTCTGTAATAAGGATTCTCTCTCCTCTCAGGTGGTGCAGTGGTAAAGAATCTGCTTGCCAATGCAGAAGACACAAGAGACTCAGGTTCAATCCCTGGGTTGGGAAGATTCCATGGAGAAGGAAATGGCAACCCATTCCAGTATTCCTGCCTAGGAAATCCCATGGACAAAGGAGCCTGAAGGGCTACAGTCCATGGGGTTGCAAAGAGTGGGACGTGACAGCACACAAAGCATGACCACTAGTGGTAAGTGCTATGAACGGAACTGTATTCCCCCAAAATTTGTATCTCGAAGTCTAAATCCCAAAGTGATGGCATTTGGAGATGTGACCTTTGGGAGATTATTAGGTTTAGATGAGGTCATGAGGGTGAGGCCCTTGTGGCTGGATCCGCATCCTTATAAGAAGAGATGCCCATGTGAGGACTGAAAACAAACCTATCGACAGGACAGGAAGAAAGCCTCACAAGAACCTGACCATGCTGGTACCCTGATCTCAGACTTTCGGTTTCTGGAACTGTGAGAAAATAAATTTCTGTTGTTTAAGCCTCCTACTCTATGGTATTTTGTTATGACAGCCCTATCAGACAAAGACAGTAGAGATTTTACATTATCTCATTTAATCTCCCAACAAGTATATTTGTTTTGTATGTCTAAACTAGGATTCAACTGTCTAATAACTACAAAGTACAGAGCTTTTATCCTGACAATGTCTCCTACATCTTGGCTCTTGTCCAACCCTGTCAGTAAATAGTTCCCTTGGATGAGTCTCTAATCTTCCCTAAGCCCAAATTTACTCTTCTGACATTAGGATAACTAAACAGGATTCCCTCTAGAGTGCTTTAGCTGCACAGAGATTATGCATGAAAGCAAGAAAATAATGCAGAGATTATTTACAACACAAGAGGTTTTTTTTTTTTTAAATCCTCCTGCTCCTAAAAAGTTACCAGTACAACATCATATAAATAAAAAAGCAGAACAAAGTCAAAAATGAACTATTATTCAGAAGCTCAAATACCAAGATCCTTGACTTTACAAAGATAAAAAATCCCAATCTTCCTCATCCTTCTTTAATTCTGAACTTAAACTGGGCTGGAGGGCAATGCTAGTTTCTGCCTTAAATTATAAGCTAGTTCTAGCTGGCTCAAAATGCAAAGACCCATTTAGTGTTACATAGAACAATTTTCTAGTCTTTACTGTATTTTAACAACTGTAAAAGGCAAAAAAAAAAAAAACCACTTCTTTCAGAAATCTGCCAAAGAAAAAGACTAATTTTTAACACGAAGTAACTCATAACACTTTTCACAAATACACCAGTCAAAAAAAGAGATATTATACAACATTCAGTATCCCTCTATACTGAGGAAACTTCAAATCTATGTAAATGTACACCAAAAACTCTCCACAGAAAATCTCCACATTAAAAAAAAAAAGGTATTTGCAAAACACTGTAAAAAAGTAAAAAGAGTCAGTAAATCATTACTGTAAGGCAGTTATGGCAGAATCTGCACATCTTCATAACCTGCTGAAAAACCATTTTAAAATATTGTTTCACACCATTAACATAATGCCAGGGATTTGCTTCAAAAGAATCTGGTAGAAAGGGAAGAGTGGGGGAAATGCAGGAATGAAAACAAGACAGTTCATGATAACTGCTGAGGCTGAATAGGGGGTATATAAGGATTCATTATCCAATTCTAATTCATGTATGTTTGACATTTCTCCACAAGAAAAGCTAAAAAGGTATGATATAATTTTGAAGAACAAATTTAATCCTCATATCCTAAAAATTAAAAAAAAAGACTAGTACCTTCCAATCTTTGAATTTTCGCTTTCACTGAAATAATAGCTTCAAAGGGTGAAACTCTCAGCTCAAAACAAGTTCCAGTCAGTGTTTCAATGAAGAGCTCCATGGTATCATAAAAAGGAAGTCTGTAGTAAAGTGGTCCCACGTTATCTTCATTGAAGAATGGAGGATCTTTTCTGTTATCCATTACTTTGACTTTTCTAATTCCTCTGGAATATGCTGTAGGCAACTGTATTCCAGTTCTAGCCAAATCAGCTTTGAACACTGGTTATATATATGGTTGCTCATGTTTTGAGTTTTATACCTAAAAAACAAGAATAATTTTTTTAACAAACCCATGTGAAAGTCTCATTCCTCCACAAAGATTCTCTGAACAACTCTGGCCTATATCAATCTTCCAGACAGCCCAGAATTCATTTTAGTGCTTACTATGTCTACTCCTAAACTATTCACGACTGTCTTTGAAAGCAATGTCTACCAGTTAGAATGTGAGATTATTAAGAATAGGTATATTTGCTATACTTTATCTTACTAGAGCTCAGCAGTTACCTATGTATACTGCATGCTGAACAATTATGTCTTCTTGTTAATGATATTTAAACCAATGACTTCAACACGTAGGTATATATTTGCAAGACCTTGAATGTTATGCACATCCTTTCCTGAAATACACAAGTTACATTTATAACCCATATAAAGCATACTGTTGTAACCATTGTACATGTGAATCACACTGAACGGGTAAAACCTCCAAGTGGGAGAAGAATATCTGGAAGACGAGGTGAACAGAATGGGAACATGAGGGCAGTGCAAGAATCAAGAAGAAAAACGAAGGATGTATTTTTTACTATTTTTTTTTTGCCAAAGTATATATCACTGAACTCACTGCAATTTTCATTAACAATGTAAGGGAGCACTTATTTTTTAAAACGTGTGGTTTAATTAATAACCTATATCTCCATTCTATAGACATGATTTTCACAGGCATCTGAAATCCAGATACTAGACAGACACCTGAAATCCAACACATCCAAACCTAACCATCTTTTCTACAAACCTCCTTCTTGTCCTAGTCTCCATCTTGGTAAAGAGTACCACTATTAACCTAGTCACTCAAGCCAGAAATCTAAGAATCATTTTAGATTTTTTTTCACAATCCTCAAGGTATCCAGATGTGACCAATTCTAACAGGACAACTTAACATTTCTATAATACATGACCCTCTCCAACCTCACTGATTAGGACTTAGTTCAGGCCATAATTAGCTCTTAATGGAGAAATTTTGATAGGCGAGCTATGATCTTTGACTCCTGCCCTTCCTTCTTCTGATCCATTCTCTATAATGTCAGTTATCTTTAAAAAAAAAAAAAAAAAGGGAAGTTTAATAAAAATTGGATTAAGGCATCATATCACATAGTTCAGAAATTATTTTATTCTTAATTATATTTAAGCAGGGGAAAAGGCCACACAAAATTTTTAAATCACTTAATATTTGACTTTAGAATGCACTGCAGTGAAATCACTCATTCAGACTAAATGAGGAAAATGAACCTAAGACAGCCTAAAGCCTGAATTTGATTTCCGTTTAAATAAACTATTTTCAGAGCAGTTTTAGGTTCACAGCAAGATAAAGCATAAAGTATAGAGTTCCCAGAAAGTACAGTCTCCAAGTACAGAGGAGAGTGAAAAAGCTGTTTTGAAACTCAAGATTCAAAAAACTAAGATCATGGCATCCAGTCCCGTAACTTTATGGTAAACAGAAAGGGATAAAGTGTAAACAGTGACAGATTTTATTTTCTTGGGCTCCAAGATCACTGCAGATGGTGACCACAGTCATGAAATTAAAACACGCTTGCTCCTTGGAAGCAAAGTTATGACAAACCTAGACAGCACATTAAAAAGCAGAGACATCACTTTACCAACAAAAGTCTGTATAGTCAAAGCAATGGTTTTTCCAGTAGTCATGTACAGGTGTGAGAGCTGGACGAGACAGAAAGCTGAGCTCCAAAGAACTGATGCTTTCAAACTGTGGTGCTACAGAAGACTCTTGAGAGTCCCTTGGACTTCAAGGAGATCAAACCAGTCAATACTAAAGCAAATCAACCCTGAATTTCCATTGCGAGGACTGCTGCTGAAGCTGAAGCTCCGATACTTTGGTCACCTGATGAGAAAAGCCAACTCCCTAGAAAAGACCCAGATGCTGGGAAAGATTGAAGGCAAGAGGAGAAGCGGGCGGCAGAGGACGCGACAGTTACATAGCATTGCAAACTCAATGGGCATGAATTTGAGGAAACTCCGGGAGGCAGTAAAGGGCAGGAAAGCCTGGAGTGCTGGAGTCGGTTGGTTGCAGAGTCAGACACGACTTAGCAACCGAACAACAGAGTTTCCATACACCCTTTGCCCGCACACACACACAGCCTCTCACTACCAACAACTTACATGAGAGTAGTGTATTTGTTACAATCGATGAACACATAGACACAGCAGCATCACTCAAAGCCCACAGTTCACATTAGGGTTCACTCTTGGTACTGCAAATTCTACTGATTGTAGTAACATCATTATAGTAACACATAGAACAGCTTCACTGCCCTAAAAATCCTTTGTGGTTTGTCTCTTTATCCTTCTCTCCCTTCATTCCCTGGCAACCACTGATCTACTGATCTTTTTACCATCCCCACAGTTTTGCCTTTTTCTAAATGTCATACAGTTGGAATCATACAGTATGTAGCCTTTTCAGACTGGCTTCCTTCATTTAGTGATTTGCATTTAAGTTTCCTCTATGTTTTTTCATGGGTTGATACAGCCCATTTCTTTAGAGCACTGAAAAATATTCTGCTGCCTAAATGTATCGAAGTTTATTTATCCATTCACCTCTTGGTTGATGCCAGGTTTCGTCAATTGTAGATAAAGCTGCTATAAACATCCATGTGCACATTTTTGTATGGACTTAAGACTTACTGGGGTAAATACCAATGAGTATAACTGCTAGGTCTTATGGTAAATATATGTTTAGTTTTTAAGAAACTGACAAATTGTCTTCCAAAGTGGCTGTTCTATACTGTCTTCCCACCAGCAATGAATAATAGCTCCTACTGCTCTACTTCCTCATGAACATTTGATGTTGTCAGTGATCTGGATTCTGACCATTCTAACAGGCATGTAATGGTATCTCACTGCTTTCATTTGCATGCCTCTGATCACATGCAATGTAGAGCACGGTTATCTTTTTAAAATGTAGAACTGATCACGTTATTCCTTAGCTCAAGGCCCCACAATGGCTTCCCACTGTCTACAGATTTGACTCCTTAGAAAGGCTCCCAAGCCCTACTTCATTTATACACATACCTCATCCCATCCTGCAATACCTGGCATTCTCTCCGCTAATCATTTGCACCTGCAGCTTCAGAATACATTGGTCTCTATATGTTGCTCCTGTTTTCCTCTCCTCACTGCCATCCCCACACCTGGCCACTTGACAAGCACCTATGACCTTTCAAGACTCAACTCAAATAGTAGCTAGTCCACAAAGCCTTTTATGGTTACTCCCCTTCACACTCTGACCTCCATAATACACTGCACCCATTACAATCAGTTTCATTTTTAAGATGGCTTTTTTACTCTACTTAACTGTAAGCTACTTGAGGGATTTACCACCCCATCACCTAACACAGTATTTTGTACATACTGGTGCACATTAAAAGGTTGTTCAATGAGAGAGTAAATAAATTTTCACCCTCTCAACTGATTTTTAGAGCAAAACTATAATACAGGGCTTCCCTTGTGGCTCAGCTGGTAAAGAATCCACCTGCAATGCAGGAGACCCTGGTTCAATCCCTGGGTTGGGAAGATTCTCTGGAGAAGGGATAGGCTACCCACTCCAGTATTCTGGCTCATATTTAATATAATGAAGTATATTTAATATAATTAATTAATTAAATACAATTAATTATGTTATTATATAATTATATTAATATAATTAATTTCCCTATAATTAGGGAACCTGAATTGCATTGTGCATATACTGCAAAAGGTCCTGAAGATGTGATGGAAGAAAAGCTTTTGCTGGCAGCACAGCTGCTTCAAGTGCTGTTATACTATTAAAATAATGACTAATAAAAATAATAACAAAAAGTATTGTGCTAATACTACTGCTAGCGATAGTGGTAAAAGACCATTACTTTCACATAAAAGCCAAATAAATGGCTGTATTGCTCAGGCTGTGTTTCTGATTTCCTTAATACATTCACAGGCCTGTAAAAATAATAAATGTATAAAATGAACCCCAACCCCTTTTTCCATCTCACTGAAATGACAGCTTTTGGATTCAAAATACAGTTTTGGATAGAATGTGGATTCTTTAGAACATCTTATCATACTGTATCAAATAAGAACATACTACAGAATTATCAATGTCTGTACCCTCAAAGCAAAGAGCACTTCTATCTACAATTGTAAGAGATCTAGTAACAGAGGTCAGGGGTCAGGAATATTAAATTGAGCACTAGAAAAATAAAGCCATGGGTGACCAGTGCCTGCCCAAGGAATTCAGAGACAAGACATAAAAAGCATTTCTTTCACCACAGTAGTCTTCCACAGCAATACCCTGAATATAACAAACAAGGGGTAACATAAAGACAAATTTGGAAACCCTTCATCTACAATGAGAATGGATACAGTAATTATGGTAACTTAGAAGAGCATTACTGGTACTAGAACACTACCACAAATTTGGGTCCTAATCATGAAGTAATTTTCAAAATCCAAAAAGAAGCAAGATTGGTAATCAAATTCGAAACTGAAATGTATGCCTCTAAGAAATAATTACACCTTTCCTCAGCAATAGAAATCACTGCATCAGGACACTTTCTGAAAGTTGTGGGTGAATATGCTTGACTGAGCTTATTATGGAACCTTAAGATGTCGGAAAATGAGGGGCAATGAAGAATCAAAAACAGGATGGAACATGATACAAGGACAGCTTAAAAAAGAAAAAAACAGAAGAGGAAAAACGAAGAATGCAGGGGGAAAAAATTACTTCCAGAATTTTTACCAATAATTAAAAAAAAACATGCCTAGCTATTAAGAGTAATGGCAGCAATCATTTCTTTTTTTTTTAGCAATCATTTCTAAATCAATTTCCAAAACATTTCTCTCTTGTCTTCTGAAAAAGTTCTTAAAATACCACCACCACAGATGTAAGGGAAATGAAAGACAGGTAATGCAGGACCTATGCTGAATAACTAATTTCAGTAACTCAAAATCAGCTTTATCCTCTCTGTTCTAAAGAGTATTAGTCACATAAAAGCAGTTCTTTTAAACTCTTCTCCCAACATGAAGAGATCCAGCATATTACGCAGCCCTTCAATATACCAACTTTTAATTAACTGTTTTTACTAATGTCTGGAAATATCCGTAAGTTTTAAATATAAGCTTCAGAATTACATTCACCGCATCACCCATCTGTACCCTAAGCTCTGAAATCAATTTTCTAGCGGGATTGGGAAATTCTTCGGAGCCAAAGCCTTCAAAGTATTGACATTTGAAGAGGAAGGAGTCACCTGCGCAGCCCGTGTTCCTCCAAGATAAACTCCGGCTACCCACACGCACTGGCCCGATCAGGACCGCAGAGGTCAGGCTCCGCGTCAGAATCGGCGACTCGAAGGGCAGCACCTGTCCGGCGGGGCGGGCACCCCGCGTCACGCTCGCGGGGGGACGTAAAGTGGAGACAGTCTCCTCCACCAAAGCAGCGCACCGCGCCGGTCTCGGGGCAGCGGCGGCGGAGGGGGCGCAGCCAGGCCAGCGACAACAGCGCGGCCCCGCTCAGCGGCCCGCGACCCTGGGCGCCCTCCCCATCCAGCCCGCTCGCCCTCACCGGCTCTCTTCCACTCGCTCGCCCGCCCGCAGGCCTTTAGGGAGGCGCGGCCCCACGAGCGACGCAGCTGTAGGTACAGACGAGCAACGCTCCGCCGCCGCCGCGACCCCGCCCCTTTGTGACACCACGTACCAATCGCTCGCCGACGCTCGCGTCGCCCTCCAATCAGTGGGGTCGGGGGCGGGACCTGACCGCCGGATGCCGGCGGTTGCTTGGAAGCCCAGGCTTCCTTCGTGTTCGGTGGTGGTTGTCGGTTAGGAGAGGCCCGGATGTTAATCCTTTATTACTAACAGTGGCCGCCTGACTAGGGCCAAAGCTGGAGGCAGGAGACCAGTCGCACAGCCTTCTGGGAACAATAGGGTTGGCCTCTGGCCGGACAAGGGTGTGGACAGCACCTTTACCGACACCAACCTAAGGCGCTCTTAGAGGTGCCTGACTTGCTGAAGCCACAGTCCCAGTCGATGGTCTTCCAAGAACCTGTGCACTTCCAGTGCGGCCCAGGAGGCATGCCTTGAACGGATCCTTCTCCACGCACTTCACTGTCCCCTAATGTTTCTAGTCCTGCCTACCTTATCTGAAACATGGGGCCATTGCCATGCCTGGTTGAAAGCAAGGGGGAAAGAAAACAAGTTCTGTAGGTCTTATCCATTTATTCCTCATCCAACCTACTGAGAATTGTGTAGAGTTGAAACTGAGTGGGTACTTTGGGTTCTTAAACTGTAGTGTTGGGTATGCCAGCCAACTTCTGTTTTCGAATTCTCAAGCTGTTGAGCTCAGTGTACACCATAACAGACAACACAAGCCTTTCAGCCTGACATGAGCCTCCATTGCTTCTTTTTCTCATTTCCCAGAGGTGTTCTAAATCCAACCCTTATGGTTTTCCAACTCTCTTAGCCTATTGTTTTACTAGGTGGATTAGTTAGCTGACAAAGTAATCTCCCTCTCCCAGAAGCTTTTACTCATCCTCATCTTGTGACTCAGAGGAACCAGTCTAAAATGAACTGCAGTATCTAATCTTTTGTCACCCGTCCTTTCTCATTCTCTGAGACCCTACCCACCAACTTATCTCAATTCAGAAAACTGAGAATACACTAAAGTTTATGAGGAGGTACTGGGCTTTCACACATCTTCAAGCTGTCTCACCAATGATTCCCTCTTAAATTCTAATATTGAGTAGATTGGAGCTCCTTGAGAAACAAGATAAGATTATTATCTTTGTGTACAGCCCATAATGGAGTCAATGTTACTAAATTAAACCTTACCTTCCAAACCTGCCTCCTCTCTCAGTCAGGAGAACTGAAAGAACAAGCTATAGAGTCAGGCGAATGAGTTGATGTCAATGTATGGCAATAACCACCACAATATTGTAATTAGCCTCCAATTAAAAAAAAAAAAAAAAGCCTTGGGTTCCAACACTGGAAGCCAGTTCATTCATTATCATCATCATCTACCAAGTTTCAAGTGCCAGATAGTTAATGAGGATCTTTGCATATTCTCCCATAACAATCCTGCAAGGTTGGTACTGAGGCCCCTACTTGACAAAGAAGGAAATAACTAAGATAAAACAAGTTGCCTACACTCAAAACAGTTCCAAGTGGCAGATTTAAATCTAGGTCTCAACACAAAAATCCAAACTTGTTCCACTACGCTGCTTCCAGATTTCACCTCATCTGTGAAATGAGGGCAATATCTATCTGGTAGTTATGGAGACTGAATGTGTGTGTGTGCATGCTCAGCCAGGTCCGACTCTTTGCAACCCCATCGACTGTAGCCCCCCAGGCTCCTCTGTACCTGGAATTTTCCAAGCAAGAATACTGGAACAGGTTGCTATTTCCTCCTCCAGGGGATCTTCCCAACCCAGGGATCAAACCCACATCTCTTGCGTCTCCTGCACTGGCAGATCCATTCTTTACCACTTGAAAATAGCAGGAATAGTGCCAACTATTGAATCAGTAAGTGTTTAGTTCCCTCTCCCTTTCAAGCATTTCAAAATAGCAATTTGCATATTTTCTAACTCTGTTGTCTCTTGAATTCCCTGGAATCAGTCCTAATGGTGGGTCAGCAGATTTTATCATTCCAAAAGAAACACATGTTTAACAAATGCTTCCTGAGTGAGGAAGATCCCACATTGGGCTCTGACTCAAGAGCATACAAGTAACTCTGAATACAAATAACCTAAGGGACAGAAGGAAGATGCATTAAATGGGTAGGGAAAAGGAACAGGAAACTAGTATGAACCGTCTGGGTCATTCTCTCAGCAGAGCAGGACAAACAGCTGATCTGTGACAGCTATACAAAATCTCTTGAGAATAAGCAATTCTCAATTCAATTTTAAAGTATCCAAGAAAGAAGAAAGAAGTTAGTGGCTTCTGAATGGGTGAAGCCAACTGGGTCTGCTTACAAGATTGCACCATGTTTACGGACTGAATACTCATAAGCGAGAGAGCACCGCACAGGAAAATAGACTAGAAGTGAGAGCCATCCACAGTGGACAACAGTTATAGATTATTCCCATCAATGTGGAGTTCTATGGAACAGTGGTGCTCTAGAAGCTGACATTCCCATCCTCAGCATTTCTCCCTACCATTATTTGGGTTCATTCTGCCTCTTTCAAAAAATAATGCAAAGCTCCAAGGAGTGGAAATGGATGCATTACGACAAGGGTCAGCAAATTGTTTCTGTAAAGGGCCAAAAAGGAAACATCTTAAACTCTGTGGGCCATCCAGTCTCTGATACAACTGTAAACTCTGGCATTTACCTACTAAGGGTGAAAACAGCCATCAGTTCAGTCACTCAGTTGCGTCTGACTCTTTGCGACCCCACGGACTGCAGCATGCCAGGACTCCCTGTCCATCACCAACTCCCAGAGAAATGAATGGGTATGACTGCCTTCAAGTAAAACTCTATTTACAAAAATAAATAAATAAACTATAGAGGACTGTAGTTTGTCAACTCACTGTAGTGGACCTGTAAGGTATCTTCAAAATTTAGTGGAATGCTCTCCTAGCATAAAGACACATGAAGTATATAATCTCTCATCCTCTTCTTCTATCTAGTGCCCAGGCTGTAAGTCAGAGCTCCCATACATTTAGGGAAGACTTCTGGTCATGTCAGGCATTTGCTTCCTCTGGGAGTCACCACCCACCATGAAAGGCAAAAATAGGTTTCTTCTCTAACAGACCCTAAACCATGGCCCTACCAAGGCTAATCAAAATATGGTTTTTAAAAAAATAGTAACACTGTGAAACATTTATTTTTGTTTGCAGAATTAAGCATGATTTTAAAACCAGTACAGAAAAATACTAAGTATGTTGGGTAAGAGGTGAGCAAGTTGTTTCAGTATTTGTTTTCTATAATTCAGTTAAGGAGCACAGAAGACAGCATCATTAACTCAAGGATGTAGTTGAAAGATACCCTGTACACTCTACTGGCCTCCAAAAGCATTCAAAGGATCATCAAATATGTTGGAAACCTTCTGTCCAGATCTTGATTCAGTCACTGTCTGTGAAGATCGACTTTTTGATTTGGTTGTCTTAGTCTGGATACCAGAGGAGAAGATATCATCTTTAAAAATGGGGGGAAAAAAAAAAGTGTCACAGAATAGGCAAGAAAATGAGTGCTTTTAAGACATATCTACACAAACCAGCAAAGACTCAAGTCTGATAATAGCATGGGATACCAAAAACCACTAAGAGGAAGCTAAGCTTCTTAAGACTCCAGTCCTAACTCTGCTACTAACCAAGTCTTCTGATCACATACAAGTTATAGTTTCTATCTGAGTATAATTTTCTCAGTTACAAAGCCATGTGTGCACAGGCAGGAGAGGAAAAGCAGAAGGATGAGTTAATTTTAAATCTAGCCCATGACTTTACCATCTGTGACATTATACTTATTTCTACTCTACATTCTTTTCCCTTTGGATTCTAAAAGGAAAAGGCACTAAAAATAAGCAAAGGAAAATTCCAATCTCAGTCTTTCAGAATAAATACATCAATTTGCAGGATCTCAATGCCAAAAATGTAGTCTTTAGCCTACTTTAGATGACTGGCAGGGGGCACACTAAGATAAAAGTTAAATTAGACTTCACAGTCAAGGCTAATTCACTTGTCTAGGCTCTTCACTGCTATGATATGTATTAAATTTCTTGACATCCATCATAACAAAACATTGTTTCACCAAAATGACTAGTCGATTTATTTATCCACCTTCAGTCTATCTCAGGAATATAGAGCAGGTCAAAGGAAACCAACTGGGGAACGTCTTCCAGGAAAGAGTCAAGACAAAGACAGCAAGAGAAATATCAAGTCACTGAACGGTGATGACTCTCTGTCATGTACAGAAAGCCAAACTTACCTGTATCATCGTCAAATATAGACTTAGCTTCCACTTTCTTTTTGGACTTTTCTTTTGGTTTTACAGTTAGGTCAGCAAAGATATCAATGTTATCATCAAACAAGTTGGAGTCAAATGTTCTTTCCTTCTCTCTTGTTTTTTGTGAGGGTTTAATTGCTTCTGTAGCAAATATATCATCCTTGTAAGCCAAAAAACAACCAAAACAATTTTTAATCAAGGTTTTTTTTTTTCTTTACTATATACATTCATTTCGACAAATTGCAGAAATGCCAACTGCCACGGTGTTCTGTAACAGCCATGTGAGCTGCTCCTCTGTCTGGAGTGTCCTACTCCAAATCTCTGCCTGGCAAAGTCCTTCTCATTCTTCCAGGTCCCAGCTAAAACACAAGCTCTACAGAGAGCCCTTCTCTACCAGTCCTACCGGAAGAACCACCTCCCACACCAATCCCCCACTCTGCCCCACTGCCCCTGGGTTGTTTCCAGGCACTTAACATTACCTGGAAACGTTACTTGTACGCTGCCCTGTCTTGATCCAGTTCCCCTCCCTGAGAGCTCTGGAGGGCAGAGCATGGGTCCTGGTTCACCTCATGTACCCAGTATCCAGATGCTCAATAAACATCTGCTTAAAGACATCCAGTATCCAGATGCTCAATAAACATCTGCCTAATGACATCCAGTATCCAGATGCTCAGTAAACATCTCCTGAAGAGTATCACTCAAGGCCTTACTGTCTGCATTAAATCATCAGCTCCTGCCATGGCCTGTTTCCCCAAGAACCAGAGATTAAACATCCAAGCTGTAGAGATACCACTTTATGTATGCTGACTGCAGCAACATCCATATAAAAATGATAAAAATCAAGACTTGTGTCAATGGTAATGGCCAAGAACAAAACAGAAAATCACTTCCGAATAAGTTTCAGAGTTATTTAATAAGAGAAAGAAAGTGAAAGTCGCTCAGTCATGTCAGAGTCTTTGCGACCCCATGGACTATACAGTCCATGGACTTCTTCAGGCCAGAATACTGGAGTGGGTAGCTGTTTCCTTCTCCAGGGGATCTTCTCAACCCAGGGATCGAACCCAGGTCTCCTGTATTGCAGGTGGACTCTTCACTGTCTGAGCCACCAGGGAAGCCCTAATAATTAACCTAATAAGAGAACCTAAGTATAATTAGTAAGAGAACCTAAGTTTAATTAGTAAGAGAACCTAAGTATAATTAGTAAGCAAGTAGATACTGAGCAGCAACAAAACAGCTTTAATGTAATCTACGGTTCAAATAAGACAATCAGATATCTTCCTTAACAAAGAACCAGGCACAGAGACGTATTTTTATGTCCTATTACCTCAAATATATCTTGTGCTTTTGAGATAACATCCTGCTGACTGTTGGATTTTGACCCATTCTTCTTGCCTCTCTGGTCTGTAAAGAGATCGTCCTCATCTTCCAGGAGAGGGAAAGGATTTGTTTTCCTTGCTGGTTTTGGTTTAAAAGACTGAAAGAGATCATCATCACTGCCCGCCTCACCGAGAGCAGGGAACATGGGGCTTCTGTCTTTACTTCCCTCTGCCAGGTTGGCCAGGCTGTTGGCTGCCTTCACCTTGGCTTTTCTTCTTCCTGCAGACTGAGATGCAATGCCCTTGGAAAAGATATCTCCAGAATCAAACAGATCATCCTCAACAGGTTGACCCACAGATTTTGCAAACGGGCCTCTGTTCATTCCAGGCACAGGACCACCTGCCCACGTTGGAGTGGCAGCTGCCACTGCTTCTTCAGAGATGTCTGCTCCACCAGCTGCCCTTAGCTGTGGCTGACGACCAACTGGTGATGTGGCGCCATCTGTCAACTGTGCCACAAATCCCCTGGGGGAACCCATATCCTCGGCCTCCGTGGACTCCTGGGCAGCCAATTGTCGAGCTGCGCGCGTCTGTGGTCTGCGCTTCCCTCTCACTTTGACCCGCGTCTGCAATGGCAAGAACCACATGTTGATCTGATGGTTTTTTTAAAACGTGCTCCAAGCTAACATAGCAAATAGCCAACAACTCAAAATACTGTAAGGTTGTCTGGTCCATTTCAATTAAGATACTATCTAACGTAGACAAGGTTATTTGTTAAAGATTTCCAAAGGCATTTAACAGCTCCTACTACTCCAAGACTAAGTCGTTCTTAATCCTTTAGTATCCCCCATTTTTGAGTCGTTTGAGGACAATTTTTGTTCAGTTTGATAAAGGTTTCCCTCACCACTAGAGGCCACACTACCCTCTGTCCCACAGTGCTCCCTGGGCCCTGCTCTGCCCTAGTTTAAATGCAGGTATCTTTCAAAACAAGAAAGAATCAGGGGGGATTCTGGCACTAAGCTTTCTCAGGGGGCTAATAAAAAATCAGGCTCCAGAAACAGGGAACTAAGACAATGAAGAAAGAGAGGGGCTCTTTCCTTCTAGTCAACAAACACTAAATCCAATTTTAAATATTTCACATTAAAAAAAAAATTTGGCCTGGGAATCAGAACTTTCAATATAACCTCAAAATATGCATCACTTATTAGTAATAACCTAGTATTTATAATACTTTTCCAAAATACACTGTCAAGTAGTTTCAAAAAGGCACATGCTACTTTAGGCAAAGTACTCAATGGTGTTTGCCTATATCAAGGAAATTTCATAAATTATTTCAAGAAGTAGTCCATTTAAACTTAAGAACAACAAAAAAGCTAACACAGAAATATAACAAAATGAGGGATATTTCATTTTTTTGTAAGGAAAACAGGTTGGGAAATACTTAAAATCAATGTATTTGCAGGGTCATCCTATGTACTATTGCTTACTCAGAGTACAGCTAAGACTTCTCAGAGAAGGAAGACTGTATAGAAAAAAAAGAGAACAAACTAAAATAAAAGTAAAACCCCAAAGAGTTCACGGTCCATGCAGCACAAGTCCACAGTCTTGTGCAACAGTGTGACATGGGATAATTGCCACGGAATCTCAGAGAGGAAGCCCAGGACAAGGAACAGGAGGAGGAATAGGACAGAAGCTGTGAAGTCTGTGCAGAGCTGTCAATGAGGAAAGAGCACTGCTGACACGGGGGCGGCATGAACGGATGGCCGCAGCACGCTGGGGCGTGTGTGTTCAGGGGATGGGGCCTGGGGACTTGATTTAGGCTGACAGTGTGAGGGCACTGGTGGGAGCTGGAAGGTTCAGTTAGCGCAGACTGTAAATGGCTTTAATACTAAACCACGGAGCTTGAACGTTCTTTTGAGCAGTAAGGAAAGGAAGAAGTACATGGTGAGGATATGATCCGCCCAGTGTCTAGAAGGCTTCCAGGGGGCAGCCGGGAGCTAGTGAGCTAGTCACTGAGTTAGAACGTAAACGTAACAAACGTGGGTGGTGAAAGAGTGGACACAGAACTAGGGAGATGGAAGGAAAGCGAGGAGGCTGAAGGAAAGAAGAGGCGCCTCCTTCAAATGAGGAATCGGGGTCAGCGTATCCTGTGTAACCGATGAACTCAGAAGAAACATACAAATTGTTCTGGTTTGTTTTTCTTTAAAAAAAAAAAAGGGCAGGCAAGCAAGCAAAGGAGGTTTCATTACCTTGTTCGCACAGTGTAAGGTATCTGCCTGAGCTGGAAGGTCAAAACTCACACCAGCCTCCCCACTCCCAGAAAGAGTGGGCACACTTTCCAGACTCTGCATCCTCCCAGGTTCAGACGAAGGAACACCAGATTCTGGCAAAACAGACTTCATTCCAGAGATCTGGGGAGCTGCTGGAGGCAGCAAGGCTGCTGGGTTGATCGCTAAATTTGCCTAAAGAAAAGAAAGGAAGCTGACTCTGTATTGTTTTCTTAAACACAACAGTCAGTTATTGTTACTGCAACACATGACGAAAGACTTGGTGTACATGATGAATAATATGAGAGGAGAAAGAGAAATGCAGGGAAATCTCCTGATCCACTCAGAATTAAGATGGAGGGCTATCACCGATGCCCATCACAGGGCCCAAAGAAGAGATGTTACAGACCCAGCACACAGGAAGCAACAACTCGAGGGTGGGGAAGAGATGAGAAAACACCCGGCAGCAGCTGACGAAAAGGAAAACCCAAAGAAGTGTATAGATGCCACAAGGCAGGCAATGAAGATTCCAGACATGTTATAATTACTTGTAGTTTCCAGATCCGAGAGGATGGCTCTTTGGTTTTAAGTGGAGTGGGACCTGGTGAGTCCTGCGTGAAATTACAGTCAGTTAAAAATCCATTGGGGAAATAGAGAAGTGTCTCTTGGATCACATATATATCTGAAAATAAATTTGTGATGGAACAAAGCTATCGGTTTCTGTAATTCTACAATGGAAAAGGCATTTGAATCTTTCCTGGACCCTCAGAACATTTCACTAACATTACTTCATTTGTGCTTCCTTATCCATTGTGTTAGTGGAAGGCTGTAAGACCATACATGGAGTAAAGGGAGAGAAAGATCATGAATAATATTCATAAGAATTATAGTGTTTAGAGCACCAGCTGGAAACATTATGACGCTGGTTATCTCACACAGCAAATATCAGCGCACACAGTAATTCACCCACAGCTTAATGCACTAGTTCTAGAAGCAAAAGCAGCTGAGACTTGAGCTGCTGGAGATGTGCAAGTCCCAGAGCTTCATTTCCACAGCTCAGACCACTGAGGCCTCGGTGAGGTACCCCAGGACAGCTGTAAGCCGGGACTGGGACACACTGGTCTGCTCTCAGAGGAGCACCAGAGAAGACTGCTGAGGAGGCCGAATAGCAGCATTCTCAGAAGAGTGACACAGAGAGGAATCAAGAGGCTGGATGTAATTGATATTGAATTCTAATGAAGTCCTACTCCAAGGTAGCCCAAAGGGAGAAATGAGATTCTAATGGGAAGAAAACTTCCATTCTATCTTCACTCTACCTTGGAATCGAGTCTGCAGGTACCCCAAAAATAATAATGCTAAGTATAGATTCATGGAAACACTGTGCAGTGAAGAGAGGAGAGATAAGCAGGGGTTGGGGGAAGCAGTAAACAAAGAGAAGCAGTCCTAGTTGTTATTTCTTCCTTAATTAAGACTACTCTGAATGACCCTGGGGCAGGATGATGGAGTTAATCTGTATTACAAGGCAAACAGGAGAAGGAAGTCCTTAAAGAGATCAGTTCTAACCTGAGGTGTTTCCGATTTCCATAAGCCTTTTTCTTTGATACCCTGAGTGGATTCAGGATGTTTCTGGTTCTTGACAGAGGAAACAGAGTTGTCTTTTTTCACTACCTTCTTCTTTTCTGGAATCTTCAAAAACAAAGAACACCCAAAGTCTGTCAAGTATCATAAGACATTTTAAGGAAAAGTCATAATGCAAAAAAAGAAAATGACTGCTGAGTTTTAAAAGTCATTTCTCAAATGAGGGTTGAACAAATACAAAGGCAACATTTCAGAAATAGCTTTCTAAAGACTGTGACTTTGCTGGCATCCTCTCTATGGTAAAGAGAAAATAGAGAGTCCTTAGAAAAGCTACTGCAGAAGTGGGGGGGCGGGGGGGGGGGGTGGGAATGACAACACAGATAACATTCAGATTTATAACTTTGCACCTGAAAGGCATGAATATTCAGTCATCGTATGACATGCAGTGGTCTTTCAATGAACAACTTTAAAATCAAACAAGATTTGTAATACAGTAAGAAAACCTGGTTAGTTATTGCTTTAATGTTAGTTAACTAGGAAACATAAGATGGGGACAACATGAATGCCCTCATCAGCACATTATCTGCTGTTCATTTACTTATGAGCATTTGCCTTAACTGTATAATTGGATAATTCATTTCCTTTCCCAGAAGTTTTCCCACATGCCATAGTATTGAGAACAAAAGGCTGGTACCAAAGGCTGCGACTTGGCAGAGCTGAAAAGATCATCATCTTCATCATCTCCAAACAGGCTCCCAACACTGGGCTCTAACAACTAGAACAGACAAAACTCAAATTCAACATCCAAAACAAAAATAGTTTACAGAGTCAGGTGAGCTGCAGAAGTGATATTTAATACAATAACAAAGCTATGTTTTGGAGAACCACTTGGAACTGACCCTGGATTTTTTGGTGCCAGAGAAAAGGTCAACATCTGGGTCGTTGTCCTTTTGGAGCTTGTGACTAAAAAGGAGCTCTTCATCCTGAAAGACACCTGTGCTCTTGGGGCGGGTACCAGGATCAGGACTCTAGGAAAGAGGGAAGGTCATGTGTTTTGTAGACTCCCGGGAATTTATCCAAGGAAATAACACAGATATAAAGATTAGACAACAAAGATGTCGCCTGTGGCTCTGTTTATAGTGTCCAAAGGTTGGACTCAAGCTGAATGTCCATCACAAAGGGAATGACATATTCACAGGATAGAATACTCAGAAGATACCAGAAACAGTGGAGAATATATTTATAAAAACAGATGAAATATACATAATCTGGGACGATGATCTTTCGACCTTTGTGTGGTATCTGAATTGTTATTTAACACCAATCTTTATACTGAGGAACATTTTAGGAATGAAAATATAAAATTAAACAAGTTCTTTCTATCTCATTCCCAAAGGGAAGAAGAGACAGCAGGTAACTTAACATCAGAAACTCACAGGTGGACCAGCACATTTACCTAACTTCTGCTTACCAGCATCTTAGGCCAAATACCTGGCACAAACCTTCCACTTCGTCCATTCACATTCCACCTCATTACCTTCAGACTCCAAACAAGTTTTTTCTGTTTGCTAGGATATCTGATATTTGCAAATTACTACTCACGTTACTTGGTTTGATACTATAATGCCCCAGATCTGCCATTCTAAAATTCTTCCCTTTATTCTTTAGTATCACAAGCACAGATAGAAACAAACAAAAACACTCATTTCTGACAAAATGTGTCTCATTAAAATTAACTAATGATTATTGATTACACATAAGAGTGTAACACAGCAGCTAAGATTAAAAGTTTTATATCTGAAATTTACATACAAAATCATACACAGTAAGAGATGGGAAGAAAATGCAGCAAATTATTACATTTACCGTGTGTAGCTCTCATTTATAAACAAGGCTATCCTACTAGTATAACAAAAAAAATTCATAAAACATTTGTTGTTGGGACTATATCCTCAGCTTGATTTACAAAAAGTACTGGCAATCTATGGCCCATCGCCAGTTTTCTTTTTAACACCTCTGTTGAGATAAAATTCACCTACTTAAAGTGTGTAATTCAATAGTTTATAGTATATTCAGAGAGTTGTGCAAATACCACCACAATCTAAGTTTACAAAATTCTCACCATCCCCAAAAGAACCTCCAAACCTACCAGCAAACACTCTCCATTTCCATCCACTTCTGTCCCCAGATGCAGGAACCACTAATCTAATACTTTCTATCACAATGGATCTGCCTATTCAAGACATTTCAAATAAAGGAATTCATACAATAATGTGGGTTTTCTCCCCCCCTGGCTTCTTTCATTCAACATGTTTTCAAGGTTCATCTGTGTTGTAGCATGTGTTAATAATTTACTCTCTTTATTGCCAAAGAATATTCTCTCGTATAGCTATAACACATTGTGTCTATCCATTCATCAGCTGATGGACACTTGAGCTGTTTCCATCTTTTGGCTATTATGAATAATACCTGTTAGGAACATTACATTTGAGTTTTTGCATGAAGTTTTCATTTCTCTTGGATATACACCTAGGACTGGAACTGCTAGGTCACATGGTAACTCTTGCTATTTAAGAATCTGAAGGAACACCAAACTGGTATCTGAAGTGGCAGCACCATTTACCTTCCCATCAGCAATGAATGAGGGCACCAGCTTCTCCACATCCTCACCAACATTTGGCCATCATCAAAGAAGTCAACAGTAGGTGAAAATTTGAAGAAACTGGAATCCTCCATTATCCAGCGACTCACATCACATAACTGACATCAAAATGAGACACTATTATCCTTCTGAAGGCTTGAACCTTCATAGCTTTGGCTCACCTTTCCTACTTCTTTTTTTGGAGCCTGGAAGCTGTTCTGATCTTCCGTTTTATCCTCTTCCTCATCAAATAAGCTAAGAACCGTTTTGGTTCTACTTTTAGTTCCTTTGTCCAATGGGGATGATGAAGAAAATAAATCAGAGTTCTTGGCTGTTTCCTGAGTAGGTACATTCAAAGATCCTTCCTGAAAATGGAAACAGTAAGGTAAGGGAATAAAGTGAGTAACCTCTGGAAACACAAACACTATTGTGGGGCCTACCAAGATCCTCACTAATTCAGTTACTATCATATCTGCTTTTTTCAGAGCAGGACAGCTAATCACACTTACTCCTAGGTGACAAAACATTCAGGCAATTCTTGATCAGTCACTCTAATGGAGAGTCTAGAACAGATAATTCATAATCAAAGATGATTTTTCCAATCAGTTTAAAACCTGTGTTTATAACTCCATCCAACCAAGATACATTACGTATCAGTTATAGCCCTGAGTGACACAGGTTGCTCATGAGCTAGAAATAGCTTCAAAGTCACAGATAGAACACAAAAGCCAATCATTGCGAATGGATCACATATTCCCTAATAACTAACTAACCCTAACTCCAAGGGAGGAATCTAACCAGTAGAACTGGACACTTAAATTGTAGACGGCTCTTACTATACTGTGCAACTAGAAGAACCTCTAAAATAATCGTAAAATGCAGCATTTACTCGTTCAACAAGCACCATGTTTCAGGCAAGATACCTTTGATTAGAATAACTACTGTTTATGGATGAACTGCCAAGAAAAAAAAAAGGAACAACTTATAATTAAACATGCCATCAATTGTGAGGTGCATCCTAATTTCACAATGGTTAAACTGTGAAGAAAATATGCTTCTTTAAATAAAATATGTGAGTTTGAATGTGCCTACTAGGTGCAAGGTAATGCACTAAGCACTCTCACAGATATAACGGAGAGCAAAACAAACGTGGCCCCGGTCCTCAAAGGGCTCATCTTCAAGCTAGGGAGGCAGCAGTACAACACACAGCTAGAATTCAGGGGGAAAATGGGCCACAGCACCACAGAAAAGGTCCACATGGAGATGATGAGAAGAGAATGTCACACAATGATTCAGATATAGAGAAAACGTTTGCATCACTGTAGCCCCAAGGAGCCTCAACAGGAAAAGTGTTTGTGACATTTCTTCACATAGGCCCTAGAAGAGAGCTGGATCACACACAGTGGAGAAGAGTTACCAATGAGAGAAAAGGTAGAGACTGAATGATTGCTGATTCCCAGATGCAGCCAGCAGTCTTATTCACAGGTCTCCTATAGGAAAGGACAGACATCCTAGGAGAAGAAAGCTAATGCAGAAGAAACAACAATTCACTTCACTCTGTAATTCACAGGCAATATCATCAAAGACTGGTAAATGAAAATGAAAATCTTCTTAAAAGTTGTCACTGTAAATGTGATATCCTGGAGAAAAAGGGGGTGTATCAGATTAAAACTAAAGAAATCTGAATAAAGTATGGATTTTAGTTAATATTTTAAAAGGCTGTTACTATAATTCAAGTACAAGTGGAAACTCAAAGAGACCAAGGGGAAACAGACTACAGAGAACAGGGTAAGTCAAAAAGAACAGGTGTACAGGGAGAAAACCAAAAGGAAAAATGAAATGAGACAGAGAAAGGCAAAACGGGCATTGACACAATAACATAAAATGGGGAAAAAGCATATCACAGTGTGCACACATGTGCCTAGAAAAGAGAACAAAGGCAAGAACAACGTTGAAGACCTCCGAGAATGGTGAGATCAGATATTTTCTTCTTCATACTTTTTAGTGTTCTCAAAATTTTCAACAATTGAGTCATTATTTTCTGTGGTAGAAAAATGTAAGGGTAAGTGCGTACATGTATGGGTTTTACAAGAACATCTGAGAGACGAAAATAACAGATGATACAAGAAAAAAGAGTCCACCTTTCCTGACTCCTCGACCACAGGAGTTTTCCCAAATTCTGATGTCTCCTGGGCGCTCTCAGCCTTCTTGGCTACAGGTTTCACTCCAAACTGTGCCTCCTTTTCTTCTTCATCACTGAACAGCAAAGGCGGTACTTCAGGGACAGTCTCTTTTTTCTATCAAAAGAGGAGCAAATGACATCCTCAAAAAAAAAAACAAAAGGAAAGGGGCTTCCCTGGTGGTCCAGTGGTTAAGACACTATGCCTCCACTACAGGGGGCATAGGTTCAATCCCTGGTCATGGACCCAAGATCCTGCATGACTCACGGTGTGGCTAAAAACAAACAAACACAGTGTGCCTGACAAGCATGGCAATGTAGAGAAGAAGACCAAAGTGTACTTCTTCAGGGTTATTAGCTAAATGTTGAGGTCAGGAGAGACAGGATAGGGTAGTAAAAGGGCACAAACAGGGAGAAGCAGTAACTACCACTGTCTCAAACCTGCAGACAGTTTCTGCCACCACAGTCTGTACTTGACTCCTATGTCTGTTAACCCCTTGGGGGCACCATCAAGTAGACTGTAACCTCTGCTACCCAGATGATCATTAGTCTCTCCTCTCTGTCTCCCTCCCTCCCTACACATTTCAGCTATATGTCATCATCCAGAGCTGACTTGCTAAAATAAAACACCTACCAGATTACTTCGTCTCCCATCCCAAACGTGCATAAGTTTGTATTAATCAAACCCTAAACTAGACTTCCCTGGTGGCTCAGACGGTAAAGCGTCTGCCTACAATGCGGGAGACCCAGGTTCAATCCCTGGGTTGGGAAGATCTCCTGGAGAAGGAAATGGCAACCCACTCCAATATTCTTGCTTGGAAAATCCCATGGACAGAGGAGCCTGCTACAGTCCACGGGGTCACAAAGAGTCGGACACGACTGAGCGACTTGACTCACTCACTCAAACATGCAATAAACTGGCCCCTTTTTAGACCCGCATCTACCTCCACCTCTTTAATCCTCACACTTCCTTACACCTATTGTACACTTCCACACTTCCACACCTGACCCTCACTGTCTAGAGAAGCAAATCCTCTTCATCGTTCCAGCAAGGCTCAGCTCAGGTGTCACCCATAAAGGTTTTCCTGTTCTCTTTGCTAAGTTATCAGTTGCTTCATTGATAAGAATATTTATATCGATACCAAGCCCTTACTTTACTGTTTTCCTAACTTACATTAATAGCTATCATACATCTTTATCCATTCATTTGAAAGGATCAAGCAGTACATGTCTGTAGCCAGTCACAGTGTTTTACACCAAGTAAGGGTTCAGCACAAGCGCAGCACAAATACTACCATAATGCCACCATCCTCTCATCCCTTAATACTCCTTTTAATATAATTAACATGAAGGCTTGCTAATTTTTTAGCTCAAGTGATCATGGTAGTAATGCCATTTAGATGTAATCGCTGAAAGCTATTTAGACTAGATAGACACTAATGGACTTTTCTTATCACATACTATTACCAATTTTTAAAAAAACTTTAATGCTGATTTAAAAAAATAAAAACCACAAAATTTACCATTTTAATCACTTCTAAGTGGAGAGTTCAGTACTATTAAGTATATCCACATTTTTGTAAAACCAACCTCCAGAATTTTTTCATCTTACAAAACTAATTCTCTACCCATTAAACAACTCCCCATTCCCCTCTCCACCACACTCTAGGCCCTGGTAAACACCATTCTACTATTTCCATGAATCTGACTACCCTAAGTATCTCATGTAAGAACAATCATACAGCATTTGTCTTTTTGTGACTGGTTTATTTCACTCAGCATTATGTCCTCAAGTTTCATCCATGCTGTAGCCTGTGTCAGAATTTCCTTCCTTTTTTACTTATTCACTATTAATAATAATAGTGAATAATTATAATCCAGGACCAAACTGTTAGTACTTGAAACTTGCTTTTATAAGGGATAACCTGTACATTAACTGGCCTGGTCTAACGTTAACAGAATTCCATGCTACTGGGACTAAGCCCAGCAGTTCCCCAAGAAGGGGTGCAGCAGTGCTGTTCCCTGGTCTCCCCTGAGACTCAGATGCCTACAACTCACACTGAAGGGGCTGTGTGATGCTTTTCTCCAGGCTTTGCATGTGTCCTTCACCTGTAAAATACCATTACCAGAAGATCTCTAAAGTCAGGCAAAGGAGTTTTTCCACAAGACTCAGGCTCCAAGGTTAGGTTTTAGGACCTCATTGAGGGAAGCATCAATATTCATGTAACATCATCTCAAGGATACTTCCTGGGCTAAGAGGTTAGGAATACCGTTGTTGCAGGAGGAATAGATGTGGGAGGAGAGCCGAAGAGAGAGCTTCCGCTGTCACCATCATCTTCAAACAGAAGTGATGCTCTCTGGGCCTTCTTCTGGCTGTACAAACAAACAAAGAGTCCAATCGGAGGCAAATGTGATTTTAAAAATACAGTATTCTTTCCAGGCCATACCTACAGGAACCCACCTACCACCAAGTCAATCGTTGAC
Organism: Cervus elaphus; assembly: GCF_910594005.1. Lineage (NCBI taxonomy): Eukaryota > Metazoa > Chordata > Mammalia > Artiodactyla > Cervidae > Cervus > Cervus elaphus. Next base: position 43,599,433 of record NC_057829.1, on the reverse strand, counting down.
CTTATGCAGTTGCATTTCTAATCAGATGACAAACTTAAGTAACTTGGACAGAACTTCACATTCTTTAGGGTATCCCAGGGGGGAAAAAAAAAAACAAAAAAAGACAAACTATACTTAAAACCCTAACAAACTTAAGACAACCAGTATTTTAAGGTTAAAAAAAAAGGGAGAGAGTGCATCCCTGGCAGCCTAGTGGTTAAGACTCTATGCTTCCAATGCAGGGAGCATGGGTTCCATCCCTGGTTGGGAAATGAAGATCCCATAAGCCATGCAGAGATAAGCAAAAGAAATTAGGTAAGGATCTATGAAGAAAAACATTTCATAGTACCAAAGGAGAATACTTTGCAAGTGAAAATTGAAGACATTCTCATTTGGACCATTACCAGGTGATGAATGATCAGCATGTCACCCCCAGCAATTGACATCTTGCACATCAAATACCTTCACCTGTTACCAGACACTGATGAAATGATTTCTTACAATGACTATCTCACCTGTCCTTGGCAATAGCAAACAGGTCATCCTCGTCATCCTCCTCAAAGAGGCTGGTCTTCTTCACCGCCTTAACCTCCTTGTGGGTGGTCTCAGGGTCCCTAAGTTCTCCTTTAGACTTGTCAGATGTCGAGCTGGTCTGTGAGTCAGTAATATGCCACTGGTCCTTAAAAGATAAAATACATGTTAAAGTCCTCTGGCAACTCAGATTAAGAAACTTGAAAAATAAAATAAAATTACCATTCATTAAACTAAGCTGCATCTAAACTAAGTGTACCACTTTTGAGGAAAGTTCATGTCCAAGGCTTTTCCTTGAACTCAAATCTAGACAGCTAGGTCCACTGAGCTCACAGACCTTCTGGTGTCTCCCCGCATCACTACCTACCTCTCTCTCTCTCTCTCTCTGTTAGGATAAGGGATCTCCTCTACTTTAGAGATCAAAATTAACCATGAAGGGGAATGAGAAGGAACAAAAATGTCTTAAAAAAGTCAAGAACTCTCAACTTTAGAGGAGAATGATTATTTGACTTAAAAAATTTTTAAATTCCAAAGTAAGCTGGGGAAAAAAATGCATAAAAAGTTCATGCAGGGGATTTCCCTAAGATTTCCCTTAGCAGTGGCTAAACCTCCAGACTCCCAACACAGAGAGCCCGGGTTTGATCCCTGGTCAGGGAGCTAGATCCCATGTGCCACAACTAAGAATCTGCAAGCTGTAACTAAAGATCCCACAAGCTGCAACTAAAACCCGACCCAGCCAAATTAAAAGAAAAAAAAAAAAAGAAGCTCACACAACGTAAATAAGACACAATAAAATCTGGAAGTGATCCTTATCACAAAATTCTGAATCTGGCCTTCAGAAAGCATTTAAGGAAACCCCACCTGGCTATGCTCACCCCTTCAAATCAAGGAGCTCCTGAGCACTTGCTTAAGTGGTCCTTTGGTCTCTGGAGCTTAGAGCTTTACAAATCCAAGTGGGTTTTGTAAAGCAGCAGCTGCTGTTATAGAGAGTCTCAGGTTTTACCTCCAGACCTTTTGAATCAGAATCTGCCTTCATTAACAGTATATCCAGTGACTTCTTCACAAGTTACAGTTTGAGAAGTGCTTCCCTGAAGAAGTCAGGCTCAACACTGACCACAAGCCAGAACCCCCAAATGAGCCTTAGAAAACTCCACTGATGGGTCATTCCCCAAACCAATTCATTCAGAACCCCCAGTGGTAGAATCCAGGATCAGTGCTCTCTCAGGTTCCAAGTGATCTCAATGGCAGCCAAAGGCAAGCCACTTTTCTATAAAGGAAGCCTCTTTATCTTTCCTCTGCAGGTACTATTACTCCCTACTTTAGCTGGTATTTTTACTGTCCCTGAACTGCAATAATGTGATAGAAAATTCAAATGATGGTTGGCCATTACTACAGGGAGAACCACCCACTAACAATGCTAGAAAGGAAAAAAAAAAAAAGGAAAATCCATCAACGTTCACAGGTTTGAATAGAAAAAGCAAATTATGTTGTATCATTTTAAGTTTCTTTCAATAAAAAACTGAACATGTCTATGATTTATCTATCTGTATCTTACCCTCAAAACTTAACAACAAAGTTAAAACAGAGTAATTATTATAAAATAAGAAAATTTTTAATGCTCACAGTTTTTATTATCATTATACTTAGTCTTTTTCTACACAGCTAAATCTGAACAGCTGCTAAACAGTCACTCAGTCATGTCCGACTTCTCCACTGGCTGCAACAATATATATAATCCAGATACCAAATGGCAATACTGTGAAGACTCTTACAGAAAAGGAGTTAAACCAGCATAAGCCACTCCTACCTTGTCAAGCTATAGTCCTTGATTAATGAAACACAGCGATCATTTAAAAAAGTGAAATAAGCCCTAATTCATTTGGATAAGTATATATTATATATTTGAGGACCATACTCACTTTATGCCCAAGCATTTTGAAAAGATTAATCTTTAAACTAATATACTATAATAAATATCTTTCTTCAAGAATTGAATGACAATTTTGTGAGTGTAGTCTTTAGTGACCAAACTTCACTAGATCTACACTAGGTAGAAAAAGAAGATGTTTAGGACAGCCATAACTCTTGAATCCATCAAACCATCCCCTACTCCTCACTAGGAGATAACCTTCCACCCACCTCCTCATCACTGCTGAACAGTAAGGCAGGTGCTTTCTTTTTGGGAGGCTCAGAGGGCTTTGCTTTCTTTTGGCTCTGAGTCAATAGAGATGATGTCTGCTTCTTAGCAGCTGGAGTATCAAAAAGATTATCCTAGGAAAAAAAAAGGCAGAAAAGTATGACAACTTTGAACACATAAAACAAAAAAATAGATATTCCCTTGTGTTAAATTATTAGAGAGTAAGCCTCCAGTCAAGTGAAAATATATATATAACATCTTTGGGGGTAAAAAATCATACAGTGATAGTAAATGCCACTTCTCTCTTATGTATAACCCTACAGCAACAACTTATCATCTTCTCTAACGGTATTCAGTCACAGGGGTGAAACAGAATTCAAAGGCAGAACACTTGGGTGGGAGCAGAAGGGGGAGTAACAAGAGGACAAGGTCATAGAAACAGGAGGGAACTTGGCTCCGTCTGGCCCTCCTGTGGGGGGGTCTCCTATGCTCACTGGGAGGGCCCAAAGCCCACAAATGGCATGAGAACAGTACAGCCCCTGCAGCAGCCAGAAACCTGCACCCTTCTTTCTGTGAATTACAAACCAGAGCAATGAATAAAAAGAAAGAAATGGGAAGCTTTCTCTACTCTCTTACATTTATGAAAGACACACACCTGAGGAAGAGAGGACAAAACCATCAAAGGGCCTGAGCCCAGGTGAGACAGAAAAACACTCTTAACAATGTACCACAACAGGTGAATAGTCCTGAAGTGTAAAGATGAGATAAAGGGAGCCTTTAAGGAAATTGTGGAAAGGCAGAAAAAGCCGTGAGAGTAACGAACTGGCACTCACTGGGGATACCAGAGATAGAGCTAACATTTACTATGCATTTACTATGTGCCAGGCACTGTGCCAAGGGCTGTGCACTAGTTGTTACAAATGTCACAATGACGCTATACACTATTAAGCCAGATGAGATTCAGAAAGGTTGTTATGAATACTTGCCCAAGGTCCCTGATCTGCATGTGGTGGACCTAGGATATGAACATGGGGGTCTCATGCCAAAGCCCATGAGCTCAGCCACCCCATGATTCTGCGTAAGAGCAAAGGTTTGGTTTCTCTTCCCTCTCATTTTTTTTCCCCCACTTTGCTCTCTCATCCAGGGTGGGGAAGAAAAGCAAAGTGGGGACATGGCTGTCTTCTCCCCTCTACTCCCACTTCATCTCTGAGACACTCTTGTAGATCACTGGGTTTCATCCCCTAAAAAGTATTCCTTAAAGGCAGATTATACAAGTGAAATCTACACAGTCTTGTATACAGCTGGGTCAAGAAATCTAAGGACCTGCCCATTGTGCAGCTGAGAACTTAAGAAAGGAATCACTGAAATAAAAACCGAAATGTATTTGTTACATATGCCTCAGATAACTTGGTTGCTTTCCCTTCACCCTGTTCTCCTGTAACAGCCTGTGGATACAAAGCTACACTGGCAATGGTTTTCTACTAACTGAAAACTTGACTAGCTTATGTTGCAGTAACAATGTTTACCTCTCCATCTTCATCATCGAAAAGCAAGACTGAGGTGGGGGGTTTGCTAGGCAGAAGAGTTGCATCTTTTGACTTACTCACACTTTGAGAAGAAAACAAATCCTGTTGGATCAAGATTAAAGTTCCTGGTTAATACAATGCATCAGTTTTTAAAGTATCAGATATAAAATACTAAAGTTTATGGCACAACAGATGCCATATGTCCAGGTCTCTTTTGTCAGAGAGGAAAGCTGACTGTCACAGTCCTTGAGGAACACACATCAGACTCTGTCCTCACTTTGCGCAGGTGAGGAGGAGGAGACCCACACCTGACTCCAGGTGGCCTCACAGGAACCCACAGGTCCCATACTCCCACCTGGATGACAAAGGATAGGGGAAATTTTTCCAATCAATTTCCTACCATGCTTAAAAAATAACTTCCTTTTTCTGTCCAGATAAACACATGTAACAATGGAAATAGAAGCTAGATTCCCAAATTACTGGACCTGTGACTCTGTTTAATGTAGTTATACCCCTTTTTCCTCTAATAAGAGTAGGATGTCATTTCAGTTCAGTTCAGTTCACTCAATCATGTCCAACTCCTCGCAATGCCATGGACTGCAGTGTGCCAGGCTTCCCTGTCCAACACCAATTCCTGGAGCTCACTCAAACCCATGTCCATTGAGTCTGTGATGCCATCCAACCATCTCATCCTCTGTCATCCCCTTCTCCTCCCGCCTTCAGTCTTTCCCAACATCAGGGTCTTTTCAAATGACCGTTCTTCACGTCAGGTGGCCAAAGTATTGGAGTTTCAGCTTCAGCATCAGTCCTTCCAATGAATATTCAGGACTGATCTCCTTTAGGATGGACTGGTTGGATCTCCTTGCAGTCCAAGGGACTCTAAAGAGTCTTCAACACCACAGTTCAAAAGCATCAATTCTTTGGTGCTCAGGTTTCTTTATAGTCCAACTCTCACATTCATACATGACTACTAGAAAAACCGAAGCTTTGACTAGACCTTTGTTGGCAAAGTAATGTCTCTGCCAGACCACCTGACGTGCTTCCTGAGAGTAGGATATGATTTCTTTTAAATAAAAATATATTCAGTTTTAACTTTAAAATCTTTTGTACTCTTGACATGACAGCTAGGAAATGTTGCGAAATAGACAAAGATCTGGTAGATTATGAAGAAATTTCCAAAATGCTGTAAAATGTCAGCCTACAATGCAAAGCAAGACCTGCAAACTGAGTTACATGAATCAGAAACATGAAATAGGACAACTATTCCCTCAGGAAGAAAATCTTCAATACGTTAAGAGTCAGACAAATAGGACAAGAACACAGTTTCAAAGACTTCTCTCGATGAATTTTTTTTTAATCATGGAATCAATGTTTATTCAATATAGCGCTAATGAGTTCATTAAGTGAAAAGAGCTACACTCAGCCCAGGGGTTTTTGCCTGGGCCCTAAAGAGTCCCATAGGTCTGTTTAGGTAGAAAGAGCCACACAGGAGAAGCACCAAGCTTCCCATACCTCTCCTGCATTTTACACACTGGCAACATTTCACTTAAAGAAAGAGCTCTGTTGCTTTAAAAAAAAAAAAAGAAAAACCACAGGAGTCTAGCCCAGAGTTCACAATTTCCTGAAATTACATGTAAATTTCTGCCATGTCCACATATTTTTCTGTGAAGGAAGTCTATTACTTCCAGTGATACACAGAGTATGTGTATCACTACACACGATACCCACTGTTCATAGGATACCCACTTCCTCCTGAAAGAGGAAACGATGTGTATATTTCTGTTCTGGTAGAAGCACCTCACTACATTGTGCATCAATGCACAGCCTAAAATTTGGGCATCCTGAGTTTTCCTCCTAGGAGATGCACTAGGCTTAAACTCAACAGCGAAAGGACTGTACACACATTGCTTTCTAAATACCATGTGTTCTCAAAACATTGTTTTCAAAGAAAGAACTAAAGTACTAAGTCTTATACCTCTGAGACATCCTGAATCAGAAATAGTTCCCAATGTCATATCCATGAAGTAATTTCCAGAACTGAGAAGAATTATTCCTTACCTCAGAGTCCTCCTCATCTGAAAATAAACCTTTGTGAGTCTTTGTTTCCGACGAGAGTTTGAGATTTTTGCTGGAAGGTACCGTAACCTTTGTTAAAAAAAAAAAAATTAAAGAATTAACAAACCAGAAACCTGGAAATAAAGGTTCATTCACTCATTTGTTCAGAAGATGTACTGAATCTCTGCTAGATAAGGTCCCAGGTCATGCACCAGAGGAATAAAAACATCATGGACATCAGCCACACATCAAGTGCATATAAAGAATTAATGGAAAAAGAGAAGTACCACGAAAAAGGACTTAAAAATTGGTATATGTTAGGAAAGAAGGAAGAAGCAGTCCTTGTAAATTTCTCAGGAGAGACGGGACCTGGACATGGGACACGGTACGAGCAAGGACATTCTGGGCAGAGAGAACCATGAGAGAAGAGAAAAAACAGGTAAAGCAGAGGGCTCATCGGCGGGAGTCAGTGCGGAATGGACTGCCTACAGCGCGCAGAGCACAAACGGGATGTATACAGCTGGAGCCAGGGTAGCAGCCTGCCGTGTTCTGAATGCTGGCACCCAGGTGGGTGGCAGTGGGAAGGCCAGGGTTTCATACAGACACATGACAAGGGATGTGCTTTAGAAAGCGGACAGATCAAGCCATGCAGGATAGCAAAGGAAGGGACAGGAGTGAGCAGAGCTTAAGACTGAGGGGAACGCAGCCCACTGGCCAAAGACAGGTCAATTTGAGCATCAAAAAAAATAACGATAAAAAAAAATAACAATGTTAATGGATTATAAGATAATGAATGGAGAATCCATGATTCTATAATGATACTAAAAAGGCAAGGAAGAAGAGGGAGAGAAAGCTCTTCTGTTCAGAAGAATCCCAGCTAATAAACACAGGAGAAATGACAGAAGTAAAACAATATTCTTTTGCCACGATAACTGATTCAGGAAAAGATCATCAATGCATCCATTTAATGCATCCATTAAAACCACTCTGGAAGACAAAAACCCAGTACCTGCTTAATCGAGGTGGTAGTAGTTACTTGGGTGTTTGCTGTATTCTTTCAACACTCTATACATCTGAAGTTCACTATACACTTGAAAGGAAATGATACTTCCCTTTGGGTTCCAGATGAATTAACAAAATGCCCCATATATACACTCCCAGGTTTAGTCTTCCCTCATGCTCACCTTTGTTTCTGCTCTTGCTTTATTTTCATCTGTCTGATTCACAGTAGCTTCTGGCAGAGCCACTCTTTTTTCTTTGAACAGGTCTCCTTCCTCATCATCAAAGATACTGGCAGTGGATTTGACTTTGTCTTTAGAAAGAGACCACAGCATAAAGTTATACGAAGGTCAAAAATCCCACCACAGAATTCGAAGATGAAAACTTCTCTCTCAAAGAATAAACAGGACAAGTATGTTATTGCTCGATTAGTTAAGAAGTGGACTAGCTGGAATTTTTCAAAGAGCGTAACAGCTGCTCCAATGAAACACACAGGACAGTTTAACTATCTGGCTTACATCCTTCTCCAAGCAGCGGCACATGCTTTCAGTAGTCTGGACTAGCATAAAAGGTAGGAAGAGACCAACAGAAAGATCATTTATGAGGCAACCACTCTAAGAATCTGAGAAGTGAGGGTTGGCTTCTGCTACCCAGGTTCAATCCTTGGGCAGAAAACTAAGATCCCACAAGCTACATAGCCAAGGGAAAAAAAAAAAAGCCAGGGACTTCCCTGGAGATTTAGGGGTAAGGAATTTGCCTACCAACGCATGGGACACAGGTTCTATCTCTGGTCTGCGAAGATCCCACACGCTTCAGGACAACTAAGCCTTTGGGGCACAACTACTGAGCCTGGGCACCCAAGGGCCTGTGCTCCCCAACAAAAGAAGCCACCCAATGAGAAGCCCACACACCTCAACTGGAGTGTAGCCCCACTCCCCACAACTAGAGAAAGCCCACGAGCAGCAATGATGATCCAGCACAGCCATAAATAAATAATTTTTTAAAAGCACCGAACTATACTATATATAATCAAATAATGAAACATCCCCCATAATTCCACCTGCCCACCCAAACGAGAAGGCCAGCAGGAACAGTTTGATGTATATATTTCTAATTTCCACAAAAGATATAACATGTTAACTCTAGCAATTCACAAACATGGCTCTAAATAACATAATTTTTTAAAAAAATCTTATGATTTGCAATTTTCCTTCCATGTACCTAGGATACATAAGTTCCCATGTCAACACAGATAAACTTCAATCTTTTTCCACAGCTTCACAAAATTCCACTGAATGGAAGGACCATAGTTTACCCTACTGGTGACTATTAGGGTGGTTTTCAACCTTTTGCAACCACAAGCACTGCTTCACTGAATGAGGTGTGAGGTGTGTATCCCTGAAATGAGGGCACTGGTTCGTGAATGTCCCAGGAGAGCAGCAGGTCCAGCAAAGTGGCACACACTTACCTGTGATTCCAAATCAGTTAATGATACCAAGTGAGAGCCCTTCCAAGCCATGAGAAGCAGCACACCCTTTGTTCACTGTCATTTCCGTCAGCCTATATGTGAGCGTATTACGTGTCTAGTCTGCACCCTTTCTAAAACCAGGCCATTATTTCCCTTGCATTTCTGCTGCTATCCTTACTTTCACACTTATTGCTGGAAAATAAGCTAAATTCAAACAGCCTGATTCTCGATGCTTCCTGGTCCACAGTCCTTAGGAGAAACAGCTCTTTGCTCAGGTTGCTGGAAGTTGTGTGCACCTCAGTGGTCTACCTTTCTCTTCTGGAAAACAGCCAATGAACCACATCTTTTGCTACTCCAAGTGCAACAAACGGACCAGTGATCTCTGCCCACCAGGGAGCCTGTTAGAAATGGAGACTCAAGGGCCCCACCGTAATTCCACTGAACTGGAATCTGCATTTTTACAACAGTCCTGGGAGAGCCATCTGCTCATTAAATAACAACTGATTCAGAGGCGTGACTTCAGGAACGAAATGGCTGAAATTTGAGGGGTGAAGAAAGGACAGTGCCAAAGCGGTCAAGGGGCTGAAAACTCCATCATAGAAGAGAAAAGTCAAGGTCACCTGGGCTTGCTGGAACTGAATACCTGGCATAGACACTCTGTTCACATACAGTTTACTAAGGACGCTGGAAGAGAGCATAATTCAAACTTTCTTGGTAACTGAGAGGATAGAAACTAGAATCCTGATCAGCTATTAGAGGGGAGCAGATTTTTCTCCCTATGAGGAAGATAATCCTAGTAATTAGTTTCTAAAGAAAAGACTGGTCCATAAAATAGAGACTGCCAAAGCACCATAACTAAATAGAGATGAGACACCTCTGATAGGAATCCCTGAAGAGGGATTCTAGCACTGTGCGAGATGAGGCACCAGAGGAACTTCATGCCTTTTTAGGTCAATATTCTTTATCCAGCTACGTTCCCTGAAACAGAGGCTGGAGCAGCACCTGTCTTGGGAGGTTTGCTACGGGATGCTGCGAAAAAGTCGTCGTCATCGTCGTCATCATCGAAGAGGCCAGCAGATGCTGGGACGTACGAGCCTTTCCCTGGAGGGGGCTGCTCGGGCTTCTGGGGCTCCTTCAGTGACGGGGCAGATGCAGCACCGAACACATCAGTATCCCCTGTGGGTGGAAGGACAGGACAAACCAGCTATAAGCCAGTGTGGGTGGGCCTCCTGACTTCACAGGAAGAAAAAAAAAAAAAAAAACAGCATCACCACCAGGAACTTGTAGTTTCAATTCATCCACAAACACATTAACAGGACCCAACAACGTGCATCCTTTACTGATATAGAATGTCTCACAGTGCAAAATCAACTGATCTCCCAGAATGAAAAAAAACCCAAGGCCACTGGTTTCTGAGGGAATATGAGCTAACACAGGTAAGTGAGCTCTCTGTGGATGCCCTCTGAAGTTCTTCCTATTCTCCTCCCTAGTCAGCTCTTTGAAGAGGACAGTATTAAAAACTACAAAACAAACAAACAAAAAAATTACAAAACAACACTATATAGTTCTCAAAAACAAACTCCTGAGTTATGGTACCTAAAAATACAGAAACAGCTCCTGCCGGGATTTTCTTTCCAGGTTTAGAAGATGAAGATGCTAAAATGAGAAACAAAGAGATAACATTTCAACAAAGAAAACAACTTTCCTTGCTAAATGCACCTTCCTAAAATATGTACAACACAACACAAAGCTAACAGGAGACTTTCAAAAACTAATTTTTCCTCGAAGAGCCATTTAAAAATTCCTTAGTATTATCTTCTCTACCAATGTCATGACTTTTCTCTTGGTATTAAACCAATCTAGGCTGTGACTTCCATGGAAGATCACAGACTCTGGGCAGACAATTACAGTGGGGCTGCCTGCCGAGGCCAAGGAAGATGTAGAGCACAGATGGGGAAGGCGGGAGCAGAGCAAGCAGGGTTCAATAGTTCTGACTCCATCCATCCCGTTTAATGAGAACATGCAAGTAAAAAACAAACAGCAAAATATCTGACACATTAGTGCCCAAAACGAAGACAATAACAGGAAAGCAGGAAACTAGGCAAGTCACAGATGCCATACAGTGGAGAGTAGGAACCTCAAGACAATCAGGTCAGCCAGCATCATAGTAAGTCCAAAATCTGATGACTTCTGGCCTGGGGAGACCAAGTCACTTAAAATAACTCATTCCCAATTCTCAAGACTATCACAGACCTAATGGAATAAAATTTTTAAGTTTTTTAATAGCATATGTGTGCTTTTTAAAAATGTCACAAATTATTCTAATGTACACTGGGCTAAGGAATTACTGGTCTCCAATTTAGATGCAGAATTTCAGAAATGTTTCTTTGAACTGAACTTGATTAAATTAAGATATTCTCAACACTGCTAGAGTGCGCTCCCTGGTTAGCTTTTTCTGCTTTCTCTATGAAAGAGACAAAATTGTGATATGGGTTTACAAATGGTACCTTTTTGTTTTTGCAAGACATGAATTAGTGCAAATGAATCGCTTTTAACTAGATGAAGGCAAACATAACAGTTTTCTGCCTAACAGAGAAACAAAGTTTGGGGATAACTTCTGGGGCTCCATCTCCTGATGAGAAGGAACCAGTTCTGGAAATCTGTAACAAAGAAGCACAGTCAGCCTCAATCCACACTCACCTTCATTAACAGGGGTTCGAGCTCCCCGATCCTGAGGGGCTTCTGTGAAGAGGTCACTCTGCTTATAATAAACAACACAGTTCAAAACAGCACAGGAAAATGAAGTTGCATTTAAAGATTTCTAAAGAAAAGTGTCTTATAAAGTTTAAAAAATAAACATCTACTGTTCTGCCAGAAAATCAATTCCAAAGTGAAGACACTGATGAAATCAGACCCTGAAACAATTTAGGTCTTATTGTTCAGTTGCTAAGTCATGTCCAGCTCTTTGTGACCACATGGACTGTAGCCCCTCCAGGATCCTCCGTCCATGGGATTTCCCAGGCAAAGACACTGAAGTGGGTTGCCATTTCCTTCTCCAGGGTATCTTCCTGGACCAGGAATCAAACCCACATCTCCTGCATTGGGAGGCAGATTCTTTACCACCAAGCCATCATGGAAACCCAATTTAGTCTATAGAGAAATTAAATACAAACATGGAAGACAAAAGAAAAGGTTAAGAAACAACCACTTAAGCAAGTAAATGTAAATTTTTCACTATTAACACTCTCACATCCTCTCCCTACTTAACAAAGGCATCAAGATCAGTATTTCCTCACTTTGTGATCCTTAGTTCAAAATCTTCTAAAATATGAAAGTAGAAGCAACTTCCAACTAAGAAGCCATTGTTTCCTTACTAAAGGAACTGAAAGTTATTTCTTCCTTGCAAACCCATGACACAGCTATGGACAGCTTCACTGATTACCAGGGACTCACCTCCTCATCCTCATCATCAAAAAGTCCCTTCCCTCCACTGAACAGGCCGCCTCTAGAACCAAACGGCGAGAAGTCCTCATCTGTCAGCTTCGGGGGTGCGAATAAATTATCTTCTTCATCTAGCAAACAGAAGGGAATGCTTTGCATGGAGAATTAAAGATGGGTTTGGAACTCCAATTCTGGGGATTAACATTACAATACTACCAAAACTGGCAGGAAGTTTATCTAACCATTTGTAATAAGCACTATTTGAATGCTGGTGGTCTGAAGGCCTTCAGACAAAAACCCATCAAAAAACAGGCCATCAAATCCCTTAAAGGTTCTTTGGGTTCCCACTCTCAAGTCTGTTAAGTGTCTGGAGCAGAGTGAACTCTGCAGGTGATCCCTTTCATCTCATTTCTTCTAAAGCAAGTATATGCTTCAGTTGCCATCAAGACCTATCCCACCAGAATTTGGGGGACAGAAGGGTAAACAGAGGAGAGATCAGATTGACACAGCCCCAAGTAGAAATACAATGGACATTACTGTTGAACGTGAAAGGGCCTGACAGAATATTCCTTACTGAAAACAAATGCTAGCAATCCCTAATTTATAAATGTCTAGAAAGACAGCTAATGGTCCCTGTAAAATCCAGTAAATCAAACCTTTAAAGCATTTTTAACCCACACTCACTTCTCCCTACACCCCCAAAAGCATACTCTTAAATCACAGACCTCATTTGTCAGCTTTAATAGAGGCATTTTAATGAATTACGGAAGCGATATTCCCATTCCTGAGTCAAGAGCCTCCTAAAGAAGAGGATCAAGGGGAAAGGCCTACCATCTGAGGGAGTTTTCCTTTCCTCCTTCTCTTTCAACGTCTTCTGAGGTTTTGCTTCCCCTGGGGATAAGGCTTGAAGAATATTTCACAGTTTAATAACACTCAGTCTATTCTTAATATTTATCTACTGAACCTTCAGGCACATCGGCCACCCTCACAACTCCTAAGCTAAGAGCAAGACATTCAACTTTGTGTCTCTGCCCCACCTGAGCACCTACTCAGTGCCCTACCCAGAGAAGACACTCAGAAGTGCCTCTTTTTAAGGCAGAAGAGTCCAGCTATCAGAGCAGATCATGCGCATGCCAGGATTGCACTTGCTGAAAGATTTCTTCTGATATCTTTCCACTTTGTTAAATCACTAGAAAATACTGTATGCTACATTTTTATTTAGTCAAAATAAAATACAGGAGAAAATATTAAGCCAGGGATTTTTAATCCGGAGTGAATGATTCTCTGCATTATTCATTAATCCCCTGAAACTTCACATACAGATATGAATATGTGCATTTTTCTTGGGGGGGGGGGGCACGGTCCAGTGTTTACTTATCAGAGAATCTATAAAGCAAACCTTATAAGAACTACTATTTATGCTTCTTGTGCCTTAGTAATTAAACAAGGAAACCCACCCTCAGGGAACCCCAGAGAGGGGTCCCTACGGTCCCACCGCCCTATGAGTGACTCTCAGAAGAGGTGACGTACTCGTGTGCTCCTCTTCCATCCGGCTCGAGACATCCCCTTTGATCCGAGCTGCCAGTTCATCAGCAAATGATGTAGGCCTGCTTCTTTTCTACAGCCAGGGAAGACCAAAAGAATCACTTTTTTGTACTATTTTTTGTACTAACTAGTACAGTTTATTTTGGGACACCTAACAAAACTATGCAAACAATGGCAAAGAAATCGATCTGATGAGAAGATATGTTTTAACTAAATAAATGTAAACGTATGCACCCTGTAACAGATCACCTGAGAAAGAGGACTCAGTGTTCCTTCAAAGGGAGATGCTCTTTATTTCCTTATTTTAATACTTCAACTTTAATATTCAAAGATCTAGGTAAGAAAAATACTACAAGGTCCTTGGGGGGAGAAGTATTAGGATCTTGAAACTCTGAATGTGAATATATATTGAGTGACCTAACTAGTAAAATCTTAACAATTGGAGAAGAAAGTGGAACTTATTTGGCAACTTGGGATGCTCAACTATTATTTCCAAAAGTAAAAATGAATTACTGATCAAAGTGATGAAATGAAAAATGATATGATGCAAAATGAGACAGTTACAAATATAAATGACAATAAAAAAAATGAATCCTAGGAATCATTTCTAAAACCTTGACAGGTGATGGCAATTATAGCCTTTCTTACAGGTCTAGAATTTTCTTCAGTGTCTTCAGCATCTTCCTCCTCCTTCTCAGAGTCAGCAAAAATGTCGCAACCATCATCATCCTCTTCTTCATCACTCATCTGTGCAGTGTGCTAAGAACATAAACCATCAGATTAAAAGTATCAGATACGGGCATCAAGCTGAAAAAGATACTACCACTCAGCCTTTAGACTTCTCCTTCAAAATGGAAGAACAAATAATGCACCAAAAGTTACAAAGCAGTAAATGTGCTACAGCAAATCATACACAAGATTTATTTTCAGTGCAATAGCAAAAAAATGAAATATTAAAAATGTCCACCACTAGAGAAATGAATAAACTAAATAAGTACACTATTATCTTAATAAAAATACTAATAGTTAGAAAGAATAAGCTGTAACAACTGGAGAGACATCCAAGGCAGTCCAAGTGACGAAACAGTGAATGATAAACCCAGAAGGAATTCACTACCCTCTCACACACACACCATTGCTATAAACACAGACATATTTGTAAAAGCAAAGGACAACACTTGGAAATATGTACTTTCAGATTACACCAGTTACCTCCAGAGAGTGTAAAGATATGAAGAATAGATGACTCAAACTTAATCTTATGTGTTAAGTTCTAATTTTTACAAAGGTAGCCACTGTATGTAAAAACTGTTTACTTTTTCTAAAACTTTTAACATTTAAATCAATAAACTGTGCCAATCAATACGCTTAGGGCATTTTTTCAACTAATTTAATCCTTTGAACTCTGAGGTTAGCAATGGCACACAAAACAAGTCTATTTTTAACAATATAAATAGTTCCACCAATGCTTTTATTTTTTTTCCACCAATGCTTTTAAATCACCATATTATTTGAAAAACTGTCTGAAATTATCAATCTTAATAGTAAGTTCCACAGAAATACATACACTCTCCAGAAGGACTGATTATTAAAATCATAAAGACAAGTCACATTTGTGAAACACAACAGTGAAAAATAAAAGTAACAATCAGAAAGTGCTGAATCTTTCATTTATCAGTTGGAAATTTTTGTGGAAAAAATTTTTCTCAATTAGGAAAGTGAAATACAAACTGGAATCATCTCAATATACCGCTGAACATACACTATGGTGGCAAAAGTCATACATAATCCCAGTGCTGATGAGATTCTGGGAAAATCATTATGTGCCACCTGTTAATCTGGAATGTGTATTACACAGCAGTATCAAGTAGTATTAGATCACCTAATTCCTAAGAAAAGAGGTCAGAGGCAAAGAGTTTTTATGAAGGAAAACTCTGAATGCAGTACTATCTCAAAACTAAAAATCTTAAAACTATTTCCCATACACATTTAGAGACTATAACAATATCATACATGTATGTTAAACAAATACGTAAGTTTACAAAGCAAATTACAAAGACTATTTAAAACGACAAAGAAATCCTTGTGATGAGTTAATACAAAATAACAAAAAAATAAACTACACATGTTAATGAAAAGAACATGTCCTTAGAAGGATATATAAAAATTAAGACAACAGTGCTAAGACAGTAGGATGATAAGATTTCCATTTCTTGAGTGTTCCTTAGCCTTGCTGTAAGATTATCTTAAATTTTAAAAAAGGAAAGGTGAATTCGTGTGAAAATTTCAATATCGGTAATTGGGCTATGTTTTAGAGGCTCTGTTTCTCAATTTTTTTTTTTACTTCTTTGTTGTCCAAAAAAATGAAGAAAATATAAAATTGAGAAAAATTTGAGAAAAATACAAAATTGAGTAAAATTGAGAAAAAATATACAAGGAAGTAATTAGCCTAAAAACATTAAAATTTGAAGGAAACATGAATATCTATAAATATGAATAAATCCTTACTTTCCCATAAGTCATTCAAAAGTAATTTTAATATAAATTTATTATACATGCTATGCTTAAATTAAAATTTAAAAGTTACTTCAATATATGCATCTTACCCGGTTTTGATCATTGTCACTATGATTGGCAAAATCTTCATCTGACTCCTTTTTGGGGGGGGAAAAAAAGGCTTTGTTAACACTGGCTCTACTTGGAAGTACAGAAATGATGTCATGTCTAAGTCTCTGGGACAGCCACCACCGACTGGTCTCTGAATTGACTACTGATCACCTGAAGTATCAAGGTGCAGATGAGGTGGAGAGTTGGCAATATCACCAAGGGTTATTCCAGTTACATGTCATTTTTGTAATTCTTTTAAACCTCTCTGACAATTTACTCGTATCAATCTGCCCCATCATTTCTAACCTTTGGATTAAGAGTTGCACATGTAATTAACTAAATTATCAAAAGCTATTTTGCATTGGTTTGCATTTTGTTTGGTTTGCACTGGTTTGCATTCTCTATTTTCCTTCTAAGTAAAACCATTACTTCATCAGGCCCAAGAAAGGAACATTAGTATTTAATAACACAAGCCATTAGGTAAAGAGTTGCTTCAGCGGCTAAAAGCAAAGGGTTTAGCTAATGACAATCAGTGAAAGCAAGGCTGTTTTTAAAAAGTTCATTTCCTTCTATCAGGTTTTTTGAGGGAAGGGCTGGAGGCAGGAGGAAAGGAAACAGATTGTGGAAACAGAGGGGAGGAGCACACTACAAAACTGTCACCTTTTAGAAAGCAACATTCAGGAATGAACCTTCAAAGAGTTTCTACCCTTTGCAGTAACAAATATTCCAGTTAAAGGAACAATGCCAGATATAATAGGGGTCAAGGCCAAGGCCCGCAGACTCTGAGGCCTTAGAGAACAGGGAGTCAGATCAGGCTCTTTGGGTGTGAAGATGCCAGAGGTAGCAGTAAAGTTAACATGTAAGTGGATGCTTTCAGCAGTCTTCTGGCCTAGAAGATTTTAGAGTAAAGAAAGTTTTAAATATGGACTTTTCTCCTAGAATTACTCAAAGATAGAACTTATTCAAAGACTGTATCTCAGGCAGAGATTCCACCAAACTATCTAAGATGTCCCCCTCAAAATACATTGGTAAAAAGAGGATTTGGTGGGGAGGTGAGAGGAAGGGTAATGGTAAAGGTAATGTAAAGGATTAAAGCAGTTTTCTTTGGTTTTGTACACAAAAATAAAGGAATTTCCCATGCCAAGGAAGACTTGAGAATATGGCTTCTATTGCTATTAAGAGATTGATGTAAACAAATTGCTAATTCATGAATATGTTATTTACTGAACCTGCCAAATGCACCCTAAGTTTCCTGCCCAGTATGACCTGGACACACCAGCAAGCCCTTACCTCTTCTTCATTCTCTTCTTCACTGTCTGCAATACTCCCGCGATCACTGCCTACTGAACCTTCTGTTAGAAGAAAGATAAAGGTTATAGCCAATATTCATAAGGAAACATTCTTAATTTCTTCTCAAGATCACAAACCACCATACATCTTTTGACAAAACCATCAAAAGATTTTGATAAAACCATCCATACTCATTCATTGGAATTAAAAGTATCTTCACTATAGTGAGGAATGGATCATTTACATAGGCTCAAAGTATTTCCCCACAGGATATTTATTAATTACAAAAAATATATATTAGTTACAAACAAAAAAACTGGCTTATACTCTCTGAAGATGTCAAGGTTGTGAAAAGCAAAAAAAGGCTGAGAAATGGTATCCAACTAAAAGACTAGAGAGATTTGACAACTAAATGCAGTGAGTAGATTGGATTTTGAACCAGAGAAAAAGAGAGACTGTAAAGGACATTACTGGGACAACTGGAAAAATTTGAGTATGACTAAGGATTAGCTAGTATTAAATCCAGTAAAATTTCCTAACTTTGGTGATTATACCTTTTGTCACTGTTGTTGGAAACCTATCAATTGGTGACTTTATTTCATATAAAAGTTACTATGGGAAGAGGTTAAAAAGTCAAGTATACTTGATTTGTACATTCTTGCCAAGTCTCACAGGATTCAACCACTTGGATTAATTTTTTTCTATTAATAAACAGGATACAAAAATTAAAAGTCTCACATCAAAGCCCAATACACACATCCAATCAAGATGACAGATGGGCAAATGAACGTGCAACTAAATAAGAGAAAGTTCTTATTCTTTAGAAAATACACAAAGAAATACATTTGTCCCTCAAGGGATAGGTTCCAGGACCCCCTTTCCCCAACACACACACACACACAGACACAAACACACACACAGACACCAAGATGGCGTAGTATCCACGTATAACCCACATCCTTCTCCTGTATACAACCTTAACTCGTCTCCAGATTACCTATAATACCTAATACAATGTAAATGCTATGTAAATAGTTGCCTCTGCATCATGGCAACTATTTGCTTTTGGGACTTTCTGTAATTTTTTATTCCCAAATATTTTCTATCCAGGTTGGTTAAATACATAGATGCAAAACCCACGGACATGAACTGCCAACCATATACATGAGGAAGGCGGCATGATGTCTCCTAAGTAGGTTCAGGAGAAAGTAATACTATGTATGTATACAGAGAATGATACACAAGTATGGTACAATATTCACAAATGGTAACCTGGGTAAAGGGTATGTGAGAGTCCCTTGTCCTAGTCTTGTAACTTTAAGACTTTAAAGTGAAGTTTGAAATTATTTTTAAATAAAAAGTTAAGCTATAAATGTTAAAAGCAACAAAAATATGTAGTGCAAAAGTGTACCTTCACTAGAAAGCTCTCCAAGACCTACATCTTCCTGCTCCATGAATAGCTTTGACCCAATTAAATAAGGTAAAGGACGGTCAATGTACAGATCCTGTAAACAATGAAAGGGAATAAGCAGTTAAATATTTAAGTTAAAATAAAATTAGGTATTCCATTTGACATCCTGTTCCATCTGACTACCCCAAAAAAGTTACATAATAAAAGAGAATAAGAATAAGAAACACAGCAGGATTTTTTTCTTAATCACTGATTTAAAAAAAGTTAAATCCTCGGTAAAGATAGAAAAGTGAAGCTGATTCACAGAGACTTTCCCTTCTCAAGAGCCTAATTATATTAACAAAAATGGCAAAGGCTTGTAAAATGTTTACCAGCAGTAACTGAACAAGGAAAGGGGCACAACTTCATAGCAACATGCCCAAAAGGAGGACCAAGGAAAGAAACAAGAAATCCTGACAAGCTTTGATGATAGTGACCTATCTTCCTCCCCTGAAAAGCAACGTGATGAGCAAAAATCAACCAATCAACCACTCTTGAGAATCAAGTCCTAAATATGGAGAAGCACACAGAGGAAATAACACAAATAGTTAGGTGGGTAGTGGGACGTGCAGACAAACAGGGCACAAGGCACAAAGGAAGGGAATGGAGAAGGCCTCCTCCATGCTTCGTCGGAGCAGAGAGGCAGGAGCACAGATACAAAACATGGGCTAGACGAAAAGAAACAGATCTTTACCATCGAACATCAGCTACCTACAGGGCAAATATCTACAGTCAACATAATTAACTAAAGGAATGCTTCCATCAGACTGATAAGAACCTATCCAGGAGAGGGAGGAAAAAAAAAAAACAAAGAAAATAATAATAATACCCCTCAGAGGTTCACACAGTAGAATTTAGAGAAGTGAAGTTGGTAAAATAAGATCAGAATATCAAAAAAAAAAAGATCAGAAGATCAAACAACAGAATAAAATGAAGTACCCTGTCTACAGGTACATGTTAGAGATTCTTCCATTTCAGGCCATCGCAAACATCAAAAATTTAGAGCCAAGAAAGCACTCCACCCTGGAGGCATGGTCCTTTGGCTTTAAAAACTCTTCCCTATAAAAAAGACCTTGGGGACAGAAGAGAACAGTTCTGTCCTTGGAAAATGACAGAAAGTTTAGGAAGGTTAATGTAAAGGTCAAAGATACAGCAAAAACTAATTTAGTGCAAAGAAATCAAAGTGCTAACCGGGCTGACTGTTCACTGACTCAGAAGGCTTGATCCTATGTCTTTCTCTAACAGAAAAACTGGTGAGAGACTTGGAAGGAGGAAATGTGACGCAGGCAACACATTTCCCAAGGTCTGCTCTGTGTGTTAGTCACTCAGTCGTGTCCAGTTCTTTGCAACTCCATGGACTGTAGCCCCCCAAGTCTGTCCATGCATTCTCCAGGCAAGAATACTGGAGCGGGTGGCCATGCCCTTCTTCAGGGGATCTTCCCAACCCAGGGACTGAACCCCGGTCTCCTGCACTGCAGGCAGATTCTCTACTGCGTGAGCCACCAGGGAAACCCTGCTGCTGACGTCTAAATCCCTACAGTGAAAAAGCAAAATGACGACAGCGTATCATTAAAGGATCGTTAAAGGATCAGCCCCAGCTCGGCAGGGCGCTGTAAGCTCAAACTGGAAGAGAAATGTGCAGTGAATACATGATTAGAAGAGACTGGTTTTGCAGCATGCTTCAATTCACAAAGCACTGATGTGTCACAAGGACTCTCAGAATCAGTAAGGCAAACTCTTGTGTTTACTACAGAGCCAACCTGAGAGGAAGTAACAGTAAAGCAACAAGCACCTGCTAGGCCAATAATCTCTTCATGAACACTCACAGCAGGTTTATTCATATTGGCTAAAACCTCCAACAACCCACATGTCTTTTTTTTTTTTTTCATTTATTTTTATTAGTTGGAGGCTAATTACAATATTGTAGTGATTTTTGCCATACCCCACATGTCTCTTAACACTTCTGAGGTCCCTCTTTGTGCAAGCTACAGAATGTCAGTTTCCCAACAACCCCTGCCTCTCATGAGCCTCCTCATCCTTCGAAACCCAATTCAAATCTCATCTTCACCCCAATTTCTCCAGCTAGAAGTCAAAACACTTATGATGGTGACTTTTGTAACTGCCTCCTTTCTCTGACCATCGGGTATGGTTGTAACAAGCATCTTGCGAGTAGGAATGGAGCCCTGCATCTTCGTACTCCCCCAACTTGGCATGCTAGGACCTAGTAAGTGCTCAACCAATGCTCCTGTCCTGCAACCCTCTGACTGATGGAGTCAATATGAGAGCACTGAGTGACATTCTCACTTCTGAGACGTGAAGGCCACATCTTAACAATTCTGCACCCAAGTAAAGGACCCAGATCACAACAGGTATAACAATAAATATTACAGTTGAATGTCTTTACCTTTGGCTCAAGGATCAATTCCATCCGCTCATTAGCATCATCTTCTTCAGAGTCTGAGTTTCCTGCTTTTATATCTAGTTGCTCAAATGCACTGTCCAACACTTGTAAACCGTAGTTCACAGCCTCCTGGACTTTAGGAATCAGATCTACTTCTTTCTGTTCCCGGGTCTTTTCCTAGGAAAAAGTAATTTTTAGTAAGATCTCCAGTATGTTGATACCACCCTAATAAAACACTGAGAATATTCACTGAAGCCTAGACTCGTGCTCAAAAACAAACAAAATCAAAAAAACTTAATTAAAAACGTTGTTGTTAACCATTTGCAATGTTAAACAGTTAAAAATGTTGAAAGTCAAAGATTTTGCTGAATGCCTCAGCACAGACTTTGGAGTGTTAAGTCCCAAATGTGTCTATGCATTGAACACACACCAAACTACAGAAGGTTCTGGAGCTCCAGGTTCATCATTTACAAAAACAAAAGCAAATGGTGTGATGGTTCAGCCTCTGTACACTATATAAAATTACCCTACAACAATGAATAGCACATCACAAGATATTAAAGGGCACCTTCCCTCCCTGCATCTGAAAAAAAGAAGGGCCTAGAATTTTAGCTTTGCCATGACTATATCCCACTAACCTTGGTTAATGGTCCTTAGCACAATTTTAGAGGTTAAGACTTAAGAGAAAATACTCCAGGCAGAGATGTCATTTTCCAATTACAGTTAAAAAAATAACTGGATAATTACATTTTATAAACTTGTTTCAAACCAAGAGAGAGTCGGTTTCATCTCTAATCTATCCTGTAGGTTACCCTAGAACAATGCCCCCCACCTCGACAAAACTTTGAACACAACACCAACCTGCTGAAAATATTCCACACATCTCCACTTCCTGTAACAGCAGCTCTCACACACTCAACTGTGTCATCAGTTGTAGGAAGTATTGCAGAATACATTTAGTGTCATTTCCTCTCCTCACAAATATTCTACAAGTTGATATATAATTACAGAAACAAACAAACCATACAGTTTTTCCGTTTGTTTTTCTGGCACCCATGTGGCATGCGGGATCTTAGTTCCCCAACTAGTGACCAAACCTGTGTCCCCTACACTGGGAGTGTGGCATCTTAAGCACTGGACCCTGGGTAGCCCCCAGACAGTGCTGTTTTGAAAGCCAAAAGGGAAAGCTGAGGAGTGTTTTCTACTTCTACCTCAAGTGCAGAAGTCTTTCTAATTTAACTTTTTTGTTTTGGCTGCATCTTTTTTGCGCTCTGGTATGTTTGATTCTAAGTTAAATAGCTAACACTGTACTAAGTGTGCAAAAACATGCTTGCGGATTTTTTAAAGATAATTCACTAAATAGCTATCACTTTAAACTGAACCTGGACTTGGTTCAGTTACTACTACACTTAAAACAGTTTAGCAAATCTATTGAAAATAAAATTTTTTTTAATAAATTTTTAAAGGCTAGAAATATGCAAAACTGTAGCTGGTTTCTAGTACCCTTTCTTAGTCTAACACTTTCATATGTTACAAGTAGTATGGTTTTCTTCTTACTTTCATTTTTAAACTGGTATTAATAAGAAGCAAAGCAGTCATGAAAGGACAGGGGTACACAATCTTCAAAGAACTCACCACCTACTGCCCAGTATGGCCCGTTTTGGGTTTTTTTTTAATAACCCTCAAGGTAAAAAAAGTTTTTACCTTTTTAAAGGAGGAAGGGGAAGGGATAGGAGAGGAAGAAAAGAAGAAAAAGCAGCAAAGGATAGAGATCAATGTGGCCAGCGAACAAAATATTTCTTACCTGGTCCTTTACAGAAAATCTCTACATACCTCTGCTCTACTCTTAAGCCAGAAATCAGGAACTTAATCTATACATTTCTTAATACAATAGATTTCGGAAACAAACAAGTTCAAGTGTGGAGCTGTCAAAGGCAGCTTCTCCCATTTCTCCCGAAGTCCATCTCCCTGCCCCACTCTCCCTCCAGCAGCCATATCACAAATCACTACTTTTCTTCTCTAAAGGAGACCAAGAGAAGAATGATTCAAAGCAAGTACCTGTTCTGGTTTTTCTGCCTCAGTCTTGAGCACCGGCTCCTCCACTTCCTCATCATATACACGCTAAACATGGAAGCAAAGTTCAGCTTTTAGTCAAAACAGCATTTGGAATCAATCACAATGTAAGAATTCAATATACAATTTAAAAAAGACAAAGACAAGAAGAAATGATTATTCAAGAAATGGCTGGGGCCAAAGCAAAGAAGAGTAGACAACTTTCCCAAAATTAAGTTTAAAGAAAAGACACAAGAGACTAGGAAACATGAAAAAAAAAAACAAACTTTCAATCTCATGGTTGACCACAGTCACAAAATTAGAAAGAAACCAGTGTTCCACATTTTCTTGTTTAATCTAACACAATGCTGACAGGGCACTGATACAGGCACTCAAACGTGAGGCTTTGAGCATGTCAAGTGGTAAAACTTACCCACTGGGTATAAGAGTTTTTACATTTTATACAGTAGAAACCATAAAGGTAAGTTATTTTTATCCTGTTGCTTAAAATGGTTGATACATTTTTATTATCTCATTTATAAGAAAACAGATAGGCCAAGCCCACCACTGATTTGCCAGAAGACCAGTCATGGGACTCACCCATACAGCTTGGACAGGTGGCTTCTCTTTTCCAATATAGAGCCGTCATTCTGGCAACTCATTGCGATTTCCTTTTTAACTATTTATTGTTGTTTAAACTCCCAAAGCAAAACATTCTCATTATAAATAGCACAGTGATGAAAATGTTCCAGAATTAGATACTGGTAATGGTTACAAAACTTTAAGAATACACTAACACCTACTGCCTTCTACACTTTTAAAGGGAGTATTTTACTGGTGTGTAAACTACATGTCAATCAAAATTAAAATGTCAATATAAAGATAGTTGCAAATAAATAAATAAATAAATAAAGATAGTTGCAGAAGAGATGTATTTAAAAATAATTCCATCCCTACCTCCAACCTAATCCTCAGAATAACTAATATAGTCTGGTGTGTGCTCCTCTTTGTTTCCCAAGGCTCTTACACAAATTTACAGACATATGCACATATTCAGAGTTTTCTGCCCTTCCAGCTTTTAAACAAAAATGCATTTATACGACACATATCCTTCTGCCCCACTTTTTCAGTTGATATTCTCATAAACCACTTTCTAGGTCAATGCATATAGATTTGACTCAATTGTTTTTATATCTACATAATATTTTATGGTATGAAGTTGACTACAGTTAGTTCAAGAATTCTCTATTAGAGAACATCAAGGACATTTCCAGTTTTTGCTAGTGCAAACCAGCTACTGTAAATATATATGAAATTCTTAGGCCATGGATCATTTAAATCTACAGGCTTCTCAAAAACAGGACTGCCAAGCCAAAGGACAAAACTCTTTTTTACTTTTTTTTTTTAAACTTTATTTTAAAATTTTGGTTACAGTTTCATTTTTGTTTTCTTAACAAGTCTACTGTTTAATCTCTCAGGATTAAAAAAACAATTATTAATATTCTAAAGAATTAAACAACAAAGGTATGTCAAGGGAAGGGCACAACTGCCCCACTCTCTAGGGGTATAATATAGCTACTCCAGTTTAACACCTAGCTTCAAAACAAAATAAATTTTTATATTTTCTAAATGAAATAATGTACAACCACCATCTTCATCTGAGCTTGTAACTTTCAAACACAAAGCTTCATTTTAAGCTTGGTAAAAAACTTAACAGGAATGATGGCCGACCTTAGTATGTAGTGTGTACCTTACAGGAAACGTTTTTTTTAACAATCATAACACAGTAATACAATGCCATTAATGAAGTCCTCAATTTAGAATCTGGAACATTCTTCCATCAAAGGGGGGGAGGGGGAAATTCAGTCCAACGAGTCTGTCTCAAGATCTTCATCTCTTGTTTGCTCCACTTGTATTCTCTTTTCAGTAACTGGATTAATGCTTTGAGCCCAAAATGAGATATATTTTTTATTACTGTAGATTACATGTTGTTTGGTGCTCAGTTTCCATTTGTTCTTCTTGCTTGCGTTTTCTATCTGCAGCTTCTTTCTCATGTTTTCCTTTGAGCATATTCCTTCTATGAGCAGTCTGAAAGTTTCTTCCACCTTTTCTCTTCTTTTCACCTTCTTGATCATCTCCTTCTTCTTCAGAATCAGAGGTTGATGTAACCCCTGTTTTGGCTAA
Organism: Cervus elaphus; assembly: GCF_910594005.1. Taxonomy (NCBI): domain Eukaryota; kingdom Metazoa; phylum Chordata; class Mammalia; order Artiodactyla; family Cervidae; genus Cervus; species Cervus elaphus. The sequence continues at coordinate 43,573,768 of NC_057829.1, read as the reverse complement.
ATTTTTCCTTTTTGATTCAACTTCCTTTTTCCCCTCTTTTTTATCTGGCTCTTTTCTTGGCTTTTCTTCTTCCTTCTGGCCCTCTTCATCCTTTTTAAGCTGTTTTTTAGGTTGTTTTTCCTCTTGCCCCTTTTTCTTGCTTTTGTCGTCTTCAGTTATCATGTCACTCTCTGAAGGACAAGGCCGTTTTACCATTTTGGGTCTGCCTCTTGGTTTTGGAATCTTGACCTCTGTAGCTGCAGGTCGTCCTCTTTTAGGACTCACTTTTAGATTAGCAGATGCTGTTGCTGTAGTCACTACTCCAGCCTCCTCAGTTTCTACTTGTTTTTCTGCCTTTCTCTTCCTCCCTCTTCTGGCAGCTTTTGGAGTGGTTATGTCAATTGCTTTAGTCACATCCTCATTGCTGGCTTTTTCTTCATGGTCGGTATCTTCCTTTGAAACACTTGTTTCTTTTTCTTCAACTTCAACATCAGATGACGCATTTGACTGTTTAGCTGATGCCTGCTGACTTGAAAATTTCACTTTCGGATTGTTATCTATCTCCCATAAACCTTCATTAAAGCCTTTTCGTTTATTTGGTTTGCCGTACTTTTCCTTATTTTCTGAGTAAGGAAATATGTCCTTTGGGCCTAAAAAAGCAGTCTCATGAGTTCCAAAAAAGAAAATCGGTAGTTTGTTTGTGGGTGGTTTTACAGCTCCATCAGGAACTTCATCTACTCGAGCTGGCCAATGAGGATAACCTTTCATCTTGGCGAAGATGAGGTCCCCAGGTTTGAAGTCGCGAGTCATGTTTCAGGGGCGAGGCCGAGGGTCCGAAGCCCAGGGAGGAGGTGCGGCGGTGCGGACTGCGAGAGGATGCGGGAGGGCGGACCGGAGCCGCGGCTCCCGCGGTGGCGGCAGGGGGAGGATGCCTCGGGGTGCCCCGACGCGCCTTCTGGGGCCGCGGGCGGCGAGGCTGCGGTGGCGGGCCGGCCGCCTCTGTCCACGTCCACGCAAGCCACCTGCGCCACCAGCTGCCGCAGAGGCGTCCCAACGGCTCCGAATAACAACAACCACCACCACCGCCGCCGCCGCCGCCGCCGCCGCCGCGCTGCTCCTCTTTTTTACTCTTAAGAGTTTCTTGTAGATTTCTGTGTGGAACAACTTTCACTGTCATCACAACACATTCAAGTGCCCACTTCCCAGACCTTTGCCAGCAGTGGAACGATGTTGTCCATCTTTTCAAAATAACTATCAATCTGATTAGACAATGTTATTTTTAAATGTTCATATCTTCTAACCCAATATCAATCTGAATCTGATTAAACGGTGTTATTTTTAAATGTTCACGTCTTCTAACCCAAGAATTCTACTTCTTGAAATTTAGTTCCAAGAAAAATAAATACAAGCAGTAAGATGCTCATGGCATCAGATTTACATTTAAAGTCACAAACACCAAATCTGTAACTCTCTGCAATTCCAATCAAAATACTACTAGAATTTTCTGGGGAAATTAGCAAGATAATCCTCAAATTCACAGAAGTAAAAAAAGCCACGGATAACCATGAAAATTATGAATAAAAAGAAGTCACAGGAGAAAAAAAAAAGTCACAGAGATTTGCCCTATTAAGACTTATTAGAAATCTCTGGTATTTAAGATTGTAATACTTACTACAGCAGATAAAGACAGTAAAAGACAGAGGTAAGAGACAGACTAACAAGTACATGTAAGCCTATTTATATTTACAAAAACACACATTCATACATATATCACTGAGGAAAAGGACTACATAATAAAAGTACCTATATGGAAAAGAAACAAATGAGATCCCTACCTCATATTACATACACCTGTACCAATATACATCCAAAGACTACATATATTCTCCACATAAGAAGAGTAAAAAAACAGCAAAACAAACGAGCCCACACCCAAAATATTTACAGTTAAGGAAAAAAAATATTAAAATCTGTTAATACAAGGTAGTGCACATTATTAACATTTGTGGGTATTATCTGTTCTTTCCGAGATAACATAAAATATTTTATCTTAAAAAGTTTTGTATGGGGGATTGTTAAATAATGGCAGCCATAAAATGAAATAGAAACAGAAATTAAGTTCAGTAAATCTTACAGATGTGTTAAAATGCTTATAAAATAATATGCTAACATGAAGAAAATTGCAGGCTGCAAATACATACATACAGAGAAGGTTAAAGTTATATACATACATATGATTAGAAAAAAAATATGCCAAAGTGTTCAGTGGCTGGTTAATTTGGGGTGGTAGAATTATAGTTGACTTCTGTAGTTTAAATTTTTTCACATTTTAATACTTTACATATATATATATATATCTCCTATCTCTCCTACTGTAAGTGTCCATTATTCTCACAAGAAAAAAGGAAAAAACTTAAAGTCCAATTTCTGCATGGGAATGAACTTGGAATATACATGTCAATATGTTGAGAGGCTCTTCTTTAGCATCTGAAATTTCAGATGCTGCTTCTTTTTCCGTATTAAAAAAAAAAAAAATCATTCTACAAAGACCAGAAATTAGGGGAGTAATTTTCAAAGGCATGAACAAAAAATGGCAAATAAATCTTAAAATTGAGACTTTAAGACAAGACAGCTGGACTTCCCTGCTGGCCCAGTGGTTAAGACTCTGAGTTCCCAATGCAGGGGACCCAGGTTCGATCCCTGATCAGGGAACTAGATCCCACATGCTGCAACTAAGACCTGCTGCAGCCAAATAAATGAATTTAAAAAATTAAAAAATAAAAAAAAAAAAGACAAGACAGCTACCAAGGTTACTTCAAACTTTAAATAGCAAAACCATTTAACTTAAAAGAATGAGCTTCAAGCTTAGGTCTGAGCAGCACCAATACCCTCCTTTTTCTCCTGCCATATCGACAGATGTAGAATTACAATCATAGGAAGTGCTATGAAAGAAGTCATTAATTAGGTCACTCAATGTTTCAGGACAAAATTCCTAAAGGAACAGATTAATGAAGCTGCAAGAATTGTATTCCCTACTGATAGCGCACTGATGCACTGGTCACTTAATTAGCATTTTTCCTCCTTCAGAATCCCCTAGTGAGCCTTTAACTAAAGGTGCTAATTTTTCTTGCCCTAAAGAGTCTTGATTGCTCTTTGGTTTCACTAACTCTATAATGCAGTTTGCACTCTATTAGCTGCCTCTGAGGTCAGTTACTAAAACCCAAAAACCGATTACTTTGTCTATCTTTCCAATAAACTACCATGAAACCAGATGGCAACATCATTTAAGACAGAATTGTAATACATGAGTCGTGATGTCAGGGTTTGAAGAAAATATTTGCAAAGCCAAATCACTGCCAAATGTATTATCAGCAGGTAGATTCCTTCAGAGTTTGATTAAGTGTTAGCCATCATTTTAACAACATGACGCTCTACCACTAAAGCAAAGAACATGAAACACATGGCATTATAGGGAGGTCTGGGAAGCAGTTCGAGTTGGCAGTGGCCACAAGCACATCTAGAGGGAAATTTGGCTGCGGATTGGAAGGGGAAGAAGCACAAGACAAAGGAGACAGAGAGATGGATGGAGGGAATCCAAGAAGTGAACAGAAATAATGAACTATTATCAAAAAATAATCAACAAAAACAAAAAGTAAACCAAAAAACCTCCCACAAAAACTGGATTATCAGAAACTAAGAAAACTTGAAAAGAAGAGCTGGGGAAAGAGAAGACCTGAAGGTTATGATTCAGAAAAAGCAGCTTATAATGCCCATTTCCCCAAAAGTATCAGTCAGTACCAAGCCAGTATCAATGTGCTACAGGCACATCAGGTACAAAAGAAGGCTCCCAATTCTATTCCTCGCCCAGTCTAGGGCTGCAAGACTCACTGCTGAGAAGAGCTAAGCACCTGATCCAGCAAGAAAGGTACAGAGTGAAAGCAACAGATATATTTAAAAGGACACAGAATTCAGCGTGATGAAAAAATGATGGGACTACACACACTACTAAAGTAGAGATGAGAGTCCTGTAAACTGCCTCTTCCAATAGGAACAATGCTCAGGACCAAGCATGGACATTCTGTGCAGATGACCAGAAGATGACTACAGATTTAACTAGAATATCTGCTGTATCTTAAATTACAGGCAAAGAGTTATTTAAAATCTTTATTAAGATTTTTTTTTTTATTAGTTGGAGGCTAATTATTTTACAATATTGTAGTGGGTTTTGTCATACATTGACATGAATCAGCCATGGAGTTACACGTACTAAAACCTTTATTAAGATCTTTATTTTACACACAGGTTCCCCCAAAAGCCCAGTAGTGGCATTTCAACCTGAATTACTAAAAATGTTCAAACATGCTGTGTAAGATATCTGCATGACAATATTTAGTCTCAACAATCCTAAATCTTTGTATAATCTTGCAATTTTCAAAATCATTTTTATTATTTTGTATCTAACAGTCTCAGGAGATAGCCTAATTTAATAATCCTCTTTTCACAGTATAACTAACACTGATACTTAGAAAGTTAGTCACCCTAGGAGAAACACAGGTCAGCTTAACTAAGCTTCCTCTCCATCCTCTAGAATAATCTCCCCTACAGTCATGGAGCTCCAGCCACATTTTATTCCTTTTTATTCTGGAATAACACTATTACAGAAAATTGTGATATTCTCTAAGAAGGGGCTCTAGTTTATCTATGTGTTCCTAGAACCTAAAACTTTGAAACTTGATAAACGACAAAATTGCACTTGGGTTAAGTGCAACAATCTGTATAGAGTTCATTTTATGACACAGGTTCAGCCAGCATAACAAAGCATTAGTTCAGAATATTCCAAGCAGACACACACATACTTTTAATATAACTTAACAGAACATAATGCATACAATTAATAACATGCTGGTGCCCAGAGGATCAGGTCAGGTGTATGACTTTCCTTATAGAGGATAATAAGACTTGTTGAAGGGCCATGCAATTCACCAAAACTGCAGACAACTCCAGAATTAACAATTGATGAAAACGCTGGAATATGAGGAAATTTTTATCATTAGGTTTTCTCAAAGGCTTGAAAAAAAGTAAACTTTACTAATAAAAAGGGAGGGAACATCAATTACCGAGAAGTACTACTTACACCAAAATTTAAGAGAACCTAACAATACGTCACTTAATATCACAGTGAGTACTGCTCCTTCTAAATTATTATTTCTTTAAAATTCGGATGTAACCAAGTAACTCACGTTTTCAATGAACTGGGTATTAGACAGCATAAGGAAGTCATTGAAGACATTATGCAGGCGGCAATCTGTGGCTTTAGTCTCCCGAATTAGTCCATCCACTTGTTTCTTGATTTCATGAGTCCTAGAGATAGTCTGTTGTGAAAATTCCTGTAGAAACTGCAGTAGCTATTTAAAAAACAAACATATACAGTAGTATCAATATGCATCTATTACATGCATCTATTCTGCATGTCAAAACAGAAAAGAAGCCATTTTCTTTCACCTTTGTGTGTCTGTGTGCTGGAATGGAAAAGGGATGCTGCTTTTAACAGTACCATGACCAAGTAGCATAGAAAAACATTAAGAAAGCTCATCAAAACAGTGGCAGTGAGTCAATGGATACTTCCTATCTCGTTTCTGCAGAAATTTTAAAGTGCTATTTGGTTGTCATTCCACAGGGATCACAGACGAAAGGCAAAATAACTACTCATCCAAAAATCCTACTCAAGTGGGACTTTGGAATCACGGCTCTGAGCTTATTGGGTCCCAGGCCTAAGATGTCTTTCTCAACGATATTCATATACTGGTTTGTCTCCCATCCCACTCAGTCCAGGTCTCAACAGGGAGTCGCCTATGAGGTGCCACTGTAAGCCTGCGGCGTGATGGAAGCCTAACTCTCCGCTCAGGATGGAGCTGGCGCCTGGCTAAAAAAAAAAAACAAACAAGGGGGAAAAAAAACCAAACAAGGAAGAGAACACCCTGCGATGGGCGGCAGTCCGAGTAGGAGCACTCAAGAGAGCTGAAGTCAACCGGCCGGCATCCGCCCAAGTGCCTGAGGACTGCCACCAGGAAGTTTTCGAGAGCAAAGAAGGGATGTTATTTAGTCCACGAGAGACAGAGCGGGATCGACTGGGTGGAGAGGGACTGGGACTGATGTCCTCCCACTCGCAGGCCGCGCATCACCCCCAGACGGGCCGCCCTCCCCTCCCGTCCCGGGTCCCGTCTCTCACGCCCGCGTCGGCCGCCAGCGACCAGCTCTGGCTGCTCCTGCGGATCTCCTCCACCGACCAGGGACGCTCCCACACGGGCTCGGACGCCGGCGCTCGCTCCTGGTCGGGGGTGGTCCGGTTCATCTGCAGCGGGAAGGACGAGAAGAGGGGCTGAGCTCCGGGGAGGCGGCGGACGCGGCCCAGCCCTAACCCAGAGCGCCGCCCTCACCATCCCGGCTGTGCAGTTTGGTGGGCTCCGAAGCCGCAGGACCGCACCCGCTGAGCCCCCGCAGTCTCCGGAAGCCTAGCCTCCAGCAGTGCGGCCCTGGCACGTGACCAACCTCACGTGACCAGAGCGCCCCGTGACCTGCCCCTCACGTGACCGGATGTGGGGGTGCCGCTGAAGGGAGGCTGGGCCAGCTGGCTGAGGGTGAGTGAAAAGAGACCTGTAGTCACGTGGATGGATCTAGCGATGATCCTACTGAAGAAACTAAGTGAAAAGGAGAAAGGTAAATATATGATATCACTTATATGCAGAAACTATATGTGAAATGAGACAAATGAACTGTATGTGAAACAGACTCGCAAATGTAGAGAACAAACTTGTGGTTGTCAAAGGGATGGGGCGGTCAGGGGAGGAATGGATTGGGAGTTTGGGGTTAGCAGATGCAAACTATTACATATTTAACGGATAAACAACACAGTCCTAGGAAACTCTATTCAATATCCTGTGGTAAATCGTAATGGAAAAGAATATGAAAAAGAATGTATATGTGTATAACCATCACTTTGGTGTACAGCAGGAATTAAAACACTGTAAATCAACTATACTTTAATAAAATAATTTTTTTTAATATCTGTTTCACTTTAGAAAAGGAAAAAAAAAAAAAAGGCAGGAAGACTGCGGAAGCCAGGGGGCGCTGAAGGGGTGCGTGAGTCAAGTTGAGCTTCAGCTGAAGGGCCCGAGTGGCCCGCGCGTAATTAGTACGAAAGTATGCAGGGAACCAGATGTGTTCAGAGGGGAGCCAAAAGGGTCTTGGAAGACCCATCCAAGGAGCTTTAAACGTCTGGAGGTGTGTGCAGAAGAAGAGCTCGCGGCTGCTGCGCCTCTTCCTTGCTACATATCCGCTGACTGTCACTGAATCAGCACACAGAAACCCAGATTTACTGGAAATTGATCTATCTCGTTATCATCATGCTTTTAAGGACATGGTCGGTTTCAACTCACTGGGTAGGGCCTCCTTAAAATCCTTTACTCCCTAAATCCTTTACTCCGTAGGCAGTGCCCTCAGATTCAAGTCCAAATTTCTCGTATGATAGGCAAAATCCATTTGTACTCTGACCCCTGCTTTGCAGTCTACCAACCTCCTGGCCATTCCTTCACATTCATTTAAAATATTTTTAATAAATAAAACCACTTTAGAATTTGGTTGGTAAAACTGGGGTGAGCCAATTACCAAATTTACATCTCCTCTAACATCATCATGGACAACTTCAATGGGCACATGGATGAGCTTGGCCTCAATATGCCTTAATAACCTTAATCTGCATTCCAATTCTCAGGGCCCCTGAATTACCCACACTCTGGACCTTATCAGCTGAAACTTTCTGACTTCTCAGTGTGGACTGTAATAGAGCTGCCCCTTAAACTTCCAAGTCCCTCTTTTATTCCCTGGTCTTTTCTCAACTAACCCAAGTCTCTCAGTGCCCCACCACGCCGTTTCACCCTCTCTGCTTTATTTCTTTGCTCCTTCTGCCTAGAGCTCATGATATTAGCCTTCGACTTCTCTTGACAGCCCATTAATAGCCTCACTTCATAGTTTTGACACATGGTCCCTGCTACCTCCTAGCTTTGAATCAGTCCAACTATGCCCTTTCTCCTTCCTGACACCTAGGTTCCTGAAGGAAATCACTACAATTTCATATTCTGCAAACTTAGCTGGCCCCTCAGCACTGGTTAGCAGTTCTTTTACTTATACTTGATCCGTGTACTTAACCTTGATTAGATCTCTTCCGTAACTTTACCATGAGGTTCAAACTGTCCACTCTGTTTGCCTCTGCCAGAGAAAACAGACTTCCACTTCTCATTTCAACTTAAGATGTTTCTATGTCTACACGTTCTGTATCCCATACAGTTTTTTTTCCTTTGCACGTAACAGAATATGACTGGAAAACTCAAACAAAACAGAACTGGGGTTGGAGAAAGATATTGCAGAGCTCACTGAGCTTAAGGAAAGCCAAGCAGACACTGGTCTTGGGAAGACCATAAATCAGAGGAACTTGGGACAGTCTCCTCTGAGTTACCACCATCAGAAGAACTCAGTTTCAGTCATCTCCCTTCTTGGTTTTTGCCTCTGAATTTCACATTCCTGAGATAAGTAGAATCTCATTAGCTTCCCCTGGATCACATTCCCACTTCCCTAGTTGGTTCTTCTACCTAGAGTGGAGAGAAAGTGAAGTGAAGTCTCTCAGTAGTGTCCGACTCTTTGAGACCCCATGGGCTGTAGCCTACCAGGCTCCTCCATCCTTGAGATTGTTCAGGCAAGAATACTGCAGTGGGTTGCCATAGCCTTCTCCAGGGGATCTTCCCAACCCAGGGATTGAAGCCAGGTCTCCCGCATTGCAGGCAGACGCTTTAACCTCTGAGCCACCAGGGAAGCCCTAGAATGGAGAGAAGTAGTCCTCAAATGAAAATTTGGGACTGTTACCAAAAGCAGAAAGAAGGGGGATTCCCAGGTGGCGCTAGTGGTAAAGAATCTGCCCACCAATGCAGGAGATGCTGGTTCAGTCCTGATTGGAAAGATCCCCTGGAGTAGGAAATGGCAACCCCCGCCAGTATTCTTGCCTGGAAAATCCCGTTGACAGAGGAGTCTGATGCGCTACAGTCCATGGAGCTGCATAGAGTCAGACACGAGTGAACGTGCATGCATACAAGCCTATGATAAGAAAAATGCTGCAAAAAGTAGGAAGAAGGGATGCTTGGCAAGCAAAAGAAACAGACTACAAACTGCCTAGCTCCTTGCTTCCAGTCTCTGGAAAAGTCAACCCCTTTTTGCCCAAGGCCAGTAACCACCATGTTCTTGGTTGAGCCTTTCCTGATTCCCCTGGGATGGTGCTGCTTTGAACTCCCCTTCCTGTGTGTTCAGTCTCACTGTCTTTACTGGTATTCCTTCACATATTTTTGAGTCATGTTTTGTATTGAATTTATTCATGTTAAAGAGATCTTATACTGTAATAACCATGCATGAAAATTCACATAAATCTACCTATCATACAGGTGACCCTCTTGCTATCCTTACATGATTAAAATTGTCAACCAGTGAAGATCCTAGAGGAATTTCCTGTAAGGATATTTGTGAAGTCAAGTGTTTCAGGGGAGATCTCAGACCCAGAACCCTAATCTGAGTTTCTCTGAGTTAATCTGATTTTCTGTCCTGAGGTGTCTCCACAGGGATCTTGCTAAAATGCAGATTCTAAATGAACAGGTATGAGATGGGGCCTGAGACACTGCATTTCTGACAAGCTCCCAGATGATGCCCAGACTCCTCAAACTAAAGAGTGTTGGAATAAAGAGCCAGGCTAAGAGTTCCCCGGTGAGCAGTACAGCTCCATGGCCAACCTTGTCAGGCAGTGTGTCTCTGTGCCATATGAGAAGTCTCTAAGAAATGTTGTCATAGAGGAGAGAGGCCAAGTCTTGCTTTGGGAGGCTCCCATGGAAGCCACGAACTGGGCCCTACAATTTATGTAGAGTATCTTCTGTGGGAGTGCAATGTATTAGGGTCAAACTCTTTGGATGGTAGTGGAAGAAAATTGCTTAGGCTTAGAAACTGAAGTAGCCCTCTCTTGAACTATTGGCTTTAGGGAGGCCCAGACATTGAAGGACTCCCCACACTTTCCTTGCAGCCCCCTGGACCACTGGACCACAGGGGAGAAGGAGAGGGATCTTCCCAGTCATTGTCCCAGGCACCAAGCCAATGCAAATTTAGGGAATCAAGTATTAATGATCCTTCTGTAAAAATTCAAAATGTAAATTCCAAATAGATTCTGCAAATTATGACTTAATACTGGGGTTTCAGAATATGGATAAAGTTCTGAGGGCTGTGGGGGTAGAGAGGAAATACTTTAGACTTTGCAGTATGAAATTTGAATTTAATGTTCTCGTAATTATTTTATTTCTACAACAGCATCATTTTAGAAGAGCTCTAATTAAATTTTCCAGGTTGCCAAACAGAAGGATTTATAAGCAGTTGATTGGAAATAAGGGACAAATTTAAAGTAGCAAAATGCATAAGCCTGATACTAATGAGTGGCGTAAAGAGTTGTTCTGAGTGTGTTTCAAGCTTCTCACTGCTCAAGTGGAGAGGATTTCCCTTTTCTTGATATTATATGTTAGAGCTCGGAAAGTGGATAGCTCAAGAGAGGTCACAGAAAAGCTTTAATAGTCTAGAAACTATTGGGTTGGTTTCATTGTGTCACTGAAACCTTACCTGAAGTATAATTTTTCCAGCCTGCTTATATAAAAGACGACTTTCCCATACACACACACACACACTCACAGACATACACATACACACACACGGCTTTGCTTAGCAAGGTGCTAGTAACCTGCATATTCAAGAGTGGGTGCTACCATCCTTAGTCCACAGCTGAATATGGCGAACACCTCTCCTTCCTTAAGATTCCAGCGTCTGGTGAGTACTGTGGGTAGAAGGGAGGGAGAAGAGAGAGATCATGAATCCTGTTGTGCAAAGGTTGGTAAACCACTTGTGCGTACACAGCCCATTCCCTGAATGCATAGCTAGTCTAGGTTAGCAGATCTGCCATCTGTGCAAAGGTAAGCGTGTCCAGAAGGAAAAGAACTATAATCAAACTCATTCAGCAAATAATACACAGATATTTTCTTTGAAAGTAAAGTCAGACTTTACAAAGACTAAAGCCCTTGTATGTACCCCACTCCAATCTCTCCCCACAAGCCAACATGTACCACTCACCCCACTCTTCATCTCAGCTCATCCCTCAGAGATGACCTTAACTCTGAGTCTGATGTTTACATTTTCAGAGCTTTTTCTAGGTGTTTAAGTATATGTGTCTACCTATCTATCTATCTTATCTATACATACAGTATTTGTTTATGTGGTTTTCCACATGTAAACTGCTTCCCTGATGGCTTAGTAGTAAAGAATCCGCCTGCAATTCAGGGGATGCAAGAGACTTGGGTTCAGTCCCCGGGTCAGGAAAATCCCCTGGAGGAGGAAATGGCACACCACTCCAGTACTCTTGCCTGGAAAATCCCATGGATAGAGGAGCCTGGCGGGATACAGTCCAAAGGGTCACAAAAAATCAAACGCGACTAAGCATGCATGCATGCCTGTACACATGTACACGTATTTTGTACCTTTCATTCTGCATATTTTTAAATATTCACAATATACCTATCCATATTATCAGAAGCTAAATTATTCTTTTTAACTACTGTGAAGTATTCTGCAGTAAGAACATACTATGGCTTATTTAGTTGTTACCTCACTTAATTTAGGTTCTTTCTAATATCTCACTGTTACAAGGCAAGCTGCTAGCTATCCTTGACTATGCTTCCTTGCACCCATGTGCAAATATTTTGATTTTAATAGATATGCTAAATTATTCTCCAACTTGTGCCAAAATACACCCCAATGGTGATTTCTGAGGGTGTAACTGTCCAACTTCCTAACTAACATGTGCTATTATCAAAAGTAAAATATTTGCAATCTGCTCAGTAAAAATGGCATCTCGGTGCCATATATTTGTATTTCCTTCATAACTGGGGAGATTGAGCATCTTTTCCTTAGCTTATTGGCAACTTTCATTTTCCTCAAATGGTTTTTTCACACAAATCTCCCATTTTTTTATTCACTTTAAATTTTTTTCTTGTTATAGTCAATCATTTGTTTTAATTTAACCATGTTATCTTACTTTGCATTTGCTATTTCCTGTGGTCTCCTTTTGTTTCTTTTTTCTCCCCATTCCTGATTTCTGTTTGGTTGATTAAATTTTCTTTGTTCCATTTTTTTTTCCCTCTGCTGGTGTGAAATTTATATATTTCATTGCTATTTTTTACTCAATTTTTTATATCCACACAGAAAGTTATACTTGCCTAACAAAATCTAAAGTTAATCAGTATGAATATACTCTTCCCAAAGAGGACATTTTCACTTCCTTCTGCTGTTTCCCTTTTCCCCAAATCCTCCATTGATATCATCCAGAATTCTAATTTTAAACATTTAACATTAAACATTCTAACTTTAAACATTCTTCTTTTAAACATTTTTGGTAATTAATACTAACTTAGTCTTAAACTATAGGAATAGCTGATGAAGTGGTTGGGATTACTTTTTTCATATTCCTTTTTCTTCTGGATTCCTTCAGTCTTTCTCCTGTGTAGGTGTACACCTTAAGTACTTGTTTCAGTGAGAATCTGCTGGTGCTGAACTTTCTTAGATGCTGAATGCTTAAAATATGCCTTTTCACCTGTGCTTTTAAGTGATACTATCTCTGAGTGTAGAATTCTAAAATAACAGTGACTTTTCAATAGCTTGTTGAAAATATTGCCTCATTGTCTTCTTGTATATAGTGTTGCTAATGAAATTGACAATGAAAATCTGATCCTTATTTCTTCAAACCATCTTTCTGCTATGGTAACTTTTAGCATTTTTTCCCTTTATTTTGATGTGCTGAAATTTCATAGCTTTCTTCACTTCTGGGGAACACTTAGCCATTGATTACGTATTTTCTCCTCTTTTCTCTCTCTTCTCTCCCTCTGGAATTCCTAAATGAAAGCTAAAATGTCCTTCTCTGTTCTTTATGTCTCTTAACTTTTCCATTTTCTTTAATTCTTTGTACTATTCTGTAAGACCCTCTCAACTTAATCCCCAGCTGGCTAATTTACACTTTAATTTGTCTGTTCTGTTATTCAGAATATAATTTGAGCTTTTTCTTTTCAATAATTTGGGCTTAAATTATCAACATTTCTAAATGGTTCTTTTTCATAACTCTTTGGTTTTATTTTTCTTTTTAAAAATATATTTATTAATTTATTTATTATAACAATAATAAATCCATTGCATAGCATAAATTACATATTTTATGAAAAATTAATTATATGTTCACAAAAACAGTTTAGTCAGAGAGTGCATTGGCTTACATTTTTGCAGACCTCTTCAACACCTGGCTTAATAAAACAGTATCTCTTTAGTTGGGTAAATAGGAGAAATAAAAAATGCCTACAGAAATAATAGTTGACAAATAACATAACTTTCTTAAATCCACTGAATAATAGTCTATGGCTCATAAAGAACCATAAGTTGAACTTGAGTTAACAGTGGAAACTTATTCCAAATTATCAAACACAACGTTCTGCAAGTTTATTTTTCTTTATGGTGCTAAGATACTGAATGAATTTGTTTTAATAATCTATTGATCATGTATAAGATCTTCCATTTGCTCATTGCCTTCCTCTGACACTGGCACTTCTTGATTGTACACTAATTTTCTGGTTTAGAACTATCCCACCTGATTCAGAATTCAGCAGAATTTCTTTGTGGGTGTAAACTTACGTTGCCTGGGGCCTTGGCTTCTCTCCTGGCTTCCTGTCAATTGCTTTCTTTGGGGACCTCGTTGTTTGTTTCTGTACTCTCAAGTATTGCCTCTTCATGATTTCAAGCTCAGGCATGACCCCAGAGATTTAATTCTTATATCTGTTTTATCATGTATAAGGACAGGGGCTGGAGATGAGTAATTTTCAGGCTATCTTTACTGTATAATCTTAAATCCCTAAAATATTTAAAAAAAAAACATTTTTTAAAAATATCAGCAAAAGTTTTGCTTTTTACTTAGGGGAGTAGAGAGTATCAGACATTGGCTCAAAGTAGGTATGTGGTTTTGTGAGTGTGTATGTGTGTGTTCGCATGCCCATGCTGTGACATTTTAACTTGAAATAATGTTTTAGTGTCAGTACACTAAATAATTCAATTTAGTTTGTGTAAGTCAATCTGGAATCTCCTATTTTAAAAAAACAGGAGGGTTAATATCTATAAGGAATACTTTAAAGGAGTAACTGATAAATAATTCCAAATTTCATGATAATATAATCTTCTTGTTTTTGTTGTGAATACTGTTGCTCAATCCAATAAAATAAAATTCATAGAGCCAGTTCAGGTAGCTCTGTCCTTGTCTCTCATTACAATCTGCAACAACAATAGTGAGGACTGTCCTCTGAGGTTTGGGCTTAATGCTTAAACTATTGGGCAAATGCAGTGGAAAATATCCTCTCTGCCTTGCCTGTGAATCTTGAGTCCTCTGGCAAAAAGCCACAGGATGGTAACATGATGCTTTGAAACAAGATGTACTTCCTTATAAACTGGGACTGACTGACTGCAGTTTCTCTTCAAATAAATTTTTCTTTATTGAATATAGGAAAAGATTTTAGGGATTTTTCTCTATTGAATATAAGAAATAAAGGTCATCTTACGAATGTCTGTGCATCTAAGCTTTGGAGAAGAGTGTTTTTTAATGAATTTTTGAGATGTAATCAACATATATTTAGTTTTGGGTGTATGGCATAATGATTTGATATTTGTATATTTTGTAAAATGATCACCACAGTAGGTCTACTTAATCAGCATCACCATACATAGTTGCAGATATTTTTCCTTGTGATGAGTACTTTTATAATAAGATTTACTCTTGGAAACTTTCAAATATAAAATAAGTATTATTAATTATAGTCACCATGCTGTAAATTACATTTCCATGACTTATTTATTTTATAACTGGAAGTCTGTACCTTTTGACTTCCTTCACCCACTTCTCACACCCCTCCAC
This sequence comes from Cervus elaphus, assembly GCF_910594005.1. Taxonomy (NCBI): domain Eukaryota; kingdom Metazoa; phylum Chordata; class Mammalia; order Artiodactyla; family Cervidae; genus Cervus; species Cervus elaphus. The sequence goes on along the minus strand of NC_057829.1, from coordinate 43,558,722 downwards.
CCTCCACCTCTGGGAACCACCAATGTGTTCTTTATAGGTACGAGTTCATTTTTGAGGAGGAAGTTTGTTTCCTTGTTTGGATTTGTTTTTGTTTTCCTATTCCACACTTAAGTGACATTATATTTTATTTGTCTTCCTGGAGAGGAATCTTCATGACCTATTTGGACCCTATGGAGATTAAAAACATCTGTTTAGATAACTTTTATTGTTATCTCTTGCTTCCTTGATCTGTGAATACTATGCCATCTTCATCTTCTTTTTCTCATCTTCTCTTTTGCCATCTGGGCCCAAGTTCCCATCTGGTCTTTGTTTCTTCTTCTTTTCTGACTATGTGAACCAGAAAAAAAAATTATAAAAATGATTTGTTGTTTTAGCTAATATAAACATATTATCCCTATTTTCACTGCCAAGCCAGTAAATAAGATTTTTTTAATCATTTCTTTACTGTAAAAATAAAAAACACTTTGCCAAAACTAACAGAATTATTTGGATTATAACATACCTATAGAAAAGCACACCTATTGTACCTATAGAGCTCAACTAATTTTCACAAATGGAACAAAGCCATATAACCGGTACTTAGATCAAAAAACAGACCATTGCAAACACCCCAGGAGCCCCTTTTCTGTCCCCATCCAGCTCTACTCAGACTTCTAATATCATAGATTAATTCCAGCTATTATTGTGCTTTGTATCAATGGAAAGAAATATCCTAGTTTCAGTTCCCTTAGAAGCTGACCTTGAGAGAAGGACTTTAGAGCAGGTGGTTCATTGCAAAGGTAGAGTGAACACTAGGCAGGGAGTGAGCAAACAGAGGATGGAAGGCGGCTGCCAACAAAGGGAAGATTAAAAGTCAAGGTATCATGATGAGTTGACTGGAGCCTACTCCTGCAGGGAATCCTTAGAAGATCCTTCAAACACACTCCTCAGAATTCTCTCTCTCCAGGGGGAGGAGGGAGTTGTTATATTCATATAGCCTATTATTATTTGTCCCTCTAATGCCTTTTCCTGCTCCAGCATCCCACCCAACACCTCACATTGCATTCAGTTGTTGTATCTCTTTAGTCTCATTTAATCTGGAATGGTACCTCAGTCTTGTTTTGTTTTCCTTTCGTGACCTTGATTCTTTTGGAAAGTACTGACCAGTCATTTTGTAGAATGTCTTCATTCTATAAAGTTTAGGCTTGTCGTCACTACTCCTCATTTTAAGGTGAACAGAGACACAGAAGAGGTAAATAATTTTTTCAAGGTCACACAGCTCACAAGTAATAGAGTCTGTACTTGAATCCAGACCATATGGCTCCAGGTGGCTAGTTCTTAACAACTAAGCAATGATGAATTCTTAAACTATTTAACTGAACTATTGTATGTTACAAAGTGGTAATGCTGTTCTTATCTGGAAAATTTTTTTTATCATTTTTACACATATTAGGAATTAATAAATATTGATAAATCAATAAGTATTTAAGAATCCAAGCAGTTCAAAATTGTGTACTAAGTACTCAGAGTACAGAGTAATCATGAGCCTAGCACTGGACTGCAGTAATCCACCATCTAATAAATGACTGAGTGATCTAAAGTCATAATACAGTATGATTCATGATGCCACAAAGTTTGTTTTAAAATTAATGCTTAATATATCCCAATAATTCACTGTTTTACTAAAAATACAATGTAGTAACTGTGAAACCAAAAACTACATGCAAAGACTTCACTTATGGAGAAAATAAATTTTGGGGGTCTGTTTTCTTATCTGCAAAAAAGGATGGTAATCCCTATTTCACAGGGTTATAAGCAATTAAGGAGATAGTACATGAAGAGCACTTAGAAATGCTTGACACATAGAAAACCTTCGAGAGGAATGTGTGTCCTTAACATAATAAAAGTCATGTAGGAAAAAACCCACAGCTAAAATCACGCTCAATGAAAGACTAACTGCTTTCCCCCAAAATCAGGAACAAGACAAGGATGTCCACTCTTGCCACTTCTGTTCATTATAGTAACAGAAGTTCTAGACAAAGTAGACAATAAAATACATAAAAGGTATCTGAAATGGAAAGGAATCTGCAGATGATGTGATGTTATATATAGTGATGAGGCTCAGGATATGCTACCCCAAAATATGGCACCATGGAAAATGGAAGCTATACAATTTTCAGAAAACAGCAGAAGCAAGATCACTCTGATCTTTCCCCACTTCTCCACTGAAACAGATAAGAAAACTCTCATATGTGCCCTTTCTATACCTGGAGAAAAGGAACATCTTAATCTCTGATGACCAAAGGATGCCAAGAAGAATACTAATGAAAAGGTCTTGCTAAGTTTCCTCCAGTTTACTACAAATACCTCCTATTACTTAAACTATCATTTTCCTCCATGACTACCAACTCTTCATTAAACCTAGTATCAGTCAGTCAGTTCAGTCACTCAGTCGTGTCTGACTCTTTGCAACCCCATGGACTGCAGCATGCCAGGCCTCCCTGTCCTTCACCAACTCCCAGAGTTTACTCAAACTCATGTCCACTGAGTCTGTTGCCATCCAACCATCTCATCCTCTGTCGTCCCCTTCTCTTCCTGCCTTCAATCTTTCCCACCATCAGGGGCTTTTTCAGTGAGTCAGTTCTTCACATTAGGTGGCCAAAATATTGGAGTTGCAGCTTCAGCATCAGTCCTTCCAATGAATATTCAGGACTGATCTCTTTTAGGATGGACTGGTCAGATCTTGTTGCAGTCCAAGGGACTCTCAAGATTCTTCTCCAACACCACAGCTCAAAAGCATCACGTCTTCGGTGCTCAGCTTTCTTTATAGTCCAACTCTCACATCCATACATGACCACTGGAAAAACCACAGCCTTGACTAGACTGACCTTTGTTGGCAAAGTACTGTCTCTGCTTTTCAATATGCTGTCTAGGTTGGTCATAACTTTCCTTCCAAGGAGCAAATGTCTTTTAATTTCATGGCTGCAGTCACCATTTACAGTGATTTTGGAACCCCCCAAAAATAGTCTGTCACTGTTTCCACTGTTTCCTAGTATAAATACACTCAATTCTAACTGTTTCTTTGGGTGTTTGTTTCCTTATAAAGTCTCTTGTATCTCATAAAACTTATACTAAATGAATTTGTATATGCCTTTCTCTGGTTAATCTGTTTTTGTTAGTTTATTTCAAACCCAGCAAGGAACTTTAAGAGAGTTAAGGGAAAACGTTTTCCTTCTCTAAAGTAGAAATCCGTAAGTATTGCACAAAATATCTGTTAGAGATGATAAACAAATTTAGCAAAGTGTCAGGATAGAAGATGAACTCACATAAACTAATTGCATTTTTGTATACTAACAATGAGCAATACCAAAGAAATTAATAAAAAATTCCATTTATAATATCAAATAGAATAAAATACTTCAAAATAAATTAATTAAAGTCTTATACACAAAAAAAAAAGTCAAAAGACTTCTACACTAAAAACTACACAAAATTGTTGAAAGAAATTACAGAAGACATAAATAAATGGAAACATATCCTATGTTATAGATTGAACGACTAATATTATCTTAATATTGTTAAGATAACAATGCTGCCCAAAGAAAACTACAGACTCAATGCAACTCCTATGAAAACTGCAAAGACTTTTTTGCAATTTGCAATTTATTTTTTTTATGTTTTTTTAAATTTTATGCAATTTGCAATTTAGAAATAGAAAAACCCATCCTAAGATTCATATGGACTCTCAAGGAACCCCACAGGCAGAGCAATCTTGAAAAAGAAGAACGAAGTTTAAGGATTCACAGCTGTTGATTTCGTAACTTACTACAAATCTACAAGGTAATCGAGGTAGTATGATGTTGGCATAAGGACAAACATATAGACCAATAGAGCAAAGAGACTGGAAATGAATCCTCATATATATGGTTAGATGATTTTTAACAAGACTGTCAAAGCAATTCAATGAGGAAAGAGCAGTCTTTTGGCATTGGAAAAACTACAATTTGGTATTAGGAAAACTGAACATCCATATGCAAAGAATGAAGTGGAACCCTTACTTTATACCATATACAAAAATCAACCCAACTGGCTGTGCAATGATTAAGACTCTGTGCCTCCACTGCAGGGGCAAGGATCCAATCCCTGGTCAGGGAGCTAAGATCCTGCATGCCTCATGGAACAGCCAAAAAAAAAAAAACTCAAAATAGACCAGAGACTTTAAATTATGACCTTGGCTCCTTCCCTGCCTTAGTTGTGTTCCTCTAGAAAAGGCTTCTGTTGTGGTCCGTCTCCCATGGATACAGCTTCTGGTAATGGTTCCCACCCCTGGGGTGAGAAAGCCGCCCTGTTCCTGGCAGCCTCTGGGAGCACCACCTCCGGCACCCCACCTATATGTGCAGTCCTTTTCCCAGCAGAAGTCTGACTGATACCTCAGGGGGGAAAGAAGAAATGAGGAAGAGGACATGCTGACGCAAGAAAAGGAAACAGCTTCTCTCGTATGCCAGATACTGTTAGTTTTGCATTTTATTTTATGTTATCTTCACAACAAACTTGTAATAAAGATTCCATCATCTCTACTTTCTGAGAGATTAAACAATTTCTCTAGATCCCCCAAATAGTGAAAAGAGTTGGGGGGATTTAAACGCAGTTCTTCCTAAATCTAAAACCCATATTCTTTCGCCTATAAGAACTACAGATATTATGCAAGATTCACTTCTGTGCTGCAAAAACTGTTACACAAATGAAACCAATTAGTATCTGCCATGTAAAGCCTTCCCAGGTGGTGCTAGTAGTAGAGTCCACCTGCTAAGGCAGGAGACGCAAGAGAAGAGGGTTTGATCCCTGAGTTGGAAAGATTCCTGGAGGAGGGCATGGTAGCCCACTGCAGTATTCTTGCCTGGAAAATTCCATGGGCAGAGGTCCCTGGCAGGCTATAGTCCATGAGGCTGTAGAGTTGGATATGACGGACCACCATAAAGTTCCACATGAGAAATTTATTTTATAAATTTTTTAAGGGATTTCAAGGAGCTTTTAAAAAACACTTTTTATTTACTTTTTTATTATTTTGGGTTGTACTGGGTCTTTGCTGATGCGCTGACTTTTCTCTAGTTGTGGCAAGGTGGGGCAACTCTCTCGTTGTGGTGTGCAGGCTTCTCATTGCAGTGGCCTCTCGTTGTGCAGCACAAGCTCTAGGGCACGCAAGCTTCAGTAGTTGTGGCACACAAGCGTAGTTGCTCCATAGCATGTGTGATCTTCCCAGACCAGAGATCGAATCCTTGTCTCCTATGTTGGCAGATAGATTCTTTACCACTGAGCCACCAGGGAAGCCCCTCTTTTATAAAATTTAATTAAAAACTTCAAAAACTTTTTGTTATTTAAAAATTTTAGAAATCTAGGACGAAAACCGTTAAGAATCTGAAATGCTTCTCTCTTTCTGAGAAGAATTATGTAACTTGCTTTTTTTTTGCCCCCTGGAAACCAGGAACCTCCTGCCCAAGTTCTAATTGTAGCTACAATGGCCCTTTTACTCCCATGAATTCTTCTGCCTTATTTCCTTATCTTGATTTGCTAATTCTATTAAATCAGCTTAATTGTATGACTCTCATTTAAGCTTTGCTTAGAATCCCTTCTGGATAAGTATGAAACTGATCATGTATTTCACTTAGCTTTGCCTGGTTTCTCGTTGAAGGGCCTGGCCTAACATTTTAAGGATGACACTTAAGAGGATCAAAACTGGGTATAGATCTCTGTGGGGCCTTAACCAGTAGCAGGATAACTTGCCCTATAGCAGGAAACCAGCAGAGCTGTTTTTCTTTACAAAGAAACTCTTTCCATTGTTAATCTGAACTTTGACAACAGTTAACTGATGATTATTTAAGGAAGAACCAATATGTACATGCATGATTTAAATCTAAAATATAAACATCCAATACATCTAAAGAAGTTCCTTCTTCTTTCATCAAATCCTGTTTGCCCAATGTATTTCATGGGTAATTTGATAAGAAGTAACTTTCTCAGATAAGAAATCCCAAGAAGCCCCAAAGCTAATACTGCAACTGAAAAGCTGAGAAGATGCCAGCCCCTACGTGTCACAATCCAGATAGGTTATAGCTATAAGGTAATGGAATTTTGTTCATGAGAAACGCAGGTACAAATTCTTCTCTCGAATGAGTCAGTTTCTTTCAACAATGCCAGTCCATTCCTTGAATTCAAAGCTCTGTGGCAAATTCTGGCCCCCAAATTTCTCAGAATCTGACATCTGAAAACACAACAGTTTTCTTTCATGTGGTATGGGTTGTGTGTGTTTATGTGTGTTGCCTGTAGCTGAGAGTTAACTGACCCGAACAGCAAAAAGGAGAAGCTATGAGCCTGCACAGGAAAAATCCACCACGGCTACAGATGAACTCAAGCGTGGGCTGAAGGAATGTGGAACAAGCATTGATAGCATCTGCTGCAACGACATTTAAGAAAAAGTCATTGGCCACAGACTCCCCCACCCCCATAAGGGAAGAACATGCTGCCCAGCTTCAGGGAGTGTGGTCAGTGGATGGCCTCCAGCTGTCAGCTGTTTCAAGGTCCCTGGTCTTTCAGAGTGACCTTGGATCGCCCGGGCTGCTGCCTTCCTGGGGCAGCCTCATCCAGCAGTGAGGTGAAGTAGAGTCCAAAGCCCTGACCAGCCTGGTTTGAAGTGGACAGTGATGGCACAGTTGCTCTGTGGCATCCCAAGGTAGGGGGGGCTTTGCAGTCTCTGCCTTCTGCTTTCGTCCCCTTCATAGGTGTTGAACTCTTATTAAATATCACACACCTCAAACTCCATCTACGCGGCTGCTCTTGGAGGACTGAACTCTCAGCAAAGCCCGCCAGATACCTCTCCCTATCTTTATTCAGAGTACAAGGAAGGGCAGCTTTTCCCCAGAAAGACTTGCCCGCCCACAATCACTTGTCTCCTCTAAGATTAGGCAATTGGTGAAATTACATTCTAAGTTAGCTGGTGTCACTGGTCATGGTTTATTCCAATCATAGACTCAGTCATTCACTGCTCCTCAGTGGTCACGGGCCAGTCCCTCAGTGCATTAACCACACAACCATTAAGAGTTATCCTGCCTAGAAATACCCGAGAAATACTCTCTCCTGGAAATCTGGTGCTCGATGGGTAGGTATCCCAGGAACCTCTGTAATAATTAGACTATTCTCCAGTTATTGATGGAGACCCAGTTCCAGTTCAAGAATGTTTCTGGTATTTGTTGCTGACAGAGATCCCATGAGGTACCAGCGTGGAATATAAGCACAGTCATGCTTTTCTGGTCTGACTCTGAACTAATTGCACAAAGTGAAACCAAGATCTAAAGGGTTTGCCAGGTGTCTCTTACATTCTAAAACCACACATTCAAAATAATTGCAACATGATTCTGATTAAATAAACAACAGTGTTGGTCATACATTTTTGTTTCTGGATGGTAGAACTCAGTGGTTAAGTCTGCCGCCTCACTAGCTATATCACCATGAACTAGCTAACTAATCTTTTTGAGAATTTGCTTCTTCATCTGTAACATGAGGATCATGATATTTGGTTTATAGATCTGTTGTGAGGTTGACACGATGCATTTGAATGATTCCAATACATTGTGGGCACTTTGCTAAGGGTAGTTATCATGACCCTGATAGTTACCTTACTAGGATACCTTCTTAGCAGTCATCATCTTTTAAGGTCTTCAGTAACTAAGAGAATATCAGAATATTAGGTTCACAAAGGCTTGGAAAGTATCACTGGCCTCATAACTTCATGGTGAAGCAGAAGCAGGTCATAGGAATAAACATTCGTGATATTAGAATATCTCCCTAACATCTTTACTAACACTGTTACTTAGGAGGCTTTCAGCATCCTGACTGCCCACATCCCATAAATAAGTAGTTGGGACTCTTATTAAGAGAGACAGAAAAAAGGAGCATGATGTTTTCTTCTTGGCTCTTCTCTTCATCTCGCAGATACTTGTCATTTCATGGTTTTCAGAACTTGCCAGTTAGTTTTCTAAAAGTTTTAAGAGGTTCCAAGTGTTTAAGACTTCGAGTTTTTTAAAATCCCATTTAAATCTATTATTACTCTTATTCTTTTTCAGAATTATTTGAACTACTGTTGCTTGTTTCTTTTCCTAAATGAACATTAGAATCATCTAGTACCAAAAATATCCTGTGAATATTTTAAAAATATATTTATAGGTCAACAGGAAGAATTGACATCTTCTCTGTTTCTAGTCAAGAACAGAGCATGCATTTCCATTTAATCATGTTGTCTTAGTTGTCTTTTTATTCCTTGGTAGAATTAATTCTTAATAAAAACTTTATTGAGATATAGTTCAAAAACCACAAAATTCATCATTTTAAACTGTCCAGTTTACTGGGTTTTAGTATATTCACAGAGTTGTCTAATTATTACCAAAATCAATTTCAGAACTATGTAGAATTTTAGAATACTCGAAGACAAACCCCATACCTCTTAGCTATCATTCCACTGTCCTCCAATCTCCCACCCCCTAGAAACCATTAATCTACTTTTTGTCTCTATAATTTTGCTTGCTTTATATATTTCATATAAATGGAATTATATAATACATGGCCTTTTTCAACTGGCTTCTTTTAATGAGCAGTGTTTTGAGATTCAGCCTTGTTACATAAATCCCTACTCTTCCTTTCTATTGCCTGATTATATTTTATTGAATGTATATTCTACATCTTTTTTAATCCATTCAACAGCTGATGGACATTGTTTCTGTTTTTTGACTATTGAGAATACTGCTGCTATGAGCATGTGTGTAGAGCATTTGTTTGAGTACCTATTTTCAATCATTATTTCTATTTTCAATTACTATTATTTCTATTTTCAATTAGTTTTATTTTCTATTTTCAATTAGTCCCTAATGACTAATGATGGTGAACATCTTTTCATGTGCTTGCTGATGATGAAGACGACATTTTTAAAAACTTTTGTTTTGACATAGTTTCACATTTACAGAAAAGTTATAAAAGAGCTTTCTTTAAAAGTCCTGATTACCCTTCACCCGTATTCACCCTAACTGTAAGCATTTCATCCCATTTGTGTTATCATTTCTTCTCTCTGTCTGTCTCTTTCTACACACACGTACTTTTTTTTAGTAATCTGAGAGTAATTTGCATATCATGCCCCTTTATCTATGAATGCTTGTGTGAATTTCCTGAGAACAAGGGCAATTTTATTAAGTATAACTTCAGTACATTTATCAAAATCAGGAAACTTGTTAAGTTTCCTTAACAAAATAATGTTATCAAATCCACAGTCCATATCTGAACTTTAGTGCTTGTCTCAATAGTCCCGATTCAAGCCCAGGATCAAAGATTGTACTCTGTTGTCTTATTTCTTTAGTTGCCTTTAATCTGAAACAACTCCTCGGCCTTTCTTCATCTTTCATGGCCTTGGTATTTGAAGAGTAGGGGCTAGTTATTTTGTAGAATAGATTTGTCTCATATTTCCTTGCGATTAGATTACATTATGCATTTTTGGCAGGAATTCCACAAAAGAACGTCCTAGGGCATTGTGGCAGGAAGCTTTCTTACCCCATCGTTGGCAATTAACTTTGAATACTTGGTTAAAGACATATCACTTAGTTTGCATTGCAAAATTACTAATTTTCCTTTTGTAATCAATAAGCAATTTTGAGATGGTATAACATTATGTCCTTCATTAACTTTCATTCACTGGTCTCAGCATATTGTGTCCCTTTTTTGGACAGCGCTGCATAGCTTGCAGGCAGCAAAAGCACAAAGTCCTAACCACTGGACTGCTGGAAAATTTCCAGCATCCTGTGTCTTTTTTAAAATAAGTTTTGGGGTATAATTTATATACAATGAAAATGTATCTATTTTGCATTTCTAATTGGGTTAGTTTTGACAACTGTGCAGAGTCATGCAGCCATCACCATCATAAAAATTTACATCTCCATTACTCTACAAAGACTGAAAGGGAGCCCTTCTTAATTATGTGGGTCAACAGACATAAACTAGACATGTCCTATTCTAATCTTAAGAAACTCAGTCTGTTTCTGAAGCAGGCCTGGTCTTCAAGATTATTGTCTTGGTGAAAGTGAAAGTGAAGTCACTCAGTCGTGTCCAACTCTTTGCGACCCCATGGGCTGTAACCTACCAGGCTCCTCCCTCCATGGGATTCTCCAGGCAAGATTACTGGAGTGGGTTGCCATATTGTCTTGGTAGGAACCCAAAACAGAAGCCAGTGTTGAGGCCCAAAGCAGAACAACAACCTCTTTGTCCTAGGTGGTACCCGCCTCTTCCCTGACTCAGTGAGTGAGAGGACTCCAGGCAACAGGACTCACAGAACAGGAAAACCCATCTGGAAATGTTCGCCAAAGTATTTCTCTGCACACTCAGAGTTCTGCTTGTCCTCAGCACAAGGCTCACGCCTGCCCAGTGGCCTCTTGGAGCGGACGGGGGCTCTTAGACATGCGTCGTCACCACTCTGAGAGCCCAGGAGACAGCACACGTGTGCTGCACCTTGGCGCTGCCACCATGTGCCGCACTGTGGCGATGTTCCAAGACCTCCCTTGTTCTCCCTCGGCCCCTTGAGAAGTGAGCACAGCTCTCCTTTCCCCACTCCAGGACCCTGGAGGGTCTCTGTTTTGGGACCTCTGTTGGTTTCCTGAGTGGTCAGTGGTGAAGACGCCACCTGCCAATTCCAGGAGATGCAGGAAATCTTCCTTGGGTTGGGAAGATCCCCTGGAGGAGGGCATGGCAACCCACTCCAGTATTCTTGCCTGGGAAATCCCATGGACAGAGGAGACTGGCGGGCTATAGTCCACAGGATCGCAAAGAGTTGGATACAACTGAGTGACTTAGCATACATGCACGCCGTTGCCTCTACCATTTCCTCTGCTGCCCACCCCAGGTAGGGTAATGAGTAGAACACAGAAGTCCCATTCAAGGACCTATATGGGTCCATATCTACATATTCTTATCAGGGAGCCGTGACTCACTGTATTGTTCCCCTGTCCAACTCTCTCTTTTCCCCAGGCCCATGGGATCTTCATCAATCTGTGTGGCTGTTAGGTATTTTCTATGCCTAGTGTTCAGGCTAAGAATTGAATGTGTTGATGCCCCCAAAGCCTTTTTCTCCTAAAGCTATTGTCTCTGCCATGGGTTATGAAAATCTGTTTTGAAACTAAAAGTTGAATCCTGAGTCACTTTTTTCTGAATTACCACAAGAAGCATCCCACTCTCAATGGAAGGATACCAGAAAGTAGAGTAGGGTGGGAAGAAAGAGCAAGTCTCATTGCCTAATATTTGTCTTATACCATCCCATCATTGTACAGCTGATTTGGGAGAAATAAACACACGACTTCATGTTTACCTACCTTAAACATTATCATTATTTATCGACATCAGTCTCGCCTTCTTTTGACCTCTGAGCAAACCAAATAAGGAAATATCTTTATTTACTTTTTATTTTTCTTTTCTAGTAGTGTAGCAAATGGGAAGGGACATAAAGGCAAACAAAGATGATAAGATCTTTAAGGATTAGATTTTGTGATGGGATGTGAGTTGAGGCTTGGTAGAACGGAGTGCCTAGGCCTGAGGGAAAGAGAGCTTACTAAGCAGTAAGGAAGATGGTATGTGGGTTGATCAAACAGAGTACGGTTATCTGGAGAGAAAAGGAGGCCATGTCCTCAAAGTTCATCTCAACCTAGGTATGTTCATTGTACAATAAATACATTTATAAAAATGTAATAAATCTAATACCACTTTCACTTCTCCTGGAATGTTATGAATAGTTTCTCAGTGTCCTTCCCAGACCTCAGGAATTCTGGCTTAATTCTAGTGATTCTAGTGACTGTGACATCTTCCATTCTGTGTGGTGAGGTCTGGGGCATTGCTTTAATCAGCATGAGGGAATCAAAACCACAGTAAGCTGTCACCTCCCACCTGTCAGAATGGCCATTATATAAAGCATACAAATAACAAAGTGTTGACCTGGATGTGGAGAAAAGGGAACCCTCCTGTATTGTTGGTAGAAATGTAAATTAGTGCTTTCACAGTGGTGAACAGTATAAAGGTTCCTCAAAAAACTAAAAATAGAGCTGTCATATGATATGGCAATTCCACTCCTAGGAATGTATTTTAAAAAAATGAAAACACTTATTTGAAAAAAAATACATGCACCGCAATGTTCGAGCAGCACCATTTACAATAGTCAACATATGGAAGCAACCCAAATGCCATTCAGCAGATGAATGGATAAAGAAAATGTGTATGCACACATAATGAAGTAATAGTCAGCCAGAAAAAGAATGGAATTCTTCCATTTGAAGTAACATGAATGGATCTAGAGAATACTATGCTTAGTGAAGTAAATCAGACAAAGACAAATACTTTATGATATCATTTATGTGAATCTCAAAAATAATACAAAGAAACATATATGCAAACAGAAACAAAGATATAGAAAACAAACCAATGTTTGCCACAGAGGAGAGGAAAGGGGTGAGGGACATACTAGGGGTACAGATTAAGAGATATGAACTATTATGTATAAAATATTAATACATAAGTGATAATGATATATTGTAACCATTATCTTGTAATAACTTTAAGTGGGGTGTAATCTGTAAAATACTGAATCCTTATGCTGTATACCTGAAACTAACATACTATTATAAATCAAGTATACTTCAATAAGAAGAAAATAATAAAAAAAGAAAAGTTTAATATTACAAATAAATAGGCAGTATGAGGGATAGGAATCTACATGAATTTGGATATAACAGATGAGAATCGGGATGGGATTTGAGAAGGGATCTAATGTTGGAAAAATTTAGAATTGGATTTGAGCCCCTAATAGCCTAGGCACATTTTTTTCCTTTTTGGGGGGGGCCATGCTGCTAGCCATACAAGATCTTAGTTTGCTGACCAGAGAACGCTCTCTGCATTGGAAGCATGGAGTTTTAACCACTAGGAGTTTTAACCACCAGGGAAGTCCTAGGTAACTTTAAAGGTCACTCAGCATGACCACCTGCAGAATAAGTGTAACTGGATTACAGAACTAAAACAAAAATGCAATGTAAAGGAAACCATAAAGCACTGTATAAATTTAACTACTAATGCTATTTCAGCCAGCCAATCGCCTCACAAGCTTGAAAATTGTCTCCCAACTTCCCTTGCTACTGTCAAAATTCTGCCTTCGGTTGCTTAAGACTTGTGAACCTCCACCTGAATCTCCTTGTGTACTCTTGTGTAAACAAGGATGCACATCCTTGATTTTATGTGTGTGTCTATTTGCTTTTATACTGTCGTTAAAGGCACTTCATGTTAAGTTTCCCAGCCATTGCTATACACAAGCTTGTAGTTAGTGGAACCTGCCAGATATATCCTTAAGAGAGGATCACAGTGGTGGGGTAGGACTTCAACATAGGAGGCACAAACGTTCAGTCTATAATACTTGTCTAAAATTAGTCCCGTTTGTTTTCTGATAGTGTATTTGACCAATATATCCAAAGAGTAAATATATGCACTTTTAAGTTTGCATGCTTATTGCCTATGTCTTCATTTATAAATAATAATAGGGGCTTCCCAGGTGGCTCAGTGCTAAAGAATCTGCCAGTCAAGGCAGGAGATACTGGTGCAATCCCTGATCCGGGAAGATCCCACATGCCTTGGAGCAACAAAGACTGTGTGCCACAACTATTGAGCCTGTGCTCTAGAGTCCAAGGACCACAACTACTGTAGCCTGTGCACTCTAGAATCCTTGCTCCACAGCAAGAGAAGCCACCACAGTGAGAAGCCCACGCACCACAACTATAGAGTAGACCCTGCTCCCCGCAACTAGAGAAAAGTCCATGCAGGAACAAAGGCCCAGCACAGCCATAAATGAATAAATAAAATTATTTTTAAAAATAAATAATAATAGTATCAGAAAATATCAGAAATCAAAGCTATAACTGAGGCCTTAAAACAGCTGGCTGATGCGTAGTTGTGCTGGCCCTTTGGTCATGGGTTACTAACACTCCCTGGGCCAGCATGAAGGCTGCCACTCCTATTGTCTTCTTAAACTGGGTGTCAGCAGTCACTTATCACACTGGCCCAGTTCCCTGTTACCTTCTACACATATGTCTCCATCAAAACTGAGATAAAGCAAGACAAACTGGAAGTGATAATACATTTCATGAGAAACAGAATGCAAATTTACTCAGAGAAGTGAAGGCTCTTCTTAACTTGTGTTTAACATCTAAATACCACACCCACTTCACTCATGTTTCCTACTGCCACTGAAGCATTTGAGCTTGTCACCTCAAAAGTCCTCTTGAGGACTCTCCTTCAGTCGCCAAAGAGGAACCTGAGACCTGGGGAGAGCGATCCATTTGCCCAAGGTCACTACTGAATTAGCTGTATGCTCCTTTTCAGTTAGTTAACCGTGGTTATTTAACAAAGTCTGAGAGGCACTTATTTCCCAAGTGAATGCCTAAAAGGAAGGGTGGGTTTGAAAAATAAAAGCATGTGGGTTGTTAACCTCGGCCAAAATTGTTAGGCTGATTAGCATCTATGGGAATTTCCTGATGCCAAAAGCTATGGGAGGCTCAGACCTATTGTCAAGGGAGCAGGAAGGGAAAGGAAGAAGGCATTGGATTTCCCTGGCCTGAAAACCCCATCCAGGTAGCAGCTGCCATCCTGGTGCTCTGGCTCCATGGTGCTTATTTCTTTTTGCTTGAATCCAGCGGCTGCAGGGCCCTTCAGGCAGGTGTGGGAAGACCATAAAAGGAGGACAGTTATACCAATATATAGATCTTTAAAAATGATACAAATGAACTTATTTACAAAACAGAAAGAAACTCACAGACATGGAAAACAAACTTATGGTTACCAAAGGGGAATGGAGAGAGGAATAAGTTAGGAGTTTGGGACTAAAATATACATACTACTATATATAAAATAGTAAACAACAAGGACCCTACTGTGTAGCACAAGGACCTTCTCTTGTAATAACATATACTGGAGAAGAATCTGAAAAATAAATATATACACATACATATCTATATATGAATCACTTTGCTATATACCAGAAATTAACACAACATTGTAAATTAACTATATTTCAATGTAAAAATAAAAGGTTTACAAAAAAGAGACCACAGGCTTTGAGTCAGCAGACAAGAGTTCAGATCTTGCCTCCTTCTCACCACCTGAAAACCCCAGATCGATTTCTGCATCCCTCTAAGCCTCGATTGTCCCATTAATAAAATGGGAGTGAGGAACTCAATGAGGTGACACATATCAGCAGTTATGAGGGGCCTGCTGTGTTGGCTCCTGCTCTATTCCTACCTCTTAGCCCTCAATTCTTAGGTGGTTCTGGAAGGTTTTGCTCATAGCAAGACTGTAAAGGTTGCTGGCTAACTGTCTTCCCTGGTTCTGGGGGGTGCTTTACTTTGTAGGTGCTCTGTAGGAGAGCGTCAAGGCTGGTGATGCTGGCAGGCATCAGTTCAGGTGTCCTGGCGAATCAATGACTACTGCCCTGAAACCCCTGAGTGCCTCCATTCAGCTAAGAACCTGACCCCTCCACCTCACCAGGCACAGAAATCGAAGATGTAACACCTAGTACAGCAGGGTCCCCTAGACACATTGCCAGCCGTACTGGTGGGTCGGTGGTCCAGTCCTATTGGTTGCTCAATGTTTTGAATACTATTCCAGAGAAAAGGAACAAGCTATCTGTCCACAGAGCCTTACTGTCATCGCCTTATCTTCAAAAGATGGCAAGCATCAGCTTCACAAAGGGTGCAGCCTTAGGACAGCCCTGGCCAAGGTCAGGGAGGCAGTGGTTCCCGGGTTCTTTGCGCAGTCACTCTAAGCTGTGAACACATGATCCTTGACCAAATAGCCTTTAATCCACTTGACAAATGAGACTTCTGAGCTTCCTTGGGGATGCCTGGGTCTCCGATTTCTCTGGAACAAAACTTGCTTTTGTTTCTCAGGCTCTGGTAGCTAATCCCAGATATGTTTGCTTTAGCTCCTTTTCTTTGTTTCAGTGTTTCATTTGCGTCTGTTGTTTTTACACTCCTCCAGATCAGGGTTTCAATTGCCTTACGGGAAAAAAAAACAACAACTAATTCACCAGAAATCTTCCTGGTCCATGGCTTGTCAGCTTCAAGCTCATTCTTTCAACACCTATTCAAGGCGGACATGGCTCATGGCATTTACATTGTTCCTGGATGGTTCAGGAAACCCACACCTGTGACATTCCTGCTGTTCTATTGGTGTTTAAGTCTCCTCTGCTGCATCTTTTGGCAAATGGCAGTGAATTCATCTTATTGTATTAAAATAGATGGAAATACTCATTTGGCATAAATTAATATATGGACTATCATCAGCCTCCATCTTTTTGATTTCTGGAGAGTAAAACTTTTTCTTTCCTTTGTTTTTCTTTGGCCAGGCCATGCAGCATGTGGGATCTTAGTTCCCTGCCCAGGGATCAGACCCATGCCCCCTGCAGTGGAGGCAGGGAGTCTTAACCCCTGGACAGCCAGTGAAGTCCTTGGAGAGTGAAAACTCATATCACAAGGCCTGACAAGGTCTGATCCCCTAAACCCAGAAGCTAGTTTACCCCTGGTCTGAATGCTTGAACCCAAAATGTGGCCTATGTTCATTTGAGTTCATTTTTCTAATGGATGGTATCCTGGCTAATGCAGAAACTGGTCCTCCCGAGGATGGAGGTGGTGGTGGGGGTGTTGTTCAGCCGCCCTATCGTGTCCAACTCTTTGTGATCCCATGGACTGCAGCATGCTAGGCCTCCCAGTTCCCAGTCGTAGGGTATCAGGCTCTAAAGTGAAAAACTGACAGGGGGCTGGGTGGGCCTTCAGGGAGGATGGTTCTTTGGTGAGGATCACACTTTCCCTGGCTGGGAGCTCGACAACTCTCGAGTGCTGTATACTTTTCCATCTGCACCTTCATGACCACCTGTCACCAGGCAGGCTGGGGAAAGTCCCTAGGAAGGTGTGTGTGTGTGTGTGTGTGTGTGTGTGTCTGTGTGTGTGTGTCTGTGTGTGAGGTGGGGGTGGGGTGGGATACAGACAGTGAGTCTGATAGAGAAAAGGGACCTGAAGGGAAAGGATAGGAATAGGAGAAGATGCAGGTCACTGTGTAGGGGCAGGTGGGCAGTTCTCACCTCTGTTACCTATGAGATTATCTTCTGGATGTGAAGGAAGCTTCACAGGTGTGTGGGAGGTTTAAGAGAAGTGAAAACAATCTGAACAGGCTCTGGAAGGAATGCAGAGTGAGAGATGGGAGATAAGTAATCACCTTGAAGACTAGTGAGTGGGGGCCACCCTGATCCTGGGTACCCATCTTGTAGCAGCCTCCACTGTGGGCTGTGTGATTCTATGGATGCTGAGCAACTCATGGGGCAGAGCTGAGGATTGGGACTTGTAAAGCTGCTCCCCAGGTTTGGCTCCAGTGGGTGCAGCAGAAGGTGAGGTGCTGAGGACCTCACTCTGGCTGACGTCTCACTGGAATCCACCCGCTTTTGTGTGACAAACCGCATTTCAGGGGAAGTTACACCTCTAACCACAGTAGCCCATATTCCCAGAAACAGCAATTTAGAAGACACAAGAATGTGGCTGAGACTGATTTGGAAATGTGCCTTGATCATTCTTGTCTGGCTCTATAGGCTCTGTGAAAAATTATCTACAAGAACAATGTCTATTATGGAGGCTCCATTTCAAAGCCCGGTTTCCCAAGGACATCTTAGAGAATGTCGTATTCTCTCCCATCATCATCTGCTTAATCCCAAGTGTCAGCAGGACTGAATTCCTGCTGGCAAAACAGTATTTTCCATTTCAAAGATGGCTCATCCCAAAACATTAAAAATTAGACCAACAGTTGTTCACCAGGAACTCCTGAACACTCTTTGCTATGGTTATAGCAAGAAAAGCTTAGTTTGTCTTAAAGTGTTTTATATTTATTCTTTGCTGTCTATCAATTTCCTCAAATGGGAGATCACCCTGGGAGATAAGCAGGTTGGTCCTATTATTTCTATACTTCGGATGAACCTGAGGTGACCCACTTTCATTCTTTATCTGCCCTTTGCTCCACTCCCTGAGACTACAGTCATTTCCCTTGACAATGTATGGAACTCTGCAATTTACTAGCTAATCACTGGATTCTCCCAATCTCAGTCCTTGTCCATAAAGTCAGAGCACACAGTCCTTGGAGGGTCCCTCTAGTTCTGAGATGCTGCTGATTACAATAGTTTCTGTTTAACCGATATAATACAGTTTGTTACAGTAAAACATTTTAAAGGTTCACTTGTAAAATCAACTTGGCAAAAAAATACATAAACATAAACAGCCAGCAATGTTTTTTGGCAACATCTCTCTCCCATTGGAAGCAGCGATCTATGTTAATTTTATTAAAAGACAGGCTATTTATCACTTTAGCAAACATGACTCCCCTGGGGTTAAGAGAAGGAAAGTTGTATCTCTGAAAATAAGATAATCCTGGATTGAGACTTAAAAGGTTTCTGTACGATCAGAAAACTTTAAACAGTCACTCAGCCAATATTTATCAAACAAATGCATCAAAACTCTTCTTCCATGTGCCAGTATTTTACCCACCTTTTCTTAAAGGCCTACCTGTGAAATTACAGAAAAGAACCAAACTATAGGGAAGTAAGGTTTTGAGATCATCAGGAAAAGTGTTTACCTAGCAAATATAATGGGATTTCACAAGATATCTCATAAAATGTGACATTGAGGCTACCTCTGAGAGGAAATTAGTAAATAAAAGCCTACATGCATAGAGGTCACCCACCTATAGAAGGTAACTGCTTCTATCTTCCCTCTTCTCCAGAATCACCAGCTATATACCACATGTTGGGAAGGGTGCTTTCCCAGTAAAGGGTGCTTTCATGCTTGTGGCTCATGGAACTGTCCCCAGTGTGAAAGCAGATGGGATATTACAGAGACAGAACCAAGCAGGGCATCAGCGGCACGTCCCAGAGCAGAGGAGGCCTTGGCCGCCAGACTCCCAGGGGAGAAGAATGCAACAAGCTGCTGCTACTTGGTGGCACCAGTCATCACCAAAAAGCATAATATGTGCCTGTTGGCCATCTGTATGTCTTCTTTGGAAAAATGCCTACTCAGATCCTCTGCCCATTTGGTCATGATTATTTGGGTTTTGGGAACCGAGTTGCTTGAGATATGTACATGTTTTGAATATTAACCCTTGCAGGATATACTGTTTGCAAATATCGTCTCCCATTTAGTAGGCTGCCTTTTTGTCTTGTTGATGGTTTCCTTCACTGTGCAAAAGCTTCCAAAGAATTCATACAGATGGCCAACAGTCATAGGAATAGAGGCTAATCTTTAGAGAAGTGCAAATCAAAACCATAATGAGATACCACCTTACACCTGTCAGAGTGGTCTTCATCATAAAAAAAACAAATAAGAAGCATTGGTGAGGATGTGCAGAAAAGGAAAACTTTGTGCACTGTAGATGGGAATGTAAGTTGGTACAGCCACTATGGAAAACAGCGCAGAGGTTCCTCAAAAAATTAAAATAGAATACAATCCAGTAATTCCATTTCCGAGTATTTACCTGAAGAAAATGAAAGCACTAACTCAAAAAGATATGTGCATCCCTGTGTTCATTGCAGGATTATTTACCATAGTCAAGATATGGAAGCAACCTAAGTGTCTATCGGTAGAAGAATGGATAAAGAAGATTTGGCATACAATGGAATACTGCTGCTGCTGCTTCTGCTAAGTCACTTCAGTTGTGTCCGACTCTGTGGGACCCCATAGACAGCAGCCCACCAGGCTCCACCGTCCCTGGGTTTCTCCAGGCAAGAGTACTACTCACCCATAAAAAAAGAACGAAATCTTGCCATTTGCAACAAAATGGATGGATCTAGAGGGTATTATGTTAAGTGAAATAAGTCAGAGAAAGACCAATACTGTATTAGTTCGCTTATAAGTGAAATGTATGGAAAAGCAAAACAAATGGACAAAGAAAAAGTAAACAGACTCATAGATACAGAGAAAAGACCAGTGGTCACCAGAAGGAACAAGATGGCGGCTTGAGTGAAACAGGTGAAAGCGATTAAGTATAAACTTTCAGTTATAAAATAAATAAATCAGAGGAGTATAACACAACATAAAGAATATGGTCAATAAAACTGTTAAGAACTGTATGAAGACAGATGGCTACTAGACTATTGTGGTGATCATTTTGTAATGTATTTAAATGTTGAATTACTATATTGTACATCTGAAACTAATATAATATTATACATTAAATACTTTTATACTAAAATACTTTTATAATAAAAAAAAAGATGACATCACCCTTTACTTAGAACTGGGTTGAACACTTTAGACACATTTCTCATTAGTTTTTCAGGCCAATTCTTTGGGATGGAGATCATCATCTCTACTTAATAAATGAGAAAAATAAGGATCAGAAATGTTAAGAAATTTGCCCCAGGTTTTAGGAGGGGCAGAACTTTGATTAGAACGTACTTCTGTCTTAGCCTTTGGTCTAAATCTCCCTCTGATTCTGCACTCCTCAGGCGGCATTTTCTAAAAGAAGAGACAGGCCCACAGATGCAGTGACACAGGAGAGAGTGGAGTTTGGAGAGAGCATATCTGAGTTCCAATCAGGCGCTCTTTTTCATGAGCTCTTGGACAGTGAGAGGGTCTTCTGTCCCAGTCTGCAGAGTGGGAGAACTCAGAGATCTTGCCAGGAAGCCCCTCACTGGCCACTAGAGTGCTGCCACAGGGCAGCCTCCCGACACATGCAGTTTCTTTTCCCTTCTGTGCTACCCAGTGTGATAGAGGGACCTGGTTAGGTCAGCATTCATATATGGGCTTCTGGGGAGTTTGGTGCAACCCTGTGGGTTCACAGACCAGAACATGCAATGCTTTGGTCTGTAGACCCAGCTTTCTCTGCAGAACATTACAGCCTAGAACACGGCAACCCCACCAGGACACTACTCCCCTTAAAGACCTGGCTGCCAAGCAAGCCAGCTTCCCCCGGAGAGTGTCTTCACATTGTCCTTTTTAATTACAGAAAGATTAAATAAATTAAATTTAAAAATAAAAATTAAATTAAATTATTAAAATGAATTAAATTAAATAAATAAAATAAATAAATTAAAATCAATTTCAAAGGAGAGTAATGGAAAATTTTCTCTCCGGATAGTTGGAGCCTGGGATGGTGTGGCAAATGCCCCCCAGAGGTCAGTAGTGACTTGGGTGGAGGAAGAGACTGGCACACGCTGCTGGAACAAGGTGGAGAGCATGTGTGCCCCCTCGCCAAGCATTTATCCTGGCAAGTTGTACCAGCAGAACATGGAACAGTAAGCTTTGCACCTTGATGGGGACAAACGAACCTGCACATGGTTAATCTGTGACAGGCTGTGATCTGTTGAGATCCAAGCAGCAGTCCAAACAATTAATGAAGGTTCTAATGAGTAAAAAGCTTATCAATAAACAACCTTGTAATAAGAACTCTCCTCCCCTATTTGCATAGCACTTTACACTTTCTACAACCCTTCGGACTTACATGGTTTAGTTTAAATCTCGCAGCAGGCCTGGTGGGTGTTACCATCGTTCTCAGTTTATACAGCTGTGGTTCCATTTACAGAGCACGAACTGGGTGTTAGGAACTGTGCAAGCCCTTTTTTGTTTTTCAATCCCTCAACACAAATTGTTGAGCCCCTACTCTGTGCCAGGCACTTTTCTGAGGGTTGGGAATAAAGACATGAGCAAAAGAGTGAAAGTACCAGCCCTAAAGGAGCTGATATTCTAGCTGGGGGAGGGAGAGACAATGAGAAACAGGTGTTGTGATGATCAGGGCCTGGCAGAGAAATGAAGTGGGGAAGGGGAGAGGAGGCAGGTAGGAGGATGGGCCTGTGGGTAGATGGTCTGTAGCTGCTCAGGAAAGGACCTCCAGAGAAGGTGACATTTGGGTAAAGATCTGGAGATGTCTGGGGGTCTGCAAGGAGGGCAAGGCCCATAGGCATGGATCCTGCGACTGGCTTGCAGGGAAGACATGGTCAGAGGGGCCAGGGGGCCAAGGGTCATGGAGGAGCTGATGGGCCCGGAAGGACTCCAGCCTGACTCTGAGCAGGATGAGAAACCACTGGAGGTGATCTGGCTTTACTTTTAGTACTTTTACCCCCTTTAATTTTCAGAACAACTCGACAGAGTAGGTGCTATTATAGTCCCCCTTTTAGATGAATAGTTAAACATAGAGAGGTTAAGTAACTTGCTGGAGAACACACAGTAAACATTTTGGAATCAGGAGTCCAGCTCTGGTCTGCCTGCCTGCAGAGTGCAGGATCCTAAGCCTTCCGAAGCGATACTGACTTTTCAGCACTAGGAAGCTTGTGCCACTCCTCAGAGTGTGTTGCCCAGGATCACACACCCAGGCAGCTGTGGAGTCACTGGACTAGTTGAAATCATTTTCCCCTTGCCCCAATATGTCATATTTGTTTTTAATTTATCATGTCCATCTTTGTGGAAAAAAGTAAGGAACAAATTTGTGAAATATTTTTAAAGTGGTATGAATCCTAGACTCTCCCTGCTATTCCAGGCTCTCTCTCTCTCTCTCAAACACACACACACATCCAGAGATAAATTGACAATGAATCGAGGACGTTTATAAAGACCATCTGGTAGAGATTGTCGATCATGAAAAGGCTAGGCAGTGTCCAGTGTTATTTGGGCGAGGACAAAGCTGTTGTAAGATGTCACGTGTGTTGGGGCACCTCCACTTATCCCCATGCTGCTTTGAAAATAACACAAGTAGAAAAGGCCCAGGAAGGCAAGTGGGAAGTGCTGTTAAGTGGCAATTGGACACACGAAATTGCCATAAAGTGCATATGAAAACCAATAAAATCAGAGTAAAGTTATAGTTTAGTTTTAGTACGTTAACATTGTACCAAGGTCGATCTCTTGTTGGTTTGAAAATGTTCCATGGTTATTTAAGATGTTATCATTGGCAAAAGCTGGCTGATGATACACAGGAACTCTCTGTACTGTTTTCGCAAATTCTTGTGAATCTTAAATTATTTAAAGATAAAAGTTTGTTTTTTTTTTTAATGGGAATGGGGTTCAAAGGCATGTTTGTAGCAGCATGGTTAGTAAGAGTAAAACCTGGAAGCAACTTAAATAGTGATCTCATCAATAAGAGACTTGTTACCCTATAGCCAGATGGTAGGATATTATTAATGTTTAGTTGCAAATTTGTGTCCAACTCATTTGTGAGCCCATGGGCTCATTTGACCCCACCAGCATCCTCTGTCCATGGGATTTCCCAGGCAAGAATATTGGAGTGGGTTGCCATTTTCTTCTCCAGGGGATCTTCCTGACCCAGGGATCGAACTCAAATCTCTATTAGGCAAGTATTAAAAAGAGTAGAAAGCTAAGAGGAAAAGAGGAAAAAGCAAATGCAGAACAATGTGTGCAACATGCTATGAATGGTGTTTCAAAAGGCAAGTGCACACAAATATGTCTGTATAAACCGTCTCTAGGAAGATGGATATTTAAGGGATCAGTAATAGCCAGTTCTAACTAGAGAAACTGAGAGTCTGGGAGACAAGACGAGAGGTTTTTTTTCTTAAATGTTTTTATCAGATACATGCAATTACCTATTTGAAAGCAAAATGTTCTGAAATGTGGTACACCACCAAAAGGGAACCTCATGACCTTTCTAGCTATTAATCATGCATAAATAAAAGCAGGAACTGCATAGTCAATACCCAATAGATCTAAGAAAAAGGCTAAAATCTCTGTATGTCAAAATACCACATTAAAGGTAAAAATAGAGGTGAGGATAATTACTCGTTCCTTAGTTCAATCTCCAGAGTCAGTGTTCTAAATAAAAAAAAGTGAGGAAAAAATTTTAACATTTGTGACAGTTGAAGATTAATATCTTTAATATATTAAAAGCCTATTTACTCATCCAAAAGAAAAATATAAATACTATCAAAATAGAAAAGTAGGTAAAAGAACAAGGCAATGTGCTACCCACAAGAGGAGAAATGCAGTTGACAAATAAATATACCAAAAATGTCCAATCTTGCCAATTATCAGAAAAAAGTAAACTAAAACAAAGTAACATTTCCCACCTTTCAGGTTAGCAAATAATGAAATAATACTTCCAACCCAGAATTTCTACCTCTATGAATATATCCTAAGGAAAGTAGTATAAGTGTGGGGAAATTTTTATCTAAAAAACAAAATCCCTAGGTTGGTGTTCCTAATTCTTAAAAAAAAAAGTCAGAAACAACCTGAGTGTTCAACAAGAGGAGGTTGATTAAGTAAATGAGAGCCCAGCCATTCTATGGAATAAAATGTAGGCATTAAAATAGTTAATATACAAAGACGGTCAGAGTATTGCTAAATGAGAAAAGCAGATTCTGTAATGACATTCTATAGCCTATGTATAGTATTATGTACATGTTCTATCTTGGGAGAAAGTGCTTATGATTTTTGCCTTTCCTTAATGAAAATATACCTGGGGCTTCCCCGGTGGCTCAGACAGTAAGGAAACTGTCTGCAATGCGGGAGACCCAGTTTCGATCCTTGGGTCAGAAAGATCCCTTGGAGAAGGGAATGGCTACCCATTCCAGTATTCTTGCCTAGAGAATTCCATGGACAGAGGAGACTGGCAGGTTACAATCCATGGTACATATAGATAGATAGATAGATAGATAGATAGATAGATAGATATACATAGAAAGTTCTTAAAGGAAATCTTCCAAAATGCTGACAATAGTTCTCTTCAGGCAGGACAACCACGGAATTTTTTTTTTAAATTTCACAGAATTTATTTTGCTTATCTCCACGTTCTCTTTGTTTCTACCACTGCGTGCGTGTGTGTGTATAAAAATCTAAAATAAAAAAAGTAAATTAAGTCCTTTCAGTAATTAGCCTCCAACTAATAAAAAAAAAAAAAGTCCTTTCAGTCTATGAAATTGAAATAGGATCAAACTGTGAAAATTTGTCAGGCAGGTTTGGACAGAGCTGGCTGCAGCACCATCTGAGGACTGTTCATTTTCGCGCTCCTTCCTCCCCGCTCCCTGTGGACAGACCCCATACTTGCTCACAAAATCCCTTCCCCATCAGAAGCCCCAGCTCAGCTCCTCTGGACACAGATAGGCACTGCCTTCCTTGTAGCACCTAGTGAATAGCTGGTGAGCACTATCTAGCTATGGCCCTGGTTGACAACGTCAGGATCTTTTTCCTTTGCTGGAATACCTGGAATCACCTAGTGTGATTCTATCCTGCATGCCTGCTTTGTGCCAGGCATTGGGTCAGTCATTGGGAGGAACATGGACAGGAATAAGTTACGGTCGCTAATTGGTCACAGAGCTTTTAATGGCAAGCAACAAACCTGCTCCAGTCTGTGAGTAGGAAAGAAATTTATTAAAGATGTCAGGCAGCTCACAGGCTTTGTGGAAGGCCAGAGAGATAGGCTTGGTTGCCACGAGGGCAGATAGACTCCCAAACCTCACGGCTCCAGCAAGACGTCACTGCCTTTGTTCACAGTCACTGCCGCTCATGCCATTGACACCGCGCTCTGGACACCCTCACCTTGGGAGTAGCGTCAGCCATCTCTCATGGGAGACTCTGTATAGTGGCAGTTGCCATGTGTCCTTCTTAAGGGGGTCTTGCTCAGTGTGTCTGGAGTGTGGAGCTGAAGTCACACACCTGTGACAAGGATTCTAGGACGGCAAGTCCTAGGTGCTGCTTAGGTGTGATGGGACTCACATTGTGTGAGATTCTTCACACCTGTTTCAAAAGAGACCAAAGGGCCATGAACCATGCCAAATGTGCCCCTGACTTTCAGGAACTTCAAGGCAGCAGCGGGCAGTTTAAACACATGAGATGAAAGCAGAAGTTTGCGGGGGACTTTGGGGTCCCTGGTGAGAAGGAAGGTAGCCCCTTAAGGGGGACAGGAGAGCTCCCCCAAGCAGTGTTGGGGATGTAAGGCTTATTTTAGGGGAGGTAGAGGCTGGCACTGGAAAAGATCACCATGGCCAGCTCTGAAGAGCTCTAAGAGCCAATCAAGTAAGAGGTGAACCTCTGTGGGCAGAAGAAAACCCAGGGTGAAATTTTAGGCACTGTGGCAAGCTGTAGGGGGACACTTGGGGATATAATGGTGCTATGGGTTGAATTGTGTTAACCCCCAAATTCGTATGTTGAAATCCTAAGCCCTAGTACCTCAGGAAATGACTGTACTCAAGATAGGGCCTTTAAAGAGGTAAAGTGAGGTCATTATTAGACTGTACCATAATCCAATATGACTGGTATCCTTGTAAGAAAAGGAGATTAGGACACAGATGTGCTTAGAGAGAAGACCATGTGAAGGCACAGCGAGAAGGTGGCCATCTTACAAGCCCAAGAGAGAGACTTCAGCAGAAATCAACCCTGCTAACAGCCTTGATCTCAGACTTCTAGCCTCCAGAATTGTGGGAAAATAAATGTCTGTTGTTTAAGCCACCCAGTCTAAAGTATTTTGTTATGGCAGCCCGAGCAAATTAGTAAAATGCTAAGTTCCTCAAATATACCAGAAGGTTCTCTTTGATGCCACTCCCCAAAGGCCATCATGGGCATGCAGGGCTTTTCAGAAGATCATGGTTGAACAAAGAGAAGGAAAGCTTGCCTGATGTAGTCAGGAGCAACGACTTCAGATTGAAGAGGGGTTTTAGAAAGTCTGGGTTGTCCAGGGAACCCTCGCTGCAAGGGTGCTGTGTCCTCAAGCCATGGAGAGTGGCTTGGGACATTTCTGTTGTCTCAAAACATACCCTCAGGAAGCCTGCTGGGCTGACCACTAAACTATTCTTATGTTCCTTCTTGAAGCCCACCTTCTACACCTGACTTTGTAAGTCTTCATTTCTTTGTGTGTGAAATCAAAAAAGATACAGGCCCTGTGCTTAACCACCCACTCAGCACAAGGGAAGGCTCAGGAAAGCAGAGTTCTCTTCCTCTGCTCTTTCACATCAGAGGCAAATGCATATTGGGGGTGGGAACAGCAAGGGTAAACACATGATTGGGGTGGAGACCTGATTTATGAACGACTCATAAATCATCTGAAACCATACTTTCCTGTTGATAGTCAAGCCTCTGTAAACACTGAATGTGACCTTGGCGTGTTATCTTTTCTAATGATGCCAAACATGCGGTTGCCGTCTCTGATATAAGTGCAGTGTGACTTTCCCTGGATGCACATGCCTGCAAGGACTCTTGCTCATCACAATGGTAGGTAACTGGGTTTCATACAGAAAAGAAAAGGAAAAAAAAAGATATGTAGAGTCTTTATTTTCATAAACTGTGATGGATGTTTCTACTGAGTACTATTCAGGGTAAATGTGACCTGGTCATGAATCTTCTATACTTGAAATACAATCTGTAGGAGGAGGAGCATCTGGAAGCTTGGGAACATCTTTGTGAATTTAGCATTATTTCTGTTTTCTAAGCTGTTGTTTCTTCCAGTAATTTGGGGATTAAATTGGGTTTCATATATGTCTCTAATTCTTTAATTCCTTGGCTTTGAGTGAGTGATTTGTGAAATTAAATATAACTTCAGAGCTACAGCACTGTGTCATTTTACAGGAAACTGAACCTGGGGAAGGCAAGAAGCTGCCTCAGGGATCTCACCAGGAGCCTGTTGGGCAGCTGAGACGTGAACCCAGGAGCCCCTCTCTCTAGGCCAGTGGTCCCTAAACTTGCCTGTGCAGTGGAATCACCTGGGGGGCAGTGAAAAATACTGATACCTGACTCCCATCCCAGATATTCTGATTTAATTGGTCTGCAGTGAGGCCTGCCTGAGTTGCAGGGTTTTTAAGCTGCCCAGGTGATTTTTATGTTCAGTGAAATTTGGAGGCAACACCCTAGACCCTTTTCATTGTTTCAAGTTGTATTAAGAAAGAAATGTGCATCAAAATCTATAAAAACTCATCCAGACCCTTCTCTGTCTTTAATTTAAACTTGATCTTTTTAAAAGTATCCTTTTGTAGAATAAGTAAAAGGGAATGGAGTGGGCTGCACTCAGGGTGCAAGGGAAGGAGAAGGAAGTGGCCCCCCACCCCGGAAGAAGTAGAAAGTGATGCTGGAGAGGATCCTCCCTCAGGCCACGCTTCAGAAACTGTCTTGAGACAGAGCTAGAAATAGTAGAAAAATGGTGGGATCCTCCCAATTCCGCTCAGACCCCCTCCTCCAGCTTCAGGGTGAACTTAACCCTAAGCTACAGCCCTGCCCAGCCTCAGACTCCCTCTGAAGACCCCTGACTCTTGATCATAAGGACAAGTCTCTTCCAGGAGCAGTGATTTAGCTCAAAGGACACAATTTCTAGGAGCACCACCAGCCTGCTTCATCTAAGGCTGAGCACAAAGCCCCACCGTCTAGAAAATATAACAGATGCCAACCTTATAGCTGCACCGTCCCCTGTGCCTGCAGGTACCAGGGGCCCATGTTTACTGAAGACAGGAAAGGAAGCAGAGAAAGGAGGGAGGGACTGTGGAAGACTAGAATATGGGAACAGGAAGGAAGTTTAGTTTCTCTGTTTAGAAGTGGTCCTCAGACAAGCAATATTGGCATTGTCAGGGAGCTTGCTAGAATGAGGACTCATTAAATTCCACTGAATCAGAACCTGCTTTTTATTTAATAAGATCCCCCAGGGATTCATATGCACATTGCAGCAGCACTGGGTTTGTTAATTTCTCTTGTGCTTCTCACCTGGGGCACTTGGTAAATATTCAAAGCCCCAGGCCCTATCCTTCTTCAATGAGCTTGAGACTGGGTGTTCCTTATTAGCAACCCAGGTGATGCCCACCCAAGTAGGGGAACCTCTCTTTTCACGAGGGGAGAGAGAGGGAGAGAGAGAGAGAGAGAGAGAAAATGCATGCCAGTGGCAAGCTATTTTTGAGACAGTGTCAATTGGTTAATCTCAAAACTGAATAACTGGTTCTCCCTGTGTCACCATGTTTGGATTCCATCTTCCAGTCACTGAATCACGGGCCTCTGCTCAGACCTGCAGGAGTTATGGGAATTGTGCACTCCTCACTCACCCTGGTCCACAACCCTGGCTCATGTTCATTGACATCTCTGTTCTGAGACTCGGTGAAACAAGACCTTCAAGATTTCTGTGATCATTTCCCCCCTTCCAGTAGCCCCCTTTTTGGATGAAGAGAGCAGAAATTTTGCTAATGAGGCTGGTTTTTTTTTTTTTTTTTTTTTGAGAAAACATTCAGGTTTTCACAGTGATCTTAAGCTGAAGATTATTCAAAAGAAGAAAACAGGGAGAGCAGGTGCAGCCTCAAGTCCTGGAGTGAGTTAAATGTGTGGAGGGTTTGTTGTGAGAATTCATTTATTTCTTTGATTATAAAATCAAGGCATTTCATTGTGGACAATTTAGAAAATAAAAGTCCAAAGAAGAAATAGTCATAATCCCTCAGCTCAAAAATGACTTGTTAAAATGTGCCACAAAACCATCAGTCTCTCTCTGTATCTTTTTACATTGTAGGAATCACACCAAGCAAACTGATTTGTAACCTGTATTTCACTTAATGATATATAGTGATCGTTTACTCACATCACTTCATTTTCTCTTACTTTCTCAGTTGACCGGTTTCTTCTCTGAATCTCCATCTTCTAAACCAGTCCTGTTCTTGAGCATTGATTATTTATATTTTCCCACAGCAGTGAACATCCTTGAGGAGAAGTTGATATCCTCTGTGCTGTTCTATTTAGGATCAAGTCTTAGAAGTGAAAAGACTTAGAAGTGATGAAGGCAGAGGTTGTAAATAGTTTTAAGAATTTGAATGGATATACACTCCATAAAAATTGTTCTAATACAAACCACCCTTGTGCATTTTACTTCCCATATATGTCTCTATTTCCCTCTGGGTGTTATAAATTAAATCATTATTTTTGTCACCCTGTTATGATTCTGTTTTATCTACATGGTTACATTTCTTGTGTTATGTGTCAGTGGAACTTTCTCATGTATTTATTCATCATTTCTATTAGGGTCTGTGCCTGTGTGTGTGAAATGTCACTTTGTTTCCTTTATCGTTTTTCAGCTATGCTTCTCTTATTCTCATTGATGTATGGAAACTCTTCATATATTGATGTTCTCCAAATTTGATAATTGTTTTTTTAATTTTATGACTTACAACTTTTACATATTTAAACCTATTTATTTTCTTTTCCTTTTCTGCTTCGAATATTTGCCTGTATTTCTGTGATTAGTTTATGGTCTTATTGTAAAAATGTAACCTTTGAATCCTTTTAGAAAGTATTTTATTGTGAGAACTAAAGTAGAAAATTAACTTTTTTTCTTCCTCAAATAGTTCACCATTTGTTCTAATACCATTTATTGGATAGTCATTCTCTACAGATTTCAAAGACTAAATTTATTTTAATAATGTATATTTACTCATAAATAAGTATTTTTTCTGGGTTTTCTATCTTGTTCCATTTATTTGTCTCTCTTTATATCAGCAACACACTACTTCAAGTAGCATCAGCTCATAATTAATTTTAGACACTTAAAGAAAAAGTACCCTCATCCCATCTTCCTTTTTAAAAGGTTCTTGGAAATTCCCACCTTAAAGTTTATTTGTTTAGTTTGCTTACCTCAAAATGATGAGAAGAGCAACCTGATGCTTTCCTTTGTTCTGCAGATTCAATATCAGCCTAGATGAGCTGATATGTTCATCAGCCATCAGCAATGCTTTTATCATCTGGAAACTGAAGTTCTTAGCCTTGTGGCCTAAGAAACTTAACTATCCCAATTAGCTCCAGCAAGTCTCCAATTGTGGTTTATTTGTCTTCATATCTTTGTCAATGTTTTATTATTTTTCTCATCGTTCTATTATCTTCTTGAAACTCTTTTCATTCCCTTATTTCTGTCGTTTAAATTATACATGCCCTGCAAAGCAGCTAAAAATCTATCCACAAGGGTTTCCTGAACTCCTCTGTAAGAAAATAGCACACTAAAATGATTGCTCTATGACTTTTCACTCACATTTTGCTTTTTCCCCAGTTAATTTTAGTAACTGTATAGATCTTGTTTTTTTGTTAGATTATCTGAAGATAGAAACTCTACCTTCGAATCACCTGTCAGAGTCTAGCAGGGCCCTGAGCTACCCCCCATACAGGACACTCAGTCAATAATTACCAACTGAATCCATTCATTCTTCTTCCCTGACCCTTCTTTACTTTACAGAATGCTCTTCTGGGCAGCTTTGTGGTTTTAGCCACCTTTGTGACTTTATGCAATGCCCAATGCTATTTCATACCTAATGAGAGCTCTACATCTAATGGTAAGTCCTGACTTTTCAATGTTTTGTTATTTGATTGTATCTCAGCAAATATAAACTATTGGCAGATGAATAACCTTAAATCTGCATGAGATAGAGGGTTAGGGCAGATGAATAAATGGAGTAAAATGAGGTACTTCAACATTCCATTTATATAAGAAAGTGGTTCTCAATCCTAGCTGTATGAGAATTGCCTGGAGAATTTTTGAAGCTTACTAATGTTCAGGCCTGATTCAAAACCAGGTAAATCAGAATCTAGAAAAAAAAAAAGAAAAGAAAAAAACCAGGTAAATCAGAATCTCAAGGATAGGATCTACATATTTAGAAGCTTCTTGATTGACTCCTACATGCAGTTAGGGTTGAGAGTCATTGATTATTCCAGTACTTCTCAAACACTAACTGTGTGTGCAAACCCTCTGGGACTCTTACTAAAGTACAGATTCTGATTCTGTGGGCCTGGAGTGGAGTGAGTCTTCATGTCTCATGAGCTCAGGTGGTCCTAATGTTGCTGGTCCCTCAAGCAAACATGAGAGCCACAGACCACCGTGGATCGACAGCAATGGTTCTCATTCATGATTGAACATTTGAACCAACTGAGGGAGATGTCCAAAAATATGGCAGCCTGGGCCCCATGCCCAGAGATTCTGATTTCTTTGTTCTGTGTTAGGACCCAGGCACAGGGTTTTTTTTTGTTGTTGTTGTTTTGTTTTTTTTAAGTGTCCAAGATGTTTCATATGTGCTTTTGAGGTTGAAAACCAAGTAAAAGAGGAGAAAAGAGGCATTTATCCAGAGATAATATAGCAGAAAAAAGTCGCCCTAAGTACTCCAAGGCTCATAATTTGTTGCTGTTGTTTAGTTTCTAAGTCAAGTTCAACTCTTTTGCAACCCCATGAACTGTAGCCCGCCAGGGTCCTCTGTCCGTGGGATTTCCCAGGCAAGCATAACAGAGTGGGTTGCCATTTCCTTCTTCAGGGGATCTTCTTGACCCAGAGACTGAACCGAAGTCTTCTTCATTGGCAGGTGGATTCTTTTTTTTCTTTTTTTCTCTATCTCAGGTTTGGCAAGTTAGCTATCAGGCAATTTTGGCTCATAATAGCTATCTAATTCAAGAGGGAGAGGCTTAGATTTTCTTGAAATGTCCGTTCTGAAATGAACTCTGGATAGATTTAATCTTGTTATAAGGAAAATATGATAAGTAGTATGAGTTAGGGAGGTGGGAAGGGGGGTTCAGGATGGGGAACACATGTAAATCCATGGCTGATTCATGTCAATGTATGGCAAAAACCACTACAATATTGTAAAGTAATTAGCCTCCAACTAAAAAAAAAAAAAGTAGTATGAGTTAGAAAGTACTGAATTTAGCCATGAATGAGTACATGAGTTCTTTTTTGAGATGCTTGTAAAATCATTGCGATTCTCTCTCTCTGAGTGGGGTGGAGTAGAGGGTACCAACTAGCCCCAGTGTCCTTTTTCTGGTTGCATAACTTTAAGACTCTGCTGATGATGCCACATGCATTATTTTAGGATGCAAGGATCTCAATGGAGTCACACACCAGCTGAAATCAGACTGGAACACTGACAACTGTGAAAGCTGTCATTGTGACGAAGCTGGGATTCACTGTTGCAACACGTAAGTCTCAAGCCAACCGGGCTGAGAGGGGGAGGCAGCCACTGCTGGGCTGCTGTCTGAGGAACAGCTACTCCCTCTTTCAAAATCCCATCCTGGGGCTTCCCTGGTGGTCCAGCCGTGGAGACTCGTTTCTTCCAATGCAAGGGGCTCAGACTTGATTCCTGGTTGGGGGACTAAGATCCCACATGCTGGGCAGCCATGCCAAAAAATTAAAAAAACAAACAAAAAAACCAAAATCCCCAAATCCCATCTTGAAGGAAGTTTAGTTTTCAATCCTATTTCTTTCTTTTCTTTTTTTAAATCATGGTAAAATATACATAACATAAAATTTACCATTTTAACCATTTTAAAAAGTAACTTTCAGTGGCATTAAGTGTATTTGCGATTTTGTGCAACCATCTCTACCATCCATCTCCAGATGTCTTTCTTCTTCCCAAACTAAAATCCCAGACCCATTAAACAATAACTCCCCATCTCCTACTCTCCCTAGTTCCTGGCGCCGTTCTACTCTGTTTCTATGAATTTGACAACCCTAAGTGGAGTTGTACACTATTTGTCCTTTTATGACTGGTATTGGAAAGAAAGAAAACTACCCCCTCCTCAGGCTTTTCTGGCTAAGAATTAAATTTACATGAGACTGATTAACAGGAAATAATTAAATTTATTTTCATATGTACGGGAATCCCACAAACATGAGAGGTTTAGAGACAGAAGCACAAAGGCAGGTAAAATGAGTTACATATGCCATCCTGTGCTAAGGAAAGAGATACGGGCTTGGGGTTTGCAAGGACAGAAGAGTCATTCACAGGATGAAAAGAGTAAGAGTACACGTTTCATAATTAGATGTTTCGATCAGTTCAGTCACTCAGATGTTTGCCCTGACATATAAATGGGGTCACTTAAATACAATTTGTCTCTGGTAATAACTCTTCTCTGGGAAGAATCCTCAATTTAAATACTTCCTAGGGATTTGGGGGGAGGGCAGTAGTTTCTTCTGAGCCTGCAATGGGTCTGTTGCTTTTAGCTCAAAATAAGCTTAATGAAAAAGTGGCACATATTGGGGAGGCTCATCCTGAACACCCACACTGGCTTATATCAGTATAATGTCCTCAAGAATCATTCATGTTGTAGCATGTCTCAGAATTTCCTTCCTTTTTAAAGCTGAATAATGTTTCACTGTATATATACAGTAAACATTTTTCAGCTTTAAAAAGGAGAAAATTTTAAAAAAAGGAGAAAATTACATTCAATATATTATATCACATATGTATTAGATAAATATAATTAAATTTAAATATATAATAATACATCTTATCTATAAATTTAAATGTATTAAATTATGTCTATATTATATATAGATATATAAATATCTATAGATTATCTGTATGGATACATAGATATCTATAGATACTGTTATATATGTATGTACATATATATATATAATCACATTTTGTTTATCCATGTATCTGTTAATGGGTTGCTTCTACCTCAGGCTTATTTCTTTTAGGTCATTTTTGAATCTTGATAATAACTTTTATTATTAAATATCTATATCCATATGGGTTGCTAAAAACAGGAAAGGGTACCCAACAGTCTGGAGCTGTTCTAGAAGGGATCTGGCTTTCCTGCAGCCTCGCTTGGCCCGTGGCAATTTGCAGGAACAGGAATGGCTCTGAACACAGGCAGAGGGTATGAATGTGAGGAGCAAA
The DNA here is from genome assembly GCF_910594005.1 of Cervus elaphus. Taxonomy (NCBI): domain Eukaryota; kingdom Metazoa; phylum Chordata; class Mammalia; order Artiodactyla; family Cervidae; genus Cervus; species Cervus elaphus. Next base: position 43,524,047 of record NC_057829.1, on the reverse strand, counting down.
GGATGCTGTGTAGTGAACTTTGTATTCTACACCCGAAGTTGCTTCACTGCTCAAGTTTAACTCAAGTCACCCGAAAGCTTGTGCAGATGTTTTCTTCTGGATGCCAAAGTTCTGATACTTGGGCCAATAAAGCAGAGAGTACCTGCAAAGTGGTCCTAATTCTCCTGTTTCCTCAGCAGTTGCATCCAAATCAGCCATTCCACCTCCACTCCTCCCCACCCCCATCCATCTGTCGTCTTGACATCAGTCTTGGCCCTATAGTGTTTCACAAGAACAAGAGTGGCTTTGATGATAGAAGCATTAGTGTAAAGAAGTGTTCCCCAAACTTGCCTGATCCCAGACTCATCTGAGAAGCTTAATGAAGTACAGATTCCTGGGGCCCACCTCTGAAACCTACTGAGTCAGGATCTACATGAGGCCATGCAATTTGGATTTTAATAGGTGCCTCAGAGAGTCTTGTGATACCTACCACCAAGGAATAGAAGCACAAACACTTGACTTAAATCAAAACACCCGAGTGTTACTGAAGTTTAAGTACCTGGAAAGTTCTGAATCCATTTGGTGAGCATAACCCATGCCAAGTGCTAAGTGGAACAAAAGGAATATCAGATCCAGAGACTGTATGTCTGGCAACCCGAAGCAGGTTTGCAGGTATTGCCTTGACTGAGTCATATATTACAACTGAATCTTGATTCTGTGCTCCTGAAACCTGATTTTTGTCTCTGTATCAAGTGTCAATGTGACTCTGGAGTGTGATAGCATCAGCAAGATTAAACCCACTAAGCCATTCCTCTCTGACATCAGAGTACCCTCCACAGTGGCCAAAGCATCCTTGTCCACTAGATTTGACCCTCCCCACCCACCTCTGTGATGCCTCATCACAGCCATGTCAATGTGATCCTTTTCTAGGGGTCTCATGGACCTAGTGTGGAAAACAGTGAAGTGAAAAGAGCCTCGATGCTGGGGCCAGAGTAACTGAGTCTGAATCTCCATTCCCTTGTATACCAGCTGTGTGACCCTGTATAAGTTTCTTAATCTCTCTGAGACTCAGTTTCCTCACCATAAAATAGGGATAATTAAGTGAATATGAGAAGTAAATGAGGGAGTTCCCTGGTGGTTCAGTGTTTAGGACTTGGCATTTTCACTGCCATGGGCCTGGGTTCAATTTCTGGTTGGCGAACAAAGATCCTGCAAGATGAGAAGTAAGGCCAAAAAAATAAATTAATTAAATGAGATTCTTCATATAAATTCAGGCTACCCTGGTGGCTCAGTCAGTAAAGAACCCTCCTGCCATGCAGGAAACATAAGAGAAATGGGTTGGATCCCTGGGTCAGGAAGATCATCTAGAGAAAGGAATGGCAAACCACTCCAGTGTTATTGCCTGCAGAGTTCCATGGACAGAGGAGCCTCGGGCAACAGTCCATGGATCACAAAGAGCTGAACACTACTGAGCTACTAACACACACACAGATTCATTTAAATTCATTAACTTAAATCACATTTAACGTCTTCTCTAGACCAGTTATGTCCCTCGATCCTGGGATAGAAACTGACTTCAAGTCAGAGCCCACAGAGCCCCTTCCCTGTTTCCTGCCATCTTGCCTATCTCACTCAGCACAGAGCTCCACATGGAGGAAATCGGCACATTTTCTCTACTGCTCAGAGTTTTCAACCCCTTTCTCCTACAATTATATCACCGCCTATGAAGTTTCTCTTGTGAATTTTTTTATTTTTGGTGATACATATTTTGATAAAATTTTCTTTGGGGGAATTTCTTAACTCATTGCACTCTTTAGGGGACACTGTCCACATCTGAAGCTGCCCAGAAGCAATCGAGCTTCAGGTTGGTGGCCCAGGCCCAGGCTGCTCTGGACTCCCCACTACCCAGGTCACCCACCCTTGGGAAAAGCTTCTTCCAGTGTTTCCTTTGGTTTCCATATTACCCTTTGGGAATAGGATTGAAACGTCCTCTTTTGTTAAAATAAGTCAAAGGTCACTTTGTGGGAAGAAACGTTGTCATAAAGGCCATGGAGATGGCTATTTTGTATTTTGTATGCACTTTGAAGATGGGCAATTTAAATCTGGAGTTTATAGGTGCGTTTCAAGAGGGCAATGAGCCCTAAAATTGTTTGCACCCTTGAATGTGTGGGTGGATTCTCCCCAGGGAGATATTTTCCAGTTTTCATCATCTTCTCCCTGGGCTCCATGGTCCCTGACTGAAGTGATCCATTGCTCCCGTTGCTGAGATAGCTCCTGACATAACAGGCCCTCCGTGCCAGGGTTGGGACGACAGTTCCCTTCTCACATTCAAGCAACAGTACTGCTGGCTACTTCTTGAGCAGCAAGGACAAAAAGAGTCAGGCTGAAGTAAGCTGCCTGGCCTCAGAGGAGTCCAGACCTCTGAGCCTGTTGGAACTCGCTGTGGTCCAGCATGTGCAGGATGGAATTTAGCCATGATGTCAGGGATGGTCTGTGTTCATAGTTCAGGCCCTGTGTATTGGGGTGCAGATTTCTGAGGGTGACATGTTAATCCCTTATGTAGGTAAGGGGCACTCCAGACACCTGGAGTTTGGGCAGCTTCCAGCTCAAAGTTAGCCCCCAGGGAGGCTGGGCATCCTGTTCCTTCTAACAGGTGTTGTTCTTCTCTCAATGACAGTGCAGCTATACCTACGGATTATGACAGAGACAAGTGTCAGGCAGTCCTCAACAAGAAGACCTGCACCTATACAGTGCTGGAGAAGAAAAACCCATTAAAGACCTGTACTGTCAAGGCATGGGTGTTATAATGTGCTTTTCATCAGCCCAGAGCTTCCTGCCCGGAGGGCCCCAGGTTCTCCCAGATCAGGCTTCATTCTCCTATGGCCTCTAACAGTCTGATTGTATAACCCTACCTATTAGTAAAAAATGTTTTAAGCAAACACTTGAGTATGTGTATACTTTTAATTGATAAATTATGTATGCATTGATATAACACACAATATAAAGCATGCAAACAGATAAAGGAGGAAACAAAAATAAATGTTGATAAAAGTTATAATATTTTCCCTCCACTCCAATAGATCATTGTGTATCCCTTACTCAGAAGACCACTGCTGCCTTTCTTGCTTTTGATAATCTGTGCCCTGCTGCCCCAGTGTCCCACTATCTGGTGAACAATTCAAAAAAGAAATATGTCTTTGAGATGAAATCAAGACAAAATCCTCTTTTCTTTGAGGTTTTCATGTTCATTCTTCCTTCCTGTTCTTCAGAGAGCATCTGCTGGGTCCCTCATATCCATCCGTGTTTGCCTGAGGTTAGAGAAGGGTAACCTGGAAGAAGTGCCTCCAAGACCACATGCAGCCCAGTGGGGTGTGAAAAAGCCAGGAGTCTTGACTTGCAGTTGAGGAATGGCTCCAGTACAGTTTTCCAGTACAGGGCTCCAGTATCAGTTTTCAAAACCTAGGAACTTAAAACAGTGGCAATGTTGATTGTCTCTTGCTGTTTCTGTGAACAGAATATTTCGTCAGTCAACAGGTCCTTACTGGGTGCCTGGCAGTGCTCTGGGCCTGAGGAAACAGTAGTGAGCCAGGCCCCTGCTCTCTTGTGGCTTAGAGTTGGGTGTGTGTGTACATGACAAATCACAAGCAAGCAAACAGTCCTCTGTTGATCAATCCATGGACAACTGGTAAAGAGCTTTAGTTCACTTCTGGCCCCTCACCCCATCTAAGCAAACATACTATGTGGACTAGTTGAGCAATCTCGGTAGGTACTAGATCTTGGTCACCATAAGATAATTTTTTTAAAAAAATCCCTTGGTCACTTTTAGTTGCAAAAAAAAAAAAGTAATCCAGAATCTTCATCTGAATCGAAAAGGAATGAGGGACAGCAACATTAAGAGTATGATGCCATTTTGGCTTCATCTGCCTGACAGTGTTTAAGATGATTTACTTTTTCATGGGCCTTTCATGGGCTTCTTAGACATTCCCTCCTGCTCCTCTTTCTCCATAGCTCCCTTTCCAATTTGGTTTCTCTGGTAACTCAGATGATAAAGAATCTGTCTGCAATGCAGGAGACACGGGTTCAAGCCTGGGTTGGGAAGATCCCCTGGAAAAAAAAATGGCAACCCACTCCAGTATTCTTGCCTGGGCAATCCAATGGACAAAGGAGGCTGGCCACCTACAGTCCGTGGGGTCACAAAGAGTTGGACACAATTTAGTGACAACAACAACATCCCCTTCCAATTCCCTTCATGACAGCCCTTTTAGCTTCTGCATTTGTTTCCTGTTGCCTTCTGCTGAGATAGCCTTGCCCCTTATCATTCTTGGGTGAGTTGCACAAAGCTCTATCAAAATCATTTCCTTTGCAAATCCTACTCAGATGGCTTTCCATCTTTCTGGGAAATCTGAGGAGCAGGTTAGCAGCTATAATAGTATTGGGGACTTCTTCAAAACCAAGACAAAGATCCTTATTTTAACATCTGGTAATAAACAAACAAACAAATAAAATTCCAATGTGGATAATGTCAAATTGTGAGGGGAGGTGTGTGGTGGTGGTGCAAACAGAGTGGTAGAATACGGAGTGTAGAAAATTGTGTGGTGTGTGATATGGTACAAACAAATGCTTTGCAGTCAGATAGTGTAGTTTGGAATAGGGCTCTGACATTTATTTATTGAATTTTAAAAAACTGTGGCAAAATACACATAACCTAAAATTTACCATTTTGGCCATTTTGGGGTGCAGTTGTGTGGTATTAAGCACATTGACATGGCTGTGCAATCATCATCACACCGCATATCCAGAATTTCCCATTATCTAAACAGAAACTTTGTATCCATGAAAATAATTCCCCCTCTCCAAGTCTGGCAAACCATTATTCTATTTTTCTGTAGGTATCTTATGTAAATGGAACCATATTTTGTCCTTTTGTGTCTTCTGACATTTAATTTTGCATCTGTGCGTTAAAGTTAAATAATATGCACCTTGTGAGGACATCTGGTATGAGAAAATCACTTAGGATAGTCCTCCTTTCAGAACTTGCCTTCAACAAACGTTTCTTTCATTTAACCTTATCTATTAAACTGGCAAAAAGACTGATCAGGGGCGCAGGAAAACTTGTGCACCGTCCCTCTGATCCCTCTGGAGGGCAGGCGAGAACCTTGGGCTGACCCGGACTTGAGATCTCGCGAGACTGTCAAACGTGTGGTATGAGGCGTGGGAGGAAGGTTGTGTTCTCGCGAGAACTCTACCTTTGGGCCCTCGGCGTGTGTCTGGCGGCGGCTTGGTGAAGGTCTCTGCTGAACGTCCGGAGCGATACTCGGAGGTGGTAAGAACCGGAGTGGCCAGCGGGGCGGGAGGGCCTCCTTCCGTTCTCATGACGCGGGAGGGTCTGAGGCGCCGTGGCCGTTTTTCGGCCCGACCCGGGCTTGTCTGGGCCTGCTTTTGGAGGCCAGCCTCTGCCTAGACTTGCCTGCCCAGAGGGCGACCTTCTACCTGCCCGCCGGCCTGGGCTTGCCCTCCTTTCTCTGACCCTTTACTCTCGGCCTGAGGGGTCACCTCTTTCTTCCTGCCCAGCCTGTCCTTCTTTCTTCGTCCTTGGACACACTTGGCCCGGGAACCACCAACGCCAGCCTGCCCTTCCGCCTTCCCCCCAGCCCCGCATGTGACAGCTCCAAGTTTTTGCTCGCTCTCGCCGACGTCTCTTGGAGCGAGGAGGGGCCTGTTTTCCCGAACGGTCCCAGAGTATATACATTCCTAGCCTGTTGGGTGGAAACAGACAGACCGTCATTTTTTTCGGCCCTCTACCCGCCAACCCAGCGTAACTTACGGTAAAGTGCTTGTAATTCTCTCCAAAACCCTGAGAGGTGGCTCCCTTATCTCCTTTTTACATACGAGAAAAGCGACGCTTGTTAGTCCATTGCTTCACTCCACCAACAATTGTTTAATTCAGCACCTGTATGTTCAGGGTGTTGAGGATATGACACTGAAAAAAAATATGGGCATAGTCCTTATTTTCATGGAACTAAATAATTGGAGCAGGAACAATAATCGTGTCAATAAGCTTAAGTGCCACGTGGTATAACATGGGATGGTGAGATCAAGAATGGGAGAAGGCGGAGAGTAATACTTGACGCCAGAGGCAGAGCTTTTTTCGCCATACTGTTTTGTGTTGTTTTCTAATCAGGGTAAGGTTCCTTGTACCACAACTGTTTCCACTACCCGGTTGGTAATATGGACATATATTTGTAGGGACTGTTGAGTTACTTCTGGATGGGGTTGGCGCAGGTAATCATAGTTGACTCATTTCTGCACGGGGGTACTAGTGTGACATTTCTGAACTTTAAAGAACCTCAGAGTCTTTGAGGAAGACTCACTCAAATGCTACAGTGGAGTTGGGAGTGTGGTGCATGTACCTTGAGGCAAGTCACTTGCTTTGCTCTTTGAAGGTTTGCTAGTTTGCAGATTTGTTAAGTGAGATGATATATGTAAAGTCTAGCAGGGTAACATATCTTACATTTTATTTCTCCCTCCTTTTCTATTGTTCTTGGGTCCCTAGGGAAAATCCTCAAGTTTTATAATGTGTTTTGTGTTAAAATTAACTTCTCCAATTACCTTATTTTGGGCAAATAGGTATTTTAAAAGTGGACAAGCATGGTGAGCCATGTAGGGAAAGGAAGATGTGATTCTCTAAGAGGGAGGAGATATCTTATTTTAGAATTAGATATGACTCCCTATCCCACCGCCATTTTACTTAAAGTCAGTTTAGCTGTGCCAGAATCTCAGGAGCCTCTGTAGGGGTTTCATAACACTGCACAGGTGATTCTGATACAGATTCCTCCCCCACTAGCTTCTTGGCTAGAATTTTATGATAATTTCCTTCCCAGAGTAAGTGTTAGCATACTTGAAGGCATTCAGAGCAGTCATTGTTGCGACTGCTGAACTTGTAAATCTCAGTCTCTGATTTCAAAGTTTTCTTATTTTCTTAGTTTTTGGTGACTCAGTGGCATAAATTTTCCTCTAGATGCCAAGTTTGCCATTGTGTCCCTAGGGACTATCACAGTATGTGTCAGCTTAGACAGTAAATATTTGTAGAATGAGTAAGAAAAATAACAGTAAAATCTTAACACTTAAATGATCCCTTCACCATCCATTGTGTGGTTGGAGAACACAGGCTCAGATCTTGGATTAAATCTTAGTTCTTTTACTTGGAAGCCTGTGACTGTAGGTAATACATCTAACCTTGTCAAGCCTTAGTTTCCCTGTTTTAAAAATTGTATTTGTAATATGTAGGTACCTTAAAGTTTTGTGAGGACTAAATGAGATGATGTGTTAAAAAAAAGTCTTGCTTCATAGATATATTAAATAGTTACTGAATCCATTCCTCCAGCAACTATTTACTGAGCACCTCTGTGTAACAGTGAACAAAAAGATAGCCTCTGTCTGTGGGGAATGTACCTTCTAGTGTTGTTTTCTGAAGTGGGATCAGAAAATAAATGGTTTCTCTGTGTCAGATTGTGATAAATACTATGGAGATAATTTAAAATATATTAAGGGGAAGTGTGTGGAAGGAAGACTTATTTTATATAGGATAATAAGGAAGATGACACTAGGAAGAGGAGCAGGCACAGATATCTGGAGGAAAATGCAAGTGCCCTGAGGCATTCCTGGTATGCTGGCGGAGCAGCAAAAAGGCCATTGTGGCAGGGATGAGTGGGCTAAGAGGAGGGGAGAAGTGGGCAGAGGTAATGAGGTTTCTGCAGGAATCCTGGAGACAGATGAGGGTGACTTATTTAACTGATGAACTACAAAAAATGTCTTCCTTTATTAGTATACCCATTCTCTTACCAGAAGTAATCCGAGACTATTCTGAATGCTTTATCATATATTAATTACATGTATTAATGTGTTACTTTGTAATAATGTATTACAATACATGTATACCATACACATATTAATGATTGCATGTATTAATCTTTGACTCTTTCCAAAAAAGTATACCAAGTCTCAGAGAACCAAGACGTGTTTCTATGAGGGATACACAGTGGCATGTGCTGCTAGATCAGAGAGCATTTTCTGAGTGTTACTGAAATCAGTGAATTCAGTGTCTCTGTATATGTACTAGTTAACTTGCAAGTCTTAAGTGATTGTTACAAGGAACCAACCAGTATGTATGTACGGGGTTAAATTCAGTTTCATGAAGGAACTATAGATTGCTGTGGCAGTTTTACTACTCTTTTTGCTGACTTTGGCCCACTTAAAATTTTTCTATCAGTTTTTATTTTGGCTTTGTTTTCAATATAGGTATGTCTAAACACATTGTTGCACATAGAAGATGCAAGCAATGCAGATGGCCTGAGCTGATAAGGGGGCCCGGTTGACCACTTCTGCTCTGGTGAATTGTTTTAGTAGTGTTTCTCTGCTTGTCAGTTAGAGAAGCAGCCATATGGTCCTTCTCAGCTTGTATTCTTTGCTTGCTAAATCCTAATATTACAGTCATAATTTGTGAACTTCCCACCTAGTCTACCATTACCTGAAATCCTGGCATGTCATCCTTACCCTTTGAATTAAATATTCACTGGCAAGTCAACAAAAGGTTATCTTGAGGGTCCCTTTAAAACAACAACAACAACAAATTTGTGGCATGAATGCTTCATTCTGACTCTCTTAGCCATCCCTGATTCTCTTGTCATCCCTGATTTTACTTGGCTTGATTATGCAATGAAATCAAGATATTCTGTTTTGAGGCTGAGTGTATGTTTGGGACTAAATATTCCTTTCAGCTAGCATCGTCTTGAGTCCTCTAGAAACATGACAGTTTGGTTCAGTGAAGGAGTGAATAACTGGCAAAATAGGTTAAAAAGTTTTTGCTTGTCAGTTGGTCATAGACAGGAAGTTAAGTCTCTTGATACTTGAACAATTACAGATTTCATAAGAAAATGATCTTGGGGATATTTTGAGTTTTAGTTTGGCATTATTTCTAGACCTCTAGGCTTCAGAGGAGGGAAAATATTTTATCATTTGCTTGTTTCTGTCAGGAAAACCACAAGATATTTACTATATAAAATTAGGGATAAATTATATTATTACTGTGATGATAGATAAATAACATCTTTTCCTATATTATGGCAAGAAGTTTCTAGTTGAAGATAGGGTACAGCCCTAGTTCTGAAAGCTTACGAAACTTCTGTGATGTAGGCTGGAATTTCTGTGGTACTGTAAAATCAGAGAAAAAAAAAATCCAGAGATGGCTGTAAACACAGTTACTGTTTCATCTTTAACTCACATATCAGCTAGTGCTTGTGAATCTGTATAGTTGGGCTTTGATGGTTCTGGCATTAGGAAAGGCATTTTATATCAGAGCCTAGCCTGAAATCATAGTTTCAGTAGCAGTATCCTTGCTAGTTTTGTCTTGTTTGAAAGAAAACGGAAAGTAACAGTTATGATAGAAACATTTCCACTTCTGAAAAACCTTTCTGAATGGGACATCAAGTTGACTACTTATGTTTAAAGCAGAACTCTACCATACTTACTGTGGCTGGTCTGAAACTGAGCATTCATTTCTCATTTAGTCATCCATCCGTTTATTAAATATGTATTAAGCCTCTGTTGAGTTGAGGGTTACAGCACTGCACAACTCCAGGGACACCATTCTTTTTAGGTCAGTTCAATAGAGCACATGGAATATGAAGGGGGGTTGGTAACGCCATGATACTGATACCAAGCCAACAATACATGGTCCCTTCTCTCAGGGACCTCTCAGACTAAGGAGGCAGACATGTAACAGTAAGGATAACATGTGTTATAGGTGTCATACTGGAAACTTACACATATTACACTGAGCCCAGAGGAGGCAGCAGCTAACTCTATTGTGTATGTTAGTCATTGACTCGTGTCTGACTCTTTGCGACCCCATGGACTCCTCTGTCCATGGAATTCTCCAGGCAGGAATACTGGAGTGGGTTGCCATTCCCTTCTCCAGGGGATCTTCCCGACCCAGAGATTGAACCTGGGTCTCCTGCATGGCAGGCGGATTCTTTACCATCTGAGCCACCAGGGAAGCCTCTATAGGTTAAAACTATTGCAAAATGGGATGCTTGGTCAGAAAAGGCTTAATAGTGGTGACTATGCTTTTCTGACTTAAGTATAGTCAGAAAAGCAGACAGGTGGGGAGAAGGGAGGGATCTGGCATTGCTGGCAGAGAGAGCTAGGAGAGCCAGACTGGACAAGATGAACCAGCCAGGTCTGTGCATGAGAAACTGCTGTCCAGAAGATCACGATGTGAGGGCTGCTCTGGGGAGATAGCAGGAGAATCAGGCTGAAGTCTCAGAACTTTATTAGAGAAATTTGGACTTTATCCTGTAGGCAGGTGGGAAACCATTGGACAGTTGTAGTTTATGCTCTTTAAATGAGATGATCTACTAATACATTAGGAAATAGATGGTTCTCTTGTTGGGAGACAGCGAAGAAATCTTGAAACAGAAGAGAGGTAAAATGTCTTATGACTTTTTCCCCTTTAGAACCTAAACATTTCATAAATATGCAAGGGCAAATAACAAAGCTTAAGGAAGTAAAAAGCTACCTGCAAAGTCTGAATGTGGAATTTGTTTAGATTTTTATTATTTTTTTCTCTCTCCAGTCTTTGCATTTGTATGCTCTTTAGTCACTTCATTATAGTAACAATTAAAGCTGTCATAAACAGAATAACACTGACTCTCAGTAACTGTGTAGCTCAGTTCAAGTGAAGGAGAGCAGGCATTGGTCAGGATCTGGTAGAGAGGGCATAGAGACCACTGGTTATGTAGGTGGCGGTCAACAAATTTCCTATTGTATTCACATTGTAACTATCTTTAGGGGCATATAAGAGAGATGAAAGTTCTTGACATTAGTCATATTTTTACAGAAAATTGCTGTAAAATACAGAGAATTGCTTCTTTCTAGCTGTTGACTTAAAGTACAAAGGGCTATCAAATTTTAACTTTAATCATTCAGAGGTATGTCTAGCTTTATTTGTATCTTCACAAAATATGCTATCCAGTGAAGATATTTTGAATTAAGAGAGAAATTGTTTCCTCACTAATTTTGGTAGTGAATGACTGACGTGGGACCCCAGAAACTGTGTGCATCACAGATGAAGCAGGCACGTCCATAGATTCTGTTCATCTGAAATCTGAGGGATGCTTAATTGAGGTTGATAGTGTTCACTGGCCTTTGCTTTTTGTCAAGTGGTTTCCCTTTACTCTTCACTGTTATGAAAGTGGCTTCATGTGCATAGATGAGTCAGTCAGTTCAGTCGCTCAGTTGTGTCTGACTCTTTGCGACCCCATGGACTGCAGCACTCCAGGCTTCCCTGTCCGTCACCAACTCCCGGAGCTTGCTCAGACTCAATGTCCGTTGAGTCAGTGATGCCATCCAACCATCTCATGCTCTGTCATCCCCTTCTCCTCCTGCCTTCAATCTTTCCCAGCATCAGGGTCTTTTCCAGTGAGTTAGTTCTTCACATCAGGTGGCCAAAGTATTGGAGTTTCAGCTTCAGCATCAGTCCTTCCAATGAATACTCAGGACTGATTTCCTTTAGGATGGACTGGTTGGATCTCCTTGCAGTCCAAGGGCCTCTCAAGAGTCTTCTCCAACACCACAGTTCAAAAGCATCAATTCTTCAGCGCTCTGTTTTCTTTATAGTCCAACTCTCACATCCATACATGACTACTGGAAAAACCATAGCTTTGACTAGACAGACTTTTGTTGGCAAAGTAATGTCTCTGCTTTTTAATATGCTGTCTAGGTTGGTCATAGCTTTTCTTCCAAGGAGCAAGCGTCTTTTAATTTCATGGCTGCAGTCACCATCTGCAGTGATTTTGGAGCCCAAGAAAATAAAGTCTGTCACTGTTTCCATTGTTTCCTCATCTATTTGCCATGAAATGATGGAACTGGATGTCATGATCTTAGTTTTTTGAATGTTGAGTGTTGTTGTTTTTTTTTGAATGTTGAGTTTTTTTTTTTTTTTTGAATGTTGAATTTTAAGCCAACTTTTTCACTCTCCTCTTTCACTTTCATCAAGAGGCTCTTTAGTTCCTCTACACTTTCTGCCATAAGGATGGTGTCATCTGCATATCTGAGGTTATTGTTATTTCTCCTGGCAGTCTTGATTACAGCTTGTGCTTCATCCAGCCTGGCATTTTGCATGATATACCCTGCATATAAGTTATGCAGCCTGATGAGAATTCGTATTTTACAGTAAAAATAATTGATTTAAAAGGTGTGACAAGGCTGTATAGAATTTTGTCTTCGACCTGATTGGATATGCAGACTATAAGGATTATCTTCAGAGAAAAGGACATCAAACTAGAGTACCATGAGCATTATAATCATCAGACAGGAAGCACTTATTATGTGCCAGGTACTGTCCTAAACATTTTTTTCTCTTTATTTATTTTTTTCCATTTGTTTTTATTAGTTGGAGGCTAATTACTTTACAATATTGTAGTGGTTTTTGCCATACATTGACATGAATCAGCTATGGATTTACATGTGTTCCCCATCCCGATCCCCCCTCCCACCTCCCTCTCCATCCCATCCCTCTGGGTCTTCCCAGCACACCAGCCCCGAGCACTTGTCTCATGCATCCAACCTGGGCTGGTGATCTGTTTCACCCTTGATAGTATACTTGTTTCAATGCTGTTCTCTCAGAACATCCCACCCTTGCCGTCTCCCATAGAGTCTAAAAGTCTGTTCTGTACATCTGTGTCTCTTTTTCTGTTTTGCATATAGGGTTATCGTTACCATCTTTTTAAATTCCATATATATGCGTTAGTATACTCTATTGGTGTTTATCTTTCTGGCTTACTTCACTCTATATAATGGGCTCCAGTTTCATCCATCTCATTAGAACTGATTCAGATGAATTCTTTTTAATGGCTGAGTAATATTCCATAGTGTATATGTACCACAGCTTCCTTATCCATTCGTCTGCTGATGGGCATCTAGGTTGCTTCCATGTCCTGGCTATTATAAACAGTGGTGCTGGGAAAACTGGTCAACCATTTGTAAAAGAATGAAACTAGAACACTTTCTAACACCATACACAAAAATAAACTCAAAATGGATTAAACATCTAAAATGTAAGACCAGAAACTATAAAACTCCTAGAGGAGAACATAGGCAAAACACTCTCTGACATAAATCACAGCAGGATCCTCTATGACCCACCTCCCAGAATATTGGAAATAAAAGCAAAACTAAACAAATGGGACCTAATGAAACTTAAAAGCTTTTGCACTACAAAGGAAACTATAAGTAAGGTGAAAAGACAGCCCTCAGATTGGGAGAAAATAATAGCAAATGAAGAAACAGACAAAGGATTAATCTCAAAAATATACAAGCAACTCCTGCAGCTCAATTCCAGAAAAATAAATGACCCAATCAAAAAATGGGCGAAAGATCTAAACAGATATTTCTCCAAAGAAGACATACAGATGGCTAACAAACACATGAAAAGACACTCAACATCACTCATTATCAAAGAAATGCTAATCAAAACCTCAATAAGGTACCATTACACGCCAGTCAGGATGGCTGCTATCCAAAAGTCTACAAGCAATAAATGCTGGAGAGGCTGTGGAGAAAAGGGAACCCTCTTACACTGTTGGGGGAATGCACACTAGTACAGCCGCTATGGAGAACAGTGTGGAGATTCCTTAAAAAACTGGAAGTAGAACTGCCATATGACCCAGCAATCCCACTCCTAGGCATACACACTGAGGAAACCAGATCTGAAAGAGACACGTGCACCCCAATGTTCATCTAAACACTTTTTTATGTACCAATTCATAGAATTCGCATTGAGTTGACCCATTATTATTGTCCTCATTTTACAGATGGGGAAACTGAGGCATAGATTGGTTAAGTGACTTGCCTAAGGTTACAGAGCATCTAAATGACAGAGCCAGGTTTTGTACCCAAATGGTGTAGCTCCAGAGTTCATTCTCAACTACTCCGTATTACTGACTCTCCAGGTAGGGCTTTTATTTCACTACTGTCTTCCCAGCACCTAGAATAGAGCTTTGCATCTGGTTGGTGCTCAGTCAATTTGTTGAATGAAAAGCATCTATGAGTATTAAATGCAGAAGTGGACTGAGGCCATGTGGGAGTGTGTTTGAGAGACAGAGGGACAGCGGGGTACAGGTAGAGGTATGTCACAGATGTGAGGAAATGTCAGAGCCTGAAACAAAAGCCGAGACCTGAACTTCAGCTAGGCTGACAGTGGTGATCTCAGAGGGAGTCACGAACTACTGCCAGAACATTCTAATAACAACTTCGGAAACCTTACTGACCCACGTTTGTTATTTCTTTGTAGTGATTAGCAGCAAAATCCTTAAAGACGTCTTGACGATTTGGGGTGTGGATCAGGGTGGACACAGAGGCTAAATGGAGGAGCAGGTGGACCGCAGAGAGGCTGGAGAGGAGCCCCCTGGTGTCTCTCGAGGCTCTGCCGGCTGGCTTCTCCCGGAGTGGCCGGTGGCGGTGGCGCCCAAGCGACTCGGAACCAAGAGTCTTGAGGGAGGCGGGGCGGGAGTGGGGTGGGGCCTCCTCGGGCAGCGGAGGGGACCCAGGGGGCCTCCCGAGTGGGCGGAGCCTCCGGCCCCGCCCTGCGCCCGACGTGCGCGCTCCCGCCCGCCCGTGGGGCGCTGCCAGACGCGCTGGCGGGGCGGGGCGCTGTCTGCGGGCCCAGGAACCTTTCTCACCCCTGTCCCTGATAAAGCAGCGTCCTGCTTGCTGGGCAGCTCGCGTGCCGGGGCCTAGCTTGAGAGGAGGTATGTCCGGCAGCCCAGGGCCGCAACGGGTGCCCTCTGGATGGGCTTCCCTGGGTGGGCCGGGAAAGGTCTCTGCTGTGCGCATGCGTGCTGATCGGTACCGGTACCTGCTCTGAAACAGTGAACGCGCGGCTGCGGCTTCCTGGGAGGAACAGACGCAGGCTTTTTTGGGCAACTGTGCTCCTAGAAAGTGTTGGGGAGCCTGGAAGGTCGCATGTGTCACTGTTGCTTTTGAACTAGAAACGCCGTACTTAGCATTAGATGGTAATGACTAATATTGTGGTTCGTTTTCAGTTTTTGCTTTGGAAAGTTGATGTGCTGGAATTGGTTGCTTATAGTTACATGCATATAGGTGGACAGATCTGAGTGCAGTAAGGTCTGAAGTGTTAAACGATCTTAAAATATGCTGTCGTGAATTGTAATTCCCTTATTTTGTGCGTTTCTTCAGGCGTTAACCTTTATTTACATGCTTTAAAAAATTAACGGAGATTCATCCTGAATTTCAGAAACTGTGGGCTAGGATGCGATACGTATATATAACCTTGAGTTAATGATTTGTGATACTAAAAAAACAAACCTTTAGCTTTAAAAACTGACGGAAGAAAGAACCCATTAAGAAATGTGTCACGGTAAAATTGCATGTGGACTATTAGTGTAAATTTTTTTCTTGAAAATTTGTACAAATATTCTGATATATGTTGTCTCATCAGAGATAACCAAATGGACCATTAGTATTCTAATTTAGTAATTCATAGAATATAATAAGTACCTTATGGGTCTTTTAGCAATGATTTAGATGCTAGGAATATAAGTGAAAAATGGACATCTTTTTGGAGAGGAGAGCATTTGGGAAGGAGTCAGTGAGACCTGGAAGGTGCAGTTAGAAATGATACAAACCTTCTTTTAGACAGAGGATGCAGAGTGGTTGTGATAAGATGTGAGGTAAGATCCCAGGGCTCTTGTTCCTGTCTTTCATACTTGGAAGTGTTTTGGTTATTCTGAGCCTGTCATGACATGTTGTTTATTTTTGTTAGCATTATCTAAGGAAGAAGGTTATGAAAAATTGGTTTTTTTGAGGATTATGAATAGACTGAGAGTCTTAATGGAAGGTGTTCCAGTAGTAACCCATTGGAATGTTGATTTTAACCTCCTGTTGGCAAATAAAAAGAATATATGGGTGATGCACTAAGGAAGAACAAACTGGTCAGGAGAGAATTCAGGACTTCACCCTAGGAACCCTAGTTCTAAACCCAAGTCTTCATGTTACGGCTGTGGTGACCCTTTAGATAGGTCATTTAAACACTCTGGGTCTTTGTGGCATCATCAGTGTAATGAGAGTAGTCTACCACAGAGATGCCTAAGGTTTTTCTAATTTTAAATTGTGTTTAGTATTGGTCACAAGAGGGTTCTAGCTCTTTGGAAATTTTATGGTTAAACCATATGACAAGCACTTAGCTTCATTTGCGGTTTAGTTGCTCAATTATTGTTCCCTGTCCTTTGGATTTCATAACTAGATTTGTGCAGAGTATTGTGCAAATATGGCATATATAGTTTGTGGAACTCTTCGAGGAAAGAAAATGAAAGTTGCTCAGTTGTGTCTGAGACTCTGCGACCCCACGGACTATACAGTCCATGGCGTTCTCCAGGCCAGAATACTGGAGTGGGTAGCCTTTCCCTTCTCCAGGGGAGCTTCCCAACCCAGGGATCGAACCCAGGTCTCCCACATTGCGGGCAGATTCTTTACCAGCTGAGCCACAAAGGCAGCCCTTGACGGAATCTTGAGGGAGAAGGGCTTGGGGGTTCCTCTGGCAGCAGGAGGGCCTAGTGGGCCGCCCGAGTGGCGGAGCCTACTTTGAGGAAAGCTCTATGTTTTTCCTGGAGCTTTATTTATGTGAGGAATGTGTGTATTTCTCCCATGATCTCTCTCCTTCCCCAAAACCTCGAACAGAAATCCTAGAGGCAGGGACGTTTTGGAAAGCACTTAAACTTTTAACTTGTCTCAAACAAAAACACCCCACACATTTAAGGCAATACTTTTTTTTTAAAGTCAATCCTCTTTTGAAGGTAGTAGGGCAGAGAAGTGTGTGTATACTTCGTATATTAATATACTGGAGGGTTTAGACCACTGAGTTTTTGCCATAAAAACAACTTAGGTTTTGCTATGTTATATAGTGAGCGAGTAGATGGAGAGCTATGTTGATTAAACAAGTACCACACCCTGACCGCTAAGTCTCTGAGGTAGATATTGTTATCTTCACTTGTTAATTAGAACATTAGGTTCAAAAAGGGCAAATGGTTCAAGATCATAGCATTAATTAATGGCTAATTGATTCTGAGTCAGAGCATTGTCACTTGAGAGCCTTTTCTAGTTTCAGTGCTTCTTTCTACAGTCCAAAGGTAGAGATTCTGAAGGTCCCTATTAACTCAGCTAAACCTAATTACAGAAGCAACCAAAGGTTAAAAAGTGCAGGGCTTGGGTTAAGTGCCTATAGGCAGATATTATCTCAGTTTATCTTTATTGCAGCACTTTGTATTAATAGCTACTGTTGTCTCCATTTTTCTAGAGAAATTGTGGTCCAGAGAGGTTAAGTAACTAGCTCATGGGTCTCAAGGTTGCAGATGTAACTGGAATTCTGGTTTCTCAAGCTTCAGAGTAATCTCTTCAACATCACACTTGCTACACTGGCTCTCCAACCTGAAACAAATAAATTGTTGAAATTGACCCTGTGGACTTAAGATAACTCATACAAGTGTCTTTGAATGTGACAGTTCAGGAATCTAGCTCTGGCTTCACCTTACTGTGGTTTGAATTGACCTGTGTGGTAGAGTTCTTGATTTCAGCTCTGAGGGTTTCCTCCTCACTGCAGTACAAGAAGACAAACCTTTGCACAGCTTCTTTCTTGGGATCTAGGCTATGGAAGCTGACTACCCCGTGACTGCTCCACAGGAAGGAGGAGGGTCAGAGCCAAGGGCAGCAAAGAGACAGACATCTCTGGGTTGGGTGTAAGAGAATGAAACAGGTTTGTTTTTTTTTTTTTGAAACAGGTTTTTAAAGACTCTTACTCTAACCAGGTGACTGTTTTGAAGGATAATGCTCATTTTATTTTGAAAACAAGGTGGGTAAATATGTGGCAAAGAATCAGTTTTATAACTTTAAAATCTCATCCTAATTTGTATCCATAGCTAATAAGGTGAAAATCCAATTTGTGTATTTTTGCCATATTCTATTCTTGTTAGGCAAGGTGTAGTATTTGTGATTGCTTTGAGAAGACCTACTTTTCTGCATTGTATGCATTTGAATTTGTTTCCCACATGATCTAGAGCTATGGGGTTTTTTAACATTGTGAAGCAACATTTTAATTTAATGTCACTGCTTAAAATTTACACTTTGCTAGACATTGTGGCATTCTACACAAATGGTAAGGAACTAAGAGTGGGAAATTAGGCAAAGGTGAAAGTTGTTTAGTATATTTGAAAGCTGAATATGCTTTGCATGTAACTTACGTGCAAAGTAAAGCAACTTGTGGTAATGAGGTGACATTCTGCTCTCTGAATATGAGCCAGCATTCTACCCACATTTGGCAGGTTCCTACTGTGTGCTCTGAGTGTACACTAATGGGTGTGTTTAAAACAGGGCCGCTTACAGTGTGAAAATGAAAGCAGCAAAGTAGCTACAGCTAGTGTTTTAAGGGGTAAAAAAATCTCCAAGGGGATTCCTGTCGAATCCAGTTAATGAAGCCCTTCCATTTTCAGAGATGATTATAGGGAACCAGACTGTGGCAACAAAATAGCAGGGGGAAGTTAGAAAATTTCCTGAATCTTTCTGTTATTTTTAGTAAATCTAGTTCGTGAATGTGAATCTCTTTTGCTGAGGCGGTCAGAAGTGAGCCTACTGAATTTCTTCCTCCCATTGCCTTGTTTCTGAGGATGGGGAATCTCGCTGCATTTGGCCCTTCTCAGGTTCTAGCTAACCAGCCACCTGGCGCTAAACTTCCGCTTGAAGATGCAGGGGAGGCCAGAGTTCCTTGCGTCTCACAGGAGCCGTCAGCCGTTTGCAGGGCTCTGCTCCGGGTAGACTGCTGTTCACCTGAGAGCTGGCTGGCTTCTCTGCAAGGTCCTTTCCTTCAGGATTATTAGGGAATTTCTTATATGTGTTGCCTCAGATATCTGCTATTAGTCCTTCTCTACTCCTTTTGGGTCATTCTGAACAAGGCTAATTTTATTTAACAGGTCTCCACATATTCCAGAATAGTAATCTTGTTGTCCCAGAGACTTCTCTTATCTAGACTAAACAGCCTGTCTTCCTGGAGAAATTTTTCACGGTTTTGAGGCCCCCCCTCTTTTTTTTTCCCTAAGTGCCTGTTTCTGAAGTTTGTTATTCAGAGAGAAATTTCAAAATTAGTCTAATAAACGTGGAACAGATTAGTCCTGTGGCAAATGCTATGCTTTCGGTAAATGTAGTCATATAGTAAGTAATTTTTTCCTTGAGATCCAGTGTACTGCTAACTCACATAAAGCTTGCTTTCAATTAAAAATCTCCATTCTTTTATAAATACCGTATCCTAATGCATGTATACGGAAATCTAGAAAAATGGTACTGAAGAATCTATTTACAGGGGCAACAATGGAGAAACAGACATAGAGAATACACTTATGGACTTGGGGAGAGGGGAGGAGGGGTGACATGTATGGGAGGAGTAACATGGAAACTTACATTGCCGTATGTAAAATAGATAGCCAGCGGGAATTTGCTGTGTGGCTCAGGAAACTCAAACAGGGGCTCTGTATCAACCTAGAGGGGTGGGGTGGGGAGGGAGATGGGAGGGAGGTTCAAAAGGGAGGGGATATATGTATACCTGTGGCTGATTCATGTTGAGGTTTGACAGAAAAAATTCTGTAAAGCAATTGTCCTTCAATAAAAAATAAATTAAAAAAAAAATCTCCATTCTTTGAAATACACTGTTTTCCATTTTGGCCTCCCCCATTCAAGTAAAAACAAAAGTGCATTTTGCTTTACAAGATTTAACAGCTCTGTAGAGCTTGTCTTGAAATCTGTTTTTGTCATAGCCCCATGTTATCTCCAGCTTTAATGTCTTCTATGTTTTCATCCAGGCAATTAGAGGCAACTGTTGAGTAACTGGGGAAAACAGGGGCATACCTCTAAAAACTTAACAGACTGGTTTTAATCCATTATCTTTTGAGTACTTTGTAAAACATAATTTTATGATTCAATTTAGTTGTCCTGTTTTGCCCATGTTTACTTTGTCCACAAAGGTAGTATACAACCTTGTCACAGGTCTTACTGTTGTCCAAATATATCATGTCTACAGCATTGACTTGACGGGCCAGTTTAGTAAAACTACCCAAGAAAGAAGTAACTTTGGATTCTAAGTAAAAAAAATTACTTGGAATCCATCTAAGCCCATGCATTCACAGGGCCTAGTGAATCCATGCTGGGCTACTGTGATCACGACCTTCTTTTTCTCAGTATTTAGAAACCATCTCTGATTTTAGATTTATCCAGGATAGATAGGGAAGGATGACAGTCGTGGTCAGGGGAGGGGGGTGGTGAGGCGGATAGACAGGTTATATATATTAAGGGTATGCTGTGTGCCAGGTCCTATGTTGGAAGTAATGTTAAATAGTCATGAATAGTAACTGGGAGTTGGTTGGGGGAATGATTGCAAGGTGTTTGGTTGTAATTATAGTGTAATTTGGATTTTTTTTTTAAAGGAACAAGGTGCAGAATGAGTACCTCACAGGACCAGAGTGGCTGCTCCACTGATAGAGAACCCCTTTTGAGGTGTTGTGATGCACGGAGGGACTTGGAGCTTGCTATTGGTGGAGTTCTCCGGGCTGAGCAGCAAATTAAAGATAACTTGCGAGAGGTGTGATGTATGCTTTTCTTTTCCCTTGTCTGAACTCTTAGCACAGGTCTAGTTAGAGCATAGCCAAGGATTGGCTTCTCCAAACCAAAAAGTTTTTATCCCATGCCTTGCATTATCTGCCTGAAATGTTTGGTGCCTTTGATTCCAAAGGGGAAATGGAGCAGATGTTAGAAGAATCTAGAAATTCTTGTACCACCTTACAGAGTTCAGTTTAGCCTGCATTTTTGATTGCTCCTCTCTGTGGTGCCTGTGCCAAGCACTGCCATCAACTAAAAAGTAGCAAAATGAATGAGCTCAGCCATTGAACTGGTCAGTTGTGTTCCTGGTGCACAAAGGATGGCATTTCCACATCCCCTGCTGTCTTTTAATTTGGTATTGGCATGGCATGATTCTGTAAATGAGTTAGTTGTTAAGAGCAGGCCAGGATGAAATCTGTTCCTTCTATTGGCCTAACAGCATTCTGTTGGTGAATTGGTAGACCAAGTATTACATGACTGAAATACTATTTTACTATACCTGAAAAGGTGTTTTGAAATATAGTTCCTTATGTGGATTCTCATGGATAATTCTCATGGATAAATCATAAATAATAGAGCCATTAAGATTTTCTTCCATAGGATTTTTGTATTTATCCCTCTTTTGCATCACTGTTTGTACTTCCAGAAACATTTAGTTAATAATTTTAAGTAAACTGTCTACCCTAATAGTCCTCTGGCTGTTGACACGTAGTGGTTCATCTCTTCACAAAATTGGTCTGCTGTAAATGTGTTGCTTATTCGTAGGGTGAGAAAAGAGATAAGGGCTAGCTAGTTACATTCTTGTCTTATTCCACTGATGAATTTATAAAACTATAGGTTTTCAAATTATGTGGAAAACATAGGGGAATCAGTATTACATGACATATCCTTGTATTTTCTTTTGACTTCTTTAGGACACCCAAAAATAAACCTTATCCTCTTAGAAGGAAGGGTATTGAGGGTTTTAGAGCTTAAAGATGCTTTTATGGCTGAAAACCTTAAACTGGGTCCATGGGGCTTTGATTGTTCGATGGGTGGGCTTTGGAACATTCAACCCTGAAATTATAGGCAAAATTTTAAATGTATGCATTTTTCTGGGGAGGTACTCCATACATGTCATCATTGGATAATCAGAAGGATTTGTGACCCCCAGAAATTTAAGAACCTTACCATTCTTTGGGAAACACTGTTCTTTGGTGAAGCTAACATATTTATGTTTCCTAGGTCAAAGCCCAGATTCACAGCTGCATAAGCCGCCACCTGGAATGCCTTCGAAGCCGTGAGGTGTGGCTGTATGAACAGGTAGATCTCATCTATCAGCTTAAAGAGGAGACACTTCAGCAGCAGGCCCAACAGCTCTACTGGGTAAGATGACGGCAAGGCCATAATGTGGTTTCTGGTTTCCAGAGACTGTCTTTTCTGTAATGAAGCATTAATACAGATCAGATAAAAATCTAATCTCAAGTGTTATTTGCTATTTGTTAACTTGGAAACACTTGGTGCTTTTCGGATCATTGTGGCTCTATGATTTCAATTTTCTTCTAGTTACTGGGCCAGTTCAATTGTCTTATTCATCAGCTGGAGTGCACCCAAAACAAAGACCTAGCCAATCAAGTCTCAGCTTGCCTGGAGAGGTAAAGACCCTTTTTGTGTGTTTTGATTTTGGCTCTTTGACTTTGGTGTATTAAAAAGTCACTTTGTAACTCTTTGCGTGACTTGGATTTAACTTGGTGTTAAACTTAATGTTCGTTTGATAATATCATCTTGCTTTAAATATTTAATATCATACTTGGCGGTACATGGTTAAGTTATCTATCTTCGGTTGAGTTACTCAACCAAACTTCAAATAACTCACAATTTGGTTTTTATTTTGGATGAATTTGAAATAGATATTCCTTTAAAATAGCCAGATTTTGTTTACTTTTTTCTCCAGATTGGGCAATCTGACCCTCAAACCTGAAGATTCAACTGCTTTACTCTTTGAAGCTGACATAACTGCCCTGCGCCAGGCAATCACCACATTTGGGTCTCTCAAGACCATTGTAAGTCATGTTCATCTCAGAAGGTTCATAGTGAGCTTCTCAGGTCTGTGGCCAGACAGATGGTCTTAAAAATAGCACATTTTCACTATGCAAAGGGACTTTGTTGAGAATTTGGTAAACTTTAGGTACTTAAATGTTCTGATTGAATTTATAGAGCATTAGGCTGGTAGTGCTTGGAATGTATTATTGACTGATTGATTGTCTCTGGAATTCATCTTTGTACCTCTTTAAATACCTTTGACTTATTTCTTAAGAAATTTATGGCTTGAATGGTCTATAAGAGTCAAATACCGGTCTCACCTGGGTCTCGTTAGTAGTTGTAATACTGTCGGTTCTGGTGAAGGTTTCTTCTGTGAAGATAGTTATGTAGTAGATAGAGACTTCTCAGATTTTGTAACTACTTCATAGGTCACTGAATTTAGTGTGAAGAATATTTATTCTAGTGAACTGTAACACTTTGCTTAGTACTTTTGAAATTTAGGGATTACAAGTTCACTTTTTTGGTATGAAAGCATAACATTAGTAAACACAACTAATTTGCTTTTTATCTTATAGCAAATTCCTGAGCACCTGATGGCTCATGCTAGTTCATCAAATATTGGGTCCTTCTTGGAGAAGAGAGGCTATATCCCATTGCCAGAGCAGGTAAAGTGTCATTTTGTTTCTGGTAACTGAGTTATTATTTGGCTTGTATTTCTTTGGGGTTTTGATTATATCACTTTTTTTTTTTTTTGGCTATCATTTATTTGTAAAAAGGCACCAGTGGTAATAAATGAGTTTATACTTCCCTTGAGACTGAATGTCAGAAATTTAGAGGTTTTAGAGGTGTTCAGTAAGAAAGTAATTGTTATCAGTTATTTCATAAGAAATTATCATTAGCTTTGTGATTGGGTTGGTTCTCTTAGGGATCCTTCTCTTTATCATTTACTTCTGAAGGCAGTGTGAGAAGTGTGAATATAGGGTCCTAAAAGTTTTGAGAAGTTTTGGGTTGAGAAGCTGATTTCCAGCTATACTCTTTGTTTTGTAATTGTGAAAATGGAGGCTTAGGGAAATCATTTGACTTGTGCAAGGTCAGCACCGAGCCAAGATTAAAGAGCTTGGGTCTCCTGTTTTTCTGGCAAAGTTTCTGCTGCATTTGACATTGCCTTGTTAAGCAGCAAAGTATTATGTGATTAGCAGAAGTCAGCATCCAGCACCACAGCTGTCCCTCTCAGTGAATGGCTCCTTGGAAGTAAACCTGCCGTTGGTCACCAGGCTCCTTACCTACCCAGCACCAATCTCCAGGACTGGCTCAACCAAAAGCAGACCTTGGAGAATAGTCAGGTGTGTTGCTGCCTTTATTGTTTCTGAGATAGGTGACATAATGGGGTTAGTTATTAACTGATAGTATGTCTTTGGTTTTTAGTTGTAGTCTGGGAAACATATATTTTAAAAATAATATTTTATTACAATAGTGACACTTCTGCACTGTAGATTAAAAGCTTAGGAAAAAACTATATAAAGAAATACAAGCTCATAATCCCACATGCAGAAACTACCACTGTAACATTTTGTTTATGCGAACATATACTTGCATGAATATATTTCTGTCATTTAATTTCTTCCATAAAATCACTCATAGTATATAGTATTTCATTGATTGGCTATAAACTTCAGTTTTTCTGAATATAAATAAATTTCTTTTGCATGTCCAGGAGATAATTATTTATATGCATTCTTGATTAGTTCTTTAGGAACGAATTCTTAGAAATTGTGTTCTTATAGTTCTGCAGACCCTTTAAGGCTTTCAACACATACTGTCGATTTGGGTTTCCAGAAAGTCCATACCAGTTTATTTACCTTCTTCCCTAAACATCTCTAACAGTGGTAGTCATTTACAAGTTTCTTTCTCTGAATTTAACACAAAGAATAATTTTACTTTTTGAGTTTCTTAGGTTACTAAGGAGATTGAGTATTTTTCATGTTTATTAGCCAACTTTGATGACTTCTCTAATATCTATGGCTCATTTTTGTCTTCTTTACTCATAAATGCACATGTCAAAACTACTTATCTCTTTTCTACAAGATATGCTATAAATGCTTTCTCCTAGTTTGCCTTTTTTTCTTAACTGCAGAAATATAAGTTTTAATATAGTTATGTATTTTAATATCTCAGAGAAATCCCATGTCTTTTGGCTACGTATACTTAAAAACATTTTGTAGTGTGGTAAATATAAGTAGAACTCTTATCATTGAATTTCAAGGCAGTCATAATATTCTAGCAAAGTAATAATGTGTATTTCTTGTGTAGACATCTGCTAGAGCCTGCAGTTTCTTGAATAAAGTCTGGGGCAACCTGAAGGGTTTGGAAAACTGGCTCCAAAACAGTCAGCAACAAGAAGTTTCTGAAAAACCAAGTTACCAAAAGTCTAACAGCTATTCTACTACCAGTTCTTACTCCATTGAAATCGAAAAGGTTGGAGATCTAGAGCCTCTTGATCAAGATGAGATGGATCTCTCTGACTGGCTGGTAACTCCCCAGGAATCCCATAAGCTTGAGAAGCCTGAGAATGGTGGCTGTGAAACCACCAGTGAGAAGTTTAAGCTCTTGTTCCAGGTGTTCCAGGAGTCCTACAATGTGAATGATTGGCTTGTCAAGTCTGATTCCTGTACCAATTGTCAGGGTAACCAGCCCAAAGGTGTGGAGATTGAGAACCTGGGCAATCTGAAATGCCTGAATGACCACTTGGAGGCCAAGAAACCCTTGTCCGCTCCCAGCCTGACTGCTGAGGATTGGCTTGTCCAGAACCATCAAGACCCATATAAAGTAGAGGAGGTCTGCAAAGCCAATGAGCCCTGTACAAGTTTTGCAGAGTGTGTATGTGATGAAAATTGTGAGAAGGAAGCTCTGTGTAAATGGCTTCTGAAGAAAGAAGGAAAGGATAAAAATGGTATGCCTGTGGAACCAAAACCTGAACCTGAGAAACATAAAGATTCGCTGAACATGTGGCTCTCTCCATCCAGAAGAGAGGCAGCAGAACAAGCTAAGGCACCAAAGGCAATGGCTTCTTCTAGAATTGCTGATTCCTTCCAAGTCATCAGGAACAGTCCCTTGTCAGAGTGGCTCATGACCCCCTCACACAAAGAAGGATGTCCCAACAAGGAAGTGCCTCTTATAGAGGACAGGGATGGCAAACAAAAGCTTACAAGCCCCTTGGCCACTGCCTGGTGTCCCTTTAACACAGCTGACTGGGTCTTGCCAGGAAAGAAGACAGGAAATCTTAGCCAGTTATCCTCAGGAGAGGACAAGTGGCTACTTCGAAAGAAGGCCAAGGTGAGCCAAGATATTAAAAAAGCACCATTTGAAGTATATTCAATAGATACTTATTTTCTTAATCTCAAACCTTGCAAATAAATGGACCAGACCCGTAACTATCTTAACTGTTAAATATGGCTTAAGTATTAATTTTTGTGCCATGTTAGCAACGGAACATTTATGATTATTCATACTGAAGTTTGTGTGCATTTTCTATGCCCCAAATCCCCATCTGGCCTATTTTATTGCAATTTATGGAAGAGATTAGGGGTAGAGAAAATAGTTGTCACTTTTGCTCTGTTACTAGAATGCCCAACATTCACATCATTCTTTATAGACATTAGACTGTTTGGAAGATGAATTGTTGGTATCATGCATCCCACTTGTCACGTAGCAACCCACCCTTTGTCTTGTTGCAGGAAGTATTACTTAATTCGCCCCTACAGGAGGAACACAACTTTCCCCCAGACCGTTACGGCCTCCCAGCAGTTTGTGATCTCTTTGCCTGTATGCAGCTTAAAGTTGATAAAGAAAAGTGGTTGTATCGAACTCCTCTACAGGTTGGTATATACCACTAGTGCAAATATTAGAATTTTAGCTGCTTATGATTTGTCTTATATATGAATTCAGTTTGCTCACCGAACTGTATTTCTGTTAATGGTTTGTGTATTAGGTGAGGTGGGAAAAGAGAGATCATAGAAACTTCGTTTCACTTGAACTTGCTCCATGAAATCACTAGGACATACTTGAAAGTAACCTTTCCAGATGATGTAGCTGTCAGAATTTTTGGAGCCTGTGTGGTTTCTAATAGCTTATTGAGAAACGAGAGCTTTAAAGTGGGAAGACATTTGCTTTTAATCTTACAGTGAAGTGACTTTTTATGTGGACTTTTCTTTACAGATGTGAAGGAATCAAGTACTAGTCAAGCAAATTTTCTGCAGATTATCACAAATCCATGAGCTGAGTGACTGTGGCTTGCGAAATCATTGTCTCTGGGTCTGATGTAGTTCCTTTCCTCCCCAGTTTTGAACTAATGAAGAGAAATTAGTCATCAAATTATGAACTACTGTGTAAAAGAAAAAGGCGATTTGTTGATGCTGAGGTGATTCAGGTTCCTTCTTACAGAAGTATTAATTCACCCCTACGCTAGAAATGCATCTTAGTGGGTAGGTCTTTCTCATAAGCCTCCATGGCTCCTCAGATTGGGTTGTTATTAGAAGTACATTACAACACTGTAGTTTTAAAAATGAAATAGTTCTATAATCAAAGTGTGTTCATGTATTCTAAAGCGAGTAAAATTACTTAAGCTTTTGATTGGCAGTCTTTGGATGCTTCCCTTATTGTGGGTTTTCTTCCATTAATGAATTCTTCTATTTAATTAATATACTATTGTTTATCATTAACCTTGCCAATATAGTGTTTTTTTCTTACCAAAACACATATTGAAAGTCTTGGCAATTTTTGACATTTGTCACAAAACATTTTAGCTTAGGTGCCAGATTCTACATTATTTTTCTTCTTTTGAAAGACATTCAGATTTTGCAAGATTGTATTTCCTTCTCTAAATGTTATTATGAAAGAAGAACATCTCTTTCAGAAGGGCTCCATATTGCTTGAAGCCTATATTCAGAGTAGTTCTAGCCTCTTCCAAAATATTCTGAAGAACTACAGGCAGCAGAGCCCCCAGTGCTGACTAATCAAAAAGCAAAGTATGTTGGAAATGTAGTACTTGAACGATTCACTATCCTAAGTGTTATTGGTGCATCCTGTGTAAATGGAAGCTGAACTTGACACCTGGTGCTTTTAACTAGGCATAAATTAAACGTCCGCTCACTGCAAGCATAGCATACCTATACCTCTAATAAAAGTATAATGCAGTGACATTTTAGTGAATAGGAAGTTTTGAACACTTGTGCCTTGGGGTGTTTATTGAAGCTTTATGAAAACTATCGATGTTTCCTTAGTATCCTTAAAGTTATATCCATGCTTTAAAAAAGTTTCTCTGTAGGAGAGAGATGGTATTTATAACCAGGTTTAAAAATTCTCTAAAATGAGACATCTTGACTCCTTTCCACTTTTAAACTATTAAGCCACTCAACTTGCCTGTTACTGGAAATACCTTTAAAGTTTGTGATGTGGTAATCTAGAAAGCCCTTTTGGGGAAACTTCACAGTCCCAGTGTCATTGCCATACAGCTTCACTAGAGTTCTTAACCACAGCTGAAAGGAGCCTATTACTTTTTAGTTCTTCCAGACACCATTCAGAACTTTAAAGGTGGTGGGTAAAAACTTAAGGAGCTTTTCCATTATCTTAGGTTGCAGGAAACTTTGTAGTTGAGGTTTAACACATTGTGTATCCCTAAATTAACATTAATCACTATGCTAATGAGTATGTAAACCATTCTTTTGCATTGATGCATTTTGTACCTCCCTCCATTCATTAAAAGCATAACAGCCATATAGTTGTCCTGTGTATTTGTAAAACACCTTGTCACAAAATTATATGAATGTGGTATCCTTTGGTTACAAGTACAGCTGAGAAACACTTTGAACATAAAAAGTTCTTATATTCACTTAAAATAAAATGTTGTTTTATTACTCCTGAATTAGCAAATAGGTATGTTATTACTATCTGCTGTTGTCCAGTGCTTTTCTGCCAAATTCCTAACTAGGTGCGTTCAAAAAGACTCTACTTTACTTTCTCTATAATCATAATAGCCACCAGTTGTTTATTATGTATATATGTAACCTGGAGTGCAGTATTTGATTAATTTCATTTCATAATGAGAAAACAAACTCAGAAATCAAGTAATTTGTCCTTTCTTTCTTTAGCTTTCCCAGGGCTTCCTTAAAAACTTTCAGCTTGTCTATGTCATCTCTTTAATTGTCCCCAGTAAGACTTGAGTTAATATTGTTCTAGCACAGTAGACTAATGGTATAATAGTTGACCTGAAATATCTTGAGGTTGTTTAGTGTCAACTCTATTGGAGAAAAATTTTAACCTAGTTGGCTAATACTGCCAGTAGCCCTTCATTTCATCACAAACATGAAAACATGCTTTGGCCTATGGGAGCAGAGACAAATCAAGAGTAACTTTGGAGAAACACCCACTATGTTAATGTTGGAGTTAGGACTTCAGTTCTATTTTCACCCTTTATTGGGAATACAGAGCAATATTACAGTCTTGGATCATTAAATGAACAAATGTGGCTGATACAGTATTGACAGGCAGACCTGAATTCTGGGATTAAGTGGTTTTCCAGAAGTGGGTAGGAGCAAAAACAGATGCGAGATCTTCTTAAGAGAACCACGTTACTCAGCCGCCAAAGGGTGTTTTGTCTTCAACTCATTAAGGCTGGAAGGAGTGCCAGTCCTGGTCGATCATCCATGATCTTCATCACAGCACACTGGAATCTCTAGTTTTTCAAATCAGGTGTAAAGTAAATGCCTCCAGACTGACTTATAAATTGATCTGGGTGACTACTAAAGTGTCCTCCATTTGTAAACTAGCAAAATCTTCAGAGTGATTGTTGGAGCAAAGAGCCTTTCATGTGCTCCCAGTTGTTATATAGAGCATAGAGGCTCGTAAGTGTTAGTCCTGCGAGACCACCTCGTGCTACCCCTCGAAGACCGCCTGGAGAGGAAAAGAGGAGGCATCATTAACAGACCTGCACCGCACACTGTCTCGTCAGAGGGTTAAGTAAGAGATTCGCAGGGCTGAGACACACTCTTCATACTTAGAAAATTTCATCCCAAACAGAATAAGCTCTGAAAATAATAAACCAGGACTGAAATTCAGTAGAAACAGATTCCCCCTAAATCACCTGCTTAATATGTAAACTATGTATCCATAGTAACAATCTTTTCTTCACTTTTAATTTCACAGTTATCAGCATGGTTTTTTGACTTCTCAATCTGACTTGATCCTAGGACATTTTTGGACAAGACCTTATGCTTATTATTGAAATCCCAAGCAGATTAGTAATTCCCTGCTAGTCATAATTTAGAACTTCACTGGCACTGTCAATTGATTTAAGGCAGTATGTAAACAAGGTGATACCCTCTTTGGAAACAGTATTAACAGGCTTTGGACTCTGCACAGGTCCTCTAAATACTAACTTTGAAGACTCAAGACAGTGAAGAGAGATAAGATGGCTGTAATCAAGTTCTGGTGAAGCACCAACTTTCCTATTACCTATCCCTATTCTGATGTTTCAGAAAATAATCCAAATAATGAGCAAAGACGTAACTTAGCATCATCATGTTGTTGTTTAGTCACTCAGTTGTGTCTAACTCTTTGTTGCGACCACAAGGACTGTAGCCCACCAGGCTCCTCTGTCCATGGAATTTTCCAGGCAAGAATACTGGAGTGGGTTGCCATTTCCTTCTCTAGGGGATCTTCCTGACCCACAGATCAAATCTGTGTCTCCTGCTTGGCAGGCAGATTCTTTACCACTGAGCCACCTGGGAAGCTCCAAGCATTGTCATACTAGTTGAAAAACATTCCAGGATTAGGATCAGACTTTGAACTATTTTTGCTTAACAAAAGAATTTTTTCACGTGGTAAAAGATTATGGATAGGTATTTCATTTGAAATGCAGAAACAAAAGGTTTCAACCAGTTACCTGAAAATAGTCACCAAGTCTAGTAAAAGGAATGGGGTTACTCAAAGAAGCTTTTAAGAAATACTTGATGTTCTCTTACAGTTTCACAAATAAGTAGGGATAACAGACACTTCAGGTAGTCTGTGTTGTATCTATGGAGTATTTGTTGCAAGTCATGTGTTAGGAAAGCAAAGGTCCAGTGGTTAAGGTATACCTTATTAGAAGCCCTTTAGCTACACTCTAGTAGTTCCATGAAATTCAGTGACGCTGCTGAGTTAGAACACTTCAGACCAACCATTTCTGCAATGCGTGTCCTGCCAGATGGCTTCAGATGATAGATTAAAGGGTTACTCCCTCTAGGAGCCTCTCTAGCCTGAAGACTTTAGATAGCTGACTGGCTTAGGCTTCAACTCTGAAGTACCTTAATTATCTCTCTTAAACAAATGCAAACAGAAACTGCAGGCATCATCTATAAACAGCCCTCAAATATGTAGGAAGGGGGATGATAAACATAAAAAATTAATCACAGTAAATGGGAGATATCTCCTTCAAGTCTATCTTATCTTTTTGTATCTTGCCACACTTAAGATTAGGTATGATGGTTGAATTTGCAACTGTATTCAATGTGGCTGAAAAATGGGCTGACAGTGAACTTTATAGTTAGACCAAACTTCTAGAAATGGAAAAAATAAGCTATCAAGCCCAGGAAAAATAAATGCCATCTCCAACGGCATCACTACGGTTCAGTTATTAGAGCCAAACTTTTTGAGTGTAATGAATGTTTTTTTTTTTTTTTTTTAACAAATGTTCTTTAAGCAGGTTACAAAAACAGAAGACCCTCCAGTGTAAACTGGAAACTATAAAGATTTAAGAACTTTGGGGCATCAGTGTCTCTTTAAGTGTTTGGGGCATATTAAGTGTCTCTTAACAATTTATCCCCTAGAATGCCTTCTACTTTCATACCAAAAGGAAACAAACTTAGTACAAAACATAATTGTTTTGTACTAGCCTTCTGTGAAGGCTAAGAAAAAATTGTTTCTAGCACAACTGAGCAATTGTTTCTAGCAAGAAGATACCAAACATGTAGTGTATGATTTACTAATAATCACAGTAATCCTGACTCAGTGAAAATGAAAGTTGCTCTGTCATGTCCAACTCTTTGCGACCCCATGGACTATACAGTCCATGGAATTCTCCAGACCAGAACACTAGAGTGGGTAGCCTTTCCCTTCTCCAGGGGATCTTCCCAACCCAGGGATTGAACCTAGGTTTCCTGAGTTGCAGGCGGATTCTTTACCAGCTGAGCCACTAGGGAAGCCTGACTCAAGGGTAGCCTTTTATTACGTTTTAAACTCTTTCCAATAATGTCAGGGTTTTCTGGCTGGTTGATCTCTTAAAAGAGTTTAACAGCCTTGGCTTTAGACTTTCTGTAACAAAACCACCTTTGCCCAGTTAAGTACAGGAAGTTGATTAGCCAATACACTTGCTCTGAACACAGTGAAGCAAATGAGGCCAATGGTTAATCTCTATAAAGCAAAATAAACATGAGGCTTATGTGTCAGTTTTATCTTCTATCTTTTGGATCCTTATACAATTCTTCCAAAAAAGGGCAAATGTCATCTCTTCTAAACCTGGGAAAATGAGGCCCAGAATATTTAAGTGCCTAGTTTATTTGGTATAGAGCTGATTACTGGCAGAGCTAACACACTGAACTGATAATTACTTTAGCACAGGGGTCAGCACATTTTTCTTGAAATGGCTGGAAAATAAATACACTTTTTACCTGCATATTTCTAAAGAATGTTTATCTTGCTATTTCTTGATGTTTTGAGCCTACATATTGTAGGCACTTATATAACCATGTAAAATGTTAACTATTTTAAAATGTAAAATACATTCTTAGCCTGCAAATTGTGAAGAGACAGGCATCTGGCCAGCGGGAGTCTGCTGCCCTTGTTTTAGAGGAACGGCCTTACCTACACACTGAGACAGCTTACAAATTCAACAAATTTCTGCACTATTTAAATTGTTTAAAAAAACATTCTCTTTAAAACTGTGATAAAATACACATAACATAAAATTTACCATTATTAAGTGTACACTTCAGTAGCATTAAGTATACTGACACTGGACTACCATCATCCATTTTCTTTCCTTAATGATTTAGGCTGACTCTAGACTAAAGGAACACTTAAACTCTTTTCCAAATCCTTGAATCTGGGAGTTTTTTAAAAAATTCCTGCCACACAAAATTCTGTGCTTTGTCTTAAGTGGAGTCTAAACCAGAAATCAATAAAAGACACTGCTTTGCCTCTGTCAGCAATTTTGATGTGCTGAGTTAAACTAGTCAGCCAGGAACTAGGAACCAATGTTGGAATTCTGGGTCAGCAGATTATTTACCTCTTCTGTGTTCCACAGTTGCAATGGAAACTGAAATCTGAAAAACTGAAATCTACTTGTCACCTGACAAAGAATTAATGAATATTCTTTTTTGCTTTTTCTCTTCTGAGCCATGAGCATTCTCTTCCATAATTTATGTTGGAGATGTCCCAGGCTGGGTTAAAGATGCTATTCCTGCAAGAAGTCCTGGACACAGAAAGCTAGGTTTTCATTTTTTTCCTGTGATAATCCCAAGTATTCAGCCTTCCCCTTTGTATCTTTAAAATATGATGTGTCTTAAATGAGGTGGTAATTCAGTACATTCTTATACTTAAGGCTGCCCCCAACACAGGAAATGCTGTAATGGCTGACCCTGAGTAAGAAAACAGGGACTGGTGAGGACTGAGCTGAAGCTTCAGTGTCTATCCACTGGGGTAGCAGCTCCCCCAATTTAGCTCCTACCATTTGCTACCATATACAACTTGAGCTCTGTGTCTTCCATTTTTGCAAAAGAAGCTAAAATTTCCAGATTTTTGTGTGAAATCTGTTCCTTAAATTTTACTGTGATCTTTCATAAACAGAGTTTGGGCCGATTAAACACTTGCTGGCTGAGTGCCACCCTTGTGGTGCCAATTAAGGTTTTAAACTCCTTTGACCCCAAAGATTTTCAGTGTGAAAGTATTTTTAGGTTTTTAACAAGGTTCTTCTATGCCAACATTTTCGTGTACATAAAAGATATTTACTGTCTTATTGTACCTAGGAGCTCTGTTGATGTGTATAAGAATATGCATATGTTGCAAGAAGTCTTGTGAGATCTTAGGGATATAATTCCAAATGTTATCCATTTTCAATATTAAAAAAGCCTCTTGCTCAGATATACCATGAAATTTTAGATTTTATAATCCTGTAAGAGACTTCTCTCTCATTTCTAGTAAAAATGAGGCAAAAATGCTACTTGATGTTTGTGATGGAGGAATTACATAAGAACAAAAATTACTTAGTTAATCAAGTGTCTGAAGCATAATAAAGCAATCAAACAAAAGTACTTTTCAGAGGCTTGAGTACAGAACATAAAGAGGCAATTATGGCATAACTTTAGGCAATTTAAAACAGAAATGTGAGAAAAATCTGGGACTGTCACTAGTTTTATGATCTTTTGAAAAAGAACATCTTAATAATGTGCTCATCTATAAAACTGGGGTGTTATGATTATCACTTCACAGAGTTTAACAAGTTATATTAAGTGGTTATTACTGAGATTATAACCATAACTCAGCAAATGTTCATTTCTTTTCCATCTTAGAGGACAATTTTGATATTTGATCTTCATCCAAGTAATTTTGATTCAACTCTTAGGATTTATTCCACTCCTGTTCATAACAGCATCATGCACCATAGCCAAAGGCAGAAGCAACCCAAGTGTCCATTGACAGATGAATGAACAAAATGTGGTATATACGTGCAATGGAGTATTATTCAGCCTTAAAAAGGAAGGAAATTCTGATACATGCTATACTGTTGAGAACATTATGCTAAATGAAATAAGCCAGTCACAAAAAGAAAAACACTACACGACTCCACTTCCATGAGGTACCTCAAGGAATCAAGTTCATAGAAAGTAGAATGGTGGTTGCCAGGGGCTGTAGAAGGGGGAAAGACAGAGTTGTTTAGTGGGCAGAGTTTCAGTTTTATAAGATGAAGAAAAGTTCTGGAGTTGCATAATAATGTTAATATTCTTAACATAATTGAACTGTACATTTAAACAGTTTGGATGGTCAATTTCATGTGTATTTTACAAAAATTAAAAAATAAAATCACAAACCGTGAGATATCAAAGAACACAATACTACCAAAAAAAAATTCTTTTAAAAACTACAGTATGGCCAAAAAGCATACTATATTAAGAGACAGTTTCACCATTTAATGGTACCTACCTGTACATTTATACAACATGCCTGTCATGGTTCCAGCTGCTACTGTGTTAAGGTCATCTTCTGCACCTCTTGTTTTCTCAATGATGACACCAAATGCACTATAAAGCAAAGCTACAAGGGAAATGGAACTGATCAGTAATAAAAAAGTGAACTGAAAGTCAGTATGGCAATTATATTTAGATAAACGCATTCTACAGACATCATGAGACATATAAACAATGATCACTGAACACTGTTTGTAATAACAAAAGCCTAGCAACAAATCAAATGACTTTCAAGAGGGGACTGATCCAGAGAGACTTTCCACATAATGGAATGCTATTGCACTCAAAATACAGGAAAAGCTCTGTTCACTAACACGTAAAGCAGGCACATGTGTGTGTGACTCGATAGGCAAAGAAAATGTTTGGAAAGAAAAGAAATTTATTAGCTCTTTATGGAAAGTAACCCTGCGGAGACCCAGGAAGAATATCTCTTTCACTTCCATTTATTTGTTAGCAGCTCTACTTAGAATTTAGAAACAAAAGCAAAACACATGTATTTCTATTTTAAGAAAAATACGACTTCAAGACAATTGAGATTTAGTTTCTGCACATGTAAAAACTCTTAATAGTACTATTTAGCTTTAACAAGCTTTTCCCCTAAATCGCCATTCTCTTATGCCTATAAAGACCAAACAGCCATGAATGCATTACCTCTTCTCCTGTCCTTTCTCAAAATGACAGCAAACTCAGCCTCACAACTCCTCTGCTGTAAGTTTTTATACTTCTACAAAGGCTCTTCTTCCAGTTTCAATTTATTTAACTGAAACTAAACTTGAGCAAAACATCATAACTGATCACATTATAAGGAAAACATACAGGGTAACTGACCATTCCAGCTTGCTCAGAATTGATATTTCTAGAACATTAACTAAACTGACAATTTCCAGGGGCTCACTCTAGGTATGCAAGCAATCTCACAAGTATCAATACAAAGGAGGGTGACTGCAAGGAGGAGGGGTATTGGGGGCACAAGCAGCATATGGAAGTAGCCATTTACTAGGATCCCAAATGCAAATCTGACTTTGTAAGTGTGAATATGTACTGCTTCCAAAGCCTATGACAAGGCTAGGATCTCTGTCATACAAGATGCTTTTCTTATCTTTTGACAAGCTACCTACATTTTCTCTTATTTAGTCTGCCACCAGTTAAAGACTTTCAGATAAAGAAAACTGGCTGAGAGCATAAGTGCCATAAGTAAGCTTCTTATATAAGTCATGAATAATCAAAAGAGTCAATCATTCATAAACACTATAGTATGAAAGCATTTGTTCCTAAGTACTACTAAATTATACCTTCCTGAGAACTGCAAATATTTCCAGTATCTACAAAGGCCCTGTTGCAACTCAGGCAATTAGTCTGTGAAATCTCATTAGTAAACAGGATGATGAATGGGCTATTAGGAAAACATACCAGGAGGCCTGGATTCCTCATCATATCTACTACAGAACCTTGAACTTTTCCTAACACACAAAAACATTTGCCTTGGCGCTAAACTATCTGGATTTCACTGAGTTAAAATATGATTTTATTTGGTGTCTTGATGGGACAAGAGAGTATGTAGTGTTTAAAATATTTACAAAAGAGTATATTCACAATGGTATTAGTACCTGGCATTATTTTGCTATATATTAATAGTTTATGATCTTTTCCTAAGTAGTATTTACACTACTCACCAGAGTGGATTTAAACATAATTATGAACATCCCAGCACCAGAATTTTAGTTGATCAAATTGTTCATGATACATGTACATTCTTTCTTTGCAATGATAATGATTTATTAAAAAGTGACATATCTACTTACCCAGAGACCCTAGGGTATTAGCCCAAAGTGCCCCTTGCCTAGTCACCATATTCAAGATCCTACCAGGGCAGAAAGAGAAAGAATCTGTATTTAGAACCAGTATTTCTTTAGTATTTAGAAAAACCATATAACAGCAATTTTAAATGTATAAACACACACCCAAAGTTTTCTTAATTTTATTTTTTTAATTTTAAAACTTAACACCTCCTTAGAATTCAGTAAGGATTGCTTTTACTTTACATAAATGAAGGTTAGGTTAAAAACTCCCAGTGTTTTAGGGCAATGTGCAAAGAAAATTCTAATTACTAAATACATAAAATTATTAAATATATAAAATATATATCCTGGAATGTATCTTACAAAGAAGTTTACAGAAACTGATCTATGTTAAAAAGAAAAAGACATTATAACAGACAAACTAGCTGATAATTAGTTTCTTATGTGTGTGTGTGGGGGGTAATATATTCTTAGAATATTAAGAAGAATCAAAGTGTGGACTACTATGGAATACAAAGCAAAATAAAAGACAAATACTCAAAGAGAAGCAAAAAGCCACCTAATTAGAATACCTGAAGAAAGTTGTACACTGTGTCTGCTTCCAGACTAGAACTAAGCAGCCAAAGTGAATGCTTAGCACACTCTCAAGGAAGCACAGCTCTGCCCTCACCAGTGCCAGACGCCACCAGAACAGTGATGAAGGCAACTGGAGAAGAAGACAGAACATTTCTCTCCCAGCAGTGTAACACTGTTACAGGAACGGTTCTGCCCCGACAGCTGACTACTGCTGGGAACCACTGGGAACCACGGAATTACAATAACAAGCAGTAAAAGAACCCATTTAAATTAATGCTCAATAATAACAAAAATTTCTTTTACTTCTAAAGGATTATTTAAAAAAT
The DNA here is from genome assembly GCF_910594005.1 of Cervus elaphus. Classification (NCBI taxonomy): domain Eukaryota; kingdom Metazoa; phylum Chordata; class Mammalia; order Artiodactyla; family Cervidae; genus Cervus; species Cervus elaphus. The sequence goes on along the minus strand of NC_057829.1, from coordinate 43,486,358 downwards.
TAGTAATGATTACAGATATTGTTAAATAATTGCTACATATTTACTAATATGTTAAGTTTAGCACTTAATTGTTTTTCATTTGTGATGAGCTTCTAAAACTATTAATTTTCATTATTGTATTGCTGGTGGCACTGCAAAGTGGCAAAGTTCTTTGGAAAATGACTGGGCAACATACTTTCATTTACTGGGTCCTTACTTACTTCCCAATGTAATCATGTCTCAATAGATTAAAGGCAGAAAGTAGGGAAACTTACCCAAGATCCCAATAAGTAATGAAACTGGGCTTTGAAACTACATAGATCTTTTCTGGCCTGAAACCCGATTATCTTTCTATTTTTTAAATGCTGCTGCTGCTGCTGCTAAGTTGCTTCAGTCGTGTCAGACTCTGTGCGACCCCACAGACGGCAGCCCATTAGATTCCTCTGTCCCTGGAATTCTCCAGGCAAGAACACTGGAGTGGGTTGCCATCTCCTTCTCCGATGCATGAAAGTGAAGTTGCTCAGTCCTGCTCAACTCTTAATGACCCCATGGACTGCAGTCTACCAGGCTCCTCCGTCCATGGGATTTTCCAGACAAGAATATTGGAGTGGGGTGCCACTGCCTTCTCCGTTTTAAATGCTATCTCTGTCTAAAAAATCAGAATGAGTGTATAAAAAAAATGATGTATAAGATTTTAAAAATCTGACTTTAAAAAAGCAAACTAATTCAACTCTCAAAAATTTAATAACTATGATGGTTTTAAGAAACAAAGGTTATCTTTTCTAAGAGACCTTGCAAATTGATATTTAATAATATGAAGCTGGGGATTTGTTTCAAAAAAATATGGGAGGGAAAAAAGAGATGGGACACAATTGGTCCTGGTGCTGGTTAATGGTTGTTGAACTTGTGTTACAGTTCATGGCTGTTCACTGTACTATTGTCTACTTTTGTAGATATTCAAAACTATCCATAATACAAGAGGTAAAAAAAAAAAAACCTGGAGTAAAGAATGAATATTACGAATATAAATACAAAAATATTCAAGGATTTGAGCTTGTAAAGCAAGGGCAGTGATCCACACAGTAACAGGAAGGTGAAAAGTTAGACAGGCCTTCAGGCTTCCCAAGATCTAATTCTAACAGACCTGCTGCCATCTGCTGGCTAAGGAAAAGGAGCTTAAAGACAGACATGAGCTACTGAAGAACACATACGGTGTCCTTCCACTCATACGAAGCATAAAAATACACTTTAAAAAAAAAAAAACTAAATAATGTATTATTTAAGGAACAGCAAAAGGAACTGGTCATGTTTATTTCTTAAGCAGGGTGAAGATACACATAATGTACACTTTCTGACTTTTTTATTTGCACTTTCCCTTCTCTACAAACTTCAGTTTCCTAAGATAAGACTATCTTACTCCTTTCATAACTACCTCTAAGTTCTAGGAATTTCATGGAAATGTTCTGCACCTTTGCATTTCAGAAATGGAGCGTGAAGTCAATGAGAAATTCAAATGACAGCAGATTTAATAATTACTCTTATGTGCTTATTTCTTCACTTACCATGTCCTATGGTTTTGCACAGCCCTGAACAATCCAAATAATGTACTAGTAATTCAACAATTTGAAAAGCATGTAATATAGGCCTGCAAAATAGAACAGGTGTAGCTGAGAAGTTAGGTTGGAATAGCCCCAGCTGATGGACACTGATTCAAAAATCACTCCTAAAAGCTTAGACCCAGCAACTTGATTCCTAAATTCCTTTTATAATGAATAAGGGGGAAACACCAGCAAAAAAATTGACCAAAAATTATACAGTACTCTGAATATTGTAATCTCAAGGTCATGCTCATCAAGCCAAGAAGAGAGATTAATCCTCAAACATCAGTGTGTCATCACGTGAGACTTACTGTACATTTCTTGGTTTGGACCAGGCCATGTTCTGGGTTTCCTTCAATCCTAGCCGTAGACCATTCATTGCCCCAAATGCAGCCCCTGGCAAATCATAGTAATAATTCATTCAAATAATCAGCTTTATATTAAAGAGCAATTATACTTGATTCTTTCTCATTTTTATTTAATAAGAAAAAAATGCAAATAATGATTTCTTAAAAAACCACCCTGAAGCTATTATTTTAATTGCCTTGGATTTTAAGAACTTTTGACTACTTGGATTTAGGACACTTAAAAACCATATATAAATACCAACCTGTCATACAACATCCTCCAATGGTAAAGAAGGCCAGTTCAAATCTGCCCCGGGTTTTATTGGCTCCAGTTGGTAAAATAAACTCATCTGTATCCTACAGGGATAATAATGAAAATCAAGTTCAGCTCCCCTCAACACACGTATACTACTTGCAAAGTGTTTAATTTTTTAAAGGAGTTTTTCACAGAATGTAAAACGTAAATTAAGTAAAACTCCACTATACTTCGTCAAACAAAGATAAAACTTTCTGCAACAAAAGCAACACCTAAACCGAAGTGAAATGAAATACATAACATACAGTTATGCTCATTAGTTCTTAGGAGAAATTCTTGCTCAGAATTTAGCTTCTCAACGTAAGTTTGATAGATTATACGTAATTTGCCTTCATGATAAATTTGGCAATTTAAGAGTGCCATCTCTATAGAAAGGCAAACTGAAAGCTATGAGAGGTAACAAAAAACCAGTCTGGAAGGAGAAAATAACTCATTCTGTAGCTATTAATACTATTTATCAACCACCATTTTACTATATGTAACACCAAATGATCATAAAAAACGAGGAGAAACTATAGAAGTACAATAGACTGGATCACTTACACAAGGGCAAAAACACCACTTCAACAGTTCTTAACTGTTTGGAGGGCATATATTCCTTTTATAATCTCGGAAAGCTACTAGAAGGAAAGCTACCCTCCTTCTAGTAAATGCATACACAAAATCTGGTATGAACTTCCTGCCCGAATCCTAGGCTGAGAAGCATCACTGTAAGCACAACAGGATTGATTCTGCAATACAATATACTTTTATGAAGAACAAATACATTTCTGCCAAGCTTTCCATAGAAAAATAGCTAAAATTAGCTCCTGAACCACAGCACACACCCTTAACAAAAAATGCTAACAAATAAACATCCCTTTGGCAAACACTGACCTTTGGTAAATGCATTCATGACTAGGAAAACTGTGCCTCTGCGGTAGTTTTGATTTCTGGCTTGTGCATGAATTCTTACCAAAAATTGTACAAATAAATAAGCACATGTACTCTTATCACACAGAAATAGTCTGCTGAGCAATGATAAACAAATCTGAATAGATTCTATGTCGAAATATATTAAACATATATTAGTAAGTTCTGAGTGCTTCCTGACTTTTCAAGTAATGACTTAGTTTTAAATTGTGCTTCTTGTTTAAGGTTTTTAGGAGTGCTGTATATAATATGATAAGGTAAATATGATAAGGTAAATATGATAATTATTTATGATCCAGAAATGGATCCCAATACAAACAGGGAAAAAAAAAACCAGATGGTCATAATCAACATTAGTAGGTACAAATGCATGTCATCACTGACTCACTCTTCAGTTAGTGAGTCAACCTTGCATTCCTGAGATATCCAATTACTCTTTGATGTTGTGTGTGTGTGCGCATTAAGTAGCTCAGTCACGTCTGACCCTCTGTGACCCATGGACTGTAGCCAGCCAGGCTCCTCTGTTCGTGGGATTCTCCAGGCAAGAATACTGGAGTGGGTTGCCATGCCCTCCTCCAGGGGACCTTCCTAAACCTCTGGCGTGTCCTGCCTTGGCAGGTGGGTTCTTTACCCTTAGTGCCACCTGGGAAGCCCTTTTGATGTTGTAAACTAAGTTGTTGTTGTTGTTGTTTCTTTGCAACTGTGTTAAATCAGCAACTTCTCCAAATCCCCCCCAAAAACAAAACCCCAAACAAACAAAAAATCAAACCCCCACAAAAACAAACAACAAAAAACTGAGGCTAATACAAACCTTAAAATATATAACCCCTAATTTCAAATGTTTGTATTCATCAGACCACTCTTATTTCCACAGGCTTCTGAATAATAACAACCTGATCTAATAAAATAAACTCAGGTAGTAAAAAATTTTTTTTTCACATGTACTGATTTGGTTTAAGATTTCATTAAAAAGATTCCCACTTTATTTAATGATCTCTTATAACTTTGTAACTTCTCACACAATATTTTTTATGGGGTTCAAAAACTAATTACTTGTTGCTTTTACATATAAATCTTTAATTTGTGCTCTGATCTCTGCTCCTGATTACAGAAGTGCATATAAAGAAGCAGGCAGCCATTGCTGTTGTACCCTCCCCACCCCTACTTATTCCCAGGGTTTTGAAAAAAAGCTGGGAGCTGGTCCCCTTATTGTTTCCTCCTTCATGAACTAGATATTAAAGACAAGAACATTCAAAAGCAATTTTATCTAAAGGGAAAATTAGAAAGAGACAACACACGTCCAGGAAAAAAGTGTAGGCTCTGAAAAGAACTGAGAAGAGCTTAAGTTTATATACTTCAGGCTGGTCCTCAACACAAAGATAGCCGGTATGATTAAAAAACCAAAAACAATAACCAAATAAAAGCAAACCCTCAGGGAAGGCAGGAGAATCTGATCTCCAGAGTTAACCACATTATTAGAAATGTCTGGTTTTCAACAACAAAAACAATCACAAGCCATACAAAGAAATAGGAGAGTATGGGCCATTCAATGAAAAAAAAAATCAACAGAAATGTCCCTGAAAAACACCTGACAGTAGATTGACTAGGCTTTAAAAGAAAAGCCTAAATCTAAATGACTTTAAAATAATCATCATAAAGATGCTCAAAGACCTAAAGAAGATGTGGAGAAAGTCAAGACAATGTATGAACAAAATAGAAACATAAAGAAAACCTAGAAAGAAACCAAAAAATAAATTCTGAAACTGAAAAGAACAATGGCTGGTAAATACACTAAATGGATTCAAAGCCTTGAGCAGGTAGAACAGACAATCACCAACAGTAAGACAATAGAAATTACTGAGTCTTAGGATCAGGAGGAAATATAACTGAATAGAAGTGAACAGAGAGCCTAAAGGATCTGTGTGATGTCACAAAGCAGACTAAAATACAGACTGTGAGAGTCACAGAAGAATGTTCAAAGAAACAATGGCCGAAAACTTCCAAATTTGATAAAAGAGATGCAAGTGAACATTCAAGAAACTCAATTAAACACTGAGTAAGATACATTCAGAGAGACCCATACTGGGATGTATTAAAATGAAAAGTTTTGAAAGTTACAAAGAGAGATTCTTGAATGTAGCAAGAGAGAAGCAACTTACATATAAGGATCCTCAATATGATAATCAGTCAATTTCTCAAGAGAAACTTTGGAGGCCACTAGGAAGGGGGCTGATATATAAAACTGTCCTTTAAAAATAAAGGAGATATTAAAAATTCCCAGAAAAATAAAAGCTGAGCTAGTTTGTGACCACTGGACCTGCCCTGCAAGATATGATGAAGGGAGTCCTGCAAAGCACAATGAAAGGACACTAGACAGTAACTCATAGCCTGATGAAGGGACAAAGTGTAATAAAAGCAAAAAATGGACAATTATGAAAGTACTACTGTAGCTTATGTTTTTGACTCCCCCTTTGTATTTCTACATAACTTTACATTTTAAAGGATTTAAAAGAATTATTAGATTATGTTTTTGAGCACATGATGTATAAAGATACAATTCTGTGACATCAATAATTGAGAGGGGCAGGGACAGTTGGTAAAGGAGCAGTATTTTTGAATGTTGCTAAAGTTAAACTGGTATAAATTCAAATTAGTGTTATAACTTTAGAAAACTGCTATAAACAACCAAAAAAAAAAAAAAAAGGTTATGAGAAAGGAATTTAAACAATTCCTTACAGAAAAAATCAAACACAAAAGAAGTTATTAATGTAAGAAGGGAGAGACAAAAAAGTTAGGTTACAGAAAATGAAGAGCAAAACACCAAAAATCTCTCCTTAGCAGTAACCACTTTAAAGTGTATTCAACTCTCTAGACAAAAGACAGAGATTAGCTCAATGCACTCAGAAATGTGATCCATTTATACATACGGTGCCTACAACAGATTCACTTTACTTCCAAAGACACAAAAAGACTGAAAGTGAAAGGATGGAAAAAGATATTCTATTCAAATAATAACCATAAGAGCAGGGTGGCTGAACTAACATTAGAAAATAAAAGGTTTATAAGAAACTGATATTATATCAATAAAGTTTCAATACAGCAAGAAAATACAATTATAAACACTTATCTAGTAACAGACCATCAAAATATATTAAGCAAAGTGTCAGTCAGTCAGTCATGTCCGAATCTTTGTGATCCTATGGACTGTGGCCCACCAGGCTCCTCTGTCCTTGGGATTTCCCTGGCAAGAATACTGGAGTGGATTGCCATTTCCTTCTCCAGGGGATCTTCGTAACCCAGGGATTGAACTCGCATCTCTTGCATTGGCAGGCAGATTCTTTACTGCTGAGCCATCAGGGAAGACCCCATAATAAAGATCAGAGCAGAGATAAATGAAATAAATTACTGAAATCAGAAATGAAGGTGAGGATATCACTACTGATTCTACAGAATTAAAAATGATTATAAGAAACTGTCATTAACAATTGTATGCCAACAAACTGAATGTCCTTGATAAAATGTACAAATTCCTAGAAACACAAAACTTACCAAGAAACAGAAAATCTGAAGAGACTAGTAAGAAGACTGACTCACTAATTAAAAAAAAAAAAAAATCTCACAACAAAGAAAAACCCTGGACCTGATGGCTTCACTGGTAAGTTTTACCATTTAAAGAACTAACCCCCAATCCAGGGGTTCCCTGGTTGCCTAGTGGTTAGGATTCCAGACTTTCACTGCCATGGGCTGGGTTCAATCTCTGGACAGGGAAGCTGTGGAGCACAGATGGAAAAAAACAAAAAACCCCAAAACCCTAATACCAATCCTCAAACTTTTCCTAAGGTGGAGGAAATACTTGGAACATTTCATGACTCTGTGTGTGAGGCAACTATGATCATACCAAAGCCAAACAAAAACACTACAAAAAAACTACAGACCAAAATCCCCTATGAACACTGATGCAAAATCTTAAACAAAATTCTAGGAAACCAAATCCAGCAGCATATTCAAAAGGTTATACATCATGACCAAGTGGCACTTATTCCTGGGATGCAGGATGTCCTAATAAATGAAAACTCATCAATGTAATACACCATATTAACAGAATGAAGGGGGGAAAGAAAACCCACATGACCATCTCAATTGATGCAGAAATAATATTTGACAAAATCCAACATACTTTCAGGATAAAAACTCAACAAACTAGGAACAAAAGGAAACTACCTCAATATAATAAAAGGCATACATGAAAAACTCACAGCAAATACCACATCCAAAGGTGAAAGACTGAAAGATTTTCCTCTAATACACATGAACAAGGCAAAGATGCTCATTTTTTTTTTTTTTGGTCACTTCTATTCAACATAGTATTAGGATTTCTAGCCAGAGCAATTAGGAAAGAAGAATGAAAAGGCACCCAAATTAGAAAGAAAGAAGTAAAAATTTTTTTCATAGATGATCTTATATGTAGAAAATTCTAAAGACTGCACAAAAAACCCTGTTATAACTAATAAATAAATTCAGCAAAGTAACAGGATACAAAGACAACAGAAAAAGCAGATGCATGTCTACAAACAATAAACAATCTGAAAAGGAAATTATGAAAACAATTCCACTTACAACAGAATCAAAAAGAATAAAAATACTTAGGAATTAATTTAACCAAGGAGGTAAAAGTCTTGTACAAAGCTGTAAAACTTGCTGGAACTAATTTAAAAAGACACAAAGAAATGAAAACATATCCCATATTCATGAATCAGACTTAATATTGCTAAGATGTCAATATTACCCCAATCTACAAATTCAATAATTCCTATCAAAACAGAAACTGACATTTTTGCAGAAACAGAGGAACCCATTTCAAAGGTCATACGGAATTTGAACAAACTCCAAAGAATCAAAACAACCTTGAAAAATGAAGAACAATCCTGAAGGACTCACACTTGCTGATTTCAAAACTTACCAAAGCTACAATAATCAATAAAATGTATGCTGGTGTGGTACTAGTATACATACAGACATGCAGATCAACGAAATAGAAAGAGTCCAGAAATAAACCTTTGCACATATGGTCAAATGATTTTTGGCTAGAATATTAAGGCCATTACACAGGGAAATGACAGTCTTTTGAGCAAATAGTACTGTAAAAACTGGACAGCCATATGAAAAAGAGTGAAGTTGGATCTTTACCTAACATCACATACAAAAATTAACTCAAAATGGATCAAAAACTTAAATGGAAGACCCAAAACTGTAAAACTCTTAGAATGGAATGTAAAATAGTACAGCTGCAGTGGGAAACAGTATAGCAGTTTCTCAAAAAATTAAAAATATGATTACCATATGATATGACAATTCTACTTTTGGATATATAATCAAAAGAATCGAAATGAGGATCTGGAAAAGGTATTTATACACCAAAATTCACAGTGGCACTATTCACCATAACTGAAACATGGAAGCAATCCGAGTGTCCATAGGACGCGTGAATGAATAAGCAAAATGGGATATTATGCAGCCTTAAAAAGGAAGGAGATTCTGACACAGACTACAATACATATGAGCCTTCAGGGCATTATGCTAAATGAACTAAATCAGTCACAAAAAAAATAAATACTGTACAATTCCACTTATTTGAGGTACTCAAGAGTATTCAAAAACCGTAAGACAGAAAGCAGAAGGGTGGTTGTCAGGAACTGGGAAGAGGATGGAAAAAGGAGTTACTGTTTAATGGGTATAGTTTCAGTTTTACATGAAAAGCATGGAACTGGTAGGTGGTAATAGCTATACAGTATTAGAAATGCAACCACTAAACAGTACAGTTAGAGATGGTAAATTTTGTTAATTTTACCACAACCTTAAAAAAAAAAAATGAAAAAACAAAACAAAAAACCAGCCAAACCCCCAAATCCTTTAATAAAGTGTCAGGAAGAGATGCAAGGCAAATCCCTACAGTTTGTGGGGGAAAAAGGGTGAATGAGGACCAGAGACTTGATGCCTCTAGAAGCACATATCACAGATCAAGTCAATGTAGGTACCTGCGGTTAATTTTGTTTTAATGGTAAAGTAGAGGACCAGACTAATAAAATTCTTACCTGTACGAGATACCGTGGATCCACATTTAAATAAGGAGACAGAGGGTTCATACCAGTTACTAGAGAGAAAACAAAGAAATATATTGCAATACAAATTTAATTATTTCATTTAGCATTAATTTTGCTCTTGATTCTTCAATGTGTTCTGCAATTCTGATTTACAATGCATGGCAATTTTTCTCCCACTTTCCTTGTCTTATCCTTCCTGTGTGGCAGTTTAGGGGCTGACTCCTCCTGGCGCCCTCAATCCTGCACTGGTGTTTCAGGCTCTCGTATCAAGACACTGGCAGTAACATGGACCAAATAACTGAAGTAGCAGGAAGCACAGCCCAGTTCAACTACAAAGCTAATTTCCTTCTACTTTACTACAAAAATACCTGACAATTGTGTGTGTGTGCGTGTGTGTGCGTGTGTGTGTGTGTTAGTTGCTCAGTCGTGTCTGTCTCTTTGTGATCCAATGGACTGTAGCCCGCCAGGCTCCTCTGTCCATGAATTCTACATGCAAGAATACTGGAGTGAGGTGCCATTCCCTTCTCCAGGGGATCTTCCTGACCCAGGGATCAAACCCGGGTCTCCTGCATTGCACTCAGACTCTTTACTGTCTGAGCTTATATAGATTGCAAAGTAAGACTGACAAGAGGCAAATCAATTTCATGAAGGGGAAAAAAAAATCATTTGGGTTATGTGTTGTGTATAAATATTTTAAGGCAATTCCTTCAGATCTAAGTGTTGACAGTTGCTGACAAAGTTGATTTATATGATAGAGAATTCTAGGTCATCACCAGAAGGATGGGGGTCAGGACAAAAGAAAATGGGAGCTCTCCAAGGGCCAGACTTGAATTCCACTACCTTTGAAGACAGAAAAATTTATCAAGGAAAAATCAACTTCCTCACATTTTAAATTTAATCTTTGGATCCTCTGTATCTCGACTGTTCTTAAATCTATCCATTACCCAGGACTCTGTGCTCTTTTCATCAATTCAAAGTCCTATTAGTTTCTATATCCAGTATCTATCTTGAATTGTTACTTACCATCTTTATTGCTACCATCCTAGTCCAATCACTACCTAATTGGACTCCTTACTTGCTCCAGTCTCTCCAACTCACTTTCTTAATGGGTAATTAAAGTGATTTTTTTCAGAAAAGGAAATCAATCTAAATGGCTTCCACATACTCTTGTAACTAAGTCCAAACTCCTTATAAAACACTTCCTTAGCTGCCATTTCTTCCCCTCCAATCTCAGTATCTCCAGCCTCACCACCTCCCTTGTAGATTGTAGACACAATGGCCTAACAGCTGTTCCTTAAACACTTACCTCCCCTCAGATATTTGAATTGTATTCAGGTCACAGCTCAAATGTCAACAATCCTGAGTAGCTTTTCCTGGGCCATTTTTAAATGGCTTCAGCTCCCATTTGGAAAAGGAAATGGCAACCCACTCCAGTGTTCTTGCCTGGAGAATCCCAGGGACGGGAGAGCCTGGTGGGCTACCATCTATGGGGTCGCACAGAATCGGACAGGACTGAAGTGACTTAGCAACAGCTCCCATCACCAACTCAAAATCCTATTTGCCTTTACACACTTACCACTAACTGAAACACTTCACTTACTTGGCTCACTTCAATGGAATGGAAGCTCTGTGAAAACATCAGTCATTTTAAAAAACATAACTGCTGAAGTCCTGCACCCAGAAAACTCCATCTCAAGTACTCAATGAATAGTGTTTACTCCTTGATCTCTTAATTCACCTTGAAATCTTAATGTAACAATACCTTTTCACGTTAAGGCAGTGCCCTTTGTGCTCTGAAACTCATCAACTAGCCATATTCTATAACTTACTATATGCAAACTGTGTTCTAGATTCAGTTTTGACACAGGTGACACTAGGAACTTTAAAAGCCGTTTTTGTTTTTGAGCATAAAAGACCTAAAGAGTAGAAAGATTCTCAAGATAAAAGTTTTATAAAGCTCCTATCGTTCACCAACTTCCCACTATCTTTAAGTCCACATTTTACTCATCCAGGTGAATACCCACAGTTAGAAAGTTCCAAAGATCTGGAATAGATATTCGTGGTATTTAGCAGAGGGCTAGGCAGGGTATTCGTGCCTCGGCACCCTATAACTTGAATGTTTCCTTTCCTAAAATTCTTTCTTGGCTTCTTTTTCATATCTATAAAAAAGTTCAGTTCTCCTCCAAGTTTCTCCACTTGTCTCGACGCATATTTCTTTCTCACCTGTATGCATTATTATTGGGTGTTTTGACCTGAAGGCTAGTACTTTGTGGTTTAGAATATGTGACTTTGTGTTAAAAAGTTACCTATGGGCTCGATATGTGGGAGGAACGATAAGGCAGAAAGTCTAAATATAAAAGGAAAAAAACATGCAGTATCTCCTGGATCCAAGTCAGCCACAGAGAGCTTCTCCGGATCCCCGGCTCCAAACACTCGTTCAGTGTTGGAAAACGCAGCCGTGCGACATACTAGCCCCACTACTGGTACTGAAACTTGTGACCGCTGCCAAAAAAAAAAGAGAGAGAGAGAGAGAACAGGACACATGGCACGTGTGGGGTGGTGGCAAGAACCAGTGGGAAATGTTCGCAGGCAAGGCCTGATACTTACGCGGGACTCCAGCCAAATCCGCGTGCGAGTAGCCTGCTCCGCCGGCTCCGAAAAAGCCGGCCAACCCTCCAGTGGTTTTGTTGCCACTACCCCCGCCGCCCTCCATGGTGTCGCAGCAATCTGCCCGTCTGCTTCTCCCCGCCGCCTCAGGCCGAGATAGTCTGCTCGGCCGTCGCTCCTCGGTACAGCGGGGAGACCCGCGTTACCACCGGCTCCTTCACACGCTGACCTTCCGGGCGCCGGTGTTAGCTGAATCTCACACTTCCGGTTTGCGACAGCGTACGTCCCGGAAGCCGGAAGCACCTGACGGCAGCTTTCCGGTGGTGGGAAAGTGAACGAAGCCAGAATCAGAACGGCTCATCCTGAGGCTGGTAGGGTGCCGGTGGAAGAGGGAAGGCAGGCGTCTGAATAGGGCCTGGTTCGGGAGGCTGTCAGAGCAGGAGCTGCAGAAGAAGTCAGCGGCAGAGGGGGCATGGTGCCGGGAGGCACCGAGGAGGGGGCGCAGTCCGTCCCTCCCAGGGTTAGTGAATGAGGCTCTACGCCCGGGCTGGCCCGGAGACTCAGTGCTGCGGGTCCCAGCATGAGTGCGGGCCCCGGCTGTGAGCCCTTCACAAAGCGACCCCGCTGGGACGCCGCTGCAACTTCTCTGCCGGCCGCCTCGGACGCCCGGAGCTTCCCCGGCAGGCACAGGCGCGTCCTCGATTCCAAGGACGCTCCGGTGCACTTCAGGGTCCCGCCGTCCTCATCAGGCTGCGTCCCGGGCCGGGCGGGACAGCACCGAGGCAGCGCCACCTCTCTTGGTACGTGGGGGAAATAAAGCTCTTTGTCCTTCTCCTTGGCCCAAACCTCTTTTTGGTCTGTCTCAGGAGCCAGGGACTACAGCACCTTCCTCCCCCCTTTCTAGTCTTGTGTACACCACTCTGAACTCTGAGGTCCCCTTGCTAAGCGCCCAAGGCCCCTGGGAGAATAGGGTCGCATTTTTCCCACGGCGATTGGTGGTGTGAGAAACCTTGATGAGCAGTCACTTACAGGGCGGGAAGTGGTAAGATACTCCACCTGTTTGCTTTCTTCGGGTTTGAGTAATTGCTTTAGTCGTTGCTGCTGCTGTTAAGGAAGTTTGTGGATGTGAAGCTTCAGCCTCTAGATGTAAAGAAAGCTACAAAAAAAAAATCATAGCTTATCTCAATTTAGATTCTTAGTGCCTGGATGCAGAGCAGTTAGTCTTAGCTGGCATTAAACTTGGCTCTGGCGTAGAATGTTGAACAAAAGTTACTTGGTCTCTGTGTTCAGACCCTAAAGTCTATCAGGAGAGATGGACGATTACGGAAGTCAACATAATAAAGGGTAACGGATGTTCCAGTTCATAAGGGAACAGAACATAATTGTAGAGTCAGGTGTACCTAATCAGTTTGTAGGCTCAAAGATAGTCTCCCAGCCGGAAGATAAGAATTTTATTCTGAAGGCTGAAGAGGGATGAGGGGTTAGCTAGATGAAGAGCAGTTAATGAAGTGATTCCAGAGTGCTGCTGCTGAATGTTGTGGACAGGGGAGAGTAGAGAGAGATGTGGTTGCAGAGAGAGAGGCAAAGATCCGGTCACACTGGGCGTGCTGAGGGTTTTGAGCTTTATTTCTAAGGGCAATAAGAAACTATTAAAAGGCTTCAATAGGGGAGTGACTTGATTGGCTATATATTTTTAAAATATATATTTATTAAAATATACATATTTTAAAGATCCTTGTCGCTAGTGTGTGGAAAATGAAGAATGGATTGAAAGGGAGCAGAAGTGCAGGCCCAAGACTAGTTAAGGAGTTAGTATAGGTGGGAAATAATGATGGTTTATACCTGGTTGCAGGCAGTAGTTGGAGAAGGAAATGGCAACCCACTCGAATATTCTTGCCTGGAGAACCCCAGGGACAGAGGAGCCTGTTGGGCTGCCGTCTGTGGGTTTGCACAGAGTCGGACACGACTGAAGCAACTTAGCAGAAGCAGCAGCAGCAGCAGGCAGTAGTAAACGGGAAAAGTGGATGGATTTAGGAGAGAACAGGATATAAGGGTTTGTACCTCATAAGAAATATATATGAGCTGGAAATAGAGATTTGTAATTTCTTACCATATACACCATTATTGATACTTTGGAAGTAGATTAGATAGTATAAGGCATATACTGAAAAAAAAGGTGACCTAGGACAGAAACTTCAGGAACACTGCCATATAAGAGTAGACCGAAAGGAAGCAACCAGGGAAGTAGGAGGAAAGCCTGGCTCTTGTGTCATGCAAGGACAAGAGCATTTCAAAAAGGAAGCATTGATCAACAGTTTAAGAGAATGGACAGGTCAGGCCGTCCTCTGATGAATGGTGTACACTTAGTGCTCTCAGGACTTACAGGCAATGGGGAAGCAGACCTCCACTGAGCAGTGAAGGATGAGCAGGATTTGATTTATAAGCCAAGGAGAGAAAAAACTATATAGGCCAAATGGCATGTACAAAAGGTGACTTGATAGGAGCATAGAATGACAAGACTGTCAGTGGAGGCTGGGAAGGGGCGGAAGAGCTTATTTATGGACAAAGTCAAGTGCCATTTCAAGGAGTTTGGACTTTATTCTGTGGTTAATGGGGAAACCACTAAACGGTCAGTTTCTTTGGTGGCTCAGGTGTAAAGAATCCTGCAGTGCAGGAGACATGGGTTCAATCCCTGGGTCAGTAAGATCATTTGGAGAAGGTCATGGCAACCCACTCCAGTATTCTTGCCGGGAAAATCTCATGAACAGAAGAGCCTGGTGGGGAATGGTCCTTGGGTTGCAAAGAGGCGGACACAACTGAAGCGACCGAGCACAGGATATGACTAAAAAGCTTATAAGAAAGGGTTACAATCGTTTGGTTAATATTTTTGAAAAGATGGCTTAGGCAGTGATCTTTGGACTTTTCTGACTGCAACCCACAGTAGATATATCTCCTGAGAAACATGCCATATTTATAACAAATGTTTCATGAAATAAACTTACCTTTACTATGTATGAAGCATTCTCATGGTGTCTGTCATATTTAACTGAAAAATGTTGATCGTTTGTAGTTTCTGGAACACTGGGTTAGAGAAAGTCAAGACTGCAGATAGGGAGTTATATAGGGAGTTAGTTGTTTCAGTTATGAGACAAATGCAGTTGGCCCACTGAGTGATGTAACTGTTTTTGTAATATTGGTGCTCTTTTGCAGATGGGGAGAAAGAGATGGGTTTAAGATTTAGGATGTAGACTTCAGAGGGCTTGTTGAAGGAGAGTGGAAGGGAGAGGAACTGACGGTGACCTCCAGGTACTTTGAGTTCTGTGATAGGCTAATTTGTGGTCCTGTTATAGGTCCCATAAAGGAGGAGGAGTGAGTTGGGGGGAGGCGGCTATCAATCCTTACTGATTGGATCTTCTGATTTTCTGCAGAAGAGGAACTGAATTAATACTTGGGCCGTACTTGTGCGTGTGTGTAAATGTTTTCTGTATACCTGGCAGAGGACACCAATGAACAAAATATTCAAAGTCTAAATTTGTATTAAAATCTGTTGTTTGCGATTTTGGAATTCTTTTAGGAACTTGGTGTTTAAAATTTTTATATGTAGTTATCCTAGGAGAAGTAAGGTAGGGAAATGGGTATTTATTCAGTATCTTTAAATTTTGTGTTATTTATCTGCCTGGGCATTTTTCTTATAGAAATCTGCACATCTGCATGTAGGCAGAACTCCGCTTCTGATTCACATTCTGATGGGGAATCGTTTATCCAGTTGTGCTGGTATAGGACCTTCTGTTTTCTGCCTGTTAACAGTTACCTAGAGTTTCTCTCCTCACTTCAGGGATAGGTGTATGTCAGTGGTGGTTGGGTGGGGGACTGGAGCTGTGTTGTCCCCCATCTCCCTTATCATTTTTTTAGCCTTAGTGCTGTCAAAAGCATCTTCAAACCTCTTTGCTCATCTCAAAACTTTCCCACTGTCCATTGCTGTTTGGACTCACCACACCCTTCCTTCCCATGCCTTATCGTGCTGCTGCTGGAGGAAAGAGGCTTTTTGTGAAGGTGGGGTGTTCCTTTGAGTACAATTGAATTTTTCTGCATTTTATGCCTTTTGACTGTATCTCTAGCACCTAATTAAAGGATTTGCTCATTGAAAGATGCTGGTTACTGAGTGAGGTTACTGAGATTATGTGATGTGAAGTCAGAGTAAAGATGGAGAACTACTGATCTCAGTGAAAAAAGAGATTGAGTGGAAATGTTGGTATAGGATACATTTCTTGAGTTTCTTCTTTGTGAGACTGGTCACTTAGTATTTTTCTCTCATTGATCCACGTAAGCCTTGGAAATAAGTATTGTTAATCCCAGTTTATAGCTGAGCAAATAAAGTCTCAAAGAAATGAAGTACATTATTACTAAGTGACTGAGCAAAGATCTCAAGTGGGCCTTAGGAAGCATCACTAGGAACAAAGCTAGTGGAAGTGATGGAATTCCAGTTGAGCTATTTCAAATCCTAAAAGATGATGCTATGAAAGTGCTGCACTCAATATGCCAGCAAATTTGGACAACTCAGCAGTGGCCACAGGACTGGAAAAGGTCAGTTTTCATTCCAATCCCAAAGAAAGGCAATGCCAAAGAATGCTCAAACTACTGCACAGTTGCACTCATCTCGCACACTAGTAAAGTAATGTTCAAAATTCTCCAAGCCAGACTTCAGCAATACGTGAACTATGAACATCCAGATGTTCAAGTTGGGTTTAGAAAAGGCAGAGGAGCCAGAGATCAAATTACCAACATCTGTTCGATCATGGAAAAAGCAAGAGAGTTCCAGAAAAACATCTATTTATGCTTTATTGACTATGCCAAAGCCTTTGACTGTGTGGATCACAATAAACTGTGGAAAATTCTCAAAGAGATGGGAATACCAGACCACCTGACCTGCCTCTTGAGAAATCTGTATGCAGGTCAGGAAGCAACAGTTAGAACTGGACATGGAACAACATACTGGTTCCAAATAGAAAAAGGAGTACATCAAGGCTGTATATTGTCACCCTACTTATTTAGCTTATATGCAGAGAACATCATGAGAAACGCTGGGCTGGATGAAGCACGAGCTGGAATCAAAATTGCCGGGAGAAATATCAATAACCTCACATACACATATGACACCACCCTTAGGGCAGAAAGTGAAGAAGAACTAAAGAACCTCTTGATGAAAGTGAAAGAGGAGAGTGAAAAAGTTGGCTTAAAGCTCAACATTCAGAAAACTGAGATCATGGCATCTGGTCCCATAACTTCATGGCAAATAATGGGGAAACAGTGAAAACAGTAGCTGACTTTATTTTTCTGGGCTCCGAAATCACTGCAGATGGTGACTGCAGCCATGAGATGAAAAGATGCTTACTCCTTGGCAGGAAAGTTATGACTAACCTAGACAGCATATTAAAAAGCAGAGACATTACTTTGCCAACAAAGGTCCATCTAGTCAAGGCTATGGTTTTTCCAGTAGTCATGTATGGATGGGAGAGTTGGACTATAAAGAAAGCTGAGCGCCAAAGAATTGACGCTTTTGAACTGTGGTGTTGGAGAAGACTCTTGAGAGGCCCTTGGACTGCAAGGAGATCCAACCAGTCCATCCTAAAGGAAATCAGTCCTGAGTATTCACTGGAAGGACTGATGCTGAAGCTGAAACTCCAATACTTTGGCCACCTGATGCGAAGAGCTGACTCATTGGAAAGGACCCTGATGCTGGGAAGGATTGAAGTCAAGAGAAGACGGGGACGACAGAGGATGAGATGGTTGGATGGCATCACTGCCTCAATGGACATGAGTTTGAGTAAACTCTGAGAGTTGGTGATGGACAGGGAGGCCTGGCGTGCTGCAGTCCATTGGGTCGCAAAGAGTTGGACATGACTGAGTGACTGAACTGAACTGAACTGAGCAAAGATCTCAGGCCAAGATTTTGTTTGACTCTATTTTGTATCTGTTTCATCACCTACTGTTGCCTCTCTTTTTGTTTACTGTGATTACTTCTAGTTAAAAGAAAGAAATTCTCGGGAACCTGGGACACATCATTTTATGCTTTGTTGTTTAGTTTCTAAGTCTTGTCTGACTCTCTGCGACCCCATGGACTGCAGGACCCCAGGCCTCCCTATCCCTCACTATCTCCCAGAGTTCGCCCAAGTTCATGTCCATTGAATCGGTGATGCTATCCATTTTATGCTTATTTCAGGAATAAGGGATACAGCTGAAACAGTCCTATGATGTGCTGTGAAAGAAACCTTTGGAAGCCAGAAATTGTAGTATTGGTAGGCTATCCTTTCTCTGGGGTCCTTGGAATGACTGAGGACTGCTTTATTAGCAGGAAATGATGGTTCCTAACCTCTTACTTCTCCTCCACCCTATTCTCAAGCTTCAGGAATTAATAATAGGAAGCCTGAAGCTGGAGAGAGAAGACATTCTCAGTGTTAGAACTGCAGGAGACAGCCCTCCCCTTCAGCTGCACTGTAACACTCTTCGTAGTTTTTTACAAAATGGTGTTGCCTGCATTCTTTAGGTTCAGTTGACTTATCATAGTGCCGTGCTTCGTGTGTGTTATAGGAACCTAGTCATTTCATAGCATCAAATCTTTACATGTATGTAAAAAGGTATTTTAAATTCTATACTGACTCAAAAAATGAATATTTTTGCCCATTGCTGGTTTGTACTTTGAGGGTTTTCTATATTTGCTGTGTTTGATATAATGAAATTAAATAGAGAAGATGGAACTGTAGAAAAAGTTTCAGAATCAACTGGTTCATTTTCTTACTCCTTTGTGACTGGAATTAATTTTTTCTCTGAAGTCTAATTTGCTGTAGAAGTATTAACTTCATAAAATCACTAAAGTCATGGTGTTTAACAGGAAGTATCAAATATATATGTACAATTTTTGTGACAGAAATAATTTTTTAAATGCTGATAAAAGATTTTGACTAGTTAGAATGTTAGTATTTTGTATAAAATGTGAATTATATGACACTCAAATACAGTGATTGGAGAAGGCAATGGCACCCCACTCCAGTACTCATGCCTGGAAAATCCCATGGACGGAGGAGCCTGGTAAGCTGCAGTCCATGGGGTTGCTAAGAGTTGGACATGACTGAGCGACTTCACTTTCACTTTTCAGTTTCATGCATTCGAGAAGGAAATGGCAACCCGCTCCAGTATTCTTGCCTGGAGAATCCTAGGGACAGGGGAGCCTGGTGGGCTTCTGTCTATGGGGTCACACAGAATTGGACATGATTGAAGCGACTTAGCAGCAGTAGCAGCAAAAACAGTGATAAATAAATGATTGATTTTCATGTATTTGGGATGGTGTCTCATGTTATGGTGTTTGAAGGGACGTGGGTAAATAAGGGTTTGTGAACTACGGTGCCTAGATTCTTACTTTGCGATTTAGACAGTAGTTGAGAATATTCAAGATTTTATGTTTTCTTATATTAAAGAGCTTCCCTGGTGGCTCAGATGGAAAAAAGTCTGCCTGCAGTGCAGGAGACCTGGGTTTGATTGCTAGGTCAAGAAGATCCCCTGGAGAAGGGAATGGCAACCCACTCTAGTATTCTTGCCTGGAGAATTCCTTGGACAGAGGAGCTTGGTGGGCTATATACCATGGGGTCAGAAAGAGTCAGACACAATTGAGCAACTAACACTTTGACTGTCATACTAAAATGTTATATACATGTAATCCATATGCAATACATTAAATTTTAAAAGCATACTTAAATTTCTATGTTTACATAAATTTGGCTTGCATTTGTTTATGGTATATGTACCTTGCTGAACCATTAATTCTACTTTTGCTACTATCTGCTGGTCATTTCTATCTAGTTATCTCTTTGGCATTTTAAATTTAGTGTGTTCATATTGACCCAATCATATTTTCCCTCTAAATCCAGTTCTCTTATAGTCTACATTTCCATTTTATGTTCTCACCATCTTTCACGTCTCAGGCTTAAAGTTTAGTGTCACTTTTAACCTCTAACATTTTGAAATCTGTAATGACTCTCACTTCTCAACTTTTATTCTCTATTCTTATAAAGACAAGACTAGTTTTGGATCTTGACCAATAGTTCTTCAACTTTGCTGATCATCAGAACTGCTTTTTAGGGAAAAAAAAATACAGAATCCACCTCCCCTCATGCCTCCATCATCACATATAGATTTTCATTCAGAAGGTCTAGATGTGGTCCTTGGATCTGTTTGTTGTCAGCCTTCTGATGATTCAGTTGGTTTGGGAACCACTGACCTAGACCAGTACCTTCCTCATTGGCTTCTAACGATAGGCTCTTCTTGCCCCTTCATACCTGCTGTCTGGGCTGTGTATTCTGCCTCACTGGGAGCCTCCTAGATTTGAATTCTGGCATTACATCTCTGAATGTGACTTTTGACATTATTTTGTACCTTTCTTTGCGGGTTTTTCAGGAATCGCTATGGTTCCTTGCTGACTTTTCAGCCATATTTTCTGTTGTTTTCTTAATATTTCTCTACCATTGGTCCTGTTGCTCTGATTTTTTCCCTTAATGTGACTGCATGTTTATTCTCCAAGAACTATTTATCAGATGATCCCACTTTCTTCAATTCCCTAAAGTAGTCCTTTCCTCAGAAATATCTTAATTTCTTATCAGGGTCTTTTGGAATTTATTTTACTTTTAAAATTTATTATTATTGTTATTTTGGCCTCACTGTGCAGCTTGCAGGATCTCAGTTCCCCAATCAGGCATTGAACCTGGGCCAGGTCAGTGAAAGTGCCGAATCCTAAACACTAGACCACCAGGGACCTCCCTTAGGATCTCTTTTAATACTAACAATAACTAGTAACTAACATTTACTGAGCATATGGTAAGCAGTTTGCAATGGTTGTTACTTAATTTAAACCTCACAATAACCCAAGAGAGATACTATTAATTTGCATGTCTACTGATAAAGAATTTGAGACACAGAGAAATGGCTCTTCACAAAATCACACGGGAATTCAGAAGGAGAGCCAGGGTTTGGATCTAGGTAAAGAATCCGCCTGCAGTGCAGGAAACACAGAAGATGTAGGTTCGATCCCTAGGTCCAGAAGATCCCCTGGAGAAGGAAATGACAACCTACTCCAGTTTTCTTGCCTGAAAAATCCCATGGACAGAGGAGCCCGGCAGGCTGTTTAGTCCAAAGGGTCACAAAGAGTCGGACAATGAGCGACTAAGCACACAATCTGAATTCAGAGTCTGTAGTCTCATCCATTAGACCATACCAGTTCTTTTAAGGTCTGGTCACTTTCTCTTCTATGCCAAATGTATTTATATTTATGTTCCTGTATTTTCTCCCATTGCTTGCATGAGGAAGGAATGATTAATCTTTTTTTAATCCATAGAACCTAGCTTAATGCCTTCCATATGTATATGCTGCTATAGGTGTTTTCTCTTTGAAGGTATGCATACACATACATTTTTTTTTTCTTTGCAGTTTTCAAACAGAAGACTATAACCAGTTGGATGGACACTAAAGGAATCAAGACAGTGGAATCAGAAAGGTATAGAAACATGCTTATCTAGAGTAATGAATAATGTGATATATGGATGTTATATCATGTTTCATGCTATTTTCTCTCCTTTTTGCTTTCACGTTTTTCTTTATTGACATTTCAGTTAATTCTGTATGCCAGGGATGGTTTAGTATACTTGAGATGCAGAGATGAAAAAGCAGTAGTCTCTGTCTTTAAGATACTTACAGTGTAGTGGTGCTGACAGTCACCAAAAAGCACATGATTCTTACATGGTGTGATCAATGCCACAGTAAAGATATAAACAAGGTAGTTATAAACTACCTTGATATAAACAGTGGTAATTAGCATGTAGAACAGTCAGTCAGCTTTACCTTTGCAAGAAAGGCTGCACAGGTGAATGAAGGTGAATGAAGTTTAACACTGCATTCTAGCTGGTGTTTGCCAGGCACACAGTTGGGAAAAGGGCATTATAGGCAAATGTGCAAACGTATGGAGTCATGAACGTATGGAGCATGCTATATGCTCAGGTAATCACAGGTTTAATTATTGCTATGATATTGTAGGAATGTGTTTGGGTAAGTGATTTTTTTGTGTCATAAATTCTTTCCATTGTGTTATAAGTTCTGTTGTATCATTCTTTCTATTCTTTTACAGTTTGCATAGTAAAGAAAACAACAATACAAGAGAAGAATCCATGATGAGTTCTGTACAAAAAGATAACTTTTATCAACATAACATGGAAAAATTAGAAAATGTTTCTCAGCTAGGTTTCGATAAGTCATCAGTTGAAAAAAGTACACAGTATTTGAACCAGCATCAGACTGCAACTATGTGTAAGTGGCAGAATGAAGGGAAACACTCAGAACGGCTTTTGGAAAGTGAACCTCCAGCAGTAACTCTGGTACCAGAGCAGTTCGGTAATGCTAACGTTGATCAGTCACCCCAAAATGATGATCACAGTGATGCAAATAGTGAGGAGAGCAGAGATAATCAACAGTTTTTGACACATGTAAAGCTTGCGAATGCAAAGCAGACAGTGGAAGATGAACAGGGCAGAGAAACCAGAAGCCACCAGAAGTATAGCAAGGCTTGCCATCCTGCAGAAGACTGTGCAGGGTGTCGGCAGGAAGAGGCAGACGTCGTGCCAGAGAGCCCCTTGTCGGACATTGGCTCTGAGGATGTTGGTACTGGACTGAAAAATGCCAACAAATTGAGTAGGCAAGAAAGTAGTCTAGGAAATTCTCCTCCATTTGAGAAAGAAAGTGAACCTGAGTCACCAATGGATGTAGATAATTCCAAAAATAGTTGTCAGGACTCAGAAGCAGATGAAGAGACAAGTCCAGGTTTTGATGAACAGGAAGATAGCAGTTCTGCTCAAACAGCAAATAAACCTTCACGGTTCCAACCAAGAGAAGCTGACACTGAGTTGAGGAAGCGGTCCTTTGCTAAGGGAGGTGAGATTCGATTACATTTCCAATTTGAAGGAGGAGAGAGTCGAGCTGGAATGAATGATTTGAATGTCAAACTACCTGGAAGTACTTCTAGCCTGAATGTAGAGTGCAGAAATTCTAAGCAACATGGGAGAAAGGATTCTAAAATCACAGATCATTTCATGAGAATGCCCAAAGCAGAGGACAAAAGGTAATTTTTACCATCAAGAGTATCTTCAAAAGGGTAATGTGTTATGTAATTTTGTGAGGGGGAGTTTCACGAAGTTCTGGTTTGCACTGAAGGCAAGAAATAGTTGTCTTTCTTATTAATTAATAATGCATGATTTAAACTTAGACTCAAATGTTAAATTCTAAAAATCACAGAAACAGAAAAGAAGTAAATAATTAATCAGACTTTAATTTCATCAACTTCCTTCTGAGATTTATGGGAATTACTTGATCATAAATATGATAGTAACTACTGTTATCTTAGGCTACTGTATATGCATTTTCTCTAATGCTCTGACGGCAGGCAGGTGGTATTGCACTCACTTCACAAATGAGAAAACTGAAATTGGTTAGAAAATTCACTGAAATTATGTAACTTGTGGGGAGTAAAGCTGGGATGTAAATCCCAGCCTGTATGATTACAAAAAAAAATGTAAGTATAAAAATTATCTTAAAGCCCTCTCCATAATTTTTGTGATCTTTTATGGCAAGGATGCCATAGTAAGTTCACTTCATTGAAAATTATTGTCTAGAGTCCTAAAAAGTAGCTGATACTGTGAACCGTGACTTGTTTGGCAATGTACCTATTCTTTTACAAGGCCCCTTTTTTCAGAAGGTGATTTACCTGTGTTTGGAAATTCCTTCCACAGACTATTGAAAATAAGTTCTTGGGTTTTACTGTAAGCCTTATAAGGTTTTTTGTTGTTTTGTTTTTTCTAAATACCAAGGAGAAAGAGCAAGTTTGGCACATTTTAAACAATAACTTCTGGGTAAGTGTTTTTACTTGTGTATCTAAGTGAATTTAAACAGTGAGTGGTTTGTGATTGAATATATTTGTTTTGATCTTAGAAAAGAACAATGTGAAATGAAACATCAAAGAACAGAAAGGAAGATCCCTAAATACATTCCACCTCACCTTTCTCCAGATAAGAAATGGCTTGGAACTCCTATTGAGGAGATGAGAAGAATGCCAAGGTGTGGGATCCGGCTGCCTCCCTTGAGACCGTCTGCCAATCACACAGTGACTATTCGGGTAGATATTACCTCTTACCTATAAAGAGAGAAGGTGCTAAGTTTCAGTTTATTGTGATATTTGTGAAAAACAGACCAATGCATAGAAAGTGCTTCTCTTTTCTGCATATATAAAGCACTGAGAAGTTTATAAAATAGAGAAATATAATGATAGATTACTTAACACGGTACTTAACAAATCCGTAAGATGAATCACTGTTAACTGCTGAGGATATTGAATATTCTGTATTGTTTAGAAAATTTATTGAATTAAAAAATTCAATTGACAATATTTATTGAGTACCCAGTACATGTTAGATACTAAAATTCAAAATTGTATGTTGTTCAGTATCCTCAAATTATTCTCCAGTTTTATCCTCTTTTTCTGAGCTTTAGATTCTTCTAGACATCCCCATCACTATCCCATAGGTATCTCAAACTCAGCATTTCTAAAACCAACCTCATTTAAAAAAAAAGCAACTGTGGTTAAATGTACATAATATGAAGTTTACCAACTTAATCATTTTTTAAGTGTACATTTCAGTGGCAGTGTCATACAACCATCACCACTGTTCATTTCCAGAAATTTTTCATCTTCCTGCACATAAGCTTTACCTACTAAACAGTAACTTGTCATTCCTCACTAACCCTGGTAACCTCTTTTATACTTTTCATGGGTTCTTAAAAAAAAAAAAAGAAAAACTTTATTGAGCATTTTAAGTGTTCAGTTATATTTAGTTAGTTTACCGAGTTAGGCAACCATCGCTATAATCCAATCTTAGAATATTTCTGTCACTCTTGGAGTAGTTTTAAATATTCACATCTTAGGAATTCCCTGGCTCTCCAGTGGTGAGGACTCAGCGCTTTCACTGTCATGGGCCTGGTTTGATTCCTGGTCAGGAAATTAAGATCCCACAAACCATGTGGCATGGCCAACAAAAACAACACAAAAAAGAATCCATGTGGGATTAAATATTCATCTCATTTATTAGGTTCTATATTAGATTTCACAGGGGCTACTTAAAAAAAAAATCTCTGTTCTTATACAACTTAGCCTACATGTGATTAAATATTTTGAAGTACAGAATTCATTAGTGTGGTTAGGTAAAAGCAACATAGAGCAGGGTGGTAGAGTTTGAGCTGAGTTCTTAAAGATGAGAGGAAATTTCTGAAATGGAGTTAGTAAGGCAAGGGAATTCCAGATAGATATACAACCTTTATAGGAAAAGGCTGTGCAGTTTAAAACTTTACAAATGGAAAGCAGTTGATTTGCTGGAACTGAGTATTTGGATGGAAAATGGAGGAAGAGAAGACTTGAAAAGTAGTTTGGGTTCATATTGTAGAGGGCGTCAGGTATCAGAAACTGAGTCTATAAGAAATTAAATCTATAAGAATTGGAAATCATGAAAATGTCTGTGCAGACAATAGTTGTACTATACATATAGCGAGGTTGATCAGACAGCTATTTGTGAGGAAGACTGAAGTGAGGATACATTGGAAACAGGAAAAGGAAAGAATTCGGTTAAGAGATGAAAAGTAAGCAAACAGTAGTTATCAAATTGTGCTTCATGAAAGTGGCTCAGGGGTTCTTTTGATATTGACTCAAATTTCTTTTCTAAGCTGTACATTTAACTATGAAAAACCTGTTGTAGAAGAACTAATGTGTGTTTACTTTTAAAAATGCTTAATACCGTTCTTTTTTTTTTTTTGGCTTAATACCATATTTTAACCAGCAGATTTTACCAAGAGAATTCATTTTTGGGCAGGTCATAGAATCAGGGTTCTCTTGCTACTGCTGTTTGAAGTATTTCCTTAAATATCAGAATAGCAGTGTAAAAAAGTTACCGTCTGCCAGCTGTTTAGGTGTGTGGATAGGATTTTCTTAATATTGGATGAGAGATATAAATAGATTGATGAAAGCTTTAGCTGTCGTCTCTCTCAATTTCACAGTCCTTCAGTTAGTCTCTTTGCTATTGATAAAATAAGTAAAGTCACTCTAAAAATTATATTTATTAAAATAGCTTTTATTTAAATATGATTTTGTATTAGAATTCGTAGGGAAAAAAGAGTTCTACTCTTTAAAAAAGTTTGGAAATAACTGAGACAGGGTAGTAATTGTGGGACTATAAAAGAATAAATGCAAATTGTTTTGAGATTATATTGATAGGACACTGTGAATTCTTAAGCAGGGGTGATTAGGGAAAAGGAGGCATTGATAATGTGTGTGAAATTAAGAAAAAGTTTGTGTGACTGACAAGATATTAATGGTTAAGATTCGGAAAAAAGATTGATCAGGGGAAATAAGTGATATTTTGACTTTTCCTGCTTCCTCTTTCCCACTGCCCGCAAAGAAAACCTGAAGCATCTTATACCATCATTAATTAATCTCTGTAATTACCGTTTATCAAATATCCAATGAATTTATAAAAGTTTTATTACAAAAGTAATACAGGGTCAGTAAAAAAAGTTTAAGAATTTGATGTGTTTTCTTCTAGATTTCTTTTTCTTGAATATGGTAGTATAGTATGCTATATGTATAATTAATATTTGTTAAATAGTCCTTAGATACATTTCTAAGATGCCAGATATTAATAGTTACAGAATTTGAAATCATAATATAAAGCTGACATTTAGTGTTAGAAATGGAAGGCAATCTGAAATTGCATGGACATGATAATACTTGATTATCTGTAAATGCACTCATGCATGCAACATACATTAACACACAAACATATGCACACATATAGGCAAACACATGTATAAGCATGTGCTATACACATGCATAGACACATTTAAACAGACAGACACCCAAAGATACATATATTCTTATATATTATGTTCCCCTATGTGTGAAGCTGTACTGGTACCTGTTTTTGTCACCTTAGATTACATGGAAGATCTTTACAAAGTCACCTTTGGGGTGCCCATTTGGAGGACAAAATACTTTTGGTAGGATTGATGTCTCAGCCACTTTTGACTCTTGAACGTCCTTTATTGTTTCCTCCTTGGAATATTCTCATCCTTTGGCTTCTTTGATACCATATATTCCTGATTTTCTTCCTGCCTCCTTAAACCCTTGCTTTGTTCCTTTTAGCTTTTTTTCTGTATGTGGCCCTTAAACGTTGTTAGAGTTCCCCAGGACTTTTTCATATGTCTTCTTATTTTTTCCTCTCTTGGAGTAGTCTTATACACACTTGTGGTTTTAATGGTTACCTGTATAAAAGGCCTACAAATTTATTTCTCTTGGGTTGCAGGCTTTTAATGAAGCTGCCTATTTCCTTCCATAGGCTGTTCCTTTTTTTTGTCCCTTTCACCTTTTCCTACTTATTTTTAACC
The DNA here is from genome assembly GCF_910594005.1 of Cervus elaphus. Lineage (NCBI taxonomy): Eukaryota > Metazoa > Chordata > Mammalia > Artiodactyla > Cervidae > Cervus > Cervus elaphus. The sequence goes on along the minus strand of NC_057829.1, from coordinate 43,458,979 downwards.
TTTGGAGTTGAGCTCAGCTGCTAGTTCCTCAAAGAAGGATTCCCTAAGCTCACCACATAAGTTAAAATTGTCTAGAAAGATTCTTGTGACATCATGAACCTCTCATTTATAGCATCTTACAGTTGAAATTTTATATTTATTTGTGTAATTATTTGATGATCGACAGTAAAGTTCTGATTCATGCTATGGTATGGATGAACCTTGAATATATTTATTTATTTATTTATCCACATGCATATATACACTTTGAAGGCAAAAGGAGAAGGGGGCAGTAGAGGATGAGATGAGTAGATAGCATCACCGACTCAGTGGACGTGAATTTGAGCAAACTCCAGGAGATAGTTGGAGGACAGAGAAGCCTGGTGTGCTGCAGGCCACAGAGTCACAAAGAGTCGGATACAACTTAACAACTGAACAACAACAACAATGTGTGTATATATATAGTTGACCCTTGAACAGTTTGAAGGTTAGGGTGCCAACCTTCTGGGCAGTCAAAAATTCGAGTATAGTTCCCACCTCCATCTGAAAAATAAAATAAAATAACTGATAAAACTAAAAAAAAAAAAAAAAATCCCAGTATAACTTTACAGTTGGCCCTCCGTGTCTGAGGGTCCACATTCAGCAAGTCAATCAGCTGCTGATTGTGTGGTGCTATAGTATGTATTTATTGAAAAAGATAATTGTATAAGTGGACCTGCGCAGTTCAAACCCATGTTGTTCAAAGATCAACTGTACGTATATAAACATTTATACATATTAAAAACATACATGTCTGGCTCTGTTGTAAATACTCAAAATACAAAGTTAATATAGTTATTATTCTTAAGTTTAGAGTCTAGTGGAGGAGGGGAAAAAGTGTGCTCTAGTATGATAATGATCCAATAAAATGAGAGAATAAGCTTACTGCCTATTAGAAAGTTTTTAAAGACTTCTTATAGGAAATGAAAATTGAGCTGAGTATTGAAGGTTGATGTTTAAATAGGTAGTGTTTTGGGTAAGAGAGGATGTTAAAAATTGGAATCATTTAGAATCTATATAGGCAGAGGGGAGCCATTATAGGATTAGAAGGTTGGGGATACTTTAGAAAGATAATATTATTCCCAAGTGGGGATAAGGGTTTTATGTTTGATGAATGTATCTGGGAGCAGTTGGGAGTTAGGGAGAGGGATAGAAAGCTATTACCAGAAATTCAGTCAAAGATTAATCAGGACTAGGGCACTGGATGGGATGAAGATAAGAGTGCCCAGGACATGATGATTTGGAAACTCACTGAAGGTAATGAGTGGGAACAACTGAAAAAGACTTAGGAGATTTCTTGCCTAGGAGCTGGTCTGTATTTTTATAGCATTTACTTCAGCTGATTTCTTTCGATTATTTTACAGAAGATATGCCTAGTTTTTATGCACTTACAGTTTTCTTGCATTTCAGGTAGATCTTTTGCGGATAGGAGAAGTGCCTAAACCTTTCCCAACACATTTTAAAGATTTGTGGGACAACAAGCATGTTAAGATGCCTTGTTCAGAACAAAACTTGTACCCTGTGGAAGATGAGGTGAGAACAAAATTGAACAGAACTCATGTTCTTTTAGTCTCTGAAAGATACTTTAATGCTTGCTGTTAGGCTTCTGATTCTGCCACGCAAGACAACTTGGAATAAGTTTCCTCATGTTTTTCTTTTCCTTAAAGAATGGTGAGCGAACTGCAGGGAGCCGGTGGGAGCTCATTCAGACTGCACTTCTCAACAAGTTCACTCGACCCCAAAACTTGAAGGTGTGTTCTTTTGTAATTTTTGTCTCTTACATGTAGTTCTTAGAGATGAGCCCTGGTCTTTTCCTTCAGAGATGTTGTTTGATCTTTAAAAGACTTAGGTAACAGCAAAGCCTCTTGATGAAAGTGAAAGAGGAGAGTGAAAAAGTTGGCTTAAAGCTCAACATTCAGAAAACTAAGATCATGGCATCTGGTCCCATCACTTCGTGGGAAATAGATGGGGAAACAGTGGAAGCAGTGTCAGACTTTATTTTTTTGGGCTCCAAAATCACTGCAGATGGTGATTGCAGCCATGAAATTAAAAGACGCTTACTCCTTGGAAGGAAAGTTATGACCAACCTACGTAGCATATTAAAAAGCAGAGACATTACTTTGCCATCAAAGGTCTGTCTAGCCAAGGCTATGGTTTTTCCAGTGGTCATGTATGGATGTGAGAGTTGGACTGTGAAGAAAGCTGAGGGCCGAAGAATTGATGCTTTTGAACTGTGGTGTTGGAGAAGACTCTTGAGAGTCCCTTGGACTGCAGGGAGATCCAACCAGTACATCCTGAAGGAGATCAGTCCTGGGTGTTCATTGGAAGGACTGATGCTGAAGCTGAAACTCAGTACTTTGGCCACCTCATGTGAAGAGTTGACTCATTGGAAAAGACCCTGATGCTGGGAGGGAATGGGGGCAGGAGGAGAAGGGGACGACAGAGGATGAGATGGCTGGATGGCATCACCGACTTGATGGACATGAGTTTGAGTAAACTCTGGGAGTTGGTGATGGACAGGGAGGCCTGGCGTGCTGCGATTCATGGGGTCGCAAAGAATGGGACACGACTGAGCGACTGAACTGAACTGAACTGAACTGAATAGCATTATTTGTATGCAAAGTGCTTGCTTCCCGAGGAACTCTCTTTAGAGACATTCTTGGTTTATACTCCATCTCTAGGTAATGAGTAGAAGAATTGAGAGTTGTAAATGACTTGCCTGGAGCCACATGGAATAAGACCTGTTTCTTGATTCCCCATCCAATTTCCTTTGATCCTGGGCTTTGCTTTTCTTTTTGTTTTAGAATTATCCTGCTTCTGAAATGTCTTTAAAAGTAAATCAGGGAAGAATTATGACTTCAGCATTGTTTGCCCAAAGGGAAGCGGAGTTTGCTAATGATTAAACATTGTACTTTTTATTGCTTTTAATAACAGCTTCTAGCAGTTTCATAATTTATTCATCTTATATTTTGGCAATAATTTATTTTTTGATTTAAAAAATATTTCGTTTAAGTCCATAAGGGTAACCATTAGATTGTTTTGAGTATATGTTTATTTTTGGCACTATAGCCTTATATAAACTTTTAAAGTTTTTACAACTATAAACAGATTTTTTATACTTTTGTAAAACTGGCTTCATTCTCTTTGAGAAATTAATTTGTTATGTACTGTTTCTTAAGTTTTATACTGAGTTTTCATTTATATTTACAAGTTATTCTTAACTTTCTGTACCTTTTCCATCGCTCCCTTTTTTTTTTCCTTAGCTCTTGTTTTCCCTTCATATGAAAAACAGTGATACATTGTACCATAATATATTTTGAAAATTTCATTTCTTAGGGATAGTATTTCTCAGCCTTATAATTACTTTTTTTAAATGAGAGAAATTCTCAGGGTCTGCCAGAGCTTACTTATTGTTAATATGTTAATTACATGTGCACAAACATAAACATGCATTAATTACATATGTACAAACATAAAACTGAATAAATCTCTTTATACTTATATCCAGTTATATCAATTCGATTTTTTCCATTTTAAACATCTTGACTCATCATTTGAGTTGTGTTCATTATCACTGTGAAAACAATTTGTAATCAGTATTTGCTTTTTGCACAGATTCTTAAACACATATCTGAGCCCCAGAGTAGTATGCTGATAAACTCAAAAATTATACTGTATGAAGATAAAATTCTTTGTGTTTACTGCTTTTTAACTTATCACAGTTGGTGAATGTTGGTAGAGGGAAAGATGGGGTCTCTATGCAGAGTATCAGCTTGCAAATAAATGTGATAGGTTCAGGTTTTTAAGAATTTGACATTCCTCTACTGCAGTGCATCTTAGGTACTTCTTTATTTAAAGTACTAGCTTTCATTTCTACAGTGTGTTGTTTTTCTGGCCTTTGTATTCATTCCAAAATGACTGCAGCCATGAAATTAAAAGACGCTTGCTCCTTGGAAGAAAAGCTATGACAAACCTAAAGAGCATGTTAAAAAGCAGAGACATTACTTTGCCAACAAAGGTCCGTCTAGTCAAGGCTATGGTTTTTCCAGTGGTCATGTATGGATGTGAGAGTTGGACTATGAAGAAAGCTGAGCACCGAAGAATTGATGCTTTTGAACTGTGGTGTTGGAGAAGACTCTTGAGAGTCCCTTGGACTACAAGGAGATCAAATCTGTCAATCCTAAAGCAAATCGGTCCTGAATATTCATTGGAAGGACTGATGCTGAAGCTGAAACTCCAATACTTTGGCCACCTGATGAGAAAGAACTGACTCACTGGAAAAGACCCTGATGCTGGGAAAGATTGAAGGCAGGAGGAGAAGGGGTCAACAGAGGATGGATGGTTGAATGGCATCACCGATTCAATGGAAATGAATTTGGGCAAGTTCCGGGAGTTGGTGATGGGCAGGGAACCTGGCATGCTGCAGTCTATGGGGTCACAGAGTCAGACATGACTAAGTGACTGAACTGAGCTGATTTATTCCAAAACCACATTTATAAACTCTCAAGCATAAGCAGACCAATCAGGAATACTGTCCAGACTCTATATGAAAAACACTAATTTAGGACCTTTAATGGCCTTACAAACAGGATTATTTAAGAATTTACATATTTTTTTTAAACACAAATACATAATAATCATAGTGTTCTAAATTACATTGCTGCTCACCTCTTTTAGCAATTCCTTAGTGTGCTGTGATTATTTTATTTTTTATTTATTTTTATTAGTTGGAGGCTAATTACTTTACAATATTGTAGTGGTTTTTGCCATACATTGACATGAATCAGCCATGGAATTTACATGCGTTCCCCATCCTGATCCCCCCTCCCACCTCCCTCCCTATCTCATCCACCATGATTATTTTAAAAGGGGTAATTAATTTAATCTGAATTTCCCTTTCTTGTTTATTTTATGGTAGATTCTGCGTAACAGAGTAATCTATCGAGATTTTCTTCTCTTGACTTAACGGTAATTGTTTCCTTTGATGAAGGAGCACAATGAGAGGGAAGGGAAAACATTAAATCCTTCTTATAGAATATTTTGCTGTTTTTTTTTTAAATGCCATTTGATGTTGAGAGGGATTAGAAATGTTGTAAGTTTAAAAAAGCAACAGTGTCCTAGGGCTTCCCTGGTGGCTCAGACGGTAAAAAAGCAACAGTGTCCTCAAAAGTTGGTTTACACTGTAATATTTCTATGAATAATATGTCTGATAATTTGCAAAGAATGGGCTTCTTTGTGCTTTAACTTGTACTTATGGTGAATTATGAACTGAAAAAAAGTCACTCATCTAAGAATACTGTATGGAGTAGCACCCAGGCTTCCCAGGTGGCGCTAGTGGTAAACAACGTGCTCGCCAGTGCGGGAGGCATGAGCGACGCGAGTTCGATCCCTGGCTCAGGAAGGTCCCCTGGAAGAGAGCATGGCAGCCCACTCCAGTATTCATGCCTGGAGAGTCCCATGGACAGAGGAGCCAGGTGGACTACAGTCCATGGGGTCGCATAAAGTTGGACACTACTGAAGCGACTTAGCACGCACACAGCTTTTCTCGTGATGGGAGACCTTGTGGTGGACTACTTTTGAGACTTGAAGACTGAAGTAAAGTAAATATTAGTTAGGAGTTAATGCTAATTATACAACTCCACTAAAGAATTAGAGTATAAATGCTATTTAGAATGTTTTTCCTTACCAACTTTGAGGAATAATTTACATATAAGATAGTACATTCTTTTAAAGAATGTAACTTGATGAAGTTTGACATTTGCATATACACTTGAAGCTCTCACTGCAGTCAAGATACAGAGCATTCCTGTCACACTGCAAAGATTTTTCTTACCCCTTTGTGATCAATTGCCTCTTTCTGCCCTGGCCGCGGGCACCTGTTGATCTGCCTTTTTTTTAAAAAAAAAAAAAAAAAAACAAGTATCAGCTACATTTTATTTGAATGGAATCATGTATCAGGTATGCTAGTGTGTCTGGCTTCTTTCACTTAGATGAAGATCTTTGAGATTCATCTGTGTTGTTGAGTGTATCAGTAGCTTATTCCACTATATGCATTGTTTGTCTGTTTGCTGTTATAGACATTGCTATTTAATATTTTGTTTGAGGTCCTAAAATCAAATACCAGTAATTTGGGGGAAAAAATTCTTAAAATCTTTTCCTTCTTAATGGAAAATGTAGTATAATTTCTTGTCATATTATTGTCATATCTTGTCATAATGTTTCTTGTCATATTGTCATATCTTATAATATTTCTTGTCATATTATTTTATGGTTGATGACTTTTCCTTTTTCAAGAAACTTGGATATCTTCTTATTTGAGGTAGATTATATACATTTTTATTGGCTCATTTCTTTTAGCTGAGATGCTTGGTGATAATTTATGTGACATGAAGTATTTTTCAGGAAGCTCTTTGGCAGAATGTTAATTTTTAAAAACTTTCTTCAATGATGAGGAAATTTAGGTTTATAGTAATAATCTAGCACAATGTTTTTCAGACTTAATATGCCTTCAGTAAAAAATCTTTAGGTGTATATTGTGATTATAAATGGTTTTTATAAATTCTATATTAATATGTATTATAAAATATAATCAAATAGAAATTTAAAAGGATGTGATATAATAGTTCTTTCTGCGTAACTTAATGGATTGTCTTATGCCTACCCCACAGGTAAAGTACTGCCTATTCAAGACAGTTAGGGTTAAGGAAAAGAAGGGGGCAACCCACTCCAGTATTCTTGCCTGGAGAATCCTATGAACAGAGGAGCTTTGCAGGCTTCAATCCAGAGGGCCACAGAGTCCAACACAATTGAAGCGATAGAGCGTAGAGCATTCAGACAGTTAAAATTACACCAGCAGGTGGCACACTAGTTTGACCTCAGCCTTTTTTCTTTATTGCTCTCTTCCCCAGGGAGCCTTTTTAGATAATTTTCCCCTAATTTACTCTCCTAATGAAATCTTAATGCTAATACACTATATATCTGTATATGTAGTGTGACCCTATTAAATACCAAAAGTCACTATATTATTACTGTTTCCTTTTTTTTAACACCCAAGATCCAATTTTGTCCATTTGGATTATATTGCTTCTGTTTAGAGTACATGTTTTAGAGTAATTATGTTTCCCCCTCTATTACTTGACCTTTCTAATCTCAGTTTTCTTAAGTGAATACTAAAAATTAGTATGCATTCTGTTCATTCATAACTGCTGATATGGAGTAGCTAATGGTGGAAGAAACTTGTCCAACATTAAGAAATATACTGGAAATAATTCATAAAGGAGACAGGTTATTCCTAGATAATTCACTTTACTGTATCATGACATTTTATTTATGCTTTTTCCATAGGATGCTATTCTGAAGTACAATGTGGCATATTCTAAGAAATGGGACTTTACAGCTTTGATTGACTTCTGGGATAAGGTAAAAGTATGCTTATTTCTTAAACTATGAAACTAATATAATATCTCTAATGGAGAAGTTTGAGAAAAATGCACATAATTCTGTCATACTAACACCATTATCTTTTATTTTTATCAGAAGTATTTCCTGTTACTTTTGTGTGGCTAATTTTTAATTTTGCTTTGGTCTCTTATTATATGCATTTCCTATTGTATTATTGTACCATTTGCAGTATTATCAAATGATTGCATAATATTTCATGCCTAGATTTTGAGAATTTAATGATTCCCATATCCTCAAACACCTAAAGTTGCATCAATTTTACTTTGTTTCAGTGTAGTAGTATCTTTATATATGTATGTATATAAATGCATGTATATGTTTTCCCAAATCTGATGTTGTTTCTTTAGGTAATTCCCAGAAATTAAATGGCTAGGTCAAAAGCCACAACTTTTATGGCCTGGATTTATGCTATAGAATCATTTTTCCCAAAGGAGTCTGTAGCAATTTAGTATGCTCTCAGCAAGGTGAAGAATACCACTCTGATAGTAGTACTATTAGAAGAATGGGTTTCATCCATTTTGAAAAACTGGCAGTATATATGTTTGTGTGTGTGTGTGTATATGTATATATATATATATTTTTTTAACATTTTGTTTTGATATGATAGATTCACAGGAAATTGTAAAGAAATATACAAGGAAGGTCTCATGCACTCTTTATTCTGTCTTCCCCAGTGTTGATTGCTTAAAGTATAATTCAGTATCAAAACTAGGAAGCTGACACAAGACCTTATTTAGAGTTTACTAGTTATACTCCTTTATGTATGTAGTTATGCCTTAAACTGGATACAGTTGTTAATTTTGATAGGAAATAATGTTTATATTTGATGCCCTATGATGGCAATAAAACATGCCATGGATTAAAATACCTCTGTCACCATGCTATGAGGTAAGGAAGTCATTTTTTCCTCTCTTAATCAGTCTACTCAGACGGGACCTTGTTTCCCTTTTATCTGTTGACCTTGCCCAGAAGCAGCCCTGTAAGAGTAATATGTAGCAGGTTTTGGTGTGTTTTAGTGTAGATCATAAAATGAGGTGATTACTAGGTGCTGGTGATAGTTTTATAGTTGTCTAGAGAGAGGAGTTATTACATTTTTGACCTTCTAGGTTTTATTTACTTTGTAAACCTGTGGGAGGGTTGGGGGAGTCCTCACAACTGTACCAAATATTCATTTCTTGCTGTTTTCTTTAAGTTTTTCTTTCTATTTTTGTAGTTACATGTAGATATAAAAGCATATTTAAAATATTTAATTATATAAAGCTACGTTACACAACTTTATCATCTTTAGTCTTAATGGTTACATAATATTCCATCAAATGATGTATCATTTGCTTAGCCATTCCAATATTAGAGATTTAAGGAATTCTCTTTGTCTAAAGCATGTCTAGATATTAAGGCTCTCCTCTCTATGACTGTTAATCTGCCATTGTCAGTGTACTTAACAGTAGACCTTGGATGTTTAAAACGATTGTATGTTTTTCTGTCCTTCAAGTCTCCAAATGTAGTAATATGGAACTTTACCATGTTACAGCCCACAGGGATAACATTGCTCAGGATTGCAGAGTTTAGTGAGAAGTAAGTATTAGACAATTAGACATATATGTGGGTGGAATTGGAGGAGTAAAAGGAGATCTTTAGTGCAAGGGAAACAGGAGTTTGGCTAGGTTTTAAATTATAAATGAATTATATTTGCTTTTCATTATCTATGTCTACATTTTGGAGTAAGAATGCTTCTTTAAAAAGGGCTCTTAAGTGTTACTAATTAATAGTATTTAGGAACTTTTTACTTAAATGTCACACTCCACTCTGAATGACTTATTTTGCTAAGGAAAAAAATGAAGTTTAAATTTAACGTCATATCAGTTTTAATATTTTACACTTAAGTTTTTTTGGGGGCTGTTAACATTTATCTTGTTAAAACCTTGCTTTGGCTAGTTCTATAAGAAATAGGTTTTTTAATTCATGCTACCTTAGAACAGGAGGTGTTAATATAAACAGTCATTAGTGTGATTCCATGTTATAGTTATTACTTAAATGCTAGTATTTAGTGTAAGAAATAAGAGACCCAGAATCATGGTCATCCTGCTGTGTGAGCACCCTTATTTAGGATGAACGTGAGAAGTATTTACTAAGCTTTTTTTTATTAAGTCAGAGACCAGGAAAGATTACAGAAATCAATCAGTTATTTTATAATTTAAGTATCTAGGTGCTACTGAGTTGCAGTGGCCGTTATTTAGTGTTTTTTTGCATCTTGAATGCTAATATTGGTCTTCCTCCCTGCCAGCTGTTGGAAATGCTGGGAAAAAATAATCTGTGTTTTATGGCCCTCCTGTGTGGTGTTCCACAAAATTAAATTCAAACAGTTCTATAATTTGTATTCTAAATGGATCGATACACTTATTGCTGGCATTTTTCACAGCAAAGTATAGCAGAATGTCCTATATATTAGGGAAGTCTCTCTATTAATGCATTTTGTGCTTGTGCTTAGTCGCTCAGTCGTGTCCGATTCTTTGTGACCCCATGGACACAGCCTGCCAGGCTCCTCTGTCCATGGGGGTTCTCCAGGCAAGAATCCTAGAGTGGGTTGCCATGTCCTCCTCCAGGGCATCTTCCCAAGCCAGGGATTGAACCCAGGTGTTGCACATTGCAGGCAGATGCTCTACCATCTGAGCTACCAGAGAAGCCCATTAATGCATTTTAGAGGTATTTTAAATACTTCCACCTCACTTAAACTGTGGCCCTATTTCTTTTTGTTCTCAGTGAATTAGCTTGTGAAATTCACATAGCATGTTAAGATAGTAGTGATTGAAGAGGGGTGTGGAGGTGGGGTATTTTAAGAGAGCTTGCTTCTGTTTCTGTGATCCTGGTTTCTATTTCTGGACTTGGACGGTACTTAAAAAATGTATGTTTGCCATATAATCATTCATTAGGCCATCCATATTTGATATGTTCTGTGTACTTTTTGAACATATATTTCACAGTAAATGTAAATGTCACTTCAAAATAAAGAACTTTAATTCTAAAATTGGTTTGTATAGTAGATTTTTTCAGTAAATGGAATCATTATTGAAAGGAAACCTAAGGTTTTAGTGACTATTTCATCTTCTTTTCCACTTTTAGTTTTATGTCTGGAGTAGAAAAGATAGGAATGAATAGGCCTCTTATTTCCTCACTTGTGTTCAGTTCAGTTCACTTGCTCAGGTGTGTCCAACTCTTTGCGACCCCATGAACCGCAGCACGCCAGGACTCCCTGTCCATCACTAACTCCTGGAGCCCACCCAAACCCATGTCCATTGAGTCAGTGATGCAATCCAACCATCTTATTCTCTTTTGTCCCCTTCTCCTCCTGCCCTCAGTCTTTCCCAGCATCAGAGTCTTTTCAAATGAGTCAGCTGTTTGCATCAGGTGGCCAAAGTATTGGAGTTTCAGCTTCAACATCAGTCCTTCCAATGAACACCCAGGACTGATCTCCTTTAGGGTGGACTGGTTGGATCTCCTTGCAGTCCAAGGGCCTCTCAAGAGTCTTCTCCAACACCACAGTTCAAAAGCGTCAATTCTTTGGCGCTCAGCTTTCTTTATAGTCCAACTCTCCCATCCATACATGACCACTGGAAAAACCATAGCCTTGACTAGACGGCCCTTTGTTGACAAAGTAATGTCTCTGCTTTTTAATATGCTGTCTAGGTTGGTCATAACTTTGCTTCCAAGCATCTTTTAATTTCATGGCTGCAGTCACCATCTGCAGTGATTTTGGAGCCCAGAAAAATAAAGTCAGCCACTGTTTCCACTGTTTCCCCATCTATTTGCCATGAAGTGATGGGACCAGATGCCATGATCTTAGTTTTCTGAATGCTGAGCTTTAAGCCAACTTTTTCACTCTCCTCTTTCACTTTCATCAAGAGGTTCTTTAGTTCTTCTTCACTCTCTGCCATAAGGGTGGTGTCATCTGCATATCTGAGGTTATTGATATTTCTCCCGGCAATCTTGATTCCAGTCTGTGCTTCTTCCAGCCCAGTGTTTCTCATGATGTACTCTGCATACAAGTTAAATAAACAGGGTGACAATATACAGCCTTGACATACTTCTTTTCCTATTTGGAACCAGTCTGTTGTTCCATGTCCAGTTCTAACTGTTGCTTCCTGACCTGCATACAGGTTTCTTAAGAGGCAGGTCAGGTGGTCTGGTATTCCCATCTCCTTAAGAATTTTCCACAGTTTATTGTGATCCACGCAGTCAAAGGCTTTGGCATAGTCAATAAAGCAGAAATAGATGTTTTTCTGGAACTCTCTTGCTTTTTCAATGATTCAACGGATGTTGGCAATTTGATCTCTGGTTCCTCTGCCTTTTCTAAACCCAGCTTGAACATCTGTAAGTTCACAGTTCACATATTGCTGAAGTGTTAGTTTATTCATAAAGGCTGCCATAAATCACAAAATCAGGTTGGGGTGAGGTGCTGTTGTTTTTGCCTTTTTACATCTGTGGCTGCTAAAAGTGGAGAGTGAGAGGTAAGAGTTTAGGAATGAGAGGACATTTAAAAGTTAGAGAATTGAAAATTTTAAAGTTGAAAGGTTTTGTTGTTGTGATTAGGCTGGTAATATATTCCTCTTTGGAAGCTACAGTTTTTTTCCTTAATAAATACAGCATGAAATCTATATCTTAAGTAATACCTACACAGTAAATTCTTTTTTTTTTTTTTTTTCACAGTAAATTCTTTATGGCAACTTAGTAATTGTGCGACTCTTGCCTTTGCTATAGTTATTTAAATACTGACTTTGTGTTGTCTTGTCTGCTGGTGTCCTCTGACTTGTCAGAGAAAGATGGTGTAAAACCTCTTTCCTGTAATTGAGAGTGTTTAAATCTATCAGTAATGAACCTAAGCATCCTTGCTTGTGTGTTACTTAATGTTAAAAGGTAGATGGATGTAATATTGAATTTTGGAGGATACACACCAAGTGTGCCTGTCACCTTTTCCTTCAGAGTTCTTTATGTGTAGTTTTACATTTAAAAAACAAGTACATCAGAATTCTTTGTCCCCAAAATTGAGACGTATGCTGTTTAAAATGACATCTTTGACCTAGACCTTAAAAATTATTATTATTGACAGAACAACAATGGAGACTCAGAGAAAACAAATACAAGCTTGTCTAAAATGGATTACCAAAAAAAGTCATCTTACATTTATAAAGTAATGGCTGGAAGAAATTGTTCTGACTCATCTTTTTTATGGGATAAAAAAGTTATAATATATTGAAAACATTAGACAAAAATCTTAGTGTAAGTCACCTGTCATTTAACAGGATGAAACACAATAGTTGTATTTTATGCATCACTTGGGCATCGTGTGCATTCATATTGTAAGTGGTGCCTTTCAGACTTCTTAGCCTTCTGGTGCATGCCATACTATTATGGACAGCTTACCAGTAACAGCTATATCGAATGTGCTTAGTATTTATTTGTATATTAAAATTTTAGAGCAAAAATATTAGAGGATTTTTTTTCTCTTGCTTTTTCTCTCTCCATTCCCTTACTCCTACCCAGGCCCCCCACCAGAGTCTCTGTAAACATCTGTAAGCATTTTAGGGAACACTATTTATTAATTTTTAGACTAGTTTTGGAAAAGCTGAGATAAGGCACCAGGTTGTTAACCACTGTTTCAAATCAAAACAAATTTCTTTACCCAAGAACCAGTAAAAATTGTGGCCTTTCACAATAGCCTTTTTAAAAAATTAATGTAGAAGTAAGTTTCTGAATGTATATAATAAACATATTACTCCTTAGCTTTCAGTTCCAAAAGGAATTCTTCTTAGCTAATTTATTTCTGGACCTTTCTTCAAAGCTTAAGAGATTTAAAATGTCCTTGTTATATTTGTCATAAAGAGCCCGTAGCAAATTCCTAATCAAATGAAAGCAGCCTTGTATATTTCACAAGACTACAGCTAATGTCTTTATTCGTCTAGCTTTCGAACCTCTGATTTGGAGTTCAGTGGAAATGTAACTTTTTTGGACTTCTTCCCTTAGTGACTCACAGTCTCTAGAATCAATAAAGTCTGCATTGCTTTACAGCTTGACTTGATTTAATTCATGAGGACTATAAGAGCCAAAAGAGAGCTAAATAGGGTCAACAAAATATTAAATTTTGGGTTATTTTGAAATATGTGGACTTTCCCCTTGGTTTGGTTATTGTATGCTTTTGGGTTGGGGTATATGTTGAGGGTCTCATTCGTGATTTATTTTAAATAGTGCACATCTCATGAAACTAATTGCTCTAGTTGGAACTAGGCACCTTGCTTTATAAACTTGCTGAGTTATATGGATGATCAGTCTTGGTTGAGTCTTCCGTGCCCTGGATTATTGAAATAGTGATCACAGTGTTTGTGAAACATTGTCTTATTTATGTGTGTGGAGACAAGGAGGATGGAAATTACAGGCATCTAAAAGTGAAAATTTATTTAGTAGAATTCCTCCTATATTCTAATAATGGAATCAATCTAGTACATTAATGTCCTGTAACTCCAACCTTACCTACTTTGTTCAAATAGCTATGGAAGCCATTGCTTTTAAATGTTGCTGTGTCATTGATTTCATGATCCAGAAATCTACTCTGTTGGAGGAGTGATGATAATTTCATGTTCTAATCTCTTCCATGATTTATGTCTCTATCAACTAGCTCTGAGGTGGGTTTTTGTTTTTTATGCAATTTGACATAATACCTTGATTTATAATCATAGTCATCTTCCTGTTAGATGGCTTCTCAGATTGTTTACTTATCTTATGCTTCTGCTCAATAAAAATAAATTCTATATTCCTTTTGGTTAAGCTCCTGATAACACATAAAAGATCTCATATTTAACACTAAAAGGATTTTTGTAGTATATATTATCTGAAGATAGAAACAGCAAAAAGAAATAAAAGCAATGTAAATCTGGCTTTCAAATTTGTGTGCTGTTTCCACCTGTAGCCTATGTAAACAATGCAGTAAAGTCGGTGGTAAAGGACTGAACAGGTCCATTGTCCCTTGATGCAGGCAGCGGTACAGTGTACCGTTAGTGCCATGGTAGCTGTGTGGTGGCTACATCTCCAGAGGATGGAGCCAGTAATTCTTTCTGTATTTTATTTTTGGTACTAATTGTGAAAAGTCCTTATCCATCATGTATTGCTATGGTAATGACAAGTAATGATTAACTTTATGGGGCAGTCAGATTCTAAGCTATTTGAACAATTATTCTTTACAGTGTTGAAGAAATTTTTAGTAAACTGAGTGGCATAGTACCTTGTTGCCTCAGTTGCTCTTTGATTACATGGAAAGCACTAGAAAAAGACATCTTCTGCCAGAACCATTTCCACCACAGTGAAGTATAGAATATTTTCAAATGGACTACCAAGCTATGCTATTGGTCTAATCCACCCTAGCCCTGGGATGCCCAACTCAGAAATAAACAGAGTGTCTTAATCCATTCAGATTGTTGTAACAGAATAGACTGGGTCGATGATTTATTTCTCATCGTTCTTGAGGCTGGTGAGTGCAAGATCAAGGTGTTGGCAGATTCAGTGTCTGGTGAGGACCTGCTTCCTGATTCATTGATGGCTGTCTTCTTGCTGTGTCCTCACAAGGTTTCCCTGGTGGCTCAGATGGTAAAGCATCTGCCTACAATGCAGGAGACCCAGGTTCAATCCCCAGGTCGGGAAGATTCCCTGGAGAAGGAAATGGAAACCCACTCCAGTGCTCTTGGCCTGGAAAATCCCATGGACGGAGGAGGCTACAGTCCATGGGGTCGCAAAGAGTTGGACGTGACTGAGCGACTTCACACACACAAGGTGTAGAAGGAATAAGAGAGCTCCCTGAGGTCTCTTTTTATTAGGGCACTAAATCCCATTTAAGATGGCTTCACCATCGTGATCTAATCACCCCAAGGCCTTAGCTCCAAATTACTACCACATTGGAGGAACAGATTTCAACATACGCATTTTGGGTGGACAAAACATTCTAACTATAGAACCAGGGCATTTTCTTCCATTGGAAGTGGAATGTTAAAACAGCTTACTGGGTTAAGCAGCTGTATACACAGCCTCTTTTCTTCATAGTTGACTTTTGTCTCCCTTTTTAACCCTTTCCTTTTTCCTGGCCTGCTGCTTAAGCTGCAGACCATTTCAGCTTCACTTCACTTGCAAACACTTATCCATTCCAGGCTTAGCCTTATCTGCTCCTAGAATTAACCCTTCTACAAGGTTCACCTTGTAGATAATCTCCTCTGTTTTATTCAGTATCCTACTAGGTTATCTGCAGCCAAGACAGTGGTGCTGCTTATTTTTAAGAGCTTTACTGTATACTAAGTACAGTATAAGCAATATGTTTTATTTAATTTGATTTTCACAAACACCCCATTAGATAGACACTGTATTTTACAAATGAACAACTGAAAACCAAGGATTAGAGAGTATAAGTAATTTGTTCAAGTGATGAAGCCAGGATTTCAACCTGGGTGCCACTCACTCCAGAGTCTCTATGTACTCCAGTCTATATAACCACTACGGTTTGTTGTGGTAGTTCTCATCTGTGAGTGATTCTGCTTCCTGGGGGACCTTTGGCAAGGTCTGGAGACATTTTTTGGTTCTCACAACTGAGGGGAGGTTCTACTGGCTTCTGGTGGATAGAGGGCATAGATGCCACTAAACATCCTACAGTGAACACGATACTCCCCAAAACAAAGAATTAACTAACCCAAAAGGTCAGTAGTGCCAAGATCAAGAAACCCTGCTTTGCAGTGGTTCTCAAGGTGTGACCCTTGAATCAGCAGCAACAGCATCACTTGGGAACTTGAGAGAGACAGAAATTCTCCTTCCTTACCCTGAACTTTCTGAATTAGAAATTCTGAAGGTGAGGCCCACCCATCTTTGTTTTCACAACCCGCAGCTAATTCTGATGTGAAGGTTTGAGAGCTACTGCTCTACTCTAGCATCATTCTCAAACCTCTCTCCTTGGGTAGTACCTGTTCTTTAACTCAACTTTTTACCTTGGCTGAAGGAGCTTTTCTTATTGGCGGTTTTTCCTTCTTACGTGGAACTTGCTGGAATGAAGAGGAGGAGTTTTTTTCCCCCTCACCCCCATTGCTGATTCCTATCCATTGTTGAATTGTCTGGCCCTGACCTAGATCTGTGTAAACCCAGGCTCATAACTTATAGAGCTGGGCTGAGGTGGGTCTCATCTGTGCCCTTAGCTGTATGCCATCAGAACTAGCCTCTGACTTGGCACCTAGAGAGGAACATAGCACCCACACCTTAGGTCAACTGGAAATGGTTCGATTAAGGGACAGAACCATCTTAGAAACTAATTAACCAAATCAAAAGAGGCCTAAGAAGTTCAGAGATTTGAATTATAGGTAGAAAGAAGAGAAAATCTTAAAAAAAAAAAAAGTGGCTTTACTGGCCTGTGGCCTTAGATCTGGCATTATTTAAAAGCCCTGACTTAGGAATGGGACCTACCAATACCCAACTGCCTTTGTTCCTTTGAATTCTTTGCCATCTGATTATATCCCTCTTCCCATTTTAATTTGTTCATTTTTGGCACCTCTTTTCCTCTCAGCCCTGTTATCTGACTTCCACTTGGGCAACTTCATTTGGTAATCACATTGGTAACCTATACACTAATCCGACTCAAGTCTCTGTGAGACCTTCTATTGTGTTAACCCATGGTCACACACTGGATCTGATTGTGCCCTGGGCCAGTTCCTTCTCTAGCATCATTAATTCTGCATTTCTATCCTACCGTAGCCTCCTAGTTTTCTACTCACTTATTCATGTAGCCCTGTTTTTAAGGCTGTTGCTTGCATCTCTTTTGTTCTGGGCCAGTTTGCCAGGTTCTGTTGTTCTGACCCTTTGCTGCATGTTATATCCTCCTACTGGGAATAGTTCTGAGGAGTCATACAGTAGAGAAACCTGCTTAGTTTTAGTTAACTAAATATTTTCCCCAAACTTATTTACAATCAAAATGCTTTTCTGTGTTAGCGAGTTACGATTTCCCTTGTAGCTTGTGTCCCATGAAACACATCTAGCAAAATGGTTGTAATCTACTGACTCTCTCCTGCCTTCGTATATTTTCCTGCGCAGCCTGGTACCTGGACAGTTGACCTTCAGCAACTTGGGTTTGAACTACATGGGTCCACTTACACATGGTTTTTTTTTTTCAATAGTAAATAGTACAGTACTGCACAATCCTCAGTTGGTTGAATCTGATGACAGTTAGTAGTAGGGGCTGAGGAGAAAAAACAACTCCTCCTCTTCATTTTAACAAGTTCTACTTGAGAAGGAAAAATTGCCAATAGGAAAAGCTCCTTCAGGCAAGGTAAAAAAGCTGAGGGCCAGGTACTATTTCAGAACCATGGATAAGGGGGAACCGTGGATACACAGTTCTGTTCAGTTCAGTCACTCGGTCGTGTCTGACTATTTGCGACCTCATGGACTGCCAACATGCCAGGCTTCCCTGTCCATCACCAACTCCTGGAGCTTGCTCAAACTCATGTCCATTGAGTCGGTGATGCCATCCAACCATCTCATCCTCTGTTGTCCCCTTTTCCTCTCACCTTCAGTCTTTCCCAGCATCAGGGTCTTTTCCAGTGAGTCAATTCTTCGCATCATGTGGCCAAAGTATTGGAGTTTCAGCTTCAGCATCAGTCCTTCCACTGAATATTCAGGACTGATTTCCTTTAGGATGGACTGGTTGGATCTCCTTGCAGTCCAAGGGCCTCTCAAGAGTCTTCTCCAACACCACAGTTCAAAAGCATCAATTTTTTGGCACTCAGCTTTCTTTATAGTCCAACTCTCACATCCATACATGGCTACGGGAAAAACCATAGCTATGACTAGATGGACTTTTTTTGGCAATGCTGTTTAGGTTGGTCAAAACTTTTCTTCCAAGGAGCAAGTGTCTTTTAATTTCATGGCTGCAGTCACATCTGCAGTGATTTCGGAGCCCCAAAAAGTAAAAAAATAAAATCTCTCACTGTTTGCATTGTATCCCCATCTATTTGCCATGAGGTGATGGGACCAGATGCCATGATCTTAGTTTTCTGAATGTTGAGTTTTAAGCCAACTTTTTCACTCTCTTTCACTTTCATCAAGAGGCTCTTTGGTTCTTCTTCACTTTCTGCCATAAGGGTGGTGTCATCTGCATATGTGAGGTTATTGATATTTCTCCCGGCAATCTTGATTCCAGCTCGTGCTTCATCCAGTCCAGTGTTTCTCATGATGTTCTCTGCATGTAAGTTAAACAAGCAGGGTGACAATATACAGCCTTGACGTACTCCTTTCCAGATTTGGAACCAGTCTGTTGTTCCATGTCCAGTTCTAACTGTTGCTTCTTGACCTGCAGATTTTTCAGGAGGCAGGTCAGGTGGTCTGTTATTCCCACCTCTTTCTCTGATAGCTCAGTTGGATACACAGCGCCAAGTATAAGTTATAAGCAGGTTTTTGACTATGCAGAGGGTTGGCACTCCTAACCCCTGCATTGTTCAAGGGCCAACTGTAGTGTCCTTTTAGAATCTAGTTCCTCCTTCACCTTTGGTTTCTGCTAGTTTCCAACTCTGGTAGCATCCGGTTACCTATTTCCTTTGCTCTTGACAAATAGAGGGTTTTACTTTAAAAAGTAAAGAAGGGAAGGAAAAATGCAGGAAATAAATCATAAATCTTATTAATGAGCCTTACTGAGACTTTACATTATTGAATCTTAACTTGGCCTTTGGTTCTTTGTACTGTTTTTATGTATTTCCTTTTTACTCTGTGGTTCTGAATATTTTTGTTTTTCTGATCTTGACCCATATGCTACTATCTGCCTGCTCCTACTTCACACCTCACTGAGAGATCTGAGACCATCTAAAAGGTAGAATCTTTCATTTTCTTCATTTTGGGTTTTCAGAATTCTTCATTCATTTTTTCACTTGGTATTCAAAGGAAAAGCCAGTCTTATTCCATTCCTCAAACTTAACAGGTCCAGAGCAGAATTATACTTTAGAAACACTTGTCACTGATTCTTTTCTGGCCTCATCCCTTTCCCCTGATGCTTGGTTAACGCTTGCTTGTCTCTTAGTGTTCAGGGTAGCTGTCACTTCTGTAATTGACTTTTTACTTGTCCATCTCCCATACCCTTCCTTGAAGGAGGCTGTGATTTGTTCTTTGTTATGCCCCAGTCACTTAACGTAGTGCCAAGAGCTTTAAATACCACTTAATGCTGGGCACACTCAAAGCTTTTTTATTTTAAGCTCCTTCTCTCTACTTCTTCTATTAAGACATAATTTATTTCCTAAATACCCCTTGAGACGCACCTCTCTTTCTGTTACTCCTGTCTGATCCATGCTGTCATCATGACTCAGACGGTGTATTGCAGCAGTCAGCCAGCTGACCCCTGTCCAGTGGTGTTCCCTTCAAATCCATCCTGTACGCTGCTCACACGCAGAGAGCTATCTGAAGCATGTATCTTCAAACCCTGTGTGGCACCTCATCTATTCTCAGTTCTATTGGATGATATTTATGATATTCTTTGGCCTTGCCTCTCCCCATTTCTCCAGCATCATTTCTTGCTGCTTTCCTGCTCTAAACCTGATATTCTAATGACTCCTACTTGCTTATATTTCTCTGGCATACAGTTGTCTTGCTCTTAATCCTTCCTTCCAGACAGAGCTCAGTCTTCATCTCCTCCGGAAACTCTTTTCTGTCCTCCCAGCCTCTCCTAAAAACTGTTCTGTGCTCACAGTAGTACCTGTGCCTACCTCCATGCACTTGTCACATAATACATGATCTGTCTATAAAATGTGTGCATCATTCATGAAGCTGACATTTTCCAGGGCATCTTAATGTTTTCTAACTTATGGCTGATGCTCAGTTAATGTTAAACTTAACTTCAGTGTATTTAAGGAAAACACACAGATGTGGATCTTAAGCCATAGTCTTTTATTAAAGATTTAGAAACTACTTGTGTAAAGTGATAGTTGACCATTTGAGATTGGCAGTTGGTAGAGAGAAAAGGTGAGGCATGTACATATAACCCTTATTTCTGTTGATAAGGGATTTTTACCCTAAAATGTAGAAGGTTTCTAGAGGACAGAGACCTTGAATTGCATTGTCTACCTTTGTGTTTATTCCTCACAGTGCACAATATGATGTCTTGGGTAAAGTGGACACTCAATATATGCTTGAACTAAATGTCAACATACTGCTAACAGTATAACTTAACTTTAGTTAACTGTAAAGTAGAGGCTGGATCAGCTAGGCTATTTGTTGGATTCCTGAGCACAGCTAATCCACAGTTCAGGATTCTCTGTGTATAAGAAAAGAATGAATGTCCTAGATAACATTCATTAGATTGAGTCTAGATTAAGACTTAAGCTAGAGTCTAGCCTGAGTTGAGCCTGAGCTCATAATCTATTTCATTTGTTGTAACTAAATGCTATATCAGTTGTCACATGTCTTCAGTTTTTATAGGCTATAAAGCCAAAAGTTATTTCAAAAAGAATATTTTACCATTTTCAAGTTCATCTGTATTTTCAAATGAATTACAGTTACCAAAAAGTAATCCAATGTAATGGATTAAAATTAGGAGCATTTAAAATCCTGCAAACAAATAGGTGCAGGTTTAGTTATATGTATTTTCACCATCCAGTGGTACATGTGTGTGGGAGCTTTGTCTCTTCCTTGCATTTCTCTGGTGACTGTTTCATTGGAGTGGAGTAGCAAGTAGGACTAGACCTGTGTTGTCCAAACAATAGCTAGTAGCTATTATGACTGTAGTATGTGACTGTTTAAGTGAAAATTAGCTAAAGTGAAATAAAACTTGAAATGCGGTTGCTTAGTCACACCAGGCACATTTCAAATGCTCAATCAACATATGTGGCTGGTGGCTCTTGTCTTGGACAATGCTCTGTTCTGCCCCGGACTAGATTCTCTTGAAGGTTTCTTCTGCCTCTGACATCTTACTAGTCCTGCTAGCTATAAGCTACTACTGGTCAGGTCTCCTTATAGGAAGCTCCAGAGATTACCCAACTTTCTTTGATCACATTTTGAATTTTTTCTAGATTGGATGTTACTGAAATAATTGAATTGTTGAGTAGAACTTGGTCAGTTTCTTGAAAGGATGTTTGCTTTGTAATGGTGTTTGTGCTTTTTTTTTTTTTTCTCTCTCCCCAAAGTCTGCCACCAGGGGGTGCCCTCAAACCTTTTGGGAAATGTGTGTCAGCCTTATTAGTAAGAGTGAAGTTTGAAGTATAACCTGTGTGTGTGCTTAGCCGTTCAGTTGTGTCTGACTCTTTGTGACCCTTTGGACTGTAGCCCACCAGGCTCCTTTGACCATGCGGTTTTTCAGGCAAGGATACTGGAGTAGGTTGCCGTTTCCTCCTGCAGCTCCTGCATTGCAGATGGATTACCACTAAACTGTGGGGGATTTCCTTGGACTATAAATTGGCTACTAATTCATCCTGGATAATTTAAGAGCTAAATTAAGGATTAAGCATTATAATATGTATGTATGCACATTACTTGATTGGTATGGCAAATTAATTTCCTAGTGTGAGTGTGAGAACCTATCACTTAACTATCCTGAAAACTAGAAGTAAAAATAAGTAACTTTAAAGTGTTTCTTATATTTTAAAAATATTTTTATTAAATTTAAAACTGTAGACTATAGTAAAAGAACTAAATTATTGTTCATTTATATTTCTTAGACAAATTAAGTTCATTTTGCTTTCAGGACTAGAAAACTTACATTAACCATCAGTTATTTCTCTGAAATCTTGTCATGCTGAGTGTGATTGCCTGTCTATAAAAGATGGATAATAGTGTGACTGTATGGTATTGAAAATATCTGTTGGTGTGTGTGTAATAGCCTTGTGGTTTGGTGGTGTTTGCTAAAATGATTGATGGTTATGGCCATGTAGTCGTACAGTAATAGGAGTGAGAGATGAGAAAGACCTACCGGAGCATCTTGTGTTAGTCTGGGATCCCTCCCTAAAGAATAATCATTTACCATAACAGTCTCGAGAAGTAAATTCTTCTAGGAGGCAGAGGATAATGGGGATGTGTTATTATGTTTTATCCTATGTCAAGAACACTTTGTGCATTTTATTATTGGCATGAAAAAAAGAGATTACTATTTAGAGAAGAGCTTCCTTTGTGTGTCATAAACCTACACAATTTTATTCTTAATGTTTAATCTAATGAAATTTGTGTAGAAAATGGTATGACTGGTTTTGATTAGAGGTGTATTTTGTGTCAAGAACTGGATGGCAGTATTCTTCCTGATGTTATTGTGTTGCCAAATTAGTTGTTGATTATCTGGGTTTTGGAATATATGATGGTGAATTTTCCATACCCATCTATAAAAGCCTGTGAATTTTAAGCTACTGATGGCTTGTTTCCTGAAATGAGAAACCAGCGCACAGTTCATCCTGAGAAACAGCAGAGACTGGGAGTAGAGGCAGAGTTGAGGCGAAGACCTGCAGAAGAGCTCGTTCCCACTTCATCCTCACTTTCCTGTTTACTGCCTGATGAGCGTTTGGTGATGGGATTGGAGATTAAGAATAAAAAGAGATTCTAGAGACACTGCTTTGGGAAAGACCCTGGTAGTCTCCTTACTTGCTGCAAGTAATAATAAATCCTTCCTTCCCATGGGGGAGAGAAAAAGAATAAAAGGAGATTCTAATGCTTAACATTCTTTTTCTCCTGCTGGCAACCATTGATGGGGAGGGAACAAAGTGTATAGCAGCCTGATTTGTCCCATATTAAACAACTGTCAGGTTAATTTAATGACAAATACAGGTTATTTCCAGTGTAAGTTACATGATAAATACTTTAAAGTCTCTTCTGTATTATCTTTAAAGGAAACCTTTTCACATGCCTGTAATGAGCTGTGATTTTTATCAGTGCTTCTCAGATTGGAGTCCATAGCATTTTGAAAATTACTTAGGAAGCTTTTAATAGCTGTTTGAAGAGGAAAACCAAAGCAAAGGATGCTCGAGAATCAGGATGCCTTCTCGGCACAGTCCTTTCCCCTGAGTAGCTCCTGCCGACCCTTGTCAGCACTCAGCCTTTCGTGTCCCCTGGCCCTCTGCCACCACATTCATTTCGTACCTCTTCTGTTGCCATAAGATAAAAATTTTGGAAGTCTTATTTATAATTCCATAAATTAGCTCACTAATTTGTGAAGTATGCCTTCTTAAATATGAAAATACTAGACTGGCTATTTCCTGAAAACCAATTGGGCTTTATTAAAATTTGGAGAACATTTTTATTGAAGCCATAATTGTCATGGGTGATACACATGAGCGATCACCCTGTGGTTGGCCTGTCAGACTTGCGTGAGCTTTCAGAAATTAAGGGGAATGAGTGAGTTTGTTTTCTTGTAAGCTGTCACATTCTTCTCTTCAAAGTGTCAGCCTGAATCGCACACAAATAAGTGTTAGAAATATTCACCTTCTTCAGTCAATTTTTTATCCTTACATATTTTAGTGCTATAATAATTTTTTTCTCTAGTGTTTAATTTTTGTAGTCTAAAACCATGCCTGAAGAATAGGTAGATCTGCCTGATCTTAAGAATTCTGACTTATGTTCGTTCTTTTTAATTTTTGAAATATGAACCTCTTTCAGACTTGGGAAGCTCTGGAGTTAGTTCCAGTAACTTTTTTGAGGCATGTTATAGAAAACCCAGTTCATATGCAGTTTAATTTACTTAAGGAAAAAAAAAGACCTTGTCCTAAGCAAGGGAGATTCTTATAGGCAATAGAGAGAAGGAAGAGGAAAAGCTTTGTAAAATTACCTAGCTGTGATAGAAAGTGTCAGTTAATTTAACAAAAATTTTTATCAAGAACATTACTTGTGACTGTGAATTAGTATCAGTCTTGTATGAAAGGGACTTTCATACAAGCACTAGAGCGCATGTCCATAAATAACTATAATATAAAGCAGGAAGTCTTAAGGGTCTTGTGAAAAAACAGAATTATAAGAGGGAGAGTTACCTTATAGCTGGTGAGTCAGTTTGGATAGATGTTGAATCAGTGTGCTGTTTGAGCAAGACATTAAAAAGTTAGGTAAGGTTTAGAGTAGAAGAATATTCTAGGCATAGCACAGATTATATTTGTGGAAGCACATGTATGTGCTAGAGAAGAGTAAATTGCAGAAATGTCTAGTATGTAAAATGCACAGAAGGTTGTGAGAGAGAGTATGTGTGTGTATGTGGTAAGACTAGATAAGGATCTAGGGCCAAAGAGCTTGGTTGTTAATTCAGTGAGTTAATACTGTACTGAAAAGGCAAGGAAAAGCCATTGAAAGCTTTCAAGTGGAACAAGGACACACTGGGGTGTACTTGGGCTGAAACTGAAGGTATGCTAGCAGCAGGGTGGCAGTTAGATTATTGTAGTAATCTTGGTGAGACTGGATGAGGGGCTGAGTCAGGGTAGTTTAGTAGTGATTAAGAGGAGGCGATGAATATAGGAGGCCCTGCTGGATCAATCAGCAGGACTTGGCAGTTAATTGATGTGGGGGTGTTGAAAGAAAGAGGAGGCTCCAGAAAGGTTGTAAGTTACTGGCCTATTAGATAATAATACTTTGCATTTATATATGAGTCTTTAGAATTTGTTAAACACTGTTACATCTGAGCCTTCATAACTCTGTAAGTTAAACAGAGTTCGAATTATCCTTATTAGGGATGAGGAAATAAAGAATTTGGGGATTTTTCTATGTTCATACAAAAAGTAAATGCAGATTCAGCCTCTAACTGTAGTCTTCTATTCCACTTTCTTGGCTGAGTGCTCTGTTCTCTAAAATACCCTTACTTATGAACCTGGGAAGAAAAGTTCTGTCATCTAGTCCCAATGTATACCACTAAGTTTGAATGCGGAAAAATTGGCTTTACCTTCTTTGAGCTTCAGTCTCTCCAGATATCTTTATGCTTTCTATTTTGCATTGATATTTACAGGATAAAATGTAATTTAAAAATTTTCCTCAGCTCTATTCAACAAATAAATAGTACTGAATTTTATGCATGGTTTTAGAATACACAATGTGTAAAATGCAATCCTTCCATTTTCAGTGTCACACATTAGAGAAGAAGAGGAGAAAAACATGTAAATAAATAATTTTAGTAAGCCAAAATAAGTGCTATCCCATAGGTATGTGTGTGCTTCCCTGGTAGCTCAGCCGGTGAAGAATCTGCCTGCCATGCAGGAGACCCTCGTTCGATTCCTGGGTCAGGAAGATCCCTGGGAGAAGGGATAGCTACCCACTCCAATATTCTTGGGTTTACCCTGGTGGCTCAGACGGTAAAGAATCGCCCGCAATGCAGGAGACCTGGGTTTGATCCCTGGGTTGGGAATATCCCCTGGAGGAGGGCATGGCAACACACTCCATATTCTTGCCTGGAGAATTCCCATGGACAGAGGAGCCTGGTGGGCTGCAGTCCCTGGGGTTGCAGAGTCAAACATGACTAAGCACAAAAGCACAGTGTATAGTTATTTTAGCTTTGCTGTATTTTTTATATTTTCCATAATGCTGGAAAAGTAATTATCACCAATTGGGAATGGTTAAGAAAATTGTATATCTATACTGTGGAAAGGAGAAAGCAATGGCACCCCACTCCAGTACTCTTGCCTGGAAAATCCCATGGACGGAGGAGCCTGATAGGCTGCAGTCCATGGGGTCGCTAATAAGAGTTGGACACGACTGAGCGACTTCACTTTCACTTTTCACTTTCACTTTTCACTTTCATGCATTGGAGAAGGAAATGGCAACCCACTCCAGTATTCTTGCCTGGAGAATCCCAGGGACGGGGGAGCCTGGTGGGCTGCCGTCTATGGGGTCACACAGAGTCAGACACGACTGAAGTGACTTAGCAGCAGCATACTGTGAAAAATACTGTATAGCGTTTATCATTCTATTACATGGAAAGATGACTTTCTTTTAAGGCAAGAAACAAGTTGCAAAAATATATAGTATACCATTTAAAAGTTCATGTAACATCTTAATTTCTGTATGCACATATGTAGAAATGCTTAGAAGTAGTTTGGGAAGAAGACAAGCTTCTGTTTATGTCTTCGAACAGTGAACAGGAATAGGAATTGGGGATCTGACTTCATCTGTATTGTTTGACATTTGTAAGCTAGAATGCATTCACGTATTACTTAAAAAATTAATGGAAAAGAAGGGTTAAGGCTCATCACAGGGGTTTATATCCATGGGGATAAAAAGTACAGCAGCATTAATAATCAAAGAAACATAAAATAATAGTGGTGTCAATTTAGTCTGTCAAATTGCAAATAAAACAAGAGTGTGAGAATTCACAGTAAGATATGGAGTTGAGTACTTTCTTATACAGCACCAGAATATAAATAAATTGGTAGCATATATCAAAAAACTTAAAAAAAAAAAAAAAGCCTGTGCTTTTCAATATAGCATTTTCTCTTATAGAGATATTCAAATAGTTGGCAGAAAAATGTGTGTACAAGGATATTCGTTACAGTGGTAGTTATAAGAGTGGAAAATTGGCAACAACTTGTAAATCTATCATAAGAGAATTAGGTAGGGAAATAAGTTATGGTATGTCTGAATTATATAATAATATTCAGCTATTGAAAATAGTGATGTAGGATTATATTTATTTATACGAGAAAATGTTCACAATATAAATGAAAACAGAATACAAACTAGAAAGATATATGCCAAAATGTTAGCAGTATATATCTTGATATTGGGCTTGTGGGTTGTATTTATTTTCTTTTTGCTTATGTTCATTTTCTACAGTGAAAATACATGATGTTTTAAACAAACATGTTGTTTCTGGTAATGTTTATGAAGATTTTACAGCAAAGTGCAAAGTTCTTTGGTCTAATGAAAAAATTATACAATTGTTAGAATAATGTGCTTTTAAGTGATTTTTTTCTGTGTGAGAAGGTAGATAAGTACCTAAGCATAACAAAAACTTAAATGGTTATATTAACTTTAGGATCGTAGGGCTATGAGTTTTTTCCTCTTCTCTATTTAGATTTTGGGATGATATACTTTCTGTATTAAAAATTATTAATAAAATTTCATGTTCTAGACTTCTTATATAAACTTCTTTGAAATTTTTTATTAAAGCATGTTAGTAACTTTTAACATTTTTACTAGGATCTACTTGGGTACACATCAATAGATAAAATGGTGTGACCTGAAGTGTTTGTTATATTTGTTGATTTGTGACTGATTAAAAATCTGTTTCCTATGAACTGAAGAAGCAGATCTGTGGAAATTTTCCCCTTCTTTAAAATAACACTATTTTGCTGATTTTACTGGCTACAGTTTTCGCTTACTCATTCAAAATTCTGTAGTATTATTTATTTAGTACTTTCTGTGTACCAGGTTCTGTACTGACTTGCGTATGAATATGTCTTTAGTATTAGAGCACAGTTCACAGATTTAGTTTTAGTTGATCAAGCATTCTGAGGAAGAAGAAATAAGTAAAAATTTATTTTCTATATGTATGCTGCTAGATATTTAAGTCATTCATCATGTTTTGACATTTGACAAATTCAGTTACTCTATTTGAGTAGTTTGTCCATGTTTCTATCTGCTAAGGAAGAAAGATAGCTTCTTCACGGTCACTATGATGAAATTGCAGTAATTACTATCCTTCAAGGTGAGGGCTGATGTATTGAGGGGATCACAGAAAGAGCGTAAGACTTCCTGCTTTGAGATTCATGAGGTCAGTGATCACGTCTGTTATTGTTTAGAGTCCTGTTGTCAGTGCTGGCACAGTGTCTGGCATACAATTGATACTTAAATATTTACTGTCTAGTTGAGTGGATGAACAGATCTATAAAAGGGAAGAAATGGGTAAAATAGCATTATAATTTTGGAAATCTTTGTATCAATTCTGAATGAAGTATATACATAATCAACTTTTGGGATGAGAATATGTACACATATGTACTCATGGGCACACACGCACACAGAGAAACACTTGCCATATGTGATTATCTGTGCAGACTGTCCAGTAGAGGGCAGGGAGAATTTAATGAAGCTTTCCATTTATCATCATGTAAATGCTTACTTTCTTTATAATCATCTTCATCATTATTGTTATAAGTAATATAAAATATGATATATTATAAATAAATATTTATGTTTAAGCCTCTTGCTTCCCTTGAAGTTGGGCAATAATTTAAATTTTTAAAGCTTTTTGTTACTTATATCTTGGTTTGCATTGTATAGATTAATAAATTATGTGGATTAATAAATAACAATTTGTAAAAAGTTAAGATTTGCATGAAGATGCTAATAATATATGGGAGGGCATAAGATTATACTAGTTTTTTAAATTATGCATTCCATCTCAAATGGTAGTTGGGTTGGTTACATTCTCAAATGACATTTTTTTTTTCAAACGACATTTTTTATGATCTCATTTGTATTTTCAAAGCAACATTAGACATAGTCTGAAGTGTTGACAGTTGTGAAGAAGTCTGTGCAATGATGCTTCATCAGATAAATAAGTGATATTTTAAAGCTTGTGATGGTCAGCAAAGCATGGCTACAGCTACTCGTGTGTCAGTTTTAAAAGACAAGGACAGGTACCCAAAGGAGAAGCTGTCAGCCTCTTTAGTCACTTAAGGCTAAATGTCTTTAGGTTAGGAATGTTTGGATAGACACTTCTTTTTATCTCTCCTACTAAATATAGCTGAAAGGTGGAGTTAGACTGACCAGCTAGAGTCTGTGAGGCTGTTGGCACCAGGGTGGTATCAACAGAGGCCTGGTGGGGAGCCAGAACTCTCACCATCTGCAGCCCCACCCACCCAGAGGTATCAAGATGGGTCTGTTCTCCCTGCTCTGGGAATCGCCAAAGGCAGTAGAGTTTTCACTCCTGAGTGATGGTAGTGAGCTGGGTCCTCCTTCCTGTGTCACAGAAGACCTGCTAAAACAAGATTTGAAAAGATCCAAAGTCTCAAAACAATACCCAAAATATCCAGGTTTCAATAAAAATCACTCCACCAAGAAGCAGGAAAACCTCAACTAAAATGTGAAGACAATCAACAGACACCAGCCCTGAGACAACACAGATGTTGGAATTATCTAACAAGGACTTTAATGCAGCCTTCAGTAAGCAATTAACAAACCTGCTTGAAACAAAAAAACAGCAGCCCCAGCAAAGAAATAGAAGCTTTATAGAAGAATCAAATGGAAATTTTAGAACCAAAAAATAATAATACCTGATTTTTTTTTTTTTTAAACAAATGCAGTGGAGAATGGAGATGACTAAGGAAAGAATAGGAGAACTTGAAAAAGAGGAAAAGAATTACTCAGTCTGAACAACATAAAAAAGAAAAGACTGAAAAAGTAGTTTTAGGATCTTTGGAACTGTTTAAAAAGATCTAACAGTCATGCCTTTTTAGTACTGAAAGGAGAGAAGAAAAAAGCGACAGGGCTGAGAAAATAACAATAATGAAAAATAATAGCAACTGAAAACTAGAAATAATAGCTGAAAATTTCCCAAATTTAATAAAAGACATCAAGAAGTTGAGCAAACCTCTTACATGAAACCCAGAGAAATCCATGCCAAGATATATCATAGTCAAACTTATTCCAACAAAGGCAAAGAAAATAATTTTGAAAGCATTCAGTAAGAAATGCTACATTGCCTATAAGGCAAAAACTGTTTGAATGACAGTGAATTTCTCATCAGATAACATGGAGGCCAGAAAGAAATGACACAATGTTTTTGAAGGAGTAAGAGAACCGAACTGTCAGCAGAGAAGTGTATATCCATTGAAAATATGCTTCAGGACTAAAGAACAGTGTCATTCTTAGATGAAGGAAAGGAAGATAATTTGTCATTAATAGATCTGTCCTAAAAGAATGTATAAAGGAATTTCTTGAAACAGAAAGGAAATGATAAAAGATGGAATCTTGTTATATAAAGAAAGAAGATAGAATAGTAGTAAGAGTAAAAATATAGTAAATATAGTAGCCTTTTCTTCTTGAGTTTTCTAATGTTTGACATTTTGTGTTTTGCTATTTTCAAAAATTTTAACACTATCAAATGTGGTTCTCAGTGTATGTAAAGAAATATTAAAATTATAATGGGGACAGGTAAAGGGCCTTAAAGGTAATATTTCTGTACTATAGCATATGAAGTGCTGACACCAAAATGAATAGTGATAAATCATATATAATGAAATACCTGGAGCAGCCAATTAAAAAAAAATCTATCCAAAGAGATGTGCTCAAATACATTTTAGATAAATAAAAATGGAATTCTAAAATATATTCAGGTAACCCATAGGAATAAAGGAAAAGAAAGCAGGTAAAATTAAAAAAAAATTAAAAATTAATAAGTTCTAACATATCAGTGTAAATGGTCAAATAAATGGTCATGTAAGTGGTCAGAGGTCAACAATTAAAAGACAGATTAACAGTGGATTAAAAAAATGACACACTATATGCTGCTTACAAGAAATCATTTCAGACATAACGGTATAGGCAGGTTGAAAGTAAAAGGCAGTTTTGTTTGTAATAGCCAAAAACTGAAAATAACCAAGATGCCCCTCAGTAAAGTGCTTAAACAAATGGTGGTATATTCATACTCTGTAATACTACTGAGCAGTAGGAATTAACTCTTGATACATGCATGAACTTGAATAGATCTCAAGAATAAACCGGGTGAACAAAAAAGTCAATCTTTAAAGAGCACATACCATATGATTCCATTTGTATAACAACAGAATTACAGAGATGGAAAGCAGGTTGATGCTTTCTAGGGTTTAGGGATAGTTGGATGGAGGGTGTGACTATAAATTAGTAGCACAAGGGAGACTACTTCAGCATCTTGATTTTAATAAGTGGTTAAACAAATGTATGTGTGATAAAATAGCATAGAACAGTACACACATACTTTAACAATATTAATTTCCTGGCTTTATATTGTGCTATAGTTAATCCAAAACGTAACCATTAAGGGAAACTGGGTGAAGAGTAAACTGGACCTCTCTATGTTATTTTTACAACTTTCTGTGAATCTCTAATTATTTCAAAATGTTTCAAAAAGCAAAGAGATAAATTATGAATAAGAAGAATTTGAATATCTTAAATGCACTAATATATTTTATGCATCTTCAGGTACAGGAAAGCAAGTATCTTTAATGCTTATGTTAAAATTCTAAAATAGTAGAATGCTTCCTATTGTATGACTTTTTAAAATTTAATTTTTCTTTTTATTGGCATTGTTTGTGCTCAGTCATTTCAGTCGTGTCCAACTCTGTGCCAGCCTGTGGACTCTGGCCTGCCAGGCTCCTCTGTCCATGGGATTTCCCAAGCAAGAAAACTGGAATGGGTTCCCATGCCCCTCTCTGGGGATCTTCCTGATCCAGGAATGGAACCCTTGTCTCCTGCATTGCAAGTGGATTCTTTAGCCACTGAGCCATCTGGGAAGCCCTTTATTGGCATTAAAGAAGCTTATAATGAAGAGGCTTTGAACCCTCTTTAGCCTTTATTTTATTCTTTTTAGTGTGTTTGCTTCCTATTAGAGATCTGTTGGATTTATCTGTTGTTTACTTAACCCTATCACCTCTAACACAGCCTTATTTCTATTTCCCACTTTTCCACTATACGTAAAATATTCATTTCAATTAGATCAGTGTTCTGGTTTTTTAGTAGGATGGTAAAAACTATTCATATCTGAGATATGATTCCTTTTCTACTCTTGTACAACTTTGTTTTTTCTCCAGAATTAATAATTGTCTTATGTTCTTAACTTGCTTAGTTTTTTTTTAATATATCTTTGATTAATTGAATCCTACACTCTCTGAATTGTAAATATCTTGCTGTTCATTTTGAGTGTCAGTTTCCCCATTATCCTTATTTAAAGAAGGAGTTGCACATAGGTTTGAGTTTTAAACCTTTGGTATAAAGAAAATTCTAAATAGTAAAACTTCCTTGTAAAACCAAGGTGAATGTAAATTATCTTTGCTACTTTTTCTCTTTACACACATACAGTGTCTAGTTGTAGGTAGACAGATGCATATTTATTTCAGCTTAGCTCCTCATAGCTAAGGGAATCTTTAGATATTTTTAAAGAATCTATATCCTCATCAGTCTCAAACTTGGTAACATAGAGAAGTCGGGGAGAGCCATGGAGTATAGGCCAGAACACTTGGGTTCTAGTTCTGATTTAGTTGCTAATTCACATATTCAATCTAGGATAATGAGGGTAACCTCCTTGGTCTCAGTTTTCTTTTCTCTTTAATAATGACAGGATCAGACTGGATTATAACTGAGACCTCATCTATCTAGTTCAGATGTGATTTCAGATAGATACATGGTTTAATCCTGACTGTATATATAGAATATCTAAATTAAGAGTGTTTTCATTTTCACTATTTTGAAAGAATTACTCTGATGTTTTGAGAGAAATTGGATTAAATAGCCTAAAGTTATTTCTAAAGCATTGAAGAGATGGGAAATTATAAGACAAAAATGGGCTATAAATATCATTTTTCTTGTACTTCAAATTATGATATGGAAATTGTGGTTTTAAATTCCTAAAGGTCCCTAGGAAAGGAAAATTCTAAGTCATGTGGAACTTTTTGTTTACTATCCAGTAGATCAGATTTGACAAATAAAAGGTGCTCTGAAACAATGTGTGGCTTTTATGGTGAGTTATTTAAATTATAGGCTATAGAAGCTTGAGGGCTTCCGAAGAGTTCTTGGTGGTCCAATAGTGTTTAGTTGATATAACCAAGGGCAGAATGTACTGCTTTTCATTTGAAAATATTTTATTTAGTTGTGAATGTGATATGAGAGAGATTTCATATGTGGGATACTTCATTCCTTTTCAGAGGACGTTAAGGTGAATTACGTACATTTGGAAATCAATTTATAAGTTCCTTACTGTACCTGTTGTTATACTTTTGCATGTATTCCATGATGATAATATGCCTTTTTATGGGATCCTCTGAAAAGCAGATATGTAGTTTAAGAACAGATGTTTGTTCATTGGTTATTATTCACTAATAACATATTTTATTGGTTTTCAGGTACTAGAAGAAGCAGAAGCTCAACACTTGTATCAGTCAATTTTGCCTGATATGGTGAAAATTGCACTCTGCCTGCCAAATATTTGTACCCAGGTTGGTGGAAATGACTTCTTCCTCAGTAGCTTTCTTGATACTCACAATTGGATCTTGTTTAAACTCAAATTATCAAGGTCAAAAAGAGAAGAGAGAGATGGAAACAGTTTTTGCCAGAGTGATAATTTTGCTCTACTAAGGAAAAGGTTAGAGGTTATAGAGAACACTGCAAGAGGACATTAAAAATGCAGCAGTCAATTTCTGAGCTTCAGTTTACAGTGTTGATGTTTGCTTACTCATACTTCTTTTTCTGTTTTTAAAACAGTCTTTAACTTTCAAAAAAGGATAGTCAGTATTTCAAAACATATTAATTGATTTAGAACATTTTATCTTCAAAATGGTTTAATACCTGCACCTTTCTCTTCTCTCTCCCATTGTAAAGCAAATGAATTCACGGTACATTCTTTTTTCTCCTTTTTTATGTATGTGTTTTTTTAATGTTTTTTTTTTATTGTGATAGAAGTCACATAACATAAAACATGCTGTTGTAACCATATTTAACTATACAGCTCAGTGGCGCTAAGTACATTCACACTGTTATGCAGCTCTCACCATCATCCATCTCCCAGATTTTTCACCTTGTAAACTGAAACTGTTCCCATTACCATTAACCATGATACATTCTTAACTTTTAAAATGAAAGAATCTGTATTGTTTTGTTTTCTTTATTGCTACATAACAAACTACCTCAAAATTTAGCACTTTGTAAAGCAAGAAAATTTTATTATCTCAGATTCCGTTGGGAGTTTGGGAGCAGCTTAACTGACTGGTTCTAACTTCGGCTGTCTCCTGGTTGCAGTCAAGGTGACGGCCAGCACTGCAGTCATCCTCAGGTTTGAGGCTGGAGGACCCACGTCTCAGTTGGCTCACTCACATGGCTGCTGGCAGAAGCCTTACTTCCTTGCCATGGGACTCCAGGTTGATTGGGTGTCCTCATGACATGGTTGCTAACTTTCCCAGAAAAAGCCACCGAAAAGAGAGAGAGGAAGGGTCAGTGCCTTTTTTGACTTTGTATCTGAAGGCACACACTGTCACTTTCTTTATGTTTTCCTCTTTATTAGAATTTTGTCACTCCATCTAGCTCATACTCTGCCTCTCAAGGTGGGGGATTATCAGAGAATTTGTAGACTGTATTTTCAGATAATTATAAGAGATTGTTGGTTTATTGTTCATAATTGTCCTCCTGTATTTCTCACAACAGTAGCTTGAGTTTGCTTCTGTCTTTCATTTCTAGGGCCAGCTCCTTGGCTGCATGGATGCTAGCCAGGTTTCTGCTAACCCTGGTGATCCACAGGAGCCCTAGGGACAATTTGGGTGGAGCAGTTCTTGAAGGTGTAGGATGGTCCCACATATTGCAATCTGTCATTGGAACACCCCAGAAAACACATAGTATTTGGGGGAACCAAAAGCCGTGTCCAAACCAATACCTGGTTCCAAATGTTGAGTGTTCTTCAGTGTGCTGTATTTGTTAACATTACACTGTGACATTTCTAGTTTTACATGGCAATGATTTCACCTCTTTAGTTCATTTTACAACTCTTCTTGTTTATATTGGAAGTTATTTGCTTGCTTATATTTCATGTTCGTTCTTTTCTCTTTTCCTCCTTGTTTTTTCCCCTAGGTCATAAAATTTCTCACTACCTCTTGGACTCTGCCCCTTATGAAGACTTTCCTACATCTCCCAGCCAAAGTTAATCATTCCTGTATCATTCAAATCATCCTTAGCACATTATTGTGTAATTTATGTCTTTATATATCTCCTTCTGTAGATTATATTCTCCATGAAGGGAGATCATCTTTGTCTCCCAAGGTCTAACATAAAGAAAGATAGCACTAAGTCATGTCCAACTCTTGGACCTATGGATTGTAGCCTGCCAGGCTCCTCTGTCCATGGGATTTTCCAAGCAAGAATACTGGAGTGGGTTGCCATTTCCTTCTCCATAGTGCCTAACTAAATGCTTCTTTAATTCACTGTAGTTCATAATTGACAGAATATAGTCTGTTTTGGGGGCTTCCCTGGTAGCTCAGCTGGTAAAGAATCCACCTGCAATGCAGGAGACCCTGGTTCAACCCCTGGGTTGGGAAGATCCCCTGGAGAAGGGATAGGATACACACTCCAGTATTCTTGGGCTTCCCTGGTGGCTCAGATGGTAAAGAATCCACCTGCAATGTGGGAGACCTGAGTTTGATCCCTGGGTTAGGAAGATCCCCTGGAGGAGGGCATGGCAACCCGCTCCAGTATTCTTGCCTGGAGAATCCCCATGGACAGAGGAGCCTTGCCGGCCACAGTCCATGGGGTCACAAAGAGTCGGACACAACTGAGTGACTAAGCACAGCACAGCCTGTTGATAGGAATCACTTTCTACTCTGCTCTTTCCTTCATGCTTTAGAGAGAAGGTGTATTTAATGGGATATGTATTCAAGAGCACCCAAGTTTGTAATCTATAACAAGTCAGGTGGTGGAGCCAAAATCAGATTCATGCTGTCATCTTCTTTCCCGGCTTAAAACTATTTGTCCTTCCATTAGTGCACTAATGGGGAGAACATTTTAGTTTTGTCCTCTGTCCTCGACTAAAAAGTAAACCTCTGCTGTAAAAGTTAACATTTCAGTTTGTTATCCAAATATATCTTTGGCAAGTTAAATTGTGTATGTTGTTAATGAGTTATCATATTAGCATTCATAATAATGTACATATTAATGTTGATTGTTGTGATATGATCAGGACAATTCTGTCTGCCTATTGTTTTGAGATTAATGCAGATATACAAGATTTTTCTGGGTCTTATTGAAGGGAGAAGGAAAAGCACCTCTAAATATCATTGGAGCATTTTGAAATTTAACAACTGATAGGTAAATTGGCAGTTGGTCTTTGGCTTTCCCAGCATGTCTTTAAAACCATACAGTTTAAACATTTAAAATAAAACCCACTGAACACAATACTCATGTAGAATATGCTAAAAATAAAAGGTAAGTTAACTTGGGTTTGGTACAACTTGAAGACATATCAGACATAAAAACTTGAGGGAAAAATGTCCTGCATCTTCCTTAACTTGGTTATGTAGGAAATGCCTATGTTGTTGCAAGTTACATGTAAATAAGTCTGTACATGCATTTTCCATTAGTTGCTTTAATAAAATTAGATTTGGGTCTTTTAAATTGTCAATGTGACGTGTGATTCAGAATTAAAAGGAAAGTACTTATTTATTGATTTATTTTCCATAGATCATTTTATTTCAGACTGAAATAGAAAAATTAGTCTGTCCAATAATCTTCAAATGAGAACAAAATTTAGCATATGCAATAATAGCCAACCTCAACATTACAGTTTTCTCTTCCATCCTTTGTTTTAATTTTTCATTACAAGGTAATGTGTTTTTATTTCTTACTTGCTAAAGGAATCTTGTTTGTCACTAATGCAAGTAATGTTTGTGTTCTCTTCACTGTCATTATTATTGATTAGGAATCTGCACTTTGTCAAACAAGTACATTTTCCCAATCATCCTTAATGAACTGCCCTTGACTTCAGCAGTATTGCTGATTTAGGGATTCAAGAGTGTCCTGAAATTATTCCTACCTTAATTTAGCAAATGCAATTTGGTGCCTCTGCTTTTGAAATTGCTAAACTAATTATTGCTCTTCTTGTCTATATTTTTTGTTTCCTCTATCAGCCAATACCGCTCCTGAAACAGAAGATGAATCATTCCATCACAATGTCACAGGAACAGATTGCCAGTCTTTTAGCTAATGCTTTCTTCTGCACATTTCCACGGCGCAATGCTAAGATGAAATCAGAGTATTCTAGTTATCCAGATATTAACTTCAATCGGTATGTTTTCAGAGAACACTTTTTTAACAGTAAAATACAAAAGGTTGGCATTGATTAACTTGCCAAACATTTTATGTACAATTATATAGTTTAATCTTTATAGTACAATGAGTTAAGTAATACTTTTGGCATTTTGCAAGCAAGATGATTAAAGTTCATGGTTGCAAAACTTGCTTAGGGTCCAGGAGCCAGTAAGTGACAGGGGTAAAGCTTGAGCTCAGGTCTGCCTTACTCCAAGGCCCTTGTTCTTTCTGCCTTGTCAGGTTGTCCTTCCCCTGTAAGTGCCCTGGATTCTTCATGCCTGTTTGATGTGATTATTTATTCACAGGACGTTTGTTGTACATTATATTTCTTGTATGCTGAAATCATTTAAGGCTGCACCATGAGTCTTCCTTTCTCTAAAGTGAAAGTGAAGTGAAGTAAAAGTCGCTTAATTGTGTCCAACTGTTTGTGACCCCATGGACTGTAGCCTGCCAGGCCTCTCTGTCCATGGGATTCTCCAGGCCAAAATACTGGAGTGGGTAGCTGTTCCCTTCTCCAGGGGATCTTCCCAATCCAGGGATCGGATCCAGGTCTCCTGTATTGCAGGCAGATTCTTTACTGTCTGAGCTACCAGGGAAGACTCTGTAAAGTGTGAGTTAACATTGACTTTCACTTTTTACAGACATGATTAATTAATGTAATGTTTTTAAAAGAAAGACAAAATAATGTTTACATTTTTATTAAAGTAGTATATTGTGAAGATATTGATAAAATTTCAGATTCTAGCCATTTCCCCAAATTATCACTTTCTCCATAATTTACACAGAAAGATTGTAAAATCTTGGCAAATGAATATAATTTTTTTTCTTCCTACACCCTTCCCCTCCCCGACCCCTCCAATCTGTTTTTTACGTGAGAGTTATCTTTATGAGATCTGTGAGTAGAATGTGATTTTTTTCCCCAGTGTCAGGAGCAGGCCTTCAGAAAATTGTTAGAATATATGCTCCTCTTTCCCCGTCAACTATGTGTAATATCCTCCTGCATTACCTCCGTGTAATCCCATCTCCTGCCCCTGAGGGGTGGGGCAGTAAGGACAGGGAACAAAGGAGATGCAGTCATGAAGCAAAGTTACATGACTTTGCTCAAAGTGGACAAAGTTCTGTTTGCTGTTCTGTATTTGTGTTCAAAGTTCATTGGCATGGTAATGCAACTTCTTTTAGTTTACCTTTTTGATGTTGTCTCATTAAAAACTTTATTTCAAATTAATTTATTAGACATGTAAAAAAGTTGCAGAAATAGTACTGAGAATTCCTGTATATAACTCACCTAACATCCCTTTATTTTAATATTATTATGTAATTATATAACCATACAATATAACCATAGGAAAATTATCAAAGCCAGGAAATTAATATTGGTACAATACTGTTAACTTGGACTTCCCTGGTGGCTCAAATGGTAAAGCGTCTGCCTACAATGCGGGAGACCCGGGTTCAGTCCCTGGATCGGGAAGAAAAATCTCCTGGAGAAGGAAATGGTAACCCACTCCAGTATTCGTGCCTGGAAAATCCCATGGACGGAGAAGCCTGGTAGGGTACAGTCCATGGGGTCGCCAAGAGTCAGACACGACTGAACGACTTCACTTTCACTGTTAACTGACCTTATTTTAATTCCAGCTGTTTTTCTGCTGTTATTTTTCTGTTCCAGAATCTTCCTACTATCCCCCATGGCATTTACAGTAGTTCCCTCTTATCTGTGGCTTGCTTTCTATAGTTTTAGTTACCTGTAGTCAACTGCAGTCTGAAAATGTTAAATGGACAATTTCAGAAATAAAAAATTGGTTAAGTTTTAAATTGCACATCATTCTGAGTAGCATGATGGAATCTTGTACCATCCCACTCCCTCCCATCTGGGACTTGGATCATCCCTTTGTCTAGGATATCCCACCTCTTAGTCGCTTAGTAGCCTGTCTTGGTTATCAGATCAACTCTTGAGGTATTGCATTGCCTGTGTTAAAGTAACCCTTATTTTAATTAATAATGGCTCCCAAGCACATAAGTAGTGATGATGGCAATTTAAATATGACAAAGAAAAGTTGTAAAATACTTCCTTCCATGGAATCATGAAGGTAAAAGAATTTCATGCTAGTTTTGCTGTTACAGTCACAAGTTATTGCCACTCTCCCTGATAAGTGCTTAGTTAAGATGGAAAAGGTGTTAAATATGTACAATAGAATATTTTGAAAGCAAGAGACCACATTCACATAACTTACTATATTGTTATAGTTGTTCTACTTTATTATTAGTTATTGTCATTAATGTCTTACTGTGCCTAATTTGTAAATTAAACTTTATCATTCAGTGTATATGTATAGGAAAAAAATATGTATACACAGGGTTCCATACTGCCCAGTGTTTTAGGCAGCTGCTGGGGAGTCTGGGATTCCCTGCAGGTAAGTGCTGTAGTTTTCTAAGTCTCCTCTACCCTGTTCTTCTGTTTTTCCTTTTCTTTCATGATGTTGACACTTTCAAAGATAACTCATCAGTTATTTTGTAGTATGTTCTTCAATCTGGGTTTGACTGACATTGTTTTCACAAGTGGAGTGAGGTCATTGCATTTTTGACAGAAATTCAAGAGAACTGATGTTGTGTCCTTTTCAGTGCATCGTATCAGTGGGCTCTTGATGTTGGTATGTCTTGCTGCTGGTGATCAGTGACCTCACTAAGGTGGTGTCTGCTGGGTTCTTGCACTGTACAGTGACAGACTCTTCCCTTTGGGATTAATAAATATCTTGGGGGGGGGGAATTCGTTGACACTATGCAAATTTGCATTGTATTTCTCACCACTATCTTCAGGAGCCATTGGTGGATCTTGTCTCTAACAGTTATTACTGTAGTGTTTCCCTGTTGTGATTTTTTTTATTTCTCTCTTTCCTTCTACATTTATTGAAATTCTATTGTAAAGAAGAGCTATCCCTTCTTACCCAATTTTAGTATCAAAATGGACTTACATATATTTTATTCTGTGAGTTAATATTATTCCATTTGGCCATTAGAGCTCCTGCAAGTTGGCATCTGTGTTCTTTTAAAAAGCCCCCAACCTTTTTTTTTTTTTAAGTTTTTTTTTTTTTTTTTCACTTTCTGGCCTCATGAGGTGCCAGGCTCATCTTATGTTTTATATTACCCAAATGTAGAATCAGCCAATTTTCTCAAGGAATCCTGGTTCTCCTTTTATTGGAGAATGGTACTTGGAGACTAAGGTCTAGTTTATAGGTTGCTCAATGTTACTAGAGTGTCACTGTTTCTTCTTCTTTTTCCTTTTTTTTCTTTTTTCTGGCCAAGCTGCACAGCTTGTGGGATCTTCCACAACCAGGGATCAAACCCAGTGAAAGCACCAAGTTCTAACCACTGAACCCACCAGGGAATTCCCATAGAGTGTCATTGTTTACAATGCCACTTACTTTATATAGACAGCATTTCTGACAACTCCACAAGCCAGCGGAGAAATGGAGTCACAATTCTTTGCAATGACATAGAAAGTTATCCCAGATGCTTCTCTCTCTCATGATGAGAAAAATTCTAAAATTTATCTTATTAGTACTTAATATAAATTTTTATTAAAAGTAACACACTTTGGTATGTGTATTGTATTTTACTTTATTTGTTTGGCAAATGAAAGCAAAACATGATTTGAATACAGGAATACTTATTATGCTGTAATAATTCTTAGACAATATTTATAATGCTTTCAAGCATTAAAATATCAATGAAAATCTGTGTTTTTGCATACAGTTTTTTCACAGCAGTACTAAGGAGAAGTGAGACAATAAATAATAAATGATTTGAATAAGAGTTTCTTTAAAATATCAGTAAGATTGTATTCATTTTATATCATATCTTTGGTTATGTAAATACCACTTGTGAAGGGCATGTTTTTAGCCTGATTTCCCAAATTGATGTGTTTGCTAATTTTAAGAGAATAGTATTTAGTCATTTAGTTTAGTTCACATATACAGTGAGCAATTACAGTGTTCTCCACAGTGTGTTAAGTACCTTTAGGTTATGAGAAAAGGGACAAGCCAGTTTCTGATTTCTGTGCTCTTCTTTCCTTCACATGGCTTTTATTCCTCTTTTAAACCTTACCTGACATATGCCTGTTTCTGATAGCTCTTGTCCTGCCAGGATAGATGTGCTTCTGCTCTGGCTTGCTATAATAGCCTGTATGTACTTATGTTGTATAAAGCGGGAGTCCCCACTCCACTGTGGCCTGTTAGAAACTGGGCTGCAAAGAAGGAGGTGAGCAACAGGCAGGTGAGCAAGTGACACTTGATCTGTATTTGCAGCCAGTCCCCATCACGCACATTACTGCCTGCACTCTACCTCCTGTTAGATTCTCAGGGGAGTGCAAAACCTCCTGTGTGAGGGATTTAGGTTGCATGCTCCTTATGAGAATCATCCTGAAACCATGCCCCTGACCAGGTCCATGGAAAAGTTGTCTTCCACAAAACTGGTCCCTGGTGCAGACATAACCAGTTGTCTTCCACTTACTCCTTCCATGCTGGGGACCACTGATATAAAGAATAGGTGCACAGCGTTATGACACTGTATTAGAGAAGGATATAATCCAATAAGGAAAACCTTCCTTGAGGAAATATCTTTTGAACTAAGTATGAAAGGGTGAGCAGGAGTATTTTTACCAAGGAAGAAAGTTGATTGCATTCTGGGCAAAGGGACTCAGCCTGTTCAGGAACTATGGCAGCCTGCACACAGCCTGCCGGGGGCTGAGAACGCCTGGGTGGCTGCAGCCTGGAGACAGGAGAGGCTGCAGAAGCAAGTTGAGGCCAGTGGGCTGTGCTGGGGAGGCCATCCTAAGGCAATAGGAAGTCATTAAAGGACTTGATATAGGGGGAGAGGGAGGCTGGTGCACTTGATTAGATTTAAATTTTTTGAAACATTTGTTTTGACTACAAAGGGGGACCAAGTGGAGAGGGGCCAGATATGAGTTTACCCAGTTGAGGAGACTACTACATGCTGCAGGAAAGAGAAGATGGTAGCTGGAATAGTGTAGTGGTGGAGGTGAAGCTAGGGAGACTTGTGAAAAAGAAGTCAATGTGATTGTGATGGATCAGATTGGTGGATGACTGAAGAGAGGCCTCCAGGGTGCTTCCTAGGTTTGTGCAATCAGGTGTGTGCCTTAGTGTCGTCTACTTTTCCTACTGTACTGCCTACCTGACTTTGTTATAATTGCTTGTTTAATCCTTTCAGTGGGACAGAGAGCTTATCTGCTCTGTTCTTTGTTGTTTTCACAAAATCTTGTGCATTGTAGTCCTTCAGTAAATCCCTGTTGAATAAATGAAGGTAAACTTTATAGATGAAACATTTGAGAAATTAAGTGACTGGTTAGTGGCAGTGTGCTATGACTATAACTTCGTCAGCTTGATCTCAGTGTGTGGTCTTTTACTTTTCAAACTGCATTGTATTCTTAGGAATTATGAGATGTTTTATCTTTAAGCCACATATAATTAAATGTTTTTTACCTTTGATTTCTTTAGTATTTGGGATAGGATTAAGAGAAAACAAAGAATCTTGATATCTGCAATTGCAGTTGTATAAAGAACCTGTTTATTAATTACAACTTTTCTGCCTGTTTGAAAAATTATTAAAGAATGTTTCTTTACAAGTAGACTCACTGTTAGTTACGAGCTATTTATCTCTCACAGATTTTCATTTTTAATGTAGAAAAGGAAATGGTCAAGTTTTGTATGTAAGTAAAGATGTGGAAATTTAATTTTGCAGAAATATAATTATCTATTTCCATGAAGAGTATTATAGTAATAAGGATTCTCCAAGGAGTAAGTAGCCTGTTTATTTGGAATAAATGTTTGGTCAGCTCTAGGATCTATCAGAGATGCTATAAATTATAAAATTTCAATCTGGAATTCCAAAGACAATCCCAGTGATTTTGGAGTTGTTATTCTGAGTTTTGGTAAGAAGTAGCTCTAATAATGGTTTAGAGTTAGTGTTTCAGTGACCAC
Organism: Cervus elaphus; assembly: GCF_910594005.1. Taxonomy (NCBI): domain Eukaryota; kingdom Metazoa; phylum Chordata; class Mammalia; order Artiodactyla; family Cervidae; genus Cervus; species Cervus elaphus. The sequence goes on along the minus strand of NC_057829.1, from coordinate 43,415,525 downwards.
TTAGAGTTTGTTTCTGTAGAATGAATAGTCAGCTAGTAATATATCTTGATGGTTACTAAGAAACTTTTGAGGTCTTAGTTATAAACTTTCTCAGAAGATTCTTTGATTTAAACAGATTTAAATTTTTTGATAAGAATTGTGAATCAGTTCAGAAAGCCTCTTTTCTAGATAAGTTATTTTTAAACTGTATTATGAGTATTTTTAAAGATAACCCAACGTCAGTACTTAACAGTATATGGTTTTTCTCTTTTTTTCACCTGTTTAACCCCACTTTGTTTTTCCCTAGAATATTTTAAAGCAAATTCCAGACATTAAATTTTACTCATTAAGAATTCAGTATTTAAACTTGTCACAGATAACTTCAGTACTGTATCTTGATTAAATGTTTGTAGCCCTTTTCTCAGAAAAGCTTAAGGTTCTCTGTTGGTAACTATAAATATACATTCCACATTAAGTAAAACAAGGAAAAGCACAAGAAAGGGAACAGATATTATGTGTGGTTAGAATCAGTAATTGTAGGTTTTTAAAAGAAATAAAAAATTGTATATAAAATGTGATCTCAATTATGTTAAAATGTCTGTATCTATTAATATACTTTGTGTTTATCCCTATACATAATAAATGTATGTGCATGGAAAATGGACTGACAAGAAAATGATTACCATTGGGTGGTGAGATAAACACATTTCATACACATCTATATGTTTTCAGATTGCTTTTGTAATGATCATATATTACTTTTTTAGTCAGAAGAAAAATCAGTTAAATAGGAAGAACAAGTCAGTTATCAGAAATGGTTAAGAAAAAAGTAGACAGTTTTTGTAATTTAATTTTAAGAGTAGAATCCCACAGAGATTTTGAGACTTCCCAAAATAGCTAGTGTGGGTAACTTCTTCCTTCCTAATTACAGCCCTGTAAACACAGTGTCATTACCTCCCCTTCACTCTCGGCTGACCACTCGGCATGTAGAAGAAACACAAGTACACAGGGCCCTCTGATGGCTGCAACACTGACAGCCCTCTTTCCTCAGCAGTGAAGTGGACGTAGGTTTGGGATGACTGACAGGTAGAAGTCAAGAGGTCTTGGGGAGCCTTGACTTCTGTGACTTCTCATTTCCTGCTGCCATAACCAGAATTTATATTAATGTTAATATATGTTTTATTTTTAAAGCGTCTTTGTTTGTCATCTAAACTTTTGACAGGAGAATGCTGGTCTTGGCAACATCCTGTTATCTCTTTTCACTGTGCATGGTCATGTATCCTGAAGACTGAGCTGGTTGGCTCTGAGTGTCAGCATGTTAGGCTTGATGGGAAAAGAGGCTGAGCCATTTTTCTTAATGAAGAGAATATGGATTAGAACAGTGTAAGTGTTTTATGTAAATAAGTGTTGATTTTTTTTTAAGCTGGGCATTATGTAATGACTTATTCTATCCTTTACTTACTCATCACTATCTGAAGTTTTTGCATAAAAATATCTAATAGCTAGTATTTATTAAGTGCCTGCCATGTACCAGTGACTGTACTGTTATTTTTTAGTCTTCATATCAGTCCCTATAAATTCAATATTGTTTTCTTATTTTTCAGAGGAGGAGTGGAGGCTTAGAGAGGATAGTTTACTTTACCAAGTTAACTGGTATAATTGGAGTTCAAAACTCAGGGTATGGTTGGCGTTTTTTACCTTATAGCTAGTCAGAAATTAGAACTATCCTTAGAAATAATCCTTGATCTGTAAGAATTATTTCCAATCTAAAATGACCATGAGGGAAATAAACTTACAGCATCCCAGTTGCATTTTTATCAAATAAGAGTTTAAGTAGCAGAAGTGGGACTTGAACACTGTCTTCTGTTCAAACTTAGTGCTGTTTCATTATGTCTCACTTCCTCCCAAGAGCAGATGCTCTGAGTGTGCTCCATAAATGAAAAACAACCAGTAGTTCCCCCTTTTTCTTGTGGCTTATGAACAATCAAGTACCTAATTTGATGAGCCATTTGGTAAGCAGATTATGGAGCATTTTGTTGTTTGCATGTTTCTTTTTTGCATAGTTGCTATTTATGATTATAGTTTCTTCCAGTTGGGAGTTGTGTATGTGTGTGCGTGTATTTTGTCTTAAAAGGTTAGGACTAGTTAATTGAATAAGAAAAATGGTAAGGGTATGTGATAGAAGGCTGACGTCAATAAATTGAATAAGTTTTCCCTTTTTTTATTTATTGTTGTGTTTTTCCAGCCCTGTTTAGTTATGTTAAACACCCCTGACCTTTTCCCCTGCTTGCCTTTCAGGGTCTAAACATTCTTATAAAGGCTTCCAATGTGATTAGCATTGATGCTTCTGAAATTGCTTAGAAACTGATGGTCAGAGATTAATTGTAGGTTGCAACAGTGGTCAGCCCAGGAGGCTTTTACATCTGTCTCTTCCCTGGATTGAAAATGCTGCCGGGGCCATATGGCACACTGCTTCACAGCAGTGCCAAGAATGACTTTCTGGCTGGGTTCCGGATTATCATTTGCTTCCACTTTAAAATGGAGGTTATAGTGCTTTGGGTTTGATTTATTGTACACTAATAGGATTAATCCTTAACTTGAAATCACATGGGAGTGTGTGTGTGTGTGTGTGTGTGTGTGTATGTGTGTGTGTCCAGAATCCAATTCCAGTAATGTTATCAGTATTCCATTCAGGGAAAGATTTTATTAAACTGTGTTTTTCTTTATATGTATGGAAAGAAAAACAGTTAATACGTAGCTGACCCTTGATTGACTTACTGAAAATAAGAAGTTTTGTTTAGAACAAAAGGCCTAAGTGGCCTTTTCTGTTTGTTTCCTTTAATAATCTGTAATTACTATTCGGTTAAATGCTAAAATGCCTTCCCTACATGAGGAGGGGATAGTACGGCCTAGTTTATGTGCATTTTCACATGGATGCCTGCTGACTCAAAGTATGACTTTAAATATATATATCCATGGACTTCTCTGGCAGTCCCGTGGTTAAAACTCCGCTTCTGCTGCAGGGGACGCGGGTTCAAGCCATGGTCTGAAACTGAGATCCTGCATGCCGTGTGGCAGAGCCAAAAAACCAAAAACGCCTTGGATTTGAAAATCTTTAAAAAAAAAAAATGGTGTTGAGGAATTTAAAAAAATTGGATGGTGCTTGATTATTACAAGAAGATCTCAGTCTCTCTGAATCTCTGTCGCTTTCTGTATTTGTCTCTCTGAGTGTGTTTTTCTGTGAGTTTCTGTTTCTCATACCCTCCCTCTGTCTCCAGCCCAGTTTCTGCTCTTTCTCTTCTCTCTTGCTAGCCCCATCTTTCTATCTCTTCCTTTCTTGGGCTCTTTCCTCAGTACTTTTGTCTCTTCCTCCCCGTATAAGTGCTGTCCTTCAGATAGTACATTGCTTTGGTAACTTTCAGTCCTGTAGAGTGCCTGTGTTTTTATGTTATTTTCACTTGCTTCCTCATTTATTTAGTTGGCTATGCACTAATCTTCAAATCAAAATCTGAGAATTGATGCAGGAATTTTAAACCTGCCTCATCTTTCCTGTTGTTCTACCTTCTCGTTGTGTCCCAGACCTCAACTCCACACATTTCCCCATCAGAAAGATGGGAAAGCTTATTTGGTTACACAGTGATTTGAAATTAGAGCAATAAAGGAAAAGAATGTATTGAGATTCTGTTTGATTTGTACCTATAAGATTTGGACCTGAAAAATAAACTGTAGTGCTCATTTGTAGTGGGTGATAATAACAGCCATATAATCCTTCCAGGAAAGTCCATATTGCTAGGGTAATAAATCTGGAGTCCCAAGAGTCTCTTAAAGTTAATAATTTGTCATCATGGTTCTGAAATATGTGAAATTTTATGTAATTTTATAAACAACTGACCACATACTGAAGCTCAGGATGCGTTTTATGGGGGGGAGTTATTTCTTAAGGGCAGTAGTCATTTTCACTCACTATGCAACAGTTCTGTGGAAGAGGAGCTTTTTCCTCTTAATTGAATTGTATACTACATCAATTCATCTCTTAAAAAAAAAAAAGATGAAAGCTGCCTTTATACAGATATTTATCCTGCTTCCCTCTACTAACCTTGGAAAGGGATTTTTGCAATGGATCCCAAGGTATTCATTTAGTAAATCATATTTATTTGATACAGGATGTTTAATTAAACTGCCAAGTGGCTCCTTCATTTTGACTATCATTTTGATTTAAACAGACTCTATTCTGGCTGACATATTGCAGATGAAACCAAACTGAAACCTGTGTTTTCATAGATTCTTCCATCAGGCACTTAGATTTTAAGAGTATTTTTAATAAATATTTTAGAAAATACATTCTTTTAGAAGAGTAAAAATTATCACATAGACACTCAAACTATTTTTAAACATTAATTAGATTTCAGATTTGGTTAAAATGCTCTCTGATATTTAGCATTCTTTTCAGCAAATAAGGGTTTATATAAATTGTTTTCTCAGAAATTGACCCTGAATAAAGAATTTCAGATCGTTGAAAACAGGATTATTTGACATATGCATTTCCTTCCCTTTTCCTAATTCATTTCATTTGCTCAATAGGATTTTCTCATAGAATTAACTTTTCCCTCTCTGCATAGTTACATAAGCTTGTTTTTCTAATCATGGAAAATTTTACCATTTCGGCACTTATTAAAGTGAACTTTTACTTGAAGGGTTTCTGGTTTTAAAGCAAGAGTATGTGACTAGAGGCAGATGACTAATACTTCATCATTTATAGCCACAGAATTTCTTTATGATTTTTAAATACCTTTGTGAAGCTAGCTATTGTGCCTGAAAGCATGCTTTTGTGTTGGAAATCTTTTGGTGAACTACTTACTCAGGTCATATACTTCCAAAGCCTTGCTTTTCTTTCCTCAGGATAAATTGCATTATGTGTTACCAATAACAGTGCCACATCATTTCAAGGAAAACTAAATTAACTTGTGCAAGTCCAGGTTGCTGGAAACCGGATGACATGGGGTAGCCAGTGTTTCGGTTACCATACAAAGAGTATATTTGTTTAATTACCAAGGATTGGTCAGTCCGCCAGTATCTTGTCATACCTGCTTGTTGTTGTCATAGCTGCCCCCCACCGCCAAGCAATCTTAGGAATTTTTTTCCTGATACCATTTTGTTCAGTCATTTAATGACCTAGTAATATTATGGCCAATAATATTTGCCATGGGGGAGATGAGCATTAGCTCACTGGCCTGATTGTCTTTAGGGGACCAGATGGTGCCTTCTCCCCACAGGAAGACAGACTGGAGGAGCCTGGTTGTTAGAGTGCCATCTGATGTGAACACTTTGAGAAAACCCGGTTCTCATTGCTTTCAGTCCTCTCCACATGCTGTTTGAATCCAGACAATTTCCCAGTTTTCTGTCGTCCAGAATTGTCTTCTGGAATAATTACTTCTTTTGTTTTGGTAGCAATATAGATTTTAGTTTTTTGTGAATCATTAAGGCATTTAAAATCATCTTTACGCTCTTTTATTTCTGGTCTCTTTCAGGTTGTTTGAGGGACGTTCATCAAGGAAACCAGAGAAGCTTAAAACGCTCTTCTGCTACTTCAGAAGAGTCACAGAGAAAAGTACATTCCTTTCATTCTTACTTGTAATTTTTATCACTGATGGGGACAGTTCAGACAGGTCAAAAGCATTGTGTTCAAAGTACACTTTCCTACCCAAACCACATTAAAACTAGTAATGTAATATTATAACCTAAATTTTATGCATATGTTGTGTGTATATGTAAATGTGTACTGTAAACATGTGTGGGTTTTATGTACTTGGAAATTAGATCAGCATAACATAAAGTAATGAATGTTCATGAATAAAAACAGTAAATCAGTACTTTCAAAAGAAAGTATATTGACTGGGAGATATATTTTGGGTATTCTTTATTTAAAGAAACATTGACTGGTATAATTAGTTTATTTGCAGAGGCTAACCAATTCACTGCCTTCCTACCATCCCTCTCTTTTGTGCCTCTTTTATGCCCTTATCAGGTTCCTGTAAACAGTGTTTGTACTTAGAGTTGACATATCTTGTCTTCCTCTGTTGGACCTCGACCATCGTGTTTTCCCAGGGGCTAATCATAGCACTTGAGACAGCAGTGGTAAATATCTAGCCAACACTGGTAGTGACCAGCTAATAATAGATTGGTGTTGCCACTCTTATCCTAGGAGCTGGGGTGACTGCAGACAAGTTTTTTTTAACATCTCTAAATGGCTGTTTCCTCATCTGTAAAATAAAAGAATAATGATAATTTACTTCATAGGGTAGTTAAGTATTAATGAGAAGTTACATGCTTAATAAATGTCAGCTATTATCATGGGTAGCCTTTCCTGCAAATAATTATAAGTTTGCTTTTGTTAAGTAGAGCAGGTTAACTCTGTTACAGTGAAATGAGTTCTTTTTAGTTCTGATCTTAAAGTATCACACACTGAACTATTAATGTCACTGAATAATATAATAATAATCTTACTGAATTATTTTAAGGTCATTTTTCTCATATCCTTCCCTTAGTAAGTTATCTGACATCATAGTGTACCTAGGATTTTTTTCCTTTTGAACTTATTGCTGTTGGGCATGGTTCAGATTTGAGGAAAAGAAATCGATGATCAGGATTTTGATATTTCAGGGACAAATTCATAGACTTCTTTTGATAGTGGGCTATTTATTTCTTAGCTTATCATTTTTAGTTTTGTGCCCTGTACTGAATGAAATAGTAAGGAAAGAAAGTGAAGGTTCACTAAGGCTTATGAGACATAAAACTGAGTTAAAATTTATACTAATTTGTTAGAAAAATAAGTATATTTTTTGCTATCCTAAATCTAAACAGAATGAATACCATTACTATATCTTAATAATTTGAAGTTTATTTTTCTGTCCCTGAAGTCAAATCATGCATGTCTGCTCTAAAAGCCAACTTGCCTTTCCAAATTTTAGGATTTTAAGTGTTTGGAGGGAAAAAGCTAAAATTTTATTTTTTCAGCTAGAACTTTATAAATCATCATAAGTATTGGGAATAAGACTGAAAAAATAAATGATAATTAGACATTTTATTTTCTGACTTTTTCACTGTACACAGTAATTTGGTTCTTTGTAGAAATATAGTATGATATGCTATAGGTTTTTAGGATATAAAGCTACAGACTTAAGGAAATACTAGATAGAATAAAAGAGAGGTTTGCAATTTAATAATTACTTTATATATAAAATTCCTGAGTTCTACTGCATAGAAACTATAGAAACCTATTTAAAGTACAATATTTCATCAACTCTAGGACATGATCTATGACAAGAAGTTTCATTATATTATATACCATTACGAATGAAAAAATACTCAGGATGAGGAAGTTGTAGGTGATCTCTTACAAAGCTGGGACACCAGAGATCTGTACCTTTAGCCTAAGAATAGGTGAGAAATTAACTTTACCATGCAGAAAGGTGACAACAAAGAAACTGCAGGTGTCAGCTTAGGTAGAGAGGGCACCAAAAAATCTTCCCTGAGAATATGAACCATGAGCTTCAAGTCTAGGACCTGAAGTCTTATTACCAGGGTGATCCATAGAAACTGACAACAGAAGGTTTAATTCAGACTAATCTCAAGTTGGTGGTGTTCCCAGAAGATGGCAGAAGCAGATGTTCATCTTCTTTGGAAAAGTTCAGCTTTGATACAGACCAGTAGCAATGGCTAGATACCTTTGACTATATGAGGTATATTCATAGTTTCAGAAACTTAATATATGAAAATATGCTTTTTAGAATTGATAAAATACAATTCCATCAAGACCAACTTTTCAGGGTTGTCAGTCTATATAATAATAGTGAGGCTCTTGAGACTGAATAATTTTAAACAGCTTTCTGAATTATTTTCAATATAATTTTAGATAAAACTATCTTATAAATGGAGTATTTATAAAAAGTGATGACTCAAATGTAGTATATACTGTGAGTTTATTAAGAGAAATATCTGATTAACCAAAATGACCTATTCTGGTATAAAAGCTGCCTTTTTATGAAAGAAAGGTAATAGGCATGTTCTCAAGGGGTTTTTTCGGGTGGTTATTAATATATATCTAAAGAGTCATATCTCCAGTACTCTTCACTTTTCACTTTCACGTATTGGAGAAGGAAATGGCAACCCATCCAGTGTTCTTGCCTGGCGAATCCGGGGGACGGGGGAGCCTGGTGGGCTGCCGTCTATAGGGTTGCACGGAGTCGGACACGACTGAAGTGACTTAGCAGCAGCAGCAAAGAGTCATATTTTTCTGCCTTTTCTCTTGCTTTGCCAGAAATGTTCATTTTTTAAAATTTTCTTGGTCTCTCCTAGGATATATGAGGGCCATTTAATGTTCCTGTTTTTCTGCTAAATTACTGAATGATGATATAGACTTTAGTCTGCTATTAATAGAATCGCTTCTCTAGTATTTGAATTATTTGACTTATGAATTTTAAACATGCTAGCCATTTGTCTTAAAGGAAGTTAGACATCTAAAGAATATTTTGTAACTCATGTTAACCAAATTCTGGTTTCTACTGTAACTACCCCATATGATTTTTGAGTTGTTGCTGATTGTGACTGAGAGCACAGAAATGTGGACTCATCCAAGGGAATGAAATGATTGCTGGCCTTTCACTGGGACTCCACCACCATTATCGCTAATAGTTCCTGACATATCTCTCTCTGCTTAAGAGCATTCTTTTTTTAAACAGAAATGGCCTGGCCTTCTTAGTTTGTTCTTTGCTTTGAATCAAACAAATTACTTCTGGCCAGCTGATTTATTTGTTGCTTTTGCCACTAGTTAAAAAAAAAAGTAAACCTAACAAAAAAGGATCTTATCCTCTAGAATTTACTGCATTTTGATCCTCTCATATCTATTGCTCCTTGAAAACTATGTCATCATTCTTCTGTAACCTCTTAGAATACAGTAATTCTTCCTTCTGGCTAAGATGCCTTATAAATAGAGCAACTGCATGTCATCTAAGCCCTGAATTTAGCTGTGTCACCTCAAAGTACATGCCAACAATTTTTTTTAATCTTAGACATATTTATTATAAAACACATAAAGGTACTGACATTCACCAGTCAATAGGTTTAGGGTTAAGACTTTTCTTTTAAAAGGATGCTACAGATTAAAATTCAGTTTGTCTTTGTTGTATAAACTATATCCAATATGCGTCTGCCCCCCAACCCCACCCCCCACAGGGTTTTTTGTTTTTTTTTAAGTATATTCAGTTTGGAAAACTTAATCACAAAGTACCAGCACTCACATCCTACTGTTGTTCTGTTATCTGTGTAGTTTTGTGCCTTGAGTGAAGTGAGTGAGTGAAGTCGCCCAGTCGTGTCGGACTCTTTGCCTACCATGGTAGGACAGCCTACCAGACTCCTCCTTCCATGGAATTTTCCAGGCAAGAGTACTGGAGTGGATTGCTATTTCCTTCTCCAGGGGATCTTAGGGATCAAACCCGGGTCTTCTGCATTGTAGGCAGACGCTTTACCGTCTGAGCCACCAGGGAAGTCTTTAGGGAGGGCTTACTATTTTGTAGAAAGAATTCCTACTGTAAGGATATTATTTTAAATCAACCTTCTATTGTATTCCAACACTAGGCTTAGTATTTCCTGACTAGTTTTATAGCCTTTGTTAGACCCATTCTTTTACTAAATATATAATCTTTTCAAACTCAAAACTTATTTTGGATGTGTTTCTCTTTTATTGCTTTTGTAGAACCCACTGGGTTGGTGACATTTACAAGACAGAGTCTTGAAGATTTTCCAGAGTGGGAAAGGTAATAATAATAATGTAAATCTCTGTAATCTTAGAATTAGGACTCTTTCACCATGAGAGGATTCAATTTTATAGCCCCTGAAAAGATAGTCTTCCAGTCTCTTGATTGCCCTAGGACCAGGGAGTTTCTTCCTAAAATGTTTGATTGATAGTTCTCGTTGTTAGAAAGGTCATGCCTTTTGAATCAGTCTGCAACTCTTTCATGTCTACTCTTTTGCCTTAGTTTTGTCTTCTGAAACAAAATCCTATTTAGAATTTAGGAGTTTTCTGTGAGAAGACACTAATATTAAACACCAATATTTAATATTCCTCCTTACCCTCGGTTATATGGTTAGTGTTTGTATTTTATGGCTTTTCTTTCTGGAGGACAAGATTAGTGCATTTTTAAAATTAAAGTGTAAATTGTAATTATTTAGAATTTGTCTGAGTGACAAAGAATTTTGGAGTTTGACTGTCCACGTGTGTTTGTGTGTTAGTTGCTCAGTCATGTCTGACTCTTTGCAACCCCATGGACTGTAGCCCACCAGGCTCCTCTGTCCATGGAATTCTCTAGGCAAGAATACTGAAGTGAGTAGCTATTCCCTTCTCCAGGGGATCTTCCTTGACCCAGGGAATGAACCCGAGTCTCCTGCATTACAGGCAGATCCTTTACCGTCCAAAGAATTTACCATCAGAGAATTGGCAATTTTGTGGAAGTTTCTAATTTCCTAGGATTTTTTCCTTATTATTAACCTACATATGCTAAGGATAATAGTAACCAATGTGAGTTTGTTCAGATTTCTAAGTTCCTTAGTGCCCTGAAATAGTTCTAACCTGGAACAAATCCCCAGAGCACTTAAAGCAGAATGGCTGTACTTTTTTCAGTGCATGTGAGGACATGATCTGATGTACTAAAGGCATATTTTGGACGTGCATTCATGTTAACCAGTGCCTCTTCATTTTCACTTTCTAATGATCTTTATCGTAGTTTGTGATTGTTTTGTTTAGAATTAACGATGAAAGGGAATTAGTTATTGTTCAAGGAATTAAGTTGAGAAGGTATATGCTTAGATGACTTTCCTGTGTTTTCATCCATCAAAGATGTTTATTTGTGAGGTGAAAGAAAAACAAACTTACTTTAGGAGGCTGACTGCATCGCTGAGATGATATTATTATAGCAGAGGGAAGTGGATAAAAGATTAAGCAACCAAAAGAAAGACAAAAACAGGAACAAAATTGAGTCAGAAAGGAAGAGCCATGTACAGCATTTTGGAATCATAGCATATTAGAGGTGAAAGGGACCCAGAAAGTCATCTGATCCAGCTGCCTACTAAAAACAGTCAACTTCTAATACCTATGACAGGCGGAGACTAGACAGCCCTGGTGATGGGAAATCCACTGTTGGACCGCACTCTTCCCATTGTGGGCTGCTTGTGTTATTATCTGATACTTTAATTCATTGAAGAAGTCTGTCTTCCAGTAATCTCCCTACCATGCCAAATCCCATTCCTGGTTCTTCTATCTGGAGCTACAATAAATCTAATTTTCTTTAACATTTGACCCTCCTTCATGTATCTTAATGTTTTCTTGATCCACCCCCCACCTCTAACAATGCACATAAGTACATGTTAAACTACTCATTTCACATGTAATATGGATTGTAAACCCTTTACATTCTGCTCTTAACATACCCTAAGCAATTAGTCCTTCTTAAAATATGGTGTCTAGAACTAAAAGTAACAATCTGCTGTGTTCTTAGCTCTTTTATTAGTCTCTAATAGGAATACATGTTTTATTCATGTTGCTTTGGTGTAGATTTTATAGATCTTTCAGAGGAATTATTATTAATTTAGCTCAGAATCTCTCCTCTGCATCTGGCATTTGTTTGGCCACTAATGTGAAAGGGCACCTATTTGTATACCATCTGGGAGAGAAGGGATAGGTCAAAATAGATTGGTGAGGTTGCTGTGTCCATAAGATAATTCTGCCCCTTAAGTAAGATCAAGGTATTCCCCTTGCCCTAGATAGGCAGAATTTAACTTGATACTTTTCAAACTTTTTTTTTTTATTCCATTGATCTCTTGTTTTCGTTGTTTCATGAATGAATTGGAGAATGTAATTAAAATCCATCTCCAAGATGCCACAGAACCAGAAACACGCGTTCACTTGAAGAGAGAGGATGAAGAAGAGATGAGGACTGTTAGTTTTCCCAAGAGTACAGGGCTAAATGAGTGCCAGGAAGCTGGAGGCTTTTCTGAGTTCCAAATTTCTGGCATTATAGTTAACCCTGTGATTATCAGTAAATATCTTAGTAATCACAGAGAACCAGAATAATATTTAATTGCTGGGGCAGTGGTGCGAAGAATTTGCTGGGGCCAGAAGGGGAAACCTATTAGGAAGTTGAAGGATGCTTATTAAAAAAAAAAACTAGTTTCTAGTAACTTTATAATTTTATTGAGAAGTGACAACTACAGTCACAGAGAATAGTTGACAACAGATGAGATTTCTGGATCATGCTGCTTTATCTTTTCCATATATCCTCACAGATGATCTCCCTTGGAATAAAATAGCTAGGAAAGTAGGATTCTCCCCCCCCCTCCCAAAGGAAACTAAAAAGAATGAAACTTAGGGTACTAACTTTCTCCAAGAGATTTGGTAAGTAATTTTTCTGAAAATATAGTTTACCTTAGGCTTTCTGGATTCAGATCTTTGTTGCTTGATTTACTAGTATTAGGTTACTTAAATGCTTATTGTACTTTGTCTCCTCCTCTGTAAAAGGGAGATAGTAATAGGGATGTTGTGAAGATTAAATGAGTACAAATGAAGCTTTTAGAACTACACTAAATAACCTGGATTGGAGCCTTACTAGAAATAATATTTGGACTCATTGATACCATGATGAAAGTAAATCCCAATAAATAAATAGAGCTTCCCAGCCGAATTGTTTTATTGTTTTGTTGTTGTTGTTTTTTAATGTAATTGTTCTAAAAATATGCAAGTCCCCTCCAACAAGTTTATGCCATGCTATGTAAGTTAGGGGTTTATGTCTGTTACATTCTGTTGCATTCTATTATGGTTTATTTATTTTTATTCAGTTAATAATCAGGAGAAAAAAATTAAGAAAAAATGTCATCATCAACTGCTATTAATAAAAAAGAATTTTTAGTATTAGTTCTGTGTGACACAGGAACCTTTATGAGGAAATGAAGACCCAAAGAAACAGATCTATGTACTTTTATGCTAGGTTTGGTGAAGAATAGACAGTCATGCAGGAATACGATGTGTAAAAGAGCATGGGGTGATTATAGTAGACTGCAGGAAACAGCAAGTTCTGATCATTAGAATTCTTCTTGGCATTTTTTGTCTTCAGAGATAAGAATGCTCCTTTCTTCCAGGCATAGGTAGTGTCCCTCACGTGAGTTTTATGGCTTGTTTCAGGCAAGAAGGATGAGATGGGGAGGAAGTCAGAGTGACCTTTCTGCTTCTGCCATTTTATCAAACTTCTTCAGCTTAAAATATTCAATATGCCAGGGTGCCAAATTTGGGGGTAGTTTATCTGAACCCCATATACACCTTAGTGACCATGGTTTATGAAAAGGAAAGAAAATAATTGTGACTTACAGGTACTACACTTACTATCAGTTTCATTTATATAAAAATACCATAGATCAGGATTTCTGTACGAGTTCTGTAGCATGTCATTAAGACACCCTCCTACACATATACACACGGTTTCCAAACTAGTGAAAATAGAGCGCCCTGAGCATTGTATATAATTTTTTTGGTCAGTTTTTTCTATATTTTTCCTTAGGTTGCCAGCTCTAGCATAATAATAACATTTCTTAGATCTTAATTTTTTTTTCTTTTTTTTTTTTTTTATTAGTTGGAGGCTAATTACTTCACAACATTTCAGTGGGTTTTGTCATACATTGATATGAATCAGCAATAGATTTACACGTATTCCCCATCCCGATCCCCCCTCCCACCTCCCTCTCCACCCGATTCCTCTGGGTCTTCCCAGTGCACCAGGCCGGAGCACTTGTCTCATGCATCCCACCTGGGCTGGTGATCTGTTTCACCATAGATAGTATACATGCTGTTCTTTTGAAATATCCCACCCTCACATTCTCCCACAGAGTTCAAAAGTCTGTTCTGTATTTCTGTGTCTCTTTTTCTGTTTTGCATATAGGGTTATCGTTACCATCTTTCTAAATTCCATATATATGTGTTAGTATGCTGTAATGTTCTTTAGATCTTAATTTTTAAAAACACTTTGAGAAATTTTTCAACTTTTAAAGAGGAGACACTTAAACTGGTAATGCCACTATGGAAAACAGTATGGTCATTTCTCAAAAAACTAAAAAATAGAACTACTATATGGCCCAGCAATTCCACTCTTGGGTATATATCCAAAAGAAGCCAAAAGCTTATTTAAAAAGATACATGCACCCTATATGTTCATAGTATATTTACAGTTGCCAAGATATGGAAACTACCTAAGTGTCCATCAAGAAATGAATGGATAAAGAAGTTATGACACACACACACCACACACACACACACACACACACACCCTAAGTGTCCATCAAGAAATGAATGGATAAAGAAGTTATGACACACACACACCACACACACACACACACACCCTAAGTGTCCATCAAGAAATGAATGGATAAAGAAGTTATGACACACACACACCACACACACACACACACACCCTAAGTGTCCATCAAGAAATGAATGGATAAAGAAGTTATCACACACACACACACACACACACACACCCCCCACAGTGGAATACTACTCGGTCATTAAAGAAGTTATCACACACACACACACACACACACACCCACCCACCCACAGTGGAATACTACTCGGTCATAAAAAAAAGAACAAAATTTTGCCATTTGAAGCAGCATGGATGGACTCGGAGGGCATTATGCTAATAAGTGAAATAAGTCAGATGAGAAAGACAAATACTGTATCATATCACTTATATGTGAAATCTAAAAAATACAATAAACTCCTGGATATAACAAAAAAGAAGCTGACTCACAGATACAGAGAATAAACTAGTGGTTACCAGTGATGGCAGGGTTAGGGTGGGGAGTTGAAGATACAAACTGTTGGACGTTAGATACGCTCAAGGATGTTACAGCATGGGGAATATAGTCAATATTTTGTAATAACTGTAAATAGAAAGTAACCTTTAAAAATTGTATAAAAACATTTTTAAAAATATAAAAGGGGAGAAACTGGCATTTTGTAGGGGTAAACCAGTTTTCAAAACAGTATATGATCCCATTTTAATTTAGATATGTGTATTTATACATTTGAAAAAGAAAAATTGGGGGAGACTGTCCCAGAATGTGAAGAGTAAGCATCTGTTTCTGCC
The DNA here is from genome assembly GCF_910594005.1 of Cervus elaphus. Lineage (NCBI taxonomy): Eukaryota > Metazoa > Chordata > Mammalia > Artiodactyla > Cervidae > Cervus > Cervus elaphus. Next base: position 43,400,361 of record NC_057829.1, on the reverse strand, counting down.
TTTTGAGATTTGGGATAGTTTCAGTTTTCTTTCCTAGTTAATGTGTATTGTCAGACTTTTCTATAGTGAAATACTTACCATTAAAAAAATAAATGAGGGAATATCTTTTTAAACCATAGATGTGAAAAACTCCTGACTCGACTGCATGTCACTTACGAAGGTACCATAGAAGGAAATGGTCAAGGCATGCTACAGGTAGGTGAATCGCAGTGGTGGGGGGTGCGGGAGGAGACTCTCTTGTCAAGCTTCTGACAGCAAAGGAAATTTGGAAAGCTGTTTATTTTCTTCTAAGTTGATTTAATGCAAACAAGCATAATAGCAGAATGGAGAAAAACACCAAACAGATCATCTTGACAGCCTTGGTAATACTGTTATCTGCCGATATACGTTCTCTGTATCTTACATGTGCCTCTTTAAAAAGCCTTTGACAGAAAATCCCAAGATCTGGACAACATCAGGCCTCTTGGTTCAGATACAGATTGTAAATTGACAGTGGAGGAAGTTCCCAGGGTATAGTCTTGACAGGCTGTCACCAGACAGTTTTGTTCTTTTTCTTTAAAGGCTCTCACTCTGCCCTAAATAATGACCAGCTTGAGATGTTTTTCTGCCACCAACCTTGTTTGGATCTAGGAGGCAGACATCTAAAACTGATTGATAAGAAAGTCCTCTCTCCCATATGTAATAGTTTTAGGTATGTGAGCCAAATACACTTGCTGTCTCACTTACTGACTCTTGATGTCCTGTTTTAGAGCAGGTAATTTTATCCATCTCTCAATTCTTATTATTCTGTGTTACTGCCATTACTTAAAAATATATTTTTGGAAAAAGGAGTTAACAAATAAAACATTTTGTGTATCTAGCTTTTAAATTGTTGTAACACCTAACCCGAACATGTGCTTTCCTTTTGCTTTATGGTGATCTTTAAAAAAAAAATCACTGATCAGAGATGAAATGTTAGTGCTTTGTGTTTTATCTTATTTATGAGAGTATTGTAATCCTGATTTTCTTTGAAAGAAGCTTGTACACCATCTCATTTATACTGAGAGCAGCTGATTTTTCTTCAGAGCCTTATGTTTACATAGGCTTAGAAGTTAAATAACGCAGTTATTAAATAGTGGACAGTTTGAATGTGGACTATTTTTTTAAATATTTATTATAAAATGACCTGACTGATTTGCATTTGACTAGTTAAATTTCATGCATATGCTTTAGGTAGGTGCCTGCATTCTTTTTATTTTTTATTTTTTTTTATTTTTTATTTTTTCCTGCATTCTTTTTAGAATGACCTTTTATTTAGACATATTTGTATTTAAAATTTTCAAAGAGGTAAACTGTATTTTGTTTTAAATCACCTTCTTCCAGTGATTAAGATTATAGACTAAAATACTTAGTATAACTGAATTAATTTTTGTCCTGTACTTAAGTTTTTCTAAAATTTGTATTTAATAAGTCCCTTTTCTTCTATATAATAAAGCAATAATTTTGAAATAGGGCTAAAATTTGTTTTGAATGACTATCGCTTTTCCCCCCACATTTCCATCTTGACAGGGTTCTTACCTACATTAACATCTTGGATTAACTGAGGGAGGCTTAATACACGTGAAATAAACAAAGCTACTGCTGGTTAGCACCACAGGAATGCTGACTTTTCATTACAGTACAATTCAGCAAGGAATTATTCAACAACATTGAAGGTTGAGATTCTCCCCACTTCCTTGGAATGTATTATAGATGAAATGTGAAACCTTGGCGATTAAAAGAATACCATAAAGGTTTCTATTTATTTTTCTCCCTACCCATGCCATGTATCCCCAGGAGATCAGGGAATATTGTATTGCAGTGCTCCAAAGCTCCTGGTGTAGTGTATAAATTACATTATGCTGAATGGCAACAACAACAAAACCTCTCTAAGGAGTGTTATCATTTCTCTCTTTTCATCAAGTTATAATTCAGAAACTAAGTAAGCTGAACAAGTAGCTTTAAAGTAAAGTGAGTTGGAAAAAGGCTAAAAATAAAGAAGCATTCATATGCTTGTTTTCATGTACTGGAACAGGTTTCTCACCTGTTATAGAGAGCCATTTATTAAGAACTTTTTAAAGTAGTAGCAACTTTGATTTTCTAAAAGACTCCTGCTTTCAGAGGCGTACTGAGTTTAGTGTATTTGTTTCTGTGCATCCCTTTTAAGTAATAAATGTTGGCCTTTTATTCAAAGAATGAACAATAGCATGCACATTAACTGTATTTCATTTATCATTTTCAAGTGCGATATAGATTGAATAGAGCTTATCTTTTAAATTTAGTTATGTATCTTGTTCCAGTAGCAATTAAGTTTAGCTGATCTCAGACCTTCTTTGTTTCTCATTTCTATTCTGAGTACCATGATACTTAGCCAATCTCTCAGTTTTCAAGAGCTGTCTATTTTGTCTTTGCTGGGTCTCATTCCCCCGCCCCACCCCACCCCCCGCTCCACTGACCTGTTCGAGGCCCTAAGAGTGCTTGTTTAAACTATTCAGTATTTACCTAACCAGTCTTTCTGCTTTTACTTTTCCAGTACATTCCTTAAACTCTAGTCTAAATTATCTTCCTAAAACACAGATACAGTTGTTATTTTTCTTAGAATCTTTCCCAGAATCTTCAGAATTAAGTATAAATTTCTTGGCCCCCAGACCAACTCATTACCAACTTTGACTCTCCACATACTGTACTCTGCAGATAGGCATGAGGAATCTGCTTACCACTCTCTTCATGCAGCTCTTTGCCTGTGGTTTTTCCCAGTCCTTGTGCAGCAGTTCCTTCAGCCTAAAACCCTGTAATCTCCTGAGTGGTGAGGGCACTGGGAATACCTTTTGTTCTCATATTTGGTCTCTGACCCCAGTTCCTAACTAAGAGTGCCTGAATCCCTTGAAATTTCCCAGTATGTCTTTTGTTCTAATAACACACCTCTTAGTGGGCTCCTGGATACCTGCAGCATGGGGATTGGGCACCAGAAAGACTAAGCCATGATTATAAGTTTGGGACTTTCTGCCCCACCTCCCATCCTCTGGGAAAGTGAGAGGAACTGGAGACTCAGTTAATGATCAGTCATGCGAATGTGTTGAAGCTTCCATAAAAGTTTCCGAAGTACAGGATTTGGAGAGCTTTGGGGTTGGTGAGTGTGTGGAGGTACTGGGAGATGACTTGCCTGGAAAGGATGTGGGATCTCTATGCCCCTTCCCATGTACCTTGCCCTGGTATCTACACCCGGCTGTTCCTCCGTGTGTGTGTGTGCTTAGTCGCTCAGTCGTGTCTGACTCTTTGCGACCCCATGGACTGTAGCCCGCCAGAGTCCTCTGTCCATGGGGATTCTCCAGGCAAGAATACTGGAGTGGGTTGCTATGCCCTCCTCCAGGGGATCTTCCCCACCCAGGGATCAAACCCTGGTCTCCCACATTGCAGGTGGATTCTTTACCATCTGAGCTACCATGGAAGCCCTGTTCATCTGTATCCTTTACTATCCTTTTCAATAAATCAGTAAGTGAAAGTGTTACCCTGAATTCTGTGAGCTATTCTAGCAAGTCATCAAACCTTGGAAGCAGATAATGGAAACTCTGATTTATAGCTGGTCAACTAGAAGTACAGGTGTCAGTCTGGGGCTTGAAATTGGCATCTGAACTAGGGCAGTCTTGTACGACTGAATCCTTAGCCTGTGCGATCGTTCACTGACTCCTGGTAGAGAGTGTCAGAACTGAATTGGATTATAGGACATCTAGCTGGTTGTTGCAGAATTGCGGAAAATCCATGCATCTGGTGTCAGAAGTGTCATGAGTGTAGTAGTAGCATGAGAATAAAAAAGAGACCCAGGAGTGAGTTCTTCCTATACAGTGTAGAAGTCTCTGTTACATTACTTACTAAATTCTGGGTCTTTAATTGTATATGACTATGTATGTACACAAGTTCGGTGTGTCTGTGTAATCTCAGTTCAGTTCAGTTGCTCAGTCGTGTCCGACTCTTTGCGACCCCATGGACTGCAGCATGCCAGTCTTCCCTGTCCAACACCAACTCCTGGAGTTTACTCAAACTCATGTCCATTGCGTCGATGATGCCATCCAACCATCTCATCCTCTGTCATCCCCTTCTCCCACCTTCAATCTTTCCCAGCATCAGGGTCTTTTCCAATGAGTCAGTTCTTTGCATCAGGTGGCCAGAGTACTGGAGTTTCAGCTTCAGCATCAGTCCTTCCAATGAATATTCAGGACTGATTTCCTTTAAGATTGACTGGTTGGATCTCCTTGCTGTCCCAGGGACTTTCAAGAGTCTTCTCCAACACCAGTTCAGAAGCACCAATTCTTCGGTGCTCAGCTTTCTTTATAGTCCAACTCTCACATCCATACATGACTACTGGAAAAACCATAGCTTTGACTAGATGGACCTTTGTCAGTAAAGTAATGTCTCTGCTTTTTAATATGCTGTCTGGGTTTGTCATAGCTTTTCTTCCAGGGAGCAAGCGTCTTTTAATTTCATGGCTACAGTCACCATCTGCAGTGATTTTTGGAGCCCAAAAAAATAAAGTCTGTCTCTGTTTCCACTGTTTCCCCATCTATTTGCCATGAAGTGATGGGACCAGATGCCATGATCTTAGTTTTCTGAATGTTGAGTTTTAAGTCAACTTTTTCACTCTCCTCTTTCACTTTCATCAAGACACTCTTTGGTTCCTCTTTGCTTTCTGCCATAAGGGTGGTGTCATCTGCGTGTCTGAGGTTATTGATATTTCTCCCGGCAATCTTGATTCCCGCTTGTGCTTCATCCAGTCCAGCATTTCTCATGATGTACTCTGCATATAAGTTAAATAAGCAGGGTGATAATATACAGCCTTGACATACTCCTTTCCTGATTTGGAACCAGTCTGTTGTTCCATGTCCAGCTCTAAATGTTGCTTCTTGACCTGCATACAGAACTCCTCAAATAGAATAAGACAGGGTTAGAAACTGTTTCTTATGTGTTGCCCCGTAGAGCTTGGCATACTGTTGAGGACATAGTAAGTTTAAGACAAATAATCCTGGCAAGCTGAGTTTGCTTTCTCTTATTGTTGTTCAGTTGCTAAGTCATATCCAACTCTTTGCAACGCCATGGACTGCAGCAAGCCAGGCTTCCCTGTACTTCACTATCTTCTAGAGTTCACTTTCTCTTGAGGATTGTCTAACCCACCCACCTTTATTAGTAGGAACTTGGGGATCCCAACATAGTGCTCCATAGAAAACTTACATGTAATTTTAAACTAAATTTCAAGTATTAATTTCTTGTTAAACTAGATTTTTTTTAATCTTCATTTTTTCCCCCTTAGGTGTATTAAAACAAAAAGTTTGTAATATTTATGCAGTTTGGGGCTTGTGATTGAATTTAGAAGGAAAAAATCTTTATCCCTTAAAAAGTTATTATACTCTGTATAATAGAGTATAATAAATAGGTTCATCCTACTATACAGAGCCTATTATACAGGGTGAAGTAAGTCAGAAAAAGAAAAACAAATATCATACACTAACACATATATGGAATTTAGAAAGATGGTCCTGATGAAATTATTTGCAGGGCACCAATGGAGACGCAGACATAGAGAACAGTTATGGACACAGGTGGAGGGTGGGCGGAAAGGAGAGGGTGGGATGTATGGAGAAAGTAACATGGAAACTTACATTACCATATGTAAAATAGATAGCCAATGGGAATTTGCTGTATGGCTCAGGAAATTCAAACCAGGGCTCTGTAGCCTAGAGGGATGGGATGGGGAAGGAGGTGAGAGGGTGATTCAAGAGGGAGGGGACATATGTATACCTATGGCTGATTCATGTTGAGGTTTGGCAGAAACCAATATAATTCTGTAAAGCAGCTATCTTCAATTTAAAAATAAATTAATTTAAAAAAAAAACAAAAAAGAAATTACTCAGAAAAGGTTACTTCCTAAACTTTTCAAATCCTTAAGACAAGTGTTTGATTGCCATGTTATATAAAACAGGTATAGGCTATGTACCTTGAAGATATCATGGGTTCAGTTCCAGACTATCACAGTTAAGCAAGTCACATGAAGTTTTTGTTTCCCACTGTTTATAAAAGTTATGTTTACACTATACTGTGGTCTTTTAAGTGTCCAATAGCATTGATGTCTAAGGAAATGTACATGCCTTAATTAAAAAGTACTTTCTTGCTAAAAAAAGTTCCAACCATCATCTGAGTCTTCAGCAAGTCATAATCTTTTTGCTGGTTGAGGGTTTGAAATGTTGCAGGGATTACCAAAATAGGACACAAAGTGAGCAAATGCTGTTAGATAAATGGCACCAAGAGCCTTGCTTGGTGCAGCGTTGATATAAACATTCAGTTTGTTTAAAAAAAAAAAATTGCAATATCTGTGAAGTGCTGTAAAGCAAAGCACAATAAGGTGAGATATATTTGTATAATTATATTAATGTCATATGAAGTACATAAACGGAAATTGAGTAGTGAATGGTGGAGAAATGACCTTAAAACCTTTCCAGATAAAACCTCCCTTGATTTGTAGCCCTCGGAGCACAAGTAAGGTTTCTAAACAAGAGCCCATAGATTACAATGAGGCTTTTGCCTAAAAGCTCTATATTCTAAGTTCATTCTAAGGTTTTGGAATCCAAAGAAATATTCAGAAATGCTAACTGCAGTGAAGTGGAAAGAGTGCAGTCAACCACAATCCAGTATCCCTGGGAAGATTGATAATTTGGGGATTGATTTTATGGGGAAAGAAAGGAAGGTCAGAGCTTAGAGGGAGTACTTCTTAATCATAAATGTAGGTATTTTAAATCAGCATTTAACATGTCACATTTTCCCAAATAGGTGGATTTTGCAAACCGTTTTGTTGGAGGTGGTGTAACCAGTGCAGGACTTGTGCAAGAAGAAATCCGCTTTTTAATCAACCCTGAGTTGATTGTTTCACGGCTCTTCACTGAGGTGCTGGATCACAATGAATGTCTTATCATCACAGGTTAGTCCTGAGGCATCTGGACAATGGAATAGTTCTCCATCTATGACGATCATGAAGACTAGAGGCCACTCAGTTATAGCTTTTCTCTTCCATGGGCATTAGTCCAATATTTTTTTTTTTTAAAAACTTTGTATGGGGGTGTGGCCAATTAACAATGTTGTGATAGTTTTTGGTGAACAACAAAGGAGTTAGTCTTAATATTTTATTTCATTAATTTATATTTGGTTTTTTTAAATTGTTTCATTTTTATAATATTGAGTAAGATATTTTATCCCCACATTTTCTTTCTTGGCTTCTTTAGCTGAGGAACAAGGGCAAAAATGGTTCAGTTACTCTCTAGTTTGAAAATTTTATGATATAGTACCCTTAAAAAAAGTGATTTGTCTTTGAGCATGAATCCTATTACTATCCTTTTATTATATTTCCAGAGTGATTTGTTGTACTTCAGTATGAGCATACTAAGTATAAAAAGCAGTTGCAGTGTTTGAAGAGGGTCAATACAACAGTGAGCTTTATAGAAGGAAAATAAATCAGTAACCTTATATTTATTCTAATTTCTAATCTTAAGAGAGAAAAATGATTATCATAGTGCCGCTTTGATTTACGTTAACATGGGGGGAGAAAAGATGGAAACATACTCAAATTTATACTTACAGGCCTGCTATCAGGAATTATAGTATTTTCCTTAAGTTTCTTTAGATTGTAATATCACTATGTCAGAGTATTTTCTTTTGATAAGCTATCAAAAAAAATGATGGTTAACTCATAACACTAAAGAAACTCTTAATCAGCCACTGTAGGGAAGTTAAGCCTTTTTTATTCAGGTAACTAAAAGAACATACTGTGTTGCATCCAACTGTTTGCAACCCCATGGACTGTGGCCCGCCAGGCTCCTCTGTCCATGGAATTTTCCTGGCAGGAATACTGGAGTGGGTTGACATTTCCTTCTCCAGGGGATCTTCCTGACCCAGGGACTAAACCCACGTCTCTGTGTCTCTTGCATTGGCAGGCAGATTCTTTACCACTGTACCACCTAGGAAGCCCACCTAAAAGAACATTCCCATATAAAAGCCATAACCAGCCATCAGTTGCTGATGCTTTTTTTCTTTCTGCAAAAGAAGATTCATTTCCTCTTTCAGTCTATTCCCACTTTGAGATTAGTGCAGGAGACTAACAGACTAAGTATAGAAGAATTTGGTTGATTGTCATTCTCAAAGATTGCAGTTGGATGAAAACCGTCTCCTGTTAGTCATCTCCTGTTAGTTTTATCAAATGTATAACTCAGCTCATCCATCTACAAAGAGGTTAGACAGGACTAAGACTCTGGGGCCACATTGTTTACCTCAGATACATTTGTAGGCAACCTACAGGGATGTATCTAAATTTTGTCCCTTATGATCTGCTTTCAGGATTTCCTCTTTGTCTTTCAACTATTCTATGATGTGTATATCTCTTTGACTTTATCCTATTTGGATTCATTGAATGTCTTGAATGTTTATATAAATTTGGTACATTTTTGGCCATTATATCTTTAAGTATTTTTTGTGTCCCTTTCTCTCCTCTCTCTTTCTAGGACTCCTATTATGCATGTGTTGGTTCAGTTCAGTTCAGTCGCTCAGTCATGTCCGACTCTGCGACCCCATGGACTGCAGCATGCCAGGCTTCCCTGTCCATCACCAACTCCCGGAGCTTGCTCAAAGTCATGTCCATCGAGTTGGTGATGCCACCCAACCATCTCATCCTCTGTCATCCCTGTCTCCTGCCTTCAGTCTTTCCCAGCGTCAGGGGTCTTTCCCAATAAGTCATCTCTTCACATAAGGTGGCCAAAGTTGGAGTTTAGTTGATACATTTGGTGGTATCACATTGGTCCCTGAACCCTGTTCATTTTTCTTCATTCTTTTTGTTTCTGAAACTGGATAATTTTAATTGACTTATCTTTGAGTTCACTGCCTCCTTCTTCTGCCATCTCTAATCTGTTTTGTAATCCTTTCAGTGAAATGTTTATTCCAGGTATTATACTCTTCAACTATAGAATTTCCATTTGATTCTTATCTCTACCGAGATTCTCTATTTGTGAGGCATTGTTCTCATATTTTCATTTAGTTATTTAGACATAATTCTCTAGTTTTTTTTTTTTTTTTTTAGCATATTTAAAACATTTGACTTAAAGTTTCTGTTTAGTAAGTCCAGCATCTGAGCTTCTCAGGGACAGTTACTCATGAATACTTTTGTTCCCTGAATACGGACCCAACTTTCTTGTTTCTTTGCATGTCTCAATTTTTTGTTGAAAACTGGATGTTTTAAAAGTGGCAACTCTTGGAATGAGATTTTCTCTTTTCCTCAGAGTTTGTTTTTGTTGCTATTTCTTTAGTGACTTTCCTAATACTGTGAAATCTATATTTCATGTGTAGTCACTAAAGTGGATGGTTAGATTAGTGGTTAGCTAATGATCAGACAGACATTTCTTTAAACGCCTAGAACTTATAAGTCAGTCATTCTTTTTTTTTTTTTTTTTGTGTAAGTCACTCATTCTTTGCCAAAGGGCTCTGTGTTTATGTTGGGGCTCACCTTCAACACTCCACCAGGCAGTTGACACTTCTTCCTGCTTGCATGGAGCTTTAAGATCAGAGTGACGCTTGCTATCAAGATATACATAACTTACTGTGTTTACCAATATTCAGTCAATTTTTCTTTAATAAATACTTCTCAGACTGCTGCAAGCCTTTGGTTAATTCCCACAGTTCAGAAAAAGATGATTCTCATAAGTTTTACCAGTGTTATTATTATTTTTATGGATAAGGAATTCTGTGAGGTTTTTATGCCATCATTTTTGCTGATGTGTCCTGATCTTTCAGAAGTACTTGTAGGTGAAAGGGCTTTCAACAAGTTATTCCACATCTTTTAGATAATGCTATATTATTTTTTATAATATTCTTGTGATTCTGCTGTTTTGGTGAGGTAAGGCAAAAAATAAAAATTGTTGATTGAGTTTGTGGGAAGTTTAGAATGGAACTTTAGCAAAGGAATTTCTTTTTTGATAGAAACGCAGGTTATTAACCTGAAGCATTTCATCCAGTATTCTGAGGCTGATCCAAAATGTACTAAAAGAGAAAGATAAAACCCTTTTATTCTCAGCATTGTCTCAACTCACATACTGGTCATCTGTCTGCATTTGTTGTGTATTATGTATGCAGATAAGAAGGATGCAGTTAGAAGTTATTAGGGGACAAAAAGTGTAAGGAACTACAGAACAAGAAAATTAAACTGTCATAAATTCATTGTTGGGCATATGAATACTTTGAATATTGATCTCAGACTGTTTTAGAGGGCACTGAAAGTCTGGAATGTGATTGTCTCCAGCATTTGAGTATATCGAATAATACTCTTAAACGATTTTTAATTTTTAGCTGTTAAGCTAGATTTGAACTGAAGACTCAGAACAAAATATTCCATCAATTTTTGAAGATAAATTTATAAAAGATTTGTTAGAATGCAGGGCATTTAAACTCAAAGCTAATTTGTTTCATTTGCTTCACTTCTGTTGTACTAGAGAAGTAGTCTTTTGTCATTTCCCATTAATGTTTCTGTAAATAAAGAATGTAATTTCCCTGGTAATAGTAAAACATTAGATTTTTTTTATTTTTTAAGGATAGTTTCTCCCCAGTCTAAAAAAGCTTCATCAGTCTGGAGTTATATCTGGTCTCTAACTTACCTGCAGCCATTGTAAAATAGATGGAAAATCGCAGATCCATGACTCACCTTCACATCTGTAATTACCTCAGGCTAAGGACACCCAGGGTGACTTTAACTCAGCATTTTCCCCCATATCCACTTAACTCTATTATAGTGCCTCCTAATTAATATCTGTGATGTGATGTTCCCTTAATGGAAATGGCCATTTCATCATCTATTTGATGTTGGATTTCTGCCATCTCCCTTCTTAGGAGACTCTTAACCATGTACTGCAATCTATCTGCCTGATCAATTCCATTCCTTCAATGATTCATCCAGGCTCAGTGAGCTAATGGCTGTGACTGTGCTGCCTGAATCTGTAGAAGAGTTTGAGAAATTGGAAATAAATTAAATTTATCATCATTGTGGGGCATCTGGTTGGTATCAGACTTTTAAATGAATATGAAACAGGTCATGCAAACAGGCAAATACTTTTATCCAGACAGTGTTATTCCTCTACTTGCTGTGATTCTCCCTGGAGCAGTCATGAGTTAAAAACCTTTCAATAAGTATGGATAGAGGGAAGGAATTAAAAACTCTTAATCTTCCCCCTGCTTTGCTTTTCCCCTAATGTTCCACCAGAACATCCAGTAAATAGCTTCAGTACTAAAAGGTGTTACTGTGGTGCTGCGATATTGTTTTGATATTTCTGTGAGGACATAAAGAAAATGCCTAGACATGAAACTTACTGAGCAGAATGTTGGTATACTTAATATAAAACCTGCCCTCTAGTGAATCAAATTGTCCTAAACATCACAGGTCCTTATATCTTTTGTGAGTATCAGCAGAACTGACAGAAAGACAAAAGTGGACCCCGTTGTTTATAGGACTGGTACTTTTCATTGAGTAACACTAGAGGTGCCCATTGCTGCAAAAACAGCCCTACATCACTACTAAATGACACCAGCTCATTGGGAAAGATCCAAATTCAGTTGGAGTTTGGCTTTTCTTAATTATTAGTCATGGGAATGGAAGGCAAGAGTGTTCTTTCTGCTGCATAATCACCACTATTTTAATGATACTAATAAAAGTGGGGTAGATGGTTTTTTTATAAATCGTCTTGCTAGGGGCATAACCCATTAGTAAGTAAAATTTCTTTAATCTCCAATTATTTTTTGCTGTTCTCATTATAAATTTTCGTGACTAGTGGAAGAAAATAAGAATTTTTCTTACTACTAAATCTAAGAACTCATAAAGTTGTAATAAGCTCTTGAAAAGATTTAAATGGGTTCCTTAAGTTTTTAACTTAGGTGAAGATTTATCTTTGAACATGAAGTCTTAAGGCTATCCCTAGGGAGAGCTATCACAAAGGTCATTCAGACTTCTGTCTCTTCTTTGCTGTTATCGCTGTTTACCTTTGCATTTTCAGAAAAGTTTATCAATAAATTTAAATTTTAAACAAGCTATGGGCAGTTGTCTTTCAGAACAAACAACATAGTTGTGAAAGATGTTTACTTAGAAAACTCAAGATTTAATTTGTTGAGAGCAAAAGCTTTTGTATATACATTTTTGATTTCCCAAACCTGAAGGAAATAAACCTAACTTTGTTTCTCTTAGGAAAGAAGACAGAAACCGTTCTAAAATGCAATAGAAATTGATCATTGGTATTTTATATTTTTCAACCACTTTTCAAAAGACAGGTGTTTATTTTCTATAATTAAGAGATCAGAGTAGGCATTATTATTATTATTATTGCTAAGAATAATAAACAGGTTTGTCCAGTGCAGGGCAAAAAACAGAAGAAGATTGTTCCTGTCTCCTTATTTCCAATCATGCCAATAGACCAGGTTTCTTTTCAACCTTACCTAAATGGAGTCAGAAGTCTTTGGTTTCTCTAGCATGTGTGTCTGTGTGCTCAGTCGTGTCCAACTCTCTGTGACTCCATGGACTGTAGCCTGCTAGGCTCCTCTGTCCATAGAATTTTCCAGACAAGAATACTGGAGCAGGTTGCCGTTTCCTTCTCTGGGGGATCTTCCCAATCCAGGGATCCAACCCGTGTCTCTTATGTCTTCCGCATTGGCAGGCAAGTTCTGTACCAACTAAGCCACCAGGGAATCCCTTGGTTTCTCTACTCTCTTACAAAGTTGATGACACCAAATACCAACTGAAGGTATTGAAGGGTTTTAAATTTATTTGGTTTTCTAAGCAATTCTATGAGGTAAACAATATAAAAATTATTGACAGGCTTGATTTTTAGATGTTGAAATGAAGTCCAGTGAGATTAGGCTACTTAAGGATTCACTTTGGGTGATTCCTCATGGTTCTTACCATGCCATGCTCTTTGTAAATGAATATTTAAATATATGCCAATTACATAATACTTAGTCCAGATTAAGTATTTCTGGATTAATTTTAACCTCAGTGTACTTCCTGTTTTGCTCGTTAATTATATTTATGCAAGCAAGTACTTATTCAACTGCTTCTGTATTCTTACATTGTGCGTGCATGCGTGCATGATAAGTTACTTCAGTCCTGTCCGACTCTTTGAGACCCCAGGGACTGTAGCCCGCCAGGCTCCTCTGTCCATGGGATTCTCCAGGCAAGAATACTAGAGTGGGTTGCTATGCCCTCCTCCAGGGGAATATTCCCATTATAAGATCTTCTTGTATTACAAGATGCTAATGTAGGCACAAACGTTAATAATTTATAATTCCTGCCCTTGAGAAGCTGTCAGTCTAGTGAAGAAGACAGGTTACATTTTTAATGGTTTTATTGAAGTATAATTGGCATATAACAAATTATATATATTTTAAGTGTACAATTAGGTAAGTTTTGACATATGGCTACATACATGAAGTCATCTTTTTGCCTGTGTTTTAATTGGGTTTTTTTCTTTTAAATTAATTTCTTTATTTTAATTGGAGGCTGATTACTTTACAATATTGTGGTGGTTTTTGCCATACATCAACATGAATCAGCCACTGGTGTAGTTGTTTTTTTACTCTTGAGTTTTGGAAGTGCTTTAATATTTTAGTAAGTCTTTTATGAGGTACATGAAATAAATCTTTTCATTATCTTCAATGACTTTTGAAAAACAGAAGTTTCTAATTTTGAAGTCCAGTTTATATTAATTCAGGTTTTTGGGTTTTGTTTTGTTTTGGAGGGTTTTTTTTTTAACTCTTTCTGATTTGATTACTGTAGTTTTATAATAATTCATGAAATCAGTGTGAGCCCTCCAACTTTGTTCTTCTTCAGAGTTGTTTGTTGAATTTATGTACAAAAAAGCTTCTTAGAATTTTTAAAAATAATTTTATTTATTTTGGCTGCGCTGGGTGTTGGTTGCTTTGTGCGTGCTTTCTCTGGTTGTAGTGAGCGGGGGCCTCCCTTCAGTTGTGGTGCCTGGGCTTCCCATTGCGGGAGCTTCTCTCATTGTGGAGCACGGGTTCTAGGCACACAGGCCTCAGTAGTTGCGACTCACCGGCTTAGTTGCTCTACAGCCTGTGGAAATCTTCTTAGACCAGGGACCAAACCTGTGTCCTCTGTATTGGCAAGCGGATTCTTACCCACTGCACCACCAGAGAAGTCCTAGAATTTTAACTAAGATTGTTTTGAATCTACAGATCAATTTGGGAAGATTTGACTTTAAAAAAAAATTTTATTGAAGAATAGTTTTAACATTGTGTTAATTTCCTTTGTACGGCACAGTGACTAAGTTATATATCTATGTATATAGTTTTTTTCATATTCTTTTCCATTATGGTTTGTCACAGGATATTGAATATAGTTCCATACAGTAGGACCTTGTTGTTTACCCATACTTTATATAATAATTTTCCTTTCCTATTCTCAAACTTCCAGTCCTTCTCACCCCTACTCCCACTTCCCCTTGGCAACCACAGCCTGTTCTCTGTGTCTGAGTCTGTTTATGTTTTGTAAACATGTTCATTTGTGTCGTATTTTATCTTCCATATATAAGTGATATCATGTGGTGTTTGTCTTTCTTTTCTGACTGACTTTGCTTAGTATGATAATCTCTAGGTCCATTCATGTTACTGCAAGTGACATTATTTCATTCTTATTGATGGCTAAGTAATATTTCATTGTGTGTGTGTGTGTGTATGACATCTTCTTTTATCAGTTCATCTGTCAGTGAACATTTAGGTTGTATGCATGTCTTGGCTATTGTAAACAGTGCTGCTGTGAACGTGAGGGTGCATATATCTTTTCTTTGAGTACACTTGTCACACATTCTTTAAACTGGGACAGTTTCTCAACCTTGTGTTAGTTCACCTTGATATTTTTAAAATATATAAGCCAGTTACTTGGTAGAATGTCTCTTTTTGGGGGTTGCCCAATGTTTCTTCTTAACTAGATTCAGTTTATTCATTTGATAGGAACCCCACTGAAGTATGGGCTTCCCTGATAGCTCAGTTGGTAAGGAATCCACCTGCAGTGCAGGAGACCCCAGTTCGATTCCTGAGTCAGGAAGATCCGCTCAAGAAGGGATAGGCTACCCACTCCAGTATTCTTGGGCTTCCCTTGAGGCTCAGCTGGTAAAGAATCTAACTGCAATGCAAGAGACATGGGTTCAATCCCTGGGTTGGGAAGATCCCCTGGAGGAGGGCATGAGAACCCACTCCAGTATTCTGACCTGGAGAATTCCATGGACTGTATAGTCCATGGGGTCGAAAAGAGTTAGATACAACTGAGCGACTTTCACTTTGCCACTGAAGTATATCTTTTGAAGAGAAAAGTAGGACCATAAAATCCACATACAACTTATATGCATAGATAACTTACAAGTTAGCCCTTCAAATACATGTTTCCTTTACTTATGGGGACCACATCTATGGATTCAATCAACTGCAGATTGTGTAGTACTGTAACATTTACCATTGGAAAAAAATTTACAGTGTAAGGGCACCCATGCAGTTCAAACTCACGTTGTTCAAGAATCAACTGTAGGAGAAGGAAATGGCAACCCACTCCAGTATTCTTGCCTGGGAAATCTCATGGACAGAGAAGCCTGGTGGGCTACAGTCCATGGGGTCACAAAAGAGTCACACACAACTTAGCGACTAAACAACAACAGTAACAATAAAGAAATACAAGAACTGCAAGGCTATGGCACCAACGCCACTTTTCACTTTTGTCTTCTGTCTCTGGAGCTCTTTTATATGTGCTATGGCCATTTTATCATTTGAGTTGGATGTTGCATTTGTCCAAAACCCTTGTTTGGATTGTGTAAAGGTGAAAAATACCAAAACAGTTGCCAAATGAAAAATTAATCTGTGATCCCGAACTGAGGATAAATCTAGAGAATTAATACATTCATCACATAAAGTGAAATATGTTATTATACTCTGACCACCTTAAATAATGTAAGTGTTTTTAAGCCTTTCTCCATTGCACTTTTATGCTATTCATTTGACTGTGGAATCCTGTTGCTTGGTCTTAGAGACATTTTTGAAATAGAATTGAAATGTTTTCTTCTCTGTTCCAGATGTTTGCAATAATGTGTGACTGACTTAAATTCTAACAATAAAAAGATACTTTCTCACAGGGGAAAAAATATTGAATGGAGAAAGAAAAAAAAAATCAACTATACTAAAAATACCATTAATCTTAGTTGTCAATGTTGTCTTGTTTCTCTTCTTGTTTATACGTGAAAAGTATTGTCTTGCTCAAGGTTTTCAGCTTTTAATTTTACTGTTTTGTAGATTCTTATCAAGCAGTTATTGAGTTGACCATAGAAGTTGGAATGAGCTTATTTAGTTAAATAGTAGAACACTGTTGACACCATTCTTTTTTATATGTTCAGGTCCCATGAATTAGAAGTCTGTGTTAAATGCCAAGCTTGGTACCTGTTCTTATCAGATGTTAATTATGCTTTTCTCCCTCCCTGTCTTCTCATGCATAATATACTGGTTTTACAAAGCCCTTTGAAATATTTTGCCTATTGATACGCAAATCCTAAATTTAATCTTATTGATACTTTTCTTAGGGAATGTTTTTATATAAAATTTATTTTCTCAACAATGCAAATTGAATATTACCATCAGATTATTGACACTGAAGACAGTGGACTTTTATAAAACACTATGTTTATGTACTCATAAAAGAAAAAATGAATATGACAGACTATTTTATTTGTTGATTGGACCATTCATTCACTGTATGTTAAATATTGTGGTTGCTTCTGGAAGCATAATATTTTTCTTCATGGGAAATAATAAGTCATTAAGACTGAAATGAACATGCTCAGTCGTGTCCGACTCTGTGACCCCATGAACTGTAGCCTACCAGGTTCCTCCATCTATGGGATTTTCCAGGCAAGAACACTGGAGTGGGTTGCCATTTCCTTCTCCAGGAGATCTTCCCGACCCAGGGATTGAACCCAGGTCTCCCACATGGTAGGCAGACGCTTTTTTTTATCTGTTTGTTTGTGTGTTTCTTAACAGAGACCATTTAGAAGGTGTAGTTTTTAAGAAATATTTTTTCTGAAAAATAATAGTGGCAGATTATTTGTTTCAGGTACTGAACAGTACAGTGAATACACAGGCTATGCCGAAACATACCGTTGGGCCCGGAGCCATGAAGATAGGAGTGAAAGGTGAGTTCATTTCTACTTTAGTATCACATGGCCAAAAGCTAAGGAATGTGGGCTTGACCCTGGTACATTCTGTCTTCCATCTACTCTTACTTCAGAAATATAATTTTCTTCTTAAATTCAATAGTACAGGTTCACTAGTAGTTAAAACAGATTCACCATCTCTATATACTCAGAAGAACAGAGAAGGAAAAGCCAAATATCTAAACCAAGACCAGGAAAGGCACAACTCTCTACAGGTGTCTCTGCTGCTAATTGTAAGCATCCAGTGAAGGTTAACTTCCAACAACAAACTTATTTCGAGTGGATTCTAATTACAACTTAAAGCCTTTAAACAGCTTTTTTAGTTGTCCTTAACTTCTGTGAGGTTCAGTAAGTGGGGGAAACCTATGTTGGGACAATTTGCCTAATACCACAAAACGGTTGCTAGCAGAACCTGTGGTGAACTTTGCCGCTGCTGTCTCTTATTTCTTATTGAAATACATTTTTACACTTTGACATTTTTGCTTCCCCAGAGGCAAATTTTTATTGAAAACATGTGTGTGGCAAATGTATGTGTGTTTCAGTGGGAAGAGCCATTGTGGCAGAAAGAATCAGCCACCGCCCTTGTAGCCATACAGCCTTATTCTTTGTAATATCTCAAATCCAGTTGCTAGTCTTTCTTTGTTTTGGATAAAACATATGGCTGCAACAGTTACTTAGGTGGATTTTTAATTCTTTATTATTATTTACAGACTAGCACGAAGGCTTCTGTTGCTATTCTTCAGTTTGAAGCGTTGATGGGAATATCATCATATGCATGTTTATAAAGAGATTAATGTATAGAATTTCATGTTTCCAAAATCACCATCTCATCCAACTTTTCCTGTCTCCACAGGCAAATTGTTATTGTTTGCTTTGATTTCTTTGCCTTTTTAAAAATAATTTTGTGCACCCAGCAGTTGAGCATAGCAGGTAGAATATTGTATTGAACTGTTACACTGTTATACTTTTTTTTCCCACAACACTTGACTCCTTGGGACTAGCTTTTGGACAATATAGGGCGATGTTACAAACTCAGTGACTTAGAGCAGTTCTTCCAGAACAGAGGAAAGAGCTCTTGTCCAGATACAAAGGCTGGGTCTTTAGTGTTGGGAGGAAAACAAAGAACTAAATCCTTTTGGTTTGCCCACCAAATCTTTTCACCTTGAAGACTCACTGTTAATGATGTATGTTTACAGTATGTTCTATCTTTTCATTTTACTGCTTAATGCTTTGTACTCCACAATACATGTGCCTTGGACTTCCTGATTTGCTGAGATGTAAAGCCATTGGTTTGTTTGTTTGTAACGTATTAACCCCGCCAAAGTCTCCGAAATCTGCCCTGGTGGGGGTTGTTGTTTGGTGAGTGCCTTTCCCCGTTCCTCCTCTCCCCCATCTGCCAGGGACGACTGGCAGAGGCGCAGCACTGAAATCGTCGCCATCGACGCCCTTCACTTCAGACGCTACCTCGACCAGTTTGTGCCTGAGAAAATCAGACGTGAGCTTAACAAGGCCAGTAACCTTATTTCTTCGTTCATCTGGCAGCTGTTATCTATTTACTGCCATTTTATTAATGCTGAAATTAATGCTTTCTGGTAATTCTTGCAGTGTCAGTACGTCTGCCTACAGCTCTCCTGATTTAATGGGTCTGTCAGCTTGTACAGGATGTACTTTCCATTGTGTAATTGTTTGATTACTGATGCCAGATAGACTGTTGCTTGATATTAAGCCCCACACATGCATTTATCTCATCAAGTACATTTCGCTGCTTTGGAACATTATCATTTTAAAACAATATAGAAATGAATGAACCTGGAAAGTTTTTTTCAGACCTACCCAATGACACTTTCTCTGCAAGGTGTGCTATCAGGATTAAAACAGATAAACCTTGTAAGGCAAGTCATTGTTGTTCTCGTATTGGTAAGAGTCATGTAAATTACTTATTTGGTAATTTGACATATTTATGATGGAATATGTGGCTTTCTGTGCTTAGTTTTATCTCCTTTAATCATTTTTTTTTTATTGTTACAGAAATATAAAAATGAGCTAGGCCTATTGTTAGTTCAAATTTTTACTACTGTTAACCATAATAAACTATCATGCAATAGTATTCTAATTCTATTCTCTAGGTAGATAGGGCCTTACCAAAACTGTTGATATTTTCTTTAGTTCCTCAAATTACTCTCACAGCCAAGACTGACCCAATTCTGAAAACCATTTTTTAACTTCCATGAATAGGATTTGGTCATGAAATTCATTATTAAGATAATAAGGTTTGTGGTTTTGCATGACTCCCATGTGCCAGTCCCTACACAGACTTTGGTGATGACAGCCGACTGGGTGTACCATTGCAAGGGAGCTGGGAGTGCTGTTGGGGCATGTGTGGCCCTCAGTATATCATCTCCACATCTTTTCCCTGGGTCTAACCACAGGATGGCCTCTGTCTGGTGCTCTGCTAATCCCAGCTCAAGTGCCTTACCTTTCATGTTGTTATTAGTAAAATAACCAAATAATCCAGAAAGGCTTTTACTATGCTTAAAACTTAGGGGATATGTCCAGTATAATTACATTTGTTATCTTATATCCTGATGTACTTGAGAATCTAATTTGCTGTTGAACATATTTTTACAATATACAATTAGGTTATTTTAACATTTGAAGTTATCAAAGGAATCCCATAAAAAGTTTGAAGAGTAAATGCATTATTTTCCAAATTGAACTTACATATGGATTCCATTTTTCTTTTAAGCAATTCCTCAGAAAAGCTGTCCAAAAAGACTGTTCTTTTATATGTCAACAGTTGTAATTTCTCTTTTATCTGACTCGTGATACTAAGGAATATCTTTTAGGTACCTTTTAAATGTGAGACTGCTTTCACTATCTGAACTCTTGCCTTAAAGCAGTTGTCTCCAAGCACATGGTGTTTTTATTACATAGCATATCAAGTAGAATAAGATTTTTATTTAGCTTTTCATCAAAAGTGTTTGTGAATGTGTCACATGGTCATTGATAGTAGAAGACATTTATAATCAGTGGGTGTGGGGGTCCTAGGATACCAGGGAGGCCCTAATGCAATCTAACTAGTATCCTTATAAGAAGAGATTAGGGCATACAAAAAAAAAAAAAAAACAAATTAGCAGTGCATGCCCACAGAATAAATATCATGTGTGGGTCTACATGAAGGTGACCGTCTGTACGCCGAGGAGAGAGGTCTCAAAAGAAACCAAACGTGCTGACGCCCTGATCTTGAACTTCTAGTCTCTAAAACTGAGAAAAGTAATGTCTGTTCTTTTAGTCACATAGTCTGTGTGGTACTTTGTTATGGCAAGAAATACATGGCAAGTTTAGAAAGACATGTATGAAAAGGAAATGTATTTAACCATTATAGTACATTAACACACATTTCAAGGTTCTTTTTTTTATGGATAATATTTATATTCCCACAAATACTTTCCTGCAGGAGCTGGATCATTCACTTTTACAAATATGACCCTGGACATAAATAAATATTCTCATTTTTAATTCCCCATGTCTAACTTGTGACACCACAACTTGGAGAGCATCGTAAATTAAATGTTTTACATCTCACTATGTTTTGTACACTTCGGTTTAAAGCAGAACTCGGTATTAAATCACTTCAGAGATAACTTGTACAGTGCTTTTTTCTTTTTTTGTATGCCAGACAGAAACTAGACAGGAACAGAAAAACTCCATTTTTCCAAATGAAGCAATAGACCAGTTTTCACCATCAGAATTCAGTGTGGATCTCTGAACTCTAGGGGGCTTGCTACTTTTAGGCATTACTCAAGCTTCCCAGGTGGTGCAGTGGTAAAGAATCTGCCTGCCAATGCAGGAGACATGGATTGAGTCCCTGGGTTGGGAAGATCCCCTGGAGGAGGAAATGGCAATCCGCTCGTATATTCTTGCCTGAAAAATTCCATGGACAGAGGAGCCTAGTGGACTATAGGCCATGGGGTTGCAAAGAATCAGACAAAACTGAGCGACTGAGGACATACACACACAACAGATAACAATTGAAAGGCAATCCCACAAAGTGCTTTGTTGTCTCTGGAAACAATTGACTCTATCCAGGCCCCTATCCTATTGGACCCACATCATGACCGACAAGAAGAGGTGGTTTTTTTTTTTTTTTTTTTTTTTTTTAAGAGGTGGTTTTTAAAGGGAAGAGTCAGACTCCTTTTATCTGACTGATACTGTGAAGCTGCATTTTAAACCTGTGAGAGATCAGCTAGGTAACATTCTCCAGGAGAACTGTCTTTGGATTGGAAAGATTTATGACTCCAGGTTGCAAAAGTGGCAAATAGCTCAGCAAAGGAAGAGGGAAATCATCTGTGGAACGTTGTGTTTAGCCATGTTAGACTCAATCCAATAAGATTAAGTAGCGAGTATATTCTGTGGAGTCATCTGGACCAGAAATTTAACAAAGTGAGGAGACCACCTGGGCAGGAAATTGCCATTTACCTTTTAAAAACTGATATATTGATTTTGTTGTTTTTGTTATTATCACCAAATTCAGGAGTGGATTGTTACAGTGCTTTATTAATGAAACCAATCAGTCCCTGCTGTTGATAGTTCAAAGAAGTTCAACATCTGATCATTTATAATTTTTTCTTGAAGTCTGTGTTACTTTACTTTTCAGGAATATTGGTTCAAAATGTATCATTTTTAGTGAGTTTTCCCTTCAGTTTCTCAATGTATAGAATCAGAATAACCATAGAAATATATAATCTAATCTTTGATTTCATATATGGGAAATCTAAGGTCTAAATGTTTTCATTTTATATTGCATCTTGAAAAGGCAACATCTATTTACTAAGGTTAGCTATTTTAAAGACAAAAAATCATCTATAATTTTACGTTTCAAATAATTGCTTTCATTTTTGTAGGACTTTCCACATAAATATTAAGTTTCATATAAATGTGTTCAAAAGTGACATAAATATTGTATTTATTTAATTTATCCATAATTATATTTTTAATACTTTCTAATGATCTTCATAATAATATGTTTAATGGCCATAAAATTAGTTGGATTGATATACGAGGCCTTAGCTGATATACTAAAACTTAGCTATTAGTTTTTTAACTAAACTAATAGGTGGTCCCAGGGATCTCTTTATTATGTGCAATGTAGTAAACATCTTTGTGGAGCTTCCCTGCTGGCTCAGATAGTAAAGAATCTGCCTGCAGTGTGGGAGACCTGCATTCAATCCCTAGGTTGGGAAGATCCCTTGGAGAAGAGAATGGCTACCCAGCCCAGTACTGTTGCCTGGACGATCCTATGGACAGGGGAGCTTGGAGAGCTACTGTCCATGGGGTCGCAAACAATGAGACATGACTGAGCAACTAACACTTTCACTTTAAACACCTTTGTACAGTTGTTATTTAATCGAATAAAAGAAATTTACAAATAAGAAATTTACAAAATTGTTATTGAATCTAAGGATAATTTTAAGACTTAATATTACTTTATTGTCTTCTAAAAGATTCTTCAGTTCAGTTCAGTCGCTCAGTCGTGTCTGGCTCTTCGACCCCATGAACTGCAGCACGCCAGGCCTCCCTGTCCTTCACCAACTCCCGGAGTTTATTCAAACTCATGTCCATTGAGTTGGTGATGCCATCCAACCATCTCATCCTCTGTCATCCCCTTCTCCCACTTTCAATCTTTCCCAGCATCAGGGTCTTTCCAATGAGTCAGTTCTTCACATCAGGTGGCCAAAGTATTGGAGTTTCAGCTTCAGCATCAGTCCTTACAGTGAATATTCAGGACTGATTTGCTTTGGGATGGACTGGTTGCATCTCCTTGCTGTCGAAGGGCCTCTCAAGAGTCTTCTCTAACACCACAGTTCAAAGGCATCAATTCTTCAGCGCTCAGCTTTCTTTATAGTCCAGCTCTCACATCCATACATAACTACTGGAAAAACCATAGCTTTGACTAGATGGACCTTTGTTGGCAAAGTAATGTCCCTGCTTTTTAATATGCTGTCTAGGTTTGTGATAGCTTTTCTTCCAGGGAGCAAGCGTCTTTTAATTTTATGGCTGCAGTCACCATCTGCAGTGAATTTCGGAGCCGAGAAAAAGTCTGTCATTGTTTCCATTGTTTCCCCATCTATTTGCCATGAAGTGATGGGACCAGATGCCATGATCTTAGTTTTCTGAATGTTGAGTTTTAAGTCAACTTTTTCACTCTCCTTTCACTTTGATCAAGAGGCTCTTTAGTTCTTCTCTTTCTGCCATAAGGGTGGTATCATCTGCGTATCTGAGGTTATTGATATTTCTCCCGGCAGTCTTGATTCCAGCTCTTGCTTCATCCAGTCAAATATTTCTCATGATGTACTCTGCATATAAGTTAAATAAGCAGGGTGATAATATACAGCCTGACATACTCCTTTCCTGATTTGGAACCAGTCTGTTGTTCCATGTCTGGTTCTAACTGTTGCTTCTTAACCTGCATATACAGATTTCTCAGGAGGCAGGTAAGGTGGTCTGGTATTCCCACCTCCTTAAGAATTTTTCACAGTTTATTGTGATCCACACAGTCAAAGACTTTGGCATAGTCAATAAAGCAGAAGTAGATGTTTTTCTGGAACTCTCACTTTTTCTGTGATCCAACGGAAGTTGGCAATTTGATCTCTGGTTCATCTGCCTTTTCTAAATCCATCTTGAACATCTGGAAGTTCACGGTTCACATACTGTTGAAGCCTGGCTTGGAGAATTTTGAGCATTACTTTGCTAGTGTGTGAGGTGAGTGTAATTGTGCTGTAGTTTGAGCATTCTTTGGGATTGCCTTTCTTTGGGATTGGAATGAAAACTGACCTTTTCCAGTCCTGTGGCCACTGCTGAGTTTTCCAAATTTGCTGGTATATTGAATGCAGCACTTTCACAGCATCATCTTTTAGGATTTGAAATAGCTCAACTGGAATTCTATCACCTCCACTAGCTTTGTTTGTAGTGATGCTTCCTAAGGCCCACTTGACTTCAAACTCCAGGATGTCTGGCTCTAGGTGAGTGATCACACCATTGTGATTATCTGGGTCATGAAGATTTTTTTTGTGTAGTTGTTCTGTGTATTGTTGCCACCTCTTCTTAATATTTTCTGCCTCTCTTAGGTTCATACGATTTCTGTCCTTTAAAAGATTCTACAGGCACTTAAAAAAAACAACAACCCATGCTGTAGTCCATGGGGTTGCAAAGAGTTGGACACCACTGAGTGACTAAACAACAACTTGGTCTTAGTTGTGGCATGTGAACTCTTAGTTGCGGAATGTGGGGTCAAGTTCCCTGACCAAGGATCACACCCAAGCCTTCTGCATTGGGAGCATGGAGTCTTAGTCACTGGGCCACCAGGGACATCCCTTTAGGCACTTTTTATATTTGTTTTTAAGAAATCACAGTATTCTAAAACATAAAATCATTATCAATATGAACTATGTATTAGTTTGTTAGACAAATATGTTATATTGATTTAATATAAACAACTCCTTAGGACAATAATTATTAATCTAGAAAACAGTATAATGTATTTATATTATAATGAAGGACATAATTTAATTATATTCTCTTCAGTTCAGTTCAGTCGCTCAGTCGTGTCTGACTCTTTGCGACCCCATGAATTGCAGCACACCAGGCCTCCCTGTCTGTCACAAACCCCCGGAGTCTACTCAAACTCATGCCCATCGAGTGGGTGATGCCATCCAGCCATCTAATCCTCTGTCGTCTCCTTCTCCTCCTGCCCCCAATCCCTCCCAGCATCAGGGTCTTTTCCAATGAGTCAGCTCTTCACATGAGGTGGCCAAAGTATTGGAGTTTCAGCTTCAGCATCAGTCCTTCCAATGAACACCCAGGACTTATCTCCTTCAGGATGGACTGGTTGGATCTCCTTGCAGTCCAAGGGACTCTCTAGAAGTCTTCTCCAACACCACAGTTCAAAAGCATCAATTTTTCGGTGCTCAGCTTTCTTCACAGTCCAACTCTCACATCCATACATGACCACTGGAAAAACCATAGCCTTAATCAGACGGACCTTTAGGCTAGCTTAAACTGACTTGGCAGCCTGAGTTCTTCAGTTTGTGTGTGCTCTTGCATGTGCGTTGCAGGGATGTTTGTACAGACTATTCACCTGAATACCATCTATTTCCTGGGCCCAGTTCTGGGCCTGTAGGTTTTGAAAATTGTTTTCTTTGTTTCCTTTTTCAATTTCTTTGCTTCCTTCCCATGTCTCTTTTTTTTTTTTTTTCCCCATGTCTCTTTTTACCACTTCCCAGCTGGGCTCTAGTTTTTAATTCTAGATACCAGTATCTTCCTCCTGCCACTTGCTTCTCAAGGCGCCTCTTGGCAACCTTCAGGACTCCAAAATTCCCTCTCTTCTTACCTTCCCATCAAAACTCATTCACACAGTCGTGTCCAACTCTTTGCGACCCCATGGACTATATAGTCCATGGAATTCTCCAGGCCAAAATACTGGAGTGGGTAGCCTTTCCCTTCTCCAGGGGATCTTCCGAAACCAGGGATCGAACCCAGTTCTCCCGCATTGTGGGCGGATTCTTTATGAAGTGAACCACAAGGGAAGCCCAAGAATACTGGAGTGGGTAGCCTATTCTTTCTCCAGCAGATCTTCTGGACCCAGGAATTGAACTGGGGTCTCCTGCATTTCAGGCAGATTCTTTACCAACTGAGCTATCAGGGAAGCGCCATTCTGAGTCAGGAGTATTTATTGGTATCTTCTACTTACTGAGGTTTGAATGCTTCTTCTTTTTCCCACTTTTAAGTAGTTTATTAGTAAAAAATAAATAGCTCTGTCATGGTGAATGTCAGGTCAGGCTGTGATGAGAGTTTAATAAGCAAGGTTTCTTTTACTGCTCTGATTAATCTTCTCAAGTGCTCTGGCTCATGTGAGGAAAAATTTGCTACCAGTGTGGAGCTCCTAGCACATTTCCCTATGAAGAAAGAACTTGACAATTCTTTTGTTGTCTCAATCATTATCTGATCTTTGTTTCTTACCAAAGAAGCTCGGTTATTATCCGGATTAGTGGCCCGGTCCTCGTCTCTGACAGGTGAGGGATCTCTCTCTCCTTACTGGGGAATGGAGAGAAGCAAGGGTTGTCCCTCTAAAGGGGACTCAGAGGAGCTTGCTGTTTCTCTCTGATTTCTGACCTTGGAAGTAGTTGGTTTAAACACAATAAAAGAATTTTGTAACAACAGTCAAGATATGGAAGCAGCCCAAGTGCCATGCCCATCACAGACAAATGGATAATGTATACAATGAAACATTATTCAGCCATTAAAAAGAATGAAATTCTACCTTTTACAGCATTGTGGATGGGCCTAGAGAGTATTTATGCTTGCTGAAATAAGAGAAAGACAAATACTATATGATATCACTTATATGTGGGCTTACCTGGTGGTTCAGATGGTAAAGAATCCAACTGTAATGCAGGAGACCTGGGTTTGATCCCTGGGTTGGAAAGACCCCTGGAGGAGGGCATGGCAACCCACTCCAGTATTCTTGCCTGGAGAATCCCCATGGACAGAGGAGCCTGGTTGCCTACAGTTCATGGGGTCACAAAGAGTCCCATATGACTGAGTGACTAAGCACAGCACAGCATCACTTATATGTGGAATCTAAAAAATAATACAAATGATGTACATGCAAAACAGAAACAGACTCACAGATATAAAACAAGCTAGTGGTTACAGAAGGGAGTGGGAAGAGATGAGGGGCACATTAGGGTTATGGGATTAAGAGATACAAACTATGTAAAGTAGATAAGCAACAAGGATATATTGGACAACACAGGGAATTATAGCCATTATCTTGTAATAACTTTTAATGGAGTATAATCTGTAAAAATACTGAATCACTTTGCTGTATACCTGAAATAAATAAATCAATTAGACCTCTATAAAAAGGGATTTTGTATTTAATCATTAGTTATTCTTTTACCTATTTTACAAGTATTTTACATCATTTAATTTCAGATTACCTTTTTAAAGTTTTATTTTATTTGATTAAAACAGCAAATGGAGAATAACTTCAGTTTTATAGTTTGTTTCTGTTGTGGCCATTTTTCAAGATAGATTTTTTTTTTTATAGTAATATTGGTTAGATTTTGCTTCTGATAATCTAAATATTTCAAATTCTCTGTTGTTTGGCTTTAGTTTTACTAAGCTATTTTTGCTTATTAAAGAAAATTTAGCCCAGATATGTAGAGATAGCAGTATTGGAAGAGACTAAAATCATTCTGATGGCATAAAGCAGAAAACGTTAACTAGGAGGCTAAGAAATCTTCCTCTTCATCTAGGCATGTTTGGAGAATTTGACAGGAAAGCAAGTGGCAAAGTTACGTCTATTCTGACAGAAAGTCTGTTCCCTTTGTTGGCATAAAGGCAGAGACTCTGTATCTTTCAAGAAGAACCTGCTCAAAAAAATTGAGCTCTTTGATAGTTTTGACCTGAAAGAGATTTTCAAAAGCTCTATGCATCTGATTACACAGGTAATTTGTGAGTTCTAGTGTAAGCTCTGTACCACGGCATTGAATAATGGTCAGGTACCAACTTATAATTAATATCTGCCAGGATTTACAGCCTAGGAGGAGGTGGAAGAAATAGCCTTGTTAATCCATCCAGACAGTGTGTAAAATAAATTTTTATACCTCTGTAGCAACTTCAGAGAGCAATTTACAGTATTATGTGTGGGTTTTGTAGAGGCATCTTTCTTTATTCTTGGTTTTTCTCTGGGAACATCTGTCACACACTGTTCTTTTTATTTTATTTACTATTATACATAAGCTATATTTTAGGCTTTGCTTGGTACTTGAGAAAGCCCAGGGGATATTTGCTTTGCTGTTATATTAAACTTCTTAACATAGTCTGATAGTTTCAGAAAACTAAGAACCCTTAGGAGTCAGAAAGACTAACTAGCCTGATAGCAAAGAAATGGGAATCAGAAACTCTAGGACCTTAAACTACGACCTTCTCATATATAAAATGAGCTGTTCATTTAATTAATACGCAGCCACCATCCTCAGGATATACTGTACTTTTTGCAGGTAACTGGCAAGTTTTAAAATAAAATAATCTAGCTTAAAATATAGCTGTGAAACTAGAGTCTTGGAGCTGGAAGGGATTTTAAAGGTTATCTTATAGCCAGGCATAGGGGTCCCTTTTATATATAGGGACTCATTTTATATATAGTCGCTTAAGTGTTTCAGTGGCAAGAAGCACATCTAAAAGCTAACCACAGTTATTAATCTAGTCTCAATAATTCAGAGAGAGTGCTGAGGAAGCCTAATAGTAATAACTCTTTACTGTAATGAAAAACAGTAATCAAAAGTTTTCAAATAAAACACTGTCTTAAATACCTTTCTGTCCATTAGTCCCTCATAGTTTGTAACTGGTGTCCCATTAATTCTTGAAATATCTCTGATATTTTCATTTATGTTTGTTTGAATTGGGGAGGGGGGACAACTGAGACCTGTATTGGCTTAAGGGCTTTGATTTGCCCAGCATCAGAGCAAATCAGTAATTAGAACTGGTCATTTCTTACTCTCTTCCTTGTGTAATCCCAGGATTTTCTCTTTTTTCCCTCTCCTTTGGCCCCTAGGAAAAAAAGGAGAGAGAGAGAGAGAACATAAGCTTGATGATGGATACTGATCCTAGTACATCGGTTAGAAATACTGCTAGCGTCTAGTCACTCACATTGCTTTGATGTTTCTTTCATCCTTCAGGCTTACTGTGGATTTCTTCGTCCTGGAGTTTCTTCAGAGAACCTGTCTGCAGTGGCCACAGGAAACTGGGGCTGTGGTGCCTTTGGGGGCGATGCTAGACTAAAAGGTGAGTGAGTCAGTTGTTATAAGAAGGATAATAGTTTTTTGACTAAGGAATAGAGTTAGTCCTTCTAACCAGATTTCTATTGGTCTATCATAATAAGGGACCACAAAAATCTAAAAGAAAAGAAAAAGAATATTTGATACAGTCCTTCTTTTATTATGTATGCAGGAATCTGTATTTTTATTCTCTGCAGAGGTTACTTATCTCTTTGATCTATCAGGCACAGCGTTTAGTTGAATAAAGAGGCCAAGATGACTATGAAGTTTCAAACCAAACCACCCATGCAAGCACATTCCTTTAGAGTAGTGAATTTTATGGACAGGGCTATTTCATTGAGTGACTCGTTCATTCACCAGACTTACGGCAGGTCTGCCACTCTCTAGGCACTGTGATAGAGTCTCAGAATACAAAGGTGTATTCTCAGAGATGTGGTCCGTGCTTTGGAATTCACGGTCCAGCATGACCAAGAGTGGCATGGACAAATGCAACATAGAGAAATGAGTGCTTTAATAGAGGTGCATGATGTGTGGGCGTGCAGCTTGGGAGAGCTGCATGAGGAGGCATTTGGTACTCAGAAAGGATAAACATTTCTTGCACTTTAGGTTTGTACCTATCAACAGAGCTATTGGTTATTTATCATATTATGACATGTTTTTTCCTCTCAGGAGTGTCAGTTACAGAAAACAGTATTATATTATTACATAGGATGACTACTATTCTGTATCAACCCGGCTGGTCTGACACAAGCTGAGGGTGCTACAGGACAGTCCTGACCTGCCTTGGAGTTAGTGCCGACCCTACAGGGTAAGGGCATACATGCTCCACTAGAGCACCCCTACTTCAGACTCAAGCTGCAAGTCTGGGGTTGGGGTGTCCTGTGCAGGGCCACCTGCACCTCTAATCAACCAGCTACCAGTTGGGAGGTTCCCACAAGCCCTCTGAGGTTTGATAATTTATTAGGATAACTCACAGAACCCAGGAAGGTGCTGTTACAATTTTATTATAAAGGATATACGTAGGGTGAGATGGGGAGGGAATACAGAGCTTCCATGCCCCTTCCCTGTGGTGTCAAAGCATATCACTTTCCCAGCACGTGAATCTGTTTGTCATATCACTTTCCCAGCACATGAGTGTGTTTGTTAAGAAGCTCCACCGACCTTTGGTGTCCAGAGTTTTTATGGGGGCTTCATTACATAGGCACCATTGGTTATCACTGGCCATGTTCCAGTTCTCCCTCTCCCTAGAGTTCAGTGACTGAAAATACAATCCTGAAGCAGTCTCGAGGCCTACTGGCAGTCACTATCATTAGCATAACAAATACCCTATCACTCAGGTCAGTTCAGTTCAGTTGTTCAGTCGTGTCTGACTCTTTGCGACCCCATGGACTGCAGCACGCCAGGCCTCCCTGTCCATCACCAATTCCCGGAGTTTACTCAAACGCATGTCCATTGAGTCATGATGCCATCCAACCATCTCATCCTCTGTCGTCCCCTTCTCTCTCCTTCAATCTTTCCCAGCTTCGTGTCTTTTCAAATAGTCAGTTCTTCACATCAGGTGGCCAAAGTATTGGAGTTTCAGCTTCAACATCAGTCCTTCCAGTGAACATTCAGGTCTGATTTCCTTTAGGATGCACTGGTTGGATCTCCTTCTAGTCCAAGGGACTCCGAAGAGTATTCTCCAACACCACAGTTGAAAAGCATCAATTCTTTGGTGCTCAGCTTTCTTTATAGTCCAACTCTCACATCCATAGATGACTACTGGAACAACCATAGCTTTGACTCAGGAAATGGCAAAGGTTTTGAAGCTCCTGCCAGGAACCCAGGACAAAAATCTGACAGATGTTTTGTTTATACTACAGTTGTCAAAGTAACAAGAAAACAAAGCAAACGTATAAAACAGCCAACTGGCCTTGATAGCTAAACTAGATACAGATGAAATCCTTCTCAAATCCTTCTCATTGGAAATTTCTCTGTAACAGTTTGTGTAATCATCTGACCTTAGTGGAATCACACTATGTATGCTATGCTCTGACCTCCTCTTTTAGAAAACCCTATAGTCTCATGATGGCTTGCAACACCAAAAACTGTCCACAATTTTTAACAGCTATATACTATTCTGTTGTATGTACCTATATGCCATTGTTCATTTCACCAATTCTCCATTCATAGTTTTTTTTATTTTATATAAGCAATACTATAATATATATTATATATGTTATACATAATTATTTTCTTAGGGTTAATTCCTAGAAGTGAAATTGATGACTCAAAGGATAGGGATACAACGTATTTTAATGTTTACCACAAACGGTTCTTCTGAAAGGCAGTGTCAATTTACAGTGTCTTCTTTGCAAAGGCGATCTCACTACTGTAGGGTTTTGTCAATCTTCTTAATTTCTCTGAGGTTCAATAGTTTTTATATGTTTTATTGGCCATTTTTGTTTTGCAAATTGCTTGTTCATGTCATCTGCTCATTTAGCTTTTAGTCAGTAGATTTGGTTTTCATTGGCTTGTAATAACTCTTTGTATACTAAGAAATATTAATTATCTGTCATCCAACTTAGCAACTGAATAACATATGTTACAGGTATTTTTCTCTGTTTTTTCATTTATTTCAGCCTGTTGAGTTGTGATCAGCCTATTGTCAAATGGGGTTAATTTTTATGTGTTTACATTTTTGTGGCATGCTTAAAAAATTTTCTTCTATTCCTTATTCTAAAGACTTACACAGACATTTTCTTCATATTCAAAAATAAAAACCACATTATTAGTTTCAGTGTTTTGAATGTCTATAGAAGAAAGAATTTCTGGTTTTTA
This sequence comes from Cervus elaphus, assembly GCF_910594005.1. Classification (NCBI taxonomy): domain Eukaryota; kingdom Metazoa; phylum Chordata; class Mammalia; order Artiodactyla; family Cervidae; genus Cervus; species Cervus elaphus. The sequence goes on along the minus strand of NC_057829.1, from coordinate 43,368,410 downwards.
TTTTATGAAATTCTTTATCATCCTGAATTTATTTGAGGAAACCTGTTTTTCACTCTGGACTTATTGATCTTATGACAGACACTTTTTTCTGTTTTTCTCTTAAGTAAAATAAATGAGTAGCTTCATATCATCAATCCAGAAGCCAGGTCTGCCACAAGCTTTGGTCATTTGTGATGGACAATTTGGGAAGCTTTATAAATGTGTTCATTTTGTTTCTTTTCTTTATGGTGTAAAAAAGCCTTTCACTCAGACTGCAGCTTTGCTTGCTCTGGTGACTATTGAGGGTAGTATTCCAAGATTTTCATTGTGTAATTTATTTTCACAATTATCAACAATTTCTGTTGTGAGCATGTATTTTTTTCCAGTTTTATTTAAAAATAATTGACATACAGAACTATACAAGTTTAAGATGTCCAACATAATGATTTGACTTACATCATGAAATGAGTATCAAGTAGGTTTAGTGAATATCCATCATCTTATATAGATGCAACATTAAAGAAGTAGAAAAAAATGTTTTCCTTGTGATGAGAATTCTCAGGATTTATACTCCCTTGCAACTTTGATTTATAATGTACAACAGTGTTAATTATCATGTTGTACATTACATTCCTAGTACTTATTTATCTTGTAACTGGAAGTCTGTACCTTTTGGCTGCCTTCATTTTATTCCCTCTCCCCTCACCTCCTACCTTTGGTACCCAGAAATCTGATCATATTTTCCTATGCGTTTATTTGTTTTTAAAGTATGACTGACCTACAACACTGTTAGTTCTTGGTACACAACAGTGATTCTGTGTCTCTATATATTTCAAAATGATCTCCATGATAAGTCTGGTTGTCTTCTGTCACCATGCAAAGACCTTACATAATTACTGACTGTATTCCCTACACTGTACATTCATACCCATGACTCCCTCCCAACTCATTCTGGCAACCACCTGTTTGTTCTCTGTATTTGTTACTGTTTCTGTTTGATTATGTTTGTTCATATGTTTTGTTTTTAGATTCAACCCATAAGTGAAATCATACAGTATTTGTCTTTGTCTGGTTTATTTCACTTAGGATAATACATTCTAGGTCCATCCATGTTGTTGCACAGGGCAAGATTTCATTGTTTTTTTATGGCCAAGTAGTAGTCCATTGTATATATACACCACTTCTTTATCCATTCATCTATTGATAGGCACTTAGGTTGCTTCCATATCTTGCTATTGTAATAATGCTGCAGTAGGGGTACATATATCTTTCAAGTTGCATTCAAGTTTTCTGGAGAGAGTGGAATGGTTATTATTGGACCTCAGAGATACCACTGAGTTAATGGATTTGGAAAATGGCTCTGGAAACTTTTTTTTTTAACTCTCTGGGAGTTGCTGATAATCAGCCAGGTTTAAGAAATACTACATTCTCTCCTTTAGTGTTGCATAGTTACCCTTCAATCTGTGGCCTCATTTTTAAGATGAGGAAACCAAGGTTTTATGCAGAGGCTAATAAAACTGCCCAAAGAAACACAGCTAACAATCAGAACCAGCGTTCATATTTGGCCTATTTTCCTCAAAAACCAGTACTGTGGTTGTGGTTGTTATTAGACAACATGTTGAAAGCATTCTGTGTTGTCCTAAGTGCTTTCCTTAGATGTATTAGCTCGTAACAGCCTACTAGGTATCAGGTATTTTTGTCTTCGTGACATAACTGAGGCAACGAGGTAAATCGCCTCAGGTCACAAGGAGAGCAGGACTAGGATTCAAACCAGGATTGATGCCCAAGAGTTCAGTGTCTGTGCTTTTACAATTTCATCTTTATTGGCCACAAATTCTGTACCTAGATTTAGATTTGGAAATTGCCATTCTAGAGATGGTGGCTGAATTCTTGACGTGAGTACATTTAAGACACCAAAGATTGAGGCTTTCATAATATCCACTGGAGGATGGGGGTGGTTGGTAGGGTCACATGGTACCAAGATTAAAAACAGTAGCCAGGGCTTCCCTGGTGGTCCAGTGGTTGAGAATCCACCTTGCAGTGGAGGGGAGACAAGTTCGATCCCTGGTCCAGGGAGATCCCACGTGCCACAGGGCAGCTAAGCCTGCGAGCCACAGCTGCTGAAGTCCAGGCGCTCTAGAGCCCTGCTCTGCAACAAAAAAAGCCACCTCAATGAGAAGCCTGGGGGCCACAACTACAGACCCCGCTTGCCACAACCAGAGAAAGCCCACATGCAGCAAAAGACCCAGCACAGCCAAAAATAAATAATAATACTTTGTTTTATATATATATATATAAAATAAAAACAGTAGCCAGAGCACAGGACCAATTAGAAAATAAGAGTTGGCCTAGAAGAGTGGGCAAAATGCTCCAGGGCTGGTAAACATGTTTGAGCTTTCATAGTAATCAAGACATGAGCTCACAAAACAACTTGGGTTTCATTAGAAGTACATGAGTAACACTTTCAGGTCTATACTATTTTAGCTTCCTGCTAGTATGTGTTTAAATAATGTAAATAAACAATTTGAGGAAATTCTTCTAACAGACATATGGTAAGTTGGCTTGGAGCATAGCAGGATGACGTGGCATGGCAGCTTTACAACATAGTGGATGAGGGAGAGTCCTGGGTCAGGCCACCCAGTTCAAATTTCAGCTCCGCCACTTTTTAGCTCTGTGACCTTAGACAGGTTACTTAATCTTTTGATGCCCTTATTTCCTGATTTTCAGAACGGAGATAATGCTAATATTTATTCAGTTTTTCTAAGGATTGAGTTAATCTTTGTGAATCTTTAGCTTATCCTCGAAAAGCTGCCAGAACATTCAGCATGCTATAGTATAGAGCTCAGTGTTAGCAGTTGTTACTAATGTTACATGTTGATGGTCTCAAGACCATACCTGTGTATAGGTATCTGTGACTTTACTCATTTTTTGGTTTGGTTCATTTGTTATGACACTATGACTTGTTTTTTGATATTAGTGTAGTGTAGTGTGTGTTAAGTCGCTCAGTCGTGTCTGACTCTTTGCGACCCAGTGGAATGCAACCCGCCAGGGTCCTCTGTCCATGGAATTCTCCAGGCAAGAATACTGGAGTGAGTTTCCATCCCCTTCTCCAGGGCATCTTCCTGACCCAGGGATCAAACCTGGGTCTCCTGCATTGCAGGTGGATTCTTTACCGTCTGAACTACCAGGGAAGCCTTTTTTGATTATTCATACTTATTTGAAAATTTTATTGCTTAAGATTGATGCCAAAAAGAAAATTAAAACCAAACTCCCTGCAGGTTAATTTAAGTGATTATTTTGGCACCTAGTTATGCTTGAATTTGGAATTTGATGCTTTTGTATCATTCTTGGAATCAGTCCACACATCCTATTAGATCTGTGATTTATTTTCATCTAACTTGTGATGCAGGAGAGTTCACTTAAATCGTGAGACATAATTGTCTAGATGCGCAAAGACCTTGCGGGTATAGTGAGGTCTGAAGACAGTTTTGTTTAAAATGATCTTTTGTTAGTGATTACTGATGGATTTAAGGTCAAGATTGTTATATTTCTGAAAATTTCGTCTGTGTATTTATAGTCTAATATCCAATGCAAGGAGAAAAACTGTAATAGAGGTTGTGGAATTCCATACTCTGAAAGAGTCTTTAGGGATGATCTGATTTGACTTCCTGTTTGCATAGATGGGGAAAATGCAGGCAAGAGAGTTAAGTGACTTGGCCAAAGTCCTAGAGCTTAGATAGCTAGCAGAAAGGGGAGGCCTGAGCCTCAGGTCTTCAGTCTCCAGTCCCAGCTTGTCTGCCACATGCTTTTGTTATCATGTGACCCAAACAGAAACAGATGGGAAATCAAGAATGTAATGTAAATTGGTTCTCTTATTAGGATTCAGCCTCTTTTTGGTAGATCTGTCAAACTTCACTCTGTGAGCCTATCCATAGGGACAGAATGGCCTGTGAAGCATTTTAAAAATAAACTCTATAGGGAGGAAAAAATAAATAAATAAACTCTATAGGGAGATACATTTTAAATGTTCTTATTAATATTTTATTTTCATAAATGACAAATGACCAGTGATCTAGTATTTCTGTATGTAAGGGGAAAACAAGACTAGAATGACTTTTCTTTGGGTCTTTCTCTCCTCTTAATAGGAAATATAGATAAATTTCATTCAAACCAAAAGATAAGAAATACCTCTTGGTAGAAGATTACAACACATTGGTTTCCATTTTTATATGTAGTTTAGGTTAATTAGGAACCTTTTAAAATTGAGTGTACTGAAGCTTTAATGTTTGCATAAGTTGGTTGAGCAGTTTTAATTAAAATGTATCTGTATTTTGGGATCAATTACTCCAAGATTAATGAGGCCTAGTCGTGGTGCCTCATATGGTGTGGATACTCAATAAATATTAGTTTGGAAATTAGGAAATACTTGTATTCAGAATCTTGTATATATTATAACATCTCAGATTCTTTCTCAAATCTGGGGATACTCAGCCATATCAAATATACTAGTTCAATTTTTAAGTTTTTATTTTGGTTTGATCTCTTTGCTGTCCAAGGGACTCTCAAGAGTCTTCTCCAGCACCACAGTTCAAAAGCATCAATTCTTTGGCCTTCAGCTTTCTTTATGGTCCAACTCTCAAATCCATACATGACTATTGGAAAAACGAAAGCTATGACTAGATGGACATTTGTCAGTAAAGTAATGCCTCTGCTTTTTAATATGCTGTCTAGCTTCATCATAGCTTTTCTTCCAAGGAGCAAGTGTCTTAATTTCATGGCTGCAGTGATTTTGGAGCCCAAGAAAATAGTCTTTCACTGTTTCCATTGTTTTCCCATCTATTTCCCATGAAGTGATGGGAGCAGATGCCATGGTCTTTGTTTTTTGAATGTTTTAAGCCAGCTTTTTCACTCTCCTCTTTCATTTTCATCAAGAGGCTCTTTAGTTCTTTGCTTTCTGCCATAAAGGTGCTGTCATCTGCATATCTGAGGTTATTGATATTTCTTCCGGCAATCTTGATTCCAGCTCTTGTTTCATCCAGTCAGACATTTCTCATGATGTATTCTGCATATAAGTTAAATAAGCAGGGTGACAATATACAACCTTGACATACCCCTTTCCCGATTTGGAACCAGTCTATTGTTCCATGTCTGGTTCTAATTGTTGCTTCTTGACCTGCATACAGATTTCTCAGGAGGCAGGTAAGGTGGTCTGATATTCCCATCTCTTTAAGAATTTTCCACAATTTGTCGTGATCCACACAAAGGCTTTAGCATAGTCAATGAAGAAGAAGCAAATGTTTTTCTGGAATACTCTTGCTTTTTCTATGATCCAACGGATGTTGGCAACTTGATCTCTGGTTCCTCTGCCTTTTCTAAATCCAGCTTGAACATCTGGGTTCTCGGTTCCCATACTGTTGAAGCCTAGTTTGGAGAATTTTGAGTATTACCTTGCTAGCGTGTGAGATGAGCCAATTGTGCAGTAGTTTGAGCATTCTTTGGGATTGCCTTTCTTTGGGATTGGAATGAAAACTGACCTTTTCCAGTCCTGTGGCCACTGCTGAGTTCTCCAAATTTGCTGGCATATTGAGTGAGCACTTTAATAACATCATCTTTTAGGATTTGAAATTCCAGCTCAGCTGGAATTCCATCACCTCCACTAGCTTTGATTGTAGTGATGCTTCCTGAGGCCCACTTGACTTCAAACTCCAGGATGTCTGGCTCTAGGTGAGTGATCACACCATCCTGGTCATCTGGGTCATGAAGATCTTTTTTGTATAGTTTTTCTGTGTATTCTTGCCACCTCTTCTTAATAACCTCTGCTTCTGTTAGGTCCATACCGTTTCTGTCCTTCATTGTGCCCATCTTTGCTTAAAATGTTCGCTTGGTATCTTTAATCTTCTTGGAAAGGTCTCTAGTTTTCCCATCCTATTGTTTTCCTCTGTTTCTTTTCATTGATCACTTAGGAGGGTTTTCTTATCTCTCCTTGCTATGCTTTGGAGCTCTGCATTCAGATGCATATATCTTTCCTTTTCTCCTTTGCCTTTTGCTTCTCTTCTCAGCTATTTGTCAGCCTTCTCAGACAACCATTTTGCCTTTTTGCATTTCTTCTTCTTGGGGATGGTTTTGATCACCACCTCCTGTACATTGTTAAGAGTCTCCATCCATAGTTCTTCAGGCACTCTATCTGTCAGATCTAATACTTTGAATCTATGTGTCACTTCCACTGTATAAGCCTAAGGGATTTGATTTAGGTCATACCTGAATGGTCTAGTGGTTTTCCCTACTTTCTTTAAGTCTGAATTTGGCAATAAGGAGTTCCTCATCTGAGCCACAGTCAGCTCCTGGTCTTGTTTTTGCTGACTGTATAGAGCTTCTCCATCTTTGGCTACAAAGAATATAATCAGTCTGATTTCAGCATTGACCATCTGGTGATGTCCACGTGTAGAGTCATCTCTTGTGTTCTTGGAAGAGGGTGTTTGAGATGAGCAGTGCGTTCTCTTGGCAGAACTGTTAGCCTTTGCTGTGCTTCATTTTGTACTCCAAGGCCAAACTTGCCTGTTACTCCAGGTATCTCTTGACTTCCTACTTTTGCATTCCAGTCCCCTATGATAAAAATAATACACGTTTGAAGAATACAACATTTGTTGCCTTTATCTTCTGTTTCCTGATAATTAGGGTGAGGTTATGCATTCTTGATCTGAGAAGTGCACAGGTGATAGTATCTAGAGGCACTTGGTAGTCATCTGACCCCACTGGTGATGTTAATTTTGGTCACCTAGTCATGTTTTTCCACTGTAGAGATATTTTTTCCTCTCTTGTAGTTAATAAGTAGTCTGTGGGAAGACGCTTTGAGTCAAAATTCCCCTTAGGTCTAGCATCCTTTATTGATCTTTGCTTGATCCAGTCTTTACCATGATGAATGCAGAAAAGGGGTTATCTCGTTCTAACACTCCCTCTAGACTTACCAGTTAGTCTTTAGCTTTCTCATGTGAGCAAGAACCCTTCTTCTGCATTTATTTATTATGTATTATCATTGTGGACTCAGGAATTTATGTTTTTTCAATGATTTGTAACTTAATACTATACATAATATTTTGGTTCTTCCCTCGCCCAGATTTGGCTATTAGATGCTGCTTCAAACTGGCTTCTATATCCTTATGATAAGCACGCATCAATTTTTCCCCATCTGTTTTGGAGTACTTCTTCACTTCCTGGTATAATAAAACGTTCTAGGTTTATCTTGTGTCTATCCTGTCCCAACCATGGAATCAAGTATTCCTTGAAGAATCCAGCTCCTTTTAGGGGGAATGGTATTAGACCACTATCTGGGCACTAGGTGTACTAACTGCTACTGGGATGTCTTCTTTTTGGCTCTTTCAGCAGACAAAACTAGGAAATACACATACACACAGACAGATGTACATAGTTAAAAATCATGAGTACATACCAGTGCCTTTCATTTCAATTGATAACCACAGAGTTACTTTTTTGTCTTTCCCATTCTATGTTTGTATGTCCCCTCTTCCATTCTGAGAGCTATAACTCCCAGCAGCATCAACAAATCAACTCATGTATTCAATCCTGAAATATAGTTTATTAATCGTCTCAGAATTGTTTCACCTGTACTGCTGTGGTAAGCACATCTGATAAAGAAAGTCTGGGATTTGTTTGCAGTTCTTTCCTCCTTGTCCAAGAGTGAGGGCATATTAGTCAGATATTGTGTTCATAAGTTACTTGGATTAGTTCTTACTTTCGTTCTTTCCTTTTTCCTTTCCCTGTAGTGTTTTTCTTTTGAAATAAAATTAGGCTCATCTGTTTTCATTTGCTTTCAGTTATAAGCTCCTCCCCATTCCCATTCTTATATTTTATGTTTTGAAGATGTAGAATATTAACATGCTTTCTAAAATCAAAATTATATTTATCCTCCATAGTGTTTTAATTTGATTCCCACCTCCCCTTTTATGAAGGAAAAGATATGTTATTAGCAACTGGGCATTTATTGTACCTATGTTCATTTTTGATATTTAAAATAAATTTTGTCTATTGAGATTAAGATTATAAAGGAATTTAATTTTTGGAAATATACTCCAGGCTCAGTGATTTGTACCTCTGATTCCTGAGGACAGGGGTCCTCCATGATTTTCCTATGCCGGCACACCAGAGTTAATGTCCAGTGTTATCAGTAACATTCACTCCATGCTCTAGTGATTGGGTGGAGGTGGGAGTGCGGGAGGGACAGGGGTGTCTTCTGGAACCCATTTTGAGAATGCCTGCTTGCTGTAGAGCTAACGAGAGCAGCAGAACCTCCCAAGTACATTGGTCGGGGAAAATCACAGACCTTTGATCCAAAAAACCAGCTGACTGTGTAGTAAGATAAATCAAGCAAACAAACACAAAAATTTTAGTTCCAGATTAATGTAAGTGGGGAAAAAACCACTTTACTGCCTTAAGTGTGCTACTTCAGATGCACCTTTCTCTATTTGTTTTCCCACAAAGGTGCTTATGTGGGAATTCTGTGACTTAATGAGATTCTCAGTAGCATGTCTGGAAAGTCACACAACCAGATGATTTATCTTCATCCTCTATTTGCCATTTCTAATAACGTGTATATTAGGTTTATAAATCTTTAATCCAGGATATAGCTATGGCATACCAGCTGTAATTTAGCTGGCTGAAAGAACTAAAGGTATCCTGATGGGAAGTGTCATAACATAGCTGTGTTTTCCTCTGCCACAGCCTTAATACAGATACTGGCAGCTGCTGTAGCTGAGCGAGACGTGGTTTATTTCACCTTTGGGGACGCAGAATTGATGAGAGACATTTACAGCATGCATACATTCCTTACTGAAAGGAAACTGACTGTTGGTAAGTAGGGGATGGTTGGTGTCTAGATGGATTGCACACTCTCCAAGAGGAGCACTTGCTAACTCTGGATAGATCTTAGTGGATAAGAAAGAATGGACATGTGACTTCAGTGGGGGTGGGGGTGGGTGACAAGGTCTCAGAGGGACACTTGCAGACCTTTTTTTTCTGGCAAAATTTCATCCTCAATATTCAATGAGTATGGCAACTTATCAAATTAAAGCCAAGAAGTTGGAGTTAGTGTCCATTTTTACTTTTGTGTATATGGAAAACTGAACGAGGGGGATGGTATTGAAAGGTAAGTTAAAACCTAAGAGGCCTTACTCTGACTCATGTCTATCAGACAGGCCAGCACATGTTCCATCTATTGTGTTTCAGCTGGACCTGAAAGGCCTTCCTATCATGGGAGCTAAATGTAAAATTAGAGGTGCCATGAACTCCCAAAAGGATGCATGGATGATGTACCATGTATAGCCTGCTGTAGTTATGAGCTAATAAGTAGTTTCTTTAAGGTATTTTAAAAAATTTTAACTTTATATCAGGAAAGCCTTCCAGGCTTATGGAACTCATGCTTTATTTTCAAAAGCCAAATTTGAGCATATGTTATTTGGGATAGAACTGGGATGTTCTGTAGTAGATTTATCTATCTACATATCTTAATGTGCAAACTGGTCTGGCTTTCTGCTCTTCAGGAGAAGTATATAAGCTGCTGCTACGATATTACAATGAAGAATGCAGAAACTGCTCCACCCCTGGACCAGACATCAAGCTTTATCCATTCATATACCATGCAGTTGAGTCTTGTACACAGACCACCAACCAGCCAGGACAAAGGACTGGGGCCTGAGGAGCCAAGTGACTAGAAGCTCCTTCCACTTCTGTAACATATGAACTGACATAATATACATGTGTATATAATCCTATTTGTAGGCAAGGATGCAGTCCCTTCCACACAAGGAAATTGTCGGTTGGTATATCTACACCTCCTCCATCCCGACTTACATAGACTCAGACATATTTTGTTTCTTTTTTTTCCTTCTATTTCAGCCTTGATCCTTTGATTTTTCTTTCTTTTGCCCATCAGACTTCTTGTGAAATTTCATCAGAGTTTGTGCTCAGCCTGTCAGGTGTCTTTTTTGATGCCTAAATATTAAACAAATCACCTCTGCAGCTAGCAGATGCCAAGGAAGGTGGTGAAATCCTAGCAGCTGTAACTGAGTCTGCTATAGATCTCCTTGTGAGCCTCTCACCCCCTACTCTTGTTATGATTGTGGTGTTGGAGTCTTTTTGATTTTTGAAATAAGAGTTGGGTTTGTTACATAATACAGATCTCCTCGGTTAAGAGTTTTATATTTAAGAATACTTTCCAAAAAGTTATTTTGAGATATCACCTTTATTTGTAATGGTAATTTGTCTGTCCCTTTTCCCATGATCAATTTTTATTGAAACTGTTTTTGGAAATTGCATACAAATGAAAGGAAATATAAGAATAAAAGAGTTTCCCAAATGGTGTTTAAAAAACAAACAGATTCAAGAGACTTGAAGGACCTCGTTTCTTGGGATTTTTTTTCTTTTTCTTTTTTTGAATTAGGATTATTGTTTGTTCCTTGGTGCTTGAAACATATTCATATAACCAAAGTTTAGGAACTGGGAACTTCATGGTGATTTGTACATATTGAAGTTTCTCTGGTACTCATAGGTTATGTAGTTAATAAATTTTCATTAACAAGTCATTTGTCAAACTCTTATATCATCTAATATATATATACACATGTGTGTTCTTTAAGTGTGTCTACATGCAAGCACATAAAATCTAAATAAAACTGGAATTGTGGAAATGATTAGATTTAGGCTTTATTAGGGGCTCTGTTTAAAATCTTTTATTTAAAATTGTGTCCATTAAGCATAAATAATAATGTCTCTCAGAAGTTAAAAAGCCAATGCCAGTTCTGTGCTAATTGACAGCAGGGTTTAATCGCAAAAGCACTTATTATTTCTAAAGTAATTCTAAACCATACTGTTCAAGTTCTAGCTTACAGTCAGCTGTCAGGAAAAGCTATTGGTGGTCAAATCCTATTAATAAGGAGTTGAAGTAGATGGTTCAACACCTGGTATTAATATTGGCAGGGTAAAAAGGGGCCTTGGCCAGCATCTGCAGCTCTTTTTATTTATATACAAATGCTAATGGATTGGAGAGGGCAGTGGCACCCCACTCCAGTACTCTTGCCTGAAAAATCCCATGGACGGAGGAGCCTGGTAGGCTGTGGTCCATGGGGTCGCTAAGAGTTGGACACGACTGAGTGACTTCACTTTCACTTTTCACTTTCATGCATTGGAGAAGGAAATGGCAACCAACTCCAGTATTCTTGCCTGGAGAATCCCAGGGATGGGGGAGCCTGGTGGGCTGCCGTCTATGGGGTCGCACAGACTCAGACACGACTGAAGTCTCTTAGCAGCAGCAGCAGCTAATGGAATTTGGCACTGAAGTGCCTAAAGACAGTCACTTGTCATTAACGAAGTTCTTTAAGATTTTTCATCGTCTCTGAGTCCAAGATGTCTGGCTTTTTTTCTAATGGTACTAAAATCCTTCCCATTCTATGCTTTGGTTAAGCATTCATGGTATATTTCATTTCTTTTTATCTATCTACATATTCTTTCCCTCTTATCCAGCCCCAAGACTAAGTGAACAGTTCTTTAAAATTTTACATGAACAGTTTAGGAGGTTCATGTGGTAGAGATATCATTAAATCCAGATAAGACCACCCCCCCCCGCCACCCCCAGCCTAATATTACAACACACACAATCTAAGACTCAGCTCTTAATGCTGAACAGGTTGGTGACCAGGCCATCTGACTGCCTTTCTCCTGTTGAGGGGTTTTCAAGAATAAAACCTGCCTACTTCTTTGTCTCAGAACATTCTTGAATTGTGACTGTGTGATCAAATGGAATGTACAGAGAGAACTAATGTCCATTTTTTTGAGGTGGAGAAGAACTGATTACTTTGTTCCTAAAGCGTTAGTCGCTCAGTTGTGTCTGACTCTTGGCGACCCCATGGACTGTAGCCCACCAGGCTCCTATGTCCATGGGATTCTCCAGGCAAGAATACTGGAGTGGGTTGCCATTCCCTTCTCCTGGGGATCTTCCCAACCCAGGGATTGAACCCAGGTCCCCCCACTGCAGGCAGATTCTTTACCATCTGAGCCACCAGAGAAGGCGTTGTTCTCAAAGGCCCTCTATAAAAAGGAAAAAATCAGCCATCTAATTAACATATCTATTTTAGGACATTTAGCAGCTCCTTTTTGTTCTCTTTCATTAGGGATTATTGTTTTATTTCATTGTTGTTTGCCCTTCTCATCTTTAATCTACTGAAGCATGAAAGGATGTTTTTAGTGTAGAATTCTTAGGTTTTTAATATAACCCACTTACTTTTCACTTTCTGTCTAGCTCACTCAAATGTATAATAATGGTCTTTTTTTTTTTTTTTTCCCAATATAATAATGGTTTAAGGAAACAACGTGGAGTAATGGAAAAGGCATGAGATTTAAAATCAGACAAGCTGGGTTCAGATGCTAGCTGTATCCCTAGCTAACATTTTAACCTTCTTTAAATAAAGTGAATTGCTGAGCCTTACTTAATTCATTGACAAAATGGGCTATTAGTACTTATTTAGAAATACTATATAAAAAATGAACACAGGGTCTGGCACATGGTTAGTTCTTAATAAATGCCAACTATTATAGTTGACCAGGAAACATTTATGGGGCACCTGTTGTATATTAGGGACTGTGCTCATTGCTCTGTGTATTTTAGCCCATTTTCCCCATGGGCTAACAGATGCCCAGATTAGGGAATTACCATTTCAACTCCAGGAATTCATTATGAAAGAAGACTTAATTTGTCATATGATACAGCAAACGCTTTGACACTCTTGATCTCTACCAGGTTCGCAATGTAGCATATTCTTCATCATGAATGACTAGTTATCAGTGGAATATATTAAATAGTCTCAGAGAATTAACTCTTTTCTTGATGGTTGAAGTGACATTAAAGTCAGGAAGAATTAATATTTAAGAGAGAGATTGTAAAGATCTAACCAAGCTCCAGCTTTGCTATGTCAAATATATTCCAAAGTAATATACAGTGCTTTGGAAACCAAACATTAAGTTGCCCCACTCCAAGAATATGATGGTACAAGAATTCCCTGGATTATAGTCTTAAACACTTCAACAGGAAGAGAAGCAGTTTCATAGATTCTCACCTGTTTTCTTCTGTCTTCTCCAATCTGTGTGTTCATGGTTCATGTGTTTTTTGATGAAAGGAAGAAGTGAGTCCTGGGCAGTCTGCTTCAAAGACAAGCAGAGATTTAGAAGGCTTGTATGTCCTTCTCTCAACCCTTTGGATCTTACCCAATCCTTTGTGTAGAGGGAAGGGAAAGACCAGCCATTCTCAGGAAGTGTGTCCTAATGTGATACTCAATTAGAACAAACTGCCCAAATCCACTGACCCACTACTGTTCTCTGTGCTCACTGGGGTTCCCTTAGTCCCTCCTTCCCAGATTCACACAGATGTCCTGAGCCTTTAGAGTGGAAGGTTTCCCAAACAAGACACCAAAACTATTTATCTGACAACTGGTTTTACTTTTCCTGACTATATTAAAGGTAGGGCTAACAGGTCATGATGATTTTGAACTGGAGGATAAGGAGTGAAAGTGAAAGTTGCTCAGTTGTGTCCGACTCTGTGACCCCATGGACTATACAGTCCATGGAATCCTCCAGGCCAGAATATTGGAGTGGGTAGCCTTTCTCTTTTCCAGGGATCTCCAAACCCAGGGATCGAACCCAGGTCTCCCGTATTGCAGGCAGATTCTTAACCAGCTGAGCCACACAAGGGAAGCCCAAGAACACTGGAGTGGGTAGCCGATCCCTTCTCCAGGGGATCTTCCCGACCCAGGAATTGTACCCGGGTCTCCTGCATTGCAGGTGGATTCTTTACCAACTGAGCTATCAGGGAAGCCCGAGGATAAGGAGAGATCTGTGCTAACGTTTACATTTTTCTAGGAAGAGAATAAAGAAATTCTGGCCCCCTTGTTAACAGCTCTTTAACATACATGCTCTCATTTTTAAAATATACTATGTGTCTGAGGCATTTGTTTAAAATTTTCACATGTAGATTTGTTAGTCCACATTCAGTGTTAGGCATGTAGAAATGGCCACTGGCCTCAGGAATCTTCCAAAGGTAAAGAGAATGCTGATTGCACTAGTTTATCTTCCTTGCCAGGTTCCTGAGGTCATGTTCCCTTTCATTCCCTTTTCCTAGTTTCCATCTTCCCTCAAAAGAGCTCAAATCAGGGAAGATGTCTTGAATTCATTCATTCACATATTCATGGACACTTAGTGCTTACTGTGGGCAACCAACCACTGAACTCTGTTCAGGGATGCAAAGATGAATGACTTGTCCTCTGCACTCAGATCTAAACTAAGGCACAGAGAGAGGGTGAGTGATACAAAACCCTACAAATTGCATCTTCTTTCCACTACTTTGTTTCAGCTCGAATCTAGAAAAACCAACTGAATTTTTATGTTAACAGTTTTAGAAACGTGAATAGGCCCATGGGTAATGTCAGATCACCACTGTTTAGCACTCTTACACAGCTTTCTCTGTTGGAGAGGTGTATAAGCAAATGGCTAACTTAGAACATTAAGATGGGCGATCTAACTGGCCTTTCTTGACTTAATATGGGCGCTGTCACTCAGCTCGTTGTCATCTCAAGTGCCTGCCGTCTCTGGTTCTTGGATTCTGAGAAAGAGACACTGAAGGCTAAAAAGTAGATTTCCTAATAGAAATGTTACTTTTCCCTATGATGAGTCCATACAAGGTCAGTAGAAGGTTAGCTTTCTTTTATTTTAGTTGGAATTATTAATATATTGCCTCAGTTTGAATATGCATATTTAATAGATGAAAAATGAAAATTAACTTTTACTTGATATCAAGTAAAAAAAGGAATGTTACATGGTATCAAAATATTTCAAAGTATGGGAACCTTGGGGATAAAATAATAAAAGGGTCCTTGGTGGTAAAAAGATGGGAGACCATGTCAGAATGCTGCTTTTTCTATTAAGATTTGTCACAATTACATATAAGGTTGGGCTTAAAATTTCAATATTTAGGAAGAAATATACTCATTGTAGAATTTATAATACTCTCAAAACTATATCCTAATCTGCTCTTGAACATGTATGAAGTCTCTTCATCAGAATCTTGACCTCACAGTATTTTAGAGTATTCATTTACTCCACAGATACTGTATTTTATTAATTCTTAAATAAACATTTTTCACATTGTAGCATCTGAAATCCAAGTACTTTTAAAATAGTATATCATAATTTACTTTGCAGCGTTTTTTAATGATACATAAAAGTATTTTTGTAACATTATTTTGACAGGCTTCTCTGGTAGCTCAGATGGTAAAGAATCTTCCTACAGTGCAGGAGACCTGGGTTTGATCCCTGGGTTAGGAATATCTCCTAGAAAAGGGAATGGCAACCCACTCCAGTATTCTTTTTTTTTTTTCCACTCCAGTATTCTTGTTTGGAGAATATCATGGACAAAGGAGCCTGGTGGGGTACAGTCCATGGGGTCACAAAGAGTTGGACACAACTGAAGGACTAGCACACAGAAGCATTTTATGTCTGTGGCATCTTATATTTGAGAAAACATGGTAATTAGAGTGCCAACCATATACCAGTGAGTTTTAAGCTTTGGAGCTGTAATTGTGACCAGGATAGACGAGGTCGTTGTTATCAAGTTTATATTGTAGTGGACAGCACAGACAAGAGACTGTAATATAACAGACTGGGTAGTCAGGAAATGGTTTTCTTTTTAATAAGAATTTCAGACATACAAAAATAAAGCAGAGTAATAAACCTCTACCTATGTATTATTGCTCATCTTCAACATTTATCAACTCATAGCTAATCTCACTTGCTCCATGTTCCTATTACCCACTCCAGTTTTTTTAAGTTTTTTTTTTTTTTTAAAACAAAAGATTTAACGAGATCCAGAGCAATAGGGAGGGATGCAAAATATGTAAAGCAAAAACTGACAGAAATGAAGGGAAATAGACAAATATAAAATTTTAATTAATCACTTCATATCCCTCTCTCAACAATTTATTAAACAACTTAATAGAAAATCAGCAAAGGGAATTCCCTCATGGTCTAATGGTTAGGACTGAACACTTACAAAACACTCGATGATGACAGAATGCACAAATTTTTCAAGTACCTGGGGGAATATATGCCAAGATAGCCCATACCTAGGCTGTAGATAGACCTGTCTGCATGCAGACTTGAATCCAAGCTCTGAACACCTGGTTGTTGGGGTCCTATCAACCAACTAACAACCACTGAGTCCCAGGTTCCTCCTCCGAAACTGAGGCCAAGGACAGCTATCTGGTACGACTCTTGAATGAATTAGAAGGGAGCAATTGTAAAGCATTCATCACGGCACCAGCATCTAGTGGGTACTGGTACTAGAAGCCTCTATTATTACTTTTTTTTTCCACTTTTATACATTGCAGCATGATTTAGTCCTCTCTGCTAATGCTGTTTTTTTTTAACTTCTCACACTTAACCCTGCAGTGAATAGTCTCAGTGGCTCTGGGACTTTTGCTCTAATAAGGCAACTTCAGATGCCAGGACAAAAAGTGGGAGGTGCCTGAATTATCCGCGGTAGATCAAAGGCACTGTCTTATTTTGCACCCTTAAGAATCAATTATCAGTATAATAGCTGAGTAGAACAAATGCTTTCTGCCACTTTTAAAATCCCTGTGGGTTTCTCTGGCTCATTATTGAAAGGATCCAGCCAGTTAGAAGACAAAGGGGGAAGGCTTAGGCCAGCACAAGGATGGTAAGAACACCCAGAGCCAGGATCTTGGGCAAAGATTCAACATCCGGTTGGTCTGATCAACAGTTGTTAATCAGAACACCAGATTGTTGATCCTGAGCTAGCACTGAGTTTCAATCAAAGTGTGGCAGGTATTCTCTATCTGCTTTGGCTTTTCAGGGGGTTGTTTAAAAGATTAAACAGTTGCTACTTTGCCTCTAAGAAAAATTTCCAGTCCCTCTGTAATATGTTTTGGTTTAATACCATTTACAGGAATTGATCATTTCCTTGCATTTATTGCCTTCAGGGGAAAAAAGGGGGGGCCTTTAGATAGAAATTTTCTTTTCTGCTTCCTGTCAAATTCATGGAACCTGCCACCCTCTGTGAGTACACCTGGAGGGTACTAGTCTGCCCCAAAACATTCCCACAGTGAACAAGTCAGTTGCTTTAATGACACTGAACACCCTGACACTGATTAAACACCAGCACGGTGCCTGGAGAATGTTCGCCCTCCTTCCTTGATGTCCATCCTTAGGAAACAAAGAAACCTACAATCCTTAATATAGCAGATAGATACTGTCAAAATCAGATTCCAGCCTATGTTTCCAGCTCAGCTTCCCCTCTCAGTCAGCTACTTTTTCATTCTACCCCTTCTTCTACTAGGAATTTCCTTCCTTCTCTTTTCAAACGAGTAAGTTCTACTCATCTTAGAAGATCCGGCACAAATGTGACTTCCTCCAGGAAGCCTTCCCTGACCCTCTAAGCCAGTCTTTCTCCTCCCAACCTCATGCTACCCACAGCCCCTCACCACATAGATCAGTGCTTCTAAAATTTTGGAGTTCCTATAAAATGCAGATGCTGATTCTGAAGCCTGGACTGTGCATTTCTAACAAAATCCCAGATAATACGGATGCGGCTGCTCTATGGTAACACTCCAAGTGGTAAGAATACAGAGTTCATAGCACAGGCTTTGGTTCTTTAATTAGTTTGTTTTTGGCTGTGCTGGGTCTTCGTTGCTGTGAAGGCTTTTCTCCAGTTGCGGAGAGCGGGGGCGGCTCTCTGGTTGTGGTGTGCGGGCTTCTCACTGCAGTGGTTTCTCCCGTGGTGGAGCACAGGCTCTATAGGGCACGTGGACCAGTACCTGAGTCTCCTGAGCTCTAGACCACTGGGTCAAAAGTCGTGGCACATGGGCTTAGTTGTTCCGCGGCGTGTAGGATGTTCCCAGAACAGGGATCAAACCTGTGTGTCCTGCATTGGCAGGTGGATTCTTTACCACTGAGCCCCCAGGGAAGCCAAGAGTTTGGCTCTTATTTGTGTATCTCTGGCTCCTCCCGCTTCAACAGGACAGCAACTGAGTGCCCAGCAGCGAGTGAGCGCAGTGCTGACTGTGAAACTCTGAACATTTGCAGAATGAGGATTCCTCCCAGTCACCCTCACTGACATCAGCTTCCCCGCCTCCATTTATACAAACACTTCAGAGATTTTTATGCTACTGTCTTTTTGGCACATCTTTCATTGTTGGTATTCTCTTTATTTTTAAGACAGACGCAGGCTGTGGGTTGCTTTCTAACTCAAGAAACAAAACAGATACTTGGAGAAAGAATGCACACACCGCCCACCCCCACCTGGTCTGGCCGACTTTATTAAGCTGATGAGGCTGGCAGCTTCTTCCGCTGGAAGCCTTCGAGATCACACTGCCACAGTGCCTAATTTACACACTCGATTCTCACT
The DNA here is from genome assembly GCF_910594005.1 of Cervus elaphus. NCBI lineage: Eukaryota > Metazoa > Chordata > Mammalia > Artiodactyla > Cervidae > Cervus > Cervus elaphus. The sequence goes on along the minus strand of NC_057829.1, from coordinate 43,349,953 downwards.
CCCTATGCTTTGTGTCTTATGTCATTGCTTAGTTAGTATGACTCAGATCAAATGGAAGTGGGACTTGGATGTCATCCTCGTCAGATTCCAGTTAACTAACATGCGTCCTTGTTTTAGATGAGGATGATGGAAGTATAAAGTTTGTGAAGTGTGAGGGGCCCTCATTCATCCCATCCCAGGACACTGTTGGGTAGTCTTGGCAGGATAAGCCTTCAAGAGTGTGAAATGAGATATTTCCTGCTATATCTGGAAACAAGAACATCACAGCCATCAGGGATTCCAGCCTTTCAAATGTACATTTCTGAACCCAATACAATACCATTATATACTGACAGCCATCAGCCACTTCCCCAATAAGCAGGTGGGGAGAACGAAGAAAGCTCCAGAGGCAGCCATCCGCCACCCTACAGGTAAAGGAGGAATTAAGGGTATGCTAGGAATGGCACCCCACTCCAGTACTCTTGCCTGGAAAATCCCATGGACGGAGGAGCCTGGTAGGCTACAGTCCATGGGGTCGCGAAGAGTCAGACACAACTGAGCGACTTCAATTTCACTTTTCACTTTCATGCACTGGAGAAGGAAATGGCAGCCCACTCCAGTATTCTTGCCTGGAGAATCCCAGGGACCGCGGAGCCTGGTGGGCTGCCGTCTAAGCGGTCGCACAGAGTCGGACCGACTGAAGCTACTTAGCAGCAGCAGCAGCAGGAATTAGGAATGTGAGCATGATTGTTCAAGCAGGATTTGGCCCCAGGCAGCTGAGATGCATATGAAAGGAATGTATTCCGTGAGCCCAGATGCTTGCATCTTCCCATACAAAGAAGAGCACTAAACTCCTCAGATATCTGGTTTTCCTTAATTGACAGACTGCCTGCCTCCACCCCTCCTTGTTACAAACTTCCATATATCCCGACTCCTTTCCCCACCTCCTTGGAGCAATCTCTCTGGGTCACTTGAGATGCTGTCTCCCAGGCCTGAAATCCTCATAATTCCCAAAGAATACCTCTAACTCTCAACTTCCAGGTTGTGACTATTTTTTTAGTCAACAAGAGTTAAAAAGAGTGTCAAAAAAAACCACTCTCTTTTTCTTTTTCTCTTTGGCTTGCCTTATGCACAATGGGTAACAAACAAAATAAATTATATCATAAAGTGATATAACAACATACAAAGGGAGTGCAGTGAAAATTTGAGGTGATGCAGTTCAGCACCTCTTTCAAATATCAAGCAGCCATAGATGTCCCACCCTGAAAGAAGCTTGCAGAGGTCATCTGTTCTAAACCTATTTTCAGATAGGGAAATTGAGTTTCTGAGAAAATAGGCAGATAGCATTCAAACCAAGACCAGAAACCAGGACTCCTACTCACTCCTCTCTTGCATCTGGAAGCCCTTGCTCCTGACCTGGTAGTTAGGGCCAGTCCCCTGCAAAACACTTCAGGTGTCCAGGGGACTCTGAGGCCCCTTTAGGCCACTAAGAGATAATTTTTCTTCTTTTTTTTCCTTTTTTAGGATCCAGGTACTTCACTATTTACTCTAGATTTCCATTGTTCTTCCACTTGACTCATCTTATGGCAGCTCTAACTCCAACGTTACCTTCTCTCTTCTTAGGCCCTGGGCCCAGCACTTACCAGTAGACATGCCTTATAAGATGCTCGATCGTAATTTGTTGTTTGCTTCTGCGTCTCCACTGTACAGACTGTGAGCCTCTTGAGGTCAGAGATCATGTCATGTTCACTGTCCTCAGCACACTATCTGGCACACAGCAGAGTCTCAGTGAAGTGAGTGTCTACTCGTCAGGAAAAAGAGAACATTAGTGCACTCAGGGCATTCACATTTTGCATGCAGGTCTCTGACAATCACTGACTAATGTCTGGCTGCAGGCTTGGCTCTACCCTTTGGATAAGGATGCTGAAAGGAGCTCTTCCATGATGACTCATGTATCTTATAAATTGGTATTAGTGTTCAGACACAGCTAAGCCACAACATTCTGAGAAACAGAAAACCATAATTCATCAAAGCAAAAGCCATCATACATCTACCACCCATTCATAGCAGAAGTGATCAGATCTTAGTGACTAAAAATAGTATCTTGTAAGACCAGTGTACACCTTTATCCTACTCCCTAGGCAAAACAAATATTTCACACTGGGTTGTTTCATCACAGTTTATATTCTAGACATTGTGACTAGACCAGGTTGACTCAGTGACAGTTCTGGGGCTTAGATTAAGTCCTCAGTCACCTCCTTTATCACAGCTTTTCTCCTATGATGAAGCAATAAGGCGCCAATGAATTGTGGTAAAGGACTGGGCTCCCTAAAGTTGGGAGGTGATGAGTTTAGTTTACCTTTAACTACTGAGGAACTAAGAGCACAGATCCTCAGCCTCCCCAGACATTTGTTTCTTTAACCATGCCCTGAACCAGGGAACTGTCTACCTCCGATCACAGCTTGGCCCTTCTCTCTGAGTCAGGGTCTGGTTCATGTTATCATCTTGAAAGGATGAAAAGCCAAAGAAAAGAAACAGAGCCAGCTGTAAATGCTTAACAATAATTAAAATTTTTAAAAAGATATATACTTAAAACATGATGAAAACTTTCCTAAGGAGACATGGCTGGCCTATGAATCACACTCAAGCTAAGCCCTCATTTTATATTCCTGCAAAATTCCAGAAAAGTCATAGTAGAGAACACTCCCCAGCAGCACTTGGGAGAAGAATAACTACCTTTCGGAAAGAAAAAAAAGGAAGATATTCCCAAAGACTGGGATTGCTGAACATATAGTCTCGATGAAGTTTTTCATCTGTTTAATAATCAAATGTAAAGCCACAGCTTCCTGGACAAGAGGGTGGAGTGGAATGACCTCGAGCTCACCTCCTGTCATGAGCACACTAAAATCTCAACTAACTGCTGAACAACCACTGATTAAAAAGACTGGACTCAAACAACAACAAAAAAAGATAGTCAACATCCAAAGACATAAAGAAGAACCCACAGTGAGATGGTAGCAGGTGTGTGCTCACAATATAATCACATCCCAGACCTCTTCCCCCACCCCCCAGGGAGGTGACCACAAACCGGAGAATAATATATTGCAGAAGTTCTCCTACAGGAGTCAGAATTCAGAGCCCCAAGTCAGGCTCCACAGCCTGTGGGGTCTGGCACCAGAAGGAAGAGCCCCCAGAGCATTTGCCTTCGAAGGCCAGCAGGGCTTGATTGCAAGCACTCCACAGAACTGGGAAAACGGAGACTCCGTACTCAGAGGGCACACTCAGGTCATGTGCATCAGGATCCAGGAAAAAAGCAGTGACTTCATGGGAGCGTGGGCCAGACATACCTGCTGATCTTGGAGGATCTCTGGAGGGAAGCACAGCAGATGGCTGATTCACTCTGAGGACAAGGACCTGGGGGTGGAGATATCAGGGAGTATTCATCAGGATGAGCTCTCCTGGAGGCCACATTTTGACACCAAGACCTGGCACCACTCAACAGCCTGTGGCTCCAGTGCTGGGATGCATCAGGGAGGGAACACAGCCCCACGCATCAGCAGACAGGCTGCTTAAAGACTTCCTGAGCCCGTAGTCGACTCTAGATTAGTCGACTCAGCACTTGACTCAGCCATATGTTCATCTCAATATAAGCAGAAAAAACTTTTGATAAAATTCAACATCAATTAATGATAAAAACTCTCCAGCAGACAGATGGAACATACCTGAACATAATAAAGGTCATATATGACAAACTCACTGCTAACATCATACTCTGGTAAAAAGCTAAAAGCATTTCCTCAAGATCAGGAACAAGAAAAGGATGTCCACTCACGCCATTTTTATTCAACATCGTTTGGAAGTTTAGCCATAGCAATCAGAGAAGAAAAAAATAAAAGGAATCCAAATTGAAAAGGAAGAAGTAAAACTGTCACTGTTGGCAGATTATATGATACTAAACATAGAAAATCCTAAAGATGTCACCAGAAAACCACTAGGTCTCATTGATGAATTCTGTAAAGAGGCAGGATATAAAATTAACACACACAAATCTGTTGCATTTCTATACACTAAAAACAAAAGATAAGAAAGCGAAATTAAGGAAATAATCCCATTTATCAGTGCATGAAAAAGAATAAAATACCTAGGAATAAACCTACCTAAAGAGGCAAAAACCCGTACTCTGAAAACTATAAGACATTAATGAAAAAATTAAAAATGACATAATATGGAAAGATATACTATGTTCTTGTACTGGAAGAATTAATTTTGTCAAAATAACTATACTACCCAAGGCAATCCACAGATTCAATGCAATCCCTATAAAATTATCAATAGTATTTTTCACAGAAGTAGAACATAAAATATTAAGATTTATATGGAAACACAACAGACCCTGAATACCCAAAGTGATCTTGAAAAAAAGAAACGGGGCTGGAGAAATAAGGCTTCCTGACTTCAGAATATACTACAAAGCTACAGTTATCAAAATACCCTGTACTGGCACAAAAACAGGTATATAAATCAATGAAACAGAAAAGCCCAGAATAAACCCATGCATCTGTGGTCAATTAATCCACAACTAAGGAGGCAAAAATATACAATGGAGAAAAGACAGTCTCTTCAGTAAGTGGTGCTAGTAAAACTGGGTAACTGCATGTAAAAGAATGAGATCAGAACATTCTCTAATACCATACACAAAAATGAACTCAAAATAGATTAAAAAACCTAAATATAAGATTGGATACCATAAAATTCCCAGAGGATAACATAGGCAGAACACTCTTTGACATAAACTGCAGCAATATTTTTCTGGATCCATCTCTTACAGTGATGGAAATAAAACCAAAAATAAGCAAATGGCACTAAATTAAACATAAAAACTTGTGTACAGCAAAGGAAACCATAAACAAAATGGAAAAAGACAACATATGGAATGGGAGAAAATATCTGCAAAGGATGCAATCAATAAAGGATTAACTTTCAAAATATACAAACAGTTCTTAAAGCTCAATATCAAAAAAACAAACAACCCAATCAAAAAATGGGCAGAAGATTTAAATAGACGTTTATCCAGAGAAGATGTACAGATGGTCAAAAGACACATGAAAAGTTGCTCAACATCACTAATTATCAGAGAAACACAAATCAAAACCACAATAAAGTATCACCTCACAGCAATCAGAAAGGCCATCATTAAAAAGTCTAAAAATAATAAATGCTGCAGAGAGTGTGGAAAAAAGGGAACCCTCTTATACTGTTGGTGGTAATGTAAGTTGGTGCAGTCACTATGGAGAACAGTATGGAGGTTCCTTAAAAAACTAAAAATAGAGCTATCATATGATCCTGCAATTCTACTCCTGGGCATATATCCAGAGAAAACCATAATTTGAAAAGATACATGTACTCTAATGTTCACTGCCGCACTATTTACAATAGCCAAGACATAGGAGCAACCTAAACGTCCATTGACAGATAAAGGGATAAAGAATATGTGGTATATATACACAATGGAATATTAGCCATCAAAAAGAATGAAATAATGCCATCTGCAGCAACATGGATAGACCTAGAGATCATAATACTAAGTGAAATAAGCTAGACAGAGAAAGACAAATATCATATGACATCACTTATATGTGGACTCTCAAAAAAATTATACAAATAAATTTATAAACAAAACAGAAATAGACCCACAGACATAGAAACCACACCCACAGTTACCAAGGGGGAATGGGGTGGTACGGGGGAGGGAATTGGGGAGTGATAAATTAGCAGTATGGGATTAATAGATACACACTGGAGAAGGCAATGGCAACTCACTCCAGTACTCTCACCTGGAAAATCCCATGGACGGAGGAGCCTGGTAGGCTGCAGTCCATGGGGTCGCTAAGAGTCGGACACGACTGAGCGAATTCACTTTCACTTTTCCTTTCATGCATTGGAGAAGGAAATGGCAACCCACTCCAGTGTTCTTGCCTGGAGAATCCCAGGGACGGGGGAGCCTGGTGGGCTGCTGTCTATGGGGTCGCACAGAGTCGGACACGACTGAAGTGACTTAGCAGCAGCAGCAGCAACTACTATATATTAAATAAACAACAAGGACCTCCTGTATAGCACAGAGAACTATATTCAACATTTTATAATTTATAAAAGAACTTAAAAAATTGGTATGTATCATATATACAACTGAATCACTTTCCTGTGAAATTAGCACAATATTGTACACCAACTATACTTCAATTTTTAAAAAAGCTAAGCCCCAAAGTTGGTCCCCTTTAAACATCACTTTTGCTGACAGCCTTACCCAGGGTCTAATTTCTCTGAAGAAAAAAAGCTGGAGGATCTGGATGTGACAGAGAGCAGTGCTTCTCAAATTGAATATGCGTATCACCTGGGGATTCTTTAACTACAAATTCTGATTAAGTAGATCTGGGTAGGGCCTGCTAACAAGCTCCCAGGGGAAGCCAATGCTTCTGGTTTGTAGACCCCACCCTGAAGAACTTGGACATTGACAATGATGGAGCCCAATTCCTAGAAGATGTTGAACACTTGTGCTCCTGGGTCTCTGAGCTTAGAACACAAGACTGGTTCCTAAGGTTTCCTTAAAGGTCAGCAGAGCCCCTCTTTCTAGCTGTGAATAATGACAAATACCTCCTTCCCTCTCGTGGGTCAACCACTGAGAATATGATGGAAATTTTTTTTTTTTCCAGTGGAGTTTAAATAATAAGACAAAGCTGTATCCAACTATGTGTCTATTCATTGGAAGAACTGATGCTGAAGCTCCAATACTCTGGGGCCACCTGATGCAAAGAGCCAACTCATTTGAAAAGACCCTGATGCTGGGAAAGATTGAAGGCAAAAGAAAAAGAGGACCGCAGAGGATGAGTTGGTTAGACAGCATCACTCAGTGGACATGAATTTGAGCAAACTCCAGGAGATAGTGAAGGACAGGAAGGCCTGGCATGCTGCAGTTCATGGGGTCGCAAAGAGACACGACCTAACGACTGAACAACAACAACCATCTATCAACAGCTCAGTTGTTTCTTATGAAATCAATTTGAATGCAACCAAGAATGGCATTGATTATTCCCTAGAGCCATCATCTCCAAGGCCACACAGTTCATATCATACAAGGACACTATCCCAGTTTTATTAACTAACCTCAGCCCACACTTCATCCTTGCTTCCACTGGAAGCTAATTATACTGCTGCAGTTTCTAAGTCACGTCACTTAAGGTTGCCCAAATCTTTTTCCAGGAAAAAAAGATTAATGAGAGTTTGGAAGCTAGGTTTCTTAACTTCTGTTATAATGCAAAAGGCAAGTAAACCAAGTGGCACTGCATTCATAATTTGTAGATACACTGGAGTTTAGGGGTGATGGATTAAACTGAACCTGCCAGGCCAAGATTGGGGTGACCTGTTCAACACAGCAAAATTTAAGGTGAACTGGGAGAGTCTGTTACATCATGGGAAATGCCTATATTCTTAAGAGGTGACTCTGCAAGTTGTGAAGACAATCTAGCCACAACTGTATTAGAAGTTTGAAAACTACTGAAGGAAGATAGAGAGAAAACCTCTAAATGATAAACTCAACTAAGTGGTTAAGTTTGAGTAAAAGGATAGGATATGAATATTTTTCTTATAATTTTCTGTGCTTTCAAACTTTTCTGTAAAGAGTATTTATCGACATTGCAATTAAAAAAAAAATCTTGACTCTAAAAATCAACTCAGTTAAGAGTGCCTGTCTTCTGTCTGATTCGCTAAACACTTCAGTGTTATTTCTTTTCGTCCTATTCCTTTGGTTTCTGTTTTGCCTTTCCTGCATATATAGGGTTGAGGACTCTGAACCTGCTGAGAGCCACCTATGTATTCTGAAACCACCATGAAAGCAGGGACTGCTTGGATCTCTCCCTCCATTAAGCTCATGTTAGTTTTCCAAGGGTAATGAGGAAATATTCTCTTGGCCTCAAAGAATAGCGTGGCCCAGCCCTGCATGAGGCAGGGCTTCCTAAGAGGCAGTACTCATCTCACAGAGAGACATGAGGGGTCTTGTGCACCCTCCAGGATCCTGGGATGTACACCTGACTCCTCTTCCTCAGGACTCTATGCCCCAGCCCAGCTGATCCCTCTCGCATAATACTCCACCAAGGGTGGCTCTTCCCCAGACCCCACAGGTACAACTGCAGTTCACACAGGTTTTTAACTATTCTTTCCTTGACTGGGGTGCTTCCTCCTTGTTTCCTCTACCACCTTCCAAAATGACATGTTTCTAAAACAAAATACGGCCATGTCCCCTACTTACACAGAGCTTTGAGGATGCAAATGTCAGCTAGTATATTAGAGGCGCTTTCCTTGGGCCTGTCTGGTATCTCCATTCTGACTTCTGCTCTGGAGCACTAGATGTCGGGCCATGGAGAACCACCCTCCAACCATCTCCCCAGACCTGCCGGACCGTGCTTGCCCCCCAAGCCTTTGCTCCTTCACTCCACCAGTCTTTCTTTTCCAGGAAGCCCTCCCTGATACATCTGTACTCATCCCGATTCCCTAAGAGGGCAAGCTTGACGGGCTGTTTGGCTCTGCTTGGGTGAGAGCCCCCCATATCTAAGTGCTCACCTGTTGTGTGGGATTTCAAGCTGATTGCCTCCATTTTACAGGAGACAGGCCCCTCTTGAGAGAGTCACGGCTTTCAGAGTTGGCCAAGTCTCCCCACATCAGGGGCTTGGACTGGATTTCCCGGGATATTCCTTGACAAAGCTCATCAGGAGTGGGCGCAGGCCTGCCTCCCAGGTACCCATCTCAAAAAAACGACTGGCTCCTTCCTGCCCCCTCCTCCAAACAGCTCCATGACCTTACAACTCATCCTGAGTGTGGAGCGGGGCCGGCTCTAGCAGGAGAGACGTGAGATTGATTAGTATAGAGTCCGTTGCAATGCCAGGTACGGGTTCAGAGCCTCCTTAGCGGGGCGTTAGCGGCCGGGCTCGCTTGGTGGGGGCCGAGTAAGGGCCGGGAAGAGGCAGACCCGGAAATGAGGAACGGGTCTTTTTCAGCCCAGACGTCGGGTCTTCGCTGGAGCGCACTGCAGGGAGTCACCCCCAGGGGGAGCCCGAGGCCCGCCCCCAAACTGCCCCAGCGATCTTGCGGGGCTGTCTCGGGTCCTCGCTGCTGGATTCTTGTGCAGCTTTGTCCTAGGATCGTGTCCCTCCACACACACGTGGGGGAAGGGATGTCTGGCCCTAACTTGCCATTGCAGCCTCCCCTCCCTTCTCTACAGTCTCCAAAACCCGCGCTCCAGTAAGCGACTCTGTATCCCCTAAGCAGTCAGCAAGGTCTCAGCCCGAGCGCTTTCCCTCTTGCTGCTTCCGCTAGCTCGCCAAGTCATCTGTTAAACTCCACCTTCTGTAAACTCTTACTCGTAGTTCAGGACTCCAGCCCAAAGGCCTTCTTACCTGCCTCCCCACCCCATCCCGCGAGGGACTGCCCGAGCTCCCGGTCCCACCGACTAATAACTGGATCACTCGAGGCCAGCACGCAAGCGGCGTCCATGAGCTCATCACCCGCCGGATGCCTACCATCCTGCTGGTGCGGTGGTGGTGATTAATGAGTGGGCTGGGAGATCAGCTGCAGGCACAGACCAGCCACGCCCTCTGGACCCCTACAATGAATTCAGTAACCCGTTAAGAAATAGGAGGTGATCCTACGAACTGAAATGAAAATAAAGATCTTCAAGACCAGTAGGAAAAGGAAGCAAATTGCAGAACTGTCTTTTAGTAGAAGCATCTTATGTTTTTATAAGTGTGTATCCGTACGAGTAGACTTGGATAAATGCATAGACAGTTTTGTAATGATGTTTACCCAGTTGAGGCCAGTAATTATCTCCAGAGGGGAGCAAAGGTGAAGCTGAGGCAGGTGGAAGGGAGATTTTCACATTTTGCTCTGAATCCTTCTGTATCATTTAAATTTTATAACCAGAATAAATAGACAACCAGAAAAAATACAACCAGAATATATACCAGAATAAATACAAACTTGCACACAAGTTCTATCAGAAGGGGGAGGGGGAGGTTTCTCTTTCTGAAGATCTTTGCAGAGCCCATAGCCAGGCCTGGGGCCTTCTCGGTCTTCTGAGAATGGCAACCATCCTCCTGGGAGCCTTAATTGCCCCAAATGTTTTCTTTAATCAGTGTAATTAGCAGAGCATCAATTAGGCTAAAAGGCTCCTGCCACAGCTGCTTCCATCTTTCGCTGACCCTCACAGCCCTTTCAGTGACTCAACTTCCCTCCAAGGCTCTATATTTCCTCTTGTGACTCTGAAGATAACTGTGGGCAAATGGGAGGCTCTAGAGCCTACTGATTTGCTAGGGTTTTGTTCTTGCCTGCTGTTTCATCCTTTTTTGAAACTTTTTATTTTGTATTAGGGTATGGCCAATTAACAATGTTGTGATAGGCTCAGGTGAACAGCAAGGGACTCAGCCATATGTATACACAATACACATACATGTATCCATTCTCCCCCCAACTTCCTCCCATCCAGCCTGCCACATAACATTAAGCAGAGTTCCATGTGTGTGCTTGTCAGTTGTCCATTTTAAATCTTTTCGTCTTTCTTAAGTGACTCATTGGTGGCTCCAACTTGTATACTGCTCTTTCTCCTGAATCTGTATCTCCTATTTTGCAGTTCATTGACAGATTCCACTGTCCGCCTAGTCACTAAAGCCAGAAAATCTATCGGTTATCTTTGCCCCAACACTCACACCCAGTCAACCATTAAACCCTTTAGAACTGACTCTTGAAACTATCCCTCTTTCTCTAACTCTACTGCTAGCCAGTGCATTATTGCATCTTACCTGGATATATTTTTGCTCTCACCTTTTACTACTCCATTCCCCCTCCAAATGCCACAGAAATCTTTCTAAAAAATGAATCTGACCATGTCCCTCACAGCTTAAGATATTACTGGTATCCAGTACCCTAGTGAATAGAGTCCAAACCCCTTAACTTGGTAGACAAAGCCCAGTGTCACCTGGCCTAGGCCACTAGTTCTCTGCACACATCCAGGCAGTTACCATTCCCCTAGTGCTTCATAACTCTACCTTTGCATACTGAACTTTCCTGCTGGAAGTCTTCTGTGCACATGTGTTGATTTTTTTTTCTTTCCCTGTATTCATTGCTATTTCTTGTGCTACCTGCAACCCATGAACCATCTGCATGACTTCTCAATACAGGTGTATTTCATATGGCTGACTCCAGTTCCCCTCTTCCTCACTTAAGTCAAAGCCAGATCATTTAATATATCTCTTCTTGGAATTTAAATTTTAAACATCATAAGATCCTTGAAGAGTTAGTCCATTTCTGGCTCAGTCCTGCTTCCTGAGACTAATTCTCCAGTTTTCCTGTGATTCTAGTTGTCCTTTAGACAAGTTTCCCATCAGTTCCTTTTTCCTAAGCTAGCCAGATAATTTCCTGGTGCTTTTTTTTTTCTTTTTTTTTCCTGGTGCTTTTAATCAAAGAACTAATGAACCCAGCCCTTCTGCTTCAGAGAAACTCCTACTTATCCTTAAGAATCCAAACTAAATATCCATTTACTCATTCATTTATTCATTCAATAAGTATTTACTGAAAATATACTATGAATTGGGCACTATGCTAACTGCTGGAGATATAATATTAAACAGATATGGTCCTTGGCCATATGGACCTTAAAATATCACCAACTAAACAACCTTTTGGGAAAAGGAACTTTAGGTGCAGGATAGAGTTAATTATATGACTCCATTCTGGCACCCTATCAGTATTGGTATGGGCAATCGCTTAATTTCCTCATATCTGCATCCCTCAATTATCCCACAGGGAAACTCTACTGTGTTGAGATTAAAATTCAGAGGTGCATGTGTGGAAGCACAGAGATCAGTTTGAGGGCTGTTGCAATAATCCAGGGGGAAGTTGATGGTGGTTTGAACCACAGATGAATATATTCCTCTGCCAGGAACTCTTATGTATAAACAAGATCAAAGCCCAAGAGAAGTACAGCAGGAAGCTCCCCAAACTAACAAACAAGTCATTGATAATAGGATACAAGTCATTGATAATCAGAGAAAAGTGGATTAAAACAATTATATGAAAAAAACAATTATATGACACTGTGTCTGTTTTTCTGGCAAAAATTATGGCCAGACACTGCCAAGTTTTGGCTGGGATATGCAGATTTAAAAATTCTCTTGCACTGTTTATGGGAATGTAGAATCGAGAAGTGATGTAACACTGCCGAATCAAGTATACACATAACCTGGACTTCCCAGGTGGTTCTAGTGATAAAGAACCCACCTGCCAATGCAGGAGACACAGGAGATGCGGGTTTGATCCCTGGGTTGGGAAGATACCCTGGAGTAGGAAATGGCAACCCACTCCAGTATTGTTGCCTGGTAAATTCCATGGAGAGAGGAGCTTGGTGGGCTACAGTCCATGGAGTCGCAGAGTCGGACACGACTGATCATAGCACAGCTATACACATACTCATGACCCAGCAATTCAGCACTCTGTTAAATATTCCGGAAAATTTTCCACACAGGTTCTTAAGAGAATGGATAAGAAAGTGTTCACTGAGGCAGCAAGGAGGTGAAAGCAGAGTAGGTCTCCATAATTTGGATAGTGGATGGGTAAAATTTGTATCAGGTTTTGTGATAAGCATTTAATATGCCTTATCTCATCTTTTCTTCAAAATAACCCTAAGACTGGGATTTTTAACAGTATCCTGTTTTACAAACGATAAAACGGAAACTATCCTTCCATACGCAAGCCTTCGTTTATTTTCTGGTCCACTCTTCTTAGTGTTCGAACGAAGACATTGGGGTTCAGGGGCTCAGCAGAGTGTCTGTCTGTTTCCCAGACAGATGGGATCCTCTTTTCCTGGCCCGGGAGCCTTCCTGTCTGGGCCTTCAGCACCGCGGACAGCGCCAGCGGGGCAGGGCTGGGCGGGGCGTCCTCAAATACGTCACGACGCGCGGAGTCTCCCAGGCGCTCAGCCCCGGTCGCCGCGTCTCGTGACCCAGGTAACTGGTACCTTGCGCTACGCATCATCTGCTCGCAGCCCCCAGACCCGCAGCCTCTGGACCGCGCTGCCGCGCCGACCCCCACCGGCCGGGTGAGCGCGGCGGCCCCTCCCCTCCAGGTCCCTGCGCCTCCTCCCCTCTTACTGTCTCTCGGGCCTCGGCTCTGCTCCTCTCTCCCGGGTCCTGGGGCGCCGCAGCCCGGAGCCGGGGCCCCGTGAGGCGGGAGGAGGAGTGAGCGTGACCTTGGCTCCGTCTTTGGCTGGCTGCGGCCTCCCCAAGAACACCCCCCAGCCCTTCGCTTTCATCCGACCCTGCGAGTGCAGTTCTTGTGAAACGTTTTGCGTAAAGGAGCGAAGCTCTACCGGTGGGATTTCAATCAGCGTGGGGTCTCTAGCCCAAGACTGCAGATTGTCCACACCTTTCCCGGCCTGGGGAGTGGCCTACTGCCCTTCCCCTCCTCAAGGAACCTGGGCTGCGGAGAACAGCTCCGGGGATGGGGATGGTATAGCGCTCTGTGCTTGGTGGGACAGGCAGGCAGCTTCGAAGTCTCAGGACCTCGTGGGGGGAGGCGGGAGGTGGGCAGGGCCCTTATTTAGGGCTTTAATCGCGGTTTCTGCTCACAAATGGGGAAACCGAGGCCTTGAGAGAGGTTAAGACTGGCCTGAGGTGGCAGCCAGTCTGAGAAGTGTTTCTCCATCTCTCAGGGAAATGTGGGGGATGGGACGAGGTCCCAGCAGGGTACCATGATGTCCGTCCCCGCACCCCCTACCCACATATCCTGTAGCATATTAGGACAGGCCCCTTTTACCTTCGTCCTTTTCCCACCCCTGGGCTTTCGCTCAGGCCCTGCATCTCTACCAAGGAAGTACGCATACCCCCTTTCTACCCTGCTTCCTACCACAGGGTCTGCCTCCTTGACCTTCCCTTGGGTTCAGTAAACTAAGGTTGGGACTTGTTCCTGAGAAAAGCCCACCCAGCTCCCAGAACATGGCACCATAGTAGGCCAACAGGAGCGTGAGTCTAGGCTCTACTGCTGCCCAGCTTCAAGGTCTGGGGAAGGACCTGTTAACTGATCTCTACAATGGGCATATTGCAAAGCAGTCCTCAGCCGGGCAGCCCAGATAGGGGCTTATGTGAGAAAGGCTTGGTGACCAGGGTTTCTGCAGTTGTTACACTTCTGGGGGTGGAAATGGGGACAGTACTGACTTTGTCCTTAGAGAGGAGACCACCAAGACCTGTCCAGAGCAACCTGCCTGTTAGTCCACTGGAGGCTGAGTTGGGCTCTTCCCTTTCACCTGAGTGGACAGGGCAGGCTGAGACTTTGACTGCAAATACTGAAGTTGACTCTGTGCCCAGAATCTCCAGGGCTCTTGCATCCCCAAGCCCTGCTGGGATTGGGGCAGGGGTGGTTGGCTGGCTGCCCTCCTGCCTGTCAGACTGGGTGAAGGCCACATCAATGTGCAGTGGCTTTCCTGATTACTCAGTATTTGTAAAACACAATGTTCCTGCACTGGGCCAGGCGGGACACAGACAGGCTTATCACTGCCCCGGCCCCCCACCACCCCCCTGCCCCAAGTCATCCCATTTCCCAGTGGGACTGGTTGCTGGCAGGGAGCAGCTGTGTGTTTACATCATAACTTGGCAGTGAGGAGGGCACAGGCTCCAGAACCACAGGGCCCCACCACTCACCAGCTTAGCTTCTCTGTGCCTCTGTTTCCTGTATTTGTAAAATGGGACTGATATAAGTGCCCACCTCTTGAGATTGTTGAAAGGGACAGAGGAGCACAGTGCCTGCCCCCAAGTCAGTGCTCACTAACTATGCTCTTATTTTCATTCCCACAATGGATATCTTGGTGTCAGGTTTTCTTTGCCTTAGGATGGGGATGTTAGAATTTCCCCATTGGGTTGTTTAGAGTCTTCTGATGTTCCAGGCCAGTAGCACCTAGGCCCTATGGCCGTCTGGGCAGGGGCAGCAACCCTGTATTTGCCCAGGTCTCAGGGGCTATTAGAGATTGAGAAGGGGTTGGCACCCTGACCCTCTGACCACAGATCTCAGACCTTGAAGCCCCACCCAACATCTGGAGGGTGCCACTCCAGGAAGAGCCAGCCCCTGGCAGCCCTCACTAAAGTCAGGTGTCACTGGGCTGGTGGGGCTGGACAGGCAGCTGAGTGTGTGGAAAGGAAACTTCCAGCACTTGGGACTCAGGTTCCAGCTGAACCCATCTCCTTCCTCCCTGCAGTGCAATGCATTTTTGCTTTTTAATTTTCTCTTGTTTGGACTAGCTGCTTGCTCCTTGGTTGCCCTGAGGAGCCCACTGTCCCTTGCTCAAGGAGACCACCCTCCCCTTCCCTCTGCCTCCTGTAAGTTTGGAGGGAAAAGAGGAGGAGATGGGCAAGGAGGGCTGTGCCCTGCCCTGCCTTGGAACGTGACCCTTTGTAAAATAGAAGGTCCAGTCAGCTGTTTCTGGCGACTTGGTTGAACTGGTGGGGAGGGGAGTGCCCTGTGGGCTGGGCACACATGGCCCCAGGGGCATTGACTTCCGGCCAAGCCTAGGTAGAGAGGTACACTTTCTGGGGTTGAGTTATGCAAGGGGAAGCCAGCCCTCTTGCCTGCATGGCCCCTGGTGGGGTGGCTCTGGTGCTACACCCCACTCATAGGCTGGGATTCTCTGGGCAGAAGGGCATCAGCAAGTATTCAGAGGGAGCTGTTCTGTGTTCAGGCAGTGCTGAGAAGGGAGATCTGCTTACACTTGTTTTGGGAGGTATTATGAAGGAACAGAGGTTCTAAGAGGAGGCTCTTCTCTTAGAATCTCTGTCTTCTGGGGGAGGGGAAGGGCCCCCCCTCCATATACACATAGACTCTTGAAAGCTCATTGTTCAGGCATTTTTCCTGGGGAAGAGCAGGTGGCTTAGTGGGGGTGAGATGAGCTCCAGGTTCTTGCTCTTTTTCAGACTGAGCAGGCTTCCAGCTTATATGTACACCCTGAACTCTTAGCTGTCCTAAGTGACCCTGGTCCTGAGTGTAAGCTCTGGGCAGGGTATGGGAGCCAGAGGCCAGTTACTGCCAGGAGTGCATCTGGACATGGTGCCTGCCTCTGATCTGTCCTTCACTGTCGCCCAGTGCCCTTCTCTGAGCCTCAGTCCTCCCTGGTGTGAAGTAAGGGCATTGAGGCCTGTGTCATTGGCCTTCTGGCCTGGGAGGACATGCTGGGCTGACACTGTGGTCAAGGGAAGTCACGTGTCACTTTTGGTCACAATGACCAGAGATCCAGCAGTGCCATGGGCCTTGAGAGAGTGCAGCTCGGCCAGACCCCTTTCTTCTGGCATTTTCCTGACCAGGCATGGTGCACCCAGTCCTTGAAGGACTTCCCTGCCTGAGTTCCAGGTGGCTAGGGGGCCTGGCCGATTGTCTCTCTCACCAGGGACTTGTCTTGTACTACCTAGCCCAGGGTCACCTGCCCAGTAGGTCCACTAAATGCCATGTGAATGGACGAGTGGCTGCTGGAGCCTCCTTCCATCCTGGTCCTGTGGTTTATGTTTCTCTCTTACTGCCTGTGTCCAGGATGAGTCAGCTGAGGCTGCTGCCATCCTGGCTTGGGACACAGGCCTCGAGGCTCCTGGCCCCACATGGAGTCCAGAGGTTCAGCTGGTGCAGCAGGTCATCTGGGCCACCAGCTTCCTTCGCAAGCAGCAGAGTTGGAGGTGGTTCCAGTTACATGGAGGAGATGTACTTCGCCTGGTTGGAAAACCCCCAGAGTGTCCACAAGGTTGGCACCCCTCTGTGTGGGAGAGAAAGTCCTGAGGCTGGGCTGTGGAGGGGGCAGTGGGGAGAAGCAACTTGCCTGCTGAGTGACCCCGGCTAAGTTTCTTTGCCTCTCAGGTCCACCGTTGTCTTTGTTTGTGAAAGAGTTGGTCCTCATATTAGGTGAGGAAAGCTCATTGCTCTGCTCTTGCTGAACAAGCCAATGGTTGGTGGTCTGGCTTGAGATGCCCAGATGATGCCCTGCTCAGACGCACTGTTTCTGAGACCTGCCCCTGCCCCCTCTGTCATGCTGTACTGTGCCCAGGTGGCCCCTTGTTATGTGGTTAGGAGCATGAATGTTTATATATATATTGAGCTGGTGAAATAAGTACACACTGATGGTAAAAATTAATAATGATGAAAAAATAAAATCAGGGCAAAAGTAAAAAGTGAAGCTGCTCTCTCTCCACTCACAGTCCTCAGAGGAAAGTAATATGTTCACATGATTCAAAACAAAAAGTATTAAGTTCTCCAGTGAAAAGCCTTCCTCCCATTCCATCTGCTCAACTCCTACCTGTCTGGTTCCCAGTCTATACTTAATTTCTTCTGTATCTATTCAGATTTTCTTCAGATAAACTTATTGCAAACATAATTCTGGATTTCCCTCACCTTTACACAAAAAATAGCATGTAATGTCCACCGTTTTGCCACAGGCTTTTTTCATTCAGCATGCATCTCTAAGATTTTCAACATCAACACCTTAAGAGCCTCGTTTTTTTCCCCAGTTGTGTAGTATTCCACTGTTTGGATGGATGTGCCACATCCATCCCCAGGGAAGGCATCTGGCTCATTTCCAGTCTCTGGCTGTCATGCCTGGCGCTGTACTGCATCATCTTGTACATTCATCACCTCGAGTGTATGCAGCTCACTATGGGATAAACTCCACAAAGTGGAGTTGTTGGGTCAGAGGGCATCTGAATACATAATTTTGATGGATGTTGCCAAATTGCTTTCTACAGGATGCATACCATCTTATTCTCCCACCAGTACTGTATGAGAGGATGCCAAGGAAAGCTCTTCTATTGTGTGTTCTGCTGGAACACAGAGGTGCTGGTGCATTTGTCCATCTGCGTTTTGTTTCTGCACAAATAGTAGCAAACCATACATCCTCTTCTGTTTTGTTCCTTTACAACATATGTTGGCAATATTCCACATACATAATAATAGATGCATCTTTTTTTTAAAACACTACATAATTTTCCAGAATCTAAATTTACCATTTATTTAACTGGTTTCCTATTGATCACCACTTAGATTGTTTTTATGCTGCCATATTTAGAAACTATCCTGCGGGGAACATCCTTGTACCTGTAGGCACACCTGTCCAAGTACATCTGTAGAATAAATTGCTGGCAGTGGAATTTCTGGTTCAAAAGATACATGCATTGAAAGTGTTGAGGACCTGCCTGCCAGATTGCCCTCCACAAAGGCTGCCTCTAACCCCCAGTGTGTGAGGGCATACTTCCCCCAGGGATAGAAGTCTCTTTCATACTTGAAGCCCCTTGATCACAACTTATAACTCCCCCACCAACCCTCTACCAAGCTGGGTGCTGGAGAGATCTGAACTCTGGATGGGGGCCTGGGTTGGTTGAGAGGGATCTCTGGTCAGGGTCCCAGGAAGGTCC
The DNA here is from genome assembly GCF_910594005.1 of Cervus elaphus. NCBI lineage: Eukaryota > Metazoa > Chordata > Mammalia > Artiodactyla > Cervidae > Cervus > Cervus elaphus. The sequence goes on along the minus strand of NC_057829.1, from coordinate 43,331,501 downwards.
TGAGAGCTATAGTGATGAAGGAAGACCAGTGTCGCCTGGGGTCCCAGTCTGGGCCATACCCAACTACTCTCAGTCCCCAACTTGGCTGTTTTCTTGTTTCTGACCCCGCCTAGTCCTGGGACAACTTCTTCCGGAAAGCCAGTGAGGAAGCCTCTTACAGCCTGGCTCAGCCCCGGCCCCTTTCTGTCGTCTCTGAAAGCAGGCCGGCAGTACCCAGCCGGACCAAGACCAGTAAACTGGTGGAAGATCACCTGGCCGTGCAGTCCCTGATCCGGGCCTACCAGGTGAGTGACTGGGGCCGCAGGCTCCTGGGTGTGGCAGGTGCTGACAGCAGGAAGACTGGCCCAGCTCCAGCGTCACCTCAGAGGGCCCTTCTCCGAGCCCTCTGTTGGTGGCTCTGACTCCTCCTCCTGCTCTTTGTCACATTACTATTCACATCACCTGCCATCTCCCTTCATTTTTTGTGCGGACTGGTTTGTTTGTTTGTGGTCTTTCTCACTGTGCCCCAGTATTGGAGGGGTACTTAGTGGGTGATCAGTTTCAGTGAGTGTTGAATGAAAGGTGAATACATTGATCCTTGTTAATGTCTGTTTTCTTCTCTTGACTGGGCATTCCAAGAGGACAGTGCTTAACTAGTGTTTGTGGAACGAATGAATGAGTAAATGAATAGTTCATTAAGCAGCTCTCCCACCCATCAGTTGCTCTGTCCTTGGAGACTTGGGCTCCCTGTAGCTGGGTTCCCAGGCTTGGCCCCTGCTATGTCAGAGAGTCCTGATGATATTCCCTGTTCTTGGTCTTGACCCAACAGTACTAATTGGAGGGCTGTTCTGAGTGTTCACTCCATAAAAATGTAATCATTTAGGATCTCTCTGGGAATCAGTGGCAGAAGGTATTTCATAAGAGAAACTTGTCTTGAAGACATGCAGAAGGAGGGGTAAGGGCATCCTGGCAGAGACTCAGTGGGAGGGTGCCGCACAAGCCGCTGCAGGAACCCCGGGGGAGAGGGAGGCCTTAGCAAATGGAAAGGGCACCTTGCCTCTGAATGAGGCACTCTGCGTGGGTTGGCAGTTGCCCACCCAGGGTGTGCCAGTTGTGCTGGGGCAGAAGAGGGAAGGTGCACAGGATCGGGCTCCCTTATTGGCCTCAGGACCCATGGGTCATGGGGGAGCAAACAGAAGTGGTTGTAATGATGTTTGTCTTGGCTGGCTGAGAGGCAGGAAGTGATCTAACTGTTGACTTTGAAAAAGAAGAACAAGGAACATAAAACTTTATATGAAATATAAGGTAGCATTCAGAGTGTGGCCTGAGGGCCTTATCTTCCAAGCATAGCCTCAGTTCTGCAGCGGGTCTTTGGTCTTTCGTTGTCTGAGATCATAGCACCAGGGTCCTTCCAGCAGGTTGGTCTCTGGATTCAGGAAGGTTACTTTGTACTGGCTTGATAAAAATCTGCCTGATGGTGAGCACTTAATGGGGTGGGCTGCAGCCCCTCACAGGCCAAGTCGGGGCTGAACTCTGGTCTGACTCACCTGCATACAGTACTGAAAAAAAAACCCCAAGCTGCTGCTTATTTGCAAACATATAGAATGTAGAAGAATCATGTCTCAAACCCTCAAGCCCATCATTACAGTGCCGCTCTTGATTCATCTTACCCACCTCCGGCTCCACCCACAGGCCACTGATTATTCTGAAGCAAATCCCAGATGTCATTTCATTTCATTCATTGAGCGTTTCAGCATGTATTTCTAGAGATAAAGTCTCCTTTAAAAATTTACAAATATACATAATAGCATTATCACTGCTAAAAATAGTAATAATCTTTAATGTCATCAAATACCCAATTGGTATTCATTTGTGCCTGTTTGTCTTAGGATTTCTTTTTTCTGCTTATTTGAATCGAGAATCAAATAAAGCCACAGGTTGTGATGTTGACATGGCTCTTAAGCTCTTGTACTCTACTGTGCAGGTCCTTCTCCATTTCTTTTTGTGTTCCTTGTTTGTCCTATAGAGTTTTCTTCAGCCTGGATGTTGCTGATTGCATCCCCATGGTATCATTTTATTTGACCCTTTGTCCCATGTAATTTCTGTAAAGTGGTGGTTATATCTAGGTGCTTGACCCAACATAGATTTGATTTCTTTGTTGCAAAATCAGCTTCCTGGTGGTGATGGCACTTCATCAATTAGTAGCTAAGGATAATTATTTCCTGGATGCATTAAGTCATTAGGAGTGGTGAAAGTGGTGACAGTCTAATTCTGTCTTTGTTTAGTACCTGAAATATTTCTATGGGGAGAAACTTTCCTTTGTTAGCTCCATTTATCCTCAGGAACAAATTGTACAGGGAAGGTAGGATCAGTGCTTGATTTTTTTCCTTTTATTGATGGATTTTCAAAATTATGATTTGGTTCCCTAACATCTTCCAAATATGGCAAATAAGGGTTTTTCTTCTTTTTCTTAGTATGATATGAATGCATGGATTTAAACACATTTGATGAGTTTCAGTCTGCTACAGATATTCTCCTTGTTGTTGCTCAAAATGTATCCTTATTCCCAGCCTCAGTGGTGTTTGGTAGGATAAGATGATTTGAGCTCATCTTGTACATTTCTAATAAGCCAGTTCTCCAGGGAGTGAGGGAATATTTGCCGTTATTGGTTTGGACATGACTTCTGGGTTCTTTTGATGGTTAGAGACAGGAAATATGTATTTCTTTAAAAGATACCATACTTTATAGGTTTGTACTGATGCTTCTATACATGTCAAATATAGGACTTAGGGTTTGTCTTTGACCTCATCAATCTTTTATCACCGTTTCCTTTTAAAAATATCAAAAATAGAGGTTCTCAAAGACACAATACAGTGACTTATTTGATTTTTCTCATAATCCATACATGACAAGCTAACAATACAATTCTAATACTACCACTGCCGGTTGGTAATGTAAATGAATTTATGATCTTTTTATTTCTGCAGTCCTTTTTGCCTTTGGGGAGCATTCTGTTAGTCAATTGGAATAGTTCCTCTCTATGAAGTTATGCCACAAAATGGATGCATTAATTCATTTATCTTTCAATTTTTTAAACTTAATTTTGTTTTTAAAATTTATTTATTTTTTAATTGAAGGATAATTGCTTTACAGAATTCTTAATTTTGTTTTATAGTGATATAAAATATTTATAAGATTCCAAAGGCAAGATATAGTCTTAAAAGTCTAGCTTCTAGCCCTGCCACTCTGCCCTATTTTGTCCTTTCCCTGTAGGTAATAATTTTTCTTGTTTTCTGGTTTTATTATTTTACTACATATTCTTCTAATGCACACATTTATTTGTAGACATTCAAATAGATACAAATATATGCAAATACATATATTTACTTTTGTCTTTCCTTTCTTAGATAATAGGTAATTTATCACAAACGTTTTTATATAATTTGCTTTTTTGCTTAACAATATTTTGTGGAGACAATCTCATAGTAGCAGTTAGGAATTTTCCTCATTCCTTTGAGCAACTCTGTGCCTGCATGACTTTCCCGTATCCATTTGTCAGTCTCCTGCTGATGGACATTTGGGAAGCTTTTAGAATTTTGCAAGTACTAATAATAGTACCATAGTAATTATTCTTGCGTATGCATTCTTTCCTGTTTCTGAAAGCTGCACAATGTACTTTTAAACAGAGTTGAGCTCCTGCCACCTCAGTTGCTGCTGGGGCTTCACAGGCCTGCTAGGGCCTGGGTGCTGGACATGTGGAAACTTGAAATTCTGACGCTGGAAGTGAGGGCCCTAGGCCCCTCAGTCTTGGTGGGGGTCTGCCCAGCTGTGTTCCAACTCTGCCTTGACCTTTTCTCCTTTTCCAGATCCGGGGCCACCATGTGGCCCAGCTGGACCCCCTGGGCATTCTGGATGCAGACCTGGACTCCTTTGTGCCCTCAGACTTAATCACCACCATCGATAAACTGGGTGAGAATCAATACCCTTTCCTGTTGCCCTGGCAAGGCCAGAGCCAGCTGATGCCTGTGCCTAGTGAAGGGCACTGAACCTGTGGTGCCTCTGGGTCTTGGGTTTCATCCATCAGCCTGAGAGGCTTTCCTCTGACCCTTGCCCATCTATGCGTCGGGTCCCTGCAAGGGAGAGCTCTCCATCCTCCCTAGCTGGTGCACCCACTCAGCAAGCTGGAGACACCTGTCCAGGCCCATCCTTGTGATGGCAAGCTCGGTTCTGACTCTCACGCCCTGTGCCCTGCGGACAGAGGGCCCTTGACCTTTAGGCTGGACATGGTGGGAGGGTGCTGGGGGCACAGTTAGGAGGTCTAGGGATGCAGCTAGGCTCACCTGGGCCTCACCTCCCTCTCTCCTATCTGCTGCCCGGACTCTGCCCCATGGGCCTTCCAGCCTTCTACGACCTGCGGGAGGCTGACCTGGATAAGGAGTTCCAGCTGCCCACAACCACTTTTATTGGAGGCTCCGAAAATACCCTTTCTCTGCGGGAGATCATAAGGCGCCTGGAGGTGAGCACAGGCAGGTGTGTCGGGCACACCTGATGAAGCGTGCGTTAGGGGGAGGGAGGGCAATGCCTTTCCTGTTCCAGCCCCTGAGGCTGTCAGTCTTCTTCCTGGCTCCTCGTGGAGTGCTCCCCTGCCCCCACAGAGCACATACTGCCAGCACATCGGTCTGGAGTTCATGTTCATCAATGACGTGGAGCAATGCCAGTGGATCCGGCAGAAGTTCGAGACCCCGGGTGTGATGCAGTTCTCCAGTGAGGAGAAGCGGACCCTGCTGGCCCGGCTGGTGCGCTCCATGAGGTCAGGCCCCCAGCACCTCCCTGGGAAGCCCGAGTGTCTTGGGGGCCTGTCCAGGGCTGTCTGAGACATCCCAAGCCCTAGCTGATGAGGAGGTACCTGGCGAGTGAAGGCAGGCTGGGTGGGGCTCCAGGAGATCATGACACCGAATGAGGATGGAAGTGGCATAAAGATGTCCCTGCATGGAGTGAGTGTAGCAGGGACTTCTTGCAGGTAGGGCAGAGCTGAACTTCTGTTAAGCTGGGTCTGCCCAGGACTGTGAGGCTCTGGAGGAGCCCCTAACCCAGCTGCTGGGAGTAAAGCGGCTCCCTGAGCAGTGACATGTGGGCTGGAATTTGAATTGAGCCATGAGGAGGTCTTTGGAACATGATGAGAGAGCTCCAGGGCACACGTGTGCTGGAGGGCAGCGAGCTGAGAACAGTGGAGTGGCTAGTTGCAGCAGTTTGACTGGAAAGAGAAGAGAGGGTGGTCACTGAGAATGGATGCAGCCAGAGGCCTCTGGTTAAGCTGGGAGAAGCCTCAGCCTCTCCCAGACCTATGCTCCTTGCTGGTCTATCATGGTGTCTGTGCTAGGCCCTGGACCGTGCAGAGAGACATGACTTTGTAGCTTCCTCTGCCCTGGCATCCTACTGCAAGCCCTCAGAAACAGCCCCCATGAGCCCCTGCCTCTCCACCCTTTTCCTCCCCTCCCCAAGCAGGTTTGAAGACTTCCTGGCCAGGAAGTGGTCTTCAGAGAAGCGGTTTGGCCTGGAGGGCTGTGAGGTCATGATTCCGGCCCTGAAGACCATCATCGACAAATCCAGTGAGATGGGGATCGAGAATGTCATCCTGGGGATGCCACACAGGTGGGTCCTCCCTGCCTCAGCCTCGTGGTTCTCCCCCAGGCCCGGCAAGCTGAGATGGATGTGAGGCTTTGAAAGTCAGGGCAGGGGTGTTGGTGGGACCTCGGGGTAGAGGCACAGGGGTCTGGAAAGGTCTGAGTCCCTGGGCCCTGGCCATTCATCACAGAAAGAGCCAAGCACGTGGCCAGAGCCTCTGGAACCAGGTTCTCTTGGACTCGGTTTCTTTCTCACCACGTTGCCACCATCCCCAGCAATACTGAGATGACAGAAAGGGCTATGTCATACTACTTGAGGTTCCTGTGGAGTGGCACATCCCAGAAAAGCGAGGGCAGAGCCTGGACACATGGGCCTGGGTTGGGCTCCCCTGGTGGGAGGTCTCTGGAGGTCAGCTGAGTGTCTTTTTCCCTGGCTGCTAGCTGACCACTCATTTCCCTGGGACCTTGATAAAGACTTGGAAGGTTGGCCTGGCCACTGGGCAGTTACTTCTGAGCTGGAGCCTGTGGGATCATGAGGAATATAGCCAAAGCGGCCAGGGGTCCTGCTGAATGGGCAGGGACAGGACATGCTGTCTGTCTGAGGGGCAAAGCCTCGGTATTTCCCCTGCCCATTGCCAGCCGCTCACAGGGGGGCCAGTGCCCTACTGCTTCAGCACTGGGGCATCAGGATGAAGTGTGAGGAGGGTCCCCATCTGTGGGCTGGCCTGCCAGGAGTCCAGGCGTTGTCTCATAGGCTCTGTGCCCTGGAGGGAGCAGAGCTGACCCCATGGTTTCAGGACGGCATGGCTTCAGTAGAACTATGGGGGCGGGGAGAGAATGGTGCTGGGCTGTCAGGCAGCTCTGTGACGGTGTGACGGTGCTGCACAGCCTCCTGGCCTGAGGAGGCTTCTGGGAGCCAAGGACTGCCCTCGGCCAGGCCTCTAGTTGAGAAGGGGCCTCTGAGGCTTGAAGGCTTTCCCCAAAGGGGTTGAGGGGTGTTTATCTGGTTCCTGTGTCCACACAGCCCTCCCTCCACAGAACAAGAGAGAAACCCACCGGAAGAGGGCTATCCTTCTGTCACAGGGCCACGTGGGGCTGGAGGTTATGCCAGAGTATGTGCAGGCCTAGGGGTGGTGTCTACGGCTGGGTTATGTGAAGCGAGTTCTGAGTCGCACCTTGTGCCTGCCTCGGGCTGGTGTCCACCCCTGCATATATTGCCCCATGATGGGAAGTTCAGGCTGGACTGGAGAATCCCTGGACCTAGCTGCTTGCCCACAACTCTCCTGCCCTGGACCCCCCACTTCCTGCCTGCCAGACCTAAGCTAGTCTGGACATGTCCTTTGGTGACTCCTAAGAGCAGAAATCCTGCTCCAAGATGCTACAAGGCTGGGCTGGGGAGCTGTGTGGGATCAGCTGTGTTGCGTTAGCAGGTTGGGGTCAAGGTTCTGGGTTGAGCTCAGCTTTTGGGTCAGGGAGGGGGTGAGTGGACACTCGGCCATGAGGCTGGGTGGCTCCCTGCTCGTGGGGGCCTCCTGAGTCTGAGGGGTGTGGGGTGTCTGCTGGCCAGGGGGAGCTGGCCAGCTGGAGCTGCTCATATGCCTTGCAGATTGAGACAGGATCAGAGGGCTGGGCCCGCAGTGCCCACGCTGTTCCTGCTGGGTCCTGGGTGGGCAGGGAGCATGGTTATGCTGGGGTGTGTTGAGGGAGGTGGCCTCTGTGCCAGGTGAGAGCCCTGTCCCTTCTGGCCCCAGGGGAAGGCTGAATGTGCTGGCCAACGTTATTCGCAAGGACCTGGAGCAGATCTTCTGTCAGTTTGATCCCAAGCTGGAGGCGGCGGATGAGGTGGGTGCCAAGTGTGGGCACCAGAGCCCTTGGAGAGCTGGGTATTTGGGAGATGGATGGACATGCAGAAGAGTGGGAGAAAGGCTGGGGGTGTCTATGTGAGGCCCCTGAGGTGCTTTGGAGCCAAGTGCTCTGATCTCGGATAACTAGGAGAATCCTTGGGTAATCTGGGCCAACCTGCTGTCTCCAGCCAGGGAAACTGAGGCCCAGAGAGGCGCAGGGGCATGCCTGGAGTTACTCAGTTCAGCCCATGTGGCTGTGTCTCTGTGCCAGAGTCCTGCCTGCCTGCCCGTAAGGACTGCCTCACTTGCTTGTTTGCCCAGCACAGTGTTGGGTGGTCAGGAGAGTTTCCTATGCCCACTCATGAGCAGAGGGTACAGTTTTCTACCCTCACCCACTTCCTGGAATGTTTACGTGTCATGTGGGCCTCACATCCCATGCGTTTGTGCGTGCTGGGCCCTCAGCCCACGTTGCCATCTTCTCTTCTTCTCTCTGCCTCTTTCACAGTCCTGCCCATCACCCCATTTATGGCTTTCAAATGGTCCTCCAGGACCTCCAGGCAGGAAAGCTGTCTGTGCCTCCTCTGTGCCTGAAGAACTGTGTCTGCTCTGGCCTTTTCCATTCTGTGTGTGTGTGTGTCTGTTTTCCCATCCAGGCTGGTAGCAAGGTGTGGGCAGGGACCTCACCCCGAAGCCTCAGCACCCAGTACTGGAGGGTGGTTTGTTAAAATGAACCACATTAAATGACTGCTCTAGAACCAGCACATTAGACCAGAGCAGGACTAGAATCCACATCTGCTGGCTCCCAACTCATAATCTTTCCGCCAATCGTGTTCCTTTTGCTCAAGTACCTTCATTCTCTGAGTCTCAGTTTGCTTTCCTGTAAGATGGGGATAAAAACTCCTGGTCCCAGGATAGGGTGTGAGCAATTACAGATGACATGAGTAAACTATAAAACCTGGCCAAAGAGCTCTTTAAACAAATTTACTTTTTTCTTAATTGAAAAAGCATTGTGAGCATCATTTGAAGGAAAGATTTCACAGTGAGAGTAAGTTTCCCTTCTGAGACTGCTTTCCTGCTCGCCGGAGGCTCTGCTGTGGTCAGTTTTCATGTTAAGGTGTGTACTTCCAGAAATGTTCCATGCAGTGCAAACACATGTAGGCGTCCAGTACAGCTTTATTTATAAGAGGCCAGGGGAGCAGCTCGCGATGCCGCTGGGCACCTTGCTGTTTTCACTTAATGAGCTGTCACTATTTTAGAGCTGTACGCCAAGCTCCCCAGCCTTCTAGTGCCCCTCTGGTTTCCACTGTCTCTTGTTGATGAGCATTAGGTGGTGGGATGAGTGTTTTTGCACACACGTGTGTGCATTTTTAGATAGTTTCTGAGAAATGCAGTGGCTGGAGCTGAGGAGACAGGACTGAATTGCCCTCCAAACAGCTTGCAGACAGCAGCGAGTCTGCCTGCTGTGTGCAAGAGTCCAGGCGCCACCCCCCCCGCCCCCCGCCCTACCACTTCCCTTACTCCATCCACCTTTTCCATCTTTGCCAATGTGATAGGTCTAGAAGTGACTGCATTTGAACATATTTCTTTGCTGTGAATTTGAGTGTCTTCTCACATGTTTTTAAACCATGTATGCCTTTTCCTGTAAATTCCTTTTCCTGGCTTTTGCTCATTTTCCCCTGGGGTCTTGGTAAAAAGTGCTTTATATATTGAAGGAGTTAGCCCTTTGCTTGCATTTGTGTGATAAATATTTTCCCAGCTTGATTTTTTTGCACACTAATACTGTGCATGGATCTTCTTCTCCCATGACCAATATATTAGATTTTGGCTATCTTATCCCTTGTGACTTCTGAGGTTTGTACATTGTTTAGAAAGACTCCTTGCTCTAAGATCATAAAGTGTGTCCTGTTTTCCCCTGGTACTGTGTTTTTGCTTGTTGTGTGCACATTTTTGCTTACTTTGGTGTAAGGAATTTAGTAGGGGTCCTGCTCCAGTGTTTGCCCAGAGGCCTGGCCCATGGTCTTAACTCCAGTTAAGAGCTGTCCTTCATTTCTTGGCCTTCACTATCGCTGGGTGGCCCCTTCCTAAGGGTGCCTTACCTGTCCCCGACTTTGCCATCATTAATGCGGAGAGGGTGGTTGCTGATAATGTGCAGGGGCTGTGATAAGGGATCACGACCCAGGGAACCCACCAGCCTTTCTTAGACCAGCTGGAGGACAAGGAGGGCGTGTGCCAGCATTGGGGGAGGAATGCAGGGATGAGTCAGAGACAGCACGACTTTCCCAGGGAGCAGACCCAGGGGATGTCCCAGCCCTGCTGTGGACTTGCATGTCTGGGATGGTGGGGACTTCATCACAGGCTACCTCAACCTTCAGGGTTCTGGAGATGTCAAATATCACCTCGGCATGTACCACGAGCGGATCAATCGAGTCACGAACAGGAACATCACTCTGTCGCTCGTGGCCAACCCCTCCCACCTGGAAGCTGTGGACCCCGTGGTGCAGGGGAAGACGAAGGCGGAGCAGTTCTACCGCGGGGATGCCCAGGGCAAGAAGGTGAGCTCTCCTGGGCCCTGAGGACCTGGGTTCTGTGGGGTGAGCTCCAAGGGGTAGGCTCCAAGGTTCAGGATTGAGGCTGGGCTGCACAGTCTGGAGCATGGGGGCCCCTCCTGATTGATACCGTGTCCTGCAGGTCATGTCCATCCTGGTCCATGGGGATGCTGCCTTTGCTGGCCAGGGTGTGGTCTATGAGACCTTCCACCTGAGCGATCTGCCCTCTTACACCACCAATGGTACTGTACATGTTGTCGTCAACAACCAGGTGAGGGCCAGGGCTGCATGCTGGGCCCTGTCAGTGTTGTCTATTCCCGGGTCCAGGCAGCACTCTGAGAAGGGTGGGACAGTCCTGGTTCTCACCCCACTGCTCTGCCTTTTAGCAGAGCATGACTTCAGCGAGATGCCTGATCTCTCAGCCTTGGTTTCCTGGTCTTTGAAATTGGGAGGAGTATACATTTGTGTATCTGTGTATATCTATCTCTCCGTCCTTCTCTCCCCTGTCCCCTTGTATGTTTGTGTATACACACACACACACACACTATATATATATATATATATACACACACACATATATATATACACATATATATATATATGATAAATCTGTAGGGACAGAGGAAGATGGGTGTAACCAGCACCTACCCCAGAGGCTGCACATATAAAATTAGATGGTGCCTTTAGCCCCATGTGACCCAGTCTTAGAACACAGCGCTCACAGCTTTTGCTTTTAAGGCAACTGTGGTAAACGACAGCTCTTCTTCTGAGCCTGTAAAGCCCTGGGTTAACGACTTTATTTGCATACTCATTTAAGTCATTTAATCTTCACAGTATAACCCTGTGAGGTAGGAATTTAATGAGCCCTTTTAATCAATGAGGAAACCGAGGCTTTGGGAATTTAAGTGCCTGCCCCAAGGTTGTATAGTTAGTAATTGGTGAGACTGGGTTTTATCCCAACTTGGGCTTCCTACTCCCACTGTATAAAAATGATTGTAGGAAAAAGAGCAGGTGTGATTTGCCTGGTGTTGCTTCTCTCCCCGTGATTTCAAGGTCATCCACTGTTACCTGGTCATGTCCCCGTCACCTCCTGACCACACTTGATGGACCTCAAGGCAAAGACACCCCTTCCCCAGCCCCCAGACCCCCAGGCTCCCAGGCAGCCACAGCTGTCTAGCTCTCAGTGCCTCCTGCTTCTGCAGATTGGCTTCACCACGGACCCCCGGATGGCCCGCTCCTCTCCATACCCCACTGATGTGGCCCGTGTGGTCAATGCACCCATCTTCCACGTGAACGCAGACGACCCAGAGGCTGTGATATACGTGTGCAGCGTGGCAGCCGAGTGGAGGAACACCTTCAATAAAGACGTCGTGGTAGACCTGGTGGGTGTGGGGGGCCCAGGCTAGGTGGGCTCAGCTATCCCTGCTGTGCCAAGCTCACCAGGTCTGTAGCATCTTCAGCAGTCAGGGCTGGACAGCAGGTTTAGTGCCACTGACCGCAGTCTCTGCAAAGGCCTGGGGTGGGGCATTTGGTGATGGGTGACCGTGAAGGCTGGTGAGGTTTTGCAGGGTGTGGCCTGCCAGCTGTGCCCCAGTGGGCAGTGACTGTGCCAACCACACCGCCTGGGCATGGGGACCCACCTTCTGTCCCTGCAGGTCTGTTACCGCCGGCGTGGCCACAACGAGATGGATGAACCCATGTTCACGCAGCCTCTCATGTATAAGCAGATCCACAGACAGGTGCCTGTGCTGAAGAAGTATGCAGACAAGCTCATCGCCGAGGGCACAGTCACACTGCAGGAATTTGAGGTGGGCCCCGTCAGCACCTTGCTGGAGCCGAGACTCTGAGGGGGCTGCTGATGTCACCAGCCCAGGGCTGGGTGCTGGCGATTTAAAGAAGTAGCTGGTATCATCCTTGTCCCCAGCAGCCCCAGTTATCAAGGGGGACAGAGGACCAAAGACATTTACAGCCTGGTGGGATGCAGTAAATGCGGCGATGCATGGAAGCCCATCCTCAGGCAGGAGTCCAAGAAGGCTTCCTGCAGGAGGTGGCCCTGAGCCGGGTTTGTCCCCAATGTTGTCTGTGGATATGCTCATCCTCCCTCCTTCAGGTAGCTCTGAGAGCAAAGACCATGAGTCTTTCCTGGGTTCCCACAAGTCCCTTGCTGAGTGGGATCTCCTGGACTCTTTCCAGGATCCCCTGAACTCTGGGACTTTAAACTCTGGCCATAAGATCCCTGTGGGTTAGGGGAAGACCATTTCTCTAGAGCATGGTCAGAAGGACTCAACCTGTGACTGCCCAGGGCATCATTGCCTCAATCCAGGCCTTCACCCTATTTTCAGGAAGAAATCGCCAAATATGATCGGATCTGTGAGGAGGCGTATGGCAGGTCCAAGGATAAAAAAATCCTGCATATAAAACACTGGCTGGACTCTCCCTGGCCTGGTGAGTGAGTGGTATGTGGCTAAGAGCCCAATGGGGCTCTAGGAGAGGCAGGCCTCTGAGTCCTTGGGAGATGGACTGGTTAGGGAACTAAGGCCCCACCGCCTCCCAAATGTCACAGAGTCTCTGCCCTCTTAGGCTTCTTCAACATGGATGGGGAGCCCAAGAGCATGACGTGCCCAGCCACAGGTGTTCCCGAGGACACGTTGACCCACATTGGTGAAGTGGCCAGCTCTGTGCCCCTGGAGGACTTTAAGATCCACATGGGTGAGGTTGCTGTCTGGCATGGACCACTGTCGCAGACATCAGGCCCCAAGGAAGGTGGCGTCAGGAGTCAGGGAGGCCCAGCCTCATTCCTGCTTGGCTGTGGGTAGACCAGCTGAGCTCTGAGTGCTTCCTTCATGCCCGTGAGGGATCTGTGATAATAATTTTTCAGGTGAAGAGATATGGGTGCCCCAATGAGTGCTGCTGATAGGCTTCCCACCTTAGGTTTCCCCAGTGCCTTTGCTAGGGGTACCCCTGGATCAGACAGGAGGAGAGCAGGAAAAAAAGGCTTCTCATGGAGGGGGCAGTTGGGTCTAGAATGTTGGGGGGCAAGTGTGCCAAACTGGACAGATGATAGAGGGTGACCCTGGTCTAGTAGGTGGCCTCTGACTGTGCTTCTTGGCTGTAGCTGTTGTGGCCTCCACTCAGGCAGCCTGAAGAGCCCCCGTGGTGGTAGTGGGGCCCCCGTGCACCCTCTGAGCAGGCTGTGGGTGTTCCAAGAGGATTCCACCACTTCTCGGGGAAGCCCAGGTGTCTTGGGGCACCGGCTCTGTGTGCAGTCACAGCAGGTCTGTGTGGGTATGGGGCCGACGGCAACCCAGCCCGGGCCAGGTGCCTGGGCTCAGATCCAAGCACCTTCTTCTGTGCGAGGGTGAGTGAATGACTTCCCTCTTCTGAGCCTGTCTTCTCATCTGAAAAGCAGTGAAAGTTGGTACCTACATTTCATTGTAAAATGTCCCCTACTCAGTGTATATGGCATGTGCACGTGGCCGATGCTCACCTAGTGGCACCTGCTCCTTCCTGCAGGGAGAGAGGCGGTGGGAACACATGCTCAGGCCAGCCTCGTATCTTGGCTGGAGTGGTGGGGCTGGAGGAGGGGTCTCCTGCGCCCTGCCAGGCCCCTGGCCTGTGGGGGGGCGGTACACAATGAATATACACACCCCTGGCGCAGGGCCCAGGGACCACAGCTTCCCAGGCGAGGTGGCCAAGCTCCTGCACCCCTCAGGCTGGCCCTCCCCTCCCACAGGCCTCTCTCGAATCCTGCGCGGCCGTGCAGACATGACCAGGAAGAGGACAGTGGACTGGGCGCTGGCAGAGTACATGGCCTTTGGTTCCCTGCTCAAGGAGGGCATCCATGTGCGGCTCAGTGGGCAGGACGTGGAGAGGGGCACGTTCAGGTGAGGGTAGGGGGCGTAGGAGCCCAGGCCCCGTGGGCACTAGCCTTGCCCCTTGGGAGAGCTGAGAGCTCAGCTGTGCTGGGGATCTCTTAGTTGGCCCAGAGACTCTGGATGATCATTTCAATGAAGATTAAGAGGAAAGCTTCTTAGAACTGATTTTTTTTTTTTCCAATCCCTGGCTGAGTGTTATGGTCTGGAGGAAAAGCAGCAACCACCAACCACCGTGCGGAAAAGGCCCCCTTGCTTTCCTGACACCCACTGGCAGGACAGCTGCCTCCACGCGGCTCCACTAACTTGTGGCAAATCAAGGACAGGCCCAGGGCCACTGGAAGTTGGTACACATTGATCTATACATACTTCCAAACATTAAATTCGCTGGTGTCCTAATCACTATTTCCTCATCAGCCTCCCAAGCTTAAAGGCTGGCTACGTTTCAGGAATGACAGATTAATAACTTGGCAGCAAGTGATTGTTAACTCCAGTGTCCACAGATTGATTTGCTCATTGTTTTGCTGAACTTCCTCACAGGATTTTCCTTGTTGGACCAGCTGCCACAATGAGCTGCATCCATGCCTCACTGAGGAGATGCACATGGTATTTCTAGGCTCTACCCCCACACTCCACCATTCAAAACTAAGGAAGGAAAATCACAGAGTCAGAAGGGATTAAAACAATTGATTGGCTGTTTGAGACCTTCAAATAGATCTGGAACACTTATGATTCAGCAAATGGAGAATAGCTCCAAGAAATATTTATTCAGATAGCCAGGCCATCTGAAAGCTCCTGGGCCTCCTCTCCACCCCCATGGGGCCAGCATGCAGAGCTGAGTGCTCTACATAAGCTCTTGATTGATGTCAAGTCTTGTGATCATCAGTGGTCCTCAAGATCCTTTGTTTCCCTTTGAACTACTGTTAAGCCAACTCCCCACCGCCATCTTTCTTGTTTGCAGTTTAGAGTTCAGAGGAGGACTTTACACTTGTTGGCCGTCCCCATCACATTTCCTCCATTTGGGACTCCAGATGTTTGGGACCCCAGATGTTTGGGATCTCAACTCAGTCTCTGCCATGTTAGTGAGTCCTGGAGATGTGGCTTCCAGAATTCAATAGGCTATCTATCCCTCCCTTGTCCCAGTCCCTCATCACTGCTGGCCCTGTTCTAGCCAGGGCTCAGCGGGCCACTCCCCTGCAGCCTAAGTTGCATGTCAGTCCTCATGAGGCTTGGCGTTCAGCCAGGGGTCCCTCCTTATGTGCTGCAGTTCCTGTCTCCTGTGATCCTGGGCAGGGCAGGCAAGTGGTAAGGGGGCTAGCAGGGTGGGCATGGGCACAAGGCCCCTGGGGTATGGCTTGCTAGGGTCTCAGGTTCCACCCAGGACCTGGGAGGTTGGCATGGCAGGTCTCATGGGACCCCTCCTTATGTAAGAAGCTGAGACTCTTATGTCTGTGCTTCAAGAGCCCCAGGGCATGTGTGAGGCAGCTACTGCTGGGAGGGGAGGCTGCCCAGAGGAGGGACCAGATGGCACTGGCTCTCCATGGCTGTCACCAGCCTGTGGGACTCTGCCAAGAGTCTTGCTCAGTCCACCTGCCTTCCATCCTTTCCTGGTCTGTCTCTCTCCAGTCACCGGCACCATGTTCTCCATGATCAGGAAGTTGACCGGAGGACGTGTGTCCCGATGAACCACCTGTGGCCTGATCAGGCCCCCTACACCGTGTGCAACAGTTCCCTCTCGGAGTATGGAGTCCTGGGTGGGTCAGAACTCTGCCTGCAGGTCAGGCAGGCCCCGAAATGCCTGGGGGCCAGAGAGGGTCTTGTACCTCAGGGCATCCTGTCTTTGTTGTTTTTGACCATGGTCTGGAGCTGGGAGGGGCTGAAGGAGCTCGGAGGCCCTGGGTCATGGGACAGCTCTGAGAGACAGTGGTTGGGCTGCCTCCACCTGAGGCCACATCAGAGATGTGGTCCTGTCCCATCTGGCCCTCAGAGAGCCAGTTGAGGGTCGGTCTTGCCTGGATGGGGACTCTGGATACCAGAGCCTGTCCCTGGGTGGTATCAGTGGACCCAGACAAAAACCCCATTGAATCCACTAGGGGCCCCTGATGGCTGGCCCTGAGCCTCCTGGCCTGGCCACCTCTACATTCCTCACCTGCCTTATCTTCTGTGCCACTGCACCCAGAAGCCCTGTCCTCAGGACCCACTCAGGTCCCCTAGGCCCTGGCTCTCCAGATTGCACCCTGAACTCTCCCTTGGCTCAGCCTCTAGCTGGCCTGCTTTCTCCGAGCCTGCCTCCTCCCAGAAGCTGGAACAGCAGCCTCTGGGGCTGTTCTGCACCCCTGCTCATTTTGGGGGAGCTCCTTGGCAGGTGGCCCCTGCTGCCTCTGCAGGGTATCTTTGGACTTGGCTCCTGGTCTAGATAAGGCTGAAGCTAGCTGTATGTGAGGCCAGGGCTGAGGTTGGCATCTCTGGGCCTTTGGGTCCCATGGAGTCCCGGGCTCTTCTGGCCTCCGGGGAAGGATGGGCAGGGCAGGGAAGGGGAGTGAGGACGGGCTGGGTCTGACCAGAGCCGCCGCCGCTTGGTGACTGTGTGGCAGGCTCTACTTCTCAGTCTCTTCTGTCTAGGTTTCGAGCTGGGCTACGCCATGGCCAGCCCCAATGCCCTGGTCCTCTGGGAGGCTCAGTTTGGTGACTTCCACAACACGGCCCAGTGCATCATCGACCAGTTCATCAGCACGGGTCAGGCCAAGTGGGTCCGACACAACGGCATCGTGCTGCTGCTGCCCCATGGCATGGAGGGCATGGTGAGGCTGCCTTAGGAGGGCTGCGGCTGGCCTGGAAGAGGGTGGCTGGACCCTTGGCTACTTGCAGAGTTGAGGGGGTTGTGTGCCTTCCAGCCCCTTGGAACCACAGAGGATGTAGGGTGGGGCCTGCATGGGTCTCTGTTGGCACTACTGAAGATGATGACACTACTGTTCTAGGTCATAGATAGAATGGATGTGTCTGAGTGCATGTTGTGTGCCAGGCTCTGTTTAAAGCCTTTTCTGTATATCAACTCCTCAATCCTTACAACAGCTGAAAAAGGCAGATCCTGTTCCCACTTGCCAGATAAGGAAGCTGAGACACAGAGAGGTAGAATAGCCTGCCTAAGGTCACAGGGCTAACCACTGAGATTTGAGCCTCTGTTGTTGGGGGAACCACATGTGGGGGAGAAGGAGGATATGCAGGTCATCAGGGGAGGGGCGGGAGGAGCATCCTGAGGTCCCAGCCTGGTGGCTGTGTAGCCTGACCAGGTAGAGCATGGGCGGGGCTTGGTCACTGCCTGGCTGCAGTGGATGTCCTGCTCAGCTTGGACCGGTCATACATTCAGGGGTTCATCAGTACTGCTCAGAGCCAGGTCTCATGGTGCTGGGCACTTCCCATGTCACGTTTATCCTGTGGCATCCTCACCAGAAGATCGGTTCTGTTCCCGTTTCACATGCGAGGAGAGAAGTCCTGTGACTGCCCAAGGTCCCCCAGTTGTAGAGGTAGCTGGCTTCTCACCTTGAGCCAGGCTGGATGAGGAGCTGAGCTGGCCTGGCTGGTACCTGTGGCTGTGGGTCCACGGGGCTTTGCCCCTAAGGGAGGGTCAGGCCACCCCTGTCCCATGGGGAGCCAGCTTGGAGGACGGTGTGGGGTGTCCTGCTGCTATTATGGAGCAGAGCAGCCATGTGGGTGAGGGTAGGAGGAGTCAGACCTGGGTTTGCAGTTGCCCCTTTCTGACTGAGTAACCTTAAGGTTGCTTCTTAATTTTGCCCTTCACCTTCATCTACATTACAGAGCTGCTTTCAAGACGAGAGAATTATGTGTGTGAGGTCTGTAGAACGATGTCTGGGACACAGGAAGCACTCAGCAAATGGTCACTGCTGCAAGGCAGAACATTCTAGAGAAAGAGCATCTTAACTTGCCCTTTTTACATTTTCCTTCTGCCCTATATGTTCAGATGTGGTGGCTCTGGCTGGAATCTCCTTCCTGCTCTTGTCCCACATTCCTTGCTTTTCCCTGTGGTTCAGACTCTGGAGTGAGGGTATCTCCTCCAGAAGCACTTTAGACCCTGCCCTGAGCCCCAGGTCCCCATCTCGTGTGACAGACCCCCAATCCCCCTGAACTCTGGCCAGCCTGGCCATCTGGCATTTGTTCCAGGGTCCAGAGCACTCTTCAGCCAGGCCTGAGAGGTTCCTGCAGATGAGCAATGATGACTCAGATGCCTACCCTGTGAGTACTGCCCGCTCCCCGCCCCTCCCCAGGACAGGGCCACACACTGCTACTCCTGGCAAGGCCAGGATATGGGTACCACTGGGAGGTCACCTCCCAGCTGCACCCTGTCCCTCCAGGCATTCACCCAGGACTTTGAGGTGAGACAGCTCTACGACTGCAACTGGATCGTGGTTAACTGCTCCACGCCGGCCAGTTACTTCCACGTGCTGCGCCGGCAGATCCTGCTGCCCTTCCGCAAGCCGGTGAGCCACCCGCACTGGTCATCACTGGGATAATGCAGGGGTCGAGTGCAGGGTGCCCTGGCCGAGTGGTGGCAGGCTGGCAGCCAGCCACCATGTTTCCCTTCCAGCTGATCATCTTCACACCCAAATCTCTGCTGAGGCACCCAGAAGCCAAGTCCAGCTTTGACCAAATGGTATCTGGTATGTGCCTGGGCATGTTGGGGAGGTGACTGATGGGGGCCCACGGGGCAGCCTCTGTTTCTGTGGCTCTGTTGGCCCTGTAGCTTCTGATACGGTCCCTGCCAGCAGCTGGATTGGGAGGTTGGTGCAGCGGCCAGCTGTCTGGGCCTACCTGGGTCACTTGGGCTGAGAACCAGGGTCAGGGCAGTGCACTAGCACCCTGTAGCTGCTCAGGAGGGCCGGCCTGGCTGCCCCGGAAGAGCTTAGAGGCTGGAGGCCTGCTGCAGTCTGCCTCATTTACGGGATGCTGAGTGTCAGTCATTCATCCATCGTTTTCACTCATGAGCCCAATAGGCATCACTGGCCCTGGGGACCGGGCACCCCCTCCAAGAGCTCTCAGCCCTGGTGTTGGAACTGAGATGTGACCCAGTAGAGGATGAAGGAGGGCAAGTTTAGGCCCCTGAAGCTGGTCGCAGCAGAGCTGTCTGGGAAAACGGTCCTGGGTGGTAGGGGAGGGGCAGGAGCTGGTCAGGGGACCTCAGTGGCATGGACAGGTGCTTGTTTGCACTTGTGTGTGTGTGTAGGCATCTCCCCAGACGTGGCCAGTGGCAGAGCCAGCAGTGCAGAGCTCTGGCAATGGGCTGGACCGCCTGGGCTGAACATTTAGTGCTGGTGGGGCTGGGCAGCCAGTGAACCCTCTGCCTCAGTGTCCTCACTGGGATGCAGTGACCCCACAATAGCTTCCTCAGAGTTTTTTGTAGTGTGTATAGTCTGGCATCTGGCATGAGATCAGGAAGGAAAAATGGATGGCACTCAGCTGGGAGTTGGGGTCTGGAGCTGAGGGAGGAAGAACTGTGGCAGGGTTTACTTTGCAGTTTGATGATTGGGGGAATTGAGTGTGCCTGGGAGGTGAGCATGACTGGATGGAGAGCAGGTCTGGGACAGACAACAATGCTGTAGATGGGAATGTGATATCACCTTCTCCGTCCCCTCCAGGGGCTCTCCCCATCACCCCCCCCCCGGCCAATCACTTTAAACTTGGTGTTCCCAGGGCTCTGCCCTTGGCTCCAGCTGCTGTCTCCACTCCTGTCCCTGGGACATCTCAGGGTGTCCACTGTCTCCTGCTCTGTTGTTTGGCTCAGGAGGTTCATATTTCAGATCTAAATTTGGGGCTTGACTCAGTGCCCAAGGAGAGCCTGGAGGAGCCAGGAGTGTGGACTTGATTCCCAGGCTGCTCTGGCCCCTCTGGGAGCCAATGCCCCTTCCATGTCCTGTTGGTCCCCAGGAACCAGTTTCCAGCGAGTGATTCCTGAGGATGGGCCTGCGGCGCAGGCTCCTGGGCAGGTGCGGCGGCTCATCTTCTGCACGGGCAAGGTGTACTATGACCTGGTGAAGGAGCGGAGCAGCCAGGGCCTGGATGAGCATGTGGCCATCACACGCCTGGAGCAGGTGCGCCTGAGCCCCTCACCTGCTAGAGTGGTGGGCAAGGTCGAATTGCCAGCCCCCTGGCTCTGGGCAGCGTGCCAGGGGTGGAGCCAGTGAGGGGGGCGGTGGCTGCTCTCTGGGGGGCCTGACTGTGGGCTTGCCCCCCCTTCCCCTGGCTGTGCCCTTCATTCTTCCTGACCTGCCCCAGATCTCTCCGTTTCCTTTCGACCTGATCAAGCGAGAGGCAGAGAAGTACCCAGGCGTGGAGCTGGTGTGGTGTCAAGAGGAGCACAAGAACATGGGCTACTACGACTACATCAGCCCACGCTTCATGACCATCCTGGGCCGGGCGCGGCCCATATGGTACAAGGCTGGGTGCAGGGGCTGCCCACCACCCACCCCTCGTGTCTGCCAGGGCTGAGGCTCTGGGGGCTTGAGGCCCCATCCTGGCCTTACCTGCCCTGTGTGCTGTATGACCGGCACTGGCCACTGCCCTTCTCTGGGTGTATTGAAAATGGAGGAGTTGGGCCCCCTAGTCGCTGCTGGCTCTGTGACTGTCAGTGACAGAGCATCTTCCCCATTGGGGATCCTCTTCAATACGGCCTTATGGAGAGCAAACCTTTGTGTTTGTTCTGAGGCCAGAACTGAACTAGAGAACCTCCTGCATGTCTCAGATCTCCTACCTTTGATCTTAGGCCACTGACTTAGCCCTTTGGAGCCTCAGGCTCTTCATTCCTGCAGCTGGGTGATGATAAGCATAGACCCCATGCGGTCCTATGGGTAGCCGTGAAGCCAACCCAGCCCTTCTATGAGCTTGTCTCTCCTCCTCCAGGTATGTTGGCCGGGACCCAGCAGCTGCACCAGCCACAGGGAACAGGAACACTCACCTGGTGT
Source organism: Cervus elaphus (assembly GCF_910594005.1). Classification (NCBI taxonomy): domain Eukaryota; kingdom Metazoa; phylum Chordata; class Mammalia; order Artiodactyla; family Cervidae; genus Cervus; species Cervus elaphus. The sequence goes on along the minus strand of NC_057829.1, from coordinate 43,310,662 downwards.
CTCTGAAGAAGTTTCTGGATACTGCCTTCAATCTCCAGGCCTTTGAGGGCAAAACATTTTAGAGCCTGTCTGAGTCTTGCTGTGGGGTTGCCTAGGGACATGGGGGATGTTAGGTGTTGGCTGGCTCTGCTGCCCAGGAGAGAGACTGTCAGGAGCCCCAAGATAAAACCTACCCATATGGTAATTGAGGCCGAAATATAGGTACCACCAGCTTCGGTATTAAGCCATCTTGGGCCTTTGGGTTTATTTCAGAATCTCTTAGGGCTGAGAAAGCCGGAGGTGTCTGATAGATGGGCTATAGCTGTGGAGTGTTTCTCCAGCTGCCCTGGTCTCCAGGGTTTTGTGTGGCTTCTCTGTCTGTGTCATTCACGTCTCTGCAGACAGCCAGCCAGCTACCGAGGAGCCCATGTCTTTGGTTTCTCTCCAGCCCAGCAGACTTGGCTGTTGCTCACCCTGTCCTTGTTCATCTGTAGATTCAAGCACTGTTCTCCCTTGTGCTCTTAGAAATAGAGATTTTAGCAATGACAGCCAGGTGAAGCCAAACCATGCCAGGTGATTTATATGCGTTCTGTTTTATGGGGTGTGCCATAATGAGGTATGTCCGCTTCTGTGTGAAATATGATCATATTTACCATGTACCAAAGTAGAAAACCAAATAACAGAGAAATTAAAAAATGCTTAAGAGAGACTTCCTGTTGTCACTTCGTGTTGTCAAGTTGGGGGTGGGGGCAGATGAATTAGGGAGGGTAGGGAATGGGGAGAAAGAAAAACTAAACAGAAAGGGGCAGATTTACCCCTCCTGTGGGCAGATTTTCCTTTGAGCATCAGGCAATGTTTACAGATCTGTTGGCATCTCCACTCTTTAGCCTTTTGTTGATTTTGCATCCCTGCAAAGATGCCAAGGAAAAAGCAGCACAGGAAGGATGTTTTGCTTTCTACACATCATTTATTCACTTATTCCGTTCTCAGAGCACTTCTCTCTAGGCGCTGGGATCCAGGGTGAAACAAACATGTGTCTTGGAGCACAGCAGGAAAGACGTTATAAACAGTTCACAGTTGGCTCTCCATACCCATGTGTTCCATATGGATCCAAGTATGGATCACAAATACTTGGGGAAAAAAATTCCAGAAAGTCCAAAAAGCAAAACTGGAATTTGTCATGCGCCAGCTACTATGTCACAGTGCATTTACATTGTATTTACAATGACTTCTTGGCATTTACACCTTATTATGTATTGCAAGTAATCTAGAGATGATTTAAAGTATATGGGAACAATATTGTAAAGTAACTAGCATCCAACTAATAAAAATAAATGAAAAAAAAAGTATATGGGAGGATGTGTGTAAGTTACATGCAAATACTACACCATTTCATATGAAGGACTTGAGCATGTGTGAAGTTTGATACCTTCAGGGAGGTCCTGGAACCAATCCCCCATATATACTGGTGGACAACTGTAATTCCCTGAGTTATGGGTTATGTTGGAGGTAAGTGCAGAGGATTGTGGGAGTCAGGGAAGGCTCCCTGGAGGAAATGGTGTTTAAAGGAAACGTCCTACAGGAAAGCTGGAAGAGCTGATCCTCTTATGGAGCAGACCCAGAAATACTGATCATGGGGTTGGGGTGGGGAAACCTAAAGAGAAAGGGCAGTCTGAAGTTGGAGGACGGAGTGTTAAAATTCCCTCTGCTTGAATACAGCCTCTTGGAATACATACACACTGACTCACACTGCAGGAGCATTCTAAGTGACACAAAATAAAAATAATTAGAGCTGCCGTTGATAGTATGTGTGTCCCGGGCCCTTTGCTGGGGATTCTACATATTTACTAGATATTCTTTAACCTTTACCATGGCTTCGCCTGCTGGGAATGTGCCCATTTTACAGATGAGGAATATTCATGAACCTTGAAGTTGAAGGTTATTTGCCGAGTCTACTTGGCCTCTGTAAGGCTACACTGCTTCCCTTGGAAAATAGCCTCTTATTCCTGGCCCTGTGGAGATCTAGTGGCCTGGGGTCTTTCCCTGCAGTTGGGCTGTGTCAGTGGGTGGGATGTATCCTGTGAGGCACCTGTCCTGGAACAGGAGCCCTCATGCTCTGGAGCTGGATTGTTGGCATGTCCTGGCTGGTACAAACTGCCCCTCCTCACCCTCGTATAGGGAGGCTGCACACAGGCTGGTGGGGACCGATGGCTGAGGTTGCTAAACTGAAGAAAACCAAACACATGAAACGAGGCTCCAGACTTCACAAAGATAATAACTAATGCTAGGAAGTAAAATGGAGCTCATAGAACAAAGGCTTTATATGAACTGTAATAACTTCAGAGAGCAAGGATGATCTTGCTCCTATGAAGCTATAACAGACTATTAAAGAAATAATCAGGTGTTTAGAAAATACCAAGTATTGCCGACACAAAAACATCAATAGATGGGCTGAGTGATTTCTTTCATTGTAAGCCATGTCAATTTTGTCAATACCCTTCAGAGTTCAATTCCAGGAAAGAATATCTGATTGGCATTTCTTGGGTCATCTATATCTTTCTTGGAGTAATTTGATTGACAAACTGTCTAAGACTCCGCTCAATAAATGGAAGAGGAACTGGAAAACAAAATTGGGGTGTGGTTTCTAGAAGGGGGGAATATGGATGTTGAACCGAACAAACGATAGACGTGCATCTACTCTCTCTGCCATGACGTAGGTGTGAGAACAATAACAGTTAATATTTATCAAGTACTTTCTCTGTGCCAGTCCCTGTTCTCAATCTCTTCTGCCTGATATCACCTCTAAATTCTCACTGTGCCGCTTGCGATGTATATTACCTTCATGCTACCTGTTAAGATGTTGAGGATCAGAGAGGTTGAGTAACTCTCCTTGGGTCACATGGTTGGAGTTCACATCCAGTTGGTTGGGGTCTAGTGTCCTTGTCCTGTGCCACTGAGCCACACTGCTGTCTGAACTCGGGCTTCTTCCTGAGGTTGATTGAGAATTCAGTGAGGCAGTACAGGCAAGCACCCGACACTGTGATCCACCCACGATGGGTGGTCGGTGTCTAACCAGGTTGGTCAGAGTGGGTCTAGTTGGAGCTCGTTGGGTTTTCTTCATATGTGGGAAGTAATAGGAGGTGATGTGAGTTCTTGTTTCTTTGAATACCCAAGGAAACGTTCATGCTAAGATAGAATTCTCAAGAATTGGAGGACAGAGTTGAGTTGTATTACAAATTATCTGTCTCCCATGCTGTTTATCACCTCTCTTTTCCAACTGAAGTGCAAAGTGAAAAACACTCATTTCCTTCTCAGAACTGCTGGACCCAAAAGAAAGGCCAAAGAAACAGATGCTCTGCTTTTCTGCAGAGGAACTTAAAAACCAAACTTCATCTTTTTCCTGATGGGAAAAGTAATGTATGTCCTTTGAGTAACAATGAGACACTCCAGATAATAATAAAGCATAATAATCCAGAACATTTCTAGACAGATTCATGGTGTGCCAGGATCTGGGCTCTGCTCCTTATTTGTTTTCATTTTGATCCTCATAATAGCAACATGAGGAAGCTGTTTTTACCACCCCCATTTTGTAGATGAAAAAAACCAAAAACTGTGGGTTGAGTAATTTCTCAGCCACACAAATCCTAAGGAGGGAGTTAGTGTCCATACCCTGCTCTGAATTTCCACCCTGAACCATGCTTATTGTGTTGGTGACAAAGAAAGCAGCCATCTTTTTTTTTCCTGTGTCCCCATTCCATTAAGTGACACACACATTTCTATCTGGCCAACCTTCAAAGCATTTTCTCAAGCATACATGTGCCCAGGTTCATTGTGTTCAGTAAAGGTATTGGGGGACATTTTTTTGTTGAGATCTTACAGTCTGTAAGAATGTGCTTTGACCACCAAGGGCGCATTCCAAGCTGCATCTCTGGACACCAGGGTGGGCATCCCTCACTTTACTAGCAAATCAAGCTGCCTGGGAAATAGCAACAATTACTGTGACAAACTGAACAAGTGGGAGATGGAGTGATTTCCCCAAACATATCACCGTTACAATCCTTTTTCTCAGGCAAAACTCCACAACACATAGTCCTGTTTCTTTGCCGAAAGCCCTAATGTGTTCTGACAGCTTTTCCGCGTCTGATGAAGTGAGTCCTGGTGTTCCCAGTCACCTCGGCTGCACACATCCCCACTAGCACACGGCTCGGCTATACTGTTCTCTGAGCTGCTTCTGGGTCACGAAGGCAGACTGGGCTTGAGTCCTGACTGCCCAGCAGCCTTGTGGCCACAGGCAAGTTGCTTTACTCTCTACATCAGTGTTCTGTTTTTTCCAGTGACTTAGTTTAAGATGTTTAACTTAACCTCTCCAGAATCTCTTTATTTTTATTTTTAAATTTATTTTAATTGGAAGATAATCACTTTACAATATTGTGGTGGTTTTTGCCATATATCAGTGTAAACTGACCATAGGCAAACGTGTGTCCCCTCCATCCTGAACCCCTCTCCTGCCTCCCTCCCCGCCCCATCCCTCCAGGTTGTCACAGAGCACCGAGTTTGAGGTCAAAGGTGTTTTTAAGGCTCCAGCCAGCAGGCTTGGTCTCTGTCAGGTTGTTGAGAACTCATTAACATACATTAAGAGCTAGGCAGAGTTTCCTAGCCGAGAACAGCTAACCCAGGGAAGCCCGGCAGCCTGCAGCCCATTTTTGGCCTGGAATTGAGACAAGGAGGAGGAGTTTGCCGTCTGAGGGTAAAACAGGAAAGTGCTTCTGCCAAAAGGGTGGAGGCAGAGACCCTGAGGGGGCAGAGAGGTGGTGGGAGGAGGGGGCTTGTTGTTGAGGGCTGTGTAGACAAGCATGAAGAAGACTGAAAACCCGAAAACCCTTGCTGGGAGAGACAGAAGCCCTTTCCTCTCTCCCTAAGGAAACTTCCATAAATTTGACTTTGTGCAAAGCTACCTCTAGGCACCTGGTTTATTTGGGGGTGGCTAAGAGGAATATGGAGAATTCAATGGACAGAAGAGCCTGGTGGACTACAGTCCATGGGGTTGCAAAGAGTCAACCATGACTGAACAACTAACACACACACAAGAGGAAGATGAGCTGAGTGTCAACAGTCAGCTCCTGCGGGGGTAGGGAGTTGACGCAGGTCTCAGACTGGGGCGGGGGTGCCTGGAGTTTCAGGGAGCTGCCCCAGTTCCCACAGGCCCTCTAGCTGCTCTGAGTCATGGCTAGTTTAATCTTGCCTAGCACCGAGTTGTGTTTGGTAGCTGACATTTTGGTTCCAGGTGATAGGAAACCTAACTCACACTGGCCTAAGAAAAGCCCATCACTCTCACCTGAGGGTGTCTTGCTCTGATTAGCCGATATGAGTTTGTGCTGCAGCAGAGCAGAGCTGGGGATCCCAGTCAAACCAAGAGTAGGGGAGAGGTGAAGCCCTAACAACAGGGCTGTTCCTGGAAGAAGGTGGAGGGGAGGCAGCAGAAGTGGACAGCCACCGCCCACCACAGTGGCCAAAGGGGAGAGCCAGGTCTCCTCTTCTCCATGGACCCAGAGGTTTTCCAGCTACCGAGAACCCAGGGGGATACTTTTCTCCAGCAGGTCAACTGATTCCCCAAAGGGAGATGCTAAGAAATTGTCAGCAGCAGTTTGTACTAAGCACATTTCTCCGAGGCATTTAAGCATTTTTCCAACATGCTTTATTAAGTGAGAATGCCACACTGCCCCTTCAGCAAGGGTTGACCGCTGATAGCTGAGCCGTCTGTTGTCAACCAGTGTGTTCTCGGGAGCTGGCTTCCTGGGTGACACCCACGGTGCCAGGCTCTGGGGTAGAAGGCACAGAGAAGTGAAAGATGACACGGCTGCCGCTTTGAGGAGCTCTGTGACCCTCTCGGCGCTAGTAGTAAAGAACTCATCTGTCAGTGCAGGAGACATAAGAGATGCGGGTTTGATCTCTGGGTCTGGAAGATCCCCTGGAGTAGGAAGCGGCAACCCACTCCAGTTTTCTTGCCTGGAGAATCCCATAGACAGAGGATCCTGGCAGGCTACAGTCTGTGGAGTCGCAAAGAGTCAGACATGACTGAAGTGACTGAGCGCTCACACATACATGACCCTCTCAGGAGTCAGACGCACACAGATAGAAGATGCTGGGCATTCGTTCAGAGGCTGTGGAGGAGGAAGGCTGCGGGAGACCGCAGGACGGAGCCCACCAGGCTGCTGGGGATATGTGGTGCGGAAAGATGATGGAAGAGGAGCTGTTTGAGTCGGCAGCATTTACCAGACGAAGTAGGGCACACAGGAGGGCAATGGCCTATGGACCTGGAGGGCCTGGTCTGGTCACTGAGCACTGGGAGTGGACAGCAGCCAAGTGGAGAGCGGGGTGAGGCCCACATCATGAAGGACTCTGATGCCCCGCTGAAGAGTTCAGGCTGCGTCTTAAAGCCATGCAGGGGAGTCTCAGTCCTGGTTCCCAGCTGTGAGCCACAGAACTGACTCTGGCTGAGACAGATTCAAAAGGAAATGTGGGCGGGGAAGACAGGGAGCTCACAGAATTGCCAGAAAGAAAGGCTGAGAAAGCTGGCTTAAAAAAAAAAAAGGGACAAGACTCCAAGCCAGAGGAAGAGCTCAAGTCACACAAAAAAACAGACCTGGAAGGACTCTGTGACCATGGCTACTGAAATGGTGGCCTGTACCACTAGCCTCATTGATTGATGGATCCTGTGGTTGGCATGACTGCCCTGCTGCCAGTGGAAACTGGATGTAGCTGCCACAGCTGGGGCCACAGAACACGGTATCTGTTCTCTCTTTATCCTGATGCCAAGAGGTCTAGAGTCAAGGGCTGCCCAGGTGGGGGTTCCCTGCCCATCAATTCTCGGCTTCCACCAGGGCCCGAAGGTGGGGATCTCCTAGACAGCATGATGCTGGGCAGCCCAAACATGCCAAAAAATGCACAGGGAAGAAACAAGTTCCGATAGATACTTCAGAAAGGTTATTTCAGCAGCAGTGTAGAGAGCGGTTTTCAGGAGGGGATAATGGAGATAGAATTACACAAGAATCTAGTGAAATAGTCTAGGCAAGAGATGTTGAAATTCCAAACTAGGACAAAAGCACCATTGAGAAAAGGGCAGTGTTTCAGAAGTAGAAACAGAGAAGATGGTGAAAGAGGAATTGGCTGTCCCCAAGTTTCCAAACTCAGTAAGTAGGTTGTTGATCATAGCTTTAATTAAGGTGGGGAATCCAGCTGGAGAGACAGAGGCAGGGAGCGGATGTGTTGGGTTTACCACAGGTGGTCCATGAGTTGTTGGAGATGTTCACGAGATGTGGGACAACTGGATGGGGTTTTGGTTTGTTTGCTTTTTGCTACTCAGCCTCTATGTGTTCTGGAAACAGGTCCTCGCTTTTCCTTTTGAGAAACTAACCTCTTTCCCACACACAGTCCCTTGGGTTTCAGTAGGCTTGGGTCCCCCTCTTCTCGATTTCAGAAATGTGCATGTCTTCCAGGCCTAATCAACCCAAGTCACTGTGATTAATTCAGAAATGGACACATGACCCAACCTGAGCCAATGAGAGTCAGGCGCTCAGGCTTTCACTGGAATATTTGGGAAGGTAAAATTTTCTTCTACTAGGGCTGTTATGCTCCTGAAAGCTCAGCCTGAAGCAGCTGGTAATCCTGTCACTACTTTGGGTCAGCTTACATGAGAATGAAGCCATAGAAGAAACCAATTACAAGAGATGCAGACAGGGCCTTCTGTCACTGATTGAGCACTTGTATCCAGCCAAGCTTGAAGCTGTACATGTAGTTTTCAGTTAGATGAACCAATATACTTCCTATTTTCTTAAGTCAATTGTACTTGGCTTAAGACATTTGAAGATGAAAATTTCCTGATTAGACCACTGGGATTTGACATCTAGCACTTAGCAAAGAAAGGACTGGGAAAGATGTTGGAAAGTTATAGCAGCAACTGTGAATGTGACCTTAGTGAGTGAAGGGAGAGAGGACCATGGACAGAATAATTTTGTTACTGTTTTCAGTCACTAAGTTGTGTCTGACTCTTTGCAACCCCATGGACTGCAGCATACCAGGCTCCCCTGTCCTTCACTATCCCCTGGAGTTTGGGCAAATTCATGTCCGTTGAGTCTGTGATGCTATCTAACCATCTCTTCGCTCCCTTCTCCTGCCCTCAATCTTTCCCAGCATCAGGGTCTTTTCCAATGAAATGAGTCAACTCTTTTCATCAGATGATCAAAATATTGGAACTTCAGCTTCAGCATCAGTCCTTCCAATGAATGTTCAGAGTTGACTTCCTTAAAGGATTGACTGGTTTGAACTCCTTGCTGTCCAAGGGACTCCAGAGAGTCTTCCCCAGCACCACAGTTCGAAAGTATTAATTCTTTGGTTCTTAGCCTTCTTTATGGTCCAGCTAGAATCATGGGGTGAGCCAATATGAGGAATGTTGTCGTTCAGTTGTTAAGTCGTGTCTGACCTTTGCGACCCCATGGACTGCAGTACGCCAGGCTTGCCTGTCCTTCACCAAACTCCTGGAGTTTGCCCAAGTTCTTGTCCATTGAAATATGTGGGTACTGGTATAGAAATACATTTAGAAACACTTCTAAATCCCTTCACAGTTATACACAAACAAACAAATAAGTAATACTGAGATCTTTCTTATAAAATGCTAATGCTTGTAGCAGATTGAGAAATGTTTTATATAACATAGTTAAAAATACCAGACTAGTTTTATTTTGTATTTCTACAGAGAACCACTGAGACACTATTGGATGTTTTGGAAGCATTTTTCAAAACCAGAGGAAATAGATGTCTCTCTGAAGACAGTTTCCAGGAAGGCACACGCTATTGAAATGCCATTGGGTGCATGGCATTAGTGCCACCTCCCTGCTCACTTCAGACAGTACAGTAATCAACAGGTAGCCCTGGATATTTTTTCACTGTGAATCGTGGTCTTTAGTACATTTAACTAATTTAACCCATTTCCCCAGTGGTGCTGAATTCCTAATGAATATTTAACTGACTGGAACATTTTAAAGACAAGAATCTGTCAAGCCTTGGAGCCTGATCATCAGCTATGAGCCTTCTTTAAAGTTATTTAGACTGTTACTTGATTTTGGTGAACTTTGAAATTTGTTGCCCAAGCCTGATTTATTTTATATGCACACTTTAACAGAATTATTGTTGTCCTCTATTATTGTTGAAGTAGACTCTTAGGAGGTCGGTTTTGGGAAAATTACAAAAGCAGCTTGAGTCCCATTCCAGCAATGGGAGGGGGTGAAGCTGGAATGCTTAGGCTGAGGACAGGGGCTCAGCTTCCAGACATAGCCACCTCTCACCTGTGTGAAGAGCCTGGTTGAGTCCCTTACCTCCTCTGAGACTCAGTCTTCCTACCCAGTAAGAGAAAATTCTATGTAGGGCTGTATAAGGGTCTTTTAAGGGTGAGATGAGATCAGGTACAACAGGAGGTTAGAACAGTACATGGCACTTGGCAAAGGGTCAATAATTGATAGATGTCAGTAAAGAAGCTCAAATTTTGCCTTTTCCTATTTTTCATTGTATACTAACAAAAGAGAAAGTACTGATTTTTTAAAAATCAAACAACATAGAAGTATATAAAGTAAAAATAAAAATTTCCCTCCTATCTATTTGCCTTGATTGCAAGTGACCCTGGGCAAGATTCCTGACATATATTTACTTGTGCAAATCTGTGTACATGCATTATACACACACCATGCAATTGGTCACATGTGTGTGATACAGACATCTTTACAAAAGCAGCACCTATAAATAGGTAGAGATAGTGTCTTCTTTTTAAAGTTGTTCAAATAGTTTGGAGCGAGGAGGTAACTGACTTTTTTTTGGTAACGGTTTTATAAACGGCAATAGATGTATAATCACATGTCATACAATTCACTCATTTTAATGTATACAATTCAGTGGTTTTTAGTATATTCATGGACTTCTATAGTCATTACCATGATCAATTATAGGATATTTTCATCATGTCAAAAAGAAACCTCATAGTTTATCACCTCCTCAATTCTCTACACCCTCATCCTTCCTGGTTCTGATGCAGCTACTAATCTGCTTTCTATCACTATTTGCCTATTTGGATATTTCATACAAATCAAATCATATATTATGTGGTATTCTATAACTGGCTTACTTCACTTAACATAAATATTTACAAGGTCCTTCCATGTTGTAGCATGTACCAGGATTTTGTTCCTTCTTAAGACCAAGTAATATTCCATTGTATGGATATACCACAGTTTGTTTATCCACTTATCAGTTGATGGACATTTGGATTGTTTCCAACCTTTGGCTATTATGAATAAATGCTATGAATAATCATAGGCAATTTTCTGTCAACATGTTTTCATTTCTCTCGGGAGAGGAATCGCTGAGTAACGCTATGCTTTACTTTTTAAGGAACTATCAGGCTATGTTTCCAAAGTAGCTGCACGACTTTACTTCCCACCAACAGGGTACGAGGGTTCTGTCTTCTTTATGTCCTCACCACGTGTTGATGTTTTGATAATAGCCATCCGATGTATGTAAATGACATTTCATTGTAGTTTTGGTTTTCCATTTCCCATGATGGCTAATGATGCTGAGCTTCTTTTCATATGCTTATGTCAGACATTTGTTTATCGTCTTTGAAGAAATGTCTATGCAGATCCTTTCTCCATTTTAAAATTGGGTTGTTTGGTTTTTTATTGTTGAATTATGAGAATTCTGTATGTATTCTAGATACAAGTCTTTTAACAGATGTATCATTAAATTTTTTTCCTCCTATTTCTGTAGGTTATCTTTTCACTTTCTTGATGCCATCCTTTGAAAGACAAAAGTTTCAAGTTTTGATAAAGTGTAATTTCTTTTTTTTTTTTCATTGCTTGTGCTTTTGGTGTCATATCTAAGAAACCATTGCCTTATCCAAGGGCCATGAGAATTTACCCTTGTGTTTTCTCCTGAGGGTTTTATAGTTTTGGCTCTTACATATGAGTCTTTCATCCATTTTGAGTTATTTTTTTTATACAGTGTGATGTCAGAATCAAACTTCATTTTGCATGTGTTGGCCAAGTGTCCCGGCATCATTTCTTGAGGTGATTGATTTTTGGATTTGCCTCCATATACTGAATTCTCTCTTTAGTTCAGAGAATTTTTTAGCTGATTCTTGTTTGTTGTGTTGTTAACAACCCTCTGCTCTGTTGGGATCTGGTTTCTCTGTCAATCTAAACCCAGAAGTGTTATATTTTTTAAAAATGTTATTTATGTTATTTTTATTTAATGTTATTACATACAAATTTAAATACAAAAATAAAAAGTAAAAAGCATGCCTAGTGAGGCAGTCTTCCTCTCACTGCTCTCCCTCGGCAACCCCAAACCTATTTTTTAGTATTTCTTGCAGATTCAGTGTATCTACATATGTTCTTTCTCCTTTTTTTCACAAATTATAACAGTATATACACTCTTATGAGCCATGTTTTTCATGCGATTTTTGCCTTAAATAATATACCTTGGAGATTGTTCCATAACAGTGCTCCAAAGAGCTCTCTTAGTCTTTTTTATAGGATGAACAGGCTTCCATTGCTTGAATGAACTGTGGTTTATTTAACCGATCCCTTGTTAGTGGATATGGGGCAGCTGCAATCTTTTCTTATTACAAGTCATGCTGAAAGGACTTTTTGTACATGTAAAAATTTGTATATGTATAATTGAAAAAGATACATGTACACCAATGTTTGTTGCAGCACTATTTACAATAGCCAGGACATGGAAGCAACCTAGATGTCCCTCAACAGATGAATGGATAAAGAAATTGTGGTACATATTAATATATACAATGGAATATTACTCAGCCATAAAAAGGAACACAGTTGAGTCAGTTCCAGTGAGGTGGATGAACCGAAAGCCTGTTATACAGAGTGAAGTAAGTCAGAAAGAGAAAAACAATACCTTATATTAGCACATATATATGGAATCTAGAAAAATGGTACTGATGAACCTATTTTCAGGGCAGGAATAGACACTCAGACATAAAGAACAGACTTATGGCCACAGCAAGGACAGGAGAGGGTGGGACGAATTGAGAGAGTAGCATTGAAATATGTATGTTACCTTATGTAACTAACGGGAAGTTGCTGTATAATGCAGGAAGCTCAACCTGGTGCTCTGTGACAGCCTAGAGGTGTGGGATGGGGTGGGAGGTGGGAGAATTTCAAGAGGGAGGGGACATATGTATACCTATTGCTGATTCATGTTGATATATGGCAGAAACCAGCACACCATTGTAAAGCAATTATCCTCCAATTAAAAATAAATAAATTTCTAAAAATCAAAAAAATTTGTATGTGCACATGTATATCTTTAGGATAAGACAAATCTATTGAATCAAAAGATGCTTTAAAATTTTCACAAATATTGCCAGATACCTCTGCAGACATTTTATCGATTTATACTGCTGTGGGACGTCCATAGCTGTCCAGTGTTTAAGACTTCAGGCTTCTAATGCAGTGGGCATTGTTTTGATTCCGGTTAGGAAATAAGGATCTTGCATGCCACACAGCATGGCCAAAAATAAAAAAAAATTTTTATACTGCCGCCAACCTTGAAGATGTATGCCTATTTTCTACATATATGAAAATACATGCCTATTTCCTACACCCTTTTCAACTGGAAGGCTATATCATTTTTGATGTAATGTCTCAGTTTTGATTTGCATTGATCTTATTGGGAGTGAGGTTAAGCATCTTTTCCTATGTTAAGGACCATCTACAATTCCTTTTTTGTGAATTGTCTCCTCGTGTCCTTTGCCTTTTTTTCTGTTGGGTTGTTAATCTTTTTCTTATTGATTTGTGGAAACTCTGTATAGATTAAGGATATCAACTGAAAATGCTTTTCCCTATCTGTACTTTAACTTTAGATGTTAGTTGCATTTTTTAAAATACAAAAAAATTTTTATTCTTATCGAGTTAATTATCCATTTGTTTGTCTATGTCTTTGGGTTTTGAGTCATACTTAGAAAGGGCTTCTTCACGCCAAGTTTATAAAAAATTTCAAGTTTGTGATTTTATTTACTATATGTAAATATTTGCTCCATCAGGCATTTATTCTGGGATAAAGTTGAGAGGAATCTAGCTTTCTAAAACATTTTTAGAAGAAGTGCTCTTTTTTTTTTTTTTTTTTTACTAATTTGAAAAGCCCTTTATTATACCTACATTCCTCTATCAATTTCAACTTTCTATTCTATTTTTGACTACTGTTGCTTGTGCATATTTCAATGTAAACTTTATAATCAGTTTTCCTTATTTCCAAAAAACCCTACTGGCAAACATTACATTTCTAGATTAACTTAAGGAAAGTTGATTTTTTTCTTTCTTGGCTGCAATATGCTGCTTGCAAGACCTTAGTTCCTTGACCAGGGATCAAACTTGGGGCTCTGGTAATGAAACTGCCGAGTCCTAACCACTGGACCACCAGGGAATCCCTGAAAGTTATTCTGTGATGAGTCTACTTGGATATCTAGGAGGAGGAAGGAGATATAAAGAGAATGGCTTTTGAACACAGCATGGGCATTCCAGGAGGTGGAAGGCAGCAAAAAGAGAGATGTGGTTTGCGTTGAGGAACTGTGAGAAGTATGGGGGTTTCCAATCTGGGGTATCCTATACCAGATTGCTCTGTGAGTATGATAAATTCTAGGTCAGTGATAGGAGTTAAAAGGCATGAATAAGTATAATGAATTCAGGGGATTATTTGTAGCCCAACAGTTACAGTAGTTCAGATATGTGCCTCTAAGTTTAAAAGTTAAAAAAGAAACACTTTATAAAAAATCATAGGCCTGGTTCTTAAGCTAGGTTCCCCTGTTCAAAAACACTCATATTAGTAACATTGGTTCAACTTGCTACTGGCTTGCTCTCCTGGAGAGGGTCAAGTGTGTGTTCCTCTTTGAGTGGCTATACAGAGAGATCCAGAGCTGAGACCCAGAAGAATGGTAAGTGACAACACCCTCTTCATGCAAGAGTAACAGGCTGGGGGAAGCTTAGCCTGGACTGCATTCCTGATGCCCTCAATATATGATATTTAAGACCAAAGACCTCTGACTCCAGGAATGCACTGATATTATGGTCTCTTGCCTGCAGTTTCTGGACTCCATTCCTAAGCTTTGATTTATGCATTTTACCATGTGCTTAGGAAATTCCCATCCAATTAGACCCTCTACACTCTGAGAAGAGGGGCCTTAGGATTCTATAGCAGAATCCACAGATGTCTGCAGGTTGAACAAGGCTGAGATCTGACACGTCCTCTATAAGGTCTGCCTGCCCTCTCCATCCCCCTTCCCTGCCCTCCTCCCTGCCCCCTCCCCCCACCCCCCATCTAGAATCAGCTACCTACTCAGCCAAGTGTGGATACTTGCACTGGCTTTTACCCAAAGTTTAAAAGACCTAATCATGTGGAAGTAAAGTCGCTCAGTCATGTCTGACTCTTTGCGACCTCATGGTATGTAGTCTGCCAGGCTCCTCCATCCACGGGATTTTCCAGGCAAGGATACTGGAGTGGGTTACCATTTCCTTCTCCAGGGGAACTTCCTGACCCAGGGATTGAACCCCGGTCTCCCGTATTGCAGGCAGACTCTTTACCATCTGAGCCACCAGGATGAACCAAAGTGAAAGTGAAAGTCACTCAGTCATGTCCAACTCTTTGTGACACCATGGACTAGTCCATGGAATTCTCCAGGCCAGAGTACTGGAGTTGGTAGCCTTTCCCTTCTCCAGGGGATCTTCCCAACCCAGGGATCGAACCCAGATCTCCCGCATTGCAGGTGGATTCTTTAGCAGCTGAGCCACAAAGGAAGCCCAAAGAAAGGCAATGCCAAAGAATGCTCAAACTACCACACAATTGCATTCATCTCACACTCTAGCGAAGTAATGCTCAAAATTCTCCAAGCCAGGCTTCAACAATGTGAACCGTGAACTTTCAGATGTTCAAGCTGAATTTAGAAAAGGCAGAGGAACCAAGATCAAATTGCCAACATCTGCTGGATCATTGAAAAAGCGAGACAGCTTTGGAAAAACATCTACTTCTGCTTTATTGACTATGCCAAAGTCTTTGACTGTGTGGATCACAACAAACTGTGGAAAATTCTGAAAGAGATGGGAATACCAGACCACCTTACCTGCCTCCTGAGAAATCTGTATGCAGGTCAGGAAGCAACAGTTAGAACTGGACATGGAACAACAGACTGGTTCCAAATCAGGAAAGGAGTACGTCAAGGCTGCATATTGTCACCCTGCTTATTTAATTTACATGCAGAGTACGTCATGAGAAATGTTGGACTGGATGAAGCGCAAGCTGGAATCATGTAAGCGTGGGTTTTTATTAAATGGATATGTGTGGTGTGTGCTAAGCTGCTTCAGTCGTGTCCCACTCCTTGTGTGCCTGTTGGCCATAGCCCCCCAGGCTCCTCTGTCCACAGGATTCCCCAGACAAGCATCTGGAGTGGGTTGACATTTCTTACTCCAGGGGATCTTCCCACCCAGGGATCAAAGCAGGCAGGTTCGTTATCACTAGTGCCACCTGGGAAGCCCTAAGCCTATACAGGCAAATAATTTTTGTATGTCTAACCCAAGGAATGGAGCCCAGAAACTGCTGAGAGGAGACCACAATATCAGTGCATCCCTGGAGTCAGAGTCTTTGGTCTTAAATATTATATATTCAAGGCATCAGTAATGCAGGCTGGACTGAGCTTCCCCCCAACTTGTTACTCCTGCATTAAGAGGAGTTGACACCATTCTTCTGGATCTCAGCTCTTGACCTCTTCTGAACAACTGCTCAAACAGGAACACGCACTTTCAAAAAGATCCACAGCTATGCAGGCAAAGGCTGTCCAATACCTCACTTAGAGAAGGAACATTTCCTATCAGGAAACGACACCCTCCGCAGCGTCCTGCCCCTCTGCCCCAGGGAGGGGAAGCCAGGGCCAAGGGCGGTCATTGAGCTCTTTGCCCTGCTATTTCCTTTTACCAGCTTAGTGCCACTCAGCCTGGCCTGCCCTGACTCTGGCCTCTCACAGGGTGACCTCTGGCCCCCACGGAGGAGAATATAGGTTTCTGCTCCAGACTCAGAACTTAAGTTCAAATCCAGGACTGACGCCCTCGATCACACGACCATTCAAGTAACCACAAATAGACACTTTCCCATGAACCAGGACAGGGAAGCCTGGCATGCTGCAGTCCATGGGGTCACAAAAAGTTGGACATGACTGACTGACTGTACGATACCAACATGAACTGCTTAAGAGATTTGGGGAGAAGATTTCTTTATGCCTTATTGTCTGTGACCTGGGCTAGCATTTTTTCGTCTTTCGCCTGGATCTGGCCAACTATGTGTTTCTTCTGGAAACCTTGCACCCACAGGGTGTACACATATTGTCGTTTGAATCATTCTCCTCCATGGCCCCACAAAGCCCACAAGCTGGGGATGAATGTTTGGTGTGGGAAGGTTTGAGCATCAAATCCCAGAATATTACGTTGCTTCCAAGGGTGTTTGGGATACTTTGGAGTCTTTCGGAGTCCTTCTCATCTTTCACTGCTCAAACAGCCCAGCAGCTTGCCTTGGAAACTGATCTGTGACACAGCTCTCTTGACAAGTTTTGCTTGTCAAGGTTTTAAAGGGCGAACTCACTAAGACAGCAAGTACAGCCAGGCAGAAGCAGCCTCAGGTGGCCCCTAAAAAATCTCCATTCTTTTAAAAATTTTAAGGCTAGATGAAAAAAGATTAGCAGTTCCAAATTTCATTACAAAACTAATAAGATAGTTCTATGCTTCTAACTTTAGTCTGAAAAGACACTTTCTTTACACATTCCAATAGGAAAGAAATTGATTCGATGTCTTACAAAACTTAAATGTGATTTAATTAAGAGGCACTTTAAAAGCACTAAAAGGCAGTCCAAATGTCTAGTTTGTTGAAGCATGGAGTACTTTTGCCTTCAATTGGGAACAAGCCATGTTTCCTGTGTCACTGCAGGGAGATATCTTTTGAAGACGGGAGTCAGAGGGAGGCAAAGGAGAAGGATAAGGGCACGGTTCCTTAGACCAAAAAATGATTCCATTTCCAAAGGAAAAGTTCTTCTTAATCAATGACAGAGCTAGGTTATATAGACAGACCACCTCTATGCCAAATTCTTGATTTCATTTTAAATGTTTATTTAAAAAGTACCCCGCTCCCCAACACACACACACACACACGCACGCACGCACGCACATACTCATATGCAAAGTAAAAATCAATCCCATCTCTGAAAACATGCACATAAAGGAATGATAGTCCTGCAGACTTCCCCTCTCTACCCACCCCAACCACCTCTCCAAGCCTACCACCTAGAAGTGACCCTGGGATTCTTCGTGGTAATGCCAATTCATATATCATGTAACTCTGATCTAACTTGGAGCACAACATCCTGGGCACACGTATCTCCCAGAAGCTGTCTGCACTTATTTTTTTTTTTCTTCTTAGACTCTTGTGTAATTTCCCCCTTACCAGCCTTTCTGCTCTGGCCATGGGAAAGGGAAAGCAGGCTGGGTGTAGGGAGGGTGGGGGCTGCTCTGAGACACAAATACAAACCAGGGTGGGGGTGTGTCAGCGGAGGGCAAGGTGACTACAGAGTGGACCCCTTGTACCAGTTAACACTGAGGAGCTGAGGCTACCACATCAAATGCAGATGGGAAAGCCTGCAATTTTATTTCTTAGCCTAAGAAGTTTTGGCAGTGGAAGTGGGAATCACTATTCAAGCAGGAAGAAATTTCCCAATTCAAGATAGAATGCTTAGACCATCAGCAAATGTTTTAGTCACACGTAAGGAAGTTCAACATAAAATGTAAAGTTTAAAAAAGAGATACATAATGGATATGTATGGCATGATCCCAAATTGGTGAAATCTATTTCTATGTATGTCTAGCTTTTAATGAACATCCAAATACAACTGGAAGAAATCCAGATTGAAATAAACCAAAATTATCAAGTTTACTTTACCTGTATTGTTTCATGTTACTGTAATGAAAATGTACTTCTCTTGTAGTGAAATGTTTGTATGAAAACAATCACTTAAAAGGATCTTTGAGAAAAAAGGAACTAAATCCAGAGTTACAAAAGATGTGTGACAACTGGCATCAGACACCAGGAAGAAGACTTGTTTTTAGTCTCAGGTTCACAGCAAAGATGATTAAATATTTCCAGAGTCCTAAGCAATTCGTCATCTCTGAATAAAATCTGATAAGTGAAGCTTGGACTGAAAATGAAAATTTTATCCCCTATTTCATCACATGCGAGAAAGAACTTGTCCAAGTGGTTTCATGGAGCCCCAGACTCCTTTGAAGCTCTGGGGTGCAGGTGGGGGTTGAGTTTCCCTGGAGCAATGGGAAGGATGGCTCTCCAGGTGCAGTGAGGCTGTAGGGAGCAGGGTGGCCGCCTCCCTGTGGGATGTGAGCCCAGAGCCAGCTGCTGCCTATTGCATGTCCTGAAAGCCCTTCTCTTTCAACATAGTGCCCAGAGTCTTCTGTATCCAGCTTTCTTCAGTGATGCTTTCTTACCATGACCTCACGTTTGACATTGTTAGATCAATGTCTACATTTCTCCCCTCTCCTTTACTCTACAGCTAAGAATGCATGCTACAGTTGGTACATAGAGCCTAAAGGAAAATGAACACCAGTTTGACATGGCTGAGCTTGGCACTAACCACAGCTAAAACTCTTCTTTAATTTCACTGACTTTGTTTTCCCCCAGAGGGAATGGGGAGCCACTTTCCCCTTCTGTCCTGGCCTCTTTTGGGCCCTCTACAGACCAGCCTGTGAGTCTGGCTAATGCAAAAGAAGGCAGAGATCATTTGCTTGTTTTAAAGGAAAATAACTGAATATTTGCCATTAGGTAACCGTACATTAGCATGTTGAATATTACTCCGCTGGGAGCAAAAAGTCAACCTGTAGGAATAGGAAGGTTTCCAAATACTGACATTACCTTTTGGTTCAGATTTTCAAAGCCCAGCATCCTCCCTCCCACCATCCCCCTCCTGCCTTATCTTTAATTTTATCACTTCCTAGCTCTTCACTTACTGTAGAGTGGAGCCTCTGATGCTTCTGGCAACTTTGCGTTATTAGCAAGGGATGGCGTTTTGTTATTAGATTGCATTTTATTATTTCCTTCAGCTCAATGTGTACCTGATATTGGAGGGCTCACTCTCCCTATGGGTTGAGGTTGAGAGACGCTGCAAATGGTGAGGTTTTATTAGTTTTGTGGGCTCCGTTTCCTTGCAGCCAGGTGAGAAACCTATGCTGTGCAGGCTGAAGGACAGAGGGTGTTGTCTTGTCTGAGCCCGGAGTCCAAGGCCCGGAATAGCTGCTTTTGTCTGAACTGCAGAATGGCCGGAGGCAGCTGCTCTTCTGTTGACTTGAGACACCTGTTCCCACGAGGAGATCAGTAGGCATTTAGTACAGCTATCCTGGCCTCTCCGCACAGTGGGTCTAGTTTACCGTCACCTCCTAGGGACATAGATATAATTTTCTTTTAGCCAGCTTTATATATTATACAATGTCATGTCATAGAAGACATACAGCTTCTACATTTCTGAAGGTTCCAGGCATGTAAATTGTTAACTAGCCTTTAATAGAGTATTAGTGTATTGGGAAAGCTTTTACTTTGAGCGGAGTGAGGCATGCACAATGCCAGCCTGCTAAGCCAAAAGTTCTCTGGGGCAAAAAAATCCATAGACTGTGGCTGATGATGCCATGCACTGCCAGCATATTGACTCTAATTGTCTTAGCCAGCCTAGATAAAATAATCAGATGGAACCAAAACCATTTTCAAAGCAAGTAATAATAAAATGCACATTATTAAAATGAAAAGCAACAACACAAAACAACCTATTCTTCCTAAATGCGCACAGTCCCAGTTGTAGTCTAGAGTTAAAAATTCATTTTCTTTCCAATCCTCTTCTATTCCCAGTGTCCCATGAAGAAGCCCAGAGCATCAAGCACTTTATTGTGTGTGGTTTAGGATGCACTCATTCATGCATGACAGAGTAAGAATTTAAAACTCAGAAAGAAACCCAGTTTGAATCTGGGCAGAAAACAATGACTACTAAACTAGAAATGGAAGTGCCCTAGAGAAAGCAAAATGCTGGTGGGAAGGATTTACCAAACTCTAGGTCTTTGATGTTACAGCGGAAGACAACTTCTCCATTCACCATGAGTTCCACCACATTCCAGTCTTCTATCTTCTCTAGGAGGACCTGGTGTCCATCTTCAGCCAACACAGCTGGAAAAGATGGAGAAGGATGTGTGTGCCATGGGGACAGATGAACCTGACATGCAGATGTCTTCATGGATGGCAGCGACCGGCCTGCTCTCCAGTTGTTCATGGCCGTTACTGAACATCCTTGGTGGGTGCCCCCCTGGTACAGCCTGACATGCCCTCCCCTCTGCTGGGAAGCACAGCCAGAGACCTGAGAAACTTTGGTTTGGGTTGTGATTTGCACCAGAGCCACATGATCAGTGAAAATATGAGCTTTCTCTAGGAAGAGTTTTTGAGTCTTCCTCATAGTAGGTGATACTGTGTTGGAGGGGATATAGGAAATTAGGTAAATTCTTATCCTGATAATGGAAATATCATTTGGTCACCTTTCTGGAGGGCAATTTGGAAGTAAATGTCAAAAGTCTCAAATGCCTAAAAAATTAGAATTAAAAAAATGATTCTAATCTCTGACCCAGGAAATTGCACTTACAAAAAAAAATCAGAAATACAGGCAGACTTTTACAACAATAAGCTCCTTTCTGTAGGAATGTAATATTAATAATGAAATACTGTGAAATACTTACATGCCCAATAATAAGATGGTCAAGTAAATGGTGGTAAAGATGATAAGATAAGATTTTAGCTTGACATTTAAAAAATGTCTATGAATTTTTAATAGCAAGAAAAAAATTTGTAATATAAGCAAAAAATCAGGGTTACATTTTAAGATGTATTAAAAAAATATGTATTCAGTGTAATTAAAGTATGTGTATATATTAGGAAAAATAAAACTATCCAGGGGTTATCTCTGTGGTGAGATTATGAGAAACTTAAAAAAAAAAATTCTTTTAGCATATTCTAGGCTTTTTAATAATAATGAGAAAAAATGTTTTCAAAGTTAATGGACTACATTTTTATTCTCCCCTTTGGAATCTGCATTTTAGTTATTATAATCACCAGTGCCTTCCCTAGAGGTCAGCTATGGGAAAATTGTTATTTATTTTATAAAAAATGTATTCTTTATTATGGAAATGCAAGGGTATATGGGCTTAGGAGAAATGGCGTGCATGGGACAGCCTGGAGCTGTGTTTTCTCCAACACATTTCTCCCCAGGTCCTGATATGTTCACACTATAACCTCCATGTGGGAGTTTGTGCACTACATCATCACATTTGGCAGTCTTTGTCGGTGAGGATTTTGGTGAGGATGGAAAGAGAAATCAGATGGGAGGAGGGCATGTTTTTCAAAGTTTCAGCATTTCAATCAGGCCTATGTGGAGAAAAGCTAACAGTTATGATAGTTAATTGCATTTAATTACAGAGACAATTGCTGTTTCAAAATGTTGGCGTGTCCACTTCTTCATCTTTTAATCAGTTCAGGAACATCCAGCCCCAACTGTGAACATTTTGATTGTGTGATTTTAATTTCACTTCTGGAAAGGAACTTCAGAAAGCAACTCAGCGAGGATCTCCATTAACAAGATAGTGCTCCTTGGGCACCCAGGGATGGCCCTAATTGTCCTCGCGTCTGCTAACATCTCTCTCTACAGAATACCCACATCTTTGGCATATTTGTATTATTGTATTCTATTTCAGTGTCTTATTCTTAAGCATCTTTGGAGGGAGGCACTCAGTTTGGACCAGGGGCTTATTTAAATGAAGCCGTCTGCCCAGTTTGGAATAGTGAGTGGATTTTCTAGGGCATAAAGGCATAAAAACTGTCTATAGACAGTTTTCTGGGGATCCTATGCACCCTGGCAGTGCCTACTCAGGTGAAGGGAGACACAGTCTGAGAGGGAAAAGCTACAAACTGGTAGGTAGGAGGAAATTTGGCTTCCACGACCCTGGCTGTGCATTGTCTGAAGACACCCCTGGGACGTGTAGTTCAATTTGACTGGAAAAAATCAGGAACAAAACAGCTTCTGCACTCTCATCTTATACCCCACCCTTATCCTAATAACCCCCAACACCAGCTCTCCAAAGCCTGGGGGTTCTGGAGAGAAGGAGCATAGGTTCTGTCTGGGGCTGGGCCTCTGTGACCACAGGATAAGGGACGAGAGGATTTGCAGGAGATCTGGAAGATGTACCCCCACCCCTCCCCACAATCTGACATGGTCCTTTCTCTGCAGGGCACATCTGACCGAGCCTCACATGAGCATCTGGATTTGGGGTTTGCTTTATGAGAACAGCGGCACTCTTTTCATGAAAGGTGTACCTAAGACATAGGGTTTGATCCACCAAATAACCCACCCTACGGAGGTGGAGGGCAGTGCTGAAAAATGGGAATCTGCCTCAATATCTGAGCAGATGAAGTCTCCCAGGAAGAAGTCCTTGTAACAGAGCATGTCCTTCTTCAATTTGCCTTATAAAGCTCTCTGCTTCCTTCACTGACCACAATCCATCCCCCTCCAGGGCGGGGAGGGGCCTGTTAATACAGCTTATTGAATAAACAAACTCATAATGGCACTGGACACCTCCAACGACTCTTTTGACATAAATCTGCGTCTTATTAAAGGGATAAGCCACCTCAGAGTCTACATTGTGTATTCATCCTCAGGATGCCCATCCCCTTCTCACCAGTCCACAGTCCAGGATGTGTTGAGCCTGGCAGTAGGGCAGCGAGTCCAGGCTTAAGGGATCAAACTCAGAGAAGCACCAGAATTCCTGCAGTTCATCCAAATGCCACCTCTCTACATGGAGGACCCATTTTTCCCCTATGAGCTGCTATGGTTGCCTATTCAAAGAAAGGTCAGATAAATATACTCCGTGCAACAAAGTCTTTGCAAAGGCAGTGGCTAAACTCCAGCATAAATCAACCAGAAGCTGTAAGGCCACCTGCAGATAGCCTGACTCTTTCAAGTGGCACCTCATTCTTCATGGGGGAGCTGGGTGAACTGCAGGGATATGGAAAAACCTCCCTCTTCTCAATACTGGTGGAACCGTGTGCCATCTACAAATGATTTAGGAAGTCAAGGCAAACAAACAGGCATCTCCCCCTCCTCTGCTCACCACAGATGCAAAATCGATGACCATTAACAAGTGCAGTTAATGCATAACTAGGGACAGGAGGATGGCACCCAGAGCATCTCAGCTAAATAAGGATGGATTCTATTCTCATGAGTCTCTTCCTCTGTAACAGGTCATTTGGCAGACTTAAGTACAGCAGGCAAGGGGTAACTGTGGCTAGGGAAATTAACACTCTTTGTTAAGTATGAGTTAGTTTAGTTTCATCAGTCTTGAGGCCATAGTCAGGACATTTTTGCTGAGCTTTTATAATTCATAGTAATGAAGAAAGAACTAAACATTTCAGATTGCTTAAGGCAGGGTAAGTTCAGGAGAGATCAGGCATATTTCCAAAGCCAGCAGGGTTTCAGGAAATGATAGAGGACTATGGTTTTTAAAGAAACACACAGAACTTGGAGGCAGGTTTTACAGACACGGGTCTGTGCCTGGTGTGATGTTGTGCGTGCCTGTGTGCTCAGTCCTGTCTGACTCTTTGCGTTCTCCATGGACTGTAGCCTGCCAAGGTCCTCTGCCCATGGGTTTTCCAGGCAAGAATACTGGTGTGGGTTGCCATTTCCTCCTCTAAAGGATCTTCCTGACCCAGGGATCAAACTCACATCTCCTGTGTCTCCTGCATTGGCAGGTGGATTCTTTAACTACTATGCCACCATGTGAGTTGGGTCTAAAGTGACGGGGGAGTGTTGGACAGAGAAAGGGGAGCAGATGCTCCCTGCTTTGCTTCTATAAACACCTTGGAATTTGTCACCGGCCCTCAGTAAATATTGGCTGAGAGTATTGTATAAATTACCATTCAGGGATACACAGAGCTAACTTTAAAAATCAACCACCTGCTGACACCTTGCAATACTCAAGTCTCCTTCAACCATAAAAATTCTCCTTTCAATTTTCTCAAAATACTCCTTCCCCTCCCCTACTGTGGGAAGAGCTGCCTGGACTGTTTATTTCCTCATCTTCACCCACTCCCTCACCTCCTGCAGTTGTAGCCTCAGCCCACCTTCTGAACCTGAACTGTCAGAGGTGAAGACCCATCAGTACATTTGATGACTCACCCAGTTCTTCCCCCCAACCTTCCAGCAGATTGATGCTCAGACCTACCTCCTTTCTTGCTTCTTAAAACACTTGGGCTGCCAAAAAGTATTTTAAACTCTCAATTTTATCAGATTGTAAATGTAATGCAGACTAGTGATTTCTTTTTTTTTTTTTTAGTGATTTCTTAAAAACCTTTAAAATTAAAGAAAATAAAGGACAAAAATTTTAAAATCACTTATAATACTTCCCCCCCTCTTTGTCTTTTTCAACGGAAGTGAGCTCATAGTGTAGATAAAATTCAGGAGTATGCTTTATTCTTTTAACATTATGTTGTGGTGATCCAGCCTGTTAATATACATAGATCTGCCATAGTGGGTTTCACGTGATGGATGAACTGCAATATATCCAGTCGTTCCTTTTTCCGGCTGTTTCCAATTTTTCACAATGACCAAGGAATGCAGAAAATGTTCCTGGGCATGCTTCCATGTGTGTGTGTGAGTTTTTATATATCTATGTAACTGAGAAATGAAGCAGCTGGATTCCACAGTACATGGTTAAGTTTTACAACACTGCCAGGTTGCCCTTCAAAGTGACTGTGCCAACTTCCCCTCTCATCACAGGTCTCTGAGAACACTCTTTTTCTATGTTCTTCATCAACCATGAATTCATCTTTTTCTAAAGATAACTCCTGCTAACAGTGTGGTGCCCATTAGCCATTTTCTCTTGAAATTCTTATCTTATCCTATGCTTCCATGTTCTCTGTCTTTGCCCTCCTCAGAGGGTGGCAAAAAGTGGTCTGCCCAGCTCTAACTTTCCTTCGTTTCCTCCACAGTCTCTCCTTCTGGGTTCCAGTGTTCAGCTCTATGCAGTTTCATTTTAACTAATATTTATCCATCCTTAAGATATTCCAGGCACAGTTTCAGACTGTAGGACACAGTGGAGAACAGAACAGACAAAAAATCCCTGCTACCCTGAAATCCTGGTAGGAGAGAAGGATAACAAGAGAAATAGGTGAAACATAGTTATGTTGGATACTAATGAGCACTAGGAAGAGATAAAAGAGGAGGGAAGGGAGATAAAGAAGATGGAGGCAGAGGGAAGTGTTGACATTGTCAATGAGGTGCTCAAGGAACACCTGTCCATGAAGGTGACTTTTGAGAAAGACCTGAAGGCTGAGGGAGTAAAGACCAGTCAGGAATGTGTAGAAAGAGCATCCCAAGTTGAGTACTTCCAAGCTCCAAGGTAAAAGTGGGCTAGGTGTGTTCAAGGTCAGCGAGGAGGCTGATACAGCTGGAGCAGAGTGAACAGGAGGAGAGGGTAAGCAGCAAAAGGAGGAAATGAGGTTAGGGAGGTCATATGGAGCCTGGCTGTCCACTGTAAGCCTTTGGCTTCTGCCTTGAGTGAGCTAAGAGCAACCGGAATGTTCTTGGAGGCAAGGGCCGCGCTCTCACTCAGGTTTAATGGCATCGCCTGGCTTTGGGGCTGAGGATAGACTACAGTGGACAAGGTGGTCACAGGGGACTCAGGGGACTCAGTGAGGAGGCCAGGGCAGTGATTCAGGCAGGAGATGACTGACAGTGGCTTGGACAAAGAGCCAGAGGGTGGTGGGAGGGAAGGTAAGACATGGTTGAATTCTGCAGGATGCTTTGAAGATAGAACCAACAGGATGGGCTGCTAGATGAAAGTGGGTGTGAGGGAAAGGGAGGAGAGAAAGATGCCTGCAGGATCTTTGGTTTAAGTGAAAGAATGGCACTGCTATGAACTGAGATGGAAAAAATGCAGGAGTGACTGGTGAGTACTACAGAAGCTAGCTTAGAAATTTTGAACACATTGGTATGAGATGCCTACTAAGCATTCCAATGACAATGAGAGGTCCTGCTTGCAGATATATGATTTGCAAATCTTTTCTCCCATTCTAGATTTTCTTTTTACTTTCTTAGTATTGTTCTTTGATGCACAAAAGTTTTCAATTGTAATGAAGTTCAATCGTACTATTTTTTCTTTTGTTACCTATGCTTTGATGTTTAAGAAATACTTGACAAATCTAAGGTCATTCAGATTTGCCCTTATGCTTTCCTCTAAGAGATTTTCAGTTTCTAAATTTAGACCTCTGATCCATTTTGAGTTAGTTTTTAAATATGGTATAAGAGTCTAATTTTATTCAAAATATATTCATGTGGACATCCAGTTTTTCCAATAAAATTTATTAAAGAATAAAAAATTTGCCCATTGAAAAGTCCTGACACTCATGACAAAAGTCAGTTGACTAGAAATGTGATGGTTTACTGTTAGATTCTTGATTCTATTCCATTGTTCTATATGTTTATCCTTATGATAGTATCACACTATTTTGATTACTATAATTTTGAGGAAGTTATGAAATCAGCAAGTGTGATACCTCCAACTTTGTTCTTTCTCAAGATCATTCGGGCTGGTCTCAATCCCTTGAAATTACTTATGGATTTTAGAATGACTTTTTCTATTTCTGCAAAAAAACCATCATCAAGATTTTGATATGAATTGCATTGAATCTGTATACCACTTTGGGAAGTATTGTCATCTTAACACTATTAAGTCTTTCAATCCATGCACTATTAAGTATTTCAATCCAATATACCATGCACATGGTATATTTTCCCATTTACTTTGATTTTCTCTCATTTCTTTTAGCAATGTTTGTAGTTTTCAGTGTATAAGATTTGCACCTCCTTGGTTAAATCTGTTCATATGTGTTTTGTTCTTCTAGATGCTGTTGTAAATAGGGCTGTTAATTTCCTTTTCAGATTGTTCATTGCTAGATATAGAATTACAACTGATTTTTGTGTGTTGATTTTGTATACTTAAACCATGCTGATTTTATTAGCTCAAGCAGTGTTTTTGTGAACTCTGGGGTTTTCTAGCCAGACACTGACTGGATCTGAAGCACATCCTCCTGACACACCCTCTCCTCCCATCTCCATCCTCTTAGGGAGTACCAATACTTTTACTTTAATCCACCACCCCTTTATGGCCGTTCTGGCCCAAGCTACTATTCTCTCTCCTTTGGACCACCCCAACAGCCCCTTATCTCCCTGCTTCCATTCCTGGCCCCCTCTAATCTGTCTTACTTGCAGCAGCCACAGTTTCATTCCTCTGCCTAATACCATACAGCCTGCTGGATCTGGCCTCTGTCCACCTCTCCAGCCTCATCCTCCCATCAGTTCAACAAAGACACAGGTCATTTGTTCATGCTTCCAGCTTTTGCAGACATCAGTCCCACTGCCTGGAAAGCTCTTTCTTCCTTTTCCCTAGTTAGCTTCTCCTCATTCTTTAAAGCTCAACTCAAATGTAATTCAGGCAAGTAAATCTTTCTAGTTCTCTTTCCTCTCCCCTCCAATTATGGCCAGTGGTAGGTCCCACTATGATTATGTACCTCCATCAGAAGCTTGGCACAACTGACAATTAGTAGTCAACAAGGACACACGCAATTCAGGTTCTTGTATCTTGTTCAGCAGTGTGTCCTCAGTACATGGAAGAGTGTCCAACAAATATTAGATGCTCAATAAAGGTTTATTGTATGAATGAAAGGTCAAGGAATAGACTCTCTGCCATTTTCCAGCCAGGTGACCTTGGAAAAGTCACTGAATACTCCTGATCCTCAGTTTCCCAATGTGTAAAGCAAGGCATGTAATCTTTCTGTTCAGGAAATTTACTACTCAGCACCCAGTGGGCTTGCCGTGAATGTCTGTTCTCCCCTTAATACTAGGCAGCAGGGGTTTAGGGAAGATTTCCAGAGAAAGTAGGAAGGAAGGAAGTCTAGGCAGAGGGCACAGACTGCACAGATGTTCAGAGGCTGGGGTGCACCTGAGCACATGCCGTTGGACGGCCCTTTGGCGCTCGGCTGCCTACCTAGCAGGCCCTCCAGGCGGTAGGTGCGGTGCTCCACTGACAGACCGATTGAGCTGTATGGCCCATAGCGCATGATGACCTGCGCGTTCTTGGGCATGGCCAGGACTCTTGCTGGGGTTACAGCGCAATACACACTGCTAGGCAACTGCTCTTCTGGCCTTCGGTGGGGGTGGGCGTGGTCATGCGTGGGTGGGCGGAGCCACGGAGGTTGTGGGTGGAGCTGGAGGATTTGTACCCCAAATCACCAACCAAGGGCCTGGCGTGGGGACTGGGGATGAGGAATCCTGAATGCCTGCACCTACTGTGTGCTTACTTCTGAGGTGCAAAAAAAAATGCAGTGATGTCGGAACCACTTGCTCTCGCAACCCTCACAAGCCGGTAAACACGGTATTTCAAACTGGTGTGGTAAGTGTTAATGATAAATAATAGCAGTTAACAACATATAGGGCTAGTTACAGAAAGTTTATGTCAAGCGACAAGCTAAGAACATTCCATGTTATCTCATTTAATCATTTTGCCATTCCTATGAAGTAGGTTATGTTTTGTATTTACAAAACAGAAGCTTGGAATGGCCAAGTAACCTTCCCAGGCAAGTCAGGCATGTGGTATAAATTGGAACCCTTTGTAAGGTGTGTATAATGTCTTTTTATTTCTCTAGCCTGGTATTTGTTGGAATTCTTGAAACTGTGAATTTAAGTCTTTCATCTGTTTTTGGAAAATTTTGAGCCATTATCTCTTCACATATTGCTTCTGTCCCATTTACTCACTTTTCAGGGACTCCAGTTAAACGTATGTTACACTTTCTCAGCGTATTCTCATTGCATTCCCACTATATTATTCTCACTGTCTCCTTTCCTGTGTTTTTCTTTCTTCCATGCTTCTTTTGGGATTGCATGTGTGTGTGTATACATGTGATCATTTTTGCTTGTAATCCAGTTTACTAATTTTCTCTGCAGTTGTGTCTTAAATGCTATGAAACCCATCAATCTGGTTCATTATTTCAGCTGTTTATTTTTCAACTCTAGAATTTTAGTTTAGTTCCTTTTCAAATCTGCTGTGCCACTTTTTTATACAGTTGAATTTCTTGCCAAGTTTTTTAGGCCTGGTATTATCTTCTTGATCATTATAAAAATAGTTATTTTATACTCTGTGTTTGGGAATTCCACTATCTGGAGACCTTGTGTGTCTATTTCTATTGTTGTTTCTGCTAGGTTCTGTCGATTTGTCTTGTCTCCTAGAGTGCTTGGTTTACTTTAATTGTGTACTGGACACTGTATTAGAAAAATTATTTGTAGAAATAATTTGAGGCCAAGCATGATGTTATTTTCCTCTATGGAAGACTTTATTTTTCACTTCTTGCCAGGGCCTGGTAGCACCAGCAACCCAGGATCATCTTAATACAATTTCAGGATTTGAGATTTGCTTAGCCATCCAGATGGCCTGAAACTGGGCTGCAGTCCATGTGGAGGTTGGTTTATTTATATTGTTTTCCTCATTTCTATGGTGCAGTCTTTTTGGATCCTGGCCCAATGAGGGTGGTGGCTTACCAAGATTCATTTGGTGTGTTTTAACACTCCAGTTTTTGGAAGCCAAACTCTGCAAACTCAAAATTGCATCTCATCTTTTAGGTTGCCTATTCAAGATCACTAGATAGCTCCAGAGAAAAAGCATCTCAGTGTTATGCTTGCTCTCATTCTTCCCCTGATCTCAATCCAGTTAGCTCTTTTATGATTTTCAAGAAAATTTTAAAAATATATATGCCAGGTTTTTAAAGATATCTTACGTAGGAGTCAGAGTCTGAATTAAACTACTCTATTGTAATCAGAAACAGAAATTCTCCCATTGAGAATTTTGCTGGAGTTGCATTGACTCTAGAGATCAACTTGGGGAATACTGAATGTTTCTGAGGCCTTCTTATATATCATACTGAAATATCTCTCCTATGGGGCTTTCCAGATGACGCTAGTAAAGAACCCACCTACTAATGTAGGAGACATAAAAGACAGATCCTTGGGTTAGGAAGATCCTCTAGAGTAGGAAATGACAACCCACTCCAGTATTCTTGCCTGAGAAATCCCATGGACAGAGGAGCCTGGCGAGCTACAGCCTATGGGGTCAAAAAGAGTCAGACATGACTAAGTACATGTGCACACACACACACCTCTCCTTTATTTAGATCTTCCTCAATGCCTTTAAGTGTTGTTTATCATTATCTATGTATGGTTTTGCATGTGTTTTGTTAGATTTATTGCAAGTCATGTATTTTTTTTTCTTTTTGTGGGGGGGCACACCATGTAGCTTGTGGAATCTTAGTTCCCTGACCAAGGATCAAACTCGTCCCCATGAGAAAGTGCCAAGTTCTAACCACTGGACTGCCAGGGAATTCCCTAAGTCATGTATTTAGCATTGTGATTTTATTGTTGTATAAAATGAAGTTGACTTTTATATATTGATCTTATGTAGCTACCTTAACCATTTCTTATGATTTCTATTAATTTTTTATTATTCATCTCCTGAGTGGGAAGATTTTAAATCACCACTTCAGTTTAAGATTAAAGCACTATCCAGAAATTTTATTTCTTCTTACATCAGTCTTAATTAATTATATTTTTATAAGAAAATTTCAATCTGAGTTTTTTGACATTTTTGACATAAACTGGTTGATGTATTTTTGCCATCTTTTTATTGTCTACTTTATTGTGGTTATGTCAGTTTTTATTCATAATATTGCTTATTTCTGACCTTCTCTTTTAATTTTATTGGTTTTACCTGTGACTTGTCTATTTTGTTAGTCTTTGAAAAGACTGATTTCAAAGTTGAAAAGTTGAAAAGAATCAACTTTTCCATTATTTAGCTTCTCTGTTGTTCTTGTTTTTTCTTTCATTGATAGCTGTTTTTGTCTTTATTACTTTGAGTTTACTTTTCCTTCTAATTTCTTTGAGTCTACTGTTCCTTCTACTTTCTTTGAGTCTACTGTTTGGTCCTTTTTCTTACTTTTTTAAGCTATCTTAACTTATCAGTCTTTCCTATTTCCTTTTTTCTGTTGTAAGTATGAATTTCCCTCAAAGCATCACTTTTGCTGTATCTCAGAGGCTTTTTAAAAAAAATACAGTTTCCTGTGCTATATAGTAAATCCCTGTTATTCATCTATTTTATCTGATTTTAGTTCCCCAACCAGGGATTGAACCTGGGACCCCTGCATTCAAAGCACAGAGTCTTAACCACTGGACTGCCAGGGAAGTTCCTATCCCAGAGGTCTTGATATGAGGTATCTCTATTTTCTTGCTCTAAATATTTTAAAATATCCACTATTATTTCTTTTTTGACCATGGGTTTTAGAGTGATGTGTTTTTTGGATTCTGGAATATGCTTAGCCATTTTCTCTTTAAATAGTGCTTTCCTCCTATTCTCTCCCTTTTTCATATATTTTGTTTCTTTGCAATGTTAAATGAATCTATTTCATAGCTCCTCTCAGTCATCTCTTTTCTCCAGCCTTTGCGATGTTGTTCACCTATTTGTCTTATCTGCTGCTTTCCTTCCTATAAGCCATTTCTTGTGCTGTTTTTTGCCCGTGACCTCATTTTTAATGGAGCGTTTTCTCCCATGGGGATTTGGTGTGTTCAGGGTTGTGGAAAGTGGTTTTGTATTTGATCCTGCTGAGGTCCTTTGGATCTTACTGACCTAGGCAATTTAAATAAATTATTGGTTTGGAATTCCTGCTTTAGAGATAAGATGTATATACTCAGATTCTACATCCACATATAGCAGAAATTTATAATTAAATTTCTTGTGGATGTCTTTTTTCCATCATCTGCAGCCCTATGTGAATAGCATGGTTCCTCAGTGCTCCCCTGGACTGATGGGAAGAGCGTTTCTAGTTCTTTTTACAGAGTTAGGACACCTCTCCGAGGTTCTGGTTTGTGTGGGGCATTTAGCTGCATCTCCGACCCTGGCTGGGCTGAGGTTATGTCCTCTCAACTTGCAGGGGTGGAAAAGACCACTGTCGACCACTGGAGTCTGTGTCTGGTCCGATACACCTTTAGCTCCTGCTCACTGCTCTGTTTTGGATACCATTTTTTTCCCCCTAGAATTTGGGTTTATTTTCTTTCTTTTGAACTTGACTATGTGTTTAAAATTTTTTTCCTCTTTGTGTGTTTGTTTTTACAGGTGGAAGGGACCCTTCTCTATCAGTTCAGCCTGCTGTTTTGCAGTTTCATAAATATAAGTGATAGAGACCAAGGACAGAAACTTGGGATCCAATGACATGAAAGAACAGAAATAGGAAGTGAAATCCCACGAGGAGATGGAAGAAGCAGTAGAAGAGAACAAAGAGAGAGCTGGTCCTTAGGATACAAGGGTGAACAGGGCTTTGAGAAAGGTCCTTTCTTGTGATATGAGGGCAGCTTTCCCTTCAGGTGTCACACTGTTCACCCTGTAGACTCAAGAGGCTGCTGTGGAAGGAAAACTCAGAGAAACAGAAAAGATGAGAGGCTGCCTCGATTCAGAAAGGGAAGCCAAGGTACTGGTTCTCTGTCTGTCCCCAGGGGGAACTGCTTAGGCATAATTTGGAAACTCGTGGTTGCTCTTATGAACCTGGGAGGGACTCCTCCGTACATTTCGACCTGAATGTACCAATGTCCACCTCCCAGGACCTTCAGACGAACAGGAGGGGGGTGGCATTATTTTGCTCATTGGGGGTTGGCTTGCCTGTTGTTACTCTTCTCTGTCACCTACATCTGGTTATTTTGGGGCCAACAAGAGCAAAGCCACATTACTTTCATCCTGTTCCTTCATATCCCCTCCATTGCTCCTGGAATATTCTTAGCCATTGTCTTTTTGGATAATGCCTCTTTTGCATCCCAATCACACAAATTCACACACTTGACGGTTCCTTTTGGGCTTTGATCAGAAAGCATTTGGGCTTCTATTTGGAGGGATCTTGGTTCTGGTTCAGGCTTCCCAGGTAAAGAATCTTCCTGCCAATTCAGGAGACTCAGGTTCGATCCCGGGGTTGGGGATCAAAGGAAATGGCCACCTACTCCAGTATTCTTGCCTGGAGAATCCATGGGGTTGCAAAAAAGTTGGACATGACTGAGCGACTAAACAATAACAACAACAGTTCAGGTTCTGTGGATTCTTGGGGTTGTGGAGGGGGTTTTGCAGTTTGGAATATATCTGAGCAGGGTGCAGGGCCATACAGGGTTCAGGAAGTGTGTGCACATGTACTTGTGAGCCTGTAATAAGAATGTAGAATTTTTATATCACTTCTAAGTTTTTCAAACAATGACCATCGTATGTCATTTTGCCACAACCCTGGAAATGGGTAGGGCTGATATCAATATTCCCATTTTACAGATGAGGAAACTGAGGGCTAGAGAGGTGAAAGTGACATTCCCCAAAGTCACTCTATCTTGCCATTAGAGCTAGAGCTGTGTCTGTAGTTTAGGCATCCCACCTCCAAACCTGATGCTTTTCCCTCCACTTCATTCTGTGTATGCATGTTCTTACAGACTTAAGTGGAGACACCCATCTCTATGCCCAACCTGATCACAAATACCCCATGAAACCTCTCTGTCCCTCACCCTATACATGCCACACACTAGGAGAAACTAAGTTCTTTCCTGCTCTTTCTCTCCCAGATCCTGTTTTTTAGACATCCACTGCTGCTGTTGTCAGATCTCAGACAAAGGCGAATGAATTGTTGACCCAGCTGACAGAATTTACTACACAATTTTTTATAGCATTTCTGGGTAGAAACAGCAGCCAATGCCATCTTTCTTGGCATTACTTTTTATTGAATATAGACTTACAGTCTTTAAATAATTTGAATATAGTGCTTTCAATATACAGTTCTTTAGTCACACATATATTTCTTTAAAGCACAAAACTATAACTTAAAATCAAAAGGCTATAAATACACATGTACATATTGCCATAAATCTAGAACTGTTTTATAAAAATAGAACTCAAATATCAACTTTATATATTTTGGCAACTTAGCAGTATGGTAAAGGTGGCCACATACATTTTTATTATGCATTATTGTCCCCCCAAATCTGAGTCTCTAAGTTTCGTTTTCCATCTCTCTGAGGACTCTTGGGACAGTCTCCTTGACCAGGGTCCCCACAGAGATGGCCATGGCCATGGCTCAGCATTGCCTTTACATAAAGGCTCAGTGTATCCACCTGAACTTGGAGGGGGAAGACCAGCTTCCAGCCCCTCCCTCTCGGAGGGAGGGAGGAGCTGTTCCCTCCTGCCAAACGTCTGCCATCCACACATGGCCGATATCGGAATACACAGTCAGTTTCCTTTCCCTAAGCTCAGAAAAAGGCAAATGTGAGCTTGGTTCTGACAAATGAGTGTTTGAGAGAAAGTCTGAAACAAACATCACCTGAACAGTGCCTGCTGGGGTAACATCATCCCGACAGCGGGCACCAGTGCCCACCTGCTCAAAGGCCCTTCACACATGTGACCTACCATCCTGACAACCTCACAAGGCTGGGACGCTCTTGTCCCTATTTGATAATGGAAGAACTTGAGTCTCTGGGCTTTTTAAGTCTCTTGGCCAAGACCAATGAGGCTGCCTGATCCCCGAACCAGAGCTGTCTATCTGCCCAGGAATTTTTGGAGAGAAACCAGAAGAGAACTTGGATCTTCACTGTGGTCATTTGCTGGAAACCATAGGCAGCTTTGAGTCAGCTTACAGCAGGTGGACAGCAGTTCCCCAAACATTCCTGGGACTCTTGGGCTGTACTTTTCCAGGGGGAGCAGAAATGTGGATGTGTGAGGGAAGTAGCATGGACCCTGCAGACCAATGATTTTGAAGGGGCAGTGCCAGAATCGCCTAGATCATACAGTAGAAATTCTCAACCTAAAACCAGGGGCTCAAGGAATTTACAGCTTAGGGTTTTCTGTGTTATCAAAGGTCCCAGCAAAGGTCAAAATGTTCCCCCCATCTCAGCCCTGCCTGCTTCTATGTTAGTCAAAGGGCAGAGAGCTTGCACAGTGCTCCAAAGAAGAGACGTTCAGGGTCCCTGGGCCACAGTGGAGGGTGTTACAGAGCAGGATGGGCAGGTCATTGCCTCATGTCTTTGCAGGAGTAGAGGGCTTTTCTTTTTTTAGGAAAACCCACAGGAAGCATGGCAGAACTCAGTGTGATTGGAGCCCAGTTCTGCACCTCCTCTGGACAAAAGCAGGCTGCCTTGGCTATTTGCAGTTTTGATTTTTCTGGTTGCTTTCCCATAAAAATATGCCCTAGCAGAAAGTGCCTCTCACATCTCCTCCATGATCACTGCCTCCCCAGACATTCTCAGCTCAGTTCTGTGGACTGCTGGCCCCTCCATCAGGGCTGGCTCTGTGCACAGCCATTCCCTCCTCCCAGCCCCTCTCTTCACCAGCTGTGCCCTCAGCCCCCAGGCCAGTGGAGAGCTCTGATTTGGGCTCCTCCACATGCATTTTAGTCAGAATCCCTAGATAACATCCGCTACATAAAGTAGCCCAGCTGTCCAAGGATGTCCAGCTTAGGCCACTGAGATCGTATTCTGAAATTAATGTCACTGTGCTTTTCTTAAAAGCCTCTCTTAAGAATGAATGAAACAAAACAAGTAAACAAGAGCAGCAGAAAACCCCTGAAGCATCCTGCTCTCCTCCCAAAGGCAGATCACCTATCAGGGCATGTTTCTTGTGAAGGCGAGCGGGAATGCAACCAGAAAAAATGCAAGCGGCAGGATCCCTGGGGAGGTGGACCGGTCCCTGCCAGGCCCCCAGGGAAACCAGGGAGCAGCCGCTACTCCAGGGCAATGGCAGACCATTTTCTTCCCCTTTCAGAATAGCCAGACCTGATTTTCTGAACTCAATAGAAGCCTGCTTCTGGGAGGCAAAAGGAGAAATGTGTTTGCAGGCCCAGATCACTGTATTTTAAATTAACTTGGGCTGTGTGTGTGTGTGTGTGTCGGGGGTGGGTACTGCTTATAGGACCATGTGTCTCAGGGCGGGTCGCTCTGAATGCCATGATCAGACTGCTTTGAATCTGAAAACAAAGCCCTCTACTCCTCCCCAAGAGACACAAGGCAATGATCTGGGGTTAGCCTCTTCCTTCATGGTTCATTTGGGTATATTGCACATAATAAGGTGACTCATTCTTTCATTGGACATGCTAGGTCCTGCTGGGAAGCACACAACAATACTGAGCTTATGTGGCTATGGAGGGAAGTCAATGGTGGCTTCCCCATCTCACCCGGGCCACCTCAGAGCCAGGCTGGTCTTATTTCCCAGCACACAGGCCCGAGGACACCTTGATAAATAATGATGATTCCCATGCCTCATGAGGGATGCGTTCCTCCTACCAGTCCAGCCTTGTGTGACACCTCACTGTGGTCTGTGTTGGGTCTGGAGTTATAGGGAAGCTACAGAAAGCTGGGGTGAAGGCTGGGAGCAAGACGTTCAGTGGGGTCTGGCAGCTGCAGAATGCTGGGTTGAGGAGTTGAAACGTGGTGGCAGCAGCCATCAAGGTTGGTGCCCCTGACTGGGCCTTGTTACTTTTTCCTTTGTCGCCGGTGGCTTGGCTGTGGCAGACAGTGGCAGGCTGCAGAGGCATCTCATTTCAAGGAGGCTTTCTTCCACAGCTTTTGCAAACTTGGTTGATGATGTCTCCTTGCAGTTGTGGAAGCTGGAGATGCAGAAAAGGATGTTCTCTGGCTGGGGGTTGTAGCAGGCACCGTACCCATTGGGTACCACGGGACCATAGCAGCAAAACATCTCCATGGTGGTGGGTACCTGGAGGAGAGGACAGGTCAGAAGTTGCTTGTGCTGAAAGTCTGCTTAAAGCATGATGTTTCAGCAGTCCTGGAGCCTCAATGAGATATTTGCTTCTCTTTGACTATTTCCCACCTGGATGTGTGACTGAATTAACCACATCAACTGATTGCTTCATCATGGATGGCCACAGACAGAGTCATCAAAACAAACCCATCTAACTGCATGAATCAGAAGAGAGGCCATAAGCCCCTCCTTGGTGTGAAATCTGCTCTACACGTGGAGTCGGAAGCTCCCAGAGTGACCCGGTGCTGGGCCGAATCTCTCCTTCACCTGGGGGCTGTTTGAATCACCCAGGCAATCAGAGCAATTTACTAAATCGCACCCTGGTGGCACCCAACAGTTAGATGGCTTCCCAGAGGGAGTAATTTATGAACTGGAGGAAATCTGGCTCCTCGTCTCTGTCGATTTTTTCCCACATCCTTAATTACTGTCAGTATTGCCTGACTGGTCTGCTTTTCTCCCCGCAGCCTGGTCACGCACAATTACCCAGCATTGGGCATTTCAGAGATTGCCATCAACTGGAGTTTTTAGTTATGTACCTGATACATTTTGAATTCAGAGGGCTGCGATTTTGTAATCCGGATCACAAGCCAAGAAAAAGTGCTTCTGAAGGCATTGAAGCCATCAATGTTCATTCCAGTTGGAGGAAAAAAATACCACCACACCCTGAATTAATTGTATTAGCTGATTTTAGAGGGGAAATGGAGCACATTCTTGAGCAGGTGCAGGGCGCGGTGTGTGTTTTAAACCCACAGGCTCTGTGTGCTCAGGCCTTCAGAAATGACACTGGCCGTTTTAATGGGGCAGAACAGACCATTAGTCTTGCTAATAGAGTCACCTCATTGTCAGATAAATTTGCCGTGCAACAGCCGAAGGCCATAAAGCCGTTCCGAAGCACTTTTTGCCCATGGATGGTTTCCTGAAGAATTTATGTTGCTGTGTTCTGTCCTCGTTTATTCATGTCTGCAAGCTCACTGCCGTAATGACAAAATGAAATTACTGAGTGGGCTTTCATCCTCAAACACAACTTTATCAGCCCTTTTTATTGCCCATGTTCTGCTTTTTGCAGATGAGGTGGAGTTTTAGTAAACTGACATTTGCGGGGCAGGGTAGGGGGAGAGGGTGTAGATATTTTCTCTCCTAAATGGCTGCCTTTCTCTAACGGATCATGTTCTGTTTTTGTGTCAGCGGTCCTCCAACAGAACAAGGCTGTAACACTGGTTTAGGAGATGCCAGGCCTGCAGTGGCCCCTTACGATGAGGTCTGTGACCTGTTTGGAGGACCCTGTCTGTGCCAAGCACTGGGGGTCTGGGCTTTCCACCTACATCATCGCATTTGATTGAGCCAGGATTTGCCTCTGGGCCCATGGTCACCATGGTAGGACACCACCTCTTGGGCAACACTGGAAGAAGTATGCCTAATGGTTAGGGCACCAGAGTGGGTATTCTCCCATCCTGCCCACCTCTGCTAAGGAGGCATTTGTGATTATGCACATTTAGAAGACGGGGAAAACAGCACTCTGAGCATTTCGGTCCTTCTGCTGAAGGCCATGCAGTTCACTGGAAGCAGAGCCAGGATCGGGCTGATTCCAAGCAGTGGGCTGTAATCAGCCAGCTTGTGAGAAAGCCCACTGCTTCCACTAAATGCTCTCGGGTGCTGGCTGCACTGGGGCAGTACCTGGCTGGTGGAGAGGACAAACCGGTTGCTCATCAGGTATGTTTCATCCGTGAACATCTCGGGCAGTTCTTTGCACATTTCCCGGGCCAGCTCCCGCAGCCCCAGCAGGTGGTTGTCGATGGCCATCCCTGTTATGGCCTGAGACAGAGAATAGGACGTGAGACACGGGCTTCCCCTCCTTCCCTCCTCTCTAGTCTGCAAAGCTTGTGGGGACACTAATGGCTCTTGCCCACCCAGTGCTTGCTGTGGACCACGTCCATGTGTGGCGGCTGCCCAGAACCGAACACTGTCCTACATGGCCTCTGCTCCTTGTATATTTCTTCACACACAGGATGAGCCAGAGCAGGTTGGGTTCTAGATGAGGATGCCCGAGTTAAAAGCTGGTGAGTCTGACTCCTTGCCCCCCAACAGCATGGTCTCTGGCGATGTTCAGCGTG
Source organism: Cervus elaphus (assembly GCF_910594005.1). Taxonomy (NCBI): domain Eukaryota; kingdom Metazoa; phylum Chordata; class Mammalia; order Artiodactyla; family Cervidae; genus Cervus; species Cervus elaphus. The sequence continues at coordinate 43,271,523 of NC_057829.1, read as the reverse complement.
TATAACCCCTCATGTTCCTAAATGACTGCCTTTCTCTAACAGATCATGTTCTCTTTTTGTGTCAGCGGTTCTCCAACAGAACAAGGCTGTAGCACTGGTTTAGGAGATGCCTGGCCTGCATCTCCTAAACCAGCAGTGCTGGAGAAACAGCAGGGCTGGCTTGGCCCTCCTGGGTACCTCTTCAGCGGCAGAAGCCGGGCAGGAGCACAGGTGCTGGCTGGAACCCATCCAAGCATTGGGAGGGGTACCCCAGGCTGTCATTGGATGGGTTTTCACCACAACCAACACTTCATCCTCCAGCAGGAGCCCAAGGAAAGAGGGGCAGAGGGTGCTGAGGTGTCCTTGAATCCTGGCTGCTGTTTCACAGGCTCAGAATCTATTCAACTAAACTGGACTCATAATCTAAGAGTAATTTTGAGACAGGAGCTAGACAGCTTAGCAGAGGCTCAGCTCACATTTTCAAGGGTTGTTGGATGAAGAAAGGGTCTTTCTTTTTGTCACAGGTATTTGAAATCTTATCAAAGGATAAGAGGATAGCAGTGGAAGACTCCTACGTAGGAGGAGCTCAGGGGTGGTGGTGTGGCTGGAAGGGGACAGTGGAACCAGGGCAGTCTTTTCTGTCTTCCCCACGGGAGGCTGCATGCAGCAGGCACAGGGGTTTTGCACGGATTACATGTTTGATTGGGGCAATTTGTGCGGCTGATGGAGACCTGGAGGCCTCTTTCTTTTAAAATAATTTTTAGAATGTATTTATTTTATTTTTGGCCATGCTGCATCTTTGTTGCTTTCTGTGGGCTTTCTCTAGTTGCAGTGAGCGGGGGCTACCTTCTTCGTGGTGTGTGGGCTTCTCATTGCGGTGGCTGCCCTTGTTGCAGAGCACAGGCTCTAGGGCGCATGGGCTTCAGTAGTTGCGGCACGTGGGCTCAGAGGTGTGGCTCACGGGCTCTAGAGCACAGGCTCAGTAGTTGTGATGCATGGGCTTAGTTGAACTCATGTTCTCTGCATTGGCAGGTGGATTCCTATCCACTGTGCCCCCAGGGAAGTCCCTCCTCTGGCCTCTTGTAATAACCTCTGGATCAACATCAGGGTACCCATGAGTAATTCTTAGGGGTTTCACGGTTACATAAGATGGCCACTTAGCTGTTAACAATGCCCCACATAGGCGGAAATCTTCTACCACTGTGAATTTTGTTCAGGTTTACAAGGTATGTTTTAGAATTTGATCGCTGTTCTCTTTCAGTTGAGAATGGATGCATAAAGATGACTCAGGGACCCCAGTCTCTCCAAACACACATAATCATAGGCTGAAAAGACATGTTATACAATCACCACTCACTTTGGACGTGCCCCGTTAGGACAGAGGCGAAGATCTGTGAGACAGACCAGTTATGAAGTAGATGCATTTTTAATTTCTCAGGTTGCCTCTATTTAAAGACTGATTTGTGTAGATCTATCAAAGCAGCTACTCTGAACAGCAGCCCCCATTTCACCATCTCTGAAGTCACTGTAGCAACTGAGGTTGATTCAACAGACTCTTTGGATCAGAGCCATGAGTAGTAATGAGCAAAATGACTCAACATCCAGTCTTTTGTTCATTCAAGAACCTTAACTGAGTGCCTACTATGTGTCCAAGAAGCTGCTAGAGAACAAAGCAGTCACAGACTCAGCCTCATGGAGCCTTAGGTGGGGTGGGAGACATATTAACCAACCAGACAAATAAACTTGTGATCATAAACTGAGTAAATAATAGGAAGGAGAAGCATACGGTGCTATGAGAGGATGTGACAGTGTGTCTGGACGACATTTGCTCCTTTCCTTGGAATTTCCTTTCTCCACAACCTCTACCAAATATACTTTCCAGATACATGGCGGTTTCCTGATTTCCTCTCTGTCCCTTACCCCGCACAGCCAACCAGGGACCTACAAAGCATCTTTATGGCTCTCCTCTCCCCATCCCTGATCTCTTTTATTGAGTTGTTTTCACCAACTTAAAATAGTTAACACAGCAGAACCCGATGGCAATGCTTTGGAGAATATTTTCCTAAATTTTTCATAAAATTTTAAATTATTATCAAAGTTGTATATGTATAGTTTAAAAAAAAAAAAAACCAAATAAGCCAAAGACTTATGTCACTTTGCCAGCACTGAGTCCCACTCCATAGAAGCAATCACTTGGAACTCTTTTAGCTACTGACTTTCTAAGTTCTGAATAATATGCTTAGACTGCTGCTACTGCATTTTTCAATTTCCTTATTATAGAAGATGAAACTTTGGCTCTTTGATACCCTCCTTCCCAAATATACTTCCACTCCCCTATGCTTCCAACAGAGTTAGATTTGAACTCCTTGTCACTTGATCAACATTCAGTGTTTACATGGCTATAATTATGCAAGTATTCACAGCTGAGTCCTGAGTCCTGCATGTGTTAGGATTAGATTTCCTTTCTTAATCAGTTTTTCGTGTTCCCTGGAATCGACAGCTTGTAAATGATTAAATTATGATTTTCCCACTTGCCTACCTTTCTATGTATCTACAATTTATTGATTCGTAAATCCTCAGCCAGAACTGTAAAACTCCCCTTAATGCATAAAAGTGTATCAGATAATTTATCAGTTTAATTTCTCCTTTCACTTCTTGCTTCTCTGTGGACTGACTGTTCCCTGGGTCTGCTGAACAGCTGTCAACTTGAGACCTCCCGTTGCTCTCATCCTTTTTCTCGACCTCTTTCTGGTGTTGCATCTTCTGATGTTTAAGTCTGTGATTTTCTTTTTTTTGTGTTGTATTCTCTTATGTTAGTGGTCTACATCCTCCAATAGCTTTACTAGAAAGAGAGCTTAATAAGTAAAAATTGTAAGCCCTTGCCTTTGCATATGCTGTTCCCTTCTAGGGCCATCCTTCCCTTCTACATCTACCTAACAAACACTTCATGCTTTAAGTCTCATATGAAGCACTACTTCCTCTGGGGAGTTCACCTGGCTTTCCCAAGCAGAAGGAACTTATTCCTCCATGTTCTCTGCTATTTCCTGAAATACTTAAGGCCTCTTTTACCTACTACACAGTGAACTCCCTAAGGATAGGGCTTCATTTTTTATTTGCCAGCACCTAAAGCCTTGCCTGGCATAGAGCAGAAAAACAAAGGATACCCATGGAAGACATGAGAGCAAGCTTGATTTTCCCCAAACAGAACAAACACCTATTCAGATGAATCAGGGACCTAGCAACTGAATTGGAGAAAAGCCTATACTGCTGCTGCTACTGCTAAGTCGCTTCAGTCGTGTCTGTGTGACCCCATAGACGGCAGCCCAGCAGGCTCCACCTTCCCTGGGATTCTCCAGGCAAGAACACTGGAGTGGATTTCCATTTCTTTCTCCAGTGCATGAAAGTGAAAAGTAAAAGTGAAGTCGCTCAGTCATGTCCAACTCTTCACGACCCCGTGGACTGCAGCCTACCAGGCTCTTCCGTCCATGGGATTTTCCAGGCAAGAGTACTGGAGTGGGGTGCCATTGCCTTCTCCAAAAGTCTATACTGGCTAGTTCTAAAACCCAGATCTATGTTGTGCTTGCTTTCAAATACATAGACAGTAAACAAAGTAAATACAAAGTAAACTCCTTTTCATAGATTGTATGATCCTTCAAAGACTGTATCAGAATGATTCACAATTAATATATTGATCACCAGTCCAAGCAGTAGCTTAATTTTGGTTTGTATGCAAATAATGGCTTTGCAGTGCCAGAAAATATATTATTTTCCTAACCCAGGAAAGCATTTCCCTTACCATTTCAATTTCACCATTAACTTTCAGCAAAAAAAATCTTTTTATTCACAAGCAGTATAAATAAATAAATACATGGAGAATAAGAAGGCAGAAACAGCCCTGGGTGGGAGTTTTAAAACTCACCTGAGACTGCATGAACCACATACGCCTGCCTTCTCTTATATAAACTGTAAGATGCTTTACATGTTGGTGCTATTATTACTGGTGTTGTTTCAAAGACCATTCATTGTATCCCTATAAAATCCATGTAAAAAGCAGGAGTGCTGTGTTACCCAGCTTTTAAAAATAAGAAAGAGGAGGCTCTGAGAGGCAAGGTGGCCTCACCAAGTCGCTGCATAGGAGGTGGTCCAGCTGTCACCCAGAGTCTGTGCTGAGGCCCTGGCTCTGGGCGCAGCTGGGGTCCTGAGCGCAGGCGAGGTCACTCACCATGACTGTGTACTCCGTCTGGGCTCGGATGGCATCCTTCAGGAGCAGCAGCTTCTCCGAATCCTGTAAAATGGACAGAGACACAGTGCACGGGGCTTTAAGAGGCTGCTCAGGTACAGACCAGCCAAAGGAGCTGGGTGTCCCAGGGCTGAGCCACAGGCGGCCCACAGCTGCCCCACTGACCTCCCTGAGACCCCTCAGGCCAGCAAGACTTACCGGCACGGCGGCTGTGTGGTGGTCAGCGATGGCTTTCACAAAACGCAGCGCCTCCGGAGTGGCCGATCGAATGTTGTCTACCCGTCCCTCATGGAACCGGCGGATGGACGCGCTCTCGTAGGTGGGCACAAGTTTCCCGTGGAGCCTGTACAGGATGAAGGGGGAATGGCAGACAGTGCTGCCTTCTCAGGGAGTCATAAATGCTGAAGGAAAAATAGCCTCGCCTGCCTTTATTTTTACAGTCCTGCCTTCGCTCAGCACAGTCTTTCATTTTAATGCTAATAGAATTCTGGAGGAGATTCCCCAAAGATGAATGTTGGGGAGCCTCTGATATGAAGAGCTGAGCACACTTTCCTGTGTGGGTGATACTATGTGGATATAAAATATAAGGAAGACATGACTGGTGGTAGTTTTTTTTTTTAAAGTCCCAATATGGTGAGAAACCTAGAATTTTCTGCAAGACCCAATGAGTGAGTGATTAATAGCACAGCGTGGAATAATTCATCATTCCCACTCTTGAGGGAATCCTGTTTTATTTAAAAACAATTCAAGCATGACCTATGGATCGAGGCAGGGAGGGGGCCTTAGAGGCCATGGGTGCCAGCTGCTGCACAGGCCCACCATCCAGGGGCAGCGGTGCTTCCAAAGTGACCCATGGGTACCAGGGCTGTGTTTCTCCTTCCTCACGTCTGTGACCCCTGGCCCCACCAGTCAGAGCAAGTCTCTTCCTCAGATATGCGAACTGAGCGAGCATCCTCAGGCTGGCACACCAGGCTGGCAAACACCTGTCTCGCCAGTGAGTAAAGCTGTTGGTGTTAAGGGGTCAGGGACGGGAAAGACACAGAACTCGGAGAGGGGCAGTGACAGCCCAAAGTCACAGCATGTTGTGGCCTTGTATCTTGGCCTCCTTCAGGCAAGTATCCCTCGCCCTGGGTGAGTTCCAGGAGTGGGGAATCGAGAGTCTGATTGGGTACAGTGCTTGACACCAAGACTTGCCAAGAAAGTGGCACTTCCTGTACTCATGTCTCATTTTCCCCCAAGACTCTGGCAGGGAGCTCATTTCCTATATCTCTACAGCCCCTCGGAGCAAACACCCTGCTGAGCACAAAAGTAGACGCCATCACTGGCTGGTAGCTGATCAGCCCCAATTTAGGCAGCTTCCAGGTTTCTGCTGAATCTAGAAGCAGATTAAAAAAAAATTTTTTTTTGTTACAGTTGAAACTCTGAAGCAACCATTCCATAGGCAGCAGGTGGTATTTTGCCTATTCAATGAGTCTGGGAGCCTCTGGCCTCATCTATTCCTGGCCATGTCCAGTGACAGCAAAGATCTCTGGAGGGTAGAGGAAGGGGGCTCTGTCCCCATCCCTTCTGGGATTTGGATCTGAAGCTCTGAAGTGCTTGAGTACCAGGGCAGCAGTGTCCCCAGCCATGGCACTAGCAGAACACTGACCTCATGGCCCATTTTAGCCACACGCCATCTGAGTATCAGAACGGCATTGACTGCAGTTCCAGAGGCTGGGTCCTTCCACAGCCCAATGCCAGCGAGGTCTCCACATCCTGGCGGTGAGCACAGTCCTTGTGTGGGGTGATGTCAACCTGACAGATGACCCTCAGAGTGGCTGCACTCCCTCCCCCGTGAGCCACACCCCCTGCGAGGGACACTGGAGTCTGGGGTGCCACCCACTCATTAGTGATACCTCCTGGCAGGGCCTTCTCCATGTCACTTTATGCCTGTCCTGATTGCAGACCAAAAGCAGGTTCTGGTGGGGGTGTGGTGCTATTTACTACATCGCACCTATGCTAGTTTATGAGCTGCTGCTTCTGGGATGCTGGGACCAACAGGAGCCAGCCCTATCTTGAGGAAGATATATTTTGCATTATTTTTTGCCTCTCATAAAAGGTCAGTTTGGCTCCCTACCCTGCCTTCAACCCTTACTCCCAACTCTGCATCTCTTCCCCAGGACAGAGCTACCACTTAAGGGATTTTTCTAAACCACACACTGACCATGCCACCGCAGGCTAAAACCCCTGCAGCGTCTTCTCAGGGCTCTGACAGTCCCTGGTGCCTACTCTGTCCCAGGCACGCAAGATAACCAAGAACATCACGCCTGGGGGAGACAGTCTAGAAAACAAAGTCTGTGAATCCATGAACAGGGGAGCCCACATGCATAACAACTGCCATGAATGAAAAAAGAACGCAGCGTGCTGTGACAGAGAACTGGTGGCAAGAGGCTCTGAGGTGGCCTCTGAGGGCTGGCGCCTGAGCTGAGACCTGAGCTGTAGGAAGGAGCTGGCGTGTGAAGAGTGGCAGTGACAGGCGGGTGGGCAGAGGCACTGGCACAACGCAATGGTCTGGAGGTGGAAGAGAGCCTGGGGGCAGGGCCCTGGGAAGGCTGGTTCACAAAGAGCCTTTCTGAGCCTGGACTTTGTTCTAAGCGTGATGGGAAACCACTGGGAGGGTTCGAGGTGGTAGGTGATGGAATCTGATTTGTATATTCCAAAGTTCATGCTTCATGAAGACAGGATTATTGGGGACAAGAGTGGACCTGCAAAGGCAGGCTACAGTTGACCAAACATCAGATGGCGGGGGCTTGGAGGTGGAGGGCAGAGGATGGAGGAGCACTGCTGTGGGGTGAGGGGAATGAGCGACGGAAACCAGTTAAGCCCCAAATGTTTGACTTGACCCACCAGGGGGTGGGCAGGGATGCTAGTTCCATCTCCTTGTCAAGACCAGGAAAACTGGGTGGAACAGGTCACGACTCTAGCACCCCAGGTGGGCTGGCTGAGATCAGGAGGAAACCACGTGATGTCCTTACCACCTGCATGGCCCTTGTTAGTTCTGCGTCCCTCCACCCCCACCCCCCATGAACTCTGTGCCCCTGGGTCATTGCTTGCCAGCTTTAGGTGACAGGGTCCTTCCATGCAGCCTGCCTATCCCCATTCTCTAGGCTCACAGAGAGTCATCCCTCCCTCTAAGATGCTTCTAGACCCTAGAGTAGGTCATCAGCCAGTCCCCTTGGGCAGGCTGTGCTTACCTGTAGAAGGCCAGCTGGAGGGCCACCTGAATAAAGGCATCAGGGCTGCATTTCTGTTGCTTAATGAATGTTTTCCCATAGTTGTCAAACTTATAAACGGTGAAGTCGAGATTCTTTACTATTCTGTGGAAGAAAAAGGAAAGAAGCTTTCACTGCATGCAAAATAGAATGCACTCACCACAGAGTCTAACGAAGTTTCTCGAGCCTGGTCGATGTCAAAGCAGTAAGGTGTCCAGGACACAGCCAGAGACAGGTCTTGATGTATGGAAGTGGCAGAGGGCATGCCGACTAGGAGGACTCTGAACTGAGGGTGAGGCTTGGCTGGACAGGGCAGTGGTTCTGTACTGTGGGTGGGGGAGGTGGGCCTGGCTGCAGGGAGGGACACAGAAGCACAAGGGTCATTTGCATGGGCAAGGAGAACACAGCCCACAAACAAAGTCCTAGAAATTCATTGCCCCCAGAAGTAGGCCTCATAGAGGCCATGTATTTTGACCTGTTTGGGAAGGTGTGTCCAGCATTTCCATGGACTCTTTGGGCATCCTGGCCATCCTGCAAGACCTGCCAACCCCCCATGTCCAGGGAAAAGCCTGTTTCTCTGACGGCTGCAAGCAGCATCTCTCACTGAGACTTGTCCCTGTTGTGCTATGGGAAGAAAGGTCTGGGGTCTGGCTGCTGGTCACAGTCACCGCAGCTAAAGCTGCTCATCCGGGCTTTGTTGGTGACTGAAAATCCATTTTATCCATAAATTGATGCTGAGCCTCCTGTGATATGCCTAGACAGTTGCTGCCCACAAATCTCTGTCAAGCAGAAGGAAGATTCCCTGAGTCCACACTGAGACAGACCTTCAGTGCTGGTCTCCTCACTCCCTTCCCCTCACTATATTGACCAGTCTCCTTCGTAATGAGTTTGGGGTCCGGGCTGATGGCTTGCAGGAGCAACATGCAGCAAGGTCCCCACCATCTGGCCACCAGCCATGTGTGTATATGTGTGTGTGTGCGTGTGTGTGTGTGTGTGTGTGTGCAGAGCCCTGGGTGGGCAGCCCTGACCCCTGCTCCCACCCTCCCTCAGGATTCCGTGTTCCCTGCCTGCCTTGCCTTGAATTATTCCTTCAGTCATGTGAGCTCAGCTCTCGGTTGGTCCATGCCAGGTTCTGAGGACCCAGCAGGACTCGGAGAGGGCCCAGTTCTCATGGGAACTCACCCTTCAGTCTGTCCTGTTGACCTACTACCCTGGACAGGCTGAGCTCACAGTCACCCCAGCCACCTGGAAACTTCTTGGCCAAGCCCTGGCCCCTCAGACCCTACCTACCTTCCATGGCAGCTCAGGACCTCACGGCTTCTCCTGCTTCCCCACCCACAGGCCTCTCTTGGCTCTTCCGGTCATCTAGAAAGGAAAGCTGGGCACTTGGGACCACATCACAGCTGCCTGAAGACCTGAAATAAGCCAACTCTTTCTTCTGCCCAGGTCTCACCAGCCCACCAACTCACTCACCTTCGTGTCCCAAGAGCAGCCCCATAGGGTTGAGATACGAGCACTTACAGATGAACACCTAAGGCCTCTCTTCTTCCCCCTGGAAAGTCAGTCAACACCTCCAGCAGCTTGCTGTGGACTCACCCTCCCCATCCCTCGGCTTCTGAGCCCAGCCACACTCTGTCCTGCTCACCCACGGTATTCCCACAGTCTCCTCACTGGTTCCCTGAAACCCCATGCCCTAAATCCTCCAGGGGTTCCTCACCACTGCAGCACAGCTTCCAGTCCCCACAATGTAAGGACATGAAGTTCTTTGCAATGTGACCCCAGCTTCCCTTTATTGCCCCAGCTCTGGTCATTCTCTCACTTGCTGGCCTCCAAACAACCTGATCTTAGGTTCCTGTGTCTTTCCCAGCTGCTGGTACCATGAACTCCTAGTTATCCTTCAAGGCCCATCTCTGCAAAGCCTTCGCTCCACCTCCTGGCAGAACTCAGCTCCAGTGTCCTCTGTGGGTTCCGAACCAAATACTTGTCTCTGGTTTGGGCGCTTATTGCATCTGACACTTTTGCTTTGGGGATCCAGTTCCTCCTCCAAAGTATGGAGGGTGGGACTAGTGGCACATTGATTTCTGTGTCCCCACAGCCCTATCAGAGGCCTGGAACACACCAGAGCTCTGCACATGTATGATGAACAAATGAATGAAAGAATGAGTGAATGCATTCCTGCTCATTTATTGAATGAGGGAATGAATAGCCAAAGTCCATATCTAGTTGCCAGACCGTGGCTCCCAGCACACTTTGCAACTGCTAGCAAGGGCTCATATCCACTCCCCCCCACCCCCCGGGGTCTCCTGCTGGGTCCCGTTAGGGCTGCCCTTGGGGAAAAAAAGGCCCCTTGTCAAGTTGCAGTGTAAATTCAAGCAAATTGAAATCGCCTGGATTCAAATGACTTATTCAAACTAGTTGGCAATGACCCCCCCTCCCCACCCCGGAAGCTGGAGATGATTTCCCCGCCTTGACTCTGCTCAGTCAGGTGAAACCTGTGGAAAAAAATAGATGCATGTTTGCATTTTATGGAAATGAAGGATACTTTGGCAAGGTTATTTCCCCGAGAGGTACAACTCCCCTTTAGTTTGACTGCATTTCCATGAAGGGGGTGGGCGGAGGCGGGTGGGAGGAGGCAGAGGAATTGGGGTCTTTGGAAGCTCCTAGGATACCTTGGCAGCTGGTAGGGTGGGGGAGTGGTATGGTGATCCCCCCTGGAGCATCACCCCCAAAGACTTGGGATTCTCCTTACTGTTGAAGTTTTTCTGCTGAGGAGGCTAAGAGGCCTTGAATTTCCGGGGAGCATTTCCACCTCAGCCTCCTGGGTGCTGGGAGCTCGCTGACCGAGTCAGCTCGGACCATCTTCTTGCTGGTCTTCACCCTGCAGGACAATGGGGTGACCTCCTGTGGCCCTGCAAGCTGGGGGGCTGTGGGCAGCTTATTTCTTTGCCCTGCAGTCATCTTAGCTGTTGGAGTTTGGTGTGCCCTCCAAACCACGACACAGATGAATGGACTGAAGCTCTGAGAGGACACCTAAATTAGTGAGCGGCCGAGCTAGGATTCTATCCAGTTCCACCTGACTGCAAAGCCCAGGATTTCTTTTCATGTTTTCCTGTTTGACCATACTACACCAGTAACTCTTAAAAAAAAACAAAAACCAAAACCAAAATAACACACACCTTTGGGGACAAATGGAACAAGCAAATTGTTTTTCTGTCGATGAGGGCTGGTTTGGGTTTTCAGTGATCCTAAAGAATCCCTTCAGGGAAGTCCAGGTGGCTCTAGTGGTAAAGAATCTGCCTGTCAATACAGGAGACATACGAGTCTCAGGTTCAATCCCTGAGTCGGAAAGATCCCCTGGAGGAGGCTATGGCAACCCACTCCAGTATTCTTGCCTAGAGAATCTCATGAACAGAGAAGCCTGGTGGGCTATACAGTCCATGGGGTCACAAAGAGTTGGACATGACTGAAGTGACTTAGCATGCACGCACAGAGTCCCTAAATCATGGAAGAGATTTAGAACTTATAGATTCAGGAGAGGATTCTAGTAGGAGAGAATGAGCAAAATCATGAATGGAGGAAGGGACCCAGTGTATCTAAAGGACAGAGAAGTACTCAGTCTGGCGACCTTGGAAGGTAGGGAGAGAGACCCAGGCTGAGAGGAGAGAAACAGGTACAGCTCCCCTCTGTGCTGGGTCAATAGTGGGCCCACACCCGACTCCAGACAGGCAATAGACATCGACCTGGACTTCCCTGGACCACAGCAAATGTTCCCTTAAAGCTGAGAATTCTTGGCCAAATATTGCCCTAACTGCCCTAAACTTGCTGCTCAGTCTGCCCCTTCTGTCCAAGATTGATAAAGCATACGATGTCTCCTTCAAGCTGGTTTTCAAATTCGTCTTTTGCTAGGACACATGCCAGACTAATGCAGCTCCTCAGTGGCCGCCCACATTTTTCTTGGCCTAGCTTGGCCACTGCTGGGAATCTGGCTTTGCCTCCCATGGCCGCTCAGTGGCTCAGGAGGGGCCCTGCCCCGAGACTCACATGTGCTTGAGCAGATGCTCTGTGCACTGCACCAGGACGATGCCGTCGAAAGGGGAGTGTTCACACACCACGCCACAGGTGCCGTCTCGGCCCACCACGAACTGCAATAGCAGAGAGAAGTGAGCAGGCCTCTGGGTCAACATTCTAAATCAGCCGCTTGGCTCCAGGTCAGGACCCCTGTATCCCGCCTACTGCCCCCACCTCTCAGGGAGACCTTTTCTCCAGGAACACCAAAGCATGTCATCTCCTGAAAAGAACACAATTGCCATGGCCTGAGAATAGAGGAGCCTCAAGACAGCACTATACTGTGTGACCTCCTCCCAGAAATGCCCTGGGTGGTGAAGGAAGAGCCCACAGCTGCCTGGCTCAGGTAGCCCAGCAATTCCTAAGAGCTCACGCCGAGGCTGTGCACGCTTTCCTCGGGTCCTGGGCAAGCCCCTTTGGCTCCTGTTAGCCCTGTTTCCCCTTCACAGTGCGTATCAGGGCCACCATCCGGGTCTGCTTTGTGTGATTATGTTCTGGTGGACACTGTGTGGTTGGCCACCACTGATATTATCCCCAGGATCTAGTGTCCACCCCATAGTAGGTGCTTAGTGACTTCTCTAAATGAGTAATGAAGGATAATGACCCAATTTGGGTGGCATGCAAATTCCCAGGGAGAAATAAATATCTCATGATAGGAGTGAAAGAAAGGTGTACCAAGGATGCCCCATTCACTGCTGCCTGAGCTTCAAGTCAGGATCCCCGATTTCAGTTCTGTGGTTACCACCTTCCAGCCGGGAGAGCTCTGACAAGTCGCATCAAATCTCTGGCTTCAGTTTGCTCTCATTTAAAATGGATCCAATAAGGCTCAGTTCATAGGATCAATACAAGGATTAGAGAGATGGTAAACGTAAGGCCCACGGGAACTATAAAGATTACTCATGATTTTTCTAACTATACAAAGGCTGAATTTAGCTGAATTCGGAAAGGGAGATGCTCAGTGTGTACAAAGGTACTAGCAGGAAATCACGAAAAGAATGAGATCTTGATTCTAAAAGCATAACCTAAATACAGTCGAGCTGCCTTGAAGTCCACCTCAGCACAGCATTACACTCCAGAGGTACTAACCCATCATCCATAAGCAAAAAACCAACAAGCAAACAAATACACAAGCTACTGAAATCTGATGAGACCTTACGGGGACCTGTGGCATGGCACACCTCTGAGCTGACTCCCAGTCTCCCCCAGTCTCATAGTATGCCAGCTCCCAGAATCGTTACTCCTATTCCTCAAACAACCACACTTCCCACAGAGTTTTTCTGCAGGTCCATCCATGCAGGCTCTTTTCTCACTCTCCCCCATGCCCTCTGCCTTTCTGTCCTGAGACTTGCTCTCAAACCTTTCCATTCAGGTTCATGGAACTTTTTGGGCTTCTCCAGCTCCCCTGATAATCCGTCCTGCCTGCAAAAAGGAGCCCAGAAGTGGGCACACATAAGGCAGGAGGGGAGGGCTGTGGCCACTCACACATTAGTGCTTTTCTGTTCCTGTCACTAAAAGTAAGGGTGGAAAACAGTGCCTTTTAAAAACCACTACCAAAGCTTACTATGTTTCAGGCCCTGTACATCCATTATATCATTTCATTCCCACAGCTGCTCCATGAAAGATTGCAAGCCATTAACACTACTGGTGGAGGCTAAATAGCCAGCACGGCAGGGAGAGAACTCATCAGAAATAGCAGAATCAATATGCAAACCAATAAAAAGGATAACCTGCAGAATGCAGGGGACAGAGAGAGAGAAAAATGAGGCAGTCTGGAAAAGCTTACCAGTGGGAGCTAAACCAAAACCAGAGCGATGCTAAACCAAAACATAAACATAGTTGGGTGCCACTTAATACAGTCATCGTGAAAGTGTTGGAGCTTTACAAATAAACAAGGCTAGATTCAGGATCAGCATGCTGGAGAAAAAGGATGGGGGATGGGAATGAATGGACTGAACTTCATCCCCATCTGTGTGAGTATTTTTCTCTAGACCAAAGTGAATGTCTTATTTCTGGGCTGATGTCATGTGAATGAGAACTCTGTGAATGGTTTTGTTTCATTTTATGACTCTTCTTCTGTGGAGATGCTGGGCTGCCGTACTCCTCAGGGATGAAGGGAGGTGTGTTGAAATGTCAGGGCCAGGGTGATGGAAATTCAGAAACACTGTTGTCTTCGGGCATCAGACATGATTCTTGATGAATGCGTTGAGGGTTTGTTTGATGGGAGTCCCTGGCATGCCCCCACCTAATAGTGTATGATGGAAGATGGGGAATGAGCCCCAGGTCTGACCCAGAGGGCCCTAGGCTGAGCACAGGCTGCAGGAAAGTTAGGAAGTTAGCGCTACATTTGGCCACTTGCTCCTGAGAAGAGTTCTGGCCAGTCCAGGGGCCAACACGAATAGCACATCTCCTCGGTTTCCCTGGCCCCAGATGCAGCATCCTGGGTGGGCAGCAGAGGCCATTGAGTGAGCCTGCTGGACGTGAGCATGAGGTGACTCAGGCCACTGGCCATGCCGTGGGGAGGCTTACCTGCAGGGACTTGTCGTACCAGCGGTTGGCCCCGTTCTTGCTGCAGCCTCCGCCGTGGAGGAGTTGGAGCGCCCGGTTGGTGTCACTGAGCTCCATGCCTCCGGGGGCATCCAGGCACACCAGGCAGATGCAGCGCTCGATCATATCCAGAGAGTCCCGGTTGGTGGAGTCTGCAGGGCGGGCCAGCACGGCCTGACTTAGCACCTGCCCAGCCCTGGGCCTGGGGTCCCTTCTGCAGAACCCACACCATAGGCAGATACATATATGGACACCCAGACCTTGAGCCAATCCTGAACCCCCTCCCCTGTACTCCAGGGAGTGAGCTGGTAAGTCCAGGTTACAGTCCTGAGCTTCTGAGCGAAGCCTGGGGGCTGGCACACCCCCAGGGTCCCTGTAAGAGTCCTGCCCTCCAGCTGTAGCCAGTTCTGCCCCAAGATGTTCAGCCACTAGTCCTGTCCCCCAAGATGAAGGGGGTGGCATGGGGTCTTCCCCAGAGGCATTAGACTCTCAGGCCAGCTTGTGTCAGAGAAGCCCCAATTCCCCCATCCAATGGCCCCCTTAGAGGAGTCCCAATTTCCCCACCCAGTGTCCCCATTACTCACACTTGCCCATTACTCACACGTCTGGCACATAAGCAAGTTCATTTGTCCTGAATTGTGATTTTCAAACATTAGTTGCCAAAAAGTTTTAATTAGTCAATTTCACATGAAAATTGGAAGTAAGAAAGTGAGGGTGTTGCTCTCCCAGGTCCTCCCTCACCCCAGCTGTTGTTTCTATGCAAAGGGCAGGTGGAAGGGCCAGTCTACCCTTGAATCTGTAGCCAGAGGAGCCCACTGGGCCAGTTTCAGGCACGTAGAGTTCATCAGGACAAATACACTAAAGGTCTCAGAGTTATACAAAAGACACGTCACTGAGAGTCTGACTTCTCCACAGGAGACAGTGGGCATGGAGTTTCCTCTAAAGTAGAGCTGGGCTAGCCAGATGGGCTGCCCCATGCAGCTTCCTCTCCTGAGAGCAAGAAGGTTTGCACAGCCTGCCCAGTGGGACCTGACTGTGGCCACAGCTGCCATGACTGTGGGGCCATATACCTTTTCTCCCAATCAGGAGTCTTTACCATGGTGACTGTGTTATTTCTGCACCATCCCACACAGGCGATGGGGCATCAGAACCCGATGGTGAGGGCTGCCATCGCCCAGGCATCCTGACCCCTGGGCTAGATGGGGTGCAGGGTTACACCCTTCCCCCAGTCCCAGTGTGTTCCATGCATGAGAAGATGGGGTATGTGTTATTTGGAGGCAAAGGAGCATTACATGGCATATTCTAATACCCACACCCACTTCAGTCATAGAATACCTGGTTTGTAGCTTGGCACATAGATGAGCAGAACTAAAGCTACATTTTCCAGCTTCTCTTACAGCTGGGGGAAATCATGTCTCAGTTCTGCCAACAAAAATCTAGAAACACTATCTGACAGCTTTCAAGAAACCTCCTTAAATACAGTTAGCACATTCTCTTTGCTCATTTTTCTACCTTCCTCTATCCTACTGCCTGGATCACAGGTGTGATGGCCAGAGCCCTAGCTTCCATTTTGGGCCAGGAGGATGCAGGCCACATCCTCAGAGTGAGATGGAAGAATTCTAACCATCTATCAGCTCTGGAAGGCTCGGTTTTGGTATATATGAGAGAGAGAAACCTCTGTTTTCTTTAAGATACTAATATTTGGGGTTTTCGGTCACTTGTGACCAATTCTAATACTAATCTTATACCATTTAGTTGCACTGAATTCACATCCTCACACTGCAGGGATGAGCTGGAGTTGAGAAGCTGTGCCCTTGGTTCGCCACAGTCTTCTCATTTATTTAACTCTCCTGTCTCTGCAGACATTTAAGGTCCCTGTCCAGAAAGCTATTCTCTGTGTCAGATAGAAACATTCTGGGGGCTGGAGATCCCTCCAAAAAGGCAGTTGGTTGAGTCACCTCCCAGCTCCCTCCTGTCCTAGCATGAGGGCAGACCTTTGGGCAGCCCTGGTCCTGGGTACTGACCCTCCTGTGCTCCCTGATTCTGAGCCCGGGTATGCAGCCCTCTGCTTCTGCAACCACTTGTTCCTCTCCACTCAGGCTCTTCCCCCTCCCTTTGGAACTGCAGGGACTGCTAAGTCTGAACTCCTCTTTTCAGAGCCTACCCCCCATCCCACCCCAGCCCCCAGGTCTGGAGCCTTCTTTCTTTCCAGAGCCTTAAGCCAAGAAATATACCCATCGTGTGTCACAGTCATCTGGAAAATGCCTTCCTGATGTCCAGGGAATGTGTGGGAGTAGGTGTGACTTCCACACCCTGAGGCTCAGATCTCCCTGAAGCCTTCGTTCACCAGCCAGGTCCTGCCCGCGGGTTGAGCCAGGCACAGCAGCGCCTTCCCCAGTCAGGGGGCTGCTGAATCCACAGCTGACACTGCTGGTGAGGACCATGTCTGGAACCTGCCTGTCCTTTCCTCTGTCCAGCTAAGGGCCTGGAGGGGCCATCGAGGAAGTCCTGTCCGCTCCTCCCTCCTCTTGGCCTCATGCTGGGCTCTCTGGGCTGCTCCCTGCCCCTGGCACAGGCAGTCTCAAGTGAGGCAACACTTGAGACCCTCCCCCAGGGCTCCTTAGCACCTCCTGGGCACACAGATGCTAAGGCCACTTGAGCAGTCCCTGCTCTGCCGGAGTGAATTCTCCAGGTTCACGAGAGGTGTCCACAGATGTCCACCAGTGAAAGGAGACTGTGGTCCTTATCATCTTCCTCCTTCCTCTTGCACATCCTGGAGGAAGAAGTCTCTCATGCTGGCCTTCCACTCTGGAATGAGGCTGGCCAGCAAACCAGCCCCTCCTTGGGTCTTCTTCCCTCCCCAACTTGTCTGGAATATGGATTAGGGGAACCCTCTGTGTTCAAGATTCTTCTTGATCCCTATGAGTCCAGAGTGACTCATCACCTTCCACCTGGCCTCTTGGACTTTCCTGCCTCCTCTGATCAACTTCCAGGCTTTGGTCCAAGCCCTGGGGATTGAACGTTCAATGAGACTCCATTGTGGTGGACAGTGTGGGTGCGGGGAGGTGGGAAACTCCTGTTCCTCCTCCCTTAAATGTGGCACAGTCATCACTTCACCCTCTTCAACTTGAGTCAACTTCTACTGCCCACAAGATAGAATCCAAACTTCTCAACACAGCCCTCCGGACTCCATGGCTAGCCTATGCTGCCCCACTGGGTCACCTCCCTGGAATCCTGGCATGGACCTCACAGGAGCTCCTGCCGCTCCTGGATACCTGTGCACATCCATCCCCTCAGATCATGCAGCCTGCCCCCTGGGTGGGAGCCCTTCTCCTCCTCTGCCTATCAAAGCTCTACTCATCAAATGCTCCTGAGATCCCAAACCCTATTGCAGTGTGGGCCCTGCATCCTGTGTGGGTGAGAGCAACCAAGAGGGCTCCTGCCCCACCCCGAACGCCTCACCCCAGTAACATGCTGGCTCGGGCGCCTGCTCAGGGCAGACGAGGACCCTCTGCTTGCTCCCCCAGGCTGGCCTCACACAGAACCTGAGCCAGCCCCGGACCAGTTACCTCCACACCCACTGCCTCCTACCACACAAGGTGTGACCTCACTGTGTGGGGCCCTGTGGCTGCCCCAGACCCAGCCACTGACCATCCAGCCCTAAAATCCGACCTGGCCACCTCCTCTCAAGCTTTGAGCTCACAGAGAGCAGGGCCTAGCTCTCTGGCTTAGGTAGGCACAGGAAGCGTCCATGCCTGGCAGTGGACTTGAGTGTGCATGGACAGGTGAGGCTGAGATCTGCGGGCATAGCTCAGAGAGGGAGCGCCAAGGAGCCCTTCCAGGCCCTTTGGAAGACAGGAAACTACTACCTTTGTGGCACGGAGTTTCATAGGATGAAAGGGGTGGAGGAGAGATGGAGACAGGAAAGCGATTGCTTACCCTCTGCAAAACTCCCCCACCCTGGCTCCTATTGGAGCCCCTGCCAGTGGCCATGGTGCCCGGCCCTGCACTATGTGTTCTTCTGGGGGTCCCTGGGCTCAGGGTGGCTGGTGACTTCAGAGCATAGAGAGGCCTTGGCCAGGCCTGGGTCTGATTCAAAATAGGTGGAGAGGGAGGAAGGAACACATCAGGAAGGAAGTAACAGTGCTGGAAAACGCTCTGAGGCTGGGCAGCAGACACCCAGGCTGGTGAGTGGAGCTTGTCAGTGATGCCTAGCCACTTGGGGAGGGCCTGGACCTGGGGACCACGGGCAGCCCCAATGCTCTACACTTTGGCCTGTGTCTCAGTGAGCTCTGGGAGCCCAGGCTTGGTATCTGCCTATGAAACAGCCCCAAGGGCAGTGTAGAGTAGGCAGGCTGCAGCTCCCCGGGAAGCCCAAGGCAGGCCTGTCCAGCTCAGAGCCTGGGGAGCAGGCCTGATGCAGCTGCTGGGCAGAAGAGTGAGGGTTGGGCACCCTCCTTTTCATCTGGGTAACTTGAAGCTGGTGGCGTAAAAGGACAGGTCCCTGGGCATCAGTGCCCCAGGCACCTCCAGGCGAGACAGAGGAACCCCTGAGGAAGGGCTGAACCATCATTGCATGCAGGTTGAGCAGGACCCCGGAGCTCAGCACCACTCAACAGGAACCAGGTCCTGGCTCATTAAACAGAGTGAAATGGGAGCAGGATAGCAGAGCCAGGATGCCAGGTGGCCTTGCAAATGAACTCCCTGCATACAAGCAGCTGATCGGTCAGACGCTGACAAGTTTATCGTGTAAGGCAGAAAATGAACTACATCTAAACTCATCCACCATGACTCTGGCCCAAATGTAATGGAAACATGGGGTGGTGGGCCGGAGGCACACGGCAGGAGCCGTTTGTCTTGTGACATCCTCATCGAGCACATGGAGGCTCGTTTAATGTGGTAAATCAATCTTCCTCAAGGAGCCCCTGCTTAATAGGTAGAAGTCAGAATTGAGTAATAGGAGGAGCTTGCTCTGCCACCCACGCCTGGGGAGTTGATAACTTTGGTGATGCAGAAATTCCAGAGGCCATGAGGCCTTGGAGGACCCTAGAGCTTCTACTAGAGGTTGAAAGTTTCCAGTCTGTGACTAAGGTGAGCAAAGAGAAAATGAACATAGCACCTCTGCCTTTGGAGGCCTGCAGACCTCTCAGGTGCTGATCCCCAACACACCCACCTGTGTGCATGCATACACACACACAGCCCTCTCTGGGACACTTGCCTTCTCTGATCTATTCCCTGGGAAAATGACCCATATTAGACTTCTACTGTCCTGCCTCACATAAATCTGGGGAGAGGAGGCACTGGGTCCCTTTTCAGATACTTAAGAGCTTCTAAACATTTGTCATTCACATCTGAACATCTTTACTCCACAGACAAAGGAATCATAACCCCTTTTGGGAGGAAAATCTGCCATCACACCTCTCAAATCCTTCTCTACTCTAAGGCTTATGGGTGATCTTTACACTCCCAGCCCCTAGAGGCTATAAGGATGCCAACAAATGTATATCCAAGCTATATTCTATCTACAAGAAACTCACATCAAATATAATCACAGAAGTTGGCTGAAAGGAAAAGGAAAAAGATGTATTGAGCAAATATTAATGAAAATAAAGTAGGAGTGAACATATTAATATCAGATTTTGAGTAGACTTCAGAGAGAAGTATTGATATAAGAGATGTTGAGGAATATTACATAAAACAAATGGGTCAGTCTTGATGTCAAGATGACATAGTAATTCTAAATGTGTATCAACCAAACATACCTCTGTTACTTTTTGAAACACAAGTTAACAGAACTGAAGGAAGAAATAGACAAATCCATAATTTGGAGACTTTGATACCCCTCTCTTGATACTTAACAGAACAACCACTGAATGTCAGCAAGGATATCAAAGAACTTAACAACACCATCAATCAACAGAAGCTAATTGATATGTACAGAACACTTTACCACCAACAGCAGAATGCACATTCAAGTGCCCCTGTAACATACAGGCCACAGTAGACTATATCTTAGGCCATGAAACACTCTCAACAAATTGAAAATAACTGATATCATACAAAAATGTGTTTCCTGACCACTAGAATCAGCTTTTTTTAAAATAACAGAAAAATAAAAGAAAAAATTTCAAACATTTGGAAAGTAAACAACACTCTTCCAGATAATCTATGGGTCAAGGAAGAAATTTAAAGAAATGAGAAAAAAATAAAAGAAATGAAAAAGCAAACATTGAAATGAATGAAAACAAAAATATACCATATCAAAATTTATGAGACACAACTAAAGCTTTGTTAAGAGAGAAATGTATAACACAAATGCTGACATTAGAAAAGGGGAAAAGACTTAAATGACTAATATGAGCTCTCACCTTAAAATATTAGTGAAAAAAAGCAAAATAAACCCAAAGCAAGCAGGAAGAAGGGAATAACAAAGAGTAGAAACCAGTGAAATTGAAAATAGGAAAAAATAAAATAATGGAAAGAAAACTGGTTCTTTTAAAAATTCAAACAAATCTCTGGCAAGACTAACAAAGAAAAATTAAAGAAAAGACACAGTACTAGGAATTAAACAGAGACATCACTATGGATCTTGCAGACATCAAAAGGATGCTAAGAAAACACTATGAACCACTCTGCAGACATAAATTTGACAACTTGGATGAAATGCACCAATCACTTAAAAAGTATAAACTACCACAATGCACAAAATATGAAACAAATAATTTGGAGAGCCCTGTAATTATTAAGGAAATTAAATTTGTAAGTTTAAAGTTTCCCCTCCCCACCAAAATCTCCAGGCCCTAATGGTTTCACTAGAGAATTCTACCAAACATTTAGGGAAAAATTAACCCCAATCAACACAATTTCTTCCAGACAATATGAGAAAAGGGAACACTTCCCAATTCATTTTAGGAACCCAGTGTTTCCATGACACCAAAACCAGACAAAACAGTACACCACCACCACCCATCAACACACACACATACACACACACACACACACACGGAAAAAAACAACCAACTACAGACAAATAACCCTCATTAACATAGAAACAAAGATAGTCAACAATATATCAGCAAATAGAGTTAAACAACATGTAAAAAGAAGTATATACTGTGACTAAGTGGGGCTTGTTCCAGGGATGCAAACCTGGCTCAGTATTTGAAAATCAATTGATGTAATCAATTAACACACAGTATTGACACACTATTGAAAAATCACATGATTAGATCAATTGATGAAGTACAAGTTACAAAATTCAACATCTTATCATGATAAAATCTCAGAAAACTAGGAATAGAGTGAAACTTCCTCAACTTCATGAAAAGAATCTACCCAAAACAAAAATGCCTATAGCTAATATCATACTTAAGGGTAGAAAGATTGTATGCCTTGCCCCTGAGATAAGGAACAAGAAAGGATACCCATTCTTACCACTGCTGTTCATCTAGCACTGGAAGTTCTGGCCACACAAAAAGGCAAGAAAATGGAATAAAAAAGAAAAATATCAATAAGAAAAAAACTGCCTATTTTCATATGACATGATCTGTCTGTGTAGAAAATCATAAGGGATCTACCCTCAGAAAACTCCACCTAGAACTAATAGATGAGTTAGAAGTTTATAGGATATAAAATAAACATACAAAAATTCAATACCAGTGACAAAGACATGAACACCAAAAGTAAAAATGCAATGTCATTTAGATCATGCAAAATGAATGAAATTCTCCAGTGTAAATTTAACAAAAGCATGCAGGACTTATATAAAGAAACTACAAAACACCAAATGCAAAAAATCAAAGCTCTAAGTAAATAGAGAGATATATCACGTTCATGCATGGGAAAACTCAGTGTAGTGAAGATACCAATTCTCCCCAGGTTGGTACACAGGCTTAACCAGCTCCCATCAAGATCCCAGCAAGACTTTTTGTAGCTGTAGACAAGATTATTCTAAAATCTGTGTGAAAAGGCAAAGGAACTAGAATAGCTAAAACAATTTTTAAAAAGAATAAAGTTGGAGGAATCAGTGTATCCAATTTAAAGACTTACCACATAGCCAAGAACGTGCAGTATTGGCAGACAGATGAACACATAGATCAATGGCAGAGAATAGAAAACCCCAAAATAGACTAACACAAATATGCCCAATTGATTTTGACAAAGGTGCAGAAGTAATTTAATGGAGGAAGGATGGCTTTTTCAGCAAATAAAACTGGAACATCTGTACATCCATACCCCTCCCTGAAAACCTTGGATAAAAATCTGATACCTTACAAAAAATTAGCACAAAATAGATTGTCAGCTTAAATGTACAATGTTATAAAACTTTTAGGAGAAATTCATCTTTGGGATATTAGGACTAGACATATAATTCTCAGGCTTGTTGCCAAATGTATGATCCACAAAAGAAAAAACTGATAAATTGTACTTCATCAAAACTAAAATCATTTCTTCAGTGAAACACCCTGTTAAGAAGATGAAAAGAGGAGGAGCCAAGATGGCGGAGGAATAGGACGGGGAGACCACTTTCTCCCCTATAAATTTATCGAAAGAACTAGTCAACGCAGAGCAAACTTCACAAAACAGCTTCTGATCGCTAGCTGAGGACATCAGGCACCCAGAAAAGCAGTCCACTGTGTTCGAAAGGAGGTAGGACAAAATATAAAAGATAAAAAGAGAGACAAAAGAGCTAGGGATGGAGACCCGTCCTGGGAAGGGAGTCTTAATAGAGGAAGTTTCCAAACACCAGGAAACCCTCGCACTGGCGGGTCTGGGGGAAGTTTTCGAATCTCGGAGGGCAACTTAACTGGGAGGAAAATAAATAAAACCCACAGATTACGTGCCTAAAAGCAGCTCCCAGCAGAAAAGTACCCCAGACGCCCGCATCCACCACCAGCAAGTGGGGGGCGGAAAGGAGAGGAGCCGGCGGCATTGCTTAGGGTAAGGACCGGGCCTGAGTGCCCTGAGGGCAATCGGAGGGAGCTTTTGTGAGATACCAACTTAAACTGTGGGACAGCAAAAGAGAGAGAGAAAATTAACCGGCCCGAACGCGCTGCCGCCATTTGGAGAACAAAGGGCCTGAGCAAGTCCAGAGGAGCTAGCCGTCTGTGGACCCGCCCAGCCCCACCGGAGGCAAGAGGCAGGGGGGAGGGGAAAGGGGCAAACTTGGCCCCAAAGGCGGCATCCCCTACCACACTGCAAACAGGCCTCCAGTTTCTAACCAAAGACTTCCTGAGATTCTGGATGGTTGACATCCACCGGGAGGGTCACGGCTAAACACAGGGCGCATGCGACCAGCGCAAGCTGAAACTGAGGCTGGGACCGCGGAGGGGAGAAGGCGCACCGCACCCGGGGAGAGTGCGCCCGACAAGCTCCTGGCTGCCTGAGCTGCTCCGGCCGGGGAAGGCACAAAATGCAGGCGCAACCAAGTCCACGCTTTTGTGGAGTACCCAAAAACTGGAACCGCACGCAACGCAGGGCATGCTCCATATAGAGCAGCCGGGAGCCTGAGCAGCGTGGATAGGGAAAGCAGCGCCCCTCCCTCCCCGCAGCGCGAGGGAACTAGTGAACCTGAACAAGAGACCACCTCTGCCTGCCTGTGTCAGGGCAGAAATTAGGCACTGAAGAGACCCGCAAACAGAAGCCAAATAAACAAAGGGAACCGCTTCAGAAGGGACCGGTGCAACAGATTAAAATCCCTGTAGGTTACACCGACTACACTGGAAGGGGCCTATAGATATCGAGAAGTGTAACCTAGAACGAGGAGCTATCTGAAACTGAACCGAACCCACACTGACTGCAACAGCTCCAGAGAAATTCCTAGATATATTTTTACCTTTTTTTTAAATTAAAAAAAATTTTTTTTCTTTTCTATTCTTTTTTATTTTTTCTCTTTTATTTTCTTTTAAAATTCCCTATTACTCCCCCATTACTCCTTAACTTTCATTTTCATATATTTTTATGATTTTCTTAATTAGGAAAAAAATTTTTTTTCTTGTTTTTTTTTCTTTTTTCTTTTTCTCTTATTTTCTTTTAAAGTCCTCTATTACTCCTCTACTACTCCTTAATTTTCATTTTCATTTCACTATAACCTTGCAAAAAAAAAAAAGAGAGAAGCCCTATTTTTAAACCGAACTTCATATATATTTCTAAAATTTTTTGTGTTTTTTTTTAATATTGTATTTTTAAGGGTCTAACCTCTACTCTAGATTTTTAATCTTTGTTTTTCAGTATGTGATATAAACTTTGGACATTTAAGAATCCAATATTCAGTTCCCATTTTTACTCAGGAGTGTGTTGATTACTCTCTCCCACTTTTGACTCCCCGTTTTCTACCTCAGAACACCTCTATTTCCTCCTTTCCCCTTCTCTTCCCAATCCAATTCTGTGAATCTTTGTGGGTGTCTGGGCTACAGAGAACACTTTGGGAACAGACAACTGTGTAGATCTGTCTCTCTCCTCTTGAGTCCTCCTTTTTCTCCTCCTGCTCATCTCTATCTCCCTCTCTCCTCTCCTCTTTTTCATGTAACTCTGTGAACCTCTCTGGGTGTCCCTCATGGCAGAGAATCTTTTCACCATTAACCTAGAAGTTTTATTATCAGTGCTGTATAGTTGGAGAAGTCTTGAGACTACTGGAAGAATAAAACTGAAATCCAGAGACAGGAGACTTAAGCCCAAAACCTGAGAATACCAGAAAACTCCTGACTACACGGAACATTAAGTAATAAGAGACCATCCAAAAGCCTCCATACCTACACTGAAACCAACCACCACCCAAGAGCCAGTAAGTTTCAGAGCAAGACATACCACGCAAATTCTCTAGCAACGCAGGAACATAGCCCTGAACGTCAACATACAGGCAGCCCAAAGTCACACATAACACATAGGCCCATCTCAAAACTCATTATTGGTCACTCCATTGCACTCCAGAGAGAAGAAATCCAGTTCCATGCACCAGAACACCGACGCAAGCTTCCCTAACCAGGAAACCTTGACAAGCCAATCGTCCAACCTCACCCACTGGGTGAAACCTCCACAATAAAAAGGAACCACAGACCTCCAGAATACAGAAAGCCCACTCCAGACACAGCAATCTAAACAAGATGAAAAGGCAGAGAAATACCCAACAGGTAAAGGAACATGAAAAATGCCTACCAAGTCAAACAAAAAAGGAGGAGATAGGGAATCTACCTGAAAAAGAATTTAGAATAACGATAATAAAAATGATCCAAAATCTTGAAAACAAAATGGAGTTACAGATAAATAGCCTGGAGACAAAGATTGAAAAGATGCAAGAAATGTTTAATAAAGACCTAGAAGAAATAAAAAAGAGTCAATTAAAAATGAATAATGCAATAAATGAGATCAAAAACACTCTGGAGGGAACCAAGAGTAGAATAACGGAGACAGAAGATAGGATAAGTGAGGTAGAAGATAAAATGGTGGAAATAAATGAAGCAGAGAGGAAAAAAGAAAAAAGAATAAAAAGAAATGAGGACAACCTCTGGGACCTCTGAAACACCCCAACATTCGAATCATAGGAGTCCCAGAAGAAGAAGACAAAAAGAAAGGCCATGAGAAAATACTCGAGGAGATAATAGCTGAAAACTTCCCTAAAATGGGGAAGGAAATAGCCACCCAAGTCCGAGAAACCCAGAGAGTCCCAAACAGGATAAACCCAAGGCGAAACACCCCAAGACACATATTAATCAAATTAACAAAGATCAAACACAAAGAACAAATATTAAAAGCAGCAAGGGAGAAACAACAAATAACACACAAAGGGATTCCCATAAGGATAACAGCTGATCTATCAATAGAAACCCTCCAGGCCAGAAGGGAATGGCAGGACATACTTAAAGTAATGAAAGAGAATAACCTACAACCTAGATTACTGTACCCAGCAAGGATCTCATTCAGATATGAAGGAGAATTCAAAAGCTTTACAGACAAACAAAAGCTGAGAGAATTCAGCACCACCAAACCAGCTCTTCAACAAATGCTAAAGGATCTTCTCTAGACAGGAAACACAGAAAGGTTGTATAAACGTGAACCCAAAACAACAAAGTAAATGGCAACAGGACCATACCTATCAATAATTACCTTATTGATATGCATAGAAATGAATGAAAATGAAAACACAACAACCCAAAACCTATGGGACACTGTAAAAGCAGTGCTAAGGGGAAGGTTCATAGCATTACAGGCTTACCTCAAGAAACAAGAAAAAAGTCAAATAAATAACCTAACTCTACACCTAAAGCAATTAGAGAAGGAAGAAATGAAGAACCCCAGGGTTAGTAGAAGGAAGGAAATCTTAAAAATTAGGGCAGAAATAAATGCAAAAGAAACTAAAGAGACCATGGCAAAAATCAACAAAGCTAAAAGCTGGTTTTTTGAAAAGATAAACAAAATTGACAAACCATTAGCAAGACTCATTAAGAAACAAAGGAGAAGAACCAAATTAACAAAATTAGAAATGAAAATGGAGAGATCACAACAGACAACACGGAAATACAAAGGATCATAAGAGACTACTACCAGCAGCTCTATGCCAATAAAATGGACAACTTGGAAGAAATGGACAAATTCTTAGAAAAGTATAACTTTCCAAAACTGAACCAGGAAGAAATAGAAGATCTTAACAGACCCATCACAAGCAAGGAAATCAAAACTGTAACCAGAAATCTTCCAGCAAACAAAAGCCCAGGACCAGATGGCTTCACAGCTGAATTCTACCAAAAATTTAGAGAAGAGCTAACACCTATCTTACTCAAACTCTTCCAGAAAATTGCAGATGAAGGTAAGCTTCCAAACTCATTCTATGAGGCCACCATCACCCTAATTCCAAAACCAGATAAAGATGCCATAAAAAAAGAAAACTACAGGCCAATATCACTGATGAACATAGATGCAAAAATCCTTACCAAAATTCTAGCAAACAGAATCCAAAAACATATTTAAAAAATCATACACCATGACCAAGTGGGCTTTATCCCAGGAATGCAAGGATTCTTTAATATCTGCAAATCAATCAATGTAATACACCACATTAACAAATTGAAAGATGAAAACCATATGATTATCTCAATAGATGCAGAGAAAGCCTTTGACAAAATTCAACACCCATTTATGATAAAAACTCTCCAGAAAGCAGGAATAGAAGGAACATACCTCAACATAATAAAAGCTATATATGACAAACCCACAGCAAGCATTACCCTCAATGGTGAAAAACTGAAAGCATTTCCCCTAAAATCAGGAACAAGACAAGGGTGCCCACTCTCACCACTACTATTCAACATAGTTTTGGAAGTTTTGGCCACAGCAATCAGAGCAGAAAAAGAAGTAAAAGGAATCCAGATAGGAAAAGAAGAAGTGAAACTCTCACTGTTTGCAGATGACATGATCCTCTACATAGAAAACCCTAAAGACTCTTCCAGAAAATTACTAGAGCTAATCAATGAATATAGTAAAGTTGCAGGATATAAAATTAACACACAGAAATCCCTTGCATTCCTATACACTAACAATGAGAAAACAGAAACAGAAATTAAGGAAACAATACCATTCACCATTGCAACAAAAAGAATAAAATACTTAGGAGTATATCTACCTAAAGAAACAAAAGACCTATACATAGAAAACTATAAAACACTGATGAAAGAAATCAAAGAGGACACAAAGAGATGGAGAAACATACCGTGTTCATGGGTTGGAAGAATCAATATTGTCAAAATGGCTATTCTACCCAAATACAATGCAATCCCTATTAAGCTACCAACGGTATTTTTCACAGAACTAGAACAAACAATTTCTCAATTTGTATGGAAATACAAAAAACCTTGAATAGCCAAAGTAATCTTGAGAAAGAAGAATGGAACTGGAGGAATCAACCTGCCTGACTTCAGACTATACAACAAAGCCACAGTCATCAAGACAGTATGGTACTGGCACAAAGACAGAAATATAGATCAATGGAACAGAATAGAAAGCCCAGAGATAAATCCACGAACCTATGGACACCTTATCTTTGACAAAGGAGGCAAGGATATACAATGGAAAAAAGACAACCTCTTTAACAAGTGGTGCTGGGAAAACTGGTCAACCACTTGTAAAAGAATGAAACTAGAACACTTTCTAACACCATACACAAAAATAAACTCAAAATGGATTAAAGATCTAAATGTAAGACCAGAAACTATAAAACTCCTAGAGGAGAACATAGGCAAAACACTCTCTGACATAAATCACAGCTGGATCCTCTATGACCCACCTCCCAGAATATTGGAAATAAAAGCAAAAATAAACAAATGGGACCTAATGAAAGTTAAAAGCTTTTGCACAACAAAGGAAACTATAAGCAAGGTGAAAAGACAGCCCTCAGATTGGGAGAAAATAATAGCAAATGAAGCAACAGACAAAGGATTAATCTCAAAAATATACAAGCAACTCCTGAAGCTCAATTCCAGAAAAATAAATGACCCAATCAAAAAATGGGCCAAAGAACTAAACAGACATTTTTCCAAAGAAGACATACAGATGGCTAACAAACACATGAAAAGATGCTCAACATCACTCATCATCAGAGAAATGCAAATCAAAACCACAATGAGGTACCATTACATGCCAGTCAGGATGGCTGCTATCCAAAAGTCTACAAGCAATAAATGTTGGAGAGGGTGTGGAGTAAAGGGAACCCTCTTACACTGTTGGTGGGAATGCAAACTAGTACAGCCGCTGTGGAGAACAGTGTGGAGATTTATTAAAAAACTGGAAATAGAACTGCCATATGACCCAGCCATACCACTTCTGGGCATACACACTGAGGAAACCAGATCTGAAAGAGACATGTGCACCCCAATGTTCATCGCAGCACTGTTTATAATATCCAGGACATGGAAGCAACCTAGATGCCCATCAGCAGATGAATGGATAAGGAAGCTGTGGTACATATACACCATGGAATATTACTCAGCCATTAAAAATAATTCATTTGAATCAGTTCTAATGAGGTGGATGAAACTGGAGCCCATTATACAGAGTGAAGTAAGCCAGAAAGATAAAGAACATTACAGCATACTAACACATATATATGGAATTTAGAAAGATGGTAATGATAACCCTATATGCAAAACAGAAAAAGAGACATAGATGTACAGAACAGACTTTTGGACTCTGTGGGAGAAGGTGAGGGTGGGATGTTTTGAGAGAACAGCATCGAAACATGTATATTATCTAGGGTGAAACAGATCACCAGCCCAGGTGGGATGCATGAGACAAGTGCTCGGGCCTGGTGCACTGGGAAGACCCAGAGGGATTGGGTAGAGAGGGAGGTGGGAGGGGGGATCAGGATGGGGAATACATGTAAATCCATGGCTGATTCATGTCAATGTATGACAGACCCACTGCGGTATTGTAAAGTGATTAGCCTCCAACTAATAAAAATAAATGAAAAAAAAAAAGAAGATGAAAAGATAAGCCCAGATTGGGAGAAAATATAAAGCCACATATCCAATAAAAGGTTAGTAAAGAATATATAAGCAGTTCTCAGAACTCACAGTAAAAAAAAAAAATCCAAAACCCGAAACCTAAGCCCTAAACAATCCAATTAGAAAATGAGCAGAAGACATGAAATGATATTTCCCAAAAGATGAGATATAGAGGGAAAATTAGCACATGAAAAAATGTTCAACATCATAAGTCATTAGAGAAATGTAAATTACAACCACAATAAGATCACTGCACACCTATCAGAAGGTAATAATAAAAATAAAAAATAGTGACAATGAAAAGAAACTAGATCATTCATACATTGCTGATGGAAAAGTAAAATGGTACAGTCACTCTAAAAAATACTTTAGCGGTTTCCTGTAAAACGAAGCATGCAAATATCATATGACCTAGCAATTTCATTCCTGAACATTTTCTTTGAAACAAAAACTTATGATCACACAAAAACCTATGCATATATTCACAGTAGCTTTATTTGCAGTAGCCAAAAAGTAGAGACAACTCAGATGTCCTTCAATGGGTAGATGGTTATGTCACTTATGTTGAAACATCCAAATTGTGGAGTACAGAATGAACTATTCACACATACAATAACCAGGATGGACCTCTCCAGAGTATTATACTGAGTAAAAAAGCCAATCTCAGAAAGTTACATGTTGCATGATTCCATTTATATGACATTCTTGAAACAACATCATAGACATGAAGGATGGATTAGTGGTTGCTAGGGATTAAAGAGGGGTGGAGCTGGAGGGAAAGTGGGTACAGCTGTAAGTGGAACACCAGGGGTCCTGTGGGGATGGAAATGTTCTCTATCTTGACTGTATCAACCTCAGTGTCCTGGTTGTGATACTGTAAGATTTGCAAGATGTTACCATTCCCTGCGGGGTGGGGGTGGGGGAGGCGGAACTGTACAAGCATGTTTATTTCAAAGAAGTGCATGTGCGTCTATAATTATCTCCAAAGAAGTTTAATTTAATTTTTTTAAAAAAGAAGTCAGTATCCAAGAACTGCTCTTCCCTCTGGGTTCCAGCTACCCTTTCCACAAAGAGAGATTTAAAGAGCTATCGTACTTTCAGAATTTCAGAATTAGGGGAGGGGTGGTAAGTGGCGAAAGGCAAGAGATAAAAAAAAAACAACAAACCAAAAACCCACAGCCTCTCAGCTGCCTTGAAACCAAATATCACAGTGCTACCCATGAAATGGAAAGTGAGGGCCAGAAAGATGACACAGAGGGAGAAAGGAAAGGGTAGAGGAGTCTGGAGTGTGTCCATGCAGGGCATGTGGCATTTGGGGAGCCTGGGGCAGGCAAAAGAGCTCCCCAGAGTCAGTAAGAGTCAGGGCTCCGCACCGGGACTATAACCATTCAGCCTGAGGCCACGGGCCACTGTCCCTGCCTGCAGGAGCGGTGCCCATCCACACAAGTCCATTTTCAGCTCACTGGATTTTTTCAGGGTGGGTTTGGGCTTGGGAGAACATCCCCAGAGTGTTTCCCTGAATCTAATAAGAGGTATCCTTAGTGCTTGCCCTCTGTGCAACAGGCACGGGAACACCAGCTTTGCATTCCACAGATGGGCTGCCATCTCCCCATCCTGGCCTAAGGAGCCAGACTCCAGAACAGCAGCAAGGGGCCAGTCAAGCCCAGACCTCTCGCCCTGGACCACAGGCCTCTCCCTGTCTGGCTATTCTCAACCAGGAAAGCCTTCACGCTTCCACTGTGAGAGGGAGGGGTTGGCCCAAAGAAAGAAAACAGCATTCAGGCTCAAGAGCCAGGAGATATTTCTGGGGCAATTAAATCAGAGAGGCTGTTATTGCTAATGTGTAATTGGTTTTAAAATCAGCAGGCTGGCCTATCTCTGGATGACAATATTTAAAGAGCAAGACGCCCCATCCAGAGTGGGTCTTGTAAACCATGACCGAAGAGGCCCTCTGCAGACACAGCAACCTTCTGTCAGTTCCCTCCTTGAAAGCTGTGGCTTAGCTCTAATTGGCTGCTGGGAATAAATATTTACGGGACTGTGCAAACGGAGGCATCTGCTTCCAAAGTCTGTTCACAGGATCTCCACTGCACCCGGGCAGGCGAGCCAGCAGAGGGGCGGATCTCCTAGCTGGTGATCCTTTTCCTACAAATTGACAAGTGCTGTAGTCATCCAGACTCAGGGCTGGATGTCTAATTAAATTTCTAGACCAGGATAACGGTGTTGGCTCCTCCTGGGTTCAGGAAGGCCATAGCTCCACTTTGGGTGGGGAGGGAGGTCCTGAGAGGATGCACACAGCTCTCCTGAGGTCCAAATCTCACCCTTGAGTGCCAGGCCCTGAAGATGCAGGTTGGGGAGACAGATGTTCCCTGGTCACTCCCAGCTCCACCACCCTCCACCTAAGAGTGGGAACTACCTCAACCTGTGGGAGACATAACCTCCTCTGTTCCATGGGGGTGCAAGTCTCACCTTATAGGCTATTATAAAGACTTGCAGCAACAAGGGACAGAAAGCACCCAGGACAGGGCCCAGCAATAAGGGGAACCTCCATGCACGGTGGCTGCTAACATCTGAATAAGTGGGTTCCAACCTGGACGGTACCTGAGGGTGCTTTAATAATATATATTCCTTAGCCTCATTCCAATGCCACTGGAAAATCACCAGGACCCAAGAATCTGGTTTGGTTTTTCTGATTTTTTTTGGTTTTTTTGAGCTCTCTAGATGACCCTCATATTGTTAACTAGCCTCAGCCACACTGACCTCAACCCACCTTGGTTTAGCCTCAAGTCTTACTTGGCACAGGAAGTCCTCGTGAATCATGAGATATAGAGTGGTGAGGCCCCCAAATTCCCACAGGGCTCCTAAGGGAGACCTTCCCTTTGGTTTTATCCTGTCTACTCTTGTCCTGACGATTCTGTTTATTCTAGTCTTCCCAGCAAGATGGCAAATCCCAGGGGTAGAGACAGTCCCCGCAGATCTTGTAGCCCTCAGCCCCCCAGGAGGGCCCTTGATGTGAACTGTGCCCCACTGGCGATTCCTGGACCTCCATGAGCTCTACCCTTTCAATGTCCTGGGCAGAGGGTCGGGCTGGGCAGCCTGGAAGCTTACAGAGGGGGCCAAGCTGGTTGGGGGATCAGGGACCATCACTGGAAGGAGAGCGGGTTGATGCAATCAACCGCCCCTGTGGGTCTCAGCTGACCCTGTGGAAATTCTCGGGGGAATTTTGTCTGAGCTCAGGCTCCCTGGTGCAGGCATCCACCAGGACAAGTGGAGCTCAGCTTGGCTGAAACTTCCTACTGCAGAATGCCAGCCTGGGCCCAGTGCCCATGGACACTGGTCTCTGCCGGGGTCTCTGGAAGGGAGGTAGAGACCTTGGGACTTCAGCTGAGATACCCTGGAAAGCTCAACCCATTTTCCGGTGTTGGTGGCGGTTCTCCTGTGTGCCAGAAAGACCTCCGGCCTCACCACAGTCAGCAGCTGCTCCTGGAACTAGGAGAGAGAGGGGCTTCCCAGAGGTTAGTGCTCTGGGAGCGTCATTTGCAGTGACAGCCGCCCTCCCCAGCACTCCCACCCCCTGCTGCTCCAGGGTCCCCTGGGTGGACCTGGTCCTCCCCTGCTCTCCTCTCCTCCTTCCTGGACTCTTCACAGTGCTTGACTGGCTCTCCCCTTGCCTTAACCTTCTCTGAAAGTGTTCTGTTCACCTTTTGCCTCAACTGAAGGGTGCCCCCTCTGAGGACCCACTTCCTTGCACCCCCTCCTAAGGGACTGTCATCTTCCCTCACACTCAGCCCAGCACCAGATGGGTCGGGGGCATCCCCTCCCAGCTCCTAAATGACTCCGCCTCCCCTCTGGCTTTCTCTTTGGAGCTGCAGCCGTTAGGCTTTCATCCTCCCCCCACGCGTTATCCTCATTGCTTATCCACTGACCTCCTCACAATGCCCAACCACCAGGACCTGGCTCACACTCTTCTTCCCCATCACCACTCCGGTCATCCTTTCGGTAACTTGAACATCCCTGTGCGTGACCCGGCTGGCACCCTCCTCTCTCAGCCCCTTGACCTCTCACCATTGACAGTCTAACCTCAGCACCCACTCCTACCACCACATCTGGAGGCATATCACGACCAGGACCCAACCCCCTCTGGAGCATCAGCTCAAGCTTCCCACACCTTGACCACACTCTGACTCCTGCTTCACACACTCTGTTACCTCCCACTGCAGCACGTCTCACTGACATCTCCAGGACCCTTCAGCCCCACTGCCTATTTCCACTCTCCACCACCCACCCCCGTCTTTCACTTCCCTCCTGCAATGGGCTAAACTGTGTCCCCCCAGAAAAATCCCTAAGTTGAAGTCTAACCCCTGTTCCAGGGACTGTATTTGGAGATGGGGGTCTTTATACAGGTAATTAAAATGAGGTCACTGGGGTGGGACTCTAATCCAACATGACTGGTGTCCTTGTAAGAAAAAGAGATGAGGACACAGACATCCTTGCACATAGAGGGAAGACAATGTAAAGATACAGGGAGGAGACAGCCATCCTGGTCAAGGAGAAAGGCCTCAGAAGAAACCCCTCTGTTGACACCTTGACCTTGGACTTCTAGGCTCTGGAAGTGGGAGAAGATAAATGGCTATTGTCTAAGCCCCACAAGGGTGTAGTAGGTTGTTGCGGCAGCCTGAGCAGACTAACGCACCTGCTTAGTTCAGATTCCAGCACTCTAACCATTCCCCTCCACACCCGCCTTCTCTCCCTGAGTTATGCTCACTGACCTTGGTTGAACTCAGCAACCCACCTTCTCCTTACCTGAACCTCAGCACCTCAACATTGTGTGTGAGGGAGAGGGGGGATTGCAAAACAATGCTAAAGTATATTGTTTCTTCTAAAGTGAACGGCCCTCAAATATGAGCTCAATACAGTCCATGAATCTTAGTAAGTTTCCTGAGTAGGCTGTCTTTCTCACATCCCATGAGGCTCTATCATACATTCTCTTCTGCCTCCAGAATCCCACCCTCACCATGGCTCTGCTGACCTGAGGCCAGGTTTCCTTGTATCAGTCAAAGGTTTCTGATTCTCTGTGCTCCATCTCCTTTTGCCTTTGCAAGAATTCCACCTCTCTGTTTGTCTCCTCTCTCCTCACTAACAATTTCACTTACTGGATTACTTCCATGCACTTGCCTCTCCTACTAAAAACACTTCCCTTGACCCCCATCCTCTTCCAACTACTCCCATTTTTCTGCTCCTTCTAGTACCGAAAGGTCTGAAAAGAACCATCCACCCTTAACTGATTCTACTCAGTGACTGTCTCATTAACAGTTTCTTCCTACAGTTGGATGGCCTCCATCACCATACACCTTCCCCCTGTCGAGTACTCTGGCCTGACTTTGGTGAAGGTCATGGCTGACTTAGGGCTGCCAAGCCCAGAGTCTCCTCTCTGTCCCATTCTCCCAAGAGTTCTCAGCAGCATCCAACATAGTTGGCGGCTCTCTCCTTCCCTCTTGGATCTTTGTGACTCATCTCCTGGTTTCGTCTTGACTTCACAGGCTGCTCTTTCTCCATCCCCTTTGCATCTTTTTCTACTTGACCTCCAAGGCCCCATCTTCCGTTTCTAGATGATCTCATCAAGGTCCATGACTTTAAATATCACTTCTGTGCTGATGGCTCTCAAATTTATATCTCTGTACCGACCTCTCCCTTGAGCTCCAGACACATAGATCTAACTTGACGTCTCTACTTAGATGACTCAAGGCGTCTCAGCCCTAATACACTGGGAAAGGACTTCTCCCTCCCTGTTGCATCACTTTCCTCACCTGGTTCTCATCTCAGTGAATGGTACCACCATCTACGCAGTTGCTCACATCAAAAACCTAGGACTCCCCTGTGTCCACAAGTCCGTTCTCTACATCTGTGTCTCTATTCTTGCCCTGCAAGTAGGTTCATCAATACCGTTTTTCTAAGAGGAGGGTGGGATGAATTAAGAAAGTAGCACTGACATATATACACTATGATGTGTAAAATAGATAGCTAGTGGGAAGCTGTTGTATAGACAGGAAACTCAGCTCCGCGCTCTGTGATGACCTAGAGGGGTGGGATGGAGAGGGTGGGAGGCAGGCTCAAGAGGAAGCAGATGTATACATATATATAGCTGACTCACTTTTGTTGTACAGCAGAAACTAACATAATATTGTAAGCTATACTCCAATAAAATAAATAAATTTCTAATAAACTTATTTAAAAAAAGAAAAGCCTAGGACTCTTGCTCATTCCTCTTTTCCTTATTGTTGCTTCTACTTTGAAACTTCTCTAGACCCCACCCATGTCTCTCCATCTTTCCATCTTCACTCTCAACTCTAGCCCAAGCTGCTTTAATCTTTCACTTTGACACTCAAATCATTTCCTAAGTGGTTTCCCCGTTTTCCTTCCGTTGGAAGGGGCGCTCCAGAGAGGCAAGCTCAGTGAAGGATCAGATTCCGCTGTGCAGATGACACAGTCAGTGCTAACTGGATTAATTAGATTTTCAGAGCGAAGCCGTGTGTGTACCTCCCTCCTTTCTGTCATGCTTCCTTTAGAAACAGCACTTCCATTCAGAAAGCCAGATCAAGTGCCATTAACAAATTAATTCCGATTAGCGCACCCAGGCACTCAGACCCCAAGGCAATCCTGGTCAGTCGTGCAGGGTGATGGCTTGGGCCTGGCCTGCTAATAAAGTGGGAAGCCTACTGGAAGCAGAGGCAATTCTTCTGATGCCTGTCTCTGTCCCTAGAGGGGAGAAGAGTAGGATTTGATTACACCATAGTCTCCTGAGGGAATTAACTCACTTTCAAATTATAAGTTATTAATTCTCCCACATGGCCATTAGGTTGGTAAGAACAGGATCACCTCTGGCACCTACCTGTGACCCACAGAGCCTCCAATTTAAGACCAAGCACTTGAAGGTGCCCAAGAATTGAATGAAAGAGAATTGTTTCGTAAGTGGGAAATAAGTCTGGGGCCCAGTATCCTTAATAGTCCTTCATTCCTTTATTTAACAAGCATGATTGGGGATTAACTGTGTTTGGGACAGCAGATTCAGCAGTTAAGCCAGGTAAGGCCCCTGTCCTCCTGGGTCTTACAGACTTGGGTGGCGGTGGGGGAAAGGGACAGATAATCAGCATGAATCAAACAGACAAAAAAATTGACTTCAAAGAGTAAGAAATGCAACCAAGGTGAAAAACAGGACAAGGGGCAGAGTGTGCTGGGGAGAGGTGGGGGTACTCCAGGAGAGTCTCGGGTGGAACACCTAAGCTGAGCTTAGAACCGTGCAAGGAGCCAGCCAGCCCTGGAAGAAGAGCTTTCTAGGGAGAAGGATGTGCCTGCTGCTGGACAGTCAAGCCCCATCACCTTCTTATTCTCCTAGTACGTCCAGCACAGCCATCTCTGCCAGGCAGACTGCTCTCCTCACGGTACTGGGCCAGTCAGGTATGGCCCTGCTGGGCGGTTGACTTTGCCTGCAGTTGGTCTGCCTGCCTGGACAGTGTCCCTCCCTCCTGTCCCTCTCACTCATGTCACAGGGATTTGTTTTAATTCCCACCTCTTCCCTCAAAGCCTTTCAAAAGCCTCCCAATTAGAAGGGCTCCCTCCCCTCTCTAAAGTCCTGGAGCATTTATTTGGTACCTACTGGCTCTACTGCCTTACATGGGTAGACACTGTATTACTATGTACTTGAATCCATCCCCGATTCCTATCAAGGGGGCTGCTCAGGGCCAAGGGCTCCATCCTCTTTGTCCCTTACACACCCCAGGCCTAGCCCAGGTCCTCAGCTTACAGACACTCAAGGACTCTGAATGGTCACCTGGCTGGCACAAAAGCCCAAGAGGCAGATAGAGGCTCAAAGAAGTCCCACTCTTCATCTTGGAACGTGGGCAAGAAAACAAGACTCTCCACCCGGTTCCTGAGAATAGGGCTCACTTTGGGTTTGAAAAGTAGTTTCCAGAAGGACAATTTGAAAAATGTAAGGCCTTTGCTGGATTTCTTATGGGAAAGCTTAGAAACTTTCTTAAGAGCAGCAGCCAGAATAAGGTCAGCTTGAAGATGAAGAATTCTAGTACCAAGAAATCATGTGAAGGAGGCAGCCAATTACCCTTCCAGAGGTGGGCCCTTCCCAAACCCCCACCTGGCAGCTCTCCCAGCAACTCATCCCGGAAATGAGCACCTTCCTTGCCCACCAGTAAAACACCACTGCTTCACTGCAGCTGGCCTTCCTTCAACTCAAAATCTTGCCCCCCCACCCCATACTCCCAGACATCCTCGGATTCCAGGGCTAGGCAGCCTCACCCAGAAAGTCAGCATGCCTTCAGATGAATTACAAGGGTACAAAAGGTGCCTTCAGCTGACCGCAGGCCAACTGGGTCCTGGGCTGGAAGGAGGCCTGAGCTTCCCATGCTATGGCAAATGTGGATGAGGTACACCCCTGGAGGGAGGGAGGCCAATGGGCATGAGGATGAGATGAGCATGGAGACGTGCTGGGCGCTGCTGCTAACCTTTCATGAGGACCGTCCTGGCCTCAGTCCACTCGCTCCTCCCGTCTGATGTCAGCAGGCCGATTGGAGGCAAGCGTTCATCCTCGTTGGAAGCCATTCTGACTATCTTTCTCAACTGAGTGAACAGATCCCCCTCACTGAGACGGCGGAAATTAATCACAACATCCAAGACAAAGAACTGTGGGGGAAACAGGTCAGAGACGTCACTCAGGGCAGCCCGCCCGAGACGTCAGGCCTGCCCTGCGCCTCCACATGGGAGCAGGATGCGGGGACACTCGGGCCCCTGGTTCCCAAGGTGCTTGATGGTTCAGAAGAGCCACCATGAGGGGACCAGCCCGACGCTGTCAACCCTGCTGGACTCCAAGCTCTCCCAGATCAAAGAAGGCCAGATCGAACTTAACTAAAGAAAGTTTTTTCTGTAGTTCTTACTTGATGTAAAACCATTATATTTGTGGGAAACAGTGGAAATTGATACATCTGCTTGCTGTTGGAGGGCTGTGTCAATCAAAACTGAAAATGTGCGTGCCCTATGATTCAGTAACTGCTCTTTCTAATGCATACTTTAGTCTAAGGCTTAGAGAAACATATACTTGTGCCCTGAGAGACATATAAAGGAATGTGCATATCAGCCTTGTTTGCAATAGAAAAATGGTAGAGAGAGCCCAAATGTTCTGCAGTAAGGGAATGGTTAAGTAAAACGTGGAGCACCTATCCAATGCATGTCTATCCAGCAGTTAAAAGGAATGAACTAGCTCTAGATACAGCTACAGGGATAGATTTAAAACACACTGGTGAGTGGAGGAAAAAATGGCAGCAAATAATATGCAGAGAAAGATTAAAATGGAAGAACAACACACAAAATGCTCTGTGCGTACATGTGTACCTACATGTACTTGCTTGTGCTCTGTAGGTGAGGCCTGTGAACTGGCACTCAGGAACTTCGAAGCTAGAGCCTCAGCATTGTAAAGGGTTCTATTCATAGTCCCAGGTCAAGATCCCTTCTCTGCTGATTGACATGTGCCTCGCCCCACGCCCTAAGCAGCATAAAGGTGGTTCGTTTCAGCGCAGGAGTCTTGAGAGCATTTCTGGGAGGGATGGATACTATGGTGTGTGTGTGTGGCGGGGAGGGGTGCGCTGGGATATTCTGGGTTTGACTTTTGAATGAAGGTGGAGAAAGCTTCCTGTCCTGTGGCCAGCCAGCTGTCAGGTGGGCTCCCAACTTGGGAACAGCCACCTTCTGACGGCAAACTTAGGGCTCCCAATTTAGACTGAAAATGTCAAATGAGCCTAAGAAGAAAACACTATAGAAAAAATACCAGGGGAGCCCCCAGGTGGGTGTCAAAGTTGGGTTTTAATGAAAACGAACAGCGTTTCATCAGATGAAATATTTATGTGGAGCCTCAGTATATAGAATACACTGTCTGGCATCCCCTGGGCCCCCACAGGCTCTTGTGTTCCCTGGAGCCCAGTCTGAGAACCTGAGCTGCAGGGGGATAGAGCATGGGCTTGTGACACTGGCAGACCGAGGAGTCCTTCTCACCCCTGGACAAGCCACCTAACCTAAGTCTCGTCTCCTCATCTGTCAAATGGAGATCCAAGGCCTCCTCTGCAAGGTCATCCTAAGATCAGATGGGATGAGTATATATACCAGGCCCACCTGGACGTGGATGCCCAGACAGTCAGTCTGTAAGCTGTCCATCTGTGTGTGGTCTCCAGGAAGGCCATGACCTGGGTGACTGCATGTGGAAGGGCTGAAGACATGCTGGGTCTCATTAACAACCCTCAGTCCATCCAGGCAGTTCACTGGACCTGATTTGGCTGGACAAGACTGAAATGGGAACCCACCGAAGGCATCTCGACTGACGACGCTCCTTGTTCTTAAAATCCAACCAGTGGAGAGAAATGGGACTGACAGAAATCAAGAGACCCCATTTCAGGGCCACCCTGCCCCAGCTCACCCTATGACTCTGGGAGGGGGCTGAATACCCCTGGAGAAGCAGGAAGGGATGAACACATGTGCACCCCTCCCCAGGCCCAAGAAGCTGCAGTAGCAAGGGGCCACTTACCTGGTTGCAGCAGGCCACAATGACGTGCTCCGGCTCGGGCATGACACTGCTCTTCTGGGCCACCAGCGTGTCCTGGGTATGGCCGGGGAGCCGGTAGGAGGAGAAGAGCGCATAGTATTGCTTCATACAGAGCGGCTGCCCTGAGAGCTGGCCCTTGGCACTGTCAGTGGGGATGGAGTGGCTGCAGGGGGAGGGAGGGAAGAGAGGCTGGGAATCAAAATTGGTTCTACTCTAACCTGACGCCAGAACTGCATGATGATGGCCGTTCAAGAGTTAGATTCCCATTTTCTAAAGTAGTGGAGCGCCGCAGGGAGACCCTCATGTTCTCTAGCCTCCGTTAGTCTCCCTCACTCCAGCCTCATGTAGGACACATGCAGGTACAGATCTGGCCTCTCTGGGCCTTTGCTGCTGCTGCTCTGCTTGGCACACCTTCACCCTCAGCCCCGCACGCAACTCATCTGTTTAGAAAACTCCCTTCACTCTTTTGAGAGCTTACTCCTTCATCACCTCTTCCAGAAGCCTCCTTTGAGTTCAAGGGGGAAAGCTCTCTTTTTCCTATGATCTCAGCATGTCTCAGGTACTTCCTTCCTTCCTCTTCCTCCCCTATTTCCTCTTCTTCCTCCTTCTCTCTCACTTTCTTTCCCTCTGTCTTTCCTCCTCCTGTTTCACCCTCCCCTCCACATTCCACCTCCCTTTCCTCTTCCTCTTTTTTTTCTCTCTCTCTCTTTCTGCCTCTTTTTCCCTCCCTCCTTCCTTTCTTCCTTCCTTTCAGCCAACAAATGTGACTGAGCACTCTCCTGGACCAGGCACCATTTGAGGATCTGGGGAGGTAGGTGCAAAGAAGACCCGAGTTTCCTGTTCTAGTGGGGCACAGGTCGGGGATAAGTAAGGGAGCAAAGACTATAGGCAGGCAGTAAGATGCGGTGAGGAGTCAGTGACTGGCAGGGCAAGAGGAGTGACCAGGGATGGTCTCACTGAGGATCAGACTCGAGAGCTGAACCCTGGGGTTTGGAGGCAGCCACGAGGTGAGCTGGGGCAGAGTGAGGCCAAGGTGGGCTGGGTGGAGCAGCCCACTGTCCTGCTGCTCCAAGTGTGGGTGTCAGACTGAACTGGAATGACCAGCTGACGACAGGGTAGTTGTGGGACTCCAGGGGGAGCTTTCAGAAACCTGTAACAACTTGACAGAGGACGTTTATATGTGCTGACTCTAACAATAAAACAAGGGGTCTTGTATTTTCTATCTATATGCTGTTTTTCTGCTAATTCAGATGGTGGCTCAGATAGAAAAAAAACTGCCTGCAATTTGGGAGACTTGGATTCGATCCCTGGGTCAGGAAGATCCCCTGGAGTAAGAAATGGCAACCTGCTCCAGTATTCTTGTCTGGAAAATTCCAAGGACAGAGGAGCCTGGTGGGTTACAGTCCATGGGGTTGCAAAGAGTTGGACACGATTGAATGACTAACACTTTCACTCTCAAAAACATTTTACTAAATAAAAACATTTATTGGTCCTTCACCATAGATAGTTTGAGGAACACTGGTCAAGGGTGAAAGGAAGCCAGTTAAAGCTGAGTAAAGAGATGGACAGAGAAGTGGGGAGGCCTGTGGCCTCTTTGGCAGCAGAAGTCGGTACCATTTCACTCTTAGGGCAGTGAAAGCCCCGGGAAGGCAAGAGCACTTAGTGGCATGATCTGATCCGCTTTGCTGTCATAACAGCCCTGGTTCTGGGTGGAGAATGGGTGGAAGCCAGTCACGGGAAGGAGGCTGTGGGCTGCTGGGAAGGTGATGGGCCTGGGGAGGGTGATGGGAGTAAGAGGGGGATGTGAGTATGGGTTCTGGAGGGAGCGTGATATCCCTGAG
Source organism: Cervus elaphus (assembly GCF_910594005.1). Taxonomy (NCBI): domain Eukaryota; kingdom Metazoa; phylum Chordata; class Mammalia; order Artiodactyla; family Cervidae; genus Cervus; species Cervus elaphus. The sequence goes on along the minus strand of NC_057829.1, from coordinate 43,229,512 downwards.
CTTGGACTAGATGAGCAGGTGAGGGAGAAAGATACCATGGGTGACTTACAGGATCCTGGGTTCACCACCGGGGCTGGGTGGCACATTTACTGAGATGGCAGGACAAGGTAACGGGCCTGCTGGGGCATGGGGAGGGGGCCCAAGGGTCCACTGGGGATGACTCAGTTTGCAATGACTAGGAGGCACCCCAGTGGGGATGTCAGGGGGTCAGATACTGGAGTGAGAGGCTCAGAGAGGATGGACACAGTTGTATTTGGTTCTGTTTATGTGTCTGTTTCGCTAGATAGTCTGAGAACCTTTTGAAGACAGGGATGGGGCCTTATTTCCCTTCATCTTTCCAGCATCAATTTGAAAAGTGAAAAAAATCTGCAAACAATAAATGCTGGAGGGAATATGGAACAAAGGGAACCCTCTTGCACTGCTGGTGGGACTGTAAATTGATATAGCCACTATGGAGAACAGTATGGGGATTTCTTTAAAAACTAAGGATAAAAAACTACCGTATGACCCAGCAATACCACTATTCAGCATATACTCTGAGAAAATTATAATTGAAAAAGACACATGTACTCCAAAGTTCATAGTAGCCTTATTTACAGTAGCTAAGATATGGAAGCAATTCTAGATGTCCATCAACAGATGAGTGGATAAAGAAGATGCGATACATATAAACAATGGAATATTATCAGGCATAAAAAGGAATGAGTTTGAGTCAGTTCTAGTGCGATGGATGAAGTTAGAGCCTGTTATACAGCGTGACGTTAGTAAGAAAAAGAAAATAAATATAGTATATTAACACACATACACAGAATCTAGAAAGATGGTATTGATGAACCTATTGGCAGGGAAGGAACGGAGATGCAGATGTAGAGAACGAACTTATGGACACAGTGGGGGAAGGAGAGAGTGGGACGAATGGAGAAAGTAGCATTGACATATATACTCTACCATGTGTAAAACAGACAAGTGGTGAGAAGCTGCTGCATAACACAGGGAGCCCAGCCCGGTGCTCCATGACGACGCAGAGGGGTGGGATGTGAGTGGGAGGGAGGTGATATATGCATCATTATGGCTGACTTGCATTGTTGTATAGGAGAAACCTACACAATATTGTAAAGCAGTTTTCTTCCAATTAAAAAAAACTGCTTTAAAAAGGAAAAGTGAGCAAATGAATAAATGAGTGAATGAAGGGTCCAAAACAGGCCCCTTGAGCAATGGCATAAAGTTCTAGCTTTATAACCTTACAGTGATTAGATGTGGGAGCTTACACATGGACATGTATGGGTATGTGTGTCCGTGTGAGCGTGCACACACACACGTGGGAATCTGGGGTCTAGACTGTCAGTGACGGACAGGTACAAAGTTGTGGGTGGGGCCTAGGCCACTCCTGCTCTGCTGCTCAGCCAGACAAGGTAAAGGATGAGATTCTCTGAAATCACTCAGAAGGTCATCAGGACTGAGTTCTGGGGGATGGTAGAGAGCTCCTGGTGAGGAGGAGAGACACCAAGAAAACACCACGGGGAGACAGCAGCTGGAAGGCCTGGAGACCCAGCAAGGGGACGGTACGGTGAGGAGTGAGCAGACAGAAGCACAGAAATGCATAGACAGCTTCTTGACTAGCTTAGAGCTGAAAGCCTCGCAGGCATCATCTCATAGGACAGTGGCCGCAGCCCCAAGAGGCGGCCACCATTATTGTTTCCATTTGACACACAGGAGTCTATAGTAATTGGAGTGATTACTCACTCAAGGTTGACACATCCTGTGTTGTAGGTGTCAGAATTCAAATGCAGGTCTGCTGAGCCCAGAGTCAAAGCCCTGAGCCACTCTGTATTTTGAATCTGGGGCCTGCCCTCTTCTCTCCAGAGGAAACAGCCCTACCCTGGAGGGGCTGTAGGTCTAAGCCTCCACTCCGAGGCTGGGTAAGTCTGAGACGGATCAAGTTGAAATGTGAGTGAAGTCTGCCCCATGCCCTCCTCCGTCTGCCACCTCCTGGCTGTGTGACACGGACAAGCCCTTGAATTCTCTGAGACTCAGCTTCCTCATCTATGCAATGGACACTGCTTTGGACCCTTCTTTCTTCCCAGCAACTGAATGCCCTAATATTACCCGTCTCTGGGGCCCCTTAGACCCTCTCTCTGGGTCCCCCACACCCTCTCACTCTCCCCGGTGCTCCTGGGCACCCAGTGCTTAGACAAAAGAAGGACTTTGCCCCCTAAAATCGGTGATGCCCCACTGTGCTTATGCAGCTCTCTCCATCTCTCAGGACACCCTTGTGTCCACTGAGTCGGCCGCCCATTTCCTGAGGTTGATGGGGCTGGGGAAACAGGCTCAGAGTGGGGAGATCGCTCCTTTCAAGGAGCAAGTAAGAAGGCTGAACTTATCATCAGCTGGTTCCAGCAACGTTGCCTTCCCCCACCTCTCGATGTGCTCGCTAGCTTCCTGACACAGTGAATCACGGCATGTATGTAAATGTGATTTACTGAGGGAGATGGACATGAAAAAGATCAAGGAAGGGTTGGGCTTACCCCGGGAAAAGTGACTGTTAATGTCTGGGCCAGCTGAGGGAAAGGTCATTCTGATGCTTGGTATGTGCAGGGGGTCATCTGCTCAGTGACAGAAGCCGGGAACACGGAGCTGAAGGAGGACAAGGTCCCTGCCTCTGCAAGTCCTTGGCTACTGTGCCAGGGAGACAGACAAACAGAGCACTACCCTTCCCAGGTGGGGCTCAGTCCTACCTGTCCAGCAGGGCCTTGTAGCTGAGCACACCGGAGATGAGGTTGGCTGCAAACCTGCAGAGAGAGATGAGGCCTTAGCTTCTCCTCTCTGGGGCCCAGGTTTCCTCCCTCCCTCCCTTCTTCTTTCACTCCTTCTTCCTGTTTCTCTTTCCCCCTCCCCTTCCTTCCCACCTCCTCTAGTCTCTCCCATACTCATGGACCACCCACCAGATGACTGGCCTTAAGGGTGCAATAATCAGATAGGGTTTCTGCTGCCCTATCCCTGCCCCTAGGCTGTCGGTTTCCTTCACAAACCTGGGACTAAAAATGGTCCTGAGGAGAGAACTTGGGGGAGGAGAGGAAATTGGAAGGTGAATGAGAGGAGGAGGAGGGAGAGGAAGCCAGGAGAGGCCACAGAGCAGGCAGGAGGGGGATGGCCCATTAGGGGTGATGTTCTTCCAGGGGAACGCCTGTGCTGGGACTGGACTGGGCCAAAACCCCAGGGTTCTGGGAAATCCAATCTCCCAGGAAAAGTCAGTAATTTGGTCTCCTTAGTGCTAATGTAAAAGAAAGCCAGGTGCTGTTGGCTGGGAAAAAGGCACCAGAAAACCTTACCACGGGACTCTGTCATCTTAACTGCCCATGGACGATGAGCCTGGCTTAATTGCATCAGGAGGAAAACACCCCTTCAATGCAATTTTGAGAACTGTATCCAGAAGTCATTCATCTGTCCACATACTTCCTCTGCCCAGGGAATGCCCAGCTGTAGGGGAAGGGGCAAGGTTGCCCACCCCCCTCCCCCTCCAGCCAGCAGGTTGATTGGGCTGGGTGAAGAAGGAGGGGGCAAGGGTCTTCCAGCCTGGATCAGAGGCCAAGGTGGACCCTGCCTCATGTTTTTATTTCCTCCCTCTGAACTGTCCCCACGCTGAGCCACATTTTGGTCTTGAAGCCAGAGACCAGGTTTGGCTCTGAGAGACCCTTCCGCACTGCTCCACTCCTGCATTAATGGCCCCTCTGTCGTCATCAGCGCACCAGAGGCCGTTCCAGCGGCTCAGCGAGCTCTGAAATTGCAGCAGATGGCAGAGACTCTAGTGGTGGCTTGCGGGAAGGAACCATTTCCACTCCCTGGGAGCCTCTGCTCAGAGCTGGGGGCTGCAGGGAGCAGAGGCCCTCTGAAACAGCCTGGGGCCGTGCATCCCAGTGACAAGCCCCAGCTTCAAGCACTGGCTGGATCAGAGGCTACAGGTTTCTTCCCAGGACCTCAGCCAGGCCAGACTGCCAGGGGGGCACCTGGGGCCCATGACCTCCCCACCCCACCCCACTCCACCCCAAATAGATAAACCCGAGGAAGACCCTGTGTTTGTTACCCACGTACCCCTCACCTACCCTTCCTCTGACCCCTTGGCCTGAATGGCCACTGTCTCAGGGTCATTTGGCCTCAGAAACTCAGCCAAGGCACGAGCTTCAGCCTCTCCTTCCTGGTGGTGGGGCCAGGCCCCTTCCTCCAGGCAGACTCCCAAGCTATGAGCCGGGGAGCCTGGTGTCCTCACCTTAGCTGGTCATTGGTGTCTTGGAAGTGCTGCCGGGCAAAGATCACAGCTGGGCTGGAGTTGACAGGCAGGGCCAGGCGATTATTGAGATACATGTCGTTCAGCCAGTACTCGGACACCTGCCAGGGAGGGTGCCATTACCCCCAGGGGCCACACACACCCTGCCTGGGGAACACATCACTCCCACCTTGGCACCCCGGAAGGGAAATGGGGACCCTTCACTAGATCATGTACTTTTTTCATTCATTCATTCCACAAACATACTATGGGCTAGAGCTTGCGGCTCCCTGAGCCATCCCGCCTGTCCTTCAGCTTCACCCCATGCTGTCTCCTGTCTTCCATCTCAGTTCATCCTGGTTGTGTGCTGCCTTATCCATGTCCCCTGCCCAATCTTATGAGTGTCTCATCCCTGCTTTTCATCCCTCTCTTCTTCCCTGACTTCATGCTATCCTCTGCTGCCCCTAGCCCTATTACTCATCTGCCCCCATCTGTCCGCCATCTCTGTGCCCTGTCTCTCCCCATAACCGCATCTCTATCCCCATCTGCCCCCTCTCAGCCTCTCACCCTTGCCCCCTACTATCCCTCTGTGTCTCCCCCATGCCCGTCCCTCCCTCCGCCCCATCTTTGTCACCCACCTGCCCCTTATCCAAATCCCTCTGTCTTCTTATCTCACTTCTGCCCCTTGCTCCATGGGTTCCTTGTCTGCTGCCCGAGCAGCTCTTACCCAGTTGGCAGTCTTCTCCTGCCGTTCTAGGAGCTTCTGCTGCAGGGTCTCGCCGAGGCCACCAGGGGCCCCAAACTGCTGCACGACGGCCTGGCTCCGCCTGAACTGCTCCTGGGGCACCAGGTGCTGCATGCACCGCAGGTAGGTGGCCAGGGTCCGCTGCAGCGGGGGCACAGGGAGTTTGGGCAGCCCCTGGAAGACAAGGCTCGCAGGTTCTTGTGTCTGTCCTTCTGTGTGGCCCCTGTCTGTCCCCAGATTGATCCCCTGTGTCTATCTCCATCTGCCCCATCCCTGTTCCCTATCCTGGGACTCAGCAGAGCTGTGAACTGAGGAGTCACCTGTTTGCTTTCTCCCACACCTCAGCCCTGCCCCTAGCAGGGGACCAAGTGCAGAGGAAAAGATCTTGATGCTGACACCAGACAGAACACACTGCTGACCATCTGTGTGATCTCGGGGAAATCACCCCTACCTCTGTGCCTCAGTTTCCTCCCCTGTAAAATTGAAGTAAGAAACTCCACTTCTTATAAGATCCAAGTGATCATGGATGTGAAAGTGCTTATAAACCATTAAGAATGAGTCTAAGATCAAACAGCCCTGTTATTGATATTGACTGCTGGCCGCTCTTAATTTAGGAGCTGTTCCCAGCTGGGGCTCCACAATCCAATTGATCTCTGGAGCCAAAGGGTGTGACTCTAATGGAGGGGTTTGGACAGGTGAAAGATGGAGAGAAGAATAATTTAATGCCTGCCTTAATGACCAGAATTCTGCATGATACTCTGATATTCATGATATGGGAGGGTGACTTGTGCACTGGACTCCTTATTAAATCCCTCCCTGTTATGAAAGCCAGGGAGGGGCATTTAGCTCCATGTGGGTATGGGATGGGGATGGGGGACGATTAAGTCCTTCCACTCTTAATCTCTCTAAGCTTCAGCTTCCTTGTCCACAGGATTTAAACAGAAATCCCTACCTGAGAGAGGCACAGAGATAATTAAATAAGAGAAACAACTGGCCCCAAATAGGCACATCATAAAATGTTATGATATGACTATCATATCATATCATATTATACCTCCAAAGGGATTGCTAAGAAAAAACCCGTAATTCCTGGGGTCACAAAGTATCTCGAGAATCTAAGTAGAACTCCCCACTCATGTCCTCCTGATGTGGGTTTCCCAGTTAACAAGCTCTATCACTGTGGGATCTTGTGTGTTCAACAGGGCTATGGCTTAGCCTGGGCAGGTATTTTTGTCCAGCCTTCAGGTGAGGAAACTGAGGGCCTAAGAGTGAAGAGACTACTCCAAAGTCATCCAGCCATTCAATGGCAGAGTCAGGACCTGAAATAATTCCCCCCACCCCACCCCACCGACAGCCCTCCCGCTCCTTCCTCCTTGGTCTTCCTCGTTTTTGCTTCCTTTTCCATCCATCCTTCTTCTTCCTCACTTAACTGGTCACAATGAGAAGCCAGGATTTTTCATACTATTGACTAAACTTTACAAAGCTGGTAAATAGTGGACTGCCTTCTTTCAGGGGTTTCTTCTCTATGGGGTGGTAAAGGGAGTGAATTTCTACCCCAGCCGGGCTGTGGAGTGAAGGGGGTCCATTGAGTATTTACTTGTGCTCTGTTCCTGCTGCTGCAGGGACTGAAGTGAACCCCCCCAGCCCCGGGTCCCGAGTGTGAGTGAGCTGGAGCACATGCGCGGATGAGACTAGGGGATCCACCTGTCTGAGCCTGTTTCTCTAGAGTTCACTGCCCTAGGGGGAGGGAGGAGGGAGTCACTGCCAACTATGGGCTGCTCCTGCTGCCCTGGGGAACACTCGAGGATGGGTCTGGGCAGCATTCTAGGTGGCCCAGCCCACTCCCAGAGAGCCAGGTCCAGCCTCCCCACCTTCTTCTTTCTCCTGGGGTCTTGGGGATCCTTGTGGTGGGTGAGTGGGGAAACATGTACAGAAAACCCAGTTCAGCTGGCAACTTGTCCAAAAGTGACAGCAGGTCTGGTTGGAGCCACCCTTCTTCAGGGCTGTGACAGGGACTCAGTCTGGGTCATGGGGAATCAGTGATGCGAAAGAAGGAACGAAGCAGGAACTCTCTGTTGAGATGTCTCAGCCCCTCAGGGTTCTTCCCAGATTTTCATGGATTTCTGGCTTTGCCTGGGTACAGAGACAGGGGCTTGTACAAAGGAGGGGCTTTGGGTCCTGGGATCTTAGGTCAAGAAACATTTCTGGGCAATTTATATGAGCCAGGTCCTGGGCTGGACTCAGGGACAATGGAGAGACAGAGCCTGCTCTCAAGGCGGCCGCAGTCCAAAGGGAGAGACAACAGAAGTATCTGTCAGACTGTTTGTTTAGACAACATGGTGAGCAGCTTCACAGGGAGAAGCCAGAAAGTTCTGATCAAGTTTTCAAATGAAGCTCTGGGGTGCAGGTTGGGGTAAAGAGGTGTCAAGAAGACAGCGGTAGCATACTCACTTTGGAAGGTGAGTATGACAGGGAAGGAGGATGCCTGCCCAGGGAAGGATGGCATTGTCTCAAACTAGTGGGGAAGTTGAAGCCTTAAGGCTCTAGGGGCTGCGATGTGACAAGGCTTAGAGTAGGGAATGCAGCCTCATCCTCAGGCAATTCCACTGGGCTCAAAGCCATTGGAAGTGGAACTTGGAGAAGGGGAGGCGCTGGGAGAAAAGAGAGTACCTGGCTCAGATCAAGGACTCTCCCTGGCTTCGGGGGTTAGAAAGTGTAGCCGTCAGCATTCCCTCAGTATCTCCTGAAGACACTCCCAGCTCCACCAGGCCCTCCCAGGCTCCTCAAGCAAACTAGAGGCAGGGTTACAGCTGGTGTTCATGCCCAGAAGAGCACAGGGCTGGGGGCCAGGCAAGATTTGGAGGCCAGTCCCACTCAGCACTGTTCTGGAAGCAAGGGCTTGTGAATGGGGACAGCAGGGATGAAAGAGGGGGCTCTAAACATCACTTACAGGCTCCTCCTCACTGCCCGGACTTTTTGCCGTCATCTTAGGGGGAGCTTTTTCACAGATGGGCATCTTGCTGACTTCTGATTGTGGAAGCAGAGGTGTGGACCTGGGGACCAAGAAGCAGAAAGGCATTGACACAATAGCCACCTAGACCTGCCACAGGACCCTTCACCTCCCACAGCCTGACACCCTGCCCCTGTTCTGACCAGGAGTGTTCCCTGGGCCTGGAAAGACCAGTCCCCCTGATCACAGCATCCTTTCTGCAGCTCCAAATAGGAGAGGGTGGGATCTGAAGTGAGTCTCCGGCTGGCACCTGCTCCACAAGACTGTTGTCATCCAGCCTCAACCTACCAGCCCAGAGCAGCATGGAAGGGAGCAGGGCTGGGCTTACTGACTCCAAATGCACAAGGGGTCATTGGCAGAGCCCTTGTGTTGTTTCTGCCTGTGCTTTGCAGGTTAAAGTCTCTCTTTCCCACTAGACTGAGAGCTTCTCCAGGGTAAGACTACACCTGTCATGTTCATGCTTCACCTCTGGGCCCTAGCCCTGTGCCTGGCATGCAGTAAAATTGCTGTTGGGTGGCTGAGTACAAGGAATGCACATGCCCATGAATGAATACAAGGTCCTCTAAGTTTCTGGGCTCCAGGAGGCACTCTGGGCTGATTGGAGCCTGGCCTGTGGCCAAGGCAGGGAGGACCCTGCTGGATGGGTTGTGACAAGCAGTCTCTAGTCTGCTGGCTCCCAGTGTAGGTGGCATGAGAATGCTGTGGGAGATGGTATAGGGAAGCTGGGCAGCCCAGGCCCTAGGGGCCACCTGACTAGGCCTAGGAAGAGATGGATTGATTCTGAAGGTGCAGTACAAGTGAGCCAGGCCAAGAGGGGCAAAAGCTAGTTTTTAAGGCTAGTGGGGCCCAACATCTGCCCTCAGGGCCCAACCTCTACCCCTAAGCATAAGCTTGAACAAGCATAAGCTCCCACCCATGGTTTCCACTCATCCATCCCCTATTATCCCCCAAGAGCCTAAATCTAAGGCTTAGCCCATTCTACCCTCAGGCTGGCAAGGTGCGGGGGTGGGGGGTGGTGGTGTTGGGTGTAAGGCACAATTAACTCAAAGACAGGGCATCCAGAAAGATAATTCTGGCCCATGGGTGGAGGAGCCAGGGGTTGCCTGGCAGCACTGGGCAGAGAATGTAGAGGCCTTGTGGGTCCCATGCCACAACACTTGGGACTAGGAGGTCCTTAGACTGGTGAGCGCCCTGAAGCATAGGCCTGTGGCTACCAACTGCAAAGCAGAAACAGCAACATTCAAGGGAGAGTCAACCCTAGCGCCATAGGAGTTTGAGAGGACGAGGAGGGCAAGGTCAGATTGGTAAGGGCCCTATAGACAGGGAAGCCAATGCCTCTTCTTGCAGCAAAAGCATACTGTCTTGGTATGTGTCTTTGTCTTTGGATAATATTGCTGAGCTTAATTTGTAATGAGCTCTCAGTTAGTTGGCGTAAAGAAGAGTAAGTGCTTACAAATCAAACAGTTCTGAATATAAGAAAAATTAAATGAATTTCAGGTTCATGTGAACTGGGAAATATTCAATATTAAATTAGTACCTAAAAATAAATAAATAAATAAATAAATTAGTACCTAGTATTCATGCCTCAGTTAGTTGATCTAACTAATACAGACATGTCTTAAGAGTCATCAATATAATAATCGGTATAATACCTTCATTGTGCCTAGATTTAATATAAGCTAAATAAGATCTTATTATATGTGTTACAAATTTGTCAGCAAGGAAAATAACTCAATGTGAAGAAACTTTTAAGACAAGATAATGTAAATTAGATAAGAGCTTTAGATAAACTCTCTTAAGAATAATTATGCTTTAGGAATGTCTATCTATTTTAGTCCCTCCAGATAGTCAACAACTTGAAATTTTAGAGTTGTGCTAAATTAAGTGATGGAAGTTTATTGAACAGCTAGTTCACTCCCAAATAAAATAAGACACTAAAACATTAATTACTGAATACTGACTGACTTCCTCTTACAGAGAAACTAAAGATGTTTGGACTAATAATGAATATGTTTGGTGCCATCCTGAGATTGTCTCTATAAGAAAGTAAATATTTTCAGAAATTATAACTGGTATTTATGTTCACCAACCTATAGAATGTTAATATAAAGGACAGTTCATGGTTGCTTAAGGAAAGAAGAATGTGACTTTTCAGTGAAGAAGGCAGGAGAAATGGAATTGCATTTCATTAAGGGAAAAGGAATTAGGTCTGATTTACAGGTTTGGGATGAGCAAATTAAGTGATGGCTACATAAAATTATGAAGGTTTGTGGCAAGTAGACCCTGAGAAAATTCAGGGCTGACTCTCCCCTGAATTTTGTGTATGGAACAATTTTCTTAAGATGTTGAACTGCCTTTAATAACAGATTTTAAGTTTCTTTACCTCTTAAGTGGTCTGTTGTATTTGCCTTTGAAGTCTTCTATTGTTACTTTGGCTAAGTGAGTAATTATTGTTTCTCAAGTGACCTCTGATCCCATTTGACTGAGTGTTCTAAACTCTTGATATTTATTGACCAAACTTTCTAAATCAAATTTTAATGAAGTCTTTTTGATTTCTCACTAACTTTGGGGTGCTTCAAAGGGCCTCTGAAGCACCCCAAAGAGAGATGCTAAACTAACTATGTTCATTTGGTATGTCAAATTAGATGGGAAGCATTGTCAAATGACTAATAAACATTCTTAGGTTATATTGTATGGTGAATGTTACTAATAAAAATATTCTAAAAATTATATAGCTTTCCTAAAATCTGATATGTTCTGGTAAACTGTTATCAGTCATAATTCTAGTTATTATCTTAAAGTGTTGTATGTCAGAGCAATAACCAAGTGTCTGTGTCAACTGCATTGTAATCAGATTTTAAACGTGCCTTCTTAAGTCTTCTGTCATTATTGACAGTTATGATTTCATTCTGGTGCCTTTGCAAAATGCTTCCTCTTCAAAAAGATTAACAGAAAGAACTTTGGAATAAATACAAGTTTCTGATTTTCAAGCTATAATGGTGAACTAGGTAAGAAACTGAAAAATCCTAAAGAGAAACCTGATAGCTTCACAAACTGTTAACAAAAATTAGCTACATAAGAATAAGTGAACTGTTGAATATGGCTATGCTTTTCACGGTTTCTGCCTGAAAAATTACAAATTTGAATCTGCATTTTCCAGGTGTAAGGAAAATCTTCCCCTCAAACTAATTAGGACTTAGAGTAATTTGGTAAATTATACTTTTGTAAGCAGAATTGAAACATTTATCTTTTTTCTCTATCTGCTCCCTTCAGAGATTGTAAACACTTACGTTTCCAGCAACTTTATCAGATAAATTAGGAAAGCTACCTCACCAACAGGTACAGAAATCTCAGGGTATTTGGGGGACCTTGCTAAGGGAGATGTTTACCTAGATCTGTAATGTGAAACATGTGATAAGTCTTTGCCATGATTTTCCTAGCCTTGAAAGGTTTTTTTTTTAAGTTCAATCTGAGACTCCTTATAAAAGTTTCAGCAATGCAAAAACTTTTGATCAATTATAGTTATAGAAATATCAGGCCACGTTTTTTTGAGATCAGACTTACTTTGCAACAAATTAGTCTTAATTTGAATATATGTAGTAGAAATGAGGGTAATTTTAGAGATAAAAAGATTATATTTCAATGAATATTAAATCCCAGTTTTGTTAATGGAGGTCTGTATTTACTGACTCACATCCCACATAGTCCCTTGCCTTTATGCCATACTGCTGCTGCTAAGTCACTTCAATGAAGGTTTAATTGAATTATTAAAAGAAGACTCTAAGTTTTGTTTCTGAAGCTTATCTCAGTAATCTTTGGATGAAGATCAGATGCTCCATGATATGATCTTGGGGATTATATAAACTGGGCATTTTATATATATATAAAATACATATATATATATATATATATATAATACATTTATATATATACTGGACAAGACATACTTTAAAGTACCTTCTCCAGCCTGGATGAAAGGACTTTTTATCAGGTACTCTTTAAGTAGCCCATGTATGGTGAATCTGAAGGTAAATTGATCCTTGGATTACTTCCCACTTCCAAAGGCCCCTACACCAGACTGGTCTATAGAGAGGACTGCTGACCTCAAACTCACCTTAAAATGATGTTCAAATGTTCAAATACTTACACCAGGATGAGAAGAAGACAGCATCAAAAGTAGACAGCTTACCCAAGATGCAGGACCTGATTTGTATGATCATTTATAATGTTTTCTTGACTTCTTGGACCTTTGCGTATGGACCAAATGTTTTCTATCTTGGACACAATCCTATGCTAGTTTTTATTTATTTATTTATTTTTCCTATGCTAGTTTTTTTTTAAAAATCAGTCCAATTGTTGGGTTGGGGCCAATTATCTGTGTCTAGTACTTTTAGATTACCTAGGTGGATTTCTCCACTCCAAAACTCTAATTGGATGAGTCTTAACAATTTTATTTTAGAGAAAGAAAGTTCAGTCCCATTCAGGCTACTCTTGATAAAGAAAGTTCAGTCCCATTCAGGCTACTCTTGATATTACTAGGTGGGATCCTCTCACCTAGTCAATTAATAATACCTGCTCTGGTACTGGCCATAAATATGAATTTTCCTCTAAGTTACTCAAGATCAATCAGAGAAACAAGCACAAATTCAGCCAAGAAATAAACTCTCCCACAATTATGGGATGGATTTATGTGGTTAACACCAGGCTGTGGTCATTTAAGATTTAAGGTTCCCCTTTATCTTGGGAAAAATTAAATTATACTAAGGATAACCAGTATAGTAACTAGAAAATCAGGTAAGAGCCTTATGGATAGTGCCAATATATAACGTCCCTGAAAGACAAAGATTGGAATAGAATAGACTAAGTTAAATGACCTGAGGATATACTGGACTGCACCTAATGGAAGTTCTTGGTTTAATTCTTACTTATGACTTTAATAATACTGCTAGCTATGTTATTTGTACTTTGCCTGTATTACAAGATTATTGTTTCTTGCATTACCAAATGTGTATCTGAACCTCCAATAAAAATAATGATGACTAGGTGATCTGAAGCAGTTGATCAAACATATAGTTCTATATGCAATCAATGGTTGTAATAACATAACTAGATATGGGAAGATATAACAAGAGGGAATTTTTCCTTGACCACAACAGATTGAATAAGACAGGTTGGTCCAGAGCCCTTTGATTACTGTTGATAAACCTAGTCCAGTAGCTGCACATCAAGTGGCTTGGAAGAGAAATCTTCGCCAGACTTAGGAGTGAGCCTTCCCAGCACTGTGGGACAAAATGGTCTTGAAAGGTCTCCCAAAGTATTGTTGAACTTATAACCATGAGGGGGCCCTGTTAACTTCAAACTGCACTTGCCATAGGCACTTGCCATCTACCTCCACAAGGATTAAATCAAGTGCTGCTGCAGTTGCTGACCTTCAACGCCCCCTGAAAGGAGTTCGGGGTGAAGAACAGAAATGGGGGCTGGGGGACTGGCACCACAGGTCTTAAGATAGAATATTTTCAGGAGCTGATTTTACGGGTCTGCTACAATCCTTCATGGTGAAGACTGATCCTGGTGACTGGCAGGAAGCTTCACCAGACTAGCAGAAACCCTCCGGAAAAATATGTGCTTGATTGCATCTACTCTCCCTTCACCAAAACCACGTATATACTGACCTTCCTCACCGCCTCTTTGGAACAGTGTCTCAGAGCTTTCTGAGGTGCTATCTTACGGACTGCAGCCTTCATTTTACCTCAAATAAAACTTAACTTGCAACTCTCACTTGCACAACATTTTAAATTCAACATCATCATCTAGCCCCCTGTCTTCCTGTCCCCACCCTGAGTGGGGAAACACCAGGGCCAGGGAATCCCGCACCCTCCCGGCTTTCCCCGACGGCGGCTGCCGTGGGGAACTGGGGGGACTCCGCAGGTTCTGGGGGTCTCTCCCCCCGGCACGGGCCCTGGACCGAGCCTCCCTCCGATCCTAAGCTCAGCTCCCCGCTGCCGCTCCGCGCTCCCGCTCCCCGCTCTGTGCTCCCGGAGCCCAGCCCTACTCACCTGCTCTCCTCCTGCTCTCCTCCTCTCTGCAGCCGCCTCACCGCACCCAGCAGGACTAGGGGCTAGAATGTGAGCCGGAAGGGATTCCGGGGCGCGTCAGCCGTGCGGGGGTGGGGGCTGCAGCCTGGGTCCGTGGTAGAGCCTCCGACGTCGCCGGGTCCCCAGGCCTCGCGACTGGCTGCGAGCTAGCCGGCCGCGCCAGTCCCCTCCCCTCTTTCATCTTGTTCCTCTTCCCTCCCCTTTCTCCCTTTCCCTCCCTCCCCCAGCCCCACCCCTCCCTCCCTCCCTCTCCATCTTCCGTCCTCCCCCCTTCTCCCGCCTTCCCGGATCCCGTCTCCCCGACCCCAATACCGTGCTCTGACGGCTTCCCGGGTAGAGCTTTCAGAAAGGCACCAGAATCCAGGCCCCAGAGGAGGGGTCAAAACACGTCTCCGCCGGTGCCCATCGCCCTCAGCTCAGCCTTCCCCAGTCCCCGCGATCCCCCATCCCCTTTACCCTAGCAGTGGCTGGCTGACTCTGCAGAACTCTGGGGAGGGTTGAGTCTGGGTAAATCTGTGCCCTCCCCACCGTCTAGGGCAGGTTCAAACCTTATTACAACTCCTTTTAGAATATAATAATGATAACATTAGTAGTACTAGTAATAAATCTGTTTGTTCATCACTGCAGGTCCTCCTTTTCTAGTCCCACTTATCCCGGCTGGTACTGTAAGGAATATGCGGGATACATACCTGGGGATGCTTAGAGGCACGTAGTCAGAGGCAGACATTTCTCCTAGACAAAGCATGCCCCCTCCCCTGTAGATCTTTACACCGCAGGCACGCACAGACAGACCCACAAAGACAGACCCTGCTCAAACACACAGAGAGCTGGACACGCAGACTCAGAACAGACGTGCACACACCAGCAGTGCGGACCCCCAACAGACGTTGTCTAACACACAGGCATACCCCTAACGCGGCAGCCTCTCCATGGCGGAATCCCGGGACTCTGTGGCCTTCAGCAGGCGGCGGGGCTGGGAGTGCTGCACAAATGCTAGTCTGGGACTCTGGGGACCCACACTCAAGGTGGAGAGACTTCTTTAACAGCCCAGGGGGCTTGCTTCTTCTACTCAGGGCCAGGGAGGGTGGAGGTTGGTATCAGCTCACACACTCGCATCCTCTCCAGCCCTGACTCAAGTCTGCACAGCCAGGACCAGTTGACACATCGACAACTGTTCCCCGCATTCCTCGTAGGATGGAGTCTAGCTCTCTAGGTCACAGACACACACACACACACACACACCCCACACCCACACGCGCAGTTTCCAGATACCGAGCCCTTAAAGACAAGGCCGGTTTTTCTTCCGCTGCCTGTATCAGTTCGGACCCATTCCTCTTGGAGCCTGGACGGGACAGGCTGCCAGGCTCGAAGGGAAGACCAGCTCGGGCGCCTTAGAGCAGAGCTCCGTGGCTGATTCAGGGTGTGTCCTTAAGGGGCGGGACCAGCGCACCCGGAGGGAGTAGCTCCTCTGGCTCCCCGGGGCGGCGCCCTGGAGCGCGGCGCTGGGCTTGGGTGGGGGAGGGGCTGCTGCGGGCTGCGAGCGACGGGTTCACCAGAGTGTTCGTGCGTGAGAGCCCTTGTCGGGCTTGCTTCTTCCGTATCTCCTTTTCCGGGTTGCAAAAGAGCCACGGGCTTCCTGCGTGCCCGCTGGGCTGAGACCGGGATTGGGGCTAGAGACACAGCTCACCCTCCCGTTCTTCCCTGGTCCCTTGCCCGGCCGCCCACCCCCATCAGTAAAGAGACTCGGCCTCGCACAGATATAGTTTATTGAATCGGCCCGGAGGCACCGCGGTGCAGCGGGCCCAGTTGGCACTGGGAGGAACGCAAGGAAGGACAGGCAGAGGCGCGGCTCTACATCGGGGAGCCCCGAGGTGGCGGCCAGCGCGCCTCTTCATCTTTTCCTGAAGCACGTCAGTTTTCGCGTGCCTAGGTGCTCCACGCCCGGTTGGAGAAAAGGAAGGAGGACACAGAAAGGATTCTAGAGAGGGGACTCGGGCCGGGGAAATAAAGACAGCGGAGGGGCTGGGTACTCGCTGGAGGTGGCAAGCCCTGAGCCTGAGCTGCCCCAGAGGAGCCCCCTTGACCCGCGGGTGGGGGTGGGTGGGGGAGTAGGTGGGTGGCCTAGAGGAGGAGTAGGGCCGCTAGCTGCGGGTGTAGTAGTCGTAGTCGTCCTCCTCGCAGGCGTCAAAGGGGCCGGGCGGGCTGCGAGGTGCGCCGTCCCGGTCGGACACGGGGCGCTCCCGCAGGCGCACAGCGTCATACAGACCCTGCGGTGGCTCATCCAGCAGCACGTCCCGCTCCGAGCGGGAGCGCTTCAGGAGGCCCACATTGCGCAGCAGCAGCAGGACGGGCGCATAGAGCAGGTTGGCCAGGCCCATGCCAAGGCTAAGCTGTGCAAAGCCAAGCGAGTGCACGATGTGGCCCGCCACGATGGGCCCAAGCGCATAGGCCACGCAATAGGAGATGTCGGCAATGGCGTAGACGCTGCCATAGACCGAGACGTGGCGCACGTCCACAAGAAAGGCGAGCGTGGGCAGCAGCGCGGTGTCCACCAACGCGATGCCGAAGCACAGGCCGCAGAGCGAGATCACTAGCGGTGCGAAGGAGCGGCAGGCGGGCACCAGGCACGAGCTGGCGCCGATCACCGCCAGCCCAAAGGCGCCGTACAACCACTGCAGGTGGGGGTAGCGCGCCGCCAGTCGCACGGTGAGGTAGACGCCTAGCACGTGCGGCACGAAGGCCGGCAGCCAGGCTATGCCTGCCTCCCACTCGGATGCTGCCATCGTACGTTCCATCCACGTGGCTATGGTGGGCTCCAAAAAGGCGAGGGGGATGTTGCAGGTGGTGAGCGCGCCTGCCACCACTGCGATGTAGGGGTCCAGCATGAGGCGGTGGATGGGCGTGCCCACTGGCAGGTTGGCCCGCGCCCGAGCCGCCGCCGAGAAGGGCTTGGCCACCACCAGCAGCAATAGGGCGTCGAACAGCGAAACGGCGGCGAGCACCAGAAAGGGCGCAGACTTTCCAGCGAACTCGTGGAGGAACCCTCCGAAGGGCGGCGCCACTAGGCTTCCGAAGCTGATGAAGGCCAGCGCCAAGCCCAGGGCGCGGCTGCGCTCTGGCTCCTCCGGATACTTGTCTGCAATCATGGCAATGCCAGACGTATCCGCGAAAGCCGAGCCAAGACCTTGCAGGCTGCGTGCGGCGAAGAGCGTCGCATAGTCCTCCGCGAAGGCAAACATCACAGTAGAGGCGAACAGCACGCCCAGGCCCAGAAGCAGTGGCAAGTCATAGCTCATGCGGTCGATGAAGGTCCCACTCAGGGGGTTAACCAGCAGCTGCAGGATGGCCTTGGAGGCAAACAGCACCCCGATCTTCACGTCCTCGTTGTCCCTGGGGTGTTGGAGCTTCACAATAGACTTGGCTGGAATAGCAGCCGTCGGGGACTCTGAGGTGTTGACCGTGACGGCACTGGCATTGGTCGGAGTGGGCGGCGTTGGGCTGGAGGTCGGGGTGGGCTTCTCGCTGGCCGCGTGCACGTAGTAGGGCACGATGGGCACAATGACCATATACAACATGTTGTCCAGGAACAGCGCCACGCATACGATGACCAGCACCAAACGCCGCTGCCGCCGAGGATCTTGCAGCGCCGCGCCCACCGCCTCCGACAGCTTGCTGGCTGCCGCCGGGGCCTGACCCGCCGGGGCCTCCGGTTCCATCACCCCCACCCCGCCGCTCTTCCGAGGACGCTGCCGCCGGGGCCGGGCGCGGGCGCCCTGCAGTGCAGAGACGAAGGCGCGGAACTTCGGGGGACCCTGCGCGCCCAAAAGGCAAGGATCCTGCACGGCGAGGCGCCGCCGCTGTCCGGAACCGAGCCCCGAACCCGCCTCCGCTGGGCTCAGGGCTAGTCAGGAAAGGAGGGCTGGCCCAGGGGCCGGGGCCGGAGACTGAGCGCGCTGTGCCTCGCGCGCGCCGGGAGCCGCCCCCGCAGCGCTGAGAGGCCGCCAGTGCCGGCCGAGGGGCATACTGCTGCCGACAGCCCGCCGGTTTGCTCGCCCCGCCGCTCTCCCCTCCCCTCGCGTCGGCTCTTGCCTCCTCCTCCGCTGCCTACTCTTTTTTTTTCCCTTACACTCGGGGCTGTGACGCGGCGAGTCTCGGCCCCCGAGTGGTGCCCGGGCCACTTGCGTCGCTCATGCTAATGCGGCGTCGGCGGGGCGGGGGCGGGGGGCGGGGCGCTGCCCGGAGGGGGTTCCCTCCCCAGATGCGCCAAGGCTGGAAGCCCCAGGAAGGGGTCTCGGTGTGGGAAGAGTCCTGGCCAAGCCCCTGAGGATGGGTGCGCCGCGCGACAAGCGGGCTCTCGGCCCCCGCAGTTCTAGGACTCGTGGGGTCCTCGTCCGGTCTTCTCCTCGCGGAAAGGGGCACACAGCTACCGCTTCCCCCCGGCCCGGGGGGAGAGAGGGGAGCTAAGGGCTCCAGATCTCTGCCTCAGTCTGCATCTCGGCGCACAGCGGGTAAGGAGTCCCCGAGGTGAGCCGCGGCTGCATCCATCTGTTCTCTCAGCTGGACTGTGGGGCGGGAACTGGAGGGGCGCCGACGACAGATTCCCCCAACCATTTCTCTAGCTCCGCCCCCCGGCCCCTTCCAAGCCGGGGAAGGGAGGCTCAGAGATTGCTGGACCGGGTTCAGACCGACCGGCCCTTCGGGAGGATGCCACAGCAGAGAATTCCTGACCATGAACATTTGGGAACGGAGGGGAGAAGTCGCCTCGTCCCCACCCAAGGTCCTCAATATCAGCTCTGCCCCGCCCACCCTCCCGCTTTCCTCACCACCCTCTCCTCACCAGTGCTCCCCCTTTCCGTTTAACTGTCTGGGTCCCCCAGCTCCGCCTCTTCTCCCTTCCCTCCTCCGCACGCCCTCCTCATTCTAACTCCTCCCAGGATGTCCCCGCACTACACCAAGGCCTCCCTCCGCTCCAGCGAGGTCCCGCCCCCTTTCCAGCCCCACCCCCACCTCCAATCTCTAGAGCTACCTCCAAGTCCCGGGTGGGCTCAGGAAGTGATGTAGCCATGGTCTACCCTTGGAACTGTAAGAGACCCCGCGTGGGCGCCGCAACCACTTTCCAGGCAGGAACCATCAGTTTTGCTCTCAGCAGAGGCTCAAGCGGGGAGCTCATCTTAAGAAGGCCACACCCACTGAGACACCCAGTTCTCAACACACAAGGTGAGCAACCCTGGCAGTGCGCTGGGCCTAGTGCGTTCCCAGCGTTGACCGTAGATGGCACATCGAGTCCATGTTCTGGTCTGCGGACTGCCCGGGAGAGAGGCTCTGAGGCAGTGGAGGCAGGGAGATCTGTGCTGTTGAGATTACAGTTTGTCTCTTTCTTCCAGAGTCGGAGAGAATTCTTCCCATTCTTCTGGCCTCAGAAACTACAATTAGGTTCAGTTTTTTTCCCTAACGGTGCTCCCCACCCCAAGGAGGCATCAGGATGCAGTGGAAAGAACTTGAGGCAGAGGCCTGAGATGGCTCTTGGCTCTGCACATACTAGTTAGGGTGTCTAGAGGGAAAGGGGGAAACCACTTCCCCTCTTTGTCCCTCAGTTTACTTATCTGTAAAATGGATGATACTTCCTACTGCTTAGGATGCTTGGGACATAGTAATGTTAAGTGGTTGCTGTGGTTATTATTATCATCTGTAAAATGTGTTGTTTTATCTTCATTTTACAGATGTGGGTCTTGTGAAGAGCAGATAAAACTTTCAAGGGGTATCCCTGGTTTCCTAGCTAGTCCCTCTGGTTAAGTTGTCCTGGCTGGTGGGAAGCCCAGAAGGCACTGGAAAGCTAACTTCTCTTCCTGAGACAGCTGTGGAGAGAGGTGATGGAGACCAGCACACCAGGGTGAGAGGTGGCAGCCTTGCCACCTGTCACCCAATCTCTTCATTCACCCCAGGGAAGGAGAAGAAATTCTTCCACTTAAGGAGCTGCTGACACTGGCTCTGAAGTGTCCAAACTGTCCTTGGTCTGAGGGAGGGAAAAAGTTCCAGTATGGATACAGGCCCGCCTCTGGATGATCTTGGCAAGTCATAGCCTTTCTCTGGGCCCCAGCCTTGGTCTCTGTTAAGTTGGAGACTTGGAGACTTCTAACCTGCCGCAGCTTTCAGGGTCAAATGGGTGCTATAGAAGGGCTCTGTTGGATGATATAATTATTTTAAATTTTATTTGAAGGCCATTAGGCAATATGCACCCTCTCCAGCTCATTGCAGTCTCTCTCCTCTCCAGCTAGTTTCACAAATATATGTCACCTGCCTCATGCTCTCTGGTCATTTGAGTCTGAGATCTCTAGTTCCTTCTGACTCTCCCATTATGAGGCTTTTGAAGGGACCGTCTTCCAATCTACTGAGCAATTATTATTTATATTGCTTGCTTTATGTGATTTGAAAAGGGGAGCTTGAAATTTAAGGCAAAAGTTTTCTGTTTCATGGCTAAAGAACAGTGAAATCTTAGAGAAGGGAGACTTTCCCAGGGTTTTGAAGATGCAGATCTCTTCTAGCCCATAGAATTCATGACTATTCCTGAGCATGAAGGCAAGCTATCTCTGGGCTCACGTGTAATTCTCCAGTCCTCCTTTCCTCTAAGGCAGGAAACAGGCTTATTTATTAAGCACATTTCTGTGCCAGAGGTGTTGTGTATATTATTTTATTTAATTCTTACTCAACCCTGGTTCAGTGTAGGTGCTATTCCCTCTGTCTTATTGATGTTGGGCTTGGAGAAGCTGTGTCACTTGCTTGAGATTCCAGCAGAAGAGCCTGGATTTAAACTTAGGCCATGGGGCCAGTCTTCTGATCCTCATGCTGCTTCCAAAGTGCCTCTGCTGCTCTTTGTGCAAGATGAACACACTCTCCCTGGCAACACCAAGGAGAAGGGTAGATGAAGATCCATGGAAGGAAGTGGGAAGATCCTTAAGGAAACTCCAGGGACACTAAACTCCCTCACCCAACTTCCAGCTTAGAAGGACTCCCCACTCATGTATCAGCAGCCCCAAGGACTAGGATGAAGGAGTTAGCAGGGAGGCCAGGACACCTTGCCTCAGCAAAAGGCTGAGGTTTGCCAGGAAGGGAACAAGCTCCATTCTGGCCCCGGCCTGCAGGGAGCTGTCCAGGGTGCTGGCGCTGGCTTTCCAATTTGCCAACCAGCCTCCCACAATGGCCCCAGCCCTCCATCTTCCTGCACCTGTGGCCGCTTCTTCACTAGAACTCTTGGTAAATTTCTTCCCAGAGACTCCTCTATCTGAGTATAATTTGCAGTCAAAAGGGAACTTCCCATCCAGTTCTGTAGGAGAAAATGGAAGCATTTTTTTTCGTCTTTTTTCTCAACCAGATATAGCAACTGTTGCTACAGAGTACGTATCTGGTACTTGATATATAAGTGGAATGAGTAAAGGAAGGAACTTACTTACGAGATACATAAATGTGTTTATATAGTGCTAGGCACTGTTTTAAGCATTTTACAAACATTAATTCACTTAATCTTTTTCTATCAGCCTTCATAATAACTTTTTACAGGTAGGGACACCAAGGTACAGAAATTCATTCACAGTCAGAAAGCTCAGAAGTTGTGAAGATAGAATTCAAATGCAAGCTAGTGCCAGCATCCAGCTCTCAAAACCATGCTGTCCTGCTCCAGGATGAATGAAGATTATGAGAAGGCTTCATTGGACGTATCTAGCTCAATGCATGACACTTAGTGGGAGCTTAATTATTGTTGCTTTGTATGGATTGGTGACTTCTGGCTGACAATCTTTCTTCTCATTTTATCCACTGTTTATAGTTGTGACCTCATTCTGCTAGGAAAAAGAGTCCTTTCCACTGTGAACTAAAGCCATAGTGGAGCTTGTTGGGGACTTGGGGGTCCTGGAATATGGCAGCTTGGGGAAAGAGTGAAAGGAAAACCATCATGCACCTGTGCCCAGGAGATGTCTGGTGTGTGTGTGTGTATCTGCGTGTGTGTGTGTCTGTATGTGTGTGTTTGGGGCAGGGGAGTCCTGAGGAATTATGTGTGGAGGGTGTTGCTTTGAAGGCAGGCATCAATCCATCCTGGACTCTTTTCTGAGAAGGTCATGGACCAAGTCACTTGCAGGGCCTTGCCATTTGTTGCTTCGTGGAGACATCTGTTCCCAGAGATGTGAAACGGCCATGTTTCTGTGGAGAAGCAGGTTGATGGTGGTGGTGGCAGTGTGTGGGCGGGGCACCTGCTCCTGATTTATTATTTCTTTGTCTCCCAGAAAGCACTTAAGTGCCGGCTTAGTTCCAGTGACGCTCGTGAGCTCTCTGGATTCCAGTACTGGGAGTGAGGGCGCCGTTTACCCTGCCCTGGCCGTCCCCTCCCTGTGAGCTTCCTCGGGAGGGCCTCAGGGCCTCAGCATCACTTAATTAATTTAGGCTTCCCTAGCCACATATTTTCAGATTCAAAGGAACAGAGCGGCCCTGTCAGCCTTTCCCGGAAGCCTGTGAGTCTGGTGGCTGGAAGCCAGAAGGACTACGTGCTGCCTGCCTGCCCTTGGCCAGCCCGTCCTTAGGGGCCAGACGTGCGTTGTGCACAGCATAGCTTGGATCCACTGGGAGAAGAAAGGGGTTGTAGCTCCTGCACTGTGTGTGGGCCTCGTAACTCCTCTGTGCAACTCCCAGAGAAGGAGGCGCCGGCCTGCTTTCCTGTAAATCCCTGAGTGAAAGCAAAGCCTCAAAATCCCCTTTGTCTCTGCCCCTTCCACTCACTTCTCACCCCAATCCGATGAGTTTCTCAGGTTCATCTCCCTCCTCCATCAAGACCACCCTTTCTCCTGGCCCAGACACCAAATCTTCTCCTGCACTGGGGCAGTCAGTTACCTTCTAACCTGTCCTTTCCCTCCTAACCCGGCCTACCCACTTCTGCGTGGATGCCAAACTTCTTTTTTCTGTAAAGTTTCTGGCACATCCTCAGGGACCAACAGACCTTGCAGGGGCCCCTGCTGCCCAGGACTACAGTCCAGCTTCTTCTCCCAGCCTTGTGACTTTCCACCACATTCCCCCAACCCCCTGTTCTTCCTGTCTTCCCTCAGGGCCACAGGAGCTCCCCCCTCTGCACTTTGAACTGGAAGTTCTTTTGGTCCATGCCCAGCCTTGCCTCTCCTTCATTTTTACACTTCTCTGATTCCTGAATTAATGTGAATAACCTCTTTTTCCTCTCACCATGAATCCTGTTGCGTCTTCTACTCCTCTTCATGAATTTATCACACATGGTGTTGGACTTTTTCCCCAATACCCACCTGGGAGCTTCTTGAAGGTAAGATCTGAGTCTGGGTATCTAAAAACAAGATATTGCTTTTTATGCATTCAGCAGAGTGCTGGCCATAGGACTTTGCATAGGAACTGATGTGTCAGTGGTTTATTAATCCATCTCTACATTTATTAAAATGAAAATTAATCACATAAATAGTACATAAATAGAAATTGCTTGTAGAGATTGCTCATAGAAATTAGGGCATTATAAATGTTTCTTTCCAGCCCCCAACCCTGGTTTGTTCTATTACCTCACAGATACTACCACTGTTACTGTTTTTAATGTGTATTTTCCAAGCCCTTTCTAAACCCTTTCTATACATATCCATGAACTCATATAAAATGTAATATAAACAGCCTATATATTTAAATAAACATATTTTTACATAAATGTTATATATGTATCATTCTGCAGTTCTCTCCTTTTCCACTCAACAATGTATCCACTTTAGTCTACACAGAAATAGCATGAGTTTCTTAGCTGCTGCACCATATTTTTTGTTATAAGCATATCCCAGTGTTTCCAGCTCTTTCCTTAGGTGAACATTTGGGTTACGTTTAATTTTTACGTGTGACAATGTTGTACTGAATCTCCTTGTGTTTGTATTGGAGGTGCTTTCCCTAGAGGTACAACAACTTGGTAGATATGAGCAATCTATATGCTTTTTAGATTTGAAAAGAAATTTCCAAATTGCCCTCCAAAATGACTGTATAAGTGTATACCCTCACAAAGCAGAGAACACAATCCTCAACACCCTTGCTAACAGTTGCTCTTTTCTTTCCCCATTTTGTCAGTCTCATGGGAGACAAAAATGGTGTTCATTTTGGTTTTAATTATATAATTGTTTTAATTGACATCTTTTCATGTGTTTATTGAGCATTTGTATTTTCTTTTTTTGTAAATTTCCTGTTACTTTTCTTCCCCATCTATTAGATTCCTCATCTTTTTTCTTCCTGAGCTGTAGTAGTTCTGATTAAATATAACATCATCATTCAACAGAATAGCCTCATTAAATAATATATCTTTATTCTGGACAGGTCCATTGTGGCTATAACTGATACTACTTCTTCACTGCTAGAAATGATCAGTTGTAGTTATTGGGCAGGGTAAATCAGAGTGGGTGTGGTGAAGTTGCCACACCAATTAAAACCCTTCATAGCATCTTCATCTTAATGAGAAAGAGTCCAAATTCTTTAGCTTGACATAAAAGGTCCTCTATAATTCATCTACTTCTGTGGTCTCAATATGATGCCTAGGTTTGATTCCTTATTCCATCACCTATCTAACCTTAAGTAAATTTACTTAAATGCTAGTTTCCATCATTTAAAAACTGTACAGAGTTGTCTCCCCTCTGCAAGTTCCTTAACTCTCTAACCTGGTGCAAATTGTTTAACCTCTCCAAACCTCACTTACACCATCTGTAAAATGGGTGGATTGATGATCCCTCACAGCGTTTTGTATTGTTCGAATGAGATTCCTTGTGAAGTAAGTTGATGCTGTTGTTATACCTCTCCCTAGCTTCCTAGATGACTTCTACTCATCTTTTATGATAAAAATCAAGCCTCTTTGTCCCACCTTCCAAATAAAGCTGATTTCTTCTTCCCTTGGGCCAGTACTAGGTGTCTATCACTGTATCTGTCATATTGTACCATGAAGATGTGTTCATGTGTCTGTTTCCGCTCCCAGAGTGTGGGTCCTTGTGGGATGAGTCTGAGGTGGCTGGGTTGTGCTCTGCACCTAGTACACAACACCCCCAGTAGATGACTGTGCAGTGGAAGAATAAAACTGTTTATCACTTTTGAAAAAGGATAGACTTTCTCATTGTGCCAACATTCTGTTGAGCTTGGAATGGATAGAGGGACACTTAGAGAAAAGCTTAAGTGTTCCTGAAAAATACTCCAGATGTACCCTGGGGAAAGCCAGGAAACGGATTTGCTTTAAGGCATATTGACAACGCAGCCTCACTGAAAATCTCCCCTGATTGAACAGTCAGGTAGGCAAAAGATATTTAAGGGAAACTCTGTATTTTGTATTCTGAGTTGGCTCTGTTGAGAAAACCAAGAAGATCAATGAAGGCTGCCAGCCATCTCTCTTGGTTTCGGAGGCTTGTCTTGATCCAAAAAGGGAGCATTGATCAGTCAGAGTCACTTCTATCATCAGACGTGAGACATGTATGTTTAAGGCAGAGATATCTTGGCAATCAGCATGGAGGGAAGGCGGAGGATTACCCCAGAAGGATGTTCCTTGCAGGTGTGTGCTGCACAGGGCCGCAGCCTGCTCGACTGCATCCCTGCACCCAGCACCCAGCACACTCTCTGCACACAGAAAATCTCAGTGAAAACCCAAAGGCGATGCCTGCTTTGGAGCAAATTGTTCTGAATGGGTGTGCAGTGACCATCTTTACCGAGAACCAGGGAAACCCCCTGTGCTCAGGTAATGTGGCCATACTTTCAAGATCATTTGTCTTAAAGCCTTTGAAAATGGATTCCCCCTGGTGTGGATGGTGGGGGCCCTCCTCAGGTGAGAGAGCCAGCCATACAAGGCTCGTATACTATGTACCCTGAGGCTGCAAGTCACTGGGGAGGGATGGGCCTGAGTTGTGAACATGGGCCTGGAGAGGGCAGCAGTATTGTAAAATCAGCCCAGTTTCCCTGACTTGTGAGTGGCTAGAAGTTGGTCCTTTCTCAGGCTGCCTGCCAGCACCTTCTCCGGGCGTATCTGTGATGTAAGAGAGGTCAGCAAGGAGTCCTAGTGTGATCCCTGGCCCTGTGCCAGCACAGTAGAAGGCTTTTACCGTTATTAGCTTTCAATATCATAACACCCTTGTGAGCTAAGTGTTCTTCTAGGCCAGCCCCATTTTATAAATTGACAATGCAGGGGCTTGAGTAATGTGCCAAGGTCACAAGGCCGTCTGACTCATGCCCGTAGGTTTATCCATCTGACCATGTGACTTCCATGCTTTTGGGGGGCTGCAGAAATTTTTCTGTGACCTCCAAAGCCCTGCTCGTTCCCCTTGACATATGTGCAGAGTCATGGTCACCATCCTCCCCTGGGTGTTGGGGACCACCCAGCCAGATACAGAGAGTGTACCTGTCTCCTCCTTCTCCAGACATTCTGACCAGAGGTCAGGCCTTATTATGTCATGCTAGGACTATTGCAGTAGCCTCATAGCAGATCCCTCTCTCTTCAGTATTGCCAGTAGCTCCTGAGCCCCCAAATTGCTCTCACAGTCAACTTTTTACAACATGAATCTTCCATATAGTAGGCACTCTATAGATATTTGTTAAATGGGTCATCCTGCTTTAAATTCCTATTTCCTAGGGCCAAGTTCAAAAGGTAACCTTGACTTTCAAGGCCCTTAGTATATGACTTCATCTCCTCTTCTTGCTGTTTCTCTTGGCACTGTTTGCCACACATGCGGAGCTGCCTGTCTAGGACACCAGGGTCCTGACATGCCACAATACACTGCCACCCATGTTTTCTTTCCCAACAGAATAGGCTGAGAAATAGGGTACTCACCACAGGGAATATCTTGGTCCAAGTACACATACCTTGAACCTAGCACTTGCAAGATGGATTCCAGGCTTTGGTTGCATGTGTTCCCCCCAGCTTGGCCTGTATTTAATCCATCTAACGTCTCCCAAGCCCACAATGTTGCCTCATAGACAGAAAAACATCTGGGGATGGTTGGTGCCACATACACATGCAGATGTGTACCAATGCCTCCAAAGCAAAGCATACTCTTGTTTCCACTCTATGTTAAATTCTGGTCATAGTCCGCTAACCTGGTCTTATAACCAAAAAAAATAATGGTTGGTGACTTGCAGCTTGAAAACTTGACACTGGCTCATTTATTCAGCCACTGTATCTCATGCATGGGCTGTGCCTCTCTCAGATCTGTCCCCACTGGGTCCCCAGCACCTGGCACCATGACTGTGGAACAAACCAAAAGTGGCTTTCTGGGGGAGACATTTGTGGGAGGAAAGTGAGAGTAGTTCAACCCTTTCTTGTTGAAGCACAAAGACCTTAAAATACAACTGAAGAGTTTTGGGAGCCTGTACTGTGGACAGGTGATAAGATGAGACCTTGAAGGGAAGAAAGTCTAGGCCACTAAGTTGGGGATTCCAAACCGCAAACTCCTGGTGATGTCTTGGGAGGTTTTCCAGACAAAGCTTCTATCTTGAAGGAAAGAGCTGCCCCCTTGGGGCACAGACAGGTGGCCCAAAACACCTCTGACTGACACTAACTCCAGCCATACTGACCACTCAGGTCAAGTCCCATAATGAGTCCTGACTCAGGGTAGTCTGAGTAGGGGAAGGGAATCCCCTGAATAGCCCTGTAACTATGGATGGTGACCCTGGCAGGGACAAAGAGACTTCATAGTCAGAGACATAAATGCAGGTGTATGGGGACCTCTCCCTCTGTGGATGTAGGGACCCGGAGGCTGTGGGGAATACCATCCGACTCAGTTAAAAGCATGATCAGCTTTGAGCATCAAGAAACTAACCAGAGCGATGTTTTCCCAGGTAATTAAGATGCTATTAATTAAACTCCCATTTTAAAGCTGGTTTCAAACTAATTCTTTATGACACTTGTGCACACCCCTCATAAGGATTGCCCTTATCTCCTCTGGGCTGTAGTGCCTCAGCTGGGGGCTGAGCCATTGGCTGGCACAGAGTGGACTGTCCGTGGGTTTGTAAATGAATAAATGACTGGTGGACCAATGCCATTTCCTCACTTGAACATCTCAGATGCCATCTGGTAGCAGACGGCATGACCTGGAACGTTCTTCTTGTCTGATCCCAGAGATTGAGCAAATTCCATCCTCCCTTGTGGAGGTTTAGTCTGCATGGTTGAAAGGCTCACAAAGCCTCAGTCCTTCTAGTGATGGAAAAAGGGGGTGGGGCAGGCACGCCCCAGCCCATGCAGCGGGGGGAGGAGACCAAGGTCATATACTCTGAGACAAGTGTTCCAGATGGGAGTCCAGGCAAGGGGGCTGGGGGAGGGAGTGGGGTGCTCGAGTGCAGAGGCCTGGGTCTTCGGCAGAGGGCAGTGTGCCAGGGCTCCAGGGAGCCAATCGGCTTTTCATGGCTAATTGAAGGGAGCAATATGAGGATCCCTGTGTTTGGGATTTTTCTCAAGGATACAGTCCCAGATGTGGAATGACTGGCTCAAACAGTAAGATCATTTTTATGTGCCTTAATTCGTATAGACAAATGGCTTTCTAAAAGCAAGATGTGGATTCCATTCCCACTGTGAGGGTGCTTCTTTCCACCCTGACAGGACCCAGGGTTATTACCTTAAAAAACTAGCAAGCTCCCTGGGAACTATGCCATCTTGTTTAATTAATGTCCTTGATGATTAGATGTGAGCATCCTGCCCTCTGGTCTAGACCCCACCCTCACCAAAGCTGACCCGTCTTCTGAGTGCCTGCTTCACCTGCCTCAAGTCCTTTGCACCTGCTCTCCTCTCTGCCTGGAAAGTAGTCCATCTGCATGTTCATTCTCTCATCTTCCTCCCATCTGCACTTAATAATGAAGCCTTCCCAGACCACCTTGCTTAAAATCGCACCCCAGTACTTCTTATCCCTCCCTGGTTACTTTATTTTTTCCAACGTGCCTGTCACCATAGGCACAGTTTATAGATTATGTTGACTGTCTGTCTCCCTTCCCTAGGATGGATGTTCCAGGAAGACACATGGAAAGGGAAAGAAGGAGAGGGTGCAGAGCTGAATGTAAGCTAGAAAGAGAGGAGAAGTCATGCCCTCTCCCACTAGAACGTACCCCTGGCCCCCCAGGCCCCGGGACCCAGCAATGGCTGCTCAGCTGGAGTGGAGGGAGGAGCTGAGGGTGGTGAAGAATGGGGTGCCTCTTGGGGCCTGACCTCTCTTCTGCTCTTTGGAGAGGTCTGGGAGCATCTCACTCACCCCTGTCCCCCAGCAGTGTTAATGCAAGGGAGACCTCCAGGACATTCTCTGCCTGACCTGCAGTTTGAGTGACAATGCATGGGGCTGAGTACACATCCCTCTGACAGGGATGTGTCAGAGGTGAAGAGTCCTGGGTGGGGCACTGGAGGTGACAGGCACTGGTACCTTGAAGGGCTGTTGAATTAATCCAAGGGAAGGGTGGGAAGGAGATGGTGTCCCTGGAGAAAGCCAGGCTTCAGAAAGCCCAGAGGTGGAGGGGGTATTTAAGGGAAGCATAATGGAGGATTCATCCACAGAACCAGGTAGTGAAGGAAGGGCTGTGCTGAGCCAGTGACTTGTGACTCTGAGAAATGAAGCAGGAGGGGAGAGGGTTAATGGCATCTACCTGCTGCTGGGATTATGAAAGTGCCAAGACACAGCTCAAGTGTTCTGAGCTGTGACCTTAACTAACCTCTATCCGCACAGTCGCTGGTGGTCCAGACTGCCCTTCAGCCTATCCCGGGACAAGCCATCACTGAGATTGTCACCTGGCCCTTCTGCCTGGGGGATATGCGTCCTTCTGTCTCAGAGCCTCTGGCTCTCAGGCCTTGATTCCTGAGTTCCTCCTCTCCTGCTCAAGACCACTGGGCTGGAAGGCTGCATCAGCAGAGAGCTGGCCACAGCTCCTTAGAAGAGAGTAGGTCAAAACCAGGCCCAAGCAGAAATGAAAGCTGCCAGGGTGCAGCCTGGGTGGGCTCTGTCTTAGTGAAAGTCAGAGCTCACACCTTGTGAGTGGAGACACTCCCTGAGCAGTTGGCCCCAGGCTGGGAGATGTGCATCCCAGTTTCACTCACTGGGAAGGCAAGGCTGTGTCCTCCAGCAGCCAGACCTGAGTGAAGGAGCCCAGAGGGTCTCTGAATGGCTCATTCCAGAGGCCTGGAAACCCCAGGAGACCCGAGGAGCTGCCGAGAAGCCTCTAGCCTCCCAGTGTTCTGAGTAACCCAGGCATCAAGCTCCATGGAACTGGACAAGTGGATTCTGCTCTTGACTGATGGAAAGACAGGTGACTCCATGAATTCTTTGGGAGGTCCTCCCTTTTAACTGGTTCTTCAGCACCAGAGGTGGGGTGTGGCAATCTTTGGGAGGCAAAAGCAGGGAGAAAGCTGCCTAGTAGAGCTGTTTTGGCCTTGATCTGAATTTGGAAGGCCTGACTGAGGGCTTGAGGTGAATGCAGGATGGGCTCTGGGGGCATATTTGTGGACAGGAGGGCCATATCTGGTCTATCTTGGGCAGGGGGCTCACCCCGTGAATAGCTGCAGAACTGGCAAGGCCAGAGGGTACATCGAGGCTGGGGAGAGGACAAAGAGCCAAAGGTGCCCTAAGAAAGTAGGTGAAACCAGGGGAAGGGGAGTGGGTGGGGTGCAGGAGGAGGAGGGTGCCACCAACATGCAGCCACAATCCTGATGTCTCCCTCACCCAGCACTTGCCATATGCTCTACCCAGAGCAACTTTCCGTAGCTGCAACATTTACTCCCCAGCCACTCTGTGATCCACAAATCTTTGTCTGACACCCCGAGGCATTGGGGGTTTTGGGATTGAAAATCTTTCCTATTGTAGCAATAAAAGATAATGCATATATTGCATCTTTTCTAAGTTTCCAGCAGGGTCTGGAGGAGCCCCCTATAATCTAATGCATCAGTATTTTCTGCAGGGAAATGTGTGAACAGCCAACACTTTGCAGCATCAATAGAGACCATAAGAAACAGAAAAAAGGCTCATGTCAGTTCAGACAGGTTTTGCCACCCAATGAGTTAGCAATGGCAACCCACTCCAGTATTCTTGCCTGGAAAATCCCAGGGACGGGAGCCTGATGGGTTGCCATCTTTGGGGTCACACGGAGTCAGACACGACTGACGTGACTTAGCAGCAGAGTTAGGTCAAGACAGATTTTGCAGCCACGTGAGTTTCAAGCCATCTCTTAGCATTTAGTTCTTCTTAGATTCCACCTCTCAGAGAAGAGCCCTCTACACACAGCCTTTCTGTGTCTTGGTTGTCACACGGAGTCAGACACGACTGACGTGACTTAGCAGCAGAGTTAGGTCAAGACAGATTTTGCAGCCACGTGAGTTTCAAGCCATCTCTTAGCATTTAGTTCTTCTTAGATTCCACCTCTCAGAGAAGAGCCCTCTACACACAGCCTTTCTGTGTCTTGGTTGTGTCAAACACTGCTTTGTCTAGATGTGCTCCTATGCTCTTCCTTACCCTAAACCCCCAGTAGCCTTGCTACACCCCTGGTAGGATACCCATGGTTCCCTACCCATGACAGGCAGTCTCCTTAGTTAACCATCCTAATTTTATTGGGCTGTGGTTGTGCATCCCTAGTGGTTTTTATCTCATGGGCTTTGTTATCACTGATTAACAGAAAAGTCTCAAAGCCCTTTCCCACATGCAGTTTTACTCAACCCCCACTTATAGACTGGCGAATTAAGTGTTATTACCTGCCCCCATTTTACAGATGAAGAGGAGGCTTGTGTTGGGGTACAAGCTTGTGTTGTACCCCAACACCTCAACCTCTTGTACACAAGAGGAGGCTTGTGTTGGGGTACATGGTGGGGTACAAGATCTCATGGTCAGAAAGTGCTGGAGCCAAGATGCAAAGTCGTGTCTGCTGACTGGGAACCATGCTCTTCCCTCCTCTGTGTTCCAGGGGGAAGGCCTCCGAGGTCGATGGCTTCAGCCAGTCACTCACAGCTGTGAGTGTCCCAGCACTTGGAGCCCCTCCTCTGTAACCCTCAGGAGGCAGAGTCACATTTCCCAGGCTGGAAGGACAAGGGGATGAAGGTGGCCAGCCTGGGAGCTGTTCCTGTAGACCCGCCCATCCCTGTGTCAAAGCTGTAGACAAGGTTTAAAGTGGCAGGTTTCCAGGTCTGACATAGAGTCAGTTGCTTTTTATTTCATTTAAAAATAAGCAGTTTAAAAAGTCTTAATTTATCTACATAAAAAATTGTAATATATAGTGGAACTATATGTAAGTTCTGTATTCTCCAAGTCTCCTGTAAATGTGTTATCATATCTTTGTAATTTAAAAAAATTTAAAAATAAGTAAAAAAAAAATGTGATGCCACTTCATATCCACTAGGAGGGAAGAAGCATGAAGGCAGATAATGAAAAACGTATGTAACGTTTCTAAATGATTCTATGTAACTGAATCACTGCTATACACCTGAAACTAACACATTGTAAGTCAACTGTCTTCAATAAAAAAAACATTTTTTAAGGGAAAAAAAAAGCAATTTATTGGCAAGGCAGAAGCTGTTTGGTGAAATAAAGAAACATGAAATCAACTCCTACAGTAGTACCTGCCAATTTCAGAGAAAACTGACCTGGGCTTGGATGCAAGTGTCCTGAACACGTACCAGAATCCCCTGGAAAGCTTGATAAAGTGCAGAGTCCTGGGTTCTACCACCAGCAGTTTCTGATTCACTGGGTTTGGGATTTGTATTTCTAACAAGGTCTTAGCCGGGCTTTACTCTGTTCGCTAAACAGGGTTCTGGTTCAGAGACCACACCGGCCTGTATAATTCCATTACTGGCCTTTGGTGCCACTGTCTGGCCGCTCTTGAGAATGACATGTTCTCCCTCTATTGGTATCAACATTCTTGGACAACTGTTTCAACAAAAGTTGGGAATGTTCTGACCTCTATCGCTTTCTCCCGGGCAACACTGTGCGTCTACAGTGAGTTATAAAACATTACCCTAGTCCTATTTGGGGCACTAGCACAGCACACACAGCTCACATTTGGGGAATAAAGAGACAATTTCCCCCAATTTATCTATTAAGGCATATAGCAAAAGGGTATGCAAGCAGGATTTCTAAAATGACTTATGCATGCTTTATCATATATAATTCATTCAAAGTAGTCCATAAATAAAACAAGCAGAATTTTTAAAGAAAGAGGATTTCATTATATGTGGAATATACAAAAAAAAAAAAAAAAAACATGATACAAGTGAAACTTATTTACAAAACAGAAGTAGACCTACAGACATAGAAAACAAATTTATGGTGACCAAAGGAGAAAGAGGAGGATATAATTTAGGAGTTTGGGATTAACATATACACACTACTATATATAAAATAGATAACCAATAAGGACTTACTATATAGCACAGGGAAAATGAAAGTGAAAGTGTTAGTCACTCAGTCGTGTCCAACTCTTTGCAACCCCGAGGACTGTAGCCCACCAGGCTCCTCTCTGTCCATGGGATTTTCCAGGCAGGAATACTGGAGTGGGTTGCCATTCCCTTCTCCAGGGGATCTTCCCAATCCAGGGATAGATCCCGGGTCGCCTACATTTTAGACAGATTCATTACCATCTGAGCCACCAGGGAAGCCCCAAATCAACTATAATTTTTTTAAGAATGTGGCTTTCAAACATCTACTTGAGACAGAAGATAGATGTCTACCTCTCTCAGAGCAGATCCCTAGACCACTTTTCTTTTGGAAGACACCTGGAGGTCTGGCATGCATTGCTGAAGAACAAGGGGACAGTCCATCTGTCCCCAGGAGAGGAAAATTAACTTCCCAGCTGTGTTCAGCACTACGAGGCACATATAAGGCATTTCCCTGGGATCTCTTATAGCAAGGAGCGTCATTATTTTATTTGCACTTGGGGAAATGCTGACATCCAATGTCAGGCTATTCAGTGATTGAAATTTGGCCTTGGTTTGCCTAATTTCTAATTCCTCCAAGCTCTTTGACTTCTGGCAGTGGGCGCATCATTTTCTGCAGGTATTTCAGATTGGGGATGAAGGTCAAGGTCCTGAACTACATTAAACAAAGTAAAACAGATTTGGTTTGGGGGTTGGTTGCTGTTATTACTGTTTTATTTTACTGCAGAACTTTTTGGAAACTTTCATGAGCTTATCAGTGATTTCCAAACTTATATGCATAAGTGTAAAAGACTTATTTCATAGCCTGGAGTATCTTGGTGAATGTTCCATGTGTACTTGAGAAAAATGAGAACTTTTGTGTGGAGCCTTCTACAGGTGTCAAACAGGTCAAGTTGGTTGAGAATGTGCATATCTGCCATATTGCTGATTTTCTGTGTACTTGTTTTATCAATTATTGAGAGAGGAGTATTGAAATTTCTGAGTATAATGTAGATTTGTCTGTTTTTCATTATAGGTCTATCAGTTTTACTTCATATATTTTTAAGTTCCCTTATTAAGGGTCATAAATGTTTGACTGTTATGTCCTCCTGACAGATTGACCCTTTATCTTTATGAAATGACATTCTTCCTCCCTGATAGTATTTTTGGCTCTGAAATTTTCGTTGTCTGATGTTGATATAGCCACTGCAGCTTTTTTTTTTTTTTGACTAGTGTTAGCATAGCATATGTTTTTTTCCCACCTGAATGTTTAATCTATTTCTGTCTTTATATTTAAAGTGCATTTCTTTTAGGCAGCATATAGTTCTGGTATTGCTTTTTTAATCCAGTCTGACAATCTCTGACTTTAATTGGATGTTTAAACCATGTACATTTAATATGATTTTTGATATGATTAAGTTAAAAGCTATCATCCTATTTGTTTTCTATGTATCCTCTCTGTTCTTTGTTCCCTTTTAACTCTTTTCATGCTTTCTTTGGATTTAATATTTTCTAATATCCAGTTTCATCTTCTCTGTTGGCCTATTAACTCTGTTTTGTTATTTTAGCAGTTACTCTAGGGTTTATAGTATATATGTTTAACTTAGTCTACTTTCAAGTCATATTAAACTTTTTCATATACAGAGGTGGGTTTCTCCTGGGGGCAATTTTGTCCTTCAGAAGACAGTCAGCATGATCTAGAGACTAAGGCCCTCTAATGGATAGAAGACAGGGATACTGGTAAAAATCCTACAATGCATAGAATAGTCCCTCACAATGAAAAACTATGCAGTCCAAAATATTAACCATGGTTGAGAAACACTAACATACAGTGTAATGACCTTATAATAGTATATTTTCTCTCCAATCTGTATTCTATTGTTGCCACTTTTTACCTTTATATATGTTATAAATTTTATAACATATTGTCATCATTTTTGTTTAAACTATTATCTTTTAAAATTTTTATTTATTTTTATTGGAATATAGTTGTTTTACAAAGTTGTATTCGTTTCTGCTATACAACAAAGTGAATCAGCTATACGTACACATGTATCTCCTCCCTCTCGAGCCTCCCTTCCATCCTCCCATCCCACCCTTCTAGATCATCACAGAGTACTGAGCTGAGCTCCTTGTGATATATAGTGCTTCCCCCAAGCTATCTGTTCTGTACATGGTAATGCATATATGTCAGTGCAACTCGCTCAATTCGTCTCCAGCTCCTTAACCCCTGTGTCCACAAGTCCGTTCTCTATAGTCAGCTTTAAAAATAAAAAAGCCTGTTACACACTTACCCATATAGTTTCCATTTTTGGTATTCTTTGTATAGACTCAGATTTCTACCTGGTATTATTTTACTTCTGTATGAAGGATTTCCTTTAACATTTCTTGTATTGCTGATCTGCTCATGATAAATTCTTTCAGCTTTCATGTCAGAAAAAGTCTTTATTTCACTTTTATTTTTGAAAGATGTGTTCGTTGGGTATAGACATCTAGATAGATGTTTCCCCTACCTTTACTTTATTATTATTTTTTTATGTCTCCTTGGGATCATTTGATTTATTTTTATTCATTGGAGACTAATTACTTTACAATACTGTAGTGGTTTTTGCCATACATTGACATGAATGAGCCATGGATTTACATATGTTCCCCATCCCGATCCCCCCTCCCGCCTCCCTCTCCATCCCATCCCTATGGGTCTTCCCAGTGCACCAGCCTTGAGCAACAAAAGACCTATACATAGAAAACTATAAAACACTGATGAAAGAAATCAAAGAGGACACAAAGAGATGGAGAAATATACCGTGTTCATGGATTGGAAGAATCAATATTGTGAAAATGAGTATACTACCCAAAGCAATCTATAGATTCAATGTAATCCCTATCAAGCTACCAACGGTATTCTTCACAGAACTAGAACAAATACTTTCACAATTTGTATGGAAATACAAAAAACCTCGAATTGCCAAAGCAATCTTGAGAAAGAAGAATGGAACTGGAGGAATCAACCTGCCTGACTTCAGGGTCTACTACAAAGCCACAGTCATCAAGACAGTATGGTACTGGCACAAAGACAGAAATATAGATCAATGGAACAGAATAGAAAGCCCAGAGATAAATCCACAGACCTATGGACACCTTATCTTCAACAAAGGAGGCAAGAATATACGATGGAAAAAAGACAACCTCTTTAACAAGTGGTGCTGGGAAAACTGGTCAACCACTTGTAAAAGAATGAAACTAGAACACTTTCTAACACTACACACAAAAATAAACTCAAAATGGATTAAAGATTTAAATGTAAGATCAGAAACTATAAAACTCCTAGAGGAGAACATAGGCAAAACACTCTCCAACATAAATCACAGCAAGATCCTCTATGACCCACCTCCCAGAATATTGGAAATAAAAGCAAAAATAAACAAATGGGACCTAATGAAACTTAAAAACTTTTGCACAACAAAGGAAACTATAAGCAAGATGAAAAGACAGCCTTCAGAATGGGAGAAAATAATAGCAAATGAAGCAACAGACAAAGGATTAATCTCAAAAATATACAAGCAACTACCTTTACTTTAAACATGTGACTCCATTGTGTTCCTGGTTGCACTGTTTCCAAAGAGAAATCTACAGTCATCCTTATCTTTGTTTCTCTGTATAAAACCTTCCCCTTTCCTCTAACTGCTTTTAAGATCTTCTCTTAATCATTGGTTTTGAGCAATTTGATTATGATATGCTGATTTCTTCATGTTTCTTGTGCTTTGGGTTTGCTAAACTTCATAGACATGTGGGTTCATAGTTTTCATCAAGGTTAGAAAATTTTCGGCCATTATTTCTCAAATATTTCCTGTTCCTCCTTCAGGGATTCCAATTACACATGTATTAGACTGCTTAACTTTGTCATATAATTCACTGACACTCTTTTCATTTTCAAAAAATTCATTTTTCTCAGTGTTTCATTTTGTATAATTTTATTGCAATGTTTACAAATTCATTAATCTTTTATTCAATGTCTGTTCCTCCATTAATCACATCTGGGCTATATTTCAATTTATACATTATGGTTTTCACTGCAGGAATTTAATGTGGGTCTTTTTTATGAATAACTTTCTTTTTTAATTTTTTAAATTAATTAATTAATTAATTTTTGGTTGCACTGGGTCTTTGTTGCTGCACTTCGGCTTTCTCTAGTTGTGGCTACTCTCTAGTTACTATGCGCTGGCTTCTCATTGTGGTAGCTTCTCTTGTTGTGAGCACAGGCTCTAAGGCGTGTGGGCTTTGTGAGTGCACAGGCTTGGTTGCTCCGTAGCATGTGGAATCCTCTTCGACCAGGGACTGAACCTGTGTCCCCTGCATGGCATGCAGATTCTTATCCACTGGACCACCAGGGAACTCCTAAAAATAACTTTTTTATCCTCATTAGGGATCATGTTCTCCTGCCTCTTTGTGTAATGTGTGCTCAGTCACTTCTGACTCTTACAGCCCCATGGACTGTAGCCCGTCAGGCTCCTCTGCCCAGGGAATTTTCCAGGCAAGAATACTGAAGTGGGATGCCATTTCTTACTGCAGGGGATCTTCCCAACCCAGGGATAGAATCCACATCTTTTGGGTCTCCTGCATTTGTTGGCAGACTAGCACTAGCACCACCTGGGAAGCCCCTGGTTCTTTGAATGCCTAATAATCTTTGACCGGATGTCACACTTGTTAGGTGCTGAATAATTTTTTTATTGTAAATCTTCTTGAGCTTTGTTCAAGGATGAAGTTAATTTACTTGGGGACAGTTTTATCCTTTAAGTTTTGATTTATGATTCATTTGGTGAGTCTGGAGCAGTGCCCAGTCTTGGGCTAATTATTCTGCTTTATTGAGGCAAGATTTTCCTAAGTATTTCTATTGTGAATTATGAGGTATTCCAGTCAGCCTGGTGGGAGCAGGCATTATTCCAACTATTGTGTGAGCTCTGGGTATGGTTCCCCCTAATAGTCTTGGATGGCTCCTTTCCCAGACTTGGGCAATTTCCTTACATAAATGTGCTGGTCAATACTCTGCTAAATACTCAAGAGGGACTTACTGTAAGTCACTGTTGTTCTCTTTTCTCTGGTACTCCGTTCTTAGAACTCTGTCTTGGTTACCCCCAGACTCTCAGCTCCACATTCTCAAATCAGAAAGTCTTCTGGTTCTGTTTGGGTTCTCTGTGTACTGTGGGTTGAAAAACTCCAGGTGGCAAGTCAAGGCAATAATAAGGCTTATCTCAATTTCTTTTTCTATTTCTCAGGAATCCCTGTATTTCTTTGTCTGTTGTCCAATATGTTGAAATCCATTGTTTCATTATATATTAATTGGACTTTTTATTGTTACATGTGGGAGGGTAAATATGGTTCTTATTATTCCCTCTCAAAATTTTGTTTTGTTTTATTCTGAGTTTCTCATTATTTCTGACCTCTTAGCATCAAGCATAGAATCTGGGAGTGAGTGATCAACAAATGATTACTGGATGGGCAGGTGGGTGGGGTACTTTATATAGGCTCGTGAATAATTAGATGGCTAAAGGCAGAACGAAGTCCAACTGAGCTGCCAGGATCAGTTATCATCAAAGAGAATACAAACAATAAATGCTGGTGAGGACAAGGAAGAATGGAACTCTTGTACATGGTTAGTGCAGCCACTGTTGAAAACAGTATGAAGATTTCTCAACAAACTAAAAATATAATTACTGTATGACCCAGCAATTCCACTCTTTGGGTAAATATTTTTTAAAATTTACTAATTTGAAAATGCACATGCATCCCAATGTTCAAAGTAGCATTATTTACAATTGCCAAGATATGGAAGCAACTTAAGTGCCTATCAACAGATAAGGAAGCTGTGGTACATATATACAGTGGAATACTGCTCAGTCATTAAAAAAATGAGACTTTACCATTTGCAGTGACATGGATGGACTCAGAGGGCATTATGCTGGGTGAAATGTCAGACAGAAAGATAAATAGTGTGTGGTATCACTTAAATGTAGAATCTCAAAAAGTAGATCAAAATAGTAATATAACAAAAAAGAAGCAGATTCACAGATATAGACTACAAATTATCAGTTACCAGTGGGGACAGGGATAAGGGGAGGGGAAAGATAGGGTAAAGGAATAAGAGATACAGACTATTAGGTAGAAAATAAGCTGTAAGTATATATTGAACAACATGGGAAATATGGCCAATATTTTATAATAACTATAAATGATGTATGACCTTTAAAAACTGTGAATCACTGTATTGTACACTTGTAACTTATACCCATCCCATTTGGGATGGGAGTCTCCTTCACTGGCTTCTTGTGCTTGAGTTTTAAAGATTATAAGGTACAGAGCTTGGTGCATCTTTTCTATTTACATATTGCCTCAAGGTGCTCTCATCTGATCTCATGACTTTAGGTTCCATCCAGGTACTGAAGACTTCCAAACTTACATTTCCACCTGGACCTCTCTCTTCACCTCTAGGCTCTTATCTTCAACTGCATACTTTTGAATTTCCACTCACATATGTAATAGGTCTCTCAAACACAACCTGGCCAAAACATTTTCCCTGCTTCCTCCCCACATGAATATATTTGCTGCTTTTCCAGACTTCCACATCTCAGCAAGTGGCACCACCAGCCAACCAGTGGCTCCAGCAAAAGCTCCTAGACTCATCCCAAATTTCCTCAACCCTCATATCAAATCTGCCAGCAAGATATGTTGGGTTTTCTCCTGAGGCATATTCCAAATTTGTCCCTGTTATATTCCACTATTTCCATCCCAATCTTTCTTGGGCAATAATAGTCACCCACTTCTCTTCCACCCACTCCCAATCCCCCCCCCCCCCCACAACACCACCATCTACTCATCACATGCAAACAGACAACAAAGTTCTGAAAACTGAAATCTGTTATCCTTCTCTTGGGGAAAATCAGCCAGTGGGTTTCTGT
This sequence comes from Cervus elaphus, assembly GCF_910594005.1. Lineage (NCBI taxonomy): Eukaryota > Metazoa > Chordata > Mammalia > Artiodactyla > Cervidae > Cervus > Cervus elaphus. The sequence continues at coordinate 43,189,082 of NC_057829.1, read as the reverse complement.
TGCAACAAGAATTAAAGTTAAACAGAGGATCCTGTCTCTCACAAGACCCTACATGATCCAGCCCCACCGTTGTCTTGGAACATGTCACCCTGCTTCCCTCCACTCTTTGTGCTCACTGCCCTTCTGCTCCTTGAATAAGGGGATTTATTCTGACCTCAGCGACCTTTCCTCCACTGGGTCATCAGACTTCATCTCAGAGCTCATCTCCTCAGAGTGGCCCTCCCTGACCCTGCTATCCAAGTCCCGTCTCATCTGTCTAGCCACAACCCCTCTGTCATATGGACCTCCTGTGTGGCATGTACCACTGACTGATGTTACTGCTTTAGTTATTTAGTTAACTAAATAACTGATTTAGTTATTTGGTTACTCATTTATTGTCCTCCTGTCTTTCACTAATGTGTTGGCTCCAGGAGAGTAGAGATTGGATCTTTTTTATTTGCTGCTGTATCCTCAGTGCCTAGAATAGTGCAGGTACATAGCAGGCATTGAGTGAGTGATAGATGAGGAAACCAAGGCTCCAAGATGTTAACTCACTGGTCAGGATGCACCTCAGTGACTGAACCAGGACACCAGGGCAGTCATGTTGCCACATGGCTCCAAAGCATGTGCCCTTTGGCGCACTCAGTGGCTGTCATGAGCAAGAGTCCCAGAAACCTCTCCTCCAGTTGCCTGCATAGACAGAAAATGTGCCCATGACTCAGGAAAGAAGGCCAGATCTGATGTCCTTGCTACAGACTTTTAGAATCAGTCATTTGGGGAAGGCGTGGGGCTGTGTGTCCTGGATGGTGGATGCTGCAGCTGAGTCTTGTGTAACAAGCCAGGCAGCAGGCCTGGCGGTGGCTGCCATCGGCTGGGGTGGGCTGGGTGCCAGCACTGGTGTGCCACGCTGGCTGTCTCTACAGGGAGAATGCTGCTCCCACAGAACCTGGCTGTGGGCAGTGGAGGGGCCTGGCTCTCCATTCAGGAAGCTCTAACCACAGAGAAACTCTCTAGGGCCCTTGGGGCATGCTGTCTACCATCTAAATGAAATAAGTCAACAGAATGAAGATGGGGTTCAGCTTTTGAGGTACTTAAAGAAATCTCTCAAAGCTAGGGTGCACCTGGGGAGTGTATGGTCAAGAAGACGTGGTCTGGGTTGCCAGGTGACCATGATTCCATGAGGAAGAGGAATGGCATTTTGACAGTTAAGTGTATGGGGACATCCGAGACACCGAATGAAACATGCCACCTTCTAAAAGGGACTATACTTTATGAGTACAGAACCATGGTCCTCAGTCTTTCTTTGGATTGAGTGTGGGGATAATTGGGGATGGAAGGAGATGGACATGAAGAGATTGTCAGGCTCAAAGGAAGTAAAGGCTGTGTGTGAGCAAGTGCAGTTGCACAGCAAAAAGAGGGGCTGGGTCTAGGTGAGGACTGGCCAGCAGGAGCTGGTGACAAGTGGGGGTGGAAAGCTGGCAGCAAAAGTGGACACAAGACCACTCCAAACACTCTTCTGCAGGCCTGGAAACTTCTGTAGGTCCTGCCCCAGGGACATCTTGTCCTGTTCATTCTCTGTGTCCCTCTCCTCTTCCCAGTTTCTCATAAGCTTTTGCTGTACTCCAGGAAATCCTGGTGGGTGGTTTGTTTGGATGGAAAATGCAGCCTCCCTGGGAGTTCTATTTGACCAGAAGGCTGGGGCTTCCTGTGGGGAGAAGGTACATGAGCCGCCAAACCTTCATTTTTCTTCAGCCCAGCACTCCATCCCGCATCTCCACAGAAGCAGTCCCACAGTAGGTCAATAAAACTTCAAGGCAGGAGCTTCCCTGGTAGTCCAGAATATGCCTGCCAATGCAGGTGACAGGGGTTTGATCCCTGGTCTGGGAAGATTCCACATGCCGCAGAGCAACTAAGCCCATGTGCCACAAATATTGAGCCTGCAAGCCTCAACTGTTGAGCCCACATGCTGCAATTACTGAAGCCTCAAGGCCCCAGAGCCTGAGTTCTGCAGCCCGAGAAGCTACGGCAATGAGAAGCCCGTGCTACAACTAAAGTGTAGCAACCCCCCATCCCCCTGCCCCCAGGTTTTCCACAGCTAGAGAAAGCCATCACACAGTAACCAGGACCCAACATAGCCAATAAATGCATAACAATTTTAAGAAAAACTACCTCAAGGCAGTCATTTTTCTATCACTTCCTCCCTGCTGGGCCTAACATGCTCAAGAGCTGCCCACACCGTGCACCTCACAGCCCTGTTTGGTTTCTTATAAGAATGCACGTATCTGACAGGCCACAGCCTTATGTTTTCAAGCTTTATGATGGCAAAGATGACTCATTAGGTCGATGTTAGCTTCACTGATTAATCTTACTTATGCACATGTCTTATTTCTCCCTGAAGGCTTGCGGGCAGAATTTATTTCTGCTACACTAGGAACAAAATAGTAGACCGGTCTCCCGAGCATTGCATAATGCAGACTCCATCTCTTTGGCCTTCCACATTAATTTCCTTCAAATGACACCAAGGGGCCAATATGTTGAGTGCACACATCTTTGCTTTGATGAAATTTTTGCTTTTATTTCTAATTGTTTGTGCAAAAAGCTCTGGTTTGGGTTTGTTTAGGCCTTTTGGGCAGGGAATTGCTCTCCAAACCATTTTCAAATTGCTTCCACTTTGCATCTTGCTGAACCTGACATTTTCCCTCCTAGACCAAAGGCCTCAGTTGTTATCAGTCAGAAAACAGTACACACCATGCTGGCTATGGTACACAGTCCTCATCTCCAATATGGATTTTTAAAGCTTTAGAGCTTAAACTTTTTTTTTTTTTTAGAGCTTAAACTTTTGATCAAACTTTTGATCCCAAGCCATTGATTGTTTGAAAGGGTTTTGCATACTTTTCTTGAATATTGTTTTGTTAAATTAGGATTGTTCCTGGGACCTCTGCTAGTTTTTGTTCATTTGTTCTTCTGTCCCTACCTGTATCAGTTCTGTATTGACTCAAGCTAGGACAGCCAACTACAAATAAAGTACCATGATTCTTTTTTAAAAAAAAATTATTTTATTGGAAGTATAGTTGATTTACAATGTAGTGTTAATTTCTGCTGTATAGAAATTTCTGATTCAGTTATACATATATATATATTCTTTTTAATATTTCTTCTCTGTTACATTTTATCACAGGATATTGAATATAGTTCCCTGTGCTACACAGTAGGACCCTGTTGTTTATCCATCCTATAGATAACAATTTCACCTGCTAATCCCAAGCTCTCAATCCATCCTTCCCCCACCCACCCTCCTCTTTGGCAACCACAAGTCTGTTCCATGTGTCTGTGTTTGTTTCTGTTTTATAGATAAGTTCATTTGTGTCATATTTTAGATTCCGCATACAAGTGATATCATGTATTTTTCATTCTCTTTCTGACTAATTTTGCTTACCACGATAATCTCTAGGCCCATCCATGTGACTGTAAAAAGGCATTGCTTCATTCTTTTTTATGGCTGAGTGGTATTCCATTGTATGTATGTACCATATCTTCCTTATCTATGCACTTGTCAATGGACATTTAGCTTGTTTCCATGTCTTGGCTGTTGTACATAGCACTGCTATGAACAGGGGTGCATGAGATACCACATTTCTTGAGCAGGAAATATAAATCTGTGTAACTTTACGGAAAACATTACCACCAGACTCCCCAGTAGTTATACTGGTGTGCAAAATAGACCAAGCTGATAGAGGGAGATAATAGGAGGTGGAGGTAAATGTAAGGAAAGGAATTGTTGGCTAAATCCCAGAGTGGGGGGAGGTGCATGAGGATGAGGATGAAAGAGGAGAAGAGGTTCCCTGAATCCCTGAGGGGGAAGGGGTCAAAAGGGCCTCCCCTGGTCCAGAAGTCCCAGGGGCCTCTTCTCATTGTGTGTCGGGTCTCATGGAGCTGGGAAGATAGTCCTGTTCCCAGCCCACTCCTGGGAATTCCAGTTCTGTGGTCTGGGGGAGGCCTGGGAACCTGTTTTTCATAAGCACATGATGCTGATGTAGGTGTGCATGGGTCCCCACTTGGAGAAACATTGTTCCAAGCTAAGAAGAAGGTGTTACACCCAGGAAGGCAGAAGGAAACTCTCCAGTAGACCATTCCAGAACCTCAAGTGTCAACCTCCCATCTATTTCATAAACACCAAATAGAATCACAAGTGAGGCATCCATTTCTGTAATACATATTTCTTACCACTCCCTGCACATATGCACACAGTTGTCTGAATTCAGCCCCAGATGCATAAAATAAAAGGGAAGCAATTCATAAAAAAGGAAGATTCGTTTGAACATGTAAATGCTTGTGCAGGCCTCCACTCAGGGACAAATGAATCATCGGATGCCTGCATCTGTGCAAAGAATCACCCTGAAGGTGACCAGCTACAACGCAGGTGGATGCAGGTCTTATAGCAGAGAGGTGGATGTTGGGAGGAGGGCTGTTTCTCCTGTTTGCATGGTCATTGCATACCTGGAAAATGCCTTAGTAAAACCGTGCAAAATGGACGTTATGATTAAATGGAGTCCAGGTCTAAGCCCAAACAATCATGAGCAGGTTTTTACTTACATGAATGTCTGGGAAAGCATTTGAAAGGCAAGTGGAATGGACTTCCCGGGTGGTCCGGGGGTTGGGACTTCACTTTCCAAAGCAGGTTCAACTCTGGTCAGGAAGCTAAGATCCCACATGTCTTGTGATCAAAAAACCAAAATGCAAAACAGAAGCAATATTGTAACAAATTCAATAAAGATTTTCTTAAAATAGAGAAAAGCACGCAGGATGTGGGACACTTCTCCCTTTTATTTCCTCCACATGGAGAAAGTCAGAATTCCAGAACTCTACCCACCCAACTGCCTACAGTACGGCCCTATCATTGTGTCTACTGCTCCCTTTCTGGAGGATCAGAACATTAAAGCACGCCACAGTTACACAAATCACACAGTTACACAAGAATGGACATCCTATGTGCTGTTGTTTTCTTTCTTTTTTGGGAGGGGAAGAGCCAGAAAACTGGAACAGTTCCTGTGGAATTAGTTAATAAGTTACACCAAAATAGGGATCCCACCTCCTTGAAAATTACACCCCGGTGGAAGAGCTCTCTGTGGCCTCCTTTCTGTTGGCCCTTCACTTCTGCTAAACCGTATCACTTGCCGTGTGACATTTTCATTATTTACTGCTCTGAGGCTCAGAGAGCAAAGCGGCCAGGCTGGTCTCCACTCACTCGTTCATTAGTTTTAATTAAACCCTCTAATTTTATTTATGCTGCCACAAACTGATTAACAATTTGCCAGCAAAGAGCAGGAAGTCTTAAAAAGCATCTTGAGGAATTCGTGGGTCTCTAAGCACAGCCCTCGCAGAAATGAGGTGGGTTATGGGTAGAGGCTCATGCCAGGCTGGAGGAGGCAAGTTTTTAAAGCTTCACCGCTTGGTACAACCTTGGTACAACTACTGATGGCTCTGAGATCAGCGGGTCCCCAAGGGGCTGATGCATTGAGAGGCAGTGGCTGGACCTCTTTATCTGAAGTGCTTGATAGTCCTTGCAGCTCTGGGAGAGGGGACAGGGCTGGGAGTGGCATTTGGTGCCCGTGGAGGGTAAGGGTGAGCTGGTGGGGGCAGCAGAAAGCCCAGTTATTCATCAATGGGGAAAATGGACGCTGGCCCAGCCAGTTACAGAACAGTCTGCTGAGTGCTGTGCTGGACTCAGAGAGCAAGGAAGTGCAGCCTGAAGGTGATGGTGGGAAAGCTTTATAAGGACTGGAATTTGAAGTAAATAATGACTTATAGAATATTACCATACTGACAGCCCAGAGAGAAGCACATGAACAGAGATTCAGACACTTACTTCTCCACTTTCCAAGGGTCAGACACATTGCTAGCTCCAAATATGGGGGAGAGAAAAATGAATAAGGATGTAATAGGCTGAAATGGGAGCTTAATCTTGCAACGTGCATATACACCCCACCCCCTCAAAATCACTACTATTAACATCGCTTTTTTAGGTCCTTCTTCTGTTCCCGAATGTGGGAGGAAAGAAAGCTTTCTTTCTATACAATATTAACTCAGACCACACCTGATAAGTTTAGCCAATGTTTTTTGAGAAATGTTTATTCAAGTACTTTGCTTGTTTTAACTGACTTTTCTTTCTTTTTTGTTGTTGATTTAGAAGAGTTCATTATTCTGAAAACTAGACCCTTATCAAATAAAAGACTTGCAAATAAATATTTCCCCCAAATCTGTGGGTTGTCTTTTCCCTTTCTAGAGAGTGTCCTTTGATGCACAAAAGTTTCTAATTTTGTTAAGTACAAGTGACTTTTTTTTTTCTATTATTGCTGTGGTTTTGGTGTCATAGTTAAGAACGCATTGCCAAATCCAAGGTCATGAAGATTTTCCTCTTGAATCTTCATCGAGGAGCTTTAGTTTTAGCACTGACACTTAGGTCTATGATCCATTTTGAGTTGATTTTTGTTTGTGGTATGACGTAGACTCCAACTTTATTCTGTTACATGTGAAAACCCAGTTTCCCAGTACCATTTGTTGAAGAGATAACCATTGAATGGTCTTGGCACTAGTGTTGAAAATCAATTGACCATAGACATGTTGGTTTATTTCTGGACTCGGAATTTTATTTTGTTCACCTATGACTGTGCTGTGTGCTAAGTCACTTGAGTCATGTCCGACTCTTTGCAACCCTGTGGACTGTAGTCCATCAGGCTCCTCTGTCCCTGGGATTCTCTAGGCAAGAATACTAGAGTGGGTTGCCATGCCCTCCTCCAGGGGATCTTCTCAACCCAGGGATCAAACCTGCATCTCTTACATCTCCTGCATTGGCAGGTGGGTTCTTTACCACTAGTCCCTCACCTGTGACTACCCGTATACAAAAATATTTTAAAACAAAATTTTATCATGTAACTCCTTAAACTTCTAGTGGATTTGATTTGCACTTGGAACAACATCTAAATTCTAGGACTAGTTGACAGAGCTCTAGGTATCCAGCCCCTGCCTTCCCAGGCTTTAGCCACAGCGGCCCAATTTCTAGTGTGTAAATTTGCCAAGTTTGTGTTTCCCTGCTGTCGGGCTGCACCCCACAGGCCTACAAGGATTGTGCTTGACCAGCTTTAAGACCAAAGAAAGAGCTGAGTCAGCGACAGGGACGTGTTTAATGGGTAGGGGGAGTGTATGCGTCTGTATGCGTCTGAAGCAGCGTCCTGGAGTGACATCCCACTGTATGGGTCATGGTGGCAGTTTCTGCTCTGGTAAGGGGAAATTGCCAGTTACAGGGGGAACTGACATCTGTGGTTGGCTCCTTGGTTACCAGAGAAACTATCAGGCTCCTCACTTCCCCTTCGATAAGAACAGTCACTGGCTGGGGCTTGGGGCAAGTATGTAGGAAGGTCAGGCATGTGAATAGGGTGTAGGTGAAACAGGCACTGGTTACACAGCGGATGTACAAAGAAGAGCCGTCTTGAGTGGTCCAGCTGTCCACATGCCCTCCTCTTCTTGTCAAGGATCCTCTTCTGCCTAATCCCACATGGTGACTTTCCTCCTATCATTCAGATTGCAGCTGTAATGTCTCCTATTGAATACTACTCCACACTGGCTAGGAGGGCATCCCAGTCACGCTCTTAAGATGTTATCCTATTTCATGTTCCTTAATAGCATTTATTATTTCATATTTTTGCTTAAAGCATTTGTAGTTTTCTCCCTCTGATTTTATGTAAGTCTCATGAGAGCAGGGACTCTGCCATGTTCACCTCTGTGTCCCCCACATTCATTCCTCACTCCCCTCCCCCCAGCTGCCTATATCTAAAATAAAGCAAACTTTCCTTTCCACCAACCTTGCCTTTTTATTGGCTTTTGAACAGGGAGATGACTTCCACTTTTGGTTACAATAGTAGCAACTCAAGCAAACATATCTGTTGAAATTAACCCAGAGTTGATGCTCTGCTTCCTCTAGTGGCCATTGGTGTAATAGCATTCTCTGAGGGTTGGCTGCTCAGAGGGAGCTATACTGATAAAGAACAAACATGTGAAATTGCTCCACACTGTACAGACACGAAGATCTATGTCAATCTACTCTCTTTCCACGAATTTTAGCTGGAATCTTATATCCTGTGAACACGTCCATGTCCTCAGATTATTCTTACAGTTGCTAAGTTCTTCAGGTTCACACTCTTAATCAGTAACCAGTTTCCATTGATATGAAGAATAGATCAATGATAACTTTTCTTCTCATGTGTTCAGAATCACCACAAGTTCCTTAGACATATCCTTAATGTACAGCTACAGAGAATGGTCAGAATACTGGTTACTGACAATAAAATTACACCGAAATAGTGGAACCTGCTAAAATCAGGGCACACTGTTACTTCCTTCTAAAGTTTAGGTAAAAGAGCTGCTTACACATATTGGCTGTCTTCTTTCTATATCAGCTTTGGAGAGCAAGGTGTTTGCTGAAGATTACCAAAATGATGCTAATGTTTAGGAAAAAAGCCAGTAATGCCCAAAAGTAATCAGGGAGGGATTTGTGAAAAATCAGGAAAATAACAAAGTTGGACAGAATATATGAAACAATGAGATTAAGAGACACAGAGGCTCTATCAATGAGAGAGATAGTGGTGGAGGTGTGACCAAAAAGTAAGGAGACCATCCCTTATGCCTACCTTATACTCCCCCACCATACACACTGTGCACATGCACACATACATATATATACACATATATTTTCAATGGAAACATATGGTTTTATATGGTTGTTGTTTTTAAAATTATTAGCTCATTTATTCAGCATACATTTAACATTATTTTCCAGTGACTGCCAAGATAATTCTAAACAATACGCTTTTACCGCCGTTTTTGGATTTATCAAATTTGCACAGTGTTCAATGCACTTCCAGTACACATTTTTTCTGCCACGGTTATGGGGAATGGAGAACCAAACTGATGCATCGTCACTACCCTGAAATTTTTAAAAGAGAGAGTCGACTTAGCTCTTCTGCTTTGTAAGGGCACGGGGAGAGTTTCTTACACTGATAGCTAAATAGAAAGTAAAGGCAGGAGGATGACTCTGGTCATATTCAAATGAGTTAATGTTTGTAAAGCACTCAGGACAAAACCTGGCCCCCAGTCAGGGCTGTATAAGTGCTTGTTAAGTAAAATGCATTAAAATCCAAATCAATAATGCAGAACCAATAGGGACTGAGTGAATATGGGGGAAGTAAGAGGTCTTGATTGACATCTAGATATCTCAGTCTGTAAATGCGTATTATGAACAAGGTACTAAAAATCCCACTATTACATTCTATGTCAATGTATGCTGCTAACAAAACATCATAGACTGGGTGGCTTGCAAACAATAGAAATTTCTCAGTTTTAGAAGTTGGGAAGTTCAAGATCAAAATGCCAACAGGTTCTGTGTCTGGTGAGAGCCCACTTCTGGGACCACCACCTTTTTCGTGGTGTCCTCACATGGCAGAAGGGCTGAGGGAATATCTCCTTTAGAGTGCACTAATTTCATTCGTAAGGGCCTGGACAAAAAGAAGGGTCCTGTATGTTCAGGTGGGCACAGGAATCAATAAAATCTGCTATTAATAGGACTTTATTAGTACTCTCTGTCTAGAGAGGTCGGGGAAACTTGACTGAAAGTATACAGATCCTTTAATTAACTAAATACAAATTCATGTAAAAAAGCTATACTGAATTAAGAGTGACTCTGAATCATCATGCATTTTCTAAATTAAAGGGATATTAAAAGGATAATTATAATTGTATGGGGTGGCAAGAAAACACAGAAGAACTGTACAAAAAAGATTTTTACAACCCAGAAAATCATGATGGTGTGATCACTCACCTAGAGCCAGACATCCTGGACTGTGAAGTCAAGTGGGCCTTAGAAAGCACCACTACGAACAAAACTAGTGGAGGTGATGGAATTCCAGTTGAGCTATTTCAAATCCTGAACGATGATGCTGTGAAAGTGCTGCCCTCAATATGCCAGCAAATTTGGAAAACTCAGCAGTGACCACAGGACTGGGAAAGGTCAGTTTTCATTCCAATCCCAAAGAAACGCAATGCCAAAGAAAGCTCAAACTACCGCACAATTGCACTCATCTCACATGCTAGTAAAGTAATGCTGAAAATTCTGCAATCCAGGCTTCAGCAATACGTGAACTGTGAACTTCCAGATGCTCAAGCTGGTTTTAGAAAAGGCAGAGGAACCAGAGATCAAATTGCCAACATCTGCTGGATCATCAAAAAAGCAAGAGAGTTCCAGAAAAACATCTATTTCTGCTTTACTGACTATGCCAAAGTCTTTGACTGTGTGGATCACAATAAACTGTGGAAAATTCTGAAAGAGATGGGAATACCAGACCACCTGACCTGCCTCTTGAGAAACCTATATGCAGGTCAGGAAGCCACAGTTAGAACTGGACATGGAACAACAGACTGGTTCCAAACAGGAAAAGGAGTATGTCAAGGCTGTATATTGTCACCCTGCTTATTTAACTTATATGCAGAGTACATCATGAGAAACGCTGGGCTGGAAGAAGCACAAGATGGAATCAAGATTGCCAGGAGAAATATCAATAACCTCAGATATGCAGATGACACCACCCTTATGGCAGAAAGTGAAGAGGAACTAAAAAGCCTCTTGATGAAAGTGGAAAGTGAAAGAGGAGAGTGAAAAAGTTGGCTTAAAGCTCAACATTCAGAAAACTAAGATCATGGCATCTGGTCCCAACACTTCATGGGAAATAGATGGGGAAACAGTGGAAACAGTGGCTGACTTTATTTTTTGGGGGCTCCAAAATCACTGCAGATGGTGACTGCAGCCATGAAATAAAAAGACGCTTACTCCTTGGCAGGAAAATTATGACCAACCTACGTAGCATATTAAAAAGCAGAGACATTACTTTGCCAACAAAGGTCCATCTAGTCAAAGCTATGGTTTTTCCAGTGGTCATGTATGGTTGTGAGAGTTGGACTGTGAAGAAAGCTGAGCACTGAAAAATTGATGCTTTTGAACTGTGGTGTTGGAGAAGACTCTTGAGAGTCCCTTGGACTGCAAGGAGATCCAACCAGTCCACCCTAAAGGAGATCAGTCCTGGGTGTTCATTGGAAGGACTGATGTTGAAGCTGAAACTCCAATACTTTGGCCACCTCATGTGAAGAGTTGACTCATTGGAAAAGACCCTGATGCTGGGAGGGATTGGGGGCAGGAGAAGGGGACAACAGAGGATGAGATGGCTGGATGGCATCACCGACTTGATGGACATGAGTTTGAGTAAACTCTGGGAGTTGGTGAAGGACAGGGAGGCCTGGCGTGCTGCGATTCATGGGGTCACAAAGAGTCGGACACGACTGAGCAACTGAACTGAACTGATAATTGCATGGGATATGTTGCATACTTGTTTGATGTTCCAGATTCATTCTCCATCTCTCTCTACCTTGCCCTGTGCTCTAAGAGACTGATCCATAGGGCTGGGCATCAACAGGCTCCCTTGTCCTCTGGCTCTCAGTGTTTTTTGTTTTGCTTGTGGTTGTGCCACTCAGCATGTGGTATCAGCTCCCCACCAGGATGGAACCTGTGCCCCCAAGAGTAGAAGCGAGGTGTCTTTACCACTGAACTGCCAGGGAGTTACCTCTCAGTGGTCTTGAGATGGGAGGCTCCAGCAGGTGAAATAATGGAAGAGAGTGAGGCCAGGGTATTTATCTCCCCAGTTACCCCCTGCTGAGTGACCACACGTTGTTGCATTTCTCTGGTCAAGTGGTCTTCTCCACTCAGCTACTGTCTTCTGAACCCATTTCCTCCCATGATCCCTTCAGGACCAAGGATGATGTATGTATCTATTCGTTAGGGCTGCCATACAAAGTACCACAAACTAGGTGACTTAAATTACAGAGATTAACTTTTGTACAGTTCTGGAGGCCAGAAGTATGAGATTAAGGTGTTGGCAGGGTTGTTTTCTTCAGAGTCCTCTCTCCTTGGCCTCTAGATGGTCATCTTCTCCCTGTGTCTTCACATGGTCTTCGTTCTGTCTCTTTGTCCTAACCTCCTCTTCTTATAAGGACACCAGTTACATTGGATTAGGGCCCACCCTAATGACCTCAGTTTAACTTAACAGTTTTTAGGGTTTTTAAAGACCCTAGCTCCAAATACAGTTTTGTATTTGGAGGTTCTGGGGGTTAGAATTTCAAATGAATTGAGGGATACAATCTAGCCCAAAACAGATGGCAACAGAGAGGCTCCTGGCCTCTCACCAGCCCCAGGATTACTACCCCATCCTGAGCTGTTTTCCTAAATCCTGCCCACACCTCTGTAAACACTGTTATTAACTCTCAACTACCTAGTCTTAGTGTACCATTTGCTTCCCGTCCAAATTCTGAATGATTTATAGGGGCTCACCAAAACAGTACACATTAAAAAGTGGACCTCATTCTCAAAGTGGTAACCACTATATATTTGGGGAAAACTGCTCTCCCATTCAAGCATTCAAACTAATCTTACCAATGCATTACTATTTTCAATATTTTATTCAAGACATGACTAGAATTCTTTATTCCTTTTGAGAAAAGAAAACAAGTTATCTTGATGTGGGATGGCTCTAGGCATATGTAGATTGGCAATGCCAACAGGACAGACACAGTGCTATTATTGAGTGTTTTAAGTATACTTCCCACTCCCTTTTCCTACTATCCAACTTCAGACATCAAAGTAAGGCACTTTCCTACGCAGACCCAGAAGATCCTTCCCACAGTCACTTACTCCCAGAAGGCTCTCTGGCGCTGATCCCTGAAAGGTTCACCCTCTCCCAGAGCAGGAATCTCTGGGCAAAGCAGCTGCTGTTTGATACAGCTGCCGCCCAAAGGGGCTACTCCTTCCTCAGGTGAAGCTCAGTTTTCTCCCTTTGTTCTGAACCTGTGTGTGACCGTTTTGTTTCTTCAAATGTTCCCAGCTGAATTCTCACCCAGCTCAAAAATCCTCCTTACTTTTTCGATCGGAGGACAAATATTAAGTGACTGACTAACGCAATCAAGACCCTGACGTAGGCCCACTATGTACACACACCACCCGGGGTGCGTGAGTGCGTGTGTCTGTGTGTGTGTGTGTAAGAGGGGGAACAAAGATAAATAAGCCCTCTCCCTATTCCTCACGTACTAACAGCCGTGCCAGAAGACATTTCAGCCGACTACTGAAACGTGAGGCGCTCAAGACAGCTCCTTTCCCCAAGCTTTACTTTCTCTTTGGGGTTCATGGTTAATTGTCAGCACAGTCGCTCGGCACACTGTGTATCCCTCTCTACCTTTTCTGGAAACATTCTTATTATTCTTTCTTTTAATTCTTATAATCGCCTTTACTAAAGATGTATTTTTCACCACGCGTGAAGCGCTAGCCACAAGCCAGAGATCAGCAACCAGGACCACTTCCGCACTCGGCTCCCAGGTAGAAAAGCACAGCTGTGTCACGAGCTCAAACCACGTGGCCTCGCCCTGGTTCAAAATAAGCCCTAAAGCCGGCGCATGCGCCCTAGGCCCCGCCCACGCACGGCTGTCGGGTCATTGTTGGGGGCGGTGCTTACGGCGGGCAGGAGACGCAGAAGACGCACGCGCCGTGCCCGGTCCTAGTGCAAGTTCTACCGGCGCTGACTGCGGCTGCTGCGTGTACGTTTCCGTACGGGTGGCCGCGCGGCCCTGGGGTGAGTGTTCTGGCGGCCTGGTTGAATGTCAGGCGGGAGATGTCCGGGGCCCGCTCCGACTCTCCAGGCGGCCGCAGCCCCGCCTGGACCCCTGGCAGCCGGGATGGAGCCCTTCGCGCGGGCGGCCAGGAGCGGGCCCTCGGGCTGGGCGCGCGGCTGTCGCTCCAGCACACCTGAGGCCGGAAGTAACGCTAGGGAGCGCTCACCTGGGAGGACCGGGATTGGGGTTGGAGGGTCCCCGCCTCTGGCTCCCCCGAGGGCAAGGAGGGCCGGCGACTAAGCATCAACTTTCCGGTTTTGTGTCCTGCCCCCGCTCCCCTCCTTAGGGTTAGCCCGGCCCTGTTTGATCTCGATTAAAACGAGTTATTTGAACGGGACAGTCGGGGTAAAAACAAGTCAGGTGTATGTGAAGGAGGATTGAGCAGTCCGCATATAAATGCTGTAGCATAAAGACTTCCCACGGCTGCCACCCTGTTCCAAGCTCCTGTCACTTTTCACCCGTACGGGTCCCAGCATGTCCATGTTGCGCTGTTTCCTCCGATCGATTATCCATACTGTAGTCCAGCTGGTCTTTTACAGACATAAATTGGGTCACGGCATTATCACCCTGTTTGAAACTGTTAAGAGTCACTCCATTACACTTGGAGAAAAATCCAAGTTCCTGTTTCCCTAGGCTCCCCGTGATGTGGTCCTTGCTTATGGCTCCATCTTCAAGTACACCCCTTCCCCTTCCCAGTTTTGCATATATACAACTAAAACTCCAAACCAGTATCCAGCGCCTCCCACAGACCCGCAGTGCTTAAAGGAGGACAATGAAGATATTGTTTTCCCAGATGGTTAAGTCTTGCAGAGTGTTAGAAGACGTTCTGTAAATAAATGGAGTCATTATCAGCTTCTTTAACTCTGTAATTCATGTACAATAAAGACTTCTCAGAATGCTCCAGCCTTCTTCCAGTTTTTCAATAGCACCAACTCTTACCAGCCTTAGAAATCACACATGCTGTTTCTTTGCAAAATATTCACTTTTGGCCTGTTATTTCATCCTTCAGATGCTGGTTCACATATCAGTTTATCAAAGAGGTCTCCCTGACCTCACGCCTACTTCTATAATGTCAGGCTCCTCTGTTATTTTGTTATAAAGAAGTCTGTACTTTCCTGTAGCAGTTACCACAGTTACATTTGTGTGTGTGTAATTTATGTATAAATACTTATTTATGTTAGAGAAGGAAATGGCAACCTACTCCAGTATTCTTGCCTGGGAAATTCAATGGACAGAGGGGGCTGGCGGGCTACAGTCCATGGGGGAGCAAAGAGTAGGACATGACTGAACAACTAAGCACACATATTTATGTATGTAAATACATATATATAATTCTTAAAATATGTGTCATCTGCAAGAGCTTCTGAGTTCTATGCAGACAGAAACTCGTTGACATAGTACATTGTCTGGTGTAATTGACTCAGTAGATACTTATTGAATGTCAGATGATTTATTTCACTTCTGAAATTCCACCTTCTAACCAGAACTTCCTGGTTTTCATCTCTTATTCCTAGGAGACTTGCCCTTTGGTCTATTCTCCAAGTGTCTTGATTCCTTTCTTCCTTCTTTTCTTCCTTTTCCCCTGCCTTTTCCTTCCTCTTCAGTGCCTTCTGGCTTGTTTGTTTGTTTCTTTTTCCCTAATATACCCAGCTTGAACCCCCAAGGTCAGTTACTTAAAATACTCAGCATCTTTTTAAAAAATTTTATTTATTTTTAATTGGAGGATAATTGTTTTTACAGCATTGTATTGACTTCTCCCATATCTCCTCAACATCTTTACCCCCAAGCTACATCTGCCTTTCTACTCTGAAGACTCCCAACATTGGCATTTCCCCTGGGACTGCTAATTACTGAAGGAGAAAATTGTGGTTGTTGGCAATTCCTGGTTGGGGAACTAGCCTCTGGTAGGCCTTCCACACATGTCACCAGTGTTTGTTCCCCATCACCTTTTCTCTTCTACAGGTTACTTAGTTTAGATTCTTACTCTCCCCCACCTCCCATCCCAACTATGTCCCGTGACTCAGGTAATGCCCAAATTTCCTGCCTTAATAGAGTATTTTCTCTACGGTCCACCTAAGCTTCTCTACTCTGCACCTGTCCATCAGGAGTCATCCTCCTGCCAGAGTCAGAGAAAGATGTGCTATGCCCTCTTCACTTCTGTACTTGCTGCTGTCTCATATACCACTTTCTTTGCAGATTATCTCCCTAATCCCCACTAGGTATTCATCCTATAGTTTTTCTTGACCAAATTTTCTTTCCCCATCCTTTGATTACTTTTTTATTCCAGTGATCTCTCTTCAGTAGCCTATCCTTAGGCCTCTATTTCCTTATCTACTCATTTCTTATCCCACTACAGTCTGATTTTTTTCCCCTTTGCTTCGCTAAGATTTCTTTTACTAAGGTAACCACTGATAAACTTTCCAAATCCAGTGGAACCTTTGTAGTTTCCTTAGAACTTGCGATATTATTTTCCATATTTGACCATTCCTTCCTAACTCCTTATTAGACGTTTTCTCCAAACATCGTTATTTTAACCTTGTCTTTGCACTACAGAGTTATTACTTAATATTTTGATTGATTAGTATATTTTTTAAGAACTGAAAAGGAAATCCTTGTATACATACAAATAAGAACAATGAAAAAATTCTAGCTAGCATGAAGGCTTGGAGCCAGAATCCTGCTCTCTGTTGAAAGCAATAGAGTGCCAGTCTGATCCTTTCTCCTGGAAATAATCAGAAGGGCCCCAGAGGGAGGAATTTTCTTTCTCTGATGTTGACTTTTAACCTTTTCAAACTTAGCCTCTTTCTTATCCTCTAAAAGAATCTTTGGTACCTGTCAGAGCCCTGGGATCCCTGCGGCTGTTTACTGTGCTGGTATTTCCACATGTTGTCCAGATTTTCTCTAGAGCCCAGATTCACGTTTCTGCCTGCATTCTGGCTGGGCAGCTTTGGCTGCTTCCCATCTGCTTCCTTTCTGATTCAAATTTTCATGACTGAATTCACCAGTGACTCACTTGTCCAGACCAGACTTGTTATTTTAGATTCCTCCCTGAGATTTCCTTTCCACATGTTTGAACACCTCATGTGTATCAGATCTTGGGTCACACGTTCAAAACTCAGTTTGTATGTGTGTTTTGAACTCCAGATCCAGTGCACTGTCCCTTCTGTGTCCACCTGGCCTCTTGTCTGTGCCTCTTTTATCCACCTGCCCCACTGGCGTGCTTCTCCAGTAGAGGGTGAGCCCCTCGGGGCAGGGTGACACTGAGTTCCTGGCATCCTCGTGTCCTAGTGCTTGGCCACTGGCATCACTTTAATGAGGAATGAGTGGAGCTTGTTGGGGAACCTGTGAACATTTCATAGAAATAGTTTATTCACAGTTAAATAAAAAGATAAGCTGTCACTTAAAAAAAATCTATTTAAAAGCATTTATTAGATGGAGTTATACCGGCAGCATAGCAAACACATTTTCATTCAAGGAGTTCCTGATAAAAAAAAAAGAAAAAAAAAAAAGGGGAAAAAAAAAAGAGTTCCTGATTTCTTGTTGTAAAATGTGAAAGTTCCCCTTTATTCTTTCCTTTTCCTTCTGTTTCCCCTCTTCCAATGCTGCAGGTTTAGTATGTGTCTTCAGATTATTTTGAATGCATTCCGTACACACAGATGTGGGTACACATTTTTTTCCAATATAAATGCCTTCATACGACGTGGCTTTTCATTTTACTTGGCTTCTATATTATTACCGTTGAGAATACTTAATGCCAGTTTAAAACTATTAAACATGCTACAATAAATAGCCTATGTATATGTGAGTATTTCTCTGGAATAAGTGCCTAGTAATGTGCATTTTAAATTTTGGTAGATATTGCTAAACTGCCTTCCAAACGAATTTTACTAATTTATATTCCCACCAGCATTATGTGAAGGTGGCTCTTTCTTACCTATAGTGGATATTATCAGTCATTGTGTTTTTGCTAGCTTGCTGGTGAGAAATTATATCATGCATTGAAATGGAGTTATTTTTGAGACTTTTAATTAATCTAACTGAGGTTCTGATTTGAGTGGTGTTATTTATTATCTCTTTTCAGAGGTTTCTACTTATTGGAATAAATAGTCAACCTAAAAGTTTCTAGTGTTAGATTTGTAGAGAATCTCTGTACAAGTCTCTCTTCTTAAGTCACTAAATCTGTATGTTGCAGTCGATCATGCAGCTCTAATGTAGGTCATTTGTGCCATAATGCAGTGAAGAGGCTCACTTGGAAAGCAGCAGTGAAATGACTTCGCTTGATTTGGAGAAGTCTCTGTGGGCATCACTTGGGATTCTGGTTGCCAGCTTTCTCAGGTGGCTGCCCCAGGGTTCTTGTTGATGATACTGCATTTCTTTTTCTGTTGGGATTTTTTCTTAATTATTATCAGAACTCAAGAAGATCCATAACTTGTGTTCTTTTAAGATAAATAATACTTGGAAACTTGAATTTATGTAATTGGAGGATTATTGCTTGGTCTTTTGAGAAATCAATCTGCTTTAGTTATAAATATTTACTAAACTTTATAAATACAATTCCATGTAACTGATGGGCTTGCTGAAAATTTTTTTCCTTTTAGATAGTCTGAAGAGGATGCCAAATGAAAGAATCCCCGACTCAAGTCAAACTCAGGAGCAAGACTGTTCACAGAGCCAGGCTGTCAGTGAAGAGGGGACAATCAAGCAGGAGAAGGATGGCGACGTGGACCTGGGGCAGAGCCTCCCCTCTTGTTCCTCTGCTAAAGGACCCTCCACTTCCACCGAAGGGTGTCTCTTGGAACTTCCCAGGAGAGGGCCAGCCCTGCTGCACATCGACAGACATCAGATCCAGGTCGTGGAGCCCAGCGCACAGGCCCTGGAGCTGCAGGGCTTGGGTGTAGATGTCTACGACCAGGATGTGCTGGAGCAAGGGGTGCTCCAGCAGGTGGACAGCGCCATCCATGAGGCCAACCGCGTGGCCCAGCTTGCTGAGGCAGAGAAGGAGTATCGGTCAGTCCTGGACGACCTCACGTGAGTGTGGACCGCCTTCTCTCTGATTTTACTTCTGTCTGAAAAATTTAGACAATACCTGTGGTAGTCCAAAAATTGAGGGGATTTATAGAACCTTTAATCAGAAGATGGAGTCAGTAAGTCCTTGACCTGTGTTTAAACCCTAGCTCTCAGGAGCATTGTAAACAGTACTCACTCAGTTCAGTTCTTGGCAGCTTGTTTACACATGATGTCCTGGAGAGAAGTGCTGTTCTGAGTGGCCCAGATCTCGCAAGCTTGGGCACAGAATGGTTCTCAGGAGAGGTGTTTCTGAAGATCTGATGTGTCCTACTCCAGGTACCAGGAATATCCCCCGGCCCTCTCCCCGCATCCTATAATTTCTTTCTAGTTTCCTGTTCCTAAACTGAGGACCAGTCTTTTGGTACCTCAGATTTGCATTTCTGGAAACAGTGACAAATACCTCCCAGCTTTTCCTTTCTTCCGTTGTACTTGTGACTCTCTAAGGAAAAGTGAAGTTCCATGGAGGCTCACTTATGCTTTAGAGGAGAAACAGACCTGGGCTGTGCTGAGCAGAATGCATTGGTTGTGGAGAGGCCTGGACCTGGGTTGAAAGAGGGGGCAGAGGATTGAGGTGAGCTCACTCTCCATTGCCTCTCTGCCCTCCCATAGCCAGTGTTCTCAGCAGAGCGTGCTGCAAGCAGGAAAGAGAAGGGGAGGACCAGGTGGAGGGATGGTGCAGTGTCAGGTGGGAGCAGCTGGAGGAGGGGGGAGGGAAGAATATGGAGCTGTTGGCCAGCCCGTGGAGGATGCTGTGGTACTGTTGGCACTTAAAGGGCCTGTTTTCTGCTAACAGTTTTCTGGTGTGTTCTTTGAGCCTCTTGAGCTGCAGGTGTTCTCCAATAGTTGTAGTCTGATCTTCAGGTGTGAGGACCTTGATGTCCTCACACCTTACACGTTCGACGTTGGAAATGTGTCCACTGCTTGCAGAGGTGACAGAGTAGGGTGCTGCAGAGTCATGAGACTGCCTAATGCTAGATAGAGGGTGACACATGGTGCCAAGACCACCAGTAAGTTGCATTGATAACATCTTTTCTGCTGAAATCCACAGAGGATATAGACAGCAAATTACACAAGTGTCAGTACTGAATTTGTCTTTTGAAAGTTGGGGGTTGCAATTCTATGTCTATTTTAGGAGCAGTCTATTATAAATTGACTTTTTCTGTTTGTACTCCAAAGTGTAATAATATAGCAATAAGTTTTCTAGTCATACAAAAGAAAAATACTATCACAGATGTCTGATTTATATAAGAAAATGTTTAAATATGTTTAGTACTTTTTTCCAAACTTTGGGAAACTCCCATAATGGGCTTTAAAAACCCATGTTTGGGTTGCTGGTAATGGGGTAGTCTGTGCATATTTGGGGCAAAGAGTATATGGGAAATCTCTGCCTTCTTCTCAGTTTTTCTGTGTACCTAAAACTGCTCTAAAAAATTGTCTTTAAAAAAAAATATATGCATTTTTTGATATACAAGGACAACATTGCCCATCATTTTTGCGTAGTCTCTTGAATCTATTAAATAATATAGTTTCTTAAAATACTTATAGAATGAATGAATCAGTTTGCAAATGGGAATCAGCAGATTAAAATTAGCCAGATTAAAGAAAAACATGAGCAGTCATCTTAGATTTATAACAACTCTTCAAGTTCTGTTAGTGTCCAAAAAGAATGTTAGTCTGGTTTAGTTTCTTTTGTCTTTTAGTTAATGAGAAGTAAAAGGGACATGTTTGTAGCATTCCTCTTTTCATATTATTCTATAAAAAATGTTACCAGAGTGGAAAATAGACATTTTCTCTTTTCAGGTCATGTACGACATCCCTAAGACAGATTGATAAAATTATTGAACAACTTGGCCCTCAAGCTGCCACCAACAAAGACATCAACAGGAAACTAGATTCTGTAAAACGACAGAAGTATAACAAGGTGACTCTAGAAAACACTTAAGTCTTGCATTTTTGGAAACAGTCATTATTTAAGCTCATGTAATATTTAGGAAATAGGTATTCTGAAAAGTATTTATAAGGTGTTAAGCAAATTTACAATAGAGAATTAAATTTTATGCATTTAATTTTTTGGCTGTTTCCCTTTAACATCCTGTGTTTAAAGAGTGTTCCTAAAAATACATACACACATGTACAGGCACCTTCACAACTGAGAGAAAGTTCCCTTTTTTGACTTTTCGCCTCCTCACTCACGTACTTTCTTGGGCTCCCTTGTGTCGTTGCTTTCTTCCCCCCAGCTGAGGTTCCTCTTTGGCCCGCCAGACTCTCACGCTGGCTCATCTCATGTGGACTTGCCCTCTTTTCCTGCTCAGCTCCTGCTTCTACTGACTGTCTGCACCGTGTTTCCCGTCAGCATGGCCCTTGCCCCCCCCACACTCATGCTCACTGTCCTAAGAGGCTGACCTTAGGTGTTCAGTTGTCACTCAGCCACACCGACTGGGCCTGCACTTAGGGTTGTTGGACTTAAGGGCAGGGAACTGTCTATTACTTTTGACTTTGTGTTTATAAAGTCTGAATCATTTTTTAGAACTTATGTACACTCCATAACAACATATGGCAGGAGGTAGAAATGACTGGTTTTAATCATTTTATTACTGCCGTCCAGAGTGACTGACAGATGGCCTTGTGCTTGCAGTTGATTCAGGGCAGCGAGTAGGGTCCTCACGACGCCTGTTTGGGCTTTACCTTTGGGGGCTAGGTAGCCTTGGCTCCTCCTTTGGCTTTCCACTCACCAGTTCATGGTCTTCACCACACTGATTCCTCACTTAACTCCATAGCAGCAGCTCATAGGTCATTGCTCACAGTGGAGTGAGGCAGCCGGTGTCTCCCCAAAGCAGACAGGGGACCATCTGGCCTCTGTGGGAGCATGTGAATAGTGGGCTTCTGGTGGGTTGGGGTTTCAAAGAGCAGCGAGGACCAATACTTAGACCACTTTAGGTACTAGTCTAACTTGGTTGTCTACTCCTCTGTCTTTCTTTAGCACCTCTCTGATGTTTAGAGAGAGATTGTTCAGAGACAGGCTGTTTTAAATGAGAATTTGCTGAGAGAAAACCTGCAAGATAAAACAGAATTGCAAGTCATTACAACATGGTGTCCATAATCAGGATGTCCCCTCTCCCCACACTCACGTCTGCTGTTTAAACATTCTTGACCTTGGAAAGAAGAACCACCTACCACAGGCCTAGTGAACCGGGGCGTCCCTAGGAATGGCCACATAGCTGAGTTCTGGTGATGTTGGAGGAAGACAAAACAAAGGCGGGGGGGGGGGGGGGGGGGAGGGCAGGAAGGACAGAGTAAAAGGGTCTGTCAAAATGGATTTTGTTTTTAGAATGTTGTGATTGAGTAGTGTACTATAAAGGACAATCAGAAATATGGTAGATTATCAAGGGGGCTGACTTTTTCAACTGTTTGGACATTTATGTGTTTCTTTTCCATAGAGCCTGTTGACCTCATAGCCCTTTGGCAGCTAAGGTCAGAAACAAATGTTGTGATTTACCCAGTGTGTGATGGGGACAAGTAGAGCAGCGCCACCTCCCAAGTCAATGGAGGGTCAGTGCATGTGGAGCTTAGGTGCTTAGCCAGTAGAGGACTGTGCCACCCAGTCAGGAGGGTGGGGATGGGGTGCTGCCTGGGGGAACACGCTACTTCCTGCTAGAAAAGTAGCAGTTACTCAGATAAGTTTCTCTGTAGTAATAGTAATATATGGCCCTTGTGTTTTATTTTGATTTTGCCCTTGATTAAAGTGTTTAAAATTTTATGATGCAGCCTTTTGTATTTAATCACTTCACTGCTATTTTTTTGTATTCAACATTTACCATTTAAGGAACAACAGCTGAAGAAGATCACAGCAAAACAAAAGCGACTCCAGGCCATCCTTGGAGGAGCAGAGGTAAAAGTTGAACTAGATCATGCCAGTCTGGAGGAGGAGGATGCAGGTGAGGATCCCGGGGATGGTGTCTCTGTTCTCGAATTGCGGCCTGATAACCTCTGTCAGTGGAGGGTGTCTCTCCAGTCCCAGCCTGGGTGTTTGGACAAATACATTTAATTGCTTAGTGTCACAACAAACATAGGACATTTTATTCTCTACACCTATAGAACCTAGTCTAGCCCTAATCCTAACCCTAACCTTGGTCTACTAGTCTAACTTGTTTTTATTTTCCTTTATGTATCTTTCTTTAGCAGCTCTTTGATGTTTAGATTGAGACTGTTCAGAGAGAGAGAAACTGTGAGATGAAACGAATTAACAAGTCCTTTGGGGCTTCAGAGAATGAAAGTAAATTTTTAACTCACCCTAATAGAGGCTCCTGGTGCCCATTTAGTATTACGTTTAATAAATTAGAAATCTTAACATTTTGTATAATTAATTTCATAAAGGCACCCAACATCTTGATTGAATTATATTTTGTTGACCCAGTATCACCAGTCAACATTCATAGAATTGCTTTTCAAATCTTTTTGGGACCTATTTGAGAGGCTTTCTAACCATCAATTCTGTTGTTAAGGCATCTTAATTCAGGTTATTTAATCCATGGCCATATTGCTTATATCACTGCCCTGGATGGGTGTCTTTTGGAAAACCTTTTGGGAAGATGCATAAGCTCTGAAACAAAATGTCTTGAGTGTCAGTGTGTGTATGTGTGTTTAGAAATTGTTGGTAGCTGTTCAGTTATTTACTAGTTGAAATATGGATTTAAGCCCTTCAAGCAAATATTTTGTGCTGACTCCATTCAGTAAGACGAGAGAATTGTGAAGACTCAGTTGAAGTGATGGAAAGAAATAGTAGCTGTGCTATCAGAGTTGTCCTACGGAATCCACTGGGCCTGTGACCAGTGCTTCCTGCTGCTGAAATGCTGTATTTCTCATTGGTAAAAAACTTTTTCTTGATCTGGCTGCCTAGAACTTGCTGTTATCTTTTGCTTCCTATTATTTGTTTGGTAAAAGTCGACCCAGGGGTAATTGTTGCTTCCCCCAATCCAAAAGCTCCACTTGGCCTGTCTGTAGCAGCTGCTACTTCCCTGCCTCTCAGGAGCCATGTCTGTCTCCTGATTTTCCTTTCAGCCTTCTGACCATTTCTATTGAGTTGTTTTTGACCAGATTTTCTATGCTTATTTTAAATAATAATTACTCTTAGAATTTCTTGCTGAGCCCTCTTTTTATAATACTACGTCTCTCCAAATAATCTTACCCCTTCCCTATGGCTTCTCTGGCCACCTAGGTTCTAGTATCTTAAAGTCTGTACACTTATGGCCTTGCCCTTTTTCTGAACGCCTGTTTCCTGTTATCTCTTTCCACTGGGGCTCTAGCCAACACTTAAGACTCCTGGTCTCTCTTATCACCCTTTCTCTTCCATACTTTCTGGGGTCCCTTCCTTCTCCCTGGTGCTCTGTGCCCTGTCTGGGGAGGCAGGAGAGCAGAGTGTCTAGGCTTTATGCACCCCAGCTCTTTATTTCCCAGGTATAGACCTTGGCTACATTCTTTAACCTTCCAAGCCTGTCTTGAGATGGGCATAAGCACAGTAGACCTTCATTTCTTTGCTCCCATGCTTTCCTGAGATTTCCTTTTCCCTGCTCTCCACATAACGATCCATTTCTTAATCATTGTGAGGATTATCTGATTAAAAAATCCTTTCCTGGAATTTGGTGGGATAAACTGCAGCAGTTGGCTTTGCTCCTCTGATCCGTGATGATATGAGGTGCTTGCTATCACCTTTCCTGTTACATTCTACTGGGTAGTGTAGTAATGTAAGAAAAGAAATAAAACCATCACTATTTACGGAATGTGTGATTGGTCATATTGAAAGCCTGAAAGAATCAGTGGGTGTTCTACTGGAATTACTATGTGAATTTAGCAGTGTCATTGAACACAAGGTCCGTATAGAAAAATCAGTCATATTTCTACGTATGAGCAAAAGTAAAAAATAAAAATTTAGTAAAGATGGCAATTATAATCAAAATCAAAATACCTGGAAATAACTCTTAGTTTAAAAAAGTAGTTTTCTTTGGTGCTCTCTACATTAAAAACAGCAAAATGTCATTGAAAAATTAAGAGAAGATGAATGAGGGAGATACACCATGGTTATAGATGGGAAGATACAATATTGTAATGATGTCAGTTCTATCCTTCTCTAGTTTCAATTCAACCCCAGTATAAACTTCAGGGAGTTTTCTGAGGGAGAGGGTGTAGGGTAGGAAGAGTAGGCTGAGGTGAGTGACACCAGTAAAGTGATTCTAAAATTTATATAAAAATGCATCAGGTCAAGAAGCCACAGCAATCCTGAAGAAGAATAAAATATCCAGACCTGTTATTAAGCTATAATAATTAAGACAGTAGTGCAGTAGTGGCATAAGGGTAGACCAGTACACCAATGGGACAAAATAGAGGGTCCAGGAAACAGACCCACCCATATGTGGTCACTTGAATGTATGATATATGTCACAGTACAGTGCTGTGGAGAAGAATCATCTTTTCATTAAGTGTGCTGGGTTAATTCACATGAAGATAATGTGAAGATTGGCCCATTATATAGCGTACTAAAGTAAATTCCAGATGGATTGCAGATCTTCCAATGTGAAGGGTAAAAAAAACTTATAGTATAACATAGTAAACATTTTCATGATCTTGGGGCAAAGATTTAACAAGACACAAATATGCTCACTGTAAAGGAAAAGATTGGATAAATGAACTATGTTACAACTAAGGTCTTTGTTTGCTGAAAGAGCATTTAAGAGAATGGGAAAAAATGTTTGCAATATCTGTGTTAATGCAGGGACTTGAGTCTAGAATGT
This sequence comes from Cervus elaphus, assembly GCF_910594005.1. Classification (NCBI taxonomy): domain Eukaryota; kingdom Metazoa; phylum Chordata; class Mammalia; order Artiodactyla; family Cervidae; genus Cervus; species Cervus elaphus. The sequence continues at coordinate 43,163,493 of NC_057829.1, read as the reverse complement.
ATGAAGAATTCCTAGAAATCTTTTTTATTCTTTTAAAGACCACCTGTGAGAAAAACTGGCAAAAAAAAAGAAAAGAAAAATTGGTGAAAGATTTGGACATTTTCCTTACAAGAGGCTACCTGAAAGATCAGCAAATCTGTGTAGACGTTCCCTAGTTCATTAGTCACTTGCTGCTGCTAAGTCACTTCAGTCGTGTCTGACTCTGTGCAGCCCCACAGACAGCAGCCCACCAGGCTCCCCCGACCCTGGGATTCTCCAGGCAAGAACACTGGAGTGGGTTGCCAGTTCCTTCTCCAGTGCGTGAAAGTGAAAAGTGAAAGTGAAGTCACTCAGTTGGGTCTGACTCTTTGTGACCCCATGGACTGCAGCCTACCAGGCTCCTTCGTCCTTGGGATTTTCCAGGCAAGAGTACTGGAGTGGGGTGCCATTGCCTTTTCCGCATTAGCCACTCAGGGAAATATAAATTCCAGCCCCTGAGTGGCACTACTGCACACCTGGCAGAATAGCTAAAATGGAAGGGCAAGAATATGGATCAGTTGAAACTCTGAAACACTGTTGATAAAACTTAAAATTGACGGAACCACTTTGGAAATGTTCAGTGTTGTCTACCAGAGCTTAATATACCCAAAGAATTGTATACATAGCGTTACCAAAGGATATGTACTGAAATACTTGTAGCAACGTTATTCTCAGTAGTCCAAACCTGGAAACTACCCAAACGTCCATTAGCAGTAGGATGGAAACATTGTAGTAGAGTTGTATAATAGAATACTGTACTAACAGCAGCAAGAGAATCAACAGGCTGCAACCAAATTCAACAGCAAGTATGACTCACAGGCATAATTGTGAACAAAAGAAGCCAGACCAAGCACAGACATTTCCAAGTTCAATGCCAGGTCCAGCTTATCTTTAGCGTTAACAGGTCAGTCAGTATCTTGTGGGCTAGAAGCTGGGAGACACCCTGAAAGGCGGATCTGGGGATCCTAGTAATTTATGCTTCCTGATCTGCGTGCTGGTGTATAGGTATGTGGTGGTTTAGTCGCTCAGTCGTGTCTTACTCTCGCAACCCCGTAGACTGTAACCCACCAGGCTCTTCTGTTTATGGGATTCTCCAGGCAAGAATACTGGAGTGGTTTGCTGTTTCTGTCTTCAGGTGTGTGTGGGTATATTTTTCTGAAAATTCACTGAGCTGTACACTGAGGATTTGTGCACTTTCTGATGTATGTTTTTCTTTAGTGAACATTTAATGAAAAACTGCGCGGGTGTTATTGGCCTGCAAGAGATCATAGATTTTAGAATATGGTTTCCTCCCCGTTAAGCCTTGCTTCCTTTGATATTTTGGCTATGGATAAAGTAATTTTGCTAGAGATTAATTTCAGCTGATGAAAGAGGAATGATTTCTGGGTGGTTTTCTATTAGTATAGCAGAACTTCCAATTTTAGTTCGTCCCTTTAGTCAGTTTACTTATCTGACGTGGTGCCGTCCAGTAGACATAGTTGCAGTAATGGAAATGTTGTCTGTGGTGTTCATCATGGTAGCCTTTAGCCACATGTGGCTATTGAACTCTTGAAGTGTGGCAAGTACAACTGAAAAAATGAATTCTCAATGTAAATTTAAATGGCCACGTGGTGACTATCCTGTTGAACGGAGCAGAGCCACCATTTGTGTCTAACCTATTTAGGTGCATGCTGATTGTTTAGATTTCTGTTTTCAGTTCTGCTGTCTCTTGAATTTAAGTCCCTCTCAATGCTGGTGTTAGCAGTGATGTGCAAACTTGGGAGATTGCTTCTTCAAGGACTACTCTTTACTTGATAAGGAAACATGGCAAAATTTCTCTCTGTATGTTACATATGACTGGGTCTGTCTTTGGATGCCCAGAAAGCATATTTATAATGCAGTATTTTGGGAAAAGTTACTGAGAAGTGACCTTTTTGAATAGGAGTATATTAAATTTCACTGTTCTTTATATATAGTATAGTACATCAGTGGTTTTTTTTTTTTTTTGTATCTATGTGTTGAGTAGCACACATGTCTGTTCTGGAAAGTTTTATGTTAGTACCCAATGCATTGTCATCCCTTTTTCAGAAGCGGAGCCATCCTGCCTTGGCAGCATGCTCATGCCTGCTCAGGAGACCGCTTGGGAAGAGCTCGTCCGCACTGGCCAGATGACACCTTTTGGTACCAAGATCGCTCAGAAGCAGGAGAAAAAACCCAGAAAACTAATGCTCAATGAAGCGTCAGGCTTTGAAAAGTATTTGGCAGATCAAGCGAAACTGTCCTTTGAAAGAAAGAAGCAAGCTTGTAATAAAAGAGCAGCTAAAAAAGCTGCAGCCTCGGCCACTCCTGAGCTGAGCTCAACGCTCTGTGAAAACAAATCAGACGAGAGAGGCAAAGTTCTATCGAAAACAGATAAACGCCTGAAAAAAAAAATCAAGAAACTCCAGAAGAGGGCTCTTCAGCTCCAGGGGCAGGTGGGATCGCTAAAGGGAAAGAAACCCTGGGATTGTGATGTGAGACCAAAGGCAGAGGGGGACTCTGAGGGTGAAGACTCTGAGTACTTGCCCACGGAGGAGGAGCTGGAGGAGGCAGTGGGTGCCGACCTGCCCGGGGAAAGTACTGGCTGGGAGCAGAGGCTGGTGCTCAGTCGCCGGAAACGGCAGAAGAAAGTCACTGTGCAGGAGATCGATGATGACTTTTTTCCAAGTTCTGGGGAAGAGGCTGAAGCCACGGGAGGAGGTCGGAAGGTAGTGAGATGCCGAGATGATGGAGATGAAGATTATTATAAGCAACGATTAAGGTCAGTCCACAGGGGCTGTGTTTTATTGTAGGTGACAGGTTTATTAATAAGAGTTCTGGTCTAGCTTAGTGTGTTAGACCCCTATTCATCCAAAGATTGGACATCCTGCAGCCTGAGCCCAATAGAACCATCAGTTCAGTTCAGTCACTTAGTCGTGTCCGACTGTTTGCAACCCCATGGACCACAGCACGCCAGGCTTCCCTGTCCATCACCAACTCCCAGAGTTTACCTAAACTCATGTCCATTGAGTCGGTGATAGAATCATCAGAGCCCCTGAATCCTCAGTGGAGCTGACCCAAGATGCTTCTACTTCTGGGTCATTCAGATTTGGGGGCAAGTCTAAGAAGAAAAGCTTAAGGGGAAGGCTGGGTCAAGAGGCATGCAAAGGAATAAAGCAGGAGCTGTGTGCCTTCCTTTGGAGAGTGGGTGCCTTGCCATAAGGCTGGGGAGGAGGAGGAGGTTGGCTTGTGTGGTGTATGCTGGGTGGAGATAATTTCAGGAGTACGTGTGTGCATGCTAAGTCGCTTCAGTCATGTCCGACTCTGTACAGCCCTGTGGACTGTAGCCCACCAGGCTCCTCTGTGCATGGGATTCTCCAGGCAAGAATAGTGGAGTGGGTTGCCATGCCCTCCTCCAGGGGATCTTCCCAACCCAGGGATCAAATCTGTGTCTCTTATGTCTCCCGCACTGGCAGGTGGGTTCTTTATCACTAGCGCCCCCAGGAAGCCCAGAGAGCCGAAGTTTAAGTTTTAGTGTATGAAAGAATAAGATTGCTTTCCTAAATGCCTCCTTCCTTGTCTTAAAAAAGTAGTTGTTTAAAGAATTTAAACCTTCCAGTGCCAGAAATGGGCTTCGAATGTCCAAGATACCCTTCCCACTGTCTTTTCTTTGTGTTTGCTAGAGACTAACTTTGGCTTCTTATTTCCATGATTTTGTCAGTATCTGGTGTAAGTAAGATAAAAGGAAGGTGAATACATTCGTTTGTGGAGTCAGCGTTGCCTGTTCACATGTTTTCTGTGAACCATGAAAACCAGTGTGTACCCTGCAGTGTCCACTGTGTCTCACGGAACAGTATGCTGCGTGACTCAAGCCTCAGCCTTTAGCTTGCTGAGAGCACTGAGAAGCTCAAGGGGATGTGAGAATCTGCTTAACAGATTACTTTTTTTTTTTTTTTCAGATTACTTTTTAAATATTTGCTCCCAGGATATTTTTTCCCCAATCCTCAACAGTTTTTTCTTTTTTTCTCAGTGTAGTTTATTGTAATTTTGTAGCTTCCCACTAACCTTTGAGAATGAAGATTGACCTGATATTCTTTTCTTCTTGTTTAGAACTACTGACATTCTCCATCCACATTGCCACATATGTTCGCTACCTAACCTTTTAGAAGTAGATGGAGCATAGTTATTTTCATAAATGATTTGAGTACCTGCAACCTAGATCCAGGTCTTTAAGAGAGCCCTTACACTCAACACTGCAGTAATACCTTACTTGGCAAGACAGGGTTGAGGAGTGGCTTAGTATTTGTCATTTCTTATTGCAACTTTAAAGTTACTTGGCACGTTCCATATCTGTAAAGTTGTTTGAGGGGTATTACTCAATACTCTTGAACAGTGAGCAGCATATTTTTTCCTTGACTGCTGTAGAGAATTAATAAAAGTGTTAATCTCACCATATTGATTGTAAGTGGAATGAATATTCTTGCCATTAAATTGAGTCAATATTAAATGTATTTTAAGTATATCGGTATTTTGATCAAGAGCAGTTTGTTTTGATTGAATTTTAAATATAGATTTAAATTCATGGCAATAAGTTTTTCTTAATAATGTTAAGATTGTAAAACTGTTATATCCAAAGCCATATCAGAAGTCAGTTTTTGCTCAAGTTACAGTAGAATCTCCAATGAGTTTCAGAAATATCAATAACTCTAATTGCCACCAAAATACTATAGCTCTTAAAATTTTATAGCTACAGTTATTAAGGCAGATAATTGTTAAACTGCAGATATCCACATTAAAATGTTTATATTGCATCTCCCTTGGTACTCTTTGGATTGGGGAATGTTAAAAGAAACTAAAGTGCTCAGGATTGAAAAGCATATTAAGGATATTTTAAAACTGCCAGTCACTCTATATTTTGTTGTTTCTTGTTGTTGATCTTTGTAGACAGATTGAAATTGTAATGGTAACCCCTTGAGTGAAGAAAAAGATTAGGATTTCTTATCTTATTAATAGTATGGTTTGATGATTGATGATTAGAATAAAGCCCCATATAGTTTACAAGGGGCTTCCCTGGTGTCTCAGTGGTAAAGGATCCGCGGGAAGTGCAGGTTCCATCCTTGGGTTGGGCAGATCCCCTGGAGAGGAAAACGGCAATGCACTCCAGTATTCTTGCCAGGAGAACCCCATGGACAGAGAATGCTACGGTCTGTGGGGACTGCAAAGTGTAGGACATGACCTAGCAACTGAACAACAGCAGCAACTAGTTTACAACATAGAAAATGAGTTTCTCCTAATGGTTAGAATTTAGAAATATATATCCAGGGCAGGTACCTTTTGAACTCAAATATGTGTTAAATTATACATATTTATATAACAGGGCTTAAATTATAGCCATGCTAATTACAGTGTTGTTTTGAACTCTTAGAAGTAAAAGTGGATGATTCCTAGACATCTCACCTGCTTAGTTCTCTCAAGTTGAGAGTCTTATGTGTTTCATTAGCCCTAGGTTAGTCCTAACTAGGTATTTTTGATTTTAGTTGATGTTCAGCAGGAATACCCTGTCAGACCTTTACTACAGCTTAACATTTTCTGGATCTAGGTAATAGCACTTACAATCCTACTTTCTCTGACTTAGCCCAAGATTTCAGGTCAGTCTTGGAAGTTTTAACCATCTTTTACACTGTATATTTTGCCTTTTCCACATTTTTATCCTGCTTTCTTCTCTGTCCTATTGCATTTGCAGGCTTTCCCCTCAATGGTGTTCCCTGATTTTCTTTTTTTTTTTTCCCTGATTTTCATAGCTCTGGTTATGTACCATGATGAATGGGCCACTTCTTAGAAGCAATTATTCTGTTGGTTCTTACTCATGTCAGTGCTAACAGATCTTACAAAGCATCCATAATTTTTTATTTTAATTTTGTGGTAGTCAAGTTTCCATTAGGGTATGGCTCTCAGTTGTGAAGTCTTCCGTAAAATCCATTGCTTTAGGATCTGGGATCTTCCAGGGCCAGGCACTTAATAGAAATAAGACACATTCGGTGTTGGGTGATATGTGCCCAGGTTGAGTCCAGAGTGGCCTGGAAGACCACACGTTTCATGCACGCACCTTTCCCTGCCAGATGACCAGTCCTGCTTCCCTCAGTGTAGTTGGTTCATTTCCCAGTTGAGATATGAGCGCAACTCCATTGCTTCATCTTTATTCTCACTGCATGAATGCCCGGCTCCGTTCCTGCGAGGAATCTGCAGTCTTTTAGGGGACAAGGGCACACATGGGACCTACCAGGGTGAAGAGTGTAATGAAATCAGGTGGAGGTGCTTTAAGCAAGATTTTGTGGAGAAGGTTGGTCCCAGCACTGGGCCTGGTCTGTGGAGTGGTTCAGATATGTTGATATGAACCTGAGGATGCAGGTTAAAGCACTTGCCACATTTACCCTCAAACTTCAGGGCATCATTGAAAAGGAAAGTACTTGATTTGCTTTTGGGGGCACATTATTTCTGCAGGGGAAGTCCCTCATTCCAGTCTTTGATCCTATGCATATATTTCTGTCACATGTTATATATAACTTGTAATATGTAACTTTATAACACATGTTATATATAACATGTAATATATAACTTTATCTTGGCCTTTTCAAGTTTATCAACTTGCCCATGATCTAAGAGCTGGGGTTTGAAGCCAGGACTTGGAGTTGGGTGCGATGGGCAATATCTGTATATGGCCACACGGTGGTGCCAAGAATCAGGACAAAGCCACCCCTGCCTCCCAAGACTGGAAACCAAACCCAGGTCAGTCGGATGAAGATTTGGGGAGGTTGCTGGGATGTCTGGAAAGCTTGACAGGTCTGATGTGGATGGGGATAGAATTTTCCTCATGGTGTGGTATAACCCGAATCTGGAGTCATGGTGCCCATTGGTAAAACTGGTTTCTGATACATTTTTAATCTTAAAGGTTTTTCTTTTATCACATTTTAAACTTTATTTTAGTGTGAATAGCTTGGAGTTAAAAAGTCAGATGACTCCATTCATTGTGTAAATCTTACAGAATATCTGAAGCCTCCACACGGCTAAATTGTCTGGGTAAATGGTGTCTTCATCACCCCTCCCTTGAGCACTGTGGCTTCTGTGGTAGGGGTGAGTTGGACCCCTGTTGGGAGGGTTTGGCTGTATACATGCCTAGTTCTAGAAGGGGAGGGCTGTTGTTATTTTCAGATGCCAAGAGGAGTCAAGTCCAGGAGGATAAACATTGAAAAAGTCTCTTGGATTTGAAATTTGGAGGTCTGAGCAAGGTGGGCATCCATGAGGGAGGGAGGAGGTTGTATGAGAACTAGGATAACTGACATTAGTAAATGCGTACCACTTGGCAGTGCTTCAGTCTCTGTGGGTCCAGTGGTTTAGTCCTCACGGCCCCATAGGAGACAGGATCCTGAGCCGAGAAAGCTGAGGTCTTTTGCCCAGGGTAGCAGCGAGTGAGAAGGCTGGGGCTGGGGTGGAGCTGAAGGTGGTTTGGGTCAGGAGGGAGGGGTCTGTCAGCATGGACTGGTGCCGTGGACCCAGAAGAGCATGGCCTCAGTGATCAGGTTCTCCCATCACTTGATGAGGACAAGCTCACACTTCTGCAGGTCCCAGCCCTGGCTAGAAATGGTGCTGAAGGCTGTGCCTCCCACGCTCCCAGCTGCTCTGTCTCCGTTTTATTGTCTTCACAGAGCCTCTTCCTCTTGTCTAGAGTCAATCCCTTTGCATTGTGATTGTACCATGTTTATCCTTCAATTAGACTTCTGTTTGTACTGCACTGAAATTCAGGTCACAGTTAGGCAAAGGCCAAATTACATTGTAGAGCCTGATTTGCTTGTGCCTTAAAAACAAAGCAAGCAAGCAAACAAACAAAAAATACCCCAAATCATTTGATCTCTAAAAATCTGAATTTGGTTAAAATTTAATCTAGATTTAACCCAGAAACTATAATTATTTATTGACAGTTCTTGTCATCAGTTTCTGGGAGTTAATTGCTTTCTTAAGAAATAAACATATATATATTTTTTCCTTTTTCTTTTCTTGTAGTAATCTGTATTTTAAAGAGAGAAGAAAAAGTTAACTCCCTAAAGGAGGTTTCATAGAGAGCATCTTGGCTTCTTTTAAATGACGAAGCTAAGACACAAATGAAGACTAATTCTGCTTCGTGCTACGCACACACCTCTCATCCTCAGCTCCAGTGCATAATTGTCTGCATCAGTCTTAATTTACTCTGTGAGATCTGGACTCCTAACTGAGGGTATTTCATCTGCTCAGATGTGCCAATTAAGTCCACCCAGATAGACCATAAAAAGGCAGATAAGAAAAGTAAAACACTGAGTATCTCAATTTAGCAAATTAGACTAATCTGTGAGGGATTCTTAGCTGTCTGAAATAGAAAACCTATTGCACCACAGAAATGCAAACTATATTAAATACCCAGCTTGGTGCCTTGAATATATTTTTAAAAATCAAATTGTCCTCACTGTGCTTCTGTTGTAGAATTTCTTTCATGGATATTGCAATTGTGGAGAATGATCCTGATATTGAAATTTCACTCTACATTAGGAATGATTTAACTGTATGATGTGTGACTTTCCCCTCACAATCACTACAGATCTTAGTGGCCCTTGCAACTTAAAACTGAAAACAGAGCAATAAGGTCAGTTGTAAATTTCAAGCAGCAAAATATGTGACTTCCTTGGAAATTTTGGAGAGGGCATATTCATTTTATTAATTTATGATCTCAGCCTCCTAGTATTTGACAATTCCCATTAAGAGGTATAGTTTGCTTTTTCTCTAGGTTGGTATAGGCATTTGAGTATAGGCAATACAGATTGAAGGTTTGTGACACCTGCCTTAAGCAAGTCTATCATTGCCATTTTTCCAGTAGCATTTGCTCGCTTCATATCTTTGTGTCACATTTTTAATTCTCACAGTATATCAGACTTTTATTATTGTATTTGTTGTGGTGATCTATGATCAGTGATCTTTGATGTTACTATTGCAAACAGGTTGACTCTTTAAAGGCTCAGATGATGGTTAACAGTTTTTTAACTAACCATTTTTTAATTAGGGTATGTACATTGCTTTTTTAGACATAATGCTATTGCATACTTACTGGACTGCAGTATAATGTAAACATAACTTGTATATGTACTGGGAAACCACAGAATTCATATGTCTTGCTTTATTGCAATATTTGCTTTGTTGTGGTCTGGAACTGAACCTGTGATATCTCCAAGGTGTGCCTGTGTATTGTTTTGTCTGGTATTAAGTATATTATGTGTTTTTTCTTGACGAGATCTCTAGTCTTTCCCATTCTATTGTTTTCCTCTATTTCTTTGCATTGATCACTGAGGAAGGCTTTCTTATCTCTTCTTGCCATTCTTTGAAACTCTGCATTCAAATATGTATATCTTTCTTTTCCTCCTTTGCCTTTAGCATCTCTTCTTCTCTCAGCTATTTGTAAGACCTCCTCAGACAACGATTTTGCGTTGTTGCATTTCTTTTTCTTGGGGATAGTCTTGATCACTACCTCCTGTACAATGTCACAAACCTCCATCCATATTCTTCAGGCATGGACTAGAGATCTCTTCAAGAAAATTAGAGATACCAAGGGAACATTTCATGCAAAGATGGGCACAATGAAGGACAGAAATGGTATGGACGTAGCAGAAGCAGAAGATACTAAGAAGAGGTGACAAGAATACACAGAAGAACTATACAAAAAAAGATCTTCATGACCCAGATAACCATGATGGTGTGATCACTCACCTAGAGCCAAACATCCTGGAATGCAAAGTCAAGTGGACCTTAGGAAACATCACTATGAACAAAGTTAGTGGACGTGATGGAATTCCAGTTGAGCTATTTCAGATCCTAAAAGATGATGCTGTAAAAGTGCTGCACTCAATATGCCAGCAAATTTGGAAAACTCAGCAGTAGCCACAGGAATGGAAAAGGTCAGTTTTCATTCTGATTCCAAGGAAAGGCAATGCCAAAGAATTTTCAAACTGTATGCAGGTCAAGAAGCAACAGTTAGAACTGGACATGGAACAACAGACTGGTTCCAAATTGGGAAAGGAATATGTCAAGGCTGTATATTGTCACCCTGCTTATTTAACTTATATGCAGGGTACATCATGCGAAATGCCGGGCTGGATGAAGCACAAGATGGAATCAAGATTGCCAGGAGAAACATCACTAACCTCAGATATGCGGATGACACCACCCTTATGGCAGAAAGTGAAGAACTAAAGAGCCTCTTGATGAAAGTGAAAGAGGAGAGTGAAGAAGTTGGCTTAAAGCTCAACATTCAGAAAACTAAGATCATGGCATCTGGTCCCATCATTTCATGGCAAATAGATGGGGAAACAATGGAAACAGGGAGAGACTTTTATTTTCTTGGGCTCCAAAATCACTGCAGATGGTGACTGCAGCCATGAAATTAAAAGACGCTTGCTCTTTGGAAGAGCAACCAACCTAGGCAGTGTATTAGAAAGCAGAGACATTACTTTGCCAACAGAGGTCCATCTAGTGAAAGCTAGTAGTCATGTATGGATGTGAGAGTTGGATTATAAAGAAAGCTGAGCACCGAGGAATTGATGCTTTTGAACTGTGGTGTTGGAGAAGACTCTTGAGAGTCCCTTGGACTCCAAGGAGATCCAACCAGTCCATCCTAAAGGAAATTAGTCCTGAATATTCATTGGAAGGACTGATGCTAAAGCAGAAACTCCAATACTTTGGCCACCTGATGTGAAGAACTGACTCATTTGAAAAGATCCTGATGCTGGGAAAGATTGAAGGGAGGAGGAGAAGGGGATGACAGAGGATGAGATGGTTGGATGGCATCACCAACTCGATGAACATGAGTTTGAGTAGACTCCGGGAGTTGATGATGGACAGGGGATCCTGGCATGCTGCAGTCCAAGGGGTCACAGAGTTGGACACGACTGAGTGACTTAACTGAACTAATGTGTTTTTTCAGCCCAGATTATCTGTAATCAGAGGAACTGTTAAACTGATTTCACTGTTACTTGGATAAGTTAGCAGGTGTCCAGTGAAGAGTGAGTTTTGACCCAATCTGCACAGCAGCATGGTGTGGAGGGAATCATGTTATTGTACAAACAATGGCCATCTTTCCTTTCCTTAGACTTTCACACTGATGTTTCTTGAGACAAATTTGAATTGACGTTTTAGAGTTTAGTTTGTTCTTGTACAAGTGTTTTCATTGTAGAGCATTTAGAGAGATGATTATTGACCTTTTTGGCTGCTGCTATGAGAAAAAGGGTGATTTTTTTGCAAGTCTGAAAATGTTTTTGAAACTCAAGGTTATGTAACAGGAGCACAGACTCCAGGTTAGAACCTTCACATTGGTGATCTTGAGCAGGCTGCTTTACCTGTCCCTGCCTACCTTTCTTTAATTAAGAAAGAGATTAAGAATAGTATCTGTCTATAGAGTTGTAAGGATAAAATTATTTAATACATGTAAATACTTAAAGCAGTACCCAGCACGCTTAATCAGTTACTCTTAGTTGTCGTTATTAGGGTGTTTCCTGCCTCTAAATTTAAAAAATATATTATGTATTAAAACATAATATGTATGTATATATAATTTCAAAACATAGCTTGTCCACAGCTAGGGGGGCATTTTGGTTGTTGTTCAGTCGCTAATTTGTGTCCAACTCTTTGTGACCCAGTGGACTGTAGCACACCAGGCTTCCTTATATCCCAGAGTTTGCTCAAACTCATGTCCTTTGAATTGATGATGCCATCCAACCCATCCTCTGTCGCCGCCTTCTCCTCCTGCCCTCAATCTTTTCCAGCATCAGGGTCTTTTCCAGAGTTGTCTCTTCACATCATGTGGCCAAAGTATTGGAGCTTCAGCTTCAGCCCTTCCAGTGAATGTTCAAGGTTGGATTTCTTTTAGGATATATGGCATAGTGGGTGCAGATCACAGGCCATGGGGTCAGAATGCCTAAGTCTTACCAAGTAGCTATAAGGTCTTGTGTATCTCCACATCTGTAAATGACAGTACCTTCTTCAAGGGTGATGTTAGGATTACAAAAGGTAATACACCTGAGACATTTGGCAGATATCAGACACTCAACAAAAATTAGCTAGTCTTGTTATTTGTATGTCCACTAGGTAAAGCATTTTCTAGTAAGATTTCATCAAGCCAGTAAGAGGGTCTGTGAGAGTCATGAGGAAGAGCTTATGTAAATATCTATGTGTATGAAGAGAGAACGTTTTTCCAGGGTAAAAAGCACTTTTAACAGTTGTACTTAATATGCATTGCCAACTCATACTGCATATGCTCTTATAAACTTAGTTTTGTTTAATGTTAGGCTTTTTTACCTTTCATATATTATATTCTTATTAATATGACTGTGTCCACTTAGTGATAAAATATCTATATAAGTACATTATTAACAGTTGGGGAGAAATAAAAAATTATTTCTCCTTGGAACACACTAGGGGGCACTAGACATCTGCTCAGGGGGCATTCTTCTAACCAATAGCCTACTCATTGGTTCTGAGTGTGGGTGGGTCAAGATTACACTGGTTCTTTAGTTTTCTCTGTTCAGAGGTCAGTGTTCCAGATCCTTCTCTTGTGCCTTGTAAAGCTTGGTTTTCTGCATCTTTGCTGCACTCAGTGAGTGCTCAGAGTGACCATGATAATCTTCATCTTGGCTGATAGTACAGGCACAGTAGCGTGATGACCTTCTAGACTTCGTACACTTAACTCCTGCCCACCTTAGATTGCAGTTCCACAGTGTCTTGACATTTGTTACTGTTCACATTTAACCTACAATTAATTCAGATTTCTCAGTTTTGCATTTTTGTGTAATCTGCCAATAATTGTGATATAGTATCTGACATGTATGCAGTATTAAAAATAGTTTCCAAAGCATATAGTAAACATATTACTTCATTTAATCCTATAAGGACCTATTATTTGGCTCATTTTGTGGTCGAGGAGACAAATGCAGTGTTGTTAAATGGTATTTCTGAAGTTCAGACCTCCCCTTACTAGTTATAGACCTGTAATGTAGCTCTCTGGCTACATCCAGTATCTCCTTCTCAGTGGGTAGCTTACATTTGTGTTTTTTGCTGGTTCTGCTCTGGTAGCTGCCACTGGAGTCTGAGGGACTGGAGGAGTTAGAAAACCTCCCAGTGAGTAACACATTCACCTCATTTTGTTGGGTTGCAGCTGTGACTATTATATGTATGGATTAAAGAAAAGATGAAAGTGGGAACACTAGAAACATTATTTCCTTTCTGGTAATGTAAATATAGATTAGGGCTATGTAAACTTCTTTTTTCCTCTGCTAAGAGATTAATCCTTTCATAAAAAGTTGCATCTTTGGCCCAGCCTTTCCCACCTGGTCCTTGGGAGCCTTGGACCCAAACTCAGGACTCCTTATTTTCTTCCCATCAGCTGGTGTGCAAAAACCAGTCCTGTTGCAAAGTGAATCCCCTAGGAAACCCAGAAAAACAGAAATGAGGAATTGAAAACAACTTACAAAATTTTTGTCATTCAATGTAATGAGCTTACTCTCCTCTTTTTTTTTCCCCTCCTTATAAAATTCTAAATTAAACATCTCTGACTTTGCAGTTGCTCTTGGCCAAGCCTCATTCTTTGCAGTGGACCCAGCCATGTTTATGCAGTGGCTACAGCCCAGAGTAGTATTTCAGAGTCATGCATGTAGAAGGGGCAGGAAGTGCGGCAAGAGGCAGACCTAAAGGAGCTAGAACAGGACGTTTCTTGAACCATTTCTGAGGGACGTATTTTATGACCATTTTCAAGCCATGGTTCTCTGCCCGTGGGTCCTCCTCACCCAATTCTGAACCCTGTTGATTCATTCCTTTAGCATTTATCAAGCCTCTGGTGAAGTGGGCATTATACTAGTCTTTAAAGATATGAAAATGACTGAGACCATCTCTGACCTCAGGTGGCTCCCTGTCTAACAGGGGAGACAGATACAGATTTCAAAAGATGCTCACACTCTGGTAGTGGAGACATCAGGTGTGCCCAAGGTGCGTGGTGTTAGGAAGGCACCTGGAGGACGGGACATCTAACTGGCTGGTTGCACAAGACTTCTTCCAGAGGTGCTGCTCGGGCTGAGGTCTGAAGGGTCCCCAGGCACGTGAATGAATGTGTGTGTTGCGGGAGGGAGGTTGGGGACAGTACAGGGCATGCAGATGAGTGGGCTCCAAGTTTCGGCATGGTGGCAGCTGACTGTGTTCTGCTCTGGCATTTTGAACGTCCTTGAGATGCTGGAAATTCTCCTTCGAAAAGAAATTAACTTCTCAGATGTATTCTCAGGGTTCCATCAACAAGACATGCCGGTAGGTTACAACTGAAGGACATACTGTTCCTGTGCAGTTCAGCTGGTTGTGCAGCGTTGCTGCCTGTTGGGCCCTGGGTCCGAGCCGCTGCTGACAGATCGTTATTGCAGTATCAGCCCCAGGGCCCCCAGCCTGGGCCAGGTTCTCACTCCTGCACGAATGCGGCGAAGCCAAGGAGCATTTGCCCTGCCTGCATCTGATTGGAATTGTAAGTTTATGTTTATTACTGGGTTCTCTTCTAAGTAGCTGCCAGCAGCGTCAGCAGTGGGCTGACTACGGCGATCGCGTGGGGAGCTGGAAACCCTGCCAGAGAACACCAGGCCCGCTTGGTTTTATGTGGCTGCAGCTGTGACTCTTACATGTGTGACTCTTTTAAAACGAGGGGCTAGAAAACATGCAAAGTGATTTCTTTTTCAAAAATGTAAATATTGGACTATTTACTGCCCCGTTCTACTTTTAAAATCCATCATCTAGCTTATTTATTGAAATAATTGAATTGAGACATTTCTGAGGCCATTTTTAAGATTTCAGATCTCTAGGTCCAGATCTTAATTTTGACTCACTCCCAACCATTTTTAGGTTAATCTGTAGTTAATCTTGTTGTTACTATCATATAAAAAGGTGGCCATACTTCATGACAATTTACTATTTACAAATCTGTTATTGAACTTCTAAATTGACATTTTCCAGCAGATATCTTCTGATGGCTAAGTGTCTTTACTCATGGTGATCGTGCTCATCACAGTCATTTACTGAGCATCCGTTTGACAGATTGTCATCATTTTTGAACAGATGTACCTGTTCCAGAATCTGGTCACGTGTTCGTGCTGCGTTGTCTTCTCACGTGCAGATTGTGTTGAACTGTGTTTTGCTTCTGTTTATTCCGCTGTAAATGAGCATTGTGACAGTTCTCTCAGGGTTGTGTGAGGTTTTAGTAAGTACATATGATTATGTATAATACATTAATTCATTGAGCACCTATTATATTCTTATCTTATTTATATGTGGCACCACATTTAATCCTCCCTCAAATCCAGTGACATAGATGGCATTCTTTGCTAAAGAGGTTAAGTTGCTTGCTGAGGGCTGAAGTGGTAATACATGGCAGTAGGATTTGATTCTGGACCATCTGAGTCTGAGGGTTTGGGCCTGTGCTCATTGGGCATACGTCAGACCCGCTTTATTTGCAACACGGAAGCCCCTTTTATACCTGAAGACTGGGCAGGCCACTCAGCCTGCCAGCCTGCAGGACCAGCGAGTTAACCACACTGAAGAGAGCAGTTTTAGACCCTGTTGGCATCTGAGATGGGAAGACATCTGTTTCTGTCAGCGTGGAGGTGAATCTGGCTCTCCTCTACCCCACTAGCGTGCCACGTGGTCCTTCTTGCTGACCAACACTTGGTGCTGCCCGCGTTCGCGGCGCTGGTTAGACGGTCAGGTCTCTTGGTTTTTTGCCACATGAGGAATTACTGCTCTATATACCAGGAGAATCTCGTAGCTGGAGCCACACGTGCATGTGGTTTTATAACGCTGGTATTTTCTGTCTTTAATATGTGCATACGATTCTACTGGGGCAATTTGTCTTCACAACGATACAAATACTTGTAGGCAATAATGATTTTTTTCCCCACCGCCTTTAGTCATCTGTTAGCCAAACTGGATAAATGTTTGTCTCTTTTCATCTTTCTTTATGAAGCAGAAGGCACTGGAATGCAATCATTCTGTAGTGGCTTATGCGGTTTCCTAGGTGCTGTGTGTTCTGTGGCAACATGATGCCTATATATTTCAGAGAGGAAAGAGTGAGAGGGAGGAAGCTGAAACTCTGTTGAAGCAGCACGATGTGGTGGGAAATTTAATAGCCACAAAGATGAACTGGCTAGGTCTAAGGAAGTAGCTATCATTTGTCAGTGAAGTTTAAGGTGTGAAACTCTTGGATGCAGAATATTCAGTGACCTTGCTGTGCAGAACTTATAAAGCCAGTGTCTTCTGGTGCTTTTCTTTTTCTTCCTGTAAATTATTTTTGAGTAGATGCAAAATGAAGTATTTTTAAGTGGCTGTGATTTTTTTTTTTAAGTTTTTGTGATTTTTTTTCTCAAAATTTATATTATCCGCAAATTTGCTAAAAAGAAATTTATTATGCAGATGTTTGGTTCTGAGCTCTGATTTTAAGAATTTGGGTACTGAGGGCTATCTCATTATCTGAAATTGCTTGCTTGCTAAATTTCAGATAATGAAAATCAGATATGTGTGTGTGTATATATATATATATATATATATCAGGAAAATGGATATACATCATTTTAGTTTCTAAGTTCTAATTGTAAGGGATACTTTTATATCAGAATTTCTCAGCCTGGCACTGTTGATATTTGAGGCTGGATAATATTTTGTTGTAGAGGACTATCTTGGACATTGTAGGATGTTTAACAGCATCCTGGCCTCTACCTGCTAAATGCTAGTAGTATGTCTCCCCGCCCCCCAGCACTTGGAACAACCAGATTGTCTCCATTGTCAAGTTATCCTGGGGTGGGGATGGGGGTCACCCTCAGAGGATGCCCAGGTTGCCCCCCCCCCCCCCCCCCCCCCCCGTTGAGAACCACTACTATATACCATTGTGCTTACCTGAATTTGTAGATAATGTGCAACTCAGAAGAGGAGCTAAGACTGTTAGAGCCATTTAGAGGTACTTCCTGAATTGCGTGGTGATGACTTTTAAGAAAGAAAAATACTAATTGAAGAGAGGAAGAGATTGCCTTTAGAGGTTAGGCACAAAAAGGCCAGTAAAATTTTCCCCAAAAAAAAAACACTGTCACATATTAAACTTCATGGTTATGTGATGGCTTTTTTCTTAGGCTTGGCCTTGTACTGCCTTTTCCGTTGTCTCTTCTCTGGAAATCAACAGCAGTGCTTATTTATAGGTTCTCCTAGTGCCCTGTGAAGTAGTTTCAGATCACCAACTAGTTCTTCCTTACTGATCACAGTTAAGCCTCAGCTAGCCCTTCTTTTCCTTACTCTGAAGCGCTGAAATTTTCACCAGGCTAGAATTAATCAGAGGACGTGCTTTTAAGGCCTTCCAGCATCTACGCACGGGGTTGCCTCTTGCCCGTGTGTTTGGCCTCTGTGCTGGTTTGGTAATTGGTGTTGGAAAACACATTCTTCACTTGGGCCGCGTGTGCAATATTATCCTCTCATGTTTTCCTCTACCTTCCCTCACACTTTCTCTGTTAGTCCTGCGTAGTCGGGGCAGATTAATGATGTCTTAAATGCGTTGCTGTTCTTATCCCCTTCCTGTGAGCTTTCTACTTGGAAGGCATTTATCTGTGTTACTGCGCTATTTCATTTCCGCCATTTTGTGAAAATCAAAGTATCAGTTGTGTGCATACTGCAAAAAGCTATCCTATTATTTTGGAAGCAACTAGAATGTGAGGCTATTGACTTTTTTTTTTTCCTCTCTTATGACACCAGTGTCCATTTTAGTTATATGGGTGCAGAATTAGTCTGACTAAATGACTGTACCTCCCCAATAGCCTTGCTGTATCACTAATACTCTCAGATCTTTAGATGTTTCTTTTGTTATACATACATGGAGTCACCCTTCTGAAATATAAATGTTCATCCTATTTTGTATCTGAAAAGCATCATATAACTAAATTTATAACTTAGATTTTATTTAGCGAACACTTTCTTTTCTCAGTTGTACAATTATCCATACTTTTATATTGTTGATGCCTGTCCCTAATTAAGTAATCAACATGTGAATCTGATACACAGTAATTTTGACCGAAAACTTGCTTTATGTTCCAAGAGGTTGTGCTGTTTTATGCTATGGCCATCATATCTTTAGCACAGAAATAGTAATTATAAATAAAATTTATTTTTTCTTACATTGTCATTTTGGAGCTATGACATTTAGTATCTATAAATTTAGTTATATTGAAATTTCCACTGAATCTTTTCTAGAATTAAGTTCATATATCTTAGGAACTAGCAGAGGAATTTTCCCTTAGGGTATGCCGGGAGAGGAGCAAGTAGTTTTGATAATGAAATGAGACCTTACAGGAATATTTCTAGAGCAGCTATAATAATTCAAATGAGAATTGAATTGAAGAGGAGGGAAAAGAGAATCTTTTTTTTTTTCTCTTGAACATCAGTGTTTTGGGTAATGATGGCAGCAGAAAGCTAAAGGACTGTTCTATTTTGTCTGTTTTTTTTTCTTTGTATTACTTTGAACTATCTATTTTAATCTGGTTTGGAACCAAAGTAATGAAAATATGGTTTTTGTTTTCCTGGCAGGAGATGGAAGAAACTGAGACTGAAGGACAAAGAGCAGAGTTTGAGGCTTGAAGATGATTCTGAGGAAAGCGATGCTGAATTTGACGAAGGTTTTAAAATGCCGGGTTTTCTGTTCAAAAAACTTTTTAAGTATGTGCCATGTGTTCCTTCCTTTACATCTGTCATCAAGCCATTGTGTACAAATTAATATTTTAGGAACTACATAGTAGTTAACCTGTGGGCCCTTAAGGTACTTGCAGCAATTTATTTTGAATACGGTTACTGTCAAATGAAATTTTAGCCACATGCTGTTCATTAAAATTAGATGATAATAAATTGACTAAAGTGTGCGTTCAGTGTGTTTATAAACTTACAAATCTATGTCTATGTGGACCTGTCTCAGCTGACTAAAAACAACACTTTAAAAGCTATTTATATCAAGTTATCTTGTTGTTGTTTTTAGCATTTTTAAGGGGCCAAACCTCTAATTTCTTAAATCAGATTAATTAAGAAGAATTGCTTATTAAAATAAATATTGCAGAGGTCTTATACTTCTGTGTTGAAAAAAAAAAAACTTTGTAGAGATTATTTTTTTGAATGTCTTGTATTATACCTAAGGGTATAATACTTTTGAGCTGACCAAATGTGTATCTAAGTATTTCCTGTAGATGTGATTCTTACATCAAAAGAGAAGATGTAGGCAAACACCTTCAGGACTGAAAAACTATGTTTTATATGTGAAGTGGCCCAGGGTTGCAGATAAATGGATACCCTGTGGTAGATGCGTGTCCATAGCCTACAAGGTCCAGTACAGTCTCCGTGATGAATGTAAATACTGAGCCAGGGTTTCAGTCTCATCCCTCCTGGGATTTACTTAACAAGGTACTTTAGGAAAGCTTCCTTGATGCATATAGGAAGTTAAAGTGTTAAGTAGCTTCTTTCTGTCTCTTGTATCATCACTTGGTAGTTGGGTGCAGGATGTAAACATCTTTCTTTGAGACAGTTGGGTTTAATCTCCTTCATAGATTCAGCTGATAGCCATGCCTGAAACTTGTGCAAGATATCTACTTAAAAAGAGCCTGCTTTTTATATTTCCTCTCAAAGAGCTTTTATTATAATTTTAACTTTTCTCTTGAGGGTGGAGGGGACAGAGGGAGTAGTTATTTTATCCCAATGAACATATAAGAAAACTGAATGCTAAAGATGTGAAATATCTTGGTTGGGTTGGCTATACTGGACAGAACTATAAAGAAGAACTGTAGGGAATCTCTATAAATTTTTGCAGATGTTTTGGAGTAGCCCGTAGAAGTGGCTGCTTTGGCTGTTGCTTTTCCCAAATGAAGATTAACTATGGAAATATAAATAGAGATAATATTTATTGGCAACTCTTTTCATCTTCTCTAAAGTGATTTCTTACTGAGAAACAGGCCAAATAGTATCTGTGTTGTACTAGCGGAAGGAATACCCAGGTTACAGATTAACTTAATGAAGACAGGATACTTCTATGTGAGTGTTAAGTGATTTGGCAAATACCCTCAAGAATGAAGTTGAATGTGCATTTTTGTCTAAATGTGGGACTTTCTAGCAAAGAAATTTCAGGGTTAATAGAACTAAACTTTACTTATTATTAAGAGTGTATCAGATTCAGTGTATTGACTGTTAGCCTTATTGTAGTTAGTGTAAATACATGTTGAAAAAAATTTTGTCTCAATTACACATTCCTTGAAAATATTTATTTTCATTTTTCATCTCTCAGAAGCAGAATTTTCAATATTTCAAATGTTACAAAACTTCTGTTTCTTTTATTCTGCTATATGAAAAAAAATGTAGCATCATTGTCAGAGTCTCCATTTTTCTTTCATGTTTAAGTTTTAGCCAGGCCAATTTAATTTTAAGCTGTAGATATATTTTTACCGTATTTACCACACTCTGTGGAATGAAATTAACAGGATATATTTGTACACAAAGGAGTCAGCAGATGCTGTTATCTATTTAAGTGCTATTTGCTGCACCATCCTGGTTAACTTTTGAAATTCTGTTTTGAAAATTGACTCAACAAATATATTGGACTCTGTGATTTAGCAATCAAGTGACAAAATTCAATCTTTTGACCTTACTTTTAGCCACACTAGTAAATGCAGTCTTAGGTTAATGTGACAGTGCCAAAATACACCAATTATCTGTGGCTCTTTTGTGGTGCTTCAGTCTCATGGGGGAAGCAGAGTATAGTAATTTTGTTACTCTTTTACAGCAGTTTGTAATAATCTTTAACTTTTCCTGAAGAGTAATTTTTATGTTTTCAAATGTTCTGAAAACTGAATTCCATAGCCTGCTTTCATTTAAAGTATGGAATTGTTTTATAGTGTTTTATTATTAAGGAAATTAAAGCAATAAAACCTGAGTCAGTTAGTGACACTGCTGGAGTCAGAGCCCAGTCCCGGCAGTGCTCATCCAGTGATGCGTGCCTACCATCCAGTGTGCTGATGCAGCCCAAGGGCCTTCAGAGAAAGAGGATCTGTTCTTCGCCATCTTTGCACAATGTCCCCAGGTGTGGTTAGGGATTTCCATGTAGTGAGGTGATTTACAAGGCTGCCTAGTGGGTGTTTTTCCTTAAGTCATTTCTTTAGTGTTAATCAACTTCTTATACACACAACCGTATGTTGTTTGGATGACCTTGGAAATTGTATCTGTAGATGAGGAGACATTGAGCACACTCTCTGCCTCTCATGGGTCACCTAGAATCCGGATGCCCTAACTCCCCCTGGATACCATGCTGGTCACCCTTTGGTACTCCTTTCATTGTTTCTTGATTGTCCCTCTCTAGGTTCTTTCAGTTGATTGGCCCCAAACAGAGAGGGATCGGAGCCGTGTTGGGTGGAGACAGTGTCATGTAGTGGGAAAGCTTTGGAATGACCTCTGGGAGATTTTGGCCCCTGTTCTTCCCAGAGGAGTTGGCCCCCTAGTTTTGTACCTCAGTAAAAGGAGGCTGGTTGACTGGAATTTAGTGGATTGTGAACGTACATCAGTTTTTTGGGGAACTTTTTGGACTACATTTTTTTCCACAGCTGATTTTCAAAATACTGGGGGAAAGTTAACGATGACATACTTACTGAGAGAAGAGTAAAACTAGTTTCACAGAGACTGAAATCCGTGAGATTTTAGGTAGAGATACCATGTACCAAAGAGTAAACATTTGGGGAGTAAAACAACAAAATCGCCTTCTTTTGGAGTAGCCATCTCACTATCCTTGGTATTTTCTTTGGGAGGGAAAAAAAAATCTTTAGCTTTCATTGTCTTTTAGGTGCTTTTTCCTTTAGATTTTTAAACTTGGCATATAATCTTCATGCCATTCCGTAGTGTTAAATATTTCTTTCATTCTCAGAAATGCGTTTTGCTTTTTTCCTTTTTAAACTTCACTTTTAGATTATTGCATTAAACATACCATTGATGGGAAAGGGCAAATACCAACCCTCTCTTCTTTTTAGGGGGAAGTGTATTATTTCTATTTGACCTTTACTTATTTAAAATCAAGCTTAAAATTTATTTAAAATTTTAATAGCACTGACCTTTGTATCTATGATAAAGTCACTGAATCAAGTTCTACTTTAAAATATTAAAATACCTTTTGTGTTTTTGAGCCTTTAAACTGTTTTTGGTTTTTTTTTGCCTCTGCTAGTAATATGACAGACTCATCTGTTATGTACTAATTTTGTGATTAGCCCTATTCTTTAGACTTGTTTATGGCCTTAAAATTTAATTTTTCCTATAAAAAGATAATATGATTACCAAGTGACTTTTCAACAGTATATACTGTAAATTGTAGTCTTCTTTGTCTTGCTTTTTTATGCTGTTCAGATTGGAAAAGTAAATGTTAATGCATCTTTTCATAGAAAAATTATCAGAACTTTATATAACTAAAAAACATTGTGAGTTTTTTTTCAGGAAGATATTGAATAAAAGATAATAAGTTTATGCTTGTTTACCAGGCTATTTCTAATGTTGAAAAAGAAATGAAATAGTCCCTAATTACCCTATCTATCAGTTTAATTAGAAATGTGTTAATGTTCTGTAAAGAAAAATGTGTGATTTTATGCCTTAGGTAATCAAAAATGTATGACCTTATAAATATAATACTCATGTAAAACACACATCCGGCATGTTTCTCTGACTGGTACTAGAACCTCGCTAAATGATTAATTCATGAGTACTTTCTGTTATGATCTGTATTACCCACCATTTGCCATTTTCTTTTTCTTGTTGGTGTTTGTTGTTGTAGGTACCAGCAGACAGGTGTTAGGTGGCTGTGGGAATTGCACTGCCAGCAGGCAGGAGGGATTCTGGGAGACGAAATGGGATTGGGCAAGACCATCCAGATAATTGCCTTCTTGGCAGGTCTGAGCTACAGCAAGATCAGGACTCGTGGTTCAAATTACAGGCAAGTGCTCCTCTGCAGACTGTCAGTCTGTGGAGCTCAATTAATATTTCATCAGATGTATTGCTGTGGAGGACGGTCTTGTGAATTATTGATGACATTTCAATTACAATATTCCTTTAATTCTTTTAGTGGGGGACATCAAAGGAAAATTTTTACGAGACAATGGAGCTGTAGGGCAGGAGAAATTAAACATGTAACACTTTTAATGAATTCCAGGCATTGATGCTTCATTTTGCAGATGAGCCCCACTAGATATTTTGGGTCAATACAGTGTCTAAGGTTAGCTTCTACAAATGGATTGTTTACAAACTCAATTATGTTAATATCAATAGTTTACACAATATGGAATTTTAAATTAGATGTAATACCTTTAGTTCCATTTATTAAATTTTACATTAAAATATTTGTTCTGGCAGGAGACCAGGTGAGCATTACAGTAAGTACAAAGTCTATTCATGGGGAAAGTTGAATCTTTGGAGGATTTCTTTTGTAATCATTACACGTGATAGCATTTGTAGATAGTGCTTTTTTTTTTTTTAATGACATTACATGCTTGTCTGCTCACTATGCTTTCTCCCTACTCTCCCAGTCTTTAAGAACTTTATATAAATTTGAAAGTCAAAGTCTAAATGATAGAAATATAAAATGATAGAAAACTATTTTTTGGTTGTAATCTTTATTTTCTTTAGGAATTCAAATTATTAAAACTTTAATCTTCTGAAAGAATAAACATTTAAGCTATGCTTGTTCTTTGTGGTAGGACTGAAATAGTTTATCTTGAAATTCAATGAGCATTTCCATATTTAAGCTATAAGTTGACTTTTTATGTAAATCAGTAATGGTAGATGAATTATGTAAATCAATTAGTGCTAGATTAATTATGTGGAATATTTAATTTTAAACCCAGATAATCCAGCAGCTCCTTGGATTCTAACAGGCTTTACCTAATGAGTAACAGCAAGATATTTACCAGACACTTACGTCGTAGAAACCCCAGGCAGTCACAGGATGTGATTTGACGACCCCTTTAAAAGAGTGTTAGTGTGCCTGAAGTCAGCCACAGCAGAAAAGTGACTGTTTACACTCTGGTTCATCAACAGAGAAATGTTTAGTGGAATGTTGTGTGTGTTGTGGATTAAGTTACTTCAGTCGTGTCCAATTCTTTGTGATCCTATGGACTGTAGCCCGCTAGGCTCCTCTGTCCATGGGATTCTCCAGGCAAGATTATTGGAGTGGGTCAAATACAAACCATAACGTGTTAAGTAAAGAACTTTTTATTTTAATCTTCAGAGTTTTTTGCTTTGTTTTTATTCCTTACTCTTCTCATTAATTTAGCAGATCAGCACATCCCATGAGCAGTACTTAAAGTTTTAGGATATTTTAGAAATACTTACACAGTTGTAGGAAGGGAAAAATATATTGGGAGATTTTTAAATATTAAATGTTTTGTTGTTACTACAATAAAGTGTTGAAGCAGAGTTTTTTTCTTCCAATACTGAAATTCTACTACATTTCATGTGAAAACATTCCATCCCAATGGAAAAGTCAAAGTTGAAAATGGGCATTTAGTGTTTTCTTACCTAGGTATATCATTAATTTACCATTTGTAAAGTGCTTTCTCTGTTCTAAACAAGCTGTTTGGTTGGCTTGCCTCTGCATTTCTCGTTTGTTTTGGTTTGGTTTTGATAACTAGAATGCCCCAAGCTGCCCTAGATAGTTTCTAAGACTATCTTTCTTTCCTTAAATGATTTCTGGGATTTTCTTATTTCCCATCTCTTTTCTTCCCTTCTTTTCCTATTATCATGAAACTTGTGTGGGGTCTAATACGCTGGGCCTGGGAAACCTAAAATCATCCCTGCAGTGTAGTTTTGATCGAAAAATTAAAACATGTTCTCTTGAGTGGTGACAATCCAACTAGGAGTGAACTGTGGGCTAATAATGAGCAGCAGCTGTAATCAATTAACTATCAATGTGCATCTCCTTTTTTCCATAATGAAATAGTGTGGCATGTTGGATTATAGCCCAGATCATCTTTGTTAAGATAGTATTGGTAGAAGTGGCTTCCCAGAATGCAGTTATATATCAGCCAAACGACTGGTCTCTGTGAATAGAGGTGTTCAGAGGAGCTTGGTCTCTTCTCTGTGCCTGTACCAGGGCAAACTGTAACATTTTTCTCACAATTTTATAGCATGTCCTTCTCTGAAATTAGGTGAACTTGGAGTCTTCCTCTAGGTTTATGTCCTAAAGAGAAATAGTTGGGTGTATAGTCAAACCAAGTTCTGCATGAGCCAGCATTGCTTCATGGGCTGTGTAAATTTCCTCTGAACTCTTGCAAGCTGTAGATTTCGGGGCTTTTATTTGAATGGTCTTAGTATTGTAATTTTAAGGTCAATGATCCTGAAACCATGGATGTCTCTGGGGTACCAAGAAGGAACTTAATGGTAAAAAGAAGTTTTTTATTTTTGTTTCTTAAATGTGTTTTATATGTAATGTCTTTTAAAAAGAAGGAAAAGCATACTTACATGTGGTTAATAAAAATCTATACTGGTTGTTTTCCCAGTTCCTAATGTATACACTACATACTTTTCTCTTTGCCATTCATATTATAATGAGAGGCCCCTGAACTTTATGATGGAGAAGAAATAAATGGTTAACCTTTCAAACTTCAGTTAATACTGTGAAGTCTTGGATATCACTTAGGAAATTCCTAATTACAAATAAATGGCCTGAAAAAGTTAGTAAACTTTCAAAGGTAAATATTTTTACTTTGTAATACCTGATAAGTTCAAGGCTATCAGTGGCAGATTTCTATCCTGCAGGTTGAAATATTTGACCACGGAGGTATTGTCTTGTAAACTTATTAGGAAATCAATGATAATCAAAGATGAAAGAAACTGTAGCCAGTTTGGTAATTGGTACTTAATTGCTCTAGTACATTTAGCCCTTTCTTAAGATCATCTCACTGGTATTGAGGATTGGAGAAGGGTGGTACAGTTGATGTGACTGTTAATGGATGTGATTGCCCCTTCTGTGGTTCCGGAGCAGTCTAGGTCTGCTCCTGGATTCCCACTCTGTGTGAAAACCTCCATAGTTTCCTAAGAGAATGGTAGAAATTGAAGGGCATAATAATGCTAGACAGATGTTAAGCCAGAGTAAAATGTTGGCCTTAAATAATATTGTAGCAGTTGACAGCGACCATGTTATAAAAGGAGTATGACCTTTTATATGACCTCAAAATGCTGTATGACCTGCAAAAAACATATGTATGTATTTATGCTTATTTGAAAGTGAGTTTGTTTTTAAATATTTTAGACAGTATGTGCATATTGATAGCTCTCTAATTGCTCTTGGAGAATATAAGAAGTTGCTGTGTTTAATCCTTTTAGGGAGTATTGTCACAGAAGGGGCCAGGGCTGAGCTGTACTCTTCCCAAGGAGTTTGAGGGGACCTGCCCTTGGGGGGATGCTGAGACATTGCTGGGAATTCTTCAGGAGCTGTTAGCTCCTGGCTTCTTGTGATCTGAGCCCATTCTCTGGAGCAGAGGGGCAGGGGCAACTAGCTGAAGGTTGGGAGGATTTAGAAATGGGTGGCGGTATTTTGTTACATTGGAGTAAAAGGGTCAGCCTTATTTAGGTTGTAGCTTGTTTTTCTACAGAATTACAGAGTATTTTTCAGTTGTGCAGATAATTTTTACTATTTCCAGTGCTGTGTGGTTTAGTTTACAAAAAAAAATTTTAAGTTTGAGAATCATTTATTGAACTGTAGCAAAAAAAAAAAATGTCAACCATGATCTCCAACTCAAAAATAATCTTTTAATGTTTCAATATAATTTTCTTTCAACCTTTTAAAAGAAGTTTTCATTAAAAAAGTCAATATTCTTTCATTGCCTTCTGTGATCTAGACATTGAGATCATTTAAAGAAGAAGCTACCCCTGTACTGTGAAGGAGCTTAGAAAGGATGTCCTGCACACACATGCATGTGCGCACACACACAGACACACAGACACACACACACACACACACAAAGGGTGATATATATTATGGCAGGGTTAATGTGGAGTCCTAACTAGTGTAGATGCACCAAGGAAGGGTCCTTAACCTACCTGGAGAGAAAGGGACAGGAAGGGAGGAAGTTGAGGGCTGAAGGGCAGGTTGAGGGTGGTTGGAATAAGAGGGAAAGAAGGGACAAGGTGAAGGCTGAGAGGTCAGAGGAGTCTACACTTGGTAAGAAAAGAGTGCTGGCAGGGAGGGGTGCTGAACTGTGAGGGGCCGGTCAGGATGAGGGGTCTGGAGAGAGGTGATGCTGAAGAGGTGGCCCGAGGTCAGATCCTCGTGGTCTCATACAGCAGGGTGAGGTGTTTGGACTGTCTCAAGAGTAAGGGAGAAACATGAACAGGCTCTTAAGCAAAGGGATGAGGCATTCTGATTGTGCTTTCTTAAAAAGGTGGTGCTAGAAAGTGCAGTATCCTGGGTAAGAGATGATAGTGGCCAGAAGGGGAGTGTTAACAGTGGAGAGACAGAGTGATCCAGAGAGGAAGTGTATGTGATATGAACTCTGTATCGGTTGGATGCGGTGAAGAATAGGAGTGGGCAGAGGCCTGGGTTTCCACTGAGGGTTCCTGGAGAATGGGTGACAGTTCTTTCCATTGGATTAGGAAACCTCGGAGGGGGGACAGTTTGGGGGAGGATGACGTGTGGTACTGTGGGGACATCTGAGTGGACAGCCAGTGGACATCCAGGCAAATGGTACTTTGGAGCTCAGAAAAGAGACTGGAGCTGGAGACCTAGATTCACATTACCAGTGTGAACAGAGTGATTGAAACTGAGGGTTAGTGAGATGGTAGCATGGGGAAAGTGTGTGCAGTGGATAGCTTCAGATAGTCAGCATCCTTGTGGGCATAAATAGGCAGGGGACAGAGCATGACAGTTTAAAAATCGCCAGTGACTGCTGCAGAGTAAGAGGTAGGCGATGTAGGCTCCAGTGTCCTCTGTCAGTCTCGGCTCCTGGTTGCCTCTGGTGGCTGAGTGTGAGTCTGGTGTTGAAGAGATTCCCATAGCCAGTTTGACTTTGGCGGGTTTCATGTTCTGCGCCGACTGACACCCGTCTCTCAGCAGGACTGAAGGTGGAGTAGTAGAAGCGTTGATGTGGTGGGGCTCTGGGCTCAGACATGGTTCCATGTGGACATGTAGGAAAGCGGGCAGAAGGGTACTGGTTCAGGCAGGTGTCTGTGGTGTCGTATGGATCAGGATATTTTGACTGCCAGTAAAAAAAATCCTGACTTCCGTTTGGGTTAAATGTTTACATAACATGTGATACATCTAGGAACCTACCAAGGAGGTAGATTGTAGACACAGCGTGATCAGAAGCAGCCCAGTGGTCTCCTCGGGGGCCCAGGTTTTCCTGAGGCCAATTCTTTTTGTGGTCATAAGATCTCTCTGCACAGTAACTCAACCGCCAGTGGCTGCTGGGCTCTTCTTTCCTTGTTCACATGCAGCAGGAGAGACCGAGAGATGACACTATTCCTGACCTAGAGCATAAGTGCTTCCTTACCATGAGCCAGCCAGTCTTCCCAGGCCCCTCAGTGGACTGGTGAGCATCTCTAGGGGAATGCTGTGTGCTAACAGGCCGCAGATGAACTGTTTCCGGCGCCTTCCCTCTTTGCCGTAACCAGACAGTGGTCAGAGTCCCATCAAGTACATGTCTGGGAAGGAAGAGGGGACACCTGCACACAGTTGTTCTGTCCGGAAGGAAAAGGGGGAGAGATGGATGTTGACACAGTGGCCATGACCAGTTTTCTGGCTCCCTGTGTGTAAATGAATTGGAATGATTCCATACATTATGTGGTTTTTAGAAAGACCTCGAAACATTTCCCAGGTGTTACATATTCTTCAAAGACGATTTTAATGGTTATATGATATATTCTGTCTTAACAAATCCTAATAGTATTTACTATATACTGTTCTAAGCACTTTATAGTTATTGATTTAAACTTCATATAACTGGCTGTTGTTCCCATTTTAAGATGAGAAACTGAAGTTCCATTAGTGTGTGCAGAGCTGGGGTTCAGACCTAGGCAGTGCTCCTAGCTACTTGCCTGTGCAGTAGTAAAGAAATAGGATGGTTTATTTAGCCTGTCTCTTATTTACAGATGTTCAGGTAGCGCCCACTTTTTCTGCAGTACAGAGAATGCTACAGTGTGTATCTTGGTACACGAATGTTTGTCTTGGGATTGTTTGGTCAACACGCGGCTGTTGTTAAGGCTCTTGCTATGTAACGCTCAGCTGCTTTCCACGAAAACTGTGACGCTTGAACTCCGTTGACTGGGGCTTTCTGGGAGAAATGGTCACTGGTGCTCACCCACTGGTTTTGTATCACATGGAGAAGTGATGTAGTGCAAAAGTAGGCTGCAGCTTTCAGAAGACTGACTTGAGGTGTTACTCCATCTCCTGGTAACCGTGGCACCTTGGGCACACCAACCTTCAGCAGCCTGGACACTGCAGGATTCTTATCCTGCTGGCCTCCCAGGGCTGTGAGACTCAGTGAAATCCTGTGGATGAAAACTATAAAGCTTCAAACTGATTGAATATGTTCTTATGTTCACCTAGGTTGATATATACCATATATGCCTTCACTAATCTGAAATAGAAGAAGAGAGAAAAATTTCCTTGTTAGGTAGTTTTTGTTTGATTTACTTTACTGTAGATGATATTTTTAACATATTAGCTGGTGGTTCCTGTTAATACATGCATCCACTCATTGATGAATGGGTTGTAGGGATTTCACTAGGTGGATTTATCCTCAGTAGGATTTTCTTTTTCGAGCTGTAAAGTTTTGTTTGTTTCTTTTTTCATGTTTTGGCAGTTAATCATCCGTATACTATCATTCATGGTTGTCTTTTCCTCTTGGACATTTTGGGTGCAGGTTCGAGGGGTTGGGTCCGACCATAATTGTCTGTCCAACAACGGTGATGCATCAGTGGGTGAAGGAATTTCACGCGTGGTGGCCTCCATTCAGAGTGGCAATTCTGCACGAAACGGGGTCCTTTACCCACAAAAAGGTAACATTACAATACTTCAATACCTTTTTGCTTGTTTTTGTTTTAAAACCTTCCATTTTACATGATTGTTTTTGCTTTGATCCATTTATCTCTCAGATGTATGTTCTGATATTTCTTTCATGCATTTAATGTTCGATTCAATTTAGAACTCTGTATTTTCAGAACAGTTATGAATGTAGGCTTTATCATTCTAACAGCCCATGGTGATGATAAGACATGTTCTTGTCCAGTGAAACACAAGCCTGATACCCTGAGTGGGACCAGAAATCAAGGGCCTTATGCAATAGTTAACTGGCTGGATTTGAGGCATTACTGGCTTTAAACAGTTTTAGGAAAGTAGGTACAAAATGTAATTAGTATTTTAATCAGTAAAGGCATTTGTTAACATGCGTTTAAAATGTGTTTTTAATGAGCAAAAGAACAGCCTGCCATTTTGAGATTTTCGTTATTTGTATTATTGCCTTTTAGTTAATTAAGTTGCTTTTTGTTGTCTGAATCCTTGATTGCCATTTAAGTATAATCACTGTTCTTTGAAGGTGGCATTTCTTCATTTACTTGTTGTTTTAGCCACATCATCAAAAAGGAAGTTTATCATCTGTTCTTCTATGGGTAGCGTAGATAGCTTGTATTATGCTTTTTTAATTCTTATTTCTGTCTATCATCTAGACTGTAAGTTCTGCAGAGTGGAGACTATGTCTTCATCATTTTTGCATCCCAAGTGCCCCTATAGCTGAATAGATGATAATTACACATTTTCACTGGGGTTTGCAGTAGAGTACATTACTCTGTAGATGAGCAGTGGCAGTTTGTTATGAGTTCTTCTCTGCTGATTTTCATAGCTCTTGAGTGAGGTCTTCATGCCCTAATGAAAGCAGTGCCAGCTGAGAGGGCTGGTGAATGTTTGCCTTGCTGAGTTAAGTACATGTGAGCCACTAAGCTCTAATGTCTTTGTAATTCTGCCAAGACCCCCTTTCCTCCAAATTCCCATTTGTTCATGATCATGAGTAAGCAGAACTTTTGATAGAAGTGAAACAGGAGTATCTATAATTTGGTAGCTCAGGTTTGGTGAGGTGGAATCTTGCTTTTACTAGCTGTTGTTGAAACCAGCTGACTTTGCCCTGAATTTTAAACGATAAATGGAAAACAAGTGAGTTGAAATAATTAATGAAGTGAGGTAAACGCTGCAGTTTTTAAAAAGTGTTTTTTTAGCAGTGTTTTTTTTATTTTATGAAAATAAGTTTCAATCATTTTTCTAGTCAAGCTAAATTGTAACTATCTTGTTATCACCCTTGTAAAATATTTTTGATTCCTTTTTTCACTTCTTTGTCTTTTGACATTTCTTAATGCTTTGTATTGCAGAATCCTGTACTAGAATTCATTAGTTGATGGCATATCTTTAAAAAGCACATTTTTCACAGGTTCCTCTTTATCCTTTTATGTTCTTCTGTGCCTTTTCTGTTACACCTTCACCATATCATGGCCTGCTTGTATTTCCTCTGTTAGCCTGAAAAGCAGCCTTCACGCAAACGAAATACATTGACTAATGAATGGAAATAGAATTGACGTTGGTCAGTGCCTCTGTTGACGAGTCTTGCTTCCTTAACTTGCTTGGAGGGCAAACAAAACCTTAAAGAACAGATTATTCACTTTTTTTTTTCAACAGTGATCTGCATCTTCTGAGATGTCTGGTTATGCACAGATATGTGCATACATATAATTGTTCATAGTTTTTCTAGTACGTAATGGTTTACTGAGGACTTTAATTTGAAAGTTTCTTACTTAAGTTTTGAGGAAAAGTAAGAAGGCTTATGTTTTTACCCTGACCCTTAACTCTTTGTACAGTTCCTTTTCTGTTATAAAGTATCTCATATCTCTAAAGATGTAAGCTGTTATGCAAAAGATTGAAAAGGTGGTCTTCTGTATCTTTCAAACCATACTATCTACTTAGAAACACTGTTTATTATTAATATTAGTATCAGCTTATTACTTGTGATGATAGCATATTGAAAATGTGTTAATTCCTCTGCACAGGCCTTGTTTTCATTTCTGGAAACAAAATTCCTATTTCTGAACATTTCTGAGATCAGAACTCTGGCTTCTGGATTAAAACACTGAGTAGCATCTGATCCCTCTGCTTCTTCCTTTTGTATTTGTTTTGTGTGTACAGATGCTTGTTACCACCCATGCACACTTGTTGGCTTACAGGTGTATGTTAAATTGCAACAGAGTTTACTTTTCTTAATCACACTTCAAATATCCTGCAAGTGCTGTTCTGTCCTCTAAGCCAACATTTGCTGTCTAACTTCCTTTCCATCCTGTAGGCTGAAATTTATCTTTTCCATGGGGAAGCATGGCTGTCCTGTCTAAATAAAATGGCAGCACTCTGGGATAGGGACATTCAGTGCTGGAGAAAATAGGGAAGGGAAGAGAATTTCTCTTTGGGAAGCTTAACAGTGTAATAATGCCAGAATTATTATTCATATTCAGTAGATTATTCTTATTTTTCTAAAGATTTGTTGTAACTGGCAGATATTAAACTTTGAAAATTTTTAAAGTTTTTCATTTAGAGAATACATATCAAATGATCAAACAATTTCTAATGGAACTTATTTATCATTTTTCTTCCCTAAATTGCCTTTTAGCTTCCCACCTCTCTCATTATGTGATCCTATATTATCTTTGTTAATATTCTCTTTGGTTGACAGCATAATTTTGAGTTATGAAATGCATACTCAGCAACCATGCAAAAAAATATGTGGCCAATATTTTCAAATGATCAAATCAGATAAGAACATTTTCAGGCTCTGAATCTCCTTTAATGGTCAGTTGAAATCTCATTTACTAGGAATCTAGGATTTTCCTTTTCTCATTATGTTTTATGATCCCTTTTTCTAATGGAGAGAAACTTGATACATAAGTTGATTAATCTTTATTTGTTGAATAACTGTAAATACAATATCGTAGGTATGTGATGTTACTTGGGTTGCCAAAAATGGATATGATGTTTCTAACTGGCCTTGGAAAACTAACCATTTTCTTGGGGAAAGAAAATACATGAAAAGATAATAAAAGAAGACAGTTTTATAATACTTATCTCATAACTCACAGCAGGTAGTGGCATCTTTAGCACTATGTTGTAAAGTTTGTTTAATTATTAAGGACCCTTTTTTCAATTTGTTGGAAGTTGTCTAGTGAGAAATGTCTTGCTTATATTCTGAAAAGTTGTCACTTTAAAGCTCTCTCACCTTTCTCTGCTTTGTAGGCCATGGTAATACTGTGGAATAGTTTTGATATTAATAATTCAAAGAGATTCATCATTTTGATCCATTCATGATATTTAGAGCCATAGGATTAGGAAATGGAGTAGTGACATAAAGGTTTAAAGGCATAGATTTTATAATGACCAGGCCAGGGCTTGAATCTTGGATCTGCCATTTTATAGCTTTGTGACCTGGGGCAAGTTGCTCAGCTTCTCTGAGCCTTGTTTGAACTCTTGAAAATGGGTATTTTTTTTTTTTTAGTAATTTTTTGAGAATTTGTTGGGTTCATATGGGTGCACAATAAACTTAGCTCCCCAGCATATAATGTTTACTCAGGTAATTCCTACTATTGAAAACAAAGAATATGGTAGGCCTCTTCATCTCAGTACTTGAGAAAAGACATTTGATGTTTCTGATTGATTCAATGTAATTATACTTGAGATAGAAACTTCACACTCGCTTTATAAAAAATATTCACAATCCTTCCCATGTAGACCTTTTCCACCTTGTGTCTAGGTACATTGGCTCCAAATGGATACAGTGAAATAGAATGTTAAAATTCTTTTTTGGGAAAGGCAGGGTGTGACCAGAGAACAGACCACACCAGGATGCAGCCATCTGGCACG
Source organism: Cervus elaphus (assembly GCF_910594005.1). Classification (NCBI taxonomy): domain Eukaryota; kingdom Metazoa; phylum Chordata; class Mammalia; order Artiodactyla; family Cervidae; genus Cervus; species Cervus elaphus. The sequence continues at coordinate 43,129,463 of NC_057829.1, read as the reverse complement.
ACTGCCATCACATGTTCTTTAAAAAGGCCCGTTTTCTGAAACGCTAGCATGAAAAGACTTGGCTTTTTAAAAAGCTGGGAGTCAAGAAAAAACATAACAAAAGTAGAAAAGGACCACATGGTCCCTCAAGCATCCTAACTATTTCAGATCCACTCCAAGTACACAAATTATAACACAGAGTGATGTTAGCTCCTATTAACTTTCAAGACGGCATATACACCTGATACAAGACATGATAGATGCTACGCTTGTTCTGTAAGGGATATTGTAAAATTATGTTGCCGGGGCCCTTTTTTTCTTCATTGTCAGCACAAATCCTTGTTTATTAAAGATTTAGCTTGAAGGAAATTTTAATTAATTACAGGTGCAGTAAATTCTGCCTGGGAAGCTGCCGGGCTGTGTTTCCTGTGAATGGCCTTCATGTGCCTGTGCTCCTCTCGGCGCTCCCCGCTGCCTGACAGTGTGATTTATGGCTGTTGTTTTCCACCAGTCCACTGTTTGCCCTCTAGGAGGGATTGGTCTCTTGAGCCCCCATAATAACAGCAGCACTTTCACAGACATCTTTTAATGACAACAGCACTGCATTCAGTAAGTCAGGCTAATTGCAGATGTACCCTATTAATTGCAAAAACTCGGAGAGGTTACATATTTTACAAGCTTTTAATTTGGAAACCGCCCGAGATGATTTGTCTTAAGTGTTTGGATAGAGACCTCCATAATATTCAACAATTCACCGTTATTGAAACTCTGGTCTAGGCAGCTACAGAATTCTAAGATGGAATCAGGTGAAAACAAATAGTCTTAGATGTGCTTTTACCCAGTGGCTGGTAAGTGGAGGTTATATTTTCAATGCAGACGTTCAGCAAATTTCTTACTCTTTTTATAAAAGCATCTTTGATTCTTACTCATCATCATACATCTTTCTGAATATGGTAGAAAATTTGTATTTCCATAGCTATAGCTTAAATCTCAGAATTTTCCAAATAAACTTCAGTTCTTAGACATGCCCATGAAGCTAAGCATCACTCTGGTGGTGCGTAACTGGGAGGTTTGGCATCCCATTTGTTTAAGTGTGGTAGAGGGGTGTCCAGAATCCAGTTCAGGGTGGTGTTGCTTGGAGTGTAGTGGAATGAAGGTGGTGAGTTGGTGAATTCAGCAGCTAGGAGTTCCAAGGTCATGAACAAGTGGACCCACATGGGCAGGGTTTGGCTGTGATGCAGTGGACACTTTACAAAAGTGAGTGGTAATTTCACTTCTGTATTTCAGGCCCCAAACAGTTGTTGTTTCCCATTTCTCTCTGTGCACACAGCCCCACGCCTGGAACTCAGGGTGCAGGACGTGGCCATGTGTCCATTCGCTGTTGTCCCTCACCCCGCCTGCTCCATGATTTCTAGCAGCCACTGCTCTCCCGGGAGGAGGGGGAGATGGGGATAGAGTTGCGATGGCTGCCTGCTCAGAATTCCAGTGGAAAATTAAGGTGCAGAGGAGCTGTTACAATCACCTCTGGCTTCTGAAAATCTCAGCACTGGTGGGATGAGTGCAAGGTGGAGCAGTGTATCTCTGGACAGCTTGCGTGTCTTCGCTGGACACTGACTGCCGTGGTGGGACCCGAGGCCATGGATAGCATTGTGGTCAGGGAGAAGTGGGTGGAGTCGAGGCAGTGCATTCATCATAAGGTACCAAAAAAAGTAGTCAGGAAATGGCTCCCTCTGTGCAGTTTTGTGCAGGCGCTGAAGCTCGTGAATAGGGAGAAGGTGCAGCGGTGTCGTGTTAATGATATAGCTCTCACTTGACGAACCTTTACCGGCGCCAGGTATCACAGCTCTTACCTCTGAAGGTTCAGGTGAGCCCTGAGGTGTGTGTGATGTAAGACAGTTTCTCTCTCTTTTCCTCATTCAAAATTTTCTTGGTCAGTGTTACACCCTTTATATTCTATTGAATTAAAATATTCTAATTCTTGTTTATTAAGATAATATTTTTGAAGACGTTGAGTTTATAAAATTTATATGATTATGATTATATGAATGATTGTGTTAGTTTTCCTAATATTTAGTGATTCTACTCCTGTGATGCCTTATTCACTTAATATAGTGCTAAATTTTTATTTATAAAGCAATGGATCTCTACTGAGGGGTACATGTGAGTATATTGCTTCTGTCAGGTTTGAAAACAGGGTTTTGCTAGTCTTCTTGTTCTGTATTTTGGAGCCATTTAAATCGCAGAATTGATACCTACTTCACTCATAAAACCCTTGGGTCTAGTAGACTTCTGGTGGGAAAAGTTTAACATTGTTTTCAAGTCCTTAAGAACGGGTCTGATTGGTTTGTCTCATTTTTCTTGGGTCCATTTTGGTAATTTATTTATTTTTAGTAAGCGTCCTCTGTCAGGTTTCAGATGGCATTAAGTTGCACACTGCATTGGCTGATATTTTGTGTTCACTGCCTCTGTGGTGACTCTTAACATTTCTCATGTTGCCATGTTAGTCTTTTCTTCAGGCTGACTTTACCGAGGTCTCTCTCTTTTGGGGTCTTTTCGAAGAGCTGTTTACATTTTTTCTTTATCAGTTCTACAAAGTTTTGTCCTTAAGCTTCACTAGTTCTTGGTTTTATCTTCCTGTCTCACTGTCCCTTTTCCACCCCTTGCTGTGGCTGCTTGGTTTGATTTCAGCCTCAGTGGGGTGTGAGGAACAAGGCCCTTTATGTGGGCTGAGGCTCTGCTGAGAGTTGTCAGAAGGAGCTCACTGATGGCAAGCCTCAGATCCTTTGGATCCTGACTTTTAAACTTTCAGTTGCCTTTAGGCTTCCTCTCCCTTCTAATGTTGAATTCTAAGAAGCGGGGCCGTGTCCCACAGGTTTTTGTTTGCATTTCCTTGGTATATCTTTGATGGTTCCCATGTACTTAATTCTCAGTGCCAGTCTAGGTTTTGGCCACACTCTCCTAGTGAAAATGTCACTGCTGTCAGCCCACTGTCACATAGCAACCCCAAAATATATGTTAGGTCTGAAGTTTAGTTTTTTAAGTTTAGTTGCTCAGTCATGTCTGACTCTTTGCGACCCCATGGACTGTAGCCCACCAGGCTCCTCTGTCCATAGGATTTTTCCAGGCAAGAGTACTGGAGTGGGTTGCCATTTCCTTCTGCAGTTAGGTCTGAAACCACCTGTCTATTTCCTGTTCCTTTCTTTCCCTGACAGTGGTTTGATAGTCCTACAATCTGTTTCTTTTCAGATATTTATGCCAAAGACACACGACTAAACTACCATTATTAGGACTTCCCAGTGTTAAAGAATCTGTGTGTCATGTAGGAGACCCCAGTTCTATCCCTGGGTTGGGAAGATTTCCTGGAAAAGGAATGGCAAGCCACTCCAGTACTCTTGCTTGGGAAATCCTGTGGATGGAGGATCCTGATGGACTGCAGTCCATGGGGTCACAAAGAGTTGGACATGACTTAGTGACTGAACAGCAGCACCAGCTATTATCAGTAAATGGGCTTACATCTTTTGCAAATGTACTTTAGCCTGTTTTCTGTCATGGTAAAGAATTAAACAGTATTCATTACCTATGTACACCCCATTCTAGCCTTGGATAAGGGATTTTTTTTTAAGTACACTCTTATTTTTCTCCTGTTCTCACTCTTGGTTGTTAACTTGGACTTGCAGTAATGCAAAAATAGATTCTTTATATATATATATATATATATATATATATATATTATATTCTTTCTTAACAGTTTCATTAGTATTTAAAACAATATTTTAATGTTTAATTACTGTTGTAATAATTTAAGATTGGTAAGTATATTACATGTAATCTTCCCTTAAAAATATTTTCTTTCGTAGTTAAGTAAGAGGCAGTGTTGCCTAATACTTAGTTAATACTAGCTGTGGAGTTGGCTTCTTTTTTACACTCAAATCCTGCTCCACCACTTCCCAGCTCTGTGACCTGATAATGTTATTTACTCTCTCTAAGCCACAGTTCTGTCATCTGTAAGTTGGGGTTAGTAAGGACCCTGTCCTTTCTCAGAGGTGCTGTGAGCCCCCCGTCCGTGCTGAGCCTCGGGTGGGGCGCTCTGCTGTCTGCTCCAGTGCAGAGTGTGGAGTCCTCAGCCCCCTGCTCCCACCAGGCAAAGGGACTACGTTCTTATAGTAACAGCACCCCTGCACCCGCTGGATGTGGCATGCCATTGCTAGGCCATCTCCTGCTAGTTTATTTTTTGTCCTTGCCTGTCTAAAGGTAGAATTTATTTTTTTCTGGCAAGCATGACTGCTAATTTGGATCAGTGCAGAATTCCAGAGTCTTTGCTTTCTTCTTAGAATTATGGAAAGATTTTCCCTTTGCTCTCTGACATTTTTAGTGTTGCAGAAAAGATAGTCAACACAGGTAGAGTCCTTTTCTTCTGAAGGGAATCTTTTTAAAAAAATCTGTTTTGTTTTAATTAGAAGCTACAGCATTTCTCTTGTCTTTATTTTTGGAATTCAGATATCTAGTTGGTATATGTCTAGGTGTATGGCTTTTTCATTGTGTCCGCCTGGCACTCAGGAGTGTCTTGCTCCGTGGACTCCAGGCTCTTCTCAGAATTTTTTGGTATCATTTTAAAAAATCACTTCTTTTAATCCCTTGTACTCTGTCCTCCTTGAATTCATGTTACACATCATTAGAGCCCCTGGATTTGTCCTTCTTGTCGCCTTGACTTTTCCTTCCTTTTCTTGCTTTTGTTTTAAAATAATAAATCATTTTTCATCTACCTTGTTTTAAGTTTAATATGAAAGTGAAAAGTGAAAGTGAAGTTGCTCAGTCATGTCCGACTCTTTGTGACCCCATGGATGGTAGCCTGCCAGACCCCTCCATCCATGGGATTATCCAGGCAAGAATACTGGAGTGGTTTGCCATTTCCTTTTCCAGGAGATCTTCCCAACCCAGGGATTGAACCCAGGTCTCCCGCACTGTGGGCAGACTCTTTATTGTCTGAGCCACCAGGGAAGCCCAGTTTAAAGTGGAAGGACGTTTAATACGGATTAACACAAAGGGTATTTTTAAAAAATAAAATTTGGGCAATTTACATGTTACATCTTTTTCTGGTTTTCTTTGACTCTCTTCCCCCACAATAGTGAAATATTATCAGCATTTACAACTTACAGATTAATGAAACATAAAGTAGATTTCCAGTGTGATAATACATAACTAGGTTGTATGTATTACGTTTATGTTTATGTATATATTTATAAAGTGCCTTATATTGTATCATGGTTGAAAGGTTGATTTTAAGAGTCATGCTTGGGATGGGAAGGGGAGGGAGGCTTAAGAAGGAGGGGATATGTGTGTGTGTGTATATATATATAAAATTATGGCTGATTCACATTGTGCGGCAGAAACCAACACAACATGTAAAACAATTATCCTCTAATTAAAAAAAAAAGAATTGAAAAAACAGTCATGTTCATTTAACTTATTTAAAACTGGCTTTGCCATTTTGTCATTGTTTTAGGAGAAACTAGTTCGAGACATTGCTCATTGTCACGGGATTTTGATCACTTCTTACTCCTACATTCGACTGATGCAAGATGATATTAGCAGGCATGACTGGCACTATGTGATCTTGGATGAGGGACACAAAATTCGAAATCCAAATGCTGCCATCACCCTTGCTTGCAAACAGGTGTGACCTCTTATAACAAGGGGGTTTCCAGGTGGATAATGTTTCATTGAGAATAAACTCTCTGCTTTTAATAACACACTTAGGGATTCTTTCCTTGTGCTTTTGCATAAGGAGTTTGAAATACATGTTTTGCCTTAATGCTGAACACTTTTTGTTCTTACCCTTAATCATGTTTTCTCAGATTCTAATTGTTGATATTACTGAATGTGTCTTGTACAGATCAGTTGTTAGAATATAACCACATCCAACTCTAGTCCATAGTCTTCAACTTGAACAATAAGAAAAATTCTTCCATATATATACATTATCTATGTATGTATATTTTTTATCTATGTGTAATTGAAGAATTGAAGTTGCATAAAATGTCTACATTTTAGAGGAGACCAAAATGATATGTAGTTGTGTTAAATGACAGGATTGCATGGGAGTGTTTTTGGGTAGGGTTGGTGATCATATGTTAAAAGGTGAATTTAATAGAAAAGTCCTTTCTTTACGGTAATAGTTTCGCACGCCTCATCGCATCATCCTGTCTGGCTCACCAATGCAGAATAACCTCCGAGAACTGTGGTCTCTCTTTGACTTCATCTTCCCTGGAAAGCTGGGTACATTGCCTGTGTTCATGGAGCAGTTCTCAGTCCCCATCACCATGGGGGGTTATTCAAACGCCTCCCCGGTACAGGTAATGTATTGGCCAGGTAACACTTCTGGCATTTTATACTTAAAACAGTCCTACTAAATACTATACTTTGTAGCCAAGTCTTTCACAATGTAAGGTGAATGGCCCAGCTTATAAAAATCACAAAGTTATTTTTGCTCAAAAGCACATAACTTTCCAGATGAGTTTTTAAAAAATCATGTAAAATATTCAAGAGCAGTCAGAATTATGAGACAAGAGTGAATTCGTTCTAGACAGCATATAATCGTGCAAATTGGAGTAGTGCATCTTATAAAGTAGTGTAAAAGCTTAGAAAAGGGGAAACCAGGAAAGATTTCAGAAGACATATATCCTTTAACCTGATTCTGGGAAAACAGGCTGGAAAGAGTGGCACATTCTAGGTTAGAGCAGCCATATGCATCAGCTACTCTGTATGGCCACGGGCAATGAAGAGACATGCTCGACTCAACTGGAGATGCTTGTGGGGGAGTGGCAGGAAAGCTGGGGATTCTGGCAGTGGGGTCTTGAAGGGAGGCCGAAACGCTTAGGGAAAAGCCACTGAAGGTGTCTGAGCAGGAGGCTGGGAACAGCTGTGCTCGGAGGGTTACTCAGGCTGCAGGTAGTTGTGGGAGGGAGGAGGGAGGCTGGCTTTGAGGGACCTGCCGGAGTTGTTGGGAGTGAGGGTGAGGAGAGCCTGGACCTGGTTGTGGGTGGTGATCCTGAGAAAAGAAGGTGGAGAGCAAGAGTCCTGGGTGGTGTTTTTTTGACAGAACAAACAGGATGTGGAGGTGGATAAGAAAACTGATAAAGGAAATTGGGTGGGGGGAGACTGGACAAGCTTGCTGCAGCTTACCTCTGAGGTTTCAGGCCTGGGTGACTGATAGAGTGGGATTGTCACACACAGAAACATCGGGAGGAAAGGCCAACTGGAGGGCAGTTTGTGACATTTGGGGGCAAGGTCCCTGCACAGCCCTCAGGCTGGGCTTGTACCTGCCAGGTTATAACAGAAATAAAGCCTGCCACCAAAAGAGGTGGTCACATATTTTGAAATATTAAAACTAGAAAAAGGATATTAGATCTTTAAAATTGGAGGACTATCAAAAACCAATTTAATACCTTTAAAATTTTGAGATTAAATGAGTTTTGATCTTCAGTTAACTTTTATCAGAGCTCTCTTCTTCCATTGAGTCCCCGTTATCCTTTAGGTATCCTGATTTTTGTTTTTTTTCCTAACTTTTTATTTTGGGATAATTTCAAACTTAAGAGAAAGTTACAATAATTGTAAAAAGAACCCCTGTATACTCTTTACCCAGATTCCCTGGTTTTTAGCATTTTGCTGACATTTTGCCATATTTGCTTTTCTTTCCTTCCCACCCTCTCCCCTACCTCTCACACATGCACACAAAGTTTTTCTTCTTTTTTTCTGAATCATGTATGTAAGTTGCAGACACTATACCCCTTTCCTCTACATCCTTCAGTTGTATTTACTAAGAACAGAGATGTCTTACATAACCGTCTAACATCCACATCAGGAGACAGTCTGTAGCAGTGATGTAATTCTGTTATTTAATCTGTATGTCATTTACATTGTGTCAGTTGTTCCATTGATTCCCATGTCTCTTCAGTTTCCTTTCATCTGACACAGTTCCTCTAAGCTTTCTTTTGCCTGCATGACCTGACATTTTTGAAGACTACAGGCTTGTTATTTTGTGGAGTGTGCCTTACCTTGGGTTTGTCTTTCCGTTCTTCATGATTGGAATCAGGTTACACATTATTGGCAAGAATATCCCAGAAATGACGTTTCTTAGTGTTCCATTCTTCAATACTTTGAGATGATGTAAATATAGTGTTGTTTCTTACTTGAAGTCTTTGTTTCAGAAATTTGTGCACTTGTCTTTTTTCCTTTTTTAGATTGTAAAGTCCTTGGGAGCAAGGGTGTTGCTATTATTTGCTTCTTTTTTTTTAAGACCATCAGTTCAGTTCAGTTGATCAGTCGTGTCCGACTCTTTGTGACCCCATGGACTGCAACGTGCCAGGCTTCCCTTTCCATCACCAACTCCTGGAGCTTGCTCAAACTCATGTCCATCGAGTCGGTGATGCCATAGTTGCCATTCTTGGGTAGCTCAGATGGTAAACAACTCACCTACCAATGCAGGAGACATAAGAGAAACAGGTTCGATCCCTGGGTTGGGAAGATCCTTTGGAGGAGGGTATGGTAACCCACTCCAGTATTCTTGCCTGCAGAATTCCATGGACAGAGGAGCCTGCGGGTACAATCCATAGGGTTTCTAAGAGTTGGACATGACTGAATCGATTTAGCACACATACAGACATGAGTGAGGTGTTCTTAGGATATTTGGAAGTGTTTTCTTTTCTACCATGTTAATTTTTTAACATGAATTTTTCTGTATTAATATATTATGGTCAAGCTCTTTTTTTTTATTCATTTTGCCAGTAACTTAAGTTTAAGCTTTGGTTGGAGATTTTCTTGTTCCATTAACTAGTATATAGTAGGTTGTTAAGCCTATTTAGACTTTTTTAAATATCAATAATTTATTGAATTCTTTGTTTGCCTTTAAGTAAATTGCAGGGGGAGTGGTTTCCTGTGCTGTGGGTCTTTGTTTTTCTCTGGACAGTTAATACCCATCTCATGTGGCCGTGCTCCATTACAGAGCCATATGCTGCATTTTAGGCTGGAGTGACCTTTCATTTCTGGGATCATAGGGCTTTCTTTGAATTTATGCTCCGAATCTCCTGTGGGCAGTAATCTCTGCTTATTATCTGCTGTTTCCCTTGCTGCGGCGTTTCCCTAGAGTTAGCGTTTGATCTTCAGTTTTGTGAAGTAGCAGCCCCTTTGTGGCCATTGGAGAATATAAGATTATAAACTGAGATTTGTTTGAAAGCAGTTTTTTCCCTGCGGGGGGTGGGTGGGGTGGGGTCAAGCACTAAATAAATCTCTACTTTAGGGTTTAAATATATAACAGTAATTAAATGGAGGGGGAAGAGGGCACAAAATTACCTGGTTGCTCTTTTGTATATTTTTGGTTAATGAGTTTTTTTTTTGTTGTTTGTTTTTACTGATCATCTTATGAAAGATATTGCACCCTGGAATGTATGGAACTTAAAATTTTCCAAACCATTTTCCAATAGTTTTGTACAACCATCGATCATTCTTTTTTTAAAAAGAATTTAAACTTCAGAATCAATTGTGAGGTAAGAGCAAATGCATTCCTTAGACAGGGTAATTGTTTCCCCTTTTCTCTTATTAAAGGTTAAAACTGCTTATAAGTGTGCGTGCGTCTTACGAGATACCATAAATCCATACTTACTGCGGAGAATGAAGTCAGATGTCAAAATGAGCCTTTCTTTGCCAGATAAAAACGAACAGGTCTGTAAAACCAGGAATTATCAAAACATTCCTAAAGCACAATGTACCTATCATTCTTTCTGCTTTTCACATATAGAATTGGTGAGGCTAACAGGTGTGGTTGCTGGTGCTATGGGGCAGGTGGGTCTACCGTATACACCTGCCTGTGACATGTGAGCCTTCTGGACTCAGGAATGACTAGAAGGCAAGAAGAGGTGGTCACTGTGCATATTCTTTCAGGGAGTTTTTCCCCTTGGATTTTGGAGCATCTAAGGCATGGAGCACTGACCTGATGAGGATGAGTAGGTTTTTGGATCTAGTACAAAGATGGAAGGGTTGTCCTGGACCTCACGAAGGGGCCTGTTCTGAAAATAAAGGAAAATAACCACATGTGGCAGATGAAGAAGTATTGATCGATTATTTTTGAGATTGATCAGGCCTGATAGCTTCAGTTTCTATTTTTGTTGTTTTTGTTGGATTTAAAAAAATTATTTTATTTAATTGGAGGATAATTTACAATATTGTGATGGTTTTTGCCATACATCAACATGAATCAGAGGTTGAGACAGAGGCAGCGGCGTGGAGTCGTAGGCGCAGTTGGCCGGCAGGGTAGGGGTTGTTGTCAGAGACCAGTCTGGTAATCTTGTGTGTGGCTTAGAACTCAGGAAAGGGGGTGCCAGGCAACGTTTTGGAGCCTGGTTGGACTTGCTGAAGTGAAGTCTGGGTGAGGGGCTTGCGAGCTGAGAGGGTCTGAGCCCTTGGGGGCTGGCATGGAGGAAGGGCTGTGAAACTGGTCCTGAACTTCCTTGGGAGCAGGAAGCCAGGCTTCAGAGACTCAGAGAAAGTGGGGTGGGGACCATGGGGCATGGGGATCACAAGGTGGATAGATGATGGAGATGGAGGGGCTGTGAAGGAGGGACCTGTTCATTGTTCAGCTCTAAGATGTATTTTTGCTTTGTTTTATTTTTAATAAGAGACACACTGTGAAGATTATATACATCATGCTTGTTTTGATTAGTTGATTTTGTTATTTTAGTATTTTGTACTGTTAAGTTTTTTTGTCTTTATTTTTTTTATTCTCCGTCTAGGTCTTGTTTTGCCGTCTTACAGATGAACAACATAAAGTCTACCAAAATTTCATTGATTCCAAAGAAGTTTACAGGATTCTCAATGGAGAGATGCAGGTCAGCCAAATAATATTAAGAGAAGCTGGAGAGAGAGAGCTGTGGACCCAGGGACATGGGGGAGGAAAGGGGACTAGTACTAGTCAGAGATTGACTAGTGTTACCGTCTTGAAAATGTTTGGGTGTGAACCTTTACTTCCTTTGAAGCCCTTCCAGAAGTAAGAGAACACAAGATTTGAGAATGCTGCCTTTTTATCTGTACTGCAGCACTGTTAACATTTGAACCCAGCACCATGTGGTCTAGTGGAAAAATGCACTAGACCACGGGGTCTGTGAACGGTGGGTCCTACAGGGATTGCCAGCCCTATGTAGAAAGTCTGGAGCAGCCCAGGGCTGCTGGGTGCATGGAGGAAGAATTATTATAATGCATTTTTGTATAAGTAATAGCATTTCAGTTATTGGCCATACTCAGCAATATATGTGTGTAAATGTCTCTTTATTAAGCCTACGTAGTAAGTTTATCATCAGCTTTAGTCAGAAGCTCCATGTAAACTCTTCAACTTCTTTGTGCTTCAGTATCTTAAAGTGTGAACTATATTTTATTTATTTGACATGTAAAATTCCTTAGTCTTTGGTTCGTCCTCGTTGGAGGCACAGCTGAGGAGCAGAGAATGCTCTGAAATTCACTGTCCTGCCCCTACATGGAGGCAGATGGAGATGAATATGGCTGACAAGGCTTCCTGTGTCCCATGATGTCCACATGTTTTTTCTTCCAGATCAAGTCATTTTTGTTCTTTTAACCATCTCTTAGTAGTTTATTTCATCTATCGTTGGCATCTTTAGGGGGTTTCTAAACCATTCACATTTATTCATCTCTCCTGTATGTCCCCTGACTTATCTTCACATGCCTCCAAATTGTGAAGCCTTAGGTGGGTAGGATCAGCACTGTCCAGTGCTGGATAGAGAATACAAGCTATGTGTGTGATTTTAAATTTTCTAATGGTCACATTAAAAAAGGTGAAAAGCATAACAGGTACAATCAGCTTTAATAAGATATTTTATTTAACCTGACATATCTAAAATATCATTTTAGTATGTAATCAAAAATTTTAAATTACTGACATATTTTACTCTTGTTTTTGTACTGAGTCTTCAGAATTGGGTGTTTTACATGGGTAGCACATCTTAGTTTGGACTTGCCACACTTCACGTGTTCAGTGGCCACACGTGGCTCATGACTGCTGTGTTGGACAGCAGAGATCTCAAGGAAGAAAGATCAGTTACAGATGACTCTGGGGAGTCCTGACGGTGTTCCTGCTTTGTTCAGATCGTGTGTTGTTTATCTGTTTACTAGTTAGAACAACCATACTCTCTGATTATTGCTCAATTTGTGGTTTATCTTTTCCACTTGAACTTTTATACCTGTGAGTGTGACTTGAGTCACGGGCCGAAAGCTGTAAAAGGTGCCTGCTTGCTTGTGGGTGGCCAGGTGGGCTCTCTCTCTCTGGGGCTCCTAAGCCCTCTGCCTTGTGAACCATCCCACACATTGTTTCCATCTGTGTATTTTCCATGTGGCATGTTTTCTGATATACTAATGTAAAAGTCAATGGAACTTCAAACCCCTGACTCACATAGTAAACTATAGAACTTCTAGTGAGGTACTTAGGAGTATAATATTTAAATGCATTTGCTAAGTTACATGGCAGATTTCCCTAAATTTTAGTCACTCCAGTTCAGTTCAGTCGCTCAGTCGTGTCCGACTCTTTGCGACCCCATGGACCACAGCACACCAGGCCTCCCTGTCCATCGCCAACTCCTGGAGTCTACCCAAACCCACGTCCATTGAGTTGGTGATGCCATCCAACCATCTCATCCTCTGTCCTCCCCTTGTCCTCCTGCCTTCAGTCTTTCCCAGCATCAGGGTCTTTTCAAATGAGTCAGCTCTTTGCATCAGGTGGCCAAAGTATTGGAGCTTCAGCTTCAACACTAGTCTTTCCAGTGAACACCTGGGACTGATCTCCTTTAGGATGGACTGGTTGGATCTCCTTGCAGTCCAAGGGACTCTCAAGAGTCTTTTCCAACACCACAGTTCAAAAGCGTCAACTCTTCAGTGCTCAGCTTTCTTTATAGTCCAATTCTCACATCCGTGCATGACTAGTGGAAAAACCATAGCCTTGACTAGATGGACCTTTGTTGAAAAAGTAATGTCTCTGTTTTTTAATATGCTATCTAGGTTAGTCATAACTTTCCTTTCAAGGAGTAAGCATCTTTTAATTTCATGGCTGCAGTCACTATCTGCAGTGATTTTGGAGCCCAAAAAAATAGTCAGCCACTGTTTCCACTGTTTCCCCATCTGTTTGCCATGAAGTGATGGGACCAGATGCCATGATCTTAGTTTTTTGAATGTTGAGCTTTAGGCCAACTTTTTCACTCTCCTCTTTCACTTTCATCAAGAGGCTTTTTAGTTCTTCACTTTCTGCCATAAGGGGTGGTGTCATCTGTATATCTGAGGTTATTGGTATTTCTCCCGGCAATCTTGATTCCAGCTTGTGCTTCTTCCAGCCCAGCGTTTCTCATGATGTACTCTGCATATAAGTCAAATAAGCAGGGTGACAATATATAGCCTTGATGTACTTCTTTTCCTATTTGGGACCCCTCAATCATGTCCAACTCCTTAAGACCCCATGGACTATAATCTGCCAGGCTCGTCTGTCCATGGAATTCTCCAGGCAAGAATACTGGAGTGAGTTGCTATTCCCTTCTCCAAGGGCTCTTGCTATAACCCAGAGACCTGGGATTGAACCCAGGTCTCCTGCATTGTAGGCAGATTGTTAACTATCTGAGCCACCAGGGAAGCCCAGATTTCCATTGAGAATGGGCATGATATTTCTTATTTATGTTTAAAATGTGAACCAGTTTTTTATATACTGTGAACCTTTTTTTCTAGAGGGAGAATCATCAGCAATTGAATATGACCCCAGTAGATATGTTTGGTCCAACAGGACTTTGTTTTTAGAGAACTTGCCCTGTCAGGAAAAGATGTATAAAGGTTCTTCCCATTCCTAATATGCTGTGATTGGGGAGAAAATTAAAAAGCTGATGAAGGATTACTTCTTAATCTGTATTATGTATTGAACAGCCTCCTTCCTTTCCTTCTTGAGTGAATATTATTTTACATGGGGTGATCTGAGTGGACATAATTCTTTTGTACCATAGATTTTCTCTGGACTTGTAGCCCTAAGAAAAATCTGCAATCACCCTGATCTCTTTTCTGGAGGCCCCAAGACTCTTAAAGGCATTCCAGACGAGGAACTAGGGGAAGATCAGTTTGGATACTGGAAACGTTCTGGGAAAATGATAGTTGTTGAGTCCTTGCTGAAAATATGGCACAAGCAGGGCCAACGAGTGTTGCTGTTTTCTCAGTCCAGACAGGTGCGTATACAAGCCTCATACAAGAAGCAAGTTGGTTCTTTATGACTTATAACCAATAATAAAAAAAAAAATGGGATATGGTTTAAAATGATTCCAAAGGCAAATCCACCCACTGATACTGAAGTGGCAAGCTGCAAAGCTCTTCAGGAGGTGGATCTTTATTTAGAGTTGGTGCCCAGAAGATGGCTTTTTTAAAAAGAGATCTTAATGCCATGTGATTTTGGGGTGCAGGTGAGTTTTGTCTGAACTCAGATGTCCTGCTTTTTACAAAATTTGTAAGGACAGTTTGGAAATACCAAAAATACTCTTGTAGTAGTTTTATTTATCCGCCTCTAACCAAGAAACCCCTTTTAATTTAAGCCTGTTGGGGAAGGTGTGATCCTGTTTATATGAGTGTCGCATACTCACTGGAGGCGTATCTTTGATTTTTAAACTCTTACATCCTCCACCCCTTCTCCCAAACAGATGTTAGACATCCTTGAAGTATTTCTCAGAGCCCAAAACTATTCCTATCTCAAGATGGATGGCACCACGGCGATAGCTTCCAGACAACCACTGATTACAAGATACAATGAGGTAACAAGTGAACAGAACCATGAAGTCACATGATGCCACTGTGCAGAGGGGATGGAAGGAGAGGTCTGCACCCACAGTGCCTACATCTGGGATTGGGCAGCTTTAACTAGATGCATTTCTGGGTTAATGGGATGTGTGTGTGTGTTTAAACAAAGAATGTGTATTCCTTTTTAAAAATCCAGTTTTCAAACATTGATAATATAATTGCTATGAAAAGCAGAAGCTGTGAGTTGGGATCTTGACTGACCAAAGGTCTCTACAGCATAATCCATTGCTTGTACTGCAACCAGGCTTCCATGTGTAGAACATGTGAAGGCTGAGGTGAACAGCTGTAACTGACTTTCCATGTGCATACCGAGTATCATATGTCTCACCTCTAGGACACATCCATATTTGTGTTTCTTCTGACCACTCGGGTGGGTGGCCTAGGAGTCAACCTGACGGGCGCAAACCGCGTCATCATCTATGATCCCGACTGGAACCCAAGCACAGACACGCAGGTCTGTTTATTTTCTTAAAGGACTGTGTTGGTGACATACTGTCTGATGGCTTACACTCAGGAGCATCCCCCCATGCCATGTTAGCCTCAGCGTAGAGCTCACATCCTGGCTGTGTCTTGTCTTCTGCTTGGAGGGAGGGTCTTCTCAGTTTACCCGTAGCATCCACACCAGACGTGGGTGAAGAGAGGACGTGGGAGGAAACTGACACCGTTGTTTTTCAGGTAGAGCTGGCTTGGTCTGTTTTGTCGCCTGCCCATTTGTCTTCCTTAACAGGCCTTGGGTGTATTTAGCCTCATTAGCCAAAGTTCTAATTTGGGGAGTGGAAGGAAGTGACTGGCTGTTAGTCAGCGCTTGTTGCTGAGAAGGGCCCTTGTTGAGCCACATTTCTCTGCTGTACCCTGGAGAAGGAAATGGCAACCCACTCCAGTATTCTTGCCTGGAAAATCCCATGGACAGAGGAGCCTGGTAGGCCACAGTCCGTGGGGTCGCAAAGAGTCGGACACGACTGAGCGACTTCACTTTCTTTTTTTCCCTTTTTTCTCTGCTATAGGCCCGGGAGCGAGCGTGGAGGATAGGCCAGAAGAAGCAGGTGACGGTGTATAGGCTTCTAACCGCAGGCACCATTGAAGAAAAGATTTACCACCGGTCAGTACACTCAGCTGCACCCCTTGACCAGAAGCTGCTTTCCAGGCTGTGGTGTGTAAGAGG
This sequence comes from Cervus elaphus, assembly GCF_910594005.1. Taxonomy (NCBI): domain Eukaryota; kingdom Metazoa; phylum Chordata; class Mammalia; order Artiodactyla; family Cervidae; genus Cervus; species Cervus elaphus. The sequence continues at coordinate 43,113,448 of NC_057829.1, read as the reverse complement.
GAGAGGCATGCCACCAGGTTTTGGAGCAGGGAATTTTTAAGGAGTATTACTCAAGAAATCTTGCCATCTCAGAGAAATAGTTGCTGTAATTTGAGAGAGAGATGTTTTTTTTTAAATAATTTCTCATATTTTTTGTTTCTCATTAAAATAAGCTTAGATGGCTTATTGTGTGTGCTTTTTTTTAAATGTCTTTGATGAATCTGATTGTTTTTAACCTTATTAATAAACAGTTGCTATAAGTTTAGAATCCTAAGGTGCAGCCAAACATTGTTTCATACCAGCTTAATTTTTATCTTTTTAGACAAATCTTCAAGCAGTTTTTGACAAATAGAGTGCTAAAAGATCCAAAGCAAAGACGATTTTTCAAGTCCAATGATCTTTATGAGCTGTTTACTCTGAGTAGTCCTGATACATCCCAGAGCACTGAAACAAGTGCTATTTTTGCAGGTATTCCGTGCAATAATTTAACTTAAAGTAATGAAATATGTAAGGATTATGGAGTATGACATTAGCATGTTTTTCTCTTTCAAAGGAACTGGTTCAGATGTTCAGACACCCAAACGCCATTTAAAAAGAAGACTTCAGCTGGCCTGTGGAACAGACCAGAATGTCCCAGTGGGCAAAAAGTTCCCTGATTGTAAGACATCTGCAAATGATGCCATGTCATTGGAAGAGACATCTGTGGGAGGATCAGGCGCTGAAGTGAATGCAGTAACTTCTGACCAAGGCATTCCTTTGAATGATGCCGCTCAGATACCTCATAGTCTAACCAGCAGTGAGAGGCTTGGAGAAGAGACAGATACAGTCTCCAGACCACCGGAGTCCTTAGTGAGTCATGAAAACGGGGACAGTTCAGATTCTCCAAGAATCAGCAGAACGTGTGGGACGTCTGGTGAGGAAAGCATCAATGAAAAGGAGAGTCTTTCTGATAAAAGAGAAAGCTGCCAGGTTCAGGGAGAACCTCTTTGGGAGAATGAGCAAACGGAAAATAATTTTTATAAACACAAATCGAAAATGAAACATCATGTGGCAGAAGAGACCATGGAGAAACACCTGGGGCCGAATCAAAAGCCGAAGAGCTCTAAGCACCGCAGAGACGCCAAGTTTGAGGGAACTCGAATTCCACACCTGGTGAAGAAGAGGCAGTACCGGAGGCGAGACAATGAAAATGAGAGCGAGGCCAAGGAACGCAGCCATGACGACTACGTCCTGGAGAAGCTTTTCAGAAAATCAGGTACTCCTTTGGCTGAACTTGCCACAGGTGTGCTAGGGGTAGAGCCGAGGGGCTGCTTCTGTGGGAGCAGGCATCCCTGACAGAGCAGAATGCGCACTCAACTGGAAGTAGTTTTCCTTCTAGAAGTCAGGTTTGAAGTGTTCCGACATTTTCAGAAATAATTTAATTTAATTTATTTATATTTGGCTGAGCTGGGTCTTCCTTGCTGTGCAGGTTTTTCTCTGGTTGTGGTGAGCAGGGGCTCCCCTCTAGTTGCGGCATGCAGGCTTCGCACTGCGGCGGCCTCTTGTTGAGGAACACAGGCTCTCGGGCGCACGGGCGTCAGTAGCTGTGGGCTCAGTAGTCGCTGCCCGAGGGCTGGAGAGCACAGGTTCAATAGTGCCGTATGGGCTTCGCTGCGCCAAGGCATGTGGAATATTCCTGGATCAGGGATCGAACCTGTCTCTCCTGCATTAGCAGGCAGACTCTCTACCACTGAGCCACCAGCGGAGCCCTGTACTGACATCTTTAAAAATCATTTTCACCTCTCTTTCCTAGGAGAATTTGAACCTTGAGCGAACAGTGGGACCTGACTTCTAACCACACACAGGAGGGGTGCAATGCTTAAGACAGATTTGTACCACCTGAACATTCATAGAATATTTCTCTGCATGCTCTATATATCTGATTTTCCAGCCACAGGAGAGTCAAGTGACAGATCACGGGGAGAGGAAGGGGCATGGCCAGAGGCAGGCACTCTGGAAGGAGGAGAGCTGATAGCTAATATCAAGGGAGAAGCATCAGGAAAGCAGATTTAACAGTTGCTCAGGACCCTGTAGGACAGGCCAGCCTGCACAGCTGAATCATCCCTGGGACTGTCTCGCTCAGGCCTCACAGGTCATTGTGTTCCCAAGGTGACGGTCTTGAGTTACCAAAGGTCTCTGAATGGGTCTCTATTCAGGAAAGCAGGCTTACGTACAGTGTCTCAGACGAAAAGCCTCTGGGCTTGGTGCTTTCTTGTAAGGTAGTTCATTGGTAACTTTCTCTGTTTTTTCCTACAGTTCCTGATCTGCTTTCTTAAGAAATTATGTATGTTATTTAATTTTCAAGTTTATTTGCGTGGAGGTGTAGAAAATACTCTTGTAATAATTTTTTTAAATTGACTATTTCAAGATAATTTCCCCCTTGTCATTTGCAATTTTTGTCTATTTCCCTCTTTGTTCCTTGATCAGGTTAAACCAGTAGGTTGTTTCGTGATTTTTTTTTCAATAAACCAGGAGTTTGATTAATTAATTAGATCCATGGTTGTTCTCTGTCTCTGTAATTTTTGATTTTATCTTCAGTACTTTCTTCCTTTTTGTTTTTGTTGTTGTTTTAATGTTTTTGGTCCTAATTTTTATAAAACTGGCTTGAAATTCAGTTCACTTAATTTTGTTCTTTCGTTTTTATTAATATAAATATTTAGGTCTATGAATTTTCCACCTGTGACTGTATTGAATTCTTCTGGTGTGTAGTGTTTCTGTGATCATTACTTTTTAGAAATTATGTAATTTTTGTTTATACTTTTTTATTTTCCCCCTTCAATAGAGGATACATTAGTAGAAGGTTTTAAAATTTTCCAGATAGCAGGGAAGAGCTTGTGGAAGTGTGGTAATTAAAGCATTATGCTTTGATGATACAACGCAGTGATAGTTGACAGCCCTTCCCTCACTGGGTAGAGATGCAGGTGAAGATCCGCACCGTTTGTAAAAGTTTGTGGGTCCTGGTGGTCATGGGTGAATAGCAGCCAAAAATGTTGATGCTTTTTTTCTCCACCCAGAACACACTAGCCTGGACAGAGGAGAACGTGTGATTGTGTCTGAGCTGAAATAGCGTGTTCACGGTTTGCTTTGCTCTTGCCAGTGGGTGTGCACAGTGTCATGAAGCACGACGCCATCATGGATGGAGCCAGTCCAGACTATGTCCTGGTGGAGGCGGAGGCCAACCGCGTGGCTCAGGATGCCCTCAAAGCACTGAGACTCTCTCGGCAGCAGTGTCTGGGAGCAGCGTCTGGTGTTCCCACTTGGACTGGCCACAGAGGGCTTGCTGGTGCACCAGCGGGAAAAAAGTAAGAGGTCGCCACCCTGACATGCTTGTGAGGAGGCCAAACTGGCCGGGCTGGAAATAAAGTCAGGACAGGCGGAGACACTCCTGCTATTTATCTGTAGGAGGAGCAAATCCCTCAGGGAGGGATTGGGCCAGCCAGATGTGCATAACTTAAGAGAAGTACACTTATCATCTTACCTTCTTTGCTTTCATTCCTTCCTTTCCAGAGCTAATTTTCTGAGGAAAGGAGAAATCTCTTTTGCTTAAGAGGTGATATTATAAAATAGTAAGAGTTATAGAATAACAATTAAACTTTAATAAGATGATTAGCTATGTTTCAGCAATCAATAATTACTCTGCTCTTTTAGAGTAGTTTTCCTACCTAGAATTCGAGGGTGGTTTCCACTGTGACTTGAGCAAGGATATTGAGTGGTTCTTACCTTGAGATGCAGTAGTAATTTCCCAGAAAAGTATAGGAATCTGACATGGGTTTGGGTGGACTCCGGGAGTTGGTGATGGACAGGGAGGCCTGGCGTGCTGCGGTTCATGGGGTCGCAGAGTCGGACACGACTGATCTGAACTGGAGTGGGTAGAGCAGAAGCATCACAGCTGTGAGAAAATAACCATGCAGAAGAAAATTTCTCCAAGAGTTTAGGTGTTGGAAGGACATTCTCATCTCTAAGTCACAAAGTAACATTTTATCAACTGTGACTCTTCCTTACTTAGGAGCAGATTCGGTCAGAAAAGGAACTCCAGTTTCTCTGTGCAGCATCCCTCTTCAGCATCTCCAAAGGAAAAATGCCAGGTAATCTGATAGCCTTCCCACTTTTATTCACAAGATTTACTTGATTGAACTGCCATGGAAATCTCACTCAATTCCACATGTGAAGGACATCACTGGCATAATGACATCTACTGTTTGTATTTCATGCACTTTCGTGCATTTATGAAGCACTTTTGTGTGAATTTAAAAGGGCTAGCTAACTTCCTAGAAAAGACAAAGCCTTTAACCCAAGATCCGTAGTAGAATCTCTGTTATGTCCTCCAGAAGTTCACACAGGGTAGGTGATACGTATTGCTGCCCATACTGCCTGCCCCACTTGGAGGTGAAGTGCTAGCCCGAGGCACCACTACTGTCTAGAATAAAGATCTAGAAAATCACCTGAGTATTGTTTGTAATTTACAAGCTGCCAAAGCATCACATCTGTCTCTCCCTCTCCTGCAACCCCCTAAATGCTTTGAGTGCTTCACTGAGAGTAAATAGTAGGCCATATTCTTATTGTTTAATACTTTTTTTTTTTTCTGCTTAAGGGTTGTGTTGTTTATGAAATTTGAAAATTCCGAGGTTCAGACTCCTACTTTTAGATTAATTTGAACACATTTAGTAGTAGAGAAACTTTTTTTGACTTCCCGTGTTACGTTCTTTTAGCAGTAGGAAAACGAAGAAAAGCTAGATTTCTGTTGCTGTTCTGAGGAAACTCATGAGGTGTACAGTAGTAAAAGATTTAAAAGTGAAGAAAAAGAAGTACAACTCTGATACTGTTCCTTATCCCATGGTGCCCAGATAAGGGAAACTTTGGGAGGAAGAACAGGAAAAGCCCACAGAGCCCGTACCTCCTGGAGATGGTTTTCCTCGAAGTCTTTTCTGGAAGCCTGGCCCTCCCTCCATGCTCACCACTTAAGATGGTGACGAAGTAGATAGTGTAGTTTGGGGGCTTTTTTAGGAAATGTTCTCTAAGAGCAGGTAAATTTAGACACTTAATTCCCCTCCTTTCCGTTTGCATCAGACGGTGTCTCATTCTTCCCCCATCAGCCTCAGCGCCCTGGGCTCATGTGTTATCTTATGGCCCCTCAGAGCCTTTGGAGAAATAAGTGGGAGCATAAATAGGGGATTAAATATATCCATGCACTGGTCTTCTTTCTCCAGGATGGTGCTGTGAAGAAGGATGGAAAAGATCATGCTTCAGAGCATTTTAGTGGAAAAGTTGAAGACATAGAGTCTTCATCCGGGGCCCTCGCTTCATCCTCACTCTTGGCTAAAATGAGAGCTAGAAACCACCTGATTTTGCCAGAGCGCTTAGAAAGTGAAAGCGGGCACCTCCCAGAAGCTGCTGCTCCGCTGCACTGCAGCACAGAACACGATGACCTTCTGGTGGAAATGAGAAACTTCATTGCCTTTCAGGCCGAAGTTGATGGCCAGGCCAGCACCCGGGAGATACTGCGGGAGTTCGAGTCCAAGTTATCAGCATCACAGTCTTGTGTCTTTAGAGAACTCTTGAGAAGTCTGTGCACTTTTCATAGAACTTCTGCTGGCGAAGGCATTTGGAAACTCAAGCCAGAGTACTGCTGAGCCACATTCCTTTCTGGACTTCTAGTTGACTTTTTCTGGTGAAAGCATTAATTATTTGATTATCATGTTTGTCAGTGGAAGTTGGCTGTATTTGATGTTTACTTTGAATGGTAGCTACCTCATAAACAAAACTTTAGGGAAGTAGAAATTCTTCTCTAAAACTTAAGTTTTAAAAATACCTGGGTTGACTTTTTTTCTTTTTTTCCGAAATGAATTATGTTATAAAATCAGGGACCTAACCGTTAATCCTTGGAGCACACTTGTTCTTTTACCCAGAAGATGCTATCAGGGAACACATTACTTGTTACTCATTGGAAGTCTATAGACTAGAACTTGCAAGAATTCTTGTTATTGGTGCTAAAAACATGTCTTACATTCAGTTAGACCTGTTCAGGTAATCAGTTCATCAGTAGCTATTAACAGTATCATTTGAGTACCTCATTTTTAAATGCTTAAACTGATCATTTGCCACTCAAAAAAGAGATCACATTTGTTACCTTTTGAATCCTATCGATTGCCTTTAAACAATCTTCCATTAAGGTACTGTTAAATTGGCAAGTTTTTTATTTGTAAAGCATGGAATAGTTTGGTAATAAGTGATGAGATGTGTTATTTGCAGAAGGTTATAGTTTTCTCAGTTTAAAGTTGCTTTATTTTAAACAAAGGGCACATTTTTCCTCCTACACCGACTCTTGGTTTTAGGAAAATGAAATGTGTTATCTTTAAAAAGCAAAAAGCTCGAGGTTAACCAAAAGTAAGTACAGATAAAACCACCAACACATACCCATGCATAGAAACATCACTCCAGAGCATACCCAGATATACCATCATCACCACATGGTGACCACCATTCCAGCCTTTTCTCTGCTTCCATGCTGGGAGGGAACCTTGAACATTTTTTCCTTAACTCACTGTCTTCCTTTCTGAGGATGCCGGTAACTTTCTGTCAGGCTTCACTGTTCTCTTTCCTCTGTCTAGTCATTTTCATCTCTCTTTTCCCTTTGCATTCACCGTGACTCTACAGTTTTAGAGGTTTGGTTTTCATCTGCGTCTGTTTCTGGTTGTTGTTTATGTGTTTAGAGTTCTGTTATGGTGGTGTTTCGATCCTTAGTTTGTTTTCTTACCCTTGTTTTTCTTTCCTTCTCACTGTTATTTTATCATCTCAGCTCTGAAGTCTTGTTTTCTTAAATTGACTGGATTTCTTTAGTGTCTTCTAGAACTGTCATGGTCCAGTTTGTTTGTTTCTTAGATTTGTTTTCTCTGGCTTGCTGTTTTCCCTCTTTCTGATTTTTCTGTGTTGTGTTTGCCTTCCTCCCATCTAGCTCATGCTGAAAGTGAGCAGCTGGGTCCAGATCTCTTGTGTGCTCTTCTCCGCCACTCAAAGAGGAGCGCTCTGGGTTTCAGAGTCGAGGAGAGGCTCCACTAGGCAACATGAAGCTTTTGATTGAAGACTTGGGTTTTAGTTATGTTTTCTGAGATTTTGTTAAATAGCTTGGCCCGTGACTCCCTCCCTTTAGACAGGAGATGTCATAGTCAGTCATAATTTCCAGCAGGATTTTCTGCTTCTTTTTCTGGATTGTGGCTTGTTCATTTCATTCAGTTTTTAGAGTGGTTTATTATTAGAGGAAGAGGATCCTATCATCTTCATTCTGCCATCATTGTCTAGAAATAATAGACTTTTACACGGGTCAGTACATCCTAGACTTGACTACTTGGCTCAGAAGGGAGTCAAAACTCATGAATTTTGTTTCTGGGAAGTTCTTTTTTTGTTGTTGTTATCTTTAACCTATAAGAAAATTGCATCCCTCTTGTTCTCAGATTAAAGTACTGATGCTGTTCACGAGTATGAAGTGCTTGGGCATCATATCTCTGTTGTCTGAAATCTAAAGTCTACTGAGCAAGGGAAGTTGTAGCCTTCTCTTTAAGTAGAAAATGCTGGCAAAAGTTATGATGCGGTCACATGGCGATGGTCTTCACTCCCAGCCTGTCTCAGCCCTACTACCCGCTGAGACCCTGGGTAGTCACTGCCTTGCCTGTGTCTCAGTTTGGACATTGGTAAACTTTGTCATCATGCCTCTGGGTGGAGACACTTAGAGGAAGATGCTCCGAGTATCATAGTTTTAACAACGTAGAATAACTTATTCATTTAGATGAAAAATAATTTTTGGACCTTTAAATCTTTGTACAATGTAAATAATGTATTTAACATGTTATATTGGTATTAAGCTACAATAAAGGATTTTAAAATTTTGTGAAATGTGAAAAATTCCTTAGTTAAAACATGATCACTGTTTAAAACATTTCAAGCAATACTCTGCCTCCCACTCCTCTTGCTCCTGTTCCAGAGATAAGTACTATATTTGGTGTGTATTCTTCTAAGCTGTTTTCTATGCCTTTGCAGATACATGTGGCAGCAACTGCTGCTATAATGTCCATTTTTCCCTTCTCCTTTCCTGCTAAGACTCCCGCCTTTTACCTGGACACTAAGGCTGCTCACTTAACACTCTGCTAAATGGTTAATTGTGACCACGTGACAGGCAGTGGGATGTGAAGAGAACGTCCAGACTGTGCCCTGAAATAAGAAATTGGGTATTTACTTCGCTCAACATTCCCCTCTTCTGCTGGCCACCTTGCCTTTGGGAGCTTAAGCAGTAACAGAAAAGGGTCAGAGTTGTGTGCTGAGGATGGAGATTCTGGCCTGCCAGTCTCAAACTGCTTCCTTTTCACCGGTTACTTAAGAGCAAAATAAATTCCTGACTTGTTTAAACCACTATCTTTTTGAGTCTCTTTGTTACAGCAGCTTGTTTTGTTTTACATGTGATTTTACAAAAATGCAATTATTATTATCCTCGTTATTTAGCAACTAACTTCTCATTTAACGTACGCTAGACACTTTTTCATTTTTCTAAGTGTAATTCTACCTTCATGGAATTGCTGGACTTAAAATTAGTTGGGTTTTTAAATTTAATGGATGTTGTGGAACTACCTCCTTCAATTCACACCCCATAAAAGAACTAATTTCTCCGCACTCTTGCAAACAGTAGCCCATGTCAATCTCAGGAGTTTGTTTTCTGAGCCAGTGTTGTGGTTGAAAATACCTTGTTTTACCTTGAATTTTTCTGATTACTTATAAAACAAACATTTCCATTTGTAGATCCTCCTTTACAAGTTTCTTGTTCATGTTATATTTACCTAGTTTTACTATAGGTTCTTTTCTGTCTTAGAGATATCTCTAAGACAGAAAGGCCATTGTTGCTACTAATATTGAATAGTCCACTCTTTTCTCCGACCATTTGAAAAATGCCAAATTTATCATATGCTCACTTGTCTGTTTCTGGGTAGTGGATCTAGATTCTGTTCCCATGACCACACATTTCACTGTCTGACTTGGTACAGTGTTGTGCTATCTATAGACCAGTTTCCTTTCCTTCTCCCCCACTGCCGTTGTCTTATTCTTGCACATTTTCTGTTTCAGGTGAAACTTAGAATCAGTTTATTAAGGTCCACTAAAATCGTGTTGCTCTTTTGATTGAGATTGTATTAGTTTATACATTAATTTGAGGATAATAGACTTAAATAATATAGTTTTTGCCGTTAGTATCATGATAGGCTTCATTTTATTAGAGTAATTTTAATAACTTTCTTCAGGTTTTGCACAGTTCATATTAGGTCGATTCCTAGCTATTTTATAGATGTTCCTAGCTATTTTATAGATGTTTTGTTAGGGATTTTTTAACTTCTACATAAAGATATGGAGAATTAGAACAGAGGACTTTATGATATTATACAGAAGTTTTTAATTTAAATATAGTCAAATCCAGTTTCATTTTGTTTCCTTGAGAACCCTTTTCCTAACTAAAGCCATGATTACATTCTCATAAATTCTCTTGTAAACTCCATGTGGATAGTTACTTTTTCTAGCACCTTTAAAAACTGTATTTCATCCTTTCCCTCCTGATTTATAAGCCTTCATCTATCATTATACCTAATTTCCATGTAATTATGGGAATATTTCTGGCCTCTGTACTCATGTTAAATTGGTCTACTTACTTAATTTTGCCAATAACCCACCATTTTAATCATTGTAGCTTTATAATTGGCAATCATAATGTAGTAGAATGATTACCCTCATCTTCTAAGAAATTTCTTGGACCTTTGTTCCTAAGTTTTGGAATCAGCTTGTCACATTTGGATCTTGTTTTTGAAATTGTAATGACTGTACAGGTTGCTTGCAGAGGATTGTTTACTGAGTTTCTCAACTATGAATAGAACACGTCACTCTATTTATGATACATATTATAAAGACATAATTCCATTGTCTTTCACTTACATCTTACAAGGTCATGCACATCTTACATTTATTGCTAATTCTACAGTTTTGCTATCATAACACTTTAAGTATTCCATTTTTTAGTTTATGAACTGGAGGATTGTTGGATTTTACATATTGGTCTTGTATTTAGCAACCTTGCTGAACTCTTTTATTAAATCCAATAAGTCTATAAATTGTCCTGGATGTAACAATCTTGTCAGCTGCAAGTAATGACAATTGTATTTCTTTCACTTCAATACTTATACTACATATTTCTAATATGATAATATATTTGACAGTGATTGGCATCCTTGCCTTATTCCTGACACTGAAGATTAAATTTCCAAAGTTTTACCATTAAACACGTGGTTGCTTTTATTTTCTGGCAAATGATTTTTATCTGTTAAAGAAATGCTCTTTCCAGTTCTGGATCCAGTGCTGAATTTTATTAAATGCTTTTTCTGCATCTATTGATTTAATTGTGTTGTTTTTCCCCTTTAAATCTCTTAGAGTTGTAAAGTTCACAATAATTTTCCAACATTAAAACATCTTTTAGGCTCCTAGAATGGCAATGTGAAGGGCTCTGCAGAAGTGCAATCCAGAAAAGGACTGTAACTGGATGAAATTCCAGAAGACAAACACCCCTCCCCTCCCTGGAAAATTTAATGTTTTTGGAAATAATCCTAAGGGTATATTGTAAAGAGACAGTCAAGAAATCTGCTAAATATTGGTGAGAACAGCTAAAATCTGTGACTCCTGACAGACTATTCCTTCCCTGCTTCCTCCCCGTCTCAGTGTGATGACAGATTTATAATCCAGGTAATCTGTAATCCAAGAAAATGGGGTTCCCTCTCTCAGGTTCCAGTCAAGGAATATAGTATCTCCTGGGAGAGGGCCATGCATTAAAAGCATTCTGGCTTGGGTCCGCTTAGCAGAAAACCATGACTTGCTCATTTGGTTTGTCTTATAGGGAACTGGTCTGTATTAAATTTACTTATCTCAACACAGTTTACTTCTAAGTCTCAGGTTCTTTATATATAAGATAGGAATAAATACAGCACCTACTTTATGGAGTTACTGTGAAGACTGGTTTAAGATAATGCAAAATATCAAGTGTCTGGCATGTAGAATGTTCCCAATAAATGCTAACCACTGGGGGAAAAAAGCATTCAGCTGATAAGAGCCAGAGTTTGGACCCAGGTTGTAGGGCTGCAGGGCCATCCTGTTTGATTCCTGTTTGGATCCTGGCATCTCCAGGTGTCTGTCTGGATCTGGATGAAGGCCTCAGCCAGCAGCTTTCTGTTCTTTGTGGTCCTGACTGCAAACAAAATGGGCATGTTGCAGAGGGACAGCTATGGCAAGGTCAACCGGAAGTGGCCAGGGAAGAGAACACGAACCCCTTGCTTGTCATCTACACCAACAACAGGGGCAAGGCGCCCCCCGGGGGACTACCCAGCCCTGCCTGATGGTGAGGATGGCTCCACACTCAGCCCCAGAGAGCGAGGGCTCTGTTGGCAGTGCATGGAGTGTCTCAGTCCCTCTGACAGGCAGGGGGGACATTAGAGATGAAAGCCGTCTGGAACTAGCCCTTTGCACGCTGAGAATTTAGTCAGAAGCCTGAATGAGCAGGACCAAAGCATCGGTCTGCAGGCCACTGGCCCAGATGGAGTAGAAGCCGCATTCAGAGTCCTTCCCCAGCCTTCGCTGGACTCTGACCCTCCCCTCTCTCCTGATCACTTCCCCCGCAGGGTCCTGCCTGGCTGGCCAGCATGCAGCTGCTCAGGCTCCACTCCTGCCACAACGACCTGAGCCCAGTGGCCCAGGTTCCAGTCCTGGCTGTTTTTCCGTCAGTCCATCGTGATGGGGGGGGGGGGGGGGGGGGGGGGACTGGCAAGGCCTCATTCTGCCCCAGCTCAGTCCCTCCATGGCTCTGAGGTTTTATCCTCCTCTCTCACCTTTTGTGGGGCTGGAACCTGCAGAGCCACTTGGCAGTCAGAGACCCTGGTTCATGAGTCCCCCAGCTCCCAAACATCCATATCCCCATCGCAGACAGAAGCTTTATCATTTTGCAGTAAAACCCAACTGCATAGGCCCATGTCTTTGGGAACACTGGCTGTCTGGAGATCCATATGGGAATGGATTCTTTAGGTCTGCAGAGCCTTCTGCTGTTTTGCTATGGACGTGCCCTGACAGCAGGACAGCTCTGGGTATGTCTGGGCCCCTCTAGCCTGGCAACAGTTTGTTGACTGAAGATGAAAACACACCCATACCCACTTTCTTCAAATAATCCCCTGTCTGTGGTTGGCAGCGGGCAGACAAGCCTCTCTCATGCCTCTGTTCCCCTCCATGTTTTTGTGTGACCAGAACCAGGGTCAGGTTGAGCCAGGAAATCCCATGCAAGGCGGGTACCTGCACCTTCCTCCCAGGGCTTCAGCTCTTGCAATGGTCAGGGGCAGTTTGTGAGTGACCAGATGTGGCTCTGCAGGCAGAGTGTCACCTGAGGGAGGCCTCAGCTGTCTCCACGGTCCATCCACCCTCTCTGCAGCTGACACTGCCTGCCCAAATTCCTCCATCCTTTGAGGAGGCAGCAGATGCTGAAAGCAGTCCTCGCTCATCCTGCTCCTAGACTGACCCTGTCTTTAGAAGGTGAACATGACAAGTAAGGCAAGCCGTCACGCAGGGAGCCTGCAGGCTCCTCTGTGTATGGTTTTTCTGGATAGTTCCTTTCCCCTGAACTCTCTCAGTGATGCTCCAAGGCTGTGTTTTCCTCCTCCTGTCCCCTCCTAAGCAGAAACAAACATTTGATGGATCCAGGAGCCTAAATTCACTAGAATAGAGGGAGTGTCTGGGAAAGCAGGGAAGAGGGCGTGCAGGGCGGAGGGAAAGTGATGTAGGTGATGGTGAGAATGAGGTCCTCCTGGGTGCTGGGGAGGACGGTGTTCCTTCCTGAGTAGCCAGAGAACCAATGCCTTAAGGAGGAACGAGGGCTCTGCCTCCCCCAACTCATCTCAAGGGCAGTGACGGGATAACCTTGCTTCACTGAGTTGAAAGCCCAGAGCAGGTGGGATTGTCCTGGGTAGACACACAGCCACTGCTGCACAATAAACTAAGAATATATACAACACAGATGACAAACAAGGGGAAAATCTTACTGTATTTAAAGCTCTTGCAAATCATCAGTCCTCCAGTAGGAATCATGAACCTTCCAATAGGAAAGTAAGCATGGAATACTCAGACCCCCCTAAAAAAACCCCAAAGAAATACATTACAGTAGAAGCAATATAAGGTTCCCTGGGGGCTCAGCAGTAAGGAATAAGCTTGCAATGCAGGAGATGCTGGTTCAATCCCTGGAGAGGGAAATGACAACCCACTCCAGTATTCTTGCCTGGAGAATCCCAGGGACAGCAGAGCCCTGAGGACTAGAGTCCATAGGATCACAAAAAGTGGGACATGACTTAGCCACTAAGCAACAAACAGAATATATGTACAATAAACTGTTTAACCACCTAAAAATGAAAAAAAAAAAATTAAAACAAGATGCCATTTTTGTTTGAGGCTTATCAGACTGTCAGAAAGTATTTAAAAAGTTGTCTGCTGCCTCCATGAGTATGGGGAGCAAGCCAGGCACCTGGCCTGTGGGAGCTTCCATCGTCCCCGTGGGTTGTGACTGCTCTCCATCAGGCAGAGAGGCAGCCAGGCAGCTGCAAATGAAACTTCAGGTAAGGCTCTCACTCACCAACACCTCCGCACTGGCCTCCCCTAAATGATCTCCATTCGTGCACCCTCGCCATTGTCTCACTATGGCTCATTAAACAGCGATAATTAAAACAAAATATATTAGATTTGTATATCCTGGACTTTGTAAGGGAATGAAGTTTGCAATGGTGCTGCTGCAGAGCTAGGACTGCAGGACCTAAAATCAGCAGAGTAATTAAGGGGACATTGCCTATTATTGTGCAAAGGTGCACTTCTTAGGGGTAATGAGCTCACCCTGGGGGTGGGAGTCCTGGCTGGGGTGGGGGAGGAGACCAGAGCCTGCTGGAAGCTGGTCCAGCCAGGGGAAGAGCTTTGAGTTTGTTAGGTTAACAGAATGCTGTGTGCCAGGTGCAGTTCTAGACACTGAGATGCTCCACTGGGCTTGCATGCTAGCTGGGAGGTGGACCAATAAAATGTGGGACGGTGTTGATGGCTAAGAAGGAAATTAAAGCAGGAGAAGAGCTGAGAGTTGGGGACGTGGGGAGAGTTCTGTGGTGGCCCTGGGAGTCTTCTCTTGAAGAGATGACTTTGAGCTGGGAATGAATAATGGGAAGGCCTGAGCTTTGAAGGTGGGAAAGCTGCCCTGGGGACTGGGTACAGGAAGGGTTTCTCTGATTGCCCTGGGTGAGACCATTAGGATACTCCCAGTGATCTCTTGCTCTTCAACCTCCCACCCCTTCACTCCCCTCCCCATAAGCAGGTAAACCACCAATTTGTATAATAAAAACCCTTTGCCCCGTCTGTGGGCCCACGTGGAGCCAGAGGCAGAAGCATCGGGAAAGGCCCGTTCTTGACCTGGAGCTGCCTGTGAGGCCGAGGGTGGACCCCAGCTTCATCTGCAGTGCCCACCTGGAGGAGAAGGCATGCCCAGGTCTTGCAGGAGGTATCAGCTCTATCCACTCATCCATCTGTCCATCCGTCCGTCTGTCCTGCAACCAGAAGACATTCACACATTCTGAGTCACCACTCTGTGCCAGGGCTTTGATGGGAGCAGGCAACACCCAGATAAATCAGCGGGGGCTTCAGTCTTCCTTGTGAAGCTGTCTGTGCCGGACTTCCTGCTGGAGGAAGGAGCGAGTGTCTTTGCATTTTGGTGCCACCTAGTGGCAAGTCATTGGCTCTGGCTTAAATCAATAGGGGTGACTCTGTGTTGGGGGACCGCCATGGGACGTCAGGATAACAGCAGCACTCTCAGAAGCTTAGCCAGTGGGTAACACTTCTTCGCCAGCCCAGTCTGAGGAAACTGGGCTGAGCCAACTGGGGACAGAGAGAGCCCTCCCCCTTCCCCTTTTCTGGTCCCCAAGATGGGGTTACTCAAGGTTTTCCTTCCTGCCTTCCTCCCACTTCCCCTCTTCTCCTTTTAATCTGAGCTCATATTTTCATCAAGTCACCAGTGCTGACCTGTGACCCAGGATGTATGGCCATTCTGTTGGGGTGTGAACAGAGGCCCCATCAGCTGATGGCGGCCCTGGTGGTGGAGGAGCAGAGGAGATTTGGGGAGTCCTGAGGACCTCTGTTTATGCCCCTGCTCTAGGGAGAAATTAGCCAGCAGGCTAGAGTGCTAGAGTCCCAACTCCCCTGGCATTTGACCTGTGACTATCTTCCTCCTTAGCCTGGGAAGGAAAACCCTGACCTCATGCCTCTCCCAGAACCTGCCTACACCGCCTTCCAGCTCCCACCCCAGTGTACCCTGGCTTTGGGTTTCCTGACAGTGTCCACAATCAGCCTCCCAAGGGTCTGTTTAGGGAATCATGGTCTTCCATGCAGATCGTTCCCTGGCCTGTGAGTCTTTCCATCTGACTTTCTGGGCTGTCCCTGAGACCCTGTCTGGTTTCAATGTTGCCACCCAAGACTAGAGAGGGGCTGATGCAGGCTTGCAGGATCTGTGTTACAGTTTTCAGTTTGGGGTGGTGGTCACTGATGTCTACCATTCATGCGGGCTGGTCTCCTTGGTAAAGGATGGAGAGTTGAAGGGTGCTCAAGGTAGTGAAAGTGAAAGTCGCTCAGTCATGTCCAACTTTTTGCCACCCCATGGACTATACAGTCCACGGAATTCTCCAGACCAGAATGCTGGAGTGGGTAGCCTTTCCCTTCCCCAGGGGATCTTCCTAACCCAGGGATCGAACCCAGGTTTCCTGCATTGCAGGCGGATTCTTAACCAGCTGAGCCACAAGGGAAGCTCGCTCAAGGTAGAAGGGAAGCCAAAAAGAAAAATATTTAAGTGGGCATAGGCTTTCACAGATTTGGGAACAAGTACAAAAGACTCGGGCTTTCCAGGTGGCTCAGTGGTAAAAGAATCCTCCTGCTACTGCAGGAGATGCAGGTTTGATCCCTGAGTTGGGGAGATGCCCTGGAGAAGGAAATGGCAGCCCACTCCAGTATTCTTGCCTGGGAAATCCTATGGACAGAGGAATCTGGTGGGCTACAGACCATGGGGTCACAAAAAGTTGGACATAGCTTAGGGATTGAATAGGCACGAATGACTCTCAGGAATCTTCAATATGTTTATTGCTTGTTCAAGCAGTTTGTCTACTGGAAAATTTATCTTAAGAGAAAAACAATGGCTGTACGAATGTTCCACAACAGTCCCTCAGTGAAACAGCACTGTGGCAGATACTGACAGTTGTCCCCCAGTGTTCACTCTCCTTTCTCCCAGGATAACAGACCCTGTGATATTCATCTGGGCACATGGATGTCTCCCTACCAGCTGGGTGGGGACATGCTCCCGGCCACAGGGATGCAAGCCGAGGTAGCATGTGTACCGTCCAGATGCTGGAAGGGCTGTGCCCTCCAATGAAGGGTGTGCTACCAACCCTGCTTCTCTACCCTCCCTGCTGGCTGTGAGGCAGATGTGGAGAGGGTTCTCTGGGCCACGTGGACAAGGGCCACACCTGAGGGATGGTGGAGAAAGCAGATTAAAGGGAGCCCTGCCACTTCAGAGAGGAGAGCCATCAAAGCAGAGTGGACATCCACACAAGAGGGAAATGCACTGTCTCGTTTAAGCCACTGTTAAAGGTCTCTATCCCGACAACTGAACATATATCCTAACTGTGTGTAAGAACCACTAAGAATATTGTGGAAGAACATTTAATGACACAGGAAGACATTCACAATATATTGTGAAGTGAGTAAGACCCAGGTAGTGTTATGGTCCCACTTTCGTTCTTTAAAAAGTATACATAAAACAAATTCATATAAAACATCTGTAAGCTCGACAATAAAATGTTAATAATGGTTCTTTTAGGTTGTAACATTGTGGATGTTTTAAATTTCATTGTCCTATGTGCTTTTTAAAAATTATCTTCACATTTAATTCATTGATTTTTCCTTTAAACTCTTTTTTCTGAGGAGCAGAATAAAAGGAACCTACCACTTCAAAAAAATCTATTCACTTAAAAAATCTTAGAATCTATTATAAGTTCAGATGCCCTCAGATGTCAGGGAGAAATGATCTTTGTGTAAAGAGACCAGTGTTACAAACAGGCAGGGTGTGGACCTTGGTCAGTGGTGTTCTGTACAATCGTCTTCACATTTCAAATGTAATAAAACAAAGCCAATATTGATTCTGGTTAAACAACAACGCAACAAAACTTTCACCACAATAGCCAGGTGGACACCCCTTCAAAATTAAAAATTGAGGATCTTCTCCCTCTCCCCCGTTTCTTCACTGGTTCCTCTCCCCATCCGAACTCTATTTCTTGGTTAAAGGGGCGAAGGTGGTGAGAGGTCAGAGCCCACACAGACAATCTTGGGAGAGCTAAGGCAGATAGGGCATCCCTTAGATAGGACAGAATTTAGCACAGGCTTTGCCGGTTAGGGGCTGGACCAGACAGAGGATATTGAGGGAGAGGGAGGGAGGGAGGGAACAGGGAGAGAGACAGAGAAGATGCAAAAGCAGAGAGGCTATTACCCATTCCCCAAACCCACCCCTCTTCAGGAATGGGGCCTCACACATGCTAACCTCCACCACCACATCTATGGAGCCTTTTACCATATCATAAAGCACTTCTTCTGAGATGGGAATCATTTATCTGTTGCAGATGAGGAGATGATGTTTAGGAGCTGGAGAGCAGCCTGGGGATTTCAGACATGAAACACCACGTATATTCTAGTACTGCGGGATGTGAAGTGGGGAGAGAGAAAGCTCTCAAATGATTTGTGAGTCAAGTTGGGCAACACAGCCTAGGAGAAGTGCTTTCCTCCTGTAAGACTGCACCGTGTGCCCACTTTGCTCACTATTATCTCAGAAGTGACTGCTTGTGCCTATTCAAAAGCCCCCTGCAACAATTAGTAAGAGATACAGGAGAGAGGAGACAATTGGTTGGCCCTTGATTCATGTACTTATTTGTGCCCTAGCTTATCCCAGGGAACATGAAAGACACAGACCAGCACTGCAGGGAGAGGCATTGGTTGCCAAATGCTCTACTGATGTCCATGTCCTCCTGAACTTGAACCCGTAGATCTTGTCTCATTCTTATGTGTTCTATATTGCATGTCTAGTAGTAGGTACTAGGCATTGGGCTAAGGGCAGAGAATGTCATGATGAGCCCACTCTGACCTGTTCTCTGCCTTCAAGACTTTTAGTCTACTTGGGGAGACAATATTAGAAAAAAAAAATCACGCAAATAAACAAAATTAAAAGATTTTAAGCATAGTGAAAGAAAAGCCATCTCTTGCACAACATGGCTCTCGGTGAGCAACTGTTGGAGGAGTGAGAGGTGAAGAAGAGGAAAATTGGAGCTTCAGCATGGCATCAGGGAAGCTTTGTGGGAGCCCCCCACCTCCCCAGCAAAGCTGAGCCTTATCCATCACTGCTTCAGCTGCTGTCCTGCAGCAGCTGGGCTCAGCCTCTCTGGCCGGGACTCTGGACCATGCGGCTGGGGGCTTGGGAGGGGGCAGACTTGGGGAGCAGGGGTCCACCCTTCCAGGGTACAGCCTGTCACTGGAACCTGGACTCTAGTGAGCTCTGCTACAATGGTTATGAGAGGCTTTCCTGACACACCAACCTCCTTGATCCCTGCGGGTCTTGTGTACAAGTGCATCCCCTGAATGCACCTGGCACACAACTGGGACTCCACAGCTGTTTGTGGAATGAATGAAAAAATGGATGGATAGCCAGGTACATGGAGGATGTCTCCAGTGTGTATCAGGATGTCAAGCTGAGCCTTGTCACTCACCAGGCTGGCCTGTGGGGCGCTGTGGGCTGATAGGTGATGGGGCAGAGTGGTGGGAATTGCCTGCACCAGCCTTGCTCAGACATCAGTCAGGTTCATTCAATAAATATTTATGCTGAGATTTAAATGGGTTCTGAGAGGCTCCCACTGAGTGAGGCCAGCATGGGGGGAGGGAGGCAGAATGGACCCTACTCTTGGAGTGTGCTGAGAAGTTCTGCTATACACCCAGGGCCGGTCCATGCTGGGCAAGATGATGGTGAACCGAGTCACAAAGGCAGAACCAGAGAGTATGAGCAGAACTGTGAACTGGGTGTGGGTCAGGGACAGTAGGTTGGAAGAGGCGGGGTCTAACCACAGACAGGAGTGGGCTGGTCAGAAGAGAAGGGGGAAGGTCCTCTAAAGCCAGGTTTGCAAGCATGTCACAGAGAAGTCACAGTTCTGAAGCACCTACTAGGTGTGTGTATGTGAGTGTGTGTGTGTGTGTGAGACAGAGAGAGAGAATAAGGTACTGATGTTCTGATGTACTGATGGCCAGCCAGATACTGAAAGGCAGGCATTGTCAATCCTGCTTTGTAGACAAGAAAGGGGTTTAAGAAAGTTAACCCCAAGTCTGATTACAGACCTACTCCCTTCCCACCGTAGATGTTTACATAATTCAAGTCTATTAGAAATTAGAAAGCTTTTATTGTGCTTACTAATATTCATGTTGCAAACATTTTATTTCTTTAATAGTCATTTCAATTAAATTCTGCACATTTACTGAACACTTAGCATGGACAATTGACTGTGTGTTTTGTTTCAGGAGAAACATGTCTTATTAAAGAGGGCCAGTCAAGAGCACACGGCTTGTGGCTGGGAGATGGACTCCAGTCCTGCTTCTGTTGTCAACCAGTTTGTCCAGGTGCCACCTCCCCACTCCCCTTTAACTTTCAGCAACTCTGTTATTTTATTCTTATGGGGAGAACTGTTTTACACTGAAGGGTTGACCTTGAAAGTTATTTGTCCTAGAGGTTTATTGGTGAGATCATTTAGATTTGGAGATAGATCTTTCTTCTATTTTAGGCTGGATCCTATTTGAGATTTCCTTGGATTGATTTCATTTTCTTTTCAGCAACTTATTATGATGTCTTTAATAATAGCCAGCTACAATTAACAACTAAATGTTGCTAAAATGATTTTGCTCCAAGTCAGTGACTCCAGTAGATCCAGCAGAGTAGTCCTGGATGTTGGGATCTTAGAAATTGATTCCTGTAGGTTCAGCTTTAGGACATATCCCAGACTATGGTCCAGCTCCCTGAGACTTTCCCTGCAGCAGGAATTGGGAAGCAAGAGGCTGAGGGCTGATACTGAGCCTTGTCAAGACCCTTGGGCTCTGGTGTGATGGCCAAGACACTGAGGACTGAGGGGAGACTTGGTTGTGTGCTCTGGGCAGAGAGGGTGCTTCTCCATCTGAAGCTGCAAAAGGATGCAGGAGCATCCTGGGAGCCCCTCCCCCAGCAGGAGGTGGTCTATATTATGAAAGCTGCCCTTCTAGAGAGCTCTCTAGGGCAGAAGAGAGAAGACCAGTGAAGCCAGTGCCTTTCAGAGTGGTACCAGATGGTGCCAGTTTCCCTTCTCCCTGCTCCCTCCCATTTCCTTTCCTATCCAAAATCTCTAGAGATTGACTCCTGCGGCCAGACATCAGGTCTGTGTCTCCTGCTCCTAGCACAGAGGGGTTGCTAGATAAATGTTTACAGAAGTGGACTGAACTAGACTCTGAACCTCCAGGGACTGTGGACTCTGTCTTCCTTCATATACCCCTTTCCCATCCTAATATTTGATAAGAATGCATTAACAGTCTAGAAATTATGCTAGACTCACACAGAATTTATGTCAGAGGTAGGAAAGTCAAATGTCTGCAGGAACCTGGTGGGTCACACAAATATGAGAGGCGACCTGGAGGAAAGTAGAGTGGAATAGTAGGAGTTGTAGGCAAGTAGAGTTGACACACCCAGTCTAAAGGCACTCAATTTGAATTTCTAAAAGATTTCTGTTGGCCAAGTAAAACACCTCTGATACAGCTTAAAGGGCCTTGGTTTAGGTTTTCTAGCCAAAGAGGTGTGTGCTGAGTAATACTCAACAAACCAAGCAAAGAAGCATGAAGGGAAAAATGTAAGGAAACAAGCTTGGTAGACTGGCAGATGGGGTAGGAGAAGGTGCCAAAGAGGGACTCTCCCCATGGTGCTGCTTCAGCCCAAGGTGGACTCCTCTTGGAGACAGCCAGAAGAGGCATGTGCCATCTCTAAGTGTCCAGAGCAGCTCAGAGTAGCATCTCTCCAAAAATGTGGCCCCCTCGTGGATCGTAGTAGTGGCAAGACAACAATAACAATAATGATAGTGTAACAGTTGTAGAAAATGAATGCTTGTTACATGCTGGGCATTGTTTTCAGCATTTCTCCCCTCCCCTTAATTGAAAAAGATAGACTTTATTTTTTTAGAGCAATTTTCTATGCATAGCCTCCCCATTACCAGCGCCCCCATCAGATGTTACAGGCAGTGAATCTACACTGATACATCATAATCACCCAGAGCTAGGAGTTTATATTAGGGTTCATTCTTGGTGTTGTACAGTCTTTGGGTTGTAAGAAAAGTATAGTGACACGTATCCATCACTGTAATATGCAGAATATTTTCAGTGCCCTAAGCCCTTTAGTACTGTTTTTAATCTTCCCACCAGAACTTGAAATAGGCATTTTTATCACCTCTTTGTGTAGAAAGTCATGGGGGTCTTCAAAGGGCATGTGACCTGCTCAGGCTCACCTCGCTCATGAGGACTGGAGCCTGCTTGAGTGACAAGCACGCCCAGACTCTTCAGGCAGCGGGCCTGCCTCCGGTGCAATGCTTTCTCACCTTGTGAGGATTAGGCAGACTAGAGCCAGGTATGAGAGCCCCCAAGAACCATATGGGAATGCACTTTGTCCTGCAGTCATTGCAGGTGAAGTTATTGGAAGCTGGTTTGTATTTAAGTAGCTGCTCTTACTTTTACATGACAATAAAACTAATGAATGATAGGAAATTTCCAAGATAATAAAATGCCTATCTTTTCCTTGTGTGTGTATGTGTGTGTGTGTGTGTGTGTGTGTGTGTAGGGTTGTGTGTGTGTGTGTATATCCTATTCATAGTACCCTGTTCACCTGGAATTTCAATTAGCTGCTATTTCCCTCACTTATTCCATCATGTTTGGCAAACTAAACTTTCTTGGCTGGCCATTTCCAAAACTACAAATGACAATAGATTTGCAGAGGATGTATGGGGTCCCTACTGAGCACGCATGTGCTGCACTTTCTGTCTTGGGAAAGCTGTGTGGCCACAGGGAGCTCCACCTGAGAGGCTTTAAAAAATTTAAACAGTGAAACAATATTACAGATCATCTGGACACTTTGAAAACTTGTAAACAGGAATTCAGTGTGTTCTTTATTTTTCCCTGAAAATTGAAATATTTTTATCTGCTTGACCCCATTGTTATGGTTTTAAACTGTGTTTACTGAAATTTTTTTCTGCTAAAGAAAGTTTTGAAAGGGAGGTTGGAAAAATCTCTTCTGAGTACAGCTGAAAAGTCAAATCCAACACAGTGCATTCGGACTCAAAAGATGTTGACAGTGGTGTCTCCAAATGTTTTTCCATTTTCCTAAAACAGAGCAAATGGTAAGAAATAAATACCATGTGTGATGTTGGAGACACTGACCTGGCATTTCAACCCCCTACATTTTTTAAGGATTTGGAATTCTTTTCAGGAATCAATTAAAAATAACTCATAATTCAACAGAAGGACAATTTAGGGCTTCCAGGTATAGATGTTCCAATTTCCAGCATTTTATTGCTGCTCTCAGTATTTTTGCAATGACAGTTCTCTTCATAGAGAACAAGCTTAAAATTAGAAAAATCAAACACCCATTAGAGAAAGCAGATTTACTCTCTTATTAATTGATACGGAGATGGAAAGCTACCATCACCTAGACGGGAGCCCAGCGCATCCCCTGCAGACATTCTCAGGGGCCAGAGCCTGGGTCAGCAACCGCCCACTCGGCCCAAGCTGAAGTTGTCTGTCTTTTAAGAGCGGAGGCTTGAATTTTCAGTGGTAGGGATGCGCTGTGCTGGGGGCACCGCTCTGTAACAGCTGCACACAAATCTTAGGGTGTGTGGTACTGTCTTCCCACTTGATTTTATTTTTTTTTAAGTGAACAACCTTGAAAGTTGAACTCACTACTCTGTTCCAGCTTCTCTCTGCTCTGCTGGACAGGAGGTAAGGTAGCATGCCTGTTTAGTAGCTAGAAAATGATTCTTCGAGAGAATGAAGTCTGTGGCTGCTGTGTATTAAATTCAGAGAAGGAGCCTTTGAGGACCAACCACACAATTGCATCCTTCTAGAGACTGGAAGCAACCCAGGTGGGAGAGGGGAAGGCTGGCGCTGACAGAAACTGTTGAAATATGACCCGTGGTGGTTTTAACTTTAAATAAGCATTTCCGTCCTAATAGAAGCCCCCTCTAATGTCTCCTGCAGCTTTGATTTTGGAACACGTCACATTCCTCATTAAAGCAATCACTGTTAAAACATAAAGCAACACAGGATTTATTTCTTCATTAAACTGATGATCCGTATATGAAGCCAATTAACATTATGAGTCTGGTGAACATCAAGTGTAAAGAGGTTAGAGAAAATTAAAAGCAGTCACCTTGGTCTTTAGATAAAGAAAGTACACTTTTAGGTTGTAAATTATCAGAGTGTCCAAGCGGGACAGATCGGTGAATTTGGTTAATTGGAAAATACATTTTACCGCACAGGAATTAAGAAAAAATAACCTTTTCGTTACCGAAGCTCTTTTTCAGAGGGGAGGGAAATGGCAGCAATACGTGTGAGTCACCTCTTTCCGGTCCCGGCCCGGAGGGTCGGAGACAATCCGAGGGAAAAAAGAGGGCCCGCGTCGTCATCAAAGTTTGCTGTAGCCTTTCCTTTCTGTGATTGCTTGGTTGGTTGTTTATTCGCTGTTTTGCCAACAGGAACGAGCCTGGCCTCGAGGCTGGGGGAGAGGAACTTCGGGGAAACGAGACCGAGGGTCCCGCTGGCTCTGAGCCCCGCTCTGGGTGAGTGTTTTGCGGGAGCCCGGCTGAGTGTCTCACCGGGGAGACAGCCAGGCTCGGGAGCGGAACGCTGGGAAGGCCGGGACTACACGGAGAGCGGCAGTGGGATGCTTCCCGGCTGGGGCCGCGGGACAGAAGTTGGGCGTTGGACTGAGGAACGGAGGGTTCAGCCCCTGCTGCGAGCACTGAGCGAGCGTCCCAAGAAACTTTCTCGTTTTGGACAAGAAGAGGATTGGGATCGGCTCCCAACACCCAGAATCTGGCGGGGTGCGTCCCGCCGCCGCGGAGCACAGGGCCGCAGAGGGGACCTTGTGACTGGTCGCTTCCCTTAGCATCCCGGTAGAAACTGGTGCCGCTGTCCAGGGTTCTGACCGACAGGGAGGCTCGGGGAGCGCCCTGCCCGCAGACCCAGGACAAACCCGTCCAGTGCCCAGGACATCTCTGGACCTTGGCAGGAAACTGCTTCAGCCGATGTCAGAAAAGGGGACATGAGACGGGCTTGGACCTCGTTGGTTTTTGGGGCCAACGCGGCGCTGGGCGCCTGGTTCCTGGGGTTCCTACACAGATACTCAGGTACTCCTTGGAGCATCTTGTGGAGCCAGCCCAGATGTCTTCCTCACCTCGCTTCACAGGCACTCGGCTCCGGAGCGCGCAGGGTGCTTGCAGGAGGCCGCCTAGGGTAGGTAGGAGTTTGAGGGGGCTTTTGGCAGACTCAGGCACTCAAGGGAAGACCCTGGCTCTTGAAAACAACTCCAGAGAGCACGGGTGCTTTGAGGGAGACAAGGAGAGAGAGCTCGCTGAGCTTCCTGGCCTGGGCTGAAATAGGGTCGGTTCTCAGGGCTCTAGCCCTTTCCGGATGGAGTGGAAATGGCTCTCTCACTGCCCCGCCAGCCCAGCTTGCTATTGCACCCGCCGCCCAGACCTGCAGGCATGCTCCCCGCTGGCGGGTCGCCTGGACTCCTGGAGTCGGTGGCCCTGGCGAAGCTGGCGCCGCGGGCTCTCTCAGCTCAGAATCCAGCCATCGTTTCCAGTGGTTTCTTCTTTGAGATGGGGTCGGCTTTCTGTGCCTGGGCGGGCTGAGTCCAGGAGGGGCCGCTGAAGTGTAGCGGCCCCGATTTGTCTCTGCCGAAGTGGTCCTGCTTCTTCCTCCTGGTGGTTTTCAGAGGGTCATCCACGAGTGGTCCAGGGCCCTGGCAGGCAATCTGCCCTCCCGCTCCATGCACCTTCCTTGGGGTGGATGTCCACGTGTGGGCCGCCAGGCCTTTTGTTTTCCACTCACTGTGTCTTTAAGATCAAGGCTGGATCCCAGGCGATGCAGGGACCCGACCTACTGCCTCGCCAGGGATCCTGAACGCAGCATTAGAATGTTTATAAAATATTCAATTTATGCAGTCTGTCCAAGAAGCCATCGTCCCAAAATAAAATCAGCAGTCTAGACGGAACACAGACACCAGAACTTATCAACAGTTGTCTGACTTGCATCTTCTGATGCATCTTGAGTGGGTCATAATACCAACTTTATTTTCAGTGGTGCATAAATTAATTACACGCATTTAATAACCAAAATATCATTATATTCCCCCTTTAATATCATAAAGGCTTTCCGCCAGGGAAGCACTTAATAGTGCAGGGGGCCGTAACGGGCTATTATCCTAGTGTAATGCTATTACAGAACCAATTATGCGCCATTAGACTTGCTTTTTTTGCAGTTTATGTGATTTGATCCAATCCCGCGCCCCTGACTTGAAAATTTCAGCCCGGTACTTTAGAGTTTAATTTTCACCCAGGCAGAGGGAAGGGCGGTCTCTCTCTGCTGAGTGTCTGCCTCGGATGCATTTTAAAAGTAATTGCGAAGGGTCCCACCGCATATCATTTGCATGGAGAAGCGAACATAAATTCAGGGACCCCTTGCTGAGAACAAAATCAAACTTTCCTTTTGTACGATCGCTTGGAAAGGGAAGCCGTGTGCAAAGAGTCCCCCCAAAACCCATCCGGTGGCGACAATTAGCAGCTCTTTGTCAATTCGCAGCCCGGGAGTCACCAGGCCTCTGACAAGGGGAGTCTAAAGTCAAGCTCCGGCGGAGAAAAAAGGTTTGAGGCAGAGGGAACTCGGGGTGGGGGTGGGGTGGAGTGGTCAGAGAATAATGCCTTTTGGGGGTGGTGGTAGTGGTGATTGTTTCAACCTTCTAAAAGAAAAGAGGAAAGACATTCCTGATGTTTGCTAAGAAATGACGGATTTTTTTTTTTTTTTTTTTTTTTTTTTTACACCACGTGGGCCATTTGTAAGGCCCAGTAGACCTATCCAAGTTACTCGCTGTAGACAGCGCTGGAAATAATCAGATTAAGGCCAATTATGCGTGAGATTATAAAGGCGAGTGCTGAGCGGCGGCGCGCGCTGTAGACAGACAGCAAGACATCTGGCCACTTCCCGAGTCACTTTTCTGGTCCTGCGGGCGCCAGCCGCGCGGAGCCCCGCCCGCTGCCAGTCGAGCCCGGCGAGCGGACCAGAGGCGGTCGCGCTCCGGCCTTCCTCTCCCGCCTCCCGCCGAGGTACGCGGGGCTCCCCACCCACACCCCGAGCCCGGTGCGGCCGGCCTTGGGGCTGCCTTCCTGGCGGGGGCTGGCTTTGGCGCTGATGCCCTGGAGCGCTCGCCGACTCGGCGGAGGTGGCTTGGGAGCAGGGATTGCGGTGGGGACCCCTGAGAGCCGGGAACCAGACTGCGTAGGCTTGGTGTTGGGGCCGAGGCTGGGGAACGTCTGTCCGGGTGGTGGACCCGAACGGAACGGCTGCCCACAGGGTCCCCGGCTTGCGACGGCACTCCGCCTCCCCTCCAGTCCCCATAGTGGGCTGAAGGCGTTGGGAGGGGATTTTCCAGGAAGGGAGCGCCCAGTGCGCTCCCGGGCCGGGTGGAGGCTAAGGCAGAGGGAGACTTAGACTCTGTCGCTGTTTGCTCTGCAGCCGGGCCAGATCGACGCGTACGCGTGCCTTGGCGGTCCAGCGGTCACCGTCCCGAGTCCTGGCCGTGCAGTCGATCGGGCCGTCGGCGATGTTTTATTTCCACTGTCCACCACAGCTAGAGGGTGAGTAAGCGCCGAGCCGAAGGTGCTCCAAAAGGCCGGTGCCGGCCAGAAAGGGCCCGAGCGGCAGCTGGGGCTGGTTAGGTTAGGTCCCAGCTCGGAGAAGGGCGCAGCCACCGGCAGTTGGGTAGAGGCCCCCTAGATCCCTCCCCACATCGCGCTCCAGTCTTGCGACCCCGTCGCCACCTGCCTCCTACCTCCCCCATCTCTGCCTGGGCTGGTCGGCCCCAGGCAATGTGCGCTGCCGGTACCAGCGGACCCTCCTAGCACAGATGCTGGTGTCACGCCTCTAATCGAGACTCCCCTGCCCAGGCGGCTGCATCAATCTTTCACGGTGGACTAGGTGGCTTGCATGGCCCTGGGCCGGAAAGGAGCAGGAGCCACCCTCTGCCAGGCTGCTCTCACTCCCTGCCCAAGGCAGTCTTGCACAGGGTCCTCAAGGTCTGCTCCAGGACAACGTGGCCCTCAGGAGTCCGGTGGCCTTGCCCACCAAGTGCCCTGGTATGGCTCCTCCTCTGTGACTCACTGGTTTTCTGACCCCAAATGCTAACCAGTTCCCACTCCCATGGGCATCCCATGGCCAGGGTTTGGGTCTTTGAGGGTCTCCAGTTCTTAGAATAAATTTCCCTTCAGGATCCTTGGCATGGTCCCTGCAGTGGATTGTTAGGTGGGGATAAGTTGGTGAGAGGGGAGAGCTTGGATCGCTGGTCTTGAGGACTCCCCAGGGGTGGGCCGGCCACAAAAAGAGATTACTAATGCCTCAGGCAAATGCAAAGCCACACACTCTGGCCCTTTAACAGCACCTTCCTCAGACCAGTAGTCTCAGCCTTGGGCTATCAAGACGTATGTGAAGTGAAGTGAAGTTGCTCAGTCGTGTCTGACTCTTTGCGACCCCATGGACTGTAGCCTATCATATTGGGAGCAATACCAAGACTTGGTTTTGGCAACCTACTCCTCTATTTGGGGATGGGGGAGGTGAGTGAATTTTGGGCGTAAAGAAATCAAAGGCATGGGGCAGGGCAAAAGGTAGTGAGACCCTGGAGAACCTGAAATATCAGAGCATGCTCCTTCACCTTGCCCTGGTTACCTGGAGCAGTAGCTGACTTCAGCTAGGCCATGCACAAGGGATTTCAGAAAGTTTGTTTTGTTTTTTCCATAGAAGCTTTTAAGAGTTCAGTAAGATTTTCTAAAGCAGGCTAAGGAAGACCAGTGTCCAAGCCCTGCCAGCTTGATCAGCATTCCTAAGAAGGGAAGGACAGACACGTGACTGCATTTTACCTCCTTTTGCTCCCAAGGACCCATGCTGATGGGCTTTATAAAGGTCTGAGAGGTTCATCCCCTGACCTAGGACTGCAGGGAGAGCCTCTGCTTTTGCACTAGATACACCTTTTCTGCATATCTGAATCTCGGGTATGGACTGATTGGTATTTGGCAGCCCACCTCTCCAGTTAAAATGGGATGGTTGAGCTTTGGGCATTTAGCACATGGTGGGCTGCCAGGGTGGCTGAAGGGGAAAGTCCAGCCTGCAGAGTGGGTTGCAGAAGTCACTTGGGGAGAGCCTTGGCCAGCCTGTCGTGGCCGCAGAGCACTGAGCTGCTGCTACCCTCAGCTCAGCTCATCTTTCTTTCCTGCATCTGGTCACATCCCACCTCGATGGTGATCATGATTTCTGTGACCAGAAGAAAAGGAAATGGGATTTTAAGAACTTTTTTATTCCTTTGCAGATGTGTTTCAAAGCCAGCTTTACAGAAAAGGGTGTTTTATTTTAGTTTAGTCTTGCTGGGGAGGAGGTGACTGCTGCGGATGGGGAGGCAGAGGACAGATCTTTGGAATCTGACATCTCGTTATTGCCTACTGGCTTTTTACTTTTTATTAATCTAGAAAGTCATACAGGAGAAAGCAAACATGGCTCAAAATCTTCTCAGTTAATTTTGCTGAAGTTAAATTAAAAAGTACTACATCTACCTGCTCAGAAAATTCGAATAGAACAGAAACTTGTACACTGAAAAGTGAGATCCTCCTTCTCTATCTCTTTTTCTAAAGATATTCCCTATTGTTGGTTTCTTGTGATTCATTCAAGAAAAATGTGTTTTTACCTGCATTTACCCTCATTTATGTATTTTTTCCTGTATATGTTATGCCTTCTTTATACCGAGATTGTACTGCCACATCGTTCAGTACTTGGTTTTTCCTCTTCATGATACAGATTTTAGTGATTTTTTTGTGTTAATGTATGCAGATCTACTGGCTTATTTTAAACAGCTGTGTAGTATTCCATTATATGTCGTACAGAAAATATTCACCGTTGGGGACTTTAGTTGTTTCTGCTTTTTTCTGTTATCATGTTACCAGGAACAATATTCTCTCTCTATTTTGGTACACTTTTTAAATGTATTTATAGACTAAATACCTGTATATACACTTAAAATTTTGGGCAGATATTGTCAAATTACCCTCTAATAAGTCTTCACCAATTTGTGCTCTTACAAATGGTGAAGAGTATGTACAATTCGTTATACTTTTATCTGTACTGGTTATAATTGTGCATCTTATTTTTTTTTCAAAAATGTTTTGTTAATTATTTAAAGGTTTAAAATTTCATAACATTATCAACCATTCTATTTGTTTTTAAGTAAAAAACATGTTCTCATATTTTCCTCTTTTCTATTAGGTTGTCAGCCTTTGTTCTTATTAATTTGATCAACTGTCAGCCTTTTTTAGGATCCAGTATGACATAAAGGGTTTCATTTAAAGATATTATATGTACACTTTGTGATACAATTTGGGACAAGCAAGCAGAAATTTGTGAAGCTGATTGTGATTGGAGAGTCTTAGAGGTTGCATTTCATCTTCACCAGTCAGATGTTTTGTTTTAAAAGGAGACAATTTGGTTTCTCACAAAATAGTGGGAATAAGACTGTTTAGAGTCTGTCTCTTTGAAGTTTCCAATGAGCTAGAGAAAAATATTTTGAGGATTTCAGGGAAGAAAGCAATTTGGATGAGACAATGGAAGGAGAAGTCTTCACCAGGGAGTGGAGGTCTTGTGGCATAGGATGAGGGGAGTAGCGTAATGAGTAGTACATAGAATTTTAGTACACAGAATTTTAGTACATAAAATAGTCCTTCAGAAGGATAATGCCTGGGCAGTGTGACTTGTCAGCTCCTAATGCCGAGCATGCAGTGATTCTGAGACCGGAGTCCATGGCAGGTACAGCATTCATTGGCTAATGGGAACTTGCTCATTTGTTTTGTTAAGAAGTCTTTGTGGACTGTCAAGTAAATGACGCACATTTGGAAAATGATCTGAATGCACGTTTGGGGCCAAACTCTGTTCTGGCTTAATACGAGCTTTGGAGGCTGCCAGGGAGGACTGTGGAAAGAATGCCTTTCTTTTCAGAGAATCAGGAGCAGTAGGTCTTTTATGAGCCTGGCCAGAGGCTGGGATGCCCTTTGAGAATGGTTCTGTTGAAGTCTGCTTGCAATTCAGGACAGTCACTATTAGAGCAGATTTCTTGTTAATTGACATCTATGTAACAGATCCGCTATGGTGCCGATGAGCTGTGACCAATGGTATTAATATTCATTTATAAACTTCTTACTTGCTCATGCCCTGAAGTTCTAGGAAAGGAGTGCTGGGGATATCTCTTGGAGATGTCTTTCTTTTCCCTTTTCCAGCCTTTAATCCTTATTGTTTATAGAAACAAGGAAAAGTAAAGTAACAGGTGAGCAAAAGAGAAACTTTGAGGCTTCTATTAAAAGATCAGAAGTAGAAGGGATGAGCTGAAGGTGTAGAGATGCAGATGGAGCCAGAAAGCTGATGAAGGCTCCGTCTCAAGTCAGTGACCCTTCCTGACTCAGAGGGTCCAGAATTTCACAAGTGGACTTGGCTGTCTGGGGGACTAAGGTTGCCATCATCCTATGAAATAGGCATAGTTGAGCTTAAAGTCAGAGATTACTGGGAAAGAAAGAGAGAGAGACCGCATGAGAGAGTGGAAAAGAGGGAACCTTAACAATAGGAGCAAAGAAAAACACTTTTGGCCAGACAAGATTCTGTCTAGAGGGGACAGGCCGCTGCCTCCCAGCGAGGGTGCATAGCAGGGGCTCTGTGTGAGGACTGTGGGGTGGGGCTGTGTTCAGACTGATCCAGTTTGCTCATCGCAGGCACTGCACCCTTTGGCAACCATTCTACGGGAGATTTCGACGATGGATTTCTGCGGAGAAAACAGCGCCGTAACAGGACCACGTTCACTCTTCAGCAGGTGATGATGTCCCCCTTCTGAAAGCCAGCCACTTCCTGCCTCCAAAAAACTCAGAGTTTGAGCAGTTCTTCTTTGTCTTTTAAAAATAAGGCTGCTGACTAATTATCTTAAACCGGATCTTTCTGCTTTCTTGAACAATTTGTGTGTCAAGGAATCTGTTTGGAGAGAGGGCAGAGGATGGTGACCTTGTTGTGATCCCAGATAGTAAATGAAGAGGCAGTGATGCTGGTGCCCATTTGTGTCAGGTTGATAATCTCGGGGACATGTTCACATCAGCGATGTAGCAATATCGTTTCAACCTTGAAATAACCTTCTGAGGAAGGAAGGTCAGGTATTCTCATCCCCAGCAGATAGATTAGAAAGCCCAAGAGGTTGAGGGAATTGTAGAAGGTATTGTCCATCAGTGGAAGGACTACAAGTGGAACCTTGACATTGTGTTTCCAGGGCCCTTAAACCTGTCTTTCTCCCAGAGCGCCCTGGAGCAGAAAGCCTAGGCGGTTTCCGTGGAACTGACACAGTGAGGGCTTGTGCAAGTTGCTTCTGTCCTCCCAAGCCCTACAGTGACAGCCACATGGGCTGCACTTTAAATGTAAAGGCATATACATTTTAGTTCCTCTCTCCTTCTACCTCTTGGCATAGCCCTGAGGTTGTTAGTGTGTCTTTGCTCCTAAGTCATCCGCGGTTGAAATTTTAATTCTGTGGGATCTTTTCAAAGAGCTCTCTTCTTTCTCTTCCTCCCCATTTGATCTGTGAAATGACTTCCTCACCACTCATAGAAAATTTGAAATATGCATCTGTTTCCTCTCACCTAGCCGCAACCTCTCACCAGTAAATATTTTTTCCTTTTACCAGCTAGAAGCTCTGGAGGCAGTTTTTGCCCAAACACACTATCCTGATGTCTTTACCAGAGAAGAGCTAGCCATGAAAATCAACCTCACAGAAGCCAGAGTGCAGGTAAACCTTCTTTTTAATTATTTAACTCTCTAATATTAAAACTGGCAAACTTTTTTTTTTTTTTGACATCATGACTGCATAGTGCACATTTGGCCAAAGAAAGCAAATGAAGACTATCTGTCATTTTCATGATGCACTTTAATAACATCAACATAATGTGGAATATTAGATTAGGTTGATTAATCGGTCATTCATAATTAACTAGTGATAATGTTCTACACTAATTTGTCCGCGTCTCTAAGGTACTAAATTACATCAATGCACATCCATTTCCTTGCTTTGGAAAAAAAAAAAAAAGAGCTGAGATGCTATTCTCAAAGCAGTTCTGACCGCTCTGGAGTAAGGCCGGTCAATTGCAGAGAACTATGTTTTCATATGGGAACAGGGTAGAATCTGCTTTCCAGAAATTGCATCATGTCCAACTTTTCTCCAGTGTGTGGACTCTTTCAGCGAAGTGGATATGAAGAACATGGGCAATTTAAAAATCTTTAAACGGCAGCATCGAAGGGCTGCCTCTGAGCTGAGCGTGGCCCGCAGTGACCGTCTCTAAGCAGGATTTCTTTTTAGAAGCTCCATGGTGATTACATTTAAGTGCACAAGCCTGTCGAGCCCAGCAGATGTGCCCGAATGCAGGAGGAATAGATTCTCAGCGCCGCCTCTCTGGGAGAGCTATTCTTTGAGCACAATTATATATTCATTTTATTTATGGGGTTTCCTCCATGCTGTTTCTGTTCTTTTTTATGTAGGGGCTTGGGGTTAAGACTATGCAAAGATCTAATTGTAGGAAATATAATAGTTTGCTTTTGGTTCCCCTGGGTCATGTTAGTATCTCTTAAAAACCAATGGCTGAAGAGAGATAATGGAATTCTGAGCAGTAAATTGGGGGTTGTAAACAAATTATTTCCCCTATAATCAGATTATGTGATCCTGATTATTAAATCTGAACATGAATCATTGGTCATATGCGGGCAAATTAAACTGATTATTATTTGGAAATGAAAATCTCCTTTGGCCAGGATGCTGTTTATCCTTTCTTTTTTTAATGCCAGCTTGCCAATAGCTGCCTAAAGACTGAACTGCAAATTGAGATAAATGACACAATTATTGAGCATTCAGAAGTGGAAGATCATAACTTCTCCCTGAAAGGTGCAAGGGTGAGATAGGGGTGGTGACAATTAAAGCTGGGGATTGTTGTTCGGGCTATTGTTGGCTATTATGCAAACAGACAATGGTTGTGAAGCATTTGTTTAGTGAGCCTCCGTGTGGGGACATGGGTTTGCTGGCGGGAAGGGAGATGTGTTTACATTTATACCCCTTGCTCATTCAAATATGATTAATGTTCTATAAAGCAGGGTCTTAATCGAAGCTGATGTTGTCAAACAATAACTAAATAGGGAAATAAACGACTCCATCATGCTCTTTCCTCAGAAGCAGGCGAACTGTCAGTGCAAAGTCATTAAAATATGATAATGAAAAATAGCTCAATTAAATGTTGTTATAGCTGTGACCTTCATTCAATTAAGACGCCAGAAAGTGTCTGCATTTTGCTTTGCATTTAACTGCCCTAAATTTAGAATATAGATAAAATCATTATTCAATGGTTGCTGATATGTGCAATTAAAAACCAACTAGATTAAAAAAGAAAGAAACCCCAGTTAAAGGAGAATGAAAATTCGGAGGTGGGGTGAGCCTCAATTCCCAGGCTCTCTCCTGGGCCAGTCGGTCGACAGGAGGATGAGAGGATGCCCAGGGGAATAGGAGCGGGGTCTAGCCAAGCCTTTTTTTTTTTTTAAACCAGGACTAATCTCCCAGGAAAATGGGAAAGATGTTTAGCTGCATAGAGTTAAGAACTGCAGATTTCACTGACCTCTGGGGCTACCTTGGGCCCCCATCTGCCTGGCTGCCCTGAGGCTGTCCTACAAACACAGTCTTAGTTCCCAGGGGTTAAAGAACTTCACACCCGTCTCTAAGAAGGCGCTTAGAGCAGGTGAATCATAAGCTGCCTCCTAACCTGAAGATGGTGCAGATAATAACACTGGCCCACGTTCACTGCGTGATTAATTGCTCTGTGCCAGGCACTGTGCTCGGTGTTCTTCATCCGTCTCTGTTCATTTTCCTAACAATGCTTGCGGGGGGGGGGGGGGGGTGGGGGCACACTATTATTACTCCCAAACAGTTTGGATCATGGTTCCCAGCTAAGTCACTGGGCTTCAAATTGTGGATCTGCCACATAGCACTTGAATCATCTTGGACAAGTTAAACACTTTGTGTTTAGTTTTCTTATCTGTTAAGAGCCGCCTGCCTGAAAAGATGGCAGTGGATTCTGAATTAGAGTCACTGGGATCCAGGATTCTAAGCCGGAGCCGACTCCAGAATCAGTGTTCCTACTGGGTGCACAAGTGATGTACTTGTCATGATGTGATGATGTGTCAGGATTAAATTACATGCATGAGTCCAGACACACTCAGGCCAAACCTGCTGGAAGAGAGAATGAGTATTTTGCATGAGGAAACCGCAGGACAGTGTTTTACAAACTGCTTTGATGATGAATCCCCCCTTCTCCCCATAGGAAACACATTTCACATCAAACAAATGAACTTGCATGCACTGAGAATTGCCACAAGAGGGTACATTTACCCTTACTCTGGGCAGTGCAGTTGGATACTTGCTGTGATTTGATACTCATTTAAAAATGCCTTCCCTGGTGGTCCAGTGGTTAAGACTTTGCCTTCCAGTGCAAGGGGATGTGGGTTTGATCCCTGATCAGGAAGCTAAGATCCCACATGCCTCTAGGCCAAAAAACCAAAACATAAAACAGAGGCAATGTTATAACAAATTCATTAGAGACTTTAAAAATGGTCCACATTAAAAAAAAAAATCTTAAAAATGCCTGTCACATTTTCTACACTGGTTTTCTGACCCACCTGTGGGTCTGAAGCTGCAATTCAGGGAGCATCGCTTTGCTAAATCTCTGGAGAGAGGAGGCTGTGCTCCCACACACCTGCTGTTAGGTGCCTATGGGCCCAGGCACGGGGAGCAGGCATTTGGGTTTAGATTCTGGTTGCTTCCTTCTGTCTGATTTTCTGCCTTCCCTGGGTGTATGTGTGTTTCCTTCACGGACTCAGGTTTGGTTCCAGAACCGAAGAGCCAAATGGAGGAAAACGGAGAGAGGGGCCTCTGACCAGGAGCCAGGAGCCAAGGAACCCATGGCAGAGGTGACGCCTCCACCGGTGAGAAACCTCAACTCCCCGCCCCCGGGGGACCAGGCCCGGAGCAAGAAGGAGGCCCTGGAGGCCCAGCAGAGGTGAGGCTGGCTGAACTCGGGCCTGGGGTACGGGGGCTGGTGGGAATGCCGGGTTGAGAACTCACCCTGTGATTTTCTTTCTCTGCCAGCCTGGGACGCACTGTGGGTCCCACAGGGCCGTTCTTCCCCTCGTGCTTGCCGGGAACCCTCCTGAATACGGCCACCTACGCCCAGGCCCTGTCACACGTCGCCTCCCTGAAAGGTGAGTCTGGACTCTGCAGGTCTTCACCTCCTCCCCGGGGATCGTGGAGACTGTTCTTGGTCTGGCCCATCCTTGCACCTGGGGCGGGTGCAGCTCCTTTTCTCCTTCTTTCAGGCTCAGCCAGGGTTGCAAACAGCATCCTCTTGCACACATGCTGTCTTGTTTGATTTCTAGATGTCTTGAGAATACAGGTGAATGTCATTAAGTTTAAGTGCACTGGCCAAAGGACTGGCTGAAGGGGGCTGTTTCAGAAGGAGCCACTGCATTGGTACTGATTTTATTTTATTTTTTAATTGAAAAAAAATTTTTTTAATTGGAGGAAAATTGCTTTACAGTGTTGTGTTGGTTTTTGCCATACAACAATGCGAATCAGTCATAATTATATATATATATATACATATATCCCCTCCCTCTTGAGCCTCCTCCCCTCCTCATACCCTACCCTTCTAGGTCATCACAGAGCACCAGGCTGAGATGCCTGGGTTGCATAGCAGCTTTCCACCGGGTACCTATTTTACCTGGCGGGCTGCCGTCTGTGGGGTCGCACAGAGTCGGACGTGACTGAAGTGACTTAGCAGCAGCAGCAGCGTATATATGTCAATGCTACTTTCTCAATTCATCCCACCCTGTCCTTTCCCCGCTTCAAGTTGACCAGTGTTAGGTGCTAGCCTGCAGCTCATGGGTGAGGCCTGCAGTGGACAGTTGTCCCACCTTGCAAGGACCGTCTCCATGCATGCAGCTCACCCACCAGCCTTCCCCGGGGCCTCCTGATGTCAGAGATCAGCATGCGTGCTCAGTCGTATCTGACTCTTTGCGACCCCATGGACTGTAGCCCGCCAGACTCCTCTGTCCTTGGGATTTTCCAGGCAAGAATACTGGAGTGGGTTGCTATTTCTTACTCCAGGTCAGCAATCTGAACTGTTAGAGCTTGTGGTCTTCTCAGATTTGCTTTCTTTTCAAAGGCTGCTATTGTTTGAATGGTGAAAACCATCTGGGCCATTTTTGTCAGGCCGACAGAGAGGGACTCTGATGGGACTGTCCGTCGGGGGTTTCTGGGGCAACCCACTGGATGAATGGGTCCATCCAGTATCTTTTAGTTCTTGGCCCCACACCCACTCTGTGAGGAAGCCAGGCAGCTGTACTGGCCGGGAGCAGGGCTGGGCCCCAGAGTGGGCGTGGGGCAGCAAGTGTTAGTGTTGGGGTTTGTCTGTCACAGTGGGTCTGGGAGGTGGAGGTGCAGGTGTGGGCTCTAGCCTTTTAGTAGTGGGAGATTCCCCCTAGAGTGTTTCCTGTGTTCTCTTTTAGGGTCTGGGGTCTCCTGGCCTCAAGGGGGTCTCCCTCCAGCAAGTTCTTCACACACACACACACACACACATATGGCAATCTGCATTGCAAATGTAGTTTCTGGAGTCAGAATGAGGGCATGATGGAGCCTCCCTGGAGAATCTCCTAAAGGGCGAGAAGGGGAGAAGGGGAGAAGGGTGTTCTAGGCGCAGGGAACAGGCGTGCAGGGCAGCAGGGAGGAGATCCAGGCTTGTCCGGTAAATGGCCCGCGTGTTGGGTGCTCACGGGATGGGGCCAAGAGATAAGGTGCAGGGCCAGAGCTTGCAGGCCTTGGATACTGCACTCTCATGGGGGATTTTTCACTGTTGGAAGTGGGGGCCTGAGGCCTGGAGCCACTTCTGAGTGGTCCAGGCAGCTGGGCAAATCCTGGTGCGGGAGG
The DNA here is from genome assembly GCF_910594005.1 of Cervus elaphus. Taxonomy (NCBI): domain Eukaryota; kingdom Metazoa; phylum Chordata; class Mammalia; order Artiodactyla; family Cervidae; genus Cervus; species Cervus elaphus. The sequence continues at coordinate 43,075,920 of NC_057829.1, read as the reverse complement.
CTGAGACTCAGCTCCATCCATCTCTGGATCCCATGCCCTCCTGGTGCTTCCTTCAGCTCCAGGGGCCACGTAGAGGCCCTCTACAGAGTGGCCTTGGGACACAGTCACAGACTAATAGACTGACAGGGTGCTAAGAATGAAGGTGGGGGTCTCAATTACAAGGAGGTTCCGGAAAGAGATTACCAGTGGGATGTAGGTATCATTCAGGGAGCTTGCCCAGACAGAGGAGCAATCCTGTGTCTGTCTGTTGAATCATCTCTGCTTCGGTGAGGGCCAACTCAGCTCCTGGGAATGACTGTCTATTTTATAAACATTCTCTGCTTGCCCCACTCCAGCCTCATGAGTTGAAGGTGAATCCCACATTTCTTTGCTGGGACAGCCTTTGGGGGATCTGTGGCAAGCTGAGGCCCTGGCGGAGGCCCGTGGTGGCTGAAGGAAGGGTGAGAGGCCCGGACTGCCGGCAGGGAGCAGGGGAGACTGCCTGCCTGCCACGGAGAGGCCGAAGGCCGTGGTGAGAGGGGGACACAGCATGGATCAGGAGGAGGCAGGGCTGGGGGGAGGGACAGGCGTATCTGTCATCCTCTTCTTCTTCCTCTGCTTGTAGGTACTCCCCCCAACCCCAGTACACCCTTGGGGCCTGCTCTGAACTTGCCTTGCTGGAAACAGACTTTCCTTTGGTGGAGGGGAAGGCTTGGGGTGTGCAGGGCTCTGCAGAGGTGATGGGAATCACAGTGTGCACACAAAACCAGGGCACATCCTTGTGCCTTGTGGTGACACTTGCTTGGGAAGCCTGGACATCCTCACTGGAAGGCCTTCCTGGCTACAGTCAGGGACACGAGGTGTGCTGGGGCAGGTGGCACCCTCCACGTTTACAGAGTGAGGCAGGCAGTGAGCGAAGCGAGTGTGTGAGGCTTTGCCTTCGCTCCCCCAGATACAAATGAGCTCTTCTTGATCATTTGAAACTCGCAACCTTCTCAGTCCGTGCGTCTTTCTCCCACTTTTGAGCAAGGGGTGGGGAAAAGGCATGCTTCTCTACCGTCAGCAGTTATGCAAAGATCATGCTAAGGGGTGCCTTGCGATTCAGCAGAACTGGGTGGGGGTGGAGGGTGGGCTGGGGAGCGTTTGCCCACTCAAGTGTCAACTGCCATTCAGGTCAGCCCCTGGTAGGCAAATGGATATATGGAACCAACATTGCCAGAACAACTGAAATTTCAGGAGAAGCTAGAAATCCAGATTTCTGTTTAGAATAACCCCATCTTTTAAATGTGGCTTCCAATTCTTTGGGCCAAATGGGCACATCCTTGGTCAGACCAGCCTGCGGCCTGCCTTCCTGTGGGGGACAATTTTACTCCACCCCTCCCATCTCTGCTTTCTGAGTTCTTCTTCCTGTAGTCATAGCTCCTCCTCAGTTCTGCCCTCCCTGGCAAAGTTCCCCTCTTGCTGCTCATCCTTACCCCTTACCCATCGTGGCCCTTACTATCTGGTCTCTCTGAGCAGCTGGCTTGTTAGTCTCTGCAAGCTAAGTTGTGTCGGAAAGGCGGGAAGTGAGTGATTATTGAAAACCTTTTCTGTGCTCTGCCTGGTGGTGGGAGTTGTTAAGTTGCCAAGTCAGGTTCAACTCTTCGCAACCCCATGGACTGCAGCATGCCAGGCTTCTCTGTCTCTCACTCTCTCCCAGAGTTTGCCTAAGTTCATATCAAATGAATTGGTGATGCCATCCAACCACCTCATTCTCTGTCACCCATTTCTCCTGCTTTCAATCTTTCCCACCATCAGGGTCTTTTCCAATCACTCAGCTGTTTGCATCAGGTGGCCAGAGTACTGGAGCTTCAGCTTCAGCATCAGTTCTTCCAAAGAGTTTTCAGGATTGATTTCCTTTAAGATTGACTGGTTTGATCTCCTTGCTGTCCAAGGGACTCTCAAGAGTCTTCATCACCATGGTTCAAAAGCATCAATTCTGCTGTACTCTGCCTCTTTTCTTCTTTCTGGAGGAGGGGATGGCAAACCACGCCAGTATTCTAGCTGTGAGAACCCCACGAACTGTTTAAAACTGTCTCGCATTTGGCCCATTTAATTCTCACATAGGGTAGTGGAGTCAGTGATGTATCAGGGAGACTCTAGAGCTGCACAAGAGGTCAGTGGGGCTGGGATGGCTCTGAGATAACAGCTGGTATTAGCTGGGTACTTTTGCATTCTAAAAGTGCCCGACCCTGTGAGGTGGCACTCCCGGCTGTGGGGTTTTTTGAGCTAGAAGTCTCCACCAAGTCAGCTGATCAGCACAGCCTTGCTGCAGTCCTGGTGGGCTTGGCCGTCCATGGAGATGTGCTTGGCAGACTTGCTTCTGCCTCCGGACCTGGGGTAACAAGTGTGTACCTGAAAGTCAGGTTCTGGATGCCCTGGGGTTCAACCCTTGATTGTTTTGTGGAACGTCTGTTCGTTGCTTTGAGGCCTATGACCTGTAGACTCTTACAGCCAGTGTCTCCTTCTATCAGGAGATTCCTCGAGCTACAGAAGTTAAATGCATGGCCCAGTCTGGACCCAAGAGAGAAGCGATCCCAATTTTCTAGGCCTGGCTCAGTGCCAGGACCTCTGGGATGTCACCCAGCTGCCCTCTCCTGAGTTCACCCACACAAGTGGCTGGGCATCCAGGTGCTGGCAAGGCTGGTGCCCCGAACTCTGCTTCTCAGGGGCTTCTGGCCAACAAGGGGGCGCCCTCATGTTGGGAACTTGATGCATGTGGGTGCTAGAAGGTATACATCTGGGCTTCCATGCCCATCCCTCTTTTCATAAACAAGAAATTGAGGTTCCAGGAAGGAAGACCACTTGCTCACATGTCATTTATATCAGCAAGGCCTCCCCTTTCAGATCAGGGCTGATCTCCATGGGTCCTGATGTGCTCTTTCCTCCAGACACAATGTATTCATTCATTCCTTTGGGTGGGTACCTGCTTGTAGGGACTTTGGACCCCACCCCACCCCACCCCCTACCTCTTCTCCCTGGCAAGTGAGAGCAGCTATGAGTCCATTGGGTACGAGCCCTGGTGGGGGAATCTGGACTCACCCACAGACCAGGACCACTGTCAGCTGAGCACCACAGCCCAGAGATCCTAGCCCACTCCCCAGGCCTGAGGCAACTTGCAAATGACCCACAGGAAAAGAATCAAAGGGAATTTAAGTTTCTGGACTCAGATCAGTGCTCATGTCTCCTTCCCCAGACTTTGTGGTCCTGGTGGGATCATATAGCCCTGGACCAAAGACAGCACTGTGCTGACCCTGCCCTGGATGGCACTCTTGGTGTCACTCCCAAGACTCCAGACCAGGGCCTGAGGATCCAAGCCAAAGATGCACCAATGCCCAGCCTAAGTGTGAGGGGAATGTGGGCTCCCAGTGCCTGGGCAGGATCAATTCCCTGGATGCACATGGAGCCCTCCCCGGCCAGTGGTTCCAGAGCTGACTGCCTGCAGAGCATTCTCTATAAAGTTGAGGGACTCTGAGTAGGAAGTCTTGGTCCTCTGATTCTAGGTGGTGTTGTGACAGATGTGAAGTTTTTCCCTGGGGAACATTGAGAGAGCTTCCAGGAATGTTTGTGGGGGAGCTTGGAGGTTGGCAAGGTATAGGGTGCTGAGTTGCTTTAGGAGTTAGTCCTTGAAATCCTTAGGTCCTTTATGTAACTGTTGAACTCACTTTCCTGGCAACACTGGCTTTGAATGTGCTCTGAGAACAAGAGCATTCTTGGAATATTGACTATCTCCGCCCGGGGTGGATGGCACTGGAGGAGAAAAAGACAAGCAGGAGTGGATCCAGAGAGCTAGTTACAGAGGGACTGTGCTCGGTGGGGGTGCCAGAGCACAGAGCTGTGGGGTGTCCCCAAGCCCTGCCTCCAATATGAATGGGTGGACTGGCTGAGTGCTGGCAGCTCTTTCACTGTGGCTTAGGACATGCCGGGTGTATCTAGATTCTGCTTTTAATTTTTTTATTAAGGGGGAATGTGGTCCAGAAAAGATGAAAGGGAACAGGTCTCCCAGCTGCTTTGCAGAGCTTTAGTACCCAGACTAAGAAGTCAGTAGCAGAAAACTCTGGATTATAGTTTTCTTAGGGAATTAGAGGCCCTCATTTTCATTGCATGGAGAGACGTGTTGAGGGTAGGGTCCTGGGGTTCAGAAGCAGCTGGAGAGCTGGGAAAACCAAGATGAAGCTGGAAAGGACCCTGGCTTTGGAAAATCTGCACAACTTAGAACTGGCATGGCACACACTGGGCTGGCTTGGTGGACTTGCCTCAGGCCAGGAGCTGAGGGCAGAGACCTCCTGGAGTCCTGCCCCTGCCACGTCCTGGGCTGGGTGACTCTGCCCTGCTTGCTGCCAGGCCCCAGCAGGCTGGGGGGCAGCTCTGGGGTTGGAGCACTGGGGACACCCATTCAGCAGGCTCAGCGTTGGGGTGTGTGGAGGGATTTTCATGGAGGGATGTATCTAGATGGGTCAGCAAGGCTGTTCAAGCAATCAGGAGTCCAGGAAGCATGAGAGGTGGGGTTGGTTCCCTTGAAGGACAGGAGATTATGAACCCTCTGGGTGGGCTGGTTAAGCAGAGAGCCTATATGTGTAAGTGTGGCAGACTAACCTGTAGTCTCTGCTGGGCAGGCCCCTGGATGGGCACTGGGCTGAGTCCAACAGAGGGGCCAGGAGACTGTCCACTGGTGATAGAGCCAGTTGAAAACCACACATTTGTGAAAGTTTTCTGCTTTAATTATCAAGCAGCTGATGAGTGCAGTAGCTTTAAGCAACGGCTCTGGGTGGCCTGCCTGGTGAGAATCCTCATGCTTGCATTCTTTAGCCATGTTAATCTTTTAATTTTTATTGACATTTATTTATTTATTTTAATCAGTTGATTTATTTTTCTGGGTTGGCTCTTAGTTTTGGCATGCAGGCTCTCTAGTTGTGGCTTGTGGGCTTAGTCACCCTGTGACATGTGAGATCTTAAGTTTCCCAACCAGGGATCAAACCTGTGTCCCCTGCATTGGAAGGCAGATTCTTAACTACTGGGCCACCAGGGAAGTCCCTAGCCATGTACATCTTGAGTAAAGTACTGGGAATCTCTACCTCTGCTTCCTCATCTGTAAATTTGGGGATCTTGACATTATAGGACTGAATTTATAGGAGTAAATGGGGGGAGCGTGAGTTAGAATATCTGAGGCTTCTAGACCAGTGGGAGGTGTGAATTAACAATATCGTTATTAACTAGATACCTCCATTCTCATTTCCAAGTCACTGGGTCCCACTCATATTTCTAAGATCCAATAAAACGTCTTTTCTTCCAAGCGTCTACTATTTCTGTGAACGTTATCACTTCCAGGCAGACGTGCTAAGTCGCTTCAGTCCTGTCCGACTCTGCAACCCTGTGGACTGTAGCCTGCCAGGCTCCTCTGTCCATGGGATTCTCCAGGCAAGAATACTGGAGTGGGTTGCCATGCCCTCCTCCAGGGGATCTTCCCGACCCAGGGTTCAAACCCCCTTGTCTCTTGTGTCTCCTGCATTGGCAAGTGGGTTCTTTACCACTAGTGCCACATGGGAAGCCCTTATCACTGCTGGCATTCACCTATTTCCTGTAACCCCCATTGTTCTGATTTTTGGCAGTGATGGTGGCTCCTTCCCACCCCTGGTAAGATTTGCTGGTCAGGGCACTCATTCCTTCCCTGGGGTTTCATGCAGCCAGTGATGTGCTTTGTATTCTGGGGTGGTCAGACAGGGCCCATCCTGACCAGGCAGGCAGTCAGTGTATTTCTGTATTGGATGTCCTATGGAAACTGGAAAAGAAAAAGGCAGCAGGACCCTACCCCATGAAGCCAGGGTTTGCGTATCAGTAATGAGTGTCTAGAGAAAAAGCCTTTGCAATACAAAGAGTTTTCCTGCACTGTGTTAATGGCCAGCCTTATGTTCACAATTCATTAATGCAGAGGAGGTTATTAATGGCCGAGGGAAGTGCTTGGGTTTGTTCCGGGGAAGTGCTGGCCACAGGACGGGCCCCCATCGGTGAAGGCCCTCTCTCTTGTGTACTTAGCCTGGCTGTATCTAACCTGTGATTCAGAGAGCTGGGTGTGAGGTGGAAACTCCTTACAGCTGCCAGGGGAGAGCTTTCATAACTTAGCCATGGAGCCACTCTCCCTTGCTAGGCGGGGCATCACAGCTGACCGTCCTCAACAAGATGGGGACCAGAGGGAGGATGGGCAGCCTGCGAGGCAAGGCAGGTCTGTGGGGACTCTCCGTGTCTTCTATGGACCCCTGGAGTCAGGCCTAAGCTGAGAGAACCGCAGCAGAGCTGAGGAAGGAGATCTGACCTCTTACGTTCCCCTCTCCACCTGCTCCAGGTGAGGCCTTGGTCCCACGTGAGGCTTAGGTGGGGAGGAGCCCAGAGGCATCCAGACCTGGTCCCAACCCTGTAGCCTAGCTCCATAGCCGTCCTGAGCCTGCATCACATGTGTGAGGATGAGGAGAGAGGTGAGAGGCGAGGGGCAGGGCATCCAGTGCTGGGAAAGGGTCTGGCCATGTCCTTCCTGGGAACAAAGCCCCATAGTTACCCCAGAATGTGCCCTCCCAACTTGGCCCTTGGGCTTCCAAGCCAAGGTAAAGCGTCCAGAGTCTGAGACTGGGAGGGCTTTACTGGCCAATAAGTGTTTCCCCAGCAGGGTTAAACTCAGAGCTGGAGGCAGCCTCTTCCTCTTTCAAGCCCCTGGAAATGTTTTCACTCTAATTCTCTTAATCACTTTTTCCTCTGTGTTGTGATTTTTAAAGAAAAATCACAATCTTAGTAAGCAGTTAAAATTATTTTGTTATGAACTATGATAATCAGGAAAATTCAGAAAATATGCATTTAGAACTTACTGAATAGTTTTAAGCACTCATGTGCCACCCTTCTTCTGGAACTCTGCCTGGACCCCAGAAGCCCCCTGAATCCCCATGCCCCATTCTTCTCATATCACTTTTCTTGCCCCTAAAAAAACCATTATGCTGACTGCAATGGTAACGCGGTTTTGTCAGCCACCTGAGTAGGCATTCTGAAACGCTACTGTCTAGTCTGAACTTTTTTGAATGGTACATGTGTATACATATAAATAGAATCATATGGGATATGTTTTTCATGCCTGGTTCCTTTGACTCAGCATATGTGGGGGAGTTATCCGTGTAATAAGGTTTAGTTGTCAATTTTTTATTATATTCTCTGTTCACGATCAGACCATCTGTAGATAACGACAATAATATGTCTCTCCCTTTCCACCTTATACAGTTATCCTTGGGTATCCACAGGGATTGGTTCCAGGGTGACCTTCCCCACCTGCCATACTGAAACCTGCCCATCCTTGAGTCCCTTATAGAAAATGTTGTAATATAATGAGTATAGTTGGTCTTTTATATCTGAGGGTTTCACATCTCTGTATTCAACCAGTTGGGGGGTTGATTTCAATTGGTTGGTTGAATCTGAGGATGTAAAACCTGGGGATACAGAAGGGCAGACTGCAGTTATTTCTCTTTTTCTTGTCTAGCTGTGCTGGCCAGAACCTCTGGTAAAGTATTGAATAGAAGTGGTGATAATAGGCATCCTTGCCTTGTTCTTTTTTTCAGTAACAGCTTTATCGAAATACAATTCACATACCATGCAATGCACCCATTAAAATGAACAACTCAGTGATTTTTTTGTATAGACAAGAGTTGTGAAACCATCATACGATCGACTTTAGAAAATTTTCATCACCCCAGACCTATTAGCAGTCAGTCACCGTTTCCCCCAACCTTCCCTGCCCCATGTTATCACTAATATTTCTGTCTCTATGGATTGTGGACATTCTGTTATTGCCACTGTGGATATTTCACTGAGTGGAATCGTATCATACAATAGCTGGTCTTTGTGACTGATACTGGCTTTCTGCCCTTATTCTTGATCTCAGGGGAAAGCTCTCACAACCTCATGAAGGTTTCACCATCATGTTTGCTGTCTGCCTTTTTATTTTTAACCTACACTTTATCAAGTAAAGATATTTTTCTCTTGCCCTAGTTTTCTAAGAGTTTTATTTTAATTATTATCTTAAAATATCATGAATATGAAGGGATGTTGAATTTCATGGAATACTTTTTCCTGCTGCTGTTCAGACAACCACAGGAATTTTCTTTCTCAAATATTAATACAGGAAATTGCATTGGTTGATTGTTTAATGTTAAACCAATTGTGCATTCCTGGAATTAACCCAAATTAGAGGTGACATGTTATTCTTTTTATATATAGATGGACTGGCTGATATTTTTTTTAGGGCTTTTTTGTCTATGATCATGAAGAAATTGGCTCGTAACTTTTTCCCCTGATAACCTCTATTCCGATTTTCAGTACTGTTTTACTTTACCCCCCAACTTAGTATAATAAAAGCGGCAGCAAGACTGCCCAGCTGTTTTATTGTCTCTCCCAATTCCTAGGACGGGCTGGGCTCAGCCGGGTGGTTCTGTTGCTGCTTTTACCTAGAGCGTCTCATGAGGTTGCAGTCAGATGGTGGCTGGGGCTGATACATGCAGGATGGCAACGCCTCTGTGCCTGGTGCCCTGGCAGGGATGCTAAGAGTGCCCTGTCTTTCTTTCTCTCTCTCTCTTTGGTGGGAGTTGGATGGTGGTTGGATCCTGAGATTATAAATGCAGAAGATGCCAGGTCTTGTTAAAGACTTCTATTCAGAACAGGCACAGTGTTACTTCTGCTGAATTCTATTGATGGAAGCTGCTCACAGAGCCAGCTCAGATACAAGTGGAGGGAATTGCACACAGGTGTGAACACTGGGAGTGTGGTTCATCGAAGGCCCTCTGTGGAGACTGACTGCACAGGTATTGAGGATACTCTGGCCTTGTGATGTGAGTTGGGATTTAAACAAATATTTATTTATTTATTTGACCTCACCAGGTTTTAGTTGTAGCATGTGGGAATTTAGTTGTGGCGTGTGGGATCTAGTTCTCTGACCAGGGATCAGACCTGGGCCCCCTGCATTGGGAGTGCAAAGTCTTAGCCAGTGGACCACCAGGGAAGTCCTGAGAGGTTTGTTTTTGAACTCACCTAACTTCCCAGTCCTGACTATAAGTGCTTTAAGGGCACTGTCCTTATCTGAATCACCTCTAGATCCTTCCAAGGCATTCACCTCTGCCCTTAACACAGAGGCTGGTGCAGAGTAGGAGGTAGTGAAGTCTGACTAGGGCAGAGGATCCCACTTCCTGCAGAGTTCACCACTCAATGGGAGAGGCTCCCGGCCTAAGGTCCGCAGTGTGTGCAGCTTCAGGAAAGCAGCACAGCCTTGCAGGACCCCGGCTTACTTCTGAAGGTGCAGGTGTTGGGGGAACAGGGCACCTGAGGGCTGGAGCATGACCTGTCCTCGTGTGGGATGTGGTTGGGTCAGCCCTAGATCCTCTGTGCCTAGCCGATGTCACGAAGACAGGGGTGAAGAATGCCAGCACTTAACATTTGGAAGGAATCTCCTTGATGAGTATGTTACCACCACTTCTCCAGGATACAGTAGGAGAAACTGAGGCTCAGAGGTGGATAGGACTGCCCAAGGTCACATAGTGTGTCTGCCAGAGGTAAGACAGGCCAGGGACCCAAGTGTCCCATTGTCCAGTTCCCCACACCCTATATTGATTCTGTTCCTTTTACAGGCCCCTGCTGTCATTCTCTGGCTTTAAAAACTGCAACTCACTTTCCAGAAGCCATTTCCTATGGGTGCTGATGGGTTTGCCCTTCCTGCTAATCAATGGGGCCCTGGAGTGCAGAGCTGAGCAGAGGGCTCCTGGCTTATGCCCAGAGGCAGCAGGGGGCTGCTGGAAGGAGGGAGGGTGGCACTCACTGGCATCAGATCACCTAGAGTGTGTGTCCCTGTTGCTCCCCTGATGAGCAGGGTTCTTGGATCTGGGTGCTGTCATCTTTTGCTTGCTCCCTCAAAGGCATCTAAGCAGAAACAGGACATTGATCCTGGCCCCAGACTGGGTCACAGCATAAGGAATGGTTGGTTGAGCTGACTCCCATCAGAGAGCATTTGCTGAGTGAATAAACAAATATCGGGACAGTGCATGCACACATGGGACTGATGGGGAGGGATTTAGCGTCTACTCCCCCAGGGTAGGGGCTTCCCTTGTAGCTCCATTGGTAAAGAATCTGCCTGCAGTGCAGGAGACCTGGGTTCAGTTGCTGGGTCAGGAAGATTCCCTGGAGAAGGAAATAGCTATCCACTCCAGTGTTCTTTCCTGGAGAATCCCATGGACAGAGGAGCCTGGCAGGCTACAGTCCATGGGGTCGCAAGAGTCAGACACGACTTAGCAACTAAACCACCCCAGGGTAACCTGCCAAATGAACCTGGGGATTTTGGCATTAATCAGGTTGGGTGGCTTTGTGGTGACCATAGGTTTTCTTTTCATGGGGTATTGAGGAAGATTAGGACCTGGGAGATGGCAACTTTGAGGAATCAAAATATGCTCCCTAGATCAGGAAAGATAGACTTCCCCTTCCTTCCTCCCACCCCCAAATATAATAGAGTGTTTTCTTTGTATCCAGAATGGACATTTTAGCTCTAGAATCAGGGCTGTGGGGTGAGGATAGGTGAAGGCTCTTACCCTGCAAATTTGGGAGGTGAGGTGGGTACAAAAATAAACACAACTCCTGTTAAAGAAGCAATAAAAACCGTAACACAGAGATGGGAGAAAGCAGTTTGGGAGTTCTGTGATAGAAATCACCTGGGAGTGAATTGGACCCTGTTGTATATTTGTTTATAGGTGAACACAGTTAGCCACGGCATTGAATAGTCTCTGCTTAAATATTATAGGTGTCTGCCAACATTGTTACCCCCACACTCCTTGCAAACTGTAAGGAACTGGTATTAGGAATCACAGAACATGTTTATTCTATTTTGCTATGAAGCAAAAAAGAAATGAACTGTATGTATATGAAAAGTTTTATAAATCCACTTACGCACTTACTTGCTCAATATTCTTACCCTTAACATGACCATTTAGCAAAAAATCGGTGTGCAAGAGCTCTACTTGTAACCGAAATTGTCGTTCTTGTGCCTTTATATGATGAAAATGTGCTATTGGCAAAGACGAGACAGAACTAACTTAAATTTTCCTGTCAGTCTCTGTAGTAGATCAATTAAACTGCCGAGGAGATCAAATACTTCAGACTGTATTTATTACATTAAGTATTTATGTTCAGGCCAAGCCTTTAAAGCATGATGTCATATAGGAATGTAGGCCGATTAAATCAATTCAGCAGAATTTGCTGTAACTTAATGGAAATCTAATTGTGCGTTTTAATTTAGTGTCGAGGAGGTAGTAAGTTCTCCAAACAAAATAATTTTCAGTCTGCATTTGGGGAGCGGGAGGCTCTTGCACAGGCTTGGGTGATGGCACTTGTGGTAGGTGAGAGGGAAGAAGTCCTGGCCTTGTAGGGGCTTTGCTGGCTGGCAGGTTGGGTTGCATCCCCTGCAAGGGATCACTGACTTCGATCCCCACCAAACAGGAAATCGATGAAATGTTCCTGGTGGGTCCTCCACGGCCAGTCCTTAGGTCCATGTTTGCCAGTCAATAGCTCCAGTGCAGACTGAGGCCATTAGCAGTCATGGAGTCTCAGCCAGGTGCTGAGGACACAGTTCTTACTCCTTAGAAACCTCAGTGGAACTCTCTTCTAAAGGAGAGCATCTCTCCCATCATTGGAATGAAAGGAGATGGGGAATCACGAGTCACGAGAAAGACACACTTATTGTGAGAGTAATACTTGGTCAGAAAAAGTGGAAGATACAACAAAACACAAAGAAAAATATAAAGCTTATCTTAGAATCCAGAATCAACCATGAGGAATATTTGTGATTGGTACATTTGTTTCCTTCCCATTTATAAATATGTATCTCCAATAAATTTATGTATTTTAAAACTTATTTAGAATTAAAAAATCAATGTTTAAGTTTATAAATATTTTCTATTTCTAAATAGTATTATTTACTATATATACCTGTGATCATATATTGATATGGTATATGGTTGTACGTGTGCATATACACATATGTACGATGTATATATGTACTATTGTGTATATACAGATATATATATACATATTCACACACACACATAATGGGATAATTTTGACTTACTGTTTTTTAACCTACTTTTAAAATTTAATATTTTACTATTACTATATTTTTGCACCAAATGTCCTCTTACAATATAATTTTGTCATAGCTTTAGTGCATTCAATAAGGTGATTATAATTTATTCAGTCAATTGTCTAGAATTGGGTGGTTAGTTTCTTCATAATTTTTTGTTGCTACTGCCGCACGGGAATGACTTCCTTTGTAACTAATTTAATTTTTAGACCACTCGTGATTTTAGCTTTTTGACAGATAAAAAAACAAAAGAAAACTAGAGCCCCAAGTATGGAAATCCAGACATGAAAAGATGAGACTTTTAAAGTTTGTTGGCTTACTCCTCAAGATTCTAGTGGCAGAATAAGTTATTCTGCTTTTTGATATGATGGGAACAGGGCTCATCAAGGAAGCCACACAGCTGTGAAAACCATGTAGGGACTGTGTAAGGCAGGGTGAAGGATGCTCACAGCACAGCCACACATCTGGAGGGGGATCTCACTGTTCATTCTGTGTGTCCTCCCGGGGATGCTCAGAGCAAGTCTAGACTTTTGCTGGTCACTGATTTGAACTGGTAACTAGAACAAGCTGTGCATTGGAACTTACTCTTGCCCTTTATTTTGTGTGTGGTCGTGGAAATAATAATTGTTGGAGGACTTAGTACTGGGTGCTTTATAGAGGTAGATATATTACCTCTTCTTATAGATGAAGAAGCTGGAGCTTGGAAAGATGGTGTGAAGTCCCATGACCAGTTAACGGTGGAACCAGGAGTCAAACTTCAAAGCCTGTTTCCTCCTCCTTTGCAGGCTGCATCTGGCTTTCAGACCCCAGAGGTGTCCTGTCACCATTCTCATTTTATAGGATGTTGATAAATATGACTCGGTTTTGGTGTAGATAGTTGCGAAAGTATCTGCTACCACCCTGACATAGTAAAGAGGACAGTCTCTTTCATGGCTGACTCCGCGTCACCCCATCACTAGCAGACACAGACTTGGTGTGGTTTTCAAAGCCCTTTCAAACATTGTCTCTTGCGGTGGTTCCTGTGGCCAGGGACCGGCAGCTTCAGGCCATTCTAAAGCTTGCCACTTTGCTTGCCTTGTACTAAATGGCTCCAGGTTACTGTGCATGTTGAATTTTTTGGCTGTTTTATAAATTTTTTGTCTTTTATCTCAGTATTACCCATCAGTGTTTCTGCTATTAACAGTCTCATTGCTTTCTAGCTTGTGGCAACCTTCTAAGACAGAAAAGTTATGTTAGCCATGCATTTGGAAGTCTTCAAGTATGTGGTGAGGGCCTTGAGCCTACTTTTTGTGGGCAAAATGCATGTGTTTTGGAATCTGGGTTTTCACTTGGTAACCATGGGTTTATCTGCTGCCTTGAGCATTGCAAAGGGTGCATTCATATTTTGCTCTTTCTGTTGTCAACAGTGCTCCAGGTTGATGAAGTTGTTCGGGCAGGAGAACACTTGGAGAAATCTCATATTACTATTGGTACTGTGAAATCATGGAGAAATCAAGAGTTAGGTCTAAAAGGATCCTATTTGTAGAAATCATTTTCCCCCTGTGTTAAAAAGTGGTTATGGGAGTTAAGGGAGATGCTGGTTTTTGGACAATTTAAGTTCAATTGAAATCAGTTGAAATTCTGAAAGCATGTTTAAGTTGGAAGGAAGACATAGCTTTATAATTCACATCCCATTCTAAAACCAGTCATTTTTTGTTGAAAGGGATTTAAAAATGTGTCTGTTAGCTCATTGTGTGCCTGAAGACTGTCTACAACATCCTGTCAAGGGGGCTTCAGTGTCCCATGACCAGAAACCCATCACCCCCAGAGAGAGACCACCATATACACTGATGGTAAAGAAAAGGAAACCCCTCTTTCTCTCCCTCCATCTACTGCTTCTGCTATACCCTAAACCAGGGAGAGGCAGTTACCTAGTATCCACTGTGCCTAAATGGCCCCTTTTCTTTTACTTTTCACTCCTCCCCACAACTCCCTCCCTCTGGCCTGATGGTCTGACTGTGACTTTACCCTCCCTTTTTTCTGCAGGTTTTGCCTCTGTTAAGGCAACCCACAACCATATGGTGTCACAGTGAACTTACTGTGAAGTCATACCGACCACATGCTCTACTGCTGAGATACATCCTCCTCTTGAGAGTTGGATCTTTGGGCACAGAACACAGACTTTACCCATTTCCCTGATAAATATCATTGCATTAGATTTGTTTCTGTGTTTGCCTTTGAGCTTGTCTGTTGTTCAGACGGCTTCTCTTGGTCTTGTCTGTATCTGCCTTCTGTATCGGTATGTCTTCCATGTTCTCATCCAGGGAGGGCAGGGCAGAGCAGAGAGGAGGCGATTCCCAGTGGTTCATTTTTTTAGCATTCCTCCATGTGGCTTTCAGACATTTATGTCTTCACCAAAGAGCAACCCTTGTGGCTCAGCTGGTAAAGACTCTGCCTGCAATGTGGGAGACCTGGGTTTGATCCCTGGATTGGGAAGATGCCCTGGAGAAGGGAAAGGCTACCCACTCTGGTATTCTGGCCTGGAGAATTCCATGAACTATATAGTCCATGGGGTCACAAAGAGTCAGACAGGACTGAGCGACTTTCACTTCACAAAGAGCATCGCCCCCCTTTGATAGACACTCAGTTGCTGTTCAGACTTGGGGTGTTGGTGAGGAAAGAGGGAGACATCTGTCACAGGCTTCATGCCAAAAACTTTTGTTGACCTGGGTACGTCTCTCAGGGTCTGATGTCCTGCTTTGGGAATCCCCATCTGACCAGTACTGTATAGTCAGGGGACAGAGAAAGGGCTCAAGGGAGGTGTACACACCTCATGATGCTTCCTCGGCCAGAGATGTGGTGGGTTGGGTGGGTTGAGGGTGCTGCTCATGGATATGTGTGTGGGGGTGGCCTGAGACACTTTGGGGGTCCTCACCCACTGGAGGAGCAATAAGGAGTCCCAGTCTTGAGCAGTCTTCATCTTCTTGAGGACCTTGACCTCACTTTCCCTTGGCTCTTACAGTTTTGTTTTGAAGAATTTATTTTTGATTGTGGTGAAATACACATATGATAAAATTTCTATCTTAACCATGTCTAAGTGTGTAGTTCAGGAGTGTTAAATATGTCCTTATTATTGTACAACCATCATCACCATCCATCTACAGAACTCTGTCATCTTTCCAAACTGAGCTGTGTACCTATTACACCTCACCCCTGACTCCCATCCCCTCAGCCTCTGGCAACCCCCATTCTACTTCCTGTCTCTATGAATGTGACTATACTAGGTACCTCATACAAATGGAATCAAGCAGAATTTGTGTTTCTTCTGACTGTCCTAGTTCACTTAATATAATGTCCTTGAGGTTCATCCATGTTGTAGCCTATGTTGGAATTTCCTTTTTTTTTTAAAGGCCGTAGGCATAGCCCTTACAGTTTATAAGCAGAGTCTCCCAGAGTCGTTGGGTTCATCTGGTCCTCAGTTTCCTCATGTCTAGTGTGGGGAGTGAAGTAGGCAAGCCACATAGACTCTCTCCCTCCCTCCATTCCATGAGTTAACTTACATCTTCCACCTCTGAATCTGGGTTTTGTGGGCCAGGAATGTAGTTATTGGCAACTTTAATGGGGACTTGCTTGTTGCAGGTGTGAACTAGCAGGAGTAGACTGTGGATCCAGGAGGTTGTGTCTTGTCCAAGTGGCACTCCTTCATCTTGCAGGTGATGTGCTCATCACCGAGTCACAGCCTAATTAATGCCCTCTCTGATGCTTTATCAGAGTAAGGCCTTGCTGGGGATGAGAACCAGCCCAAGACACGTATGCTGAGCCTGCCCCTCTGGGGCTTGTCTGACATGGGATTGGCTGCCCAGGCCTGGGTCTGGGGACTGTGGCCCCTTGAGGGTCCCCCACAGCCCACAGCCCACAGCCCCAGCCCGGCTCCCCTCAGATCCCCAGCCTCTCGTGGCCCCTCCCCAAATGTGCTGAGGGTGGGGGTCTAATATCAGTCTTCCTTCTTTTCAGCATTCATTTAAAATCAAACTTATGTGTTTAAAAGAAATGCACAGATATTGTAGAAAAATGAGAAAAGCTCTAAGCAGGCACAGAAAGGAAAATCATCAGGATTTCCATTGCTGAGAGGGTTCACTGTGCTCTGTCTTCTGTTCTCTTCCCGCTTGGCTCCCCTCGGGAGGGATCTGGAGGGGAGGAAGACTTCCCCTGCTGGGTGAGTCCTGGCCCTCGGGGTGGCTCCTGGGCTCAGGGCACAGGCGCTGTTCCCACCCAAGATCGCAACCCCTGGCCTCAGAGAGGCCAGACTGCTGTCAGTATGTGGCTGGCTGTGAGCACGCGGGAGAGGCAGAACCAGCGGGATGTGGGATTTGAACCCTTTAACTTTTTGTTTGCTTCTTGCTGTCACTGGAAACGCGTCCAGGCGAAAGCCAGCTAGGGGTGCGAGTTGTGGAACGGGCTCTCCGAGTTCTGTGTGTAAACTGGGCACTTGTGATTCCTCTCATGCTCATCCTGCCATCTGTTGCCTGCTGTATCGGCCCCTCCATCAGAATTGAGGCAGGAAGTGATGGCTGCATTTTAACCTCCTATTATACTTGAGGAGCAGGGGACGACCTGCAGGAGAAGGCCCCCTTCTGTAATAAAGTGAGTGGACCTGGGCAGTTCCTGGAGCCTTGTTTCCTTACCTGGAATGTGAGGCTGAGTGTTGCCCTCCCCTCAGGGCGGCCAGCATGATGACAAGAGACCACAGTGGGTGCTGGTAAGGGTGAGTTTCCTTTTGCTTCTGAGCAGGCTTGGAGAGGAAGAGAAAGATGCCCAAATGTGCTTCCGGGGAGAGAAAGGAGCCTGACTCCCGTACAGGGAAGCCTGTCCCTGGGAAAGGAGGCTGGGGATGCCCCAGCTGCGGGCATGGTTGGTGCTGCTGAGGCTGCTTCCTGAAGGCTGATCCCACAAGTGGGTGTCAGGCCTGGGTGGCCCTCCCTGTCTCCCTCCTGCCTGCCACAGCTATTTCTCAAGGGCCTGGCCCTTTCCAGGTGCTGTGCTGAGGGTTGGGGACAGAGTAGTGATTTAGGCCCCCTTGGGGGTGTGTGGGGCAGACGGAGAGCAAACCAGTCACAAACCATTAATGACCCACCTACTATTTGTGGCCAGTGCTGTGAAGACATGAGCATGAGGCTCTGATAGAGCATATAACCCGGGAACCTGCTTTGGATGGGAGGTCCCAAGGGGCTCCCCGAGGACATGGTGGTCAAATGGAGCCCTAAAAAGAGACAAGAGCCCCGAGTCAGAGGAAAGATCTCTTCACTCCCAGGCTGAGCCTGATGAAGGGTCCAGGGTAGAGGAAAGAGTGTGTCCTCTCTCCAGACAGAGGGACATAGTTGTTAAGGAGCCAGTCCTCTGCCTAGTGTGAGGTCCAGCTCTGCCACTTGTTATTTCACCTCAGCTCCCTCATCTGCAAAAGGGGATAGAGCCTACTGCCTAGGATTGTTCCAAAGCTGAGATGCGCAAAGTCACTGTGTGCTTAGAACTGCGGTGCTGGTACATACAAGGGCTTGCTCCAGTGAGCGCAGCTCCCGTGTAGGGCTTCACCGTGACGGTGATTTGAACATCTGTAAGGAAGCCTGGATAGCATATGACAAGGACGAGGAGAGGGCAGTGGGGGCCCCAGCACTCAAGGTCTTGAAGACCACAGGGAGGAATTTCGATTACATTCAACAGATAAGGATTTTGGTCCAAAGCTACTCCCTATTTGCAATGCTACTTCTTCCAAAGCTGGTGAGCCCTTTTAGAAGAGCCAAGGGGTGGGTGGAACCTAGAGGGGCTGGCTTTGCTGCTCCCTCCTAGGTCTCAGGCCTCAGGGACAGGCTCTGACTCCCATGTCCTTGGCAGGGCCTCAGTGCCCCATCTCCTGCTCCCCTAGTTGGATAGTCTCTGGAGCTGGCCCAGACTGGCTGGGGCAGAGGCTGTGGTGATACTCAATGCTCATCTCCTGCAAGAAACAAATGTGGTGGGTGGGTGGGTGGGGGGGCACCATCTGACCTGTCCAGAGGCTCAGGAAATCTCTCAAATCATGTCATGCCGGCAGCTGAGTCTACCCACCCAGTCTGGATGCAGGTCTGTGTGACTCCTGCCTGCACACCTGCCCTCGTGGAGGTGCCAGCATGGTTCAGCTGTGTTCAAAGAGCTTGGATGGACATTAGGACCTCAGGATTCCATAGCTAGACTCTCCATGTCCTCCCCCGCCCCCACACACACACAAACACCCCTTTCTCTCTGTTGGTCCCCATCTTGGAAATGGCACCTCCATTCATTCATTCAAATCCAGGGGTCATCTGTGAATTCTTTTTTCCATCACCCTCCACCTATAGGCTGTGAGCAATGTGCATAGGTGCTCGCCTTGAGCATAAATCCAGAATCTGGCCATCTCTCACCACCTCCCCTCTAGTCACCTTGAGCTAAGACCGCCATCAGCTGGGGCTGCATCATCGCAGCAGCCTCCCCATCCTCTCCTCAAGGAAGTTACGCTCCAGACACTTGACTCAAGTCTGCTGAAGCTTCCTCTCCCTGCGTCCTGCCTGGCCCTGGTGACTCCTTGACTCCTTGGCTGTCCTCCTCCCCCGCAGCCCCTGGCTTTGGTCACTCTGAATACCTATTGCAGGTGACTTCTGTCCCCACTTCAGTGCCATTGCTCTGGTCTTCTCTCCTGGGTGTTCCTGTCCCTGTTTCTTTGACATTGCACCCAGCTATCTACCAAGCATCACACTCCATTCACTCCATCACACTCCATTCATTCAAATAGCACTCACCGCTGCCTGCCTTCACATGAAGCATGCCTGGGCTACACTGTACCTCTGCACTGGAACTGTGCTCCATGATGCCAGGGATCTTGCTGCCTTATTCCTGCTGAGTGGTCACTAGGGTCAAGAACAGTGCCAGGTGCTCATGAGACAGCCATTGGATAACTGCACAGTTGAGGGTGACACGTGAAAAGAAAGGTCTCCTCCAGCCCTGGGCCTGGAGAGGTTCATGCAGTGCTGGCCAGCAGCCTTGGGGCCAGACAATTGTTCCTAAGCCCCATTCCACACTTTGAACCTGTACTGAGTCCTTTCCAAACCAAGACCTTCAGAACTTCTCAAACTTTAGTTCACGGTGCCCTGAGTGCCCCTTGAACCTCAGGTTAATGTTTCATGTCTCTCTTGGGCTATAAAAAATACCTACTGTTCTGTTCATTAGACGGTTGGGTCCAAGCAACTCAGTAAGTGTTTCTGTCCCAAAAGCTTAGTAGTCATTTGAAAATAACACATGTAAATTGAATGAAAAATAATAGTTTTCTTTTATTCTTAAAGAGCTACCATTACTTTCTAATTGGAAGTACATCAGTGAGCTCTGCATGACTTCTCTAAACTTGGAATCACATTGGATGCCATCGCTCCTCATTTCATGTTCTGTGTGGATTATTTGTGTGGTGTTTGTAAAATCTGACTGCATGGAAATACGACATCCTTGAAAGGAGTGCAGCGAGATCTCCCGTTGAAGCCATGAGCTCCCTTGTGCAGCAGCTCGCATGGCATCTGATAGATGTGGCTGGCTTCCGCCCGCCCTTGAAAATTTAAAATATCCCTGCAGGGCCCTTGTGAGTTCTTGCAGATGCTTTGGCACATAGTTTGGAGAGTGTGGCATTACTTTATTGGATCCTCATAATGATCCTGTGAGGTGGGGATCATTTCATTTCATAGAAGGACAAGCCCAGGCTCAGAGAAGTCAAGATACTAGCCTAAGGCCACACAGCCTGTTGGTAAGGGAACCGAGAAGGGTCGGTTCTCCCCGATGCTCTGGTGGTAATCCCTTGTACTATCAATTGGATCTCTTGACTTGTGCATCTTTGGGGTCCTGAGCTCTTGTCAGCTGTCCCTAAAGTGTTTGGAAATAAACAGCATCAATCAAGCCCTTGCCCCCATCCCTAGGTCTGAGAGACTGAAATGTGGACAGTGATGGCAGCCTGTTGTTCTTCCTTCTTCCAGGGGGCCCCTTGTGCTCGTGCTGTGTCCCCGACCCCATGGGACTTTCCTTCCTCCCCACCTACGGCTGCCAGACTAACCGCACGGCCAGCGTGGCCGCCCTGCGCATGAAGGCTCGTGAGCACTCGGAGGCCGTCCTGCAGTCAGCCAACCTCCTGCCGTCCACCAGCAGCAGCCCCAGCCCCGTGGCCAAGCCGGCACCCCCCGACGGCAGCCAGGACAAGACCCCTCCCAGCAAGGAACAGAGCGAGGGCGAGAAGAGCGTATGAGGGGCCCGAGGGCCCGAGTGCCCGAGCCCGCCGTGCCCTCCCCCCTTGCTTCTCCCAGCCTCGGCCCCCACGGAAAACTCTCCAAAGAGCGAGGAAGAAGCCTGCTGCCCCGCGCCTCCTCTCAGACTCAGGAAAGGAAGCGAGAACCACAGCTCCCCCAGTGAATGGAGAGTGCCTCTGGAGTCCCCCCAGTGGGGCTGTTCTGTCCCGGCCTCTTTGGTGTCGGGTCCCGATGGGACTCGTGGGTACCAGAGTCTGCTCTGTGGTGAGATCCCTGGGGTTTCCATCTTGGCCCAGAAGTCTGGAGAGAAGGCGAGTTGTTCACCTCCTCATTTACCTGTCCCTCTCCTGGGCCGCTTTTGGAGGTCTTGTCAACCCAAAGAACTGTGGCATGGGCCATCTATGGGAGATGCCCAGGGCTCAGTCTTATGTTATGAAATGGGACTGTCCGCTTGACATTAAGAACCAGGAAGTTGGTGAGATCCCAACCA